>NC_071408.1:31623970-32930637 GCF_017976375.1 Cuculus canorus
TGACTGGATCTATCCAACAGAAAATTAAATAAACGAGTTTCTGAGATTCCTTAATAATGATAATCTGCAATGTCTCAGTATGATGTTCTGTCAGTTGTTCATGGCACTACTGTTTTATTGCAGTGGGCAATACAGAAAACAACTTAATGTAGCTTTCTAGATCATTAATTATAGCCGGGAAGCTCGCCGGAGGTTTGGGTTTTGTTGAGGGAGGGAGAACAGCAATGGTTTCTCTTCTTACCCTCTTTCTGCTTCTCTTAAGAGGAGCAAAAATATCTCAACGAATTATGGACCTGAAATCCAGTACTTACTGGCTATATTTTGTTCATGTGGAGCTCAGTCTCCAGCCTCCATAAGACACCAACAATCAAACTCTACTGAGAAAGTGTCCCAGCCCCAAGTCACTCTAAGCAGTATGATGACAGTAATAAACAAAGGTAAGGACTGTAATAATGACGTAACCCCTCACACGCACCACCATCGAGGAAATAATAGAAGACACATCAAAATAGAGAAAAGTAAAAATTCACTTCAACAAAAATTTAGTACAATGGGTTTTAGCTTCACACTGATTTGTCAGTGTTGCAGGAAAGTCAGTAAGTTTCTTATTGATTTGCTATGCACATAAACCAGGATGAATCTGGAAAATAAAAGTTAACTTGTTTATTGGGATTTTTTTTCTTTGTTTTCTAAGCTTTCCCGAGAGGAATAAGGGTAAGCAGTTGTTTTATGCTAGCCCTTTCTTGACTTTTTTCTTACAACATAATCTCCTACCAAATACAAATCATGGCAATGTACATTAGTACAGCAAGAAATTTTCAAAGATAACTCTAAGGCATTTATATCATTTTCTGGGGAAAAAAAACCCCATACCATGCAACCCTTTTGGACTATTTACAAGAAAATAAGACTTATGTGAAGGAATTAAGTTCACAAACAGATGATAATGAGCAACAGATAGTAGAAGGTTTTTGTTGGAAAAATGGATAATACCCAGAGTATTTACCATCATTAACATGCTTGTATATTACAAAGCTTAGTTACTTTATATTCTTGAAGCAAAGCACAGATGTTTACAATAGAGTATTCAAGAATTTATTGGTAAATGCACTCCTACAATCAGAGGTTTTATGTTCTCCCTATGCTTCCATTGTTGAAATGACTAAGAAAGTTATTTTTGAGCTAAATGTCCAAAGCAAAAAATATTTACTCAAATAACTATGCTGATGTTATATAAAATACCGAGGCTTATTTCGTGTTTGAACTGAAACTGTGGAATGGAAAACACTGATAATGCCGAGGCTGATGGTCATTATGTAATGTTTTTAACTCCTGCTTTTTTTTTTTACAAATGAAGAATCCCAAATAACTGCCATAATGATTCAAATTCTGTATTTTTCTATATAATCACTAACCATCATGGACCTCAACTTTCATTCACTGAAGCAGTGATACCATTTGATGCGTTGGTGATGTGGACTATAAAAGAACATTCAGATGTGCCGGAGAAAAGAGAAAGATAGAAACTTTCTGATGTATAGAAAACCAGAATGAAGAACAGAGTTCTTCAGCAAATCACTTAACCCCACTCAATCTTCCAGTCTGTAAAGTGCTGTTTTTCACCTGTTCTCTCATTTCAGAGTTTGTAAAGTGTAACACTATAATATATCCCAAGCTGTAACATAAGTGATTAATGAAATTATATTTATCTGGCACAGCAGAATTTATTTTACATGGGTTTTTATCTCCCAAACATTTACTCTTTGTTGCTGGAAAGCAATATTTATTATATTTCAGAGAGAGGTGAGAGGAAAGAAGTGAAAACTGCTGGAGTTGATTCAATGAAGCAAAACATATCAAAGTATCAGAAAAACACATTAAACAGTGAAGTCTGATCTAGCAAACTGCCAAACACTGAATGTTTCATGTGGGTCAAGGATAAATCTAATGAAATTGTATTGCAGCAGTGTAACGTTGGTTTAGAGATGGAACAGTTCAGTCACCACAGCAACTTATCAGTCCTACCCATCTCATTCTTTGTTTTCTTTTTCTCTGCACTTCTTTCATCTCTCTCCTTGCCCTTTCAGCCTTCCCTACATGCCTTCCAAATATATGTTTCTTACACAAATGAGGTGTGTCTTTAGAGAAAACATTTGTGAAGAGCTTTAGGGCCACAAATGTCAAAGCACTTTACAAAGGAAAGCAAGTATTATTAGTGTTCTGATCATGCAGAGGGGGGAAATGAAGCAGGCAGAGGTTAACTGATGGAGTAAAAGCCACACAGCAAGGCAATTTCACTATCAATAATAGAGTGACAGCATTGTGTAACCTAAGAGAGTGACATCCATAGGACTCCTCTTAATCACTGACAGTCTCATTTCAACGTTGTAGGCAGCAAAAGCGGAGCTCACCTGAAGAAAAGCCAAATATTATCATGGAGGTACAGACCTGCTTTGCAACATTCCCCCTGCTGAGACAAGCAGATGTCGTGCCCACCTCCCACAACGTTACACAAGCAACCGTGCAATTCCATAGCATCCACCCAGACTCAACTGCATCTGGTCTTGTCTCGCACTTCGAGAAAGAAAAATACCCAAACCCAGCATTAATCTTTCTCAGTGTCTGACTAATACTGATAATAGCTGTCAAAGTGTTTCCATGTTCACAGAGTTCCTATGGGAAATATAACTACTCCCCAGTACACACAGACTAAAAATCATTTGGTCACTTGAGGTTTGAAATGATATCGTGTCATGCAAACGCAATGGTAAAAGGAGATGTACCTCCCCTTGATCGTACCTCTGTTTGAAAATCAAGTTTTACCAGCACAAGAAGAAACTCCCGAAATTATAATACAATAGAATTTATCATATTATAATCTACCGCTTTAGGATTTTATGTCTATTACTGCTCTCAGTAGTTTTTTTCCATAGTGAAGCTCATTCGCATGAAACACATACTGCTACGGAATGTGTCGTTTCCTGACATTAGAAGTACCAGTAGCAGTGGTGCTAAAAGCGAAACCACGCAGAACTGCACTCTTGACAGGCAGAAGTGAGCTTTTGAATATTTGAGCAGCCTTATTTTCATCCAAAGCATCTATATAAACATCGGAAAGGATTAGGAAGTTCCTTTTTCTTAAACTGAAATAAGAAGACAGCCTAAAGTAGACAATACCAGTCTGATACTAAGCTATTACATCAGCTATGTCTTTGTATTGAAGGAAAATTTCCTTTCAGCTCAACTGAACTGAGTACATCGCACTGAAAATAATAAGTAACATAGTTCGAAACACATAAAATCACATGTAAAAATCAGTGGGGATGTGCCTATTGCTACAGGGTCTTTGTATTCCTCCTGTAAATTCTCATGCAACTAATACAACATTCTGTCCTAAAACCATCAGGGTGAAAAATCGGAATTTTGACCTGGGGATTTCTCAAGGGTGAATCCCCGTTCTTACTTAAGTATTAAAAGCCCAGCCCGATGCTGATCTAAATAATCAATGTTGTATTGTTTGGAATTCTGTCACAAATCCATAGGGTTCTCTGCCAATTCTTGTTCCTCTCTATGCACGGCATGTCAGGCTGATGAAGGAAGGCTTGTATACTGGGAAAAGATTTTAATTAATTGCAAGATTAAAGTATTGTCATGAAACAGATGAATAGTTCTCAGGAGTCCTCACTAGGCTTCCAAAGCAGCAGTGTCAAGCAGAAGCTTTCATATTTTCAGTGCTTCTGCTCAGTTTCCCATAAAGCACAACCCAGCAGAGCATCCTGCGACCAGCCAGCAACCTGGAAAAACTATCCTGCAGGCTGCAAGCAGAATTTTAACCTGGACCTTTTCTCCATGCATTATGGCAAGAAACAATACAGTATTTTCCATTTAAAGGTATAGTACGCGTAAAAACACAAACCTGGTTAACAATCTTCAGGTACCCTCCAGCACCCGAAAGAGACTGTGAAAGCTGAGGAAGGAGTCTTTGCAAAGGCCTGGAGCGATAGGATGAGAGGCAATGGGTATAAACTGGAGAGGGGCAGAGTTAGACTGGACATAAGGAGGAATTTCTTCACACTGAGGGTGGGGACGCCCTGGCCCAGGGTGCCCAGAGCAGTGGTGGCTGCCCCATCCCTGGAGGGGTTCCAGGCCAGGTTGGATGGGGCTTGGAGCCCCTGAGCCAGTGGGAGGTGTCCCTGCCCATGGCAGGGGTTGGAACTGGATGGGCTTTAAGGTCCCTTCCAACTCAAACTATTCTACAATTCTATGACATACCCAGACATATTCTATTGCAGTAAATTTGCTCTAGCTACACTGTAATAACTCCCAGAATAACTTTTTTGGATTTACACTCTCTTACTGGATGTATGTCCTCTTCCTTAAAATAAGTATTTTTTACCTCTTTTCTTTTTTGCATCCACCTACTTTATATGTTTTATTCCTGGATGCATAACTCCATTGGATGACAAGAGGAGACAGAAGAGCATTTATTCCAAAGAAACTGAGATCATTACATTGACTGCGTGATGGAAGATGTTGATAAGAGGGAAGCGGGTTTGGCAGTTGGATGGGAAGCAGCAGTGCTGGTTATTTACTACTTGATTATTATTATTTTTTTTTTTTGTCAGGAGGGTGAGGAAGGTTTTATCAGCTCTTTCCTTCAATAATTTGAGCATGAGGAGAGTGATATTAAATTCATAGCAAACAAATTAATTCATCATTTCTTCCCTACTACAGATAAGCTAAACAAAATAAGTGGCACCAATGGAGCCTGTATTGCCTTTTCTTTCGATTATCTCTGATAAGATATCTCTAATAAGTCAGAGCAGCTCTTTCTGCTAAATCTGTCAGCTATGAAATAGTTAACCGCAGTGCTTCTGTTAGGTTCCTTCCTCCAGAGGCAGCACTGGTTGCCATAAAGGGGGCTGCACACAGTATCATTTTCTTGAAGCTACTGTTTCAAGCTGTCTGCAGATGCAGACAGACATCAACGCATCTGCTTAGGTTCATTTGACATTTTGAAGGTTATCTTTGTAACCATAAGGGCTAGACACTTAATTACTTTTGCAATGAAAGCTTAGATTCTGCACCACTATTATATGGTACATTCAAAATGAACTATAATTACATAGCAATTTAGGCGACTGCCTAATCACATTCTACACTGGTCCTTTGCTGGATGTTCAATGTGTATCTAAGGTTTTAGAAGAAAATGGGTGTTGCCTTTGCATGCAGGTACCTGTGTGCCCCTCAACACACATCAGAATAACACAGGATCAGGGAGATAAAAGACTACAGTGCATGTATACAACTGCTAAACTTGCAGATCAGGACATCTCCCGTGTATTTTAATATGAAAGCTGAACTTTCTATTCTTGCAGCATTTCCTAGGGTATTTAGCAGAAACTGCTTCTGAGATTCATTCTTTGGAAGCTTGGCAAGGCTCGAGAGGACTCTTCAGCTGTTTCATGACAATACTGTAATTGTGCAATTAATTAAAAACCTCTCCTCAGAATAAAACTCCTTCAACATGTTTCCCAGCTGCTGAGTTTCCGAAGGATGCTAGAAGACGTTGCCCAGCCTTGTCTGTTGGACACCCCCAGACCCTCAAGGGAACTTATCTCTTCCTATGAAGACCTTTAGGTGCTCAGCAGCAGTTTAAACCAGTCAGGCAGTAAAGAATGCAGATCTCACTGCCGCCCTCTGTGCATGTCTTCCCTACCAACCTGCCCCAGGATCGGTCACACATAATCAAATCATAGAATTATAGAGTGGTTTGCGTTGGAAGGGACCTTAAAGCCCATCTAGTTCCAACTCCATGTCCCATAGCAGGGACATCTCCCACTGGATCAGGTTGCTCAAAGTCTCATCCAGCCTGGCCTTGAACACCTCCAGGGATGGGGCAGCCATGAATTCCCTTGGTCATTTGGGCAAGGGGCCTCCCCACCTTCACAGGAAAATATTTCCTCCTAGTACCTAAACTACATCTCCCCTCTTTCAGCTTAAAACCATTCCCCTTCATACTACCTCTGTGCTCCCTGATAAACAGCCCTCTCCCAGCTTTCCTGTAACTCCCTGGGAGCTTTCTTTAAGGTCTCCCCAGAGCCTTCTCTTCTCCAGGCTGAACAATCTCAACTCTCTCAGCCCATCCTTGTACAGGAGGTGCTCCAGCCTTCGCATCATCTTCATGGCTTCTGGTCTTGCTCTAATAGATCCATGTCCTAAGCACTCGGAAGACCACTTCTCAAATGTACCAACTCCATGGCTGACTGAAGGAGCAGCAGAGTCAACTCGAACACATCACTGTGAAGCCCACCAGAATTTTCCCTAGTCCTCAAGTTTGCTCTGAAATTTAGTCCCTTTGAAAGCACTCCTCTTGTCCAAGCTGAAATGCTAAGGTAGGTGCACCCATTTAGATGCTAAATTGTCTGGGGTCAGTTTAAGGTCCTAAGCCTACATAGCATTTAGTGTACGTCTTCACAACTACTGTACTACAAGTAGTTAAATATTAATGAGAGAAACAGACACCATAGAATCATAGAACCACCAGGTTGGAAAGGACCCACTGGATAATCGAGTCCAACCGTTCCTATCACTCCCTTAAACCATGTCCCTAAGCACTTCATCCACCCGTTCCTTAAACACTTCCAGGGAAGATGACTTGACCCCCTCCCTGGGCAGCTGTTCCAGTGCCCAATGACTCTTTCTGTGAAGAATTTTTTCCTGATATCCAGTCTGACTCTCCCCTGGCGGAGCTTGAGGCCATTCCCTCTTGTCCTGTCCTCTGTCACTTGGGAGAAGAGCCCAGCTCCCTCCTCTCCACAACCTCCTTTCAGGGAGTTGTAGAGAGTAACAAGGTCAGGTTTACTGTAGGATAAAGGCAGTCTCTGCTTCCCAGTCAGTAAAGAACGTAGTTTATTTCAAATCATAGCCTTCAACTTCCACTCCAGGAATACTTTTTGTTAGATTTTTTTCTTTCAGTATTTACCATGATCTAACGTACAGGCATTGTCTTTGTTGAAACACCAAACACTTACAAGCAAAAATGTTAACATTTTCTACACAAATGAAGAGCGACATAGAACAGAAACCGTCACACAACCATGTTGTGAGAAGTTTCTAATGCTCTGGGCAGAAGTGAAAAAACTATTGACTTTGAAAGATATCTTCTCATATTCCCTTAGCATCAATCTAAATGTTCCATAAGGAATTAGGTCTGATGCTAAGAAGCCATAGCTCCCAAGTGTGTTAAATGGATTACTGGGATCCACCGTGCACTTTCATACATGCCTGTGATATTATTTTTCTTATTAATGTGATGCTTTTTAAAATTAATACCTATAGCCCAGTGTATCTTCAAAAACCCTAAAAGAAGATGAAATAACTGTATCTTAAGTTGAAACACAGGAAAGTATGGAGCAAGGGATGCTAGTTCTTTTAATTCTCACACACACTGGTTTGCTCCGTGCAAATAAGATTCAGGCCTGTATTTTTGTGCAGCAAAGATAAAATTAGCATAGTCATTTAAAATATTTTAATAATTAGTGATTTCCAGTCTATTTTTTTAACTAAATTATAAATGATGGTATATTTACAAGCTATGTTCCTGAACTGGATAGTAATTTATTTCTTAAATTGGATGTATTTTTAATCTTTAACTGTTCATTTACTCATAAAAATAAATACCAAAGGACAGAGTGATGCAAACTGTTCTTTACCAAAACACTGTGTAAGGTTTAATTCTCTTAAACTATACAAATTGTCTAACTTAATGTAAGGAAATTGTTACATAGACTTAAAAAAGTATAGTTGTCTAGATAATTATATATAACAGAAAGTTCAATTTTTTTTTGCAAGTTGCCACCTCCTGGCTGGACTTTGACTGATTCTTTCATCCTGCTCTAATATTAGCAAAACAATTATAAGAGCACAAGAAAGCCATGTAGAAGATTGAGAGGAAGAAGATCAAAGGAGGCTCATATGTAAGACGAGATGGAAGGTTTCCTAGGCTTTGTGTGCTCTGATCGTTCACCAGTATTCATAAATCTTTTAACATTTGTTCGGCTCTTTTTGATTTTGTGTATTCAATTAATTCTGACAAACTGTGCTCTAAACACTTCACAGGCATTAGAAGGGCACACGAGTACTAAGCCTGAAGCATCTGCAGCGAGAGGAACGTTTCCCCAGTCCACCTGCTCAGTGTGCAGGTGTTGAACTACCAGACTTCTCGGTGAAGCCATAATACTACTGTTTCATCTTCAGCTTTGCTGTAGCTGTAATGGGATGCAAGAATTAAATGTCAACACTTCACATGCCAGAGAGCACTGTTTCCTAATGCAGTCAAAGATGGATCTTGACAAACACAGGGTCAAAATACTTTAATGGACTCTGTATTTTACCATACATATACTTTGATATTAGTATTCTTTAACATACTCATAGATGCAACGGCTCTTTTGGGGAGTTTGCACTGTGATTTTGTTCTCAGTGCATTCCTTCAGACCTCTAATTTCGGTTACCTTAACTATCCTGCTGTCTCTGGGGCTCAAATTTCCATTACTTCTCTCCATTTTTACTCCATCATATCTGTTCATCACCTTTCCCACCACTGGTTCAAAAGCCTTCCTCAAACAACACCACAACTTGTTTAACTTCTACATTTAAATAAGAACCTGTCATTTAAGATTTCATACAGATCTTACTGTAAGTACTGTGTGAAATTCCTATGCTATGTCAGTCATACCTTTTAAAGGAGTCCCACATCCACCCCTATGTCATAATTCTGTGAGATGTTAAGTGCTTCATGCAAAATGCCACATGCCTTTGCAATGTTTTAAGGGAAGAAACTCTCATTATTCGTAGAACTGGCATTCAACACTCTATATTCCCTACATTGACCATCAAAGAGAAATGCACCTTTTCTAGAGGACGAGGCACTCCTCTTTTATTTGTAGACTCTGCTATTAATGAGGTATAATGTTCTTCCTCATTGAATGAGAGCAATTCTGGTCACTGGTTCTTATAGATCATGGAACTCACCACAGCAGTGTCTCAAATTGGTTTATTACGAGCGACAGATAGGAGGAGGATGGAAGGGTTGCTTGACATCCCCCTTCTAAACTCTGTTTATTAACCATGAAAACACTAAATTTGTTTTAAAAACAAACAAACAAAATACATACATACATCAAAGAAAAAAACACCCCACTCACAGCACATTAAAAACAAACTGCTGACTTCTAACTGCTGACTTCTAAGCAGACTATGGGATTTACTTTCCTCTCTGCAGGGGTGGAAATGAGTGTTGCTTTATGTGCTTCCACCTTAGATTATCTAAGGCCTAACATGACATAAGAAACAAGCACTAAGAACAGGTGGAAAAATGTGTTACTAATGGGAATGAGGAAACTCAGCATATATTGTCTCTATCAAAACTAAGTTAATGCATAAAGAAAAGTTTTGCCTTTGGGGCAAAATTCCGTAAGCCTGAAAAGGAGGAAGAAAATACCCCAGACAGGCTCCAAACTGGTTATCTGCGTGTTTTGGAGGTGTAATTACATATCATTATGGTCCTATTCCATAGGTAAAAAGGCAGCGAAAAGCTGTCTCTCCACAAAATCCCACCTATTAGAACTCCACAATGCCAGGAATGACAAAATAACTACGGATACTCTATGATTTCCAGGTGATACACTTGTCACTGCAGTGGGCGGCAATCTAACACGTTTGTTTCACACCTCCGCTGCACGAAATCTTAGGCATCAGTGTTTAAAGAGCGTAATTCTAAAATAAGATCTGATCATACCAAGTAACTTCTTTGCATGCACCAACATAAGCAGAAAGAAAACGGAAATAGCAGGATGCACTAGAGAAGACTAAACTTTAATTACAATGAATGTAATACATAGGAATCCTGAATTACTACCTTATTACCTCCCTTAACACAACCTGCTATGTGACTAGATAGTCTTTACGCTGATGACTTTGCAGTCTTTAAGGAAACAATAAAGCCTATTTCGAGAAAATTGTGGTTAGAAAGTAACTTAAGAGAAAAATGCTGGAAATGGATTACTTAAAAAGTGAGGAGAACACAAAATTATACAGGTTTAAGAGCTTGAGTTATGGCCTAAGACACTCCTCTCAAATTACTTAGAAGGGAGGTTTTGTGATGAGCACCTCCTCAATTCCAGTAGGTTTTAGAACTGCTACCTAACAAGGTGTCATGTAAGTATATGACAGCAAACGCATTACTAGCTGTTCAGATGATTCAGTTTGGCCAGGAGCAAATGAGAATGGGGAGGCAGCTCCACTAGTGGTGGAAAAGTTCTTGCAAAACCTTTTCGAAGGCAAGGGAGGTATCAATTAGCCTTAGGGAGGGATGGATAGCGCTGTTATGGATCTAATGAAAGCATCCCCTACTTAAGAAAGAGAGAACAGACCAACAAAACCAATTACCTATGCAGTAATAGGATTGAATCGATGTTGCTCTCATGGGGTAACAGTCTTTCCCACCTAGCAAGGCAGATTTTTTATCAGCACTAATGCCTGAACATTTGAAGAATGTGATCTCTTTTGATATCCATCTGGAATATGAGACGAAGGAAAGCTGCCCTTGGATGCAAGATGATCACTTTATCCTAGGATATCCAGTAGCAGTCATGGTCTTGGAAGGTAAATCATTAAGAACATTAAGCTCTGCTACTGAAACAGTTTTGTTCAGGCAGAAGCTATCACAGTAACACAGGCAATGTCTTGTGTCTAGTCTTTCTTGGCAACCTGGAAATTGGAGGAACAGATATCAACCTGTAACAGAGCCAAGACCCAGTGAATAACGAAAGCTTCAGCAAATGCTTATGGGACTTGAAGGAAAAGCAGTAAAAACACTGAGAAAAAGACATGCTGCAACTTAGTTTAAAGCGTTGCATGATTTCTCACTTTTTCCATGAATGGTATAGGCTTCTTCCCTTTTAAACAGGGGCTCTTCCCTCTAGACTTCAAGTTGAAGTCAAAAAAAAAAAACAAACCAGAGCTGAAGGTCACAAGGAGTGGCCTTTAGAGCCGCTGCAGTAATTCTCCCCGCATAAGCCAGGTATGTTGCTCAACACCTGTAGCACCGCAAAGGCATCCAAGCTAGATACTCGTCCTACCTCTGACAATTCATGAATTAAATCATTACAGTCTTCATGTGTAAACAACCACACCAAACCTCTTTTGCAGCAGCTTAAATTTTTTAAAAGAACTTCCTAAAACTAAATTCACAATCAAGGCAGCAGAATTCAGGAAAGTAAGGGCATTTAATTCCCTGCAAATTTAGACCTGGAAGTTTTACTATGTTTCGAACCTAAATTACTACTTTTGCAATGGGTTTCCTTCTTGTAACTTCCATATCATGGAGCCTGCGGATGTGCAGAGCCGATAAAATGTGCCACCACCCCAAAATAGAGCTTGTGTGCTTCACAGGGGTTTGCTCAGTATAAAAATCTTCTTTTTTTTTTTTTCCTGCATTAACATGACTTTTTTTTTTCATTAGTTAAAAGGTCAGAAAACATACAGGATACTCTTTCCAGTGACACTGAAGAGTACAAGCACACCTTTCTCTGAAGTTACAGAACTGACTCATGACGTGTCTCACTTACCAGTGTTCAGTGAACCAGAAACATCGGTTTGTTAACTGATGGATATTGACACTTTTACAAACGCCCATGACAATGTCATTTCATAACAGCCCACGTCTACACGGCATTACTCACTTGCTCCCTAACAGCCCTTTGTCTCTTCCTCTGCTGCCCTCAGTGAGCCGTAAATCACATCATTAAACAAGTGCTTCCAAACACAGTGATCTGTCATGATCCAGTGAAGATACCAGTTATAATGTGGGCACTTAATCTGTCAGAGCTTGTGGTGATGCATTCTAGAGTGAGGACTATCGTGTTCTGCTGCCCATAAGTATTCAATGATAGATATCAAATGATTAACGCAAATTAATTCATTAATCACGTGGATATGTGTGATCGTCACAGGGGTTATTCTGAAAATATAACCCACAGGGTTGTTCTCAAACTTACTTCCCTCCTTCATCACGAGACTATTTAATTTAAAATATAATTCCATCATCTCATGTGTTCAGATTAAACTAATTATTATATCTCTGTGAGAAATACTAATTCTTTTAACACAGCAATTTCTAGATTTGTTTTTATAACTGTACGTGGAAGCTTGTGACTGACAAGTGCTCCAGATACTTTTCACACATTGGGGGTATGAGGACATCAGACAATTCTCTTGAAATAAAGAAAACTACAGCAACAGTAATCTCCCAGAGGCTTTTTTGCTCTCAGGCAGAGACTCATACTCCAGCCTTTCAGGTCCTGACGCAGAGCAAAAGGAAACTTGTCAAAAGCTTCAGTTCAGATGAAGCTCTCCACGATGGGAGCCACGTGGAGGATGGATCGAAGAAGAAGCACTAAAGCCCGCTTGATTTCCATCTCCCGCTACCCCATCAACCTGACTTTTGTCAGGCCCACCCATTCCAGCTTAAAAGAAAAGAAAATTAAATGCCAGAATAAGCATAAATTACATTTGTTCCCAGGTATAATCTTAGTGTATCACGATAATGTGAAAGGATGTCAGGTTACAGTGTACCCGGTGATACTATTTTTACTGTCGTTATAATTTAAACCTGGGCTCTGAACACTGTGCTAGGAAACACACAGAGCTGGTTTTTATCATGCACCCGGTTGAAAGATAAAATAACTCACATGATGTGGATTTATAAGCAATAACGTACACACTTTGAAATAAAGCGCAGAAGAATGGTTTCCATTCCAATTACATTTGGTATAACGCTTAATTCTGTTATACAAGCTGCGACGCAGCGTGAAGAAGAATATCTATCAAGTACGATAGGAAATAAGGGTTTGGGGAGAACGTAAGAAATATTTAATGATATTAAATGAATTTGATTTTCAGAATGCTAGACCTATAAAATCTCGTGCATTGTGGAATTAAATTGCAAATACTATGTAGTGCCTATAAACTAAAGGGTCCGGCTAGAATTAATCAATATAGAGGATTCCTGCCAAATAACACCATAAAAATAAAAATCTACTCAAATGATTATAAAATTATTTGGAATAATTATAATTACTAAAAAACTGAAGTGCAAGTAAGCACCATAGACGGGCTTTTTTGTGCTACACTCATTAAAACTGTGGTACCGGAGAGTCCCATTTACCACGAGAACAATTAAGCCACATTTTCAAAACGGCATCTTCTAAAACTTGGAGGTGGACTGCATTAATTCTGTTGAGACACTGAAAAAAATACTTTTCTCATATATTCCTCTGTCAAAAGGTGACAGTATATTTTTAATGTTTGTTCCTGGGAGTTTTCATTACATTTTGTTAGGTAAGGATATAATCCTGGCAAAATTTGGATTATGTTTCACTACATACTTCGTGCATATTTTTCTTAAAGTCATTTGAAATATTTTTTAAATTCCATTTTAATTTTAAAAGAAGATAATTCCCAGGCACTGGAATATTTTGATAGATCTCAACTGTATTTTCTATGAAATAGAATTATTTCCTCCCAGGATTTAATTTATTATTGAAATTGCTTGTGGTCAATGGCGAATTTGGCAATAATTTTTAATTCAAGAAAAAGCTAATGCAAGAAATAAAAATGCCTTCGGTTTTGCTATTTTTAAGACAAAGTACTTTATTTCCAAAATGGAGACTGAAAACATTTGCTTAATTTCAACTAAATCTGAATCTACGTATATAAGAAGACAGAAGAGAGAAAAAAAAAGCAATTCAATAATCTGTTTGAACAAAATTCTGGGATTTCTGTATAAATGATAAAATACAATTAAAGTGACCATAAGTAAAACTATTTTCAACTTCTTAATTCTTCAGGTTCTAATTTCAAGTTCTTAAACAAAGCTAAAAACTAAATATCTGTACTGTTTTAGTGGGGAAACTTAGTTGCTGATTTAAATGGTTTTTAATTCCCATCTGGTTATATCATTTAGTGCAGGAGCTTTTTCAAGTCATATTTTCGATTATCTAATTGTGCTCTATCAAAGTCAATCAAACTGAGAAAAGACAAAAACCCATAATTTATATTTCGTGTTCTATGTTGGGGATTTTCCAAATGAACATTTTAAGCCCAGATCACTCTCCCATGCAAAGGTCAATAATTATTCATAATTATTTTTGTTTCAGAAGTGTTACAAATGATCCAAGCACATAACACATGGCTTTTACATTAACTCACCCATCTGAGTAAACTAGAGGTGCAGTCTTTGCGTTTTGAAACCTATCAACAGGTTTGGAGGAGATTGACCAAGGCTGACGTCAGCCATATGAAAGGGAAGAACCCGCTCTGGCGAGTAACCCGTGTCTCCTCTGTGAAATATGGAAAATCAAGTGGTTTTGGAGGAGCAAGTAGATGATAACCATCAGCAGAGTGACCCTCTGAACGCATCTTCCTCTCTCCATTAACCACAAAAGAATCATAGAATGGTTTAGGTTGGAAAAGACCTTTAAGGTCATTGAGTCCAACCATTAATCCAGCCCTCAGATGCCACTAGACCGTGTCCCCAGGTATGACATCTACTCATCTTTTAAACACCACCAGGGAAGGCAACTCAACCACACTCCTGGGCAGCCTATTCCAATGCTTGACCACCCTTCCAGCAAAGAAATTCTTCCTAACATCCAAAAGGTACCTCAGTGACAAACTTCCATTAAGTGCTTCTATTTGATGGCTAAAGACAGCTAAGGTGGATCTAACCCTGTGCATCTGAATCAAATCCACTGAGGATGGCAGTGGAGTTTGGAAAGGTAGCTACGGAAATTGCAACACAACTTCAAAGCAGTTGGCATTCTCCCGAACCTTGTATAACGTTTCTGCTTTTTTCATTCTGCCCATCCACAAATCAATAGTTATAATACATTTTAAAACATTTTAATAAATATTTCCAAGGTTGCATGGTTTTTATTATACAGAATCAAAGACACTTCACCATTAGAACAGTTCAGCTACGACGTAATTGCCACGGCCATAGATTTCTTTTCAACAAACAGGCCTTTGCCTTGTGTGAATCACTGGCATAGTGTACTTGAAATCCGCAACAAGCATCCACACATGCTGTTGATTTAGATAAAAGAAACCCACTGGCACAGTTTGGATGACTGCTAAGCAATACGTACCTCACGTGATGTCTTTTAATAGAACGAGCACTCCGTAGTACATACACAGAGAGCAGGTATAAAATCGGAGACAGACTGGGGCTGAAACACTAGACTATAATCAGAGTTCACACAACTTCAGACATTAAACTACAACTTTGAGACCTCCCCAGTCTTCTCCAGTTCTCCATGTATTTGCCCTGACAGTCTATACTCACTTATCAGAGAATCTAAGCAGCGACTGCAAGAATTTACAACAATACAGCTTCAGGATTTATATGTGTTTTCATACATATCAGTGAACAGCGCATCTGAATAAATCTCTTCTCTGTGATTTACCAAGTTCTCAATCTCTAATTTCTAGATAAACTGCTTTTACTCTGTTTTGGATTAACCGCAGCCAGGCAAGGTTCATACGAGAGCTTGTTCTGTGAGCCAGTAAAACTCCACAACTACAGGTACACTGGAAGGAAACGTAAAGACTTAATCAGAATAAAACCAGACTAACTTTCTGGATTTTTAACTCAGAGATGTCATGTCTTCTACAGAAATGCTTCTCTTGAATCCCAACACGGAAGCCTGGTGCCATGCCTGACAGATGAGAATCACATTGAAAACCCCAGACTGACTCTTTTAATTGGGCTAGAGATGCGACAGCTAGAAGGTAGGTTATATAATTCACCTTCTACCTGTATTAGCTGTAGCATGACATGAGATTAAAAATCTGAGAGTTAAGATGTATCTATTCGTTTCAGCGTAAATGGCAAAAATTCTCTTTGTCACCCACTGGCAAAGGACACACCTGAGTTTCTCCAGTTCATTCCATCATAATTCTCTCTAACCAGGAAGGGTGAACAGACAAAAAAACTATTCAGATGGAAAGTAGAAAAAGCATTCATTAGCTATCACTGCCCTGCCTGGGGCAGCTAGCATGTGAAGACTTCAAGAAATCAAAGTGTCTATAAGGAATGTCTTTACGTACGATATATCGATCTAATTAACAAAGGGAGGAAGTTCTTATTTGTCACTTGAACCGCTTCCGTAACATAAGAGTGAAATTAGAAAGAATATTTTTGTCAGAGGTTTTGTTCTGCGAAAGCAATTTTTAAAGTCAAGTTTTAGAGAAAAATCTGCCCTTAGTTTCTTCCAGATGCAACCATTTGCTCCTCAGGCTGCTGTTGTCAATTTTCCCTGCCTCTGCCTTTCTGCTACCCAGTTGGGGTCTCTCAAGTCCTGCAAATACAGCTCTCCAAGTATTTCACTCCATGTGCAGGTTTCTTCTGATACTTTCTGAAAAATCTTCAATACACTCCATTTTTCAGTCCCCAAATAGCTGTGTTTCCATACATAGACATACATCTGTGTTGTCCATCCTTAATCATCAGTTCATGGCACTCAGGGTTCACTTTGTTGCTAGTTCAAAGCTACATCTCCTGCGTTTGGCTAGCACAAAGATGCTGTAAATGTTGTACATGAGTATCTGTTTTACTTCCACTTTCAGTATTTCTGCCTCTTATCTGTGTCCAATAGATTCATCTCATTTGCCCTTCTTTTGGTCTGGGTAATCTAGGATTTTGGCCCTTTCTTCTAAGGCCACCAGCTGTTATTGTAAAACTATTTATTTTTCTACCTCACTGAGACTTTTGGTTTTTACAGCACATTTTTCTAGACTTTTTCTTCTATAGAATTTTTCTTTTCGGATGCACATTTCTCATTTTATTCTTGAATTTAGTCTTATTGTAGTTCTTTCAATTTAACTCCCCTTACTTCTTTACCAATTGTCTCATACTTGAGAAAAAGCCATTAGAAAACTATCAGGGAGTCCTAACTGTCCAGTTTCTAATCTGAATCCAGCATGTTGGCTGACTGTAGGCAATGATACAAAGAGCAGTATATTCTAAGTAAAGTCTGAGCTCACATAGCTTCATTTAGCACCTGGGGCTCATCCAGCACTGGCTGCTCAGCACCTTTTCACTGAAGAAGTATGGAACACCGTATGTCAGCACAGAGGATTATAGTCCCACGTGAAGCAAAGACTAAAACATTTAGGAACTAATCAAACGATGCACACCTGTGGATAGAAATATCTCTTGCAGATGCATGTGCTTGTCTATTCGAATTCTTCATTCTTAGCAAGGATGTAAGATTTAAAACACATTCATTCTTTCAAAATGTACTTTTTTTTCCTGTGCGGTACAACACCTGACATACAGATTTTTTTTGGCATGTAAAGAACCATTAGAAACTCAACTATTCCTTGTAAATGTGGCCCATCTGTGGGTTTTGGTTAATAAGCAGTTATAATACTTACAATATGATTTTAGGCTAACTGCTGATATAGTCCATCTAATTTTCTCTGCTCAGAACTCCAGGGTTCCTATCGATTATTTGGAGGAAGATAAAAAGTGAAATGATATTAGAGCCCTCGTTCTTTTCCTTTCAGGAAGAGTTTGCATCCTAGCAAGTCCAGCGAACCCTCTGTGCCTCTCATGAAGATACAATCTGTCAAGTACTCACCGCCTTGTCAGAGTCAACTAGCCCCCAGATTACCTGTTCTGTGTAATTTCCTCCTACCTTTTAAGCCCTGACGTATTCTAACTCTTTAAACTTAGGAGTGACTGTCTAGGGAAAAGCGTAATTTCTGGTGTAGTTTCAGCTACTCGCAAACTAACCCTTAAGAGGCTCCTCTACCACTAATGATAAGATAAACAATGTGACCTTGGAAACATTTTTGTCAAGAGTCTTGAAGGTTAGTTCATGAATCCTTAAGATCCAAATGATTCTGATAAGCTTTTTTCAACATTTATTGCTATTTCAGGTTGCTGTTACAAGTGGGACACCCTAGTTTGTTATTCTGTCTTTTTATCTCTCACATGAATAAATTACAGGGTTCTGCTTCTTATCACAGAAAACATTCCACTGATCATCTGGGGAACACAAAATATTTTTTTCAGTCTATAAATTATTCTTAAAGAAACTCTCAGAACTAGCGAGACAGTGAGTTGGTTTTGTTTGGGGTTTTGTGTGTGCCTTTTCTGACAGCATTTGTCTAAAATAATCACATGTGGTCCATCAAATTCTAGTTTTGTCATCAAAGCTGTCAGTCTTTCACAAAACATAATTTTAAAAACATATGCACACACACAATAAACCCTTTGCAGTGTCTCGGCCAATGAGTGTGAATGACAAATATACCTGGCTCCTCTCCTGTGGTGTTTTCTTACTGTTCGTTGGCAGAGAAAGTAATTTCATGGTAGAAGGTTGGAAAATGACCTCTTGTAATGATGAAATTTGCATAAATAAATGCTGATCACGCAAAACGAATAATGCGCAGTGAGTATCATCACAATAAGTTGTCTCCTACTGACACAGAGTCTAAGTTAGAAGCGCACAATTATGCAAATCAAACTAATGCCAGTTTCTCATTACTGTCATGGTGGTAGAGGCGAACACGTATCCTCCGTAGACAGCTTGATGCTGGGACACGAGCCAAAATGTTTGGTTTTGCTGACATAGTGACTGAGTCAACAAAAATAGGAGGTAATAGTAATACATCAGAGGAATCCATATCAGGGCAGACCTGAAACTTAATGGACTGTGAATCTTTTGTCTGCAGAGAGGCCTTTCACTGGTATTGACCCATAGTACGTCTGCTTCCACTTTTGCCGATTTTATAGAAATAGATTACAAAAGCAATTGCTTTTCGGAGCTGAAATGTCTGCAAAACAGTCTATTAGCTTTCCTTATAACAGAAGAGATGACATTTATAAATACTTAAATAATGTCATATATCCCACGTTTAAAAACTTCCCGGAATAATTCACAGCCAGCTTGTGGGTGCTTGATCTAATGTTTATGCAAAGTCTGGGATTTTCAAACAATGCCACTTTTCTTGTGCCATCTTAAAAATATTCAGACAAAAGATATTTTATTTTTCTTTTTAAAAAAGCAAAACGCAGCAGCAATTACCATTAATATGAGGGACCGAATATAAAAAAGGTGTTGATAGCTCCACTCCGAGAGTTGCTAAATATTGGGAACACGTAAAACATCAGCACTGTGAGTTACTGAAGAAGAATCTAGGGCTCTATCTCTTCAATTTCTCACCTTTCTTATTCATGTAATTACTACTATATTTGTTTACTCTCATCTGCATACTTGCCCATACCGTCGCACGCTTCCATACACACTCTGGGATGCAAATCAGAAATACCAAGCGGCGACAGAACTCACAGTTTGAAATTAATACCGCCTTTCCAGGCCACCCAACGCACACACAGTTGCAGCACAGAAATGGACCTCGCCAAGAAAATTCTGCCGTAGGAGTCATTTCAGAAATTTGAATGTGCTCCAAGACAGTTTGGAAGATCCTCCATTTGTTGGGAAAACAACAACGACAGAAAAAAGCCCCAGCACACAAACATAAAAACCCCAAACGTTTTATAAAGAAACTGTATTTCGACTGAAATACGTGGTATTCCACAAGAGCAGGCTCCAGGAGCTCTTCGTCTTGGAAGAGTCCCTCCAACTTACCCAGCACGTACACAAATTTACCTTACATTTCAGCTGCCGATGGTCTCCTGAGATGGAGGAATTAACAGCACCTATAAGAACCGACAGCTTAAACTCTTCTAAAAGTCCTTCTGCAATAAGACTTCTGCATTGCTTTTATCACTGCTGTTGCACCCATACAACCAGTAACTGAAAAAGGTTTAACAGAGACAAAGAAATCTCCCCAAGTTCTTTCAGGGTATCTGTGCAGACTCCCTGCTGAACATGAAGCATAATAGCCCCTTCCTGCTGCTTCATCTAAAAGCTTTATTCTTTCAGTAAAGCACATTGGAAGTATTGATGAAGCAAGAAGATGGACCCACCTCCGCACAGCTGCCTTCGGAGGCAAAGATGATTCTGTAGACCATAATTTTTGAAGAAATCCATTAAATGACAGAAGATGGCATACTTCCTTGCTCATAAAGTCTGGTCCTTTGAGATGCTCCTCAGAAAAGATACAGTTTGACCTTTAAAAATACTGTTGCTTTGCTTTGGGAAAACAGAAGATCGCATTCGATGATGGGTATTTAAGAAAAAAATCTAGTGAAAGGAGGACATCTCAGAAAAAAAACAAAAACTATTTTAAACTCTTTTCATGCCCAATCCTTCTCTGAACTTGCTCAAAATGAACACCTTGTTGTATCATCAACAAGTTAGCAAACTACTAAGCACTTTTTTTTTTACCAGAGCAAAATATTTTCAGCAAGAATATTCAGGATATATTTATTACTCCCTTACTGATGCCTTTTTTTATGGTTACAATTCCTGGAAAGCTTAGCTATAAATGAAAAGAAAACAGATGAACACCCAGTTCTGCAGTCGTTCTTCAGCTGTGAGTCCTCAAGCAGTTTAATGGAGTTTGTCTCACACTGAGAGGAAAAATAAAGAAGGGAAAAGTCCAAGTTAAAAACTGGTAACAAACTTATGGGAAACTGGAAGCTTGGTTTGATGAGGGTCAATATTATGCTTATTAGCACAAAAACTTCTTTTCATTTTTTTAAGTCTCTGATTCACATACACCCTAATTCCAGGAAAAGCTTCAAAATTGGTCCTACAATCTTTTGACCCTGAAGACAACCAAAAGTCCTTCCAATAGAAGACTTCACAGGCTGCGCTTGCAGCCCTGGGCAGGTGAGTCCATGGTGCACCCAGTGATCTGTTCCTGCCACCACCACGTGCTCACAGACCCACCAGCTTTCTCTTCTATCCACAGCAGAAAGTGGCCCTGTGGTATTTCTTTATTCTGTCAGACAGCTTCATAACAAAGATTTTATTATGGCAACTTCCACCTGTTCTCGGAAGTTTTGAAGTCTCCGCACAGAACCCATACTTCTCGTCTTTATTTTCATGCTGTCAGTTTAAAATTGGCAAGTTTCACCCTACCTTATAATAAAGTTTATAATAGAGAACACACGCTGCGATCTTCTCTCATTGTGATATGGACATCTCCCATCTACTCCCTCTTCCTCACGGCAAACAACTTCTGCTCTCACTTTTCAAATCTGTTTCCCTCAATTCAGTAATGTTGAATGGCCAAGAAGACCTCAAAATAAAGATGTTCAGGGGTGGATTGTTTGGAGGGAAACTTACAAGGAAACCTGGGTTTACTTAACAGGAAAGTAGCATTTGTGAGGCTTCTGGTGGATGCCATATCCTTTCTATCGCAAAAAAAACCCCACTTTTTGACATCTGAAGCCTATGTTGCTTGTGTCATATTGATCTATCAGTGAATCCATAATAAAAGATAGCAGTCTGAAACAGTAAAGAGCCACCGAGATGGACAGCCACAGCTAAAACATAGTTTCATCGGAACACTTAGTGCAAAGAGTTCATGTTAGGCAGAGCATAAGTATCCCCTTCAGAGCTCACTGTTACGAACACCCATGCACAGATGACCTGCCTTCAGAATATATGTTTCTATATTGATTTTCCCAGCTTCAGAACAACAGGAAAAGCCAAGTGAAAGTTTCTTTGCAGAACACTAAAAGTAAATTACCTTCTTCTTTTGATTCCATCTCTCTATTTTGCTTTATTGTTCACAGTACAAGTGCTTATTTTAAAAATTCATTCGTGACTCAAAGAAAGCAGAGAGTTGAAGATCTTTGGGAGTGCAGACCAAGAAATGAGCCACAAAATGAAATGAAATGGAACAAAACAAAAAATGCATTAGGATTCAGTGATAAGTCACTACACAACAAGGTTCGTATTTTAAACACAGACAAACTCGGTTGTTCTGGTAGCTTATAATATTATAAATCTAGGAGCAATATGAAGAGGGAAATATGTTATGAAGATCCTCTTATTGTGAACATGGTAACATTGGCTTCTTATAGTCTATGGTCCCAGAAACTAACAAGCTCCTGAAGTCTATTAAAATAGTTTTCCTTTGCACAATAAAACCATGATTTTCAGATTTTTCAGGATTATGACCAAGGGCCTTCCTTAAGTGATATAAATGCAAACAACCTCCTCCCGCAGCGTTATGCTTCCAGGCCCATATATGTATTTTGAACACTAAGTTTTCCTTCTCTCTCTCTTTGAAAATGGAAATTATAATAAAGGAAGGAGCACAGCAGTTACTGATTGTGAAATACCTACATGTGTCAAAAAGTCCTGCCTGTCTCTGCTTCTCCACGACAAAATCTCTGAAGCATTGTCTTGGACAGAGGTGTTCAAGTAATAGGACTTGGGAATTAAATCTGAGTTGCCTGGTAAAAACACTGATATTTCAGGTTATCATCTCAAGAGTCAGGCAAATATAATCTAATTTGTTACAGTTGCTTCACAGTTTCAAGCATTCCTCCGTTCTCCTGACACTTATTTCATTTGTATTTAATTGTATTTGGGGGGGTGAGTTTATTAAATGAAAAGATAAAACATACTGTGGACATCACCAGCCAGCAGAAGAAGATCTCACGCTGTGACAACACTCTAAGCCTCCCTTAAATGCTTCCAAGAACAAGAATTACGCCAGGAGCTGAGACCCTATATACAAGCTTGTGTTTTCTGTGCCTTCCACCAGACGCCTGATTTGTTGCAATAATGGAGCTAGTTATATTTTATAGCTAGCAGACTGGCTGTCCTCTCCGAGTGGAAAACTAGCTTTTCAAATGATGAAACGTTTGAGGACAATTTCTCCTAGTCTTTCTTGAAGGATTGTTCTGTGTGGTTGGTCTGCCGGCACTTTTTGCCTTGTGGACCTTAAAGAACAAACTCAAAGCTCCAGAACAGCGAAAGAGCAATTTCTCTTGAAGCTGCTAAGAAATAGCATTAACAACAAATTGTATTTTAAGGTAAAAAAGTGTGGGGTTGGTTTTCCCTCAGCTGTTGCTAGCAGTGCAGAGAACTGTGTGTTAAGCTCCTTGCAGTCTCCACAGGCGAATATTTCTACAGCTTTTCCTTTTCTGGTTGCTTAATCACTCTTCAGCACTCAAACATTCAAACCTCTTACTCTCCCTTCTGCTCACCATGGAGATCTACAAAGTGCCTTCAAAAGACATTCAGAGAAATTGAAACTCAAAGCCCTATCCAACTGGAAAAAATAATCACACATCTAACTTGGACACAGGCTATGGCTCACGGTAGTCTTCCTCTCACACATCTCCTCCTGCTAACAGCCTCTCACTCCCTTGTCCCTCGGCTGCCTATTTCCCTTCCCTCTCGAGCTGCCCAGCTGGCCCATGTATCAAGGGGTTGATGCCATGGGCTGACCCAACGGGAGGCTCATCCAGATGAAATACCTGAGCTGATGGAATGCCCGGCCACTGCTGAACGTGCCCTGCTCTGCCAGTGCCCTGTGCCCACCTCACCGACCCTCCTGTCATCATTCCTCTTCCTCTCGCTGCCTACAGCACTCACCCGACCACGCAAGGAGCCAAATGAGCTCAACAAGTCAGAAGAAAATTAGTCCAGTAAACTATCCAGATAGTTCTCTGTGATGACAGTAAGGTGTCTCAGCTCACTAAGGGATTCACAGGAGCTGGGACGAGGACAGAGGTAAGGCCACGAGCCGGCAGTGGAGAGCAGGACCTGCCAGTGCCAGAGCTGTTACACTGACTGCCAACAGTTGCGTCTAGCGATACCTCACTGGGGAGTTTATTTCTTCTCTTTCAGACTTGATAAAATGTCCAAATAAAACCTATTAACTTTCCTTAGAACTTTTATTTCTCTGGAGTACTCCAAAACCCTTTTCCCTTTTTTTTTTTTAATAGCATGCAATTGCTGGATATCCTGGAGACTTTAGCTATTAGAGAAAATTCAGCATCTGGGAGCAGGATGAGGAAGTATAAGCCCATGCCAAAAGCCTCTTGGAGTCATTTTTGGTTTTACACGTTTTTAAAGCAAGCTATGATGGTGTGGGATGTTATTTTGCCATCTAGTGAACTCTGGACTGAGGAGGACATTGTCCTCATAGCAACCACTTAAAAAACAATTCACATATTTTGTGCCAAACTAAATTCATATGATCAATAAAAAGAAAGAATACAGCTCTTAGGAGGAAAACGTTTCACAAAACAGGCCCTCCCCAATGACCTTTCAGCCTTCACCCCCACACAAGATTTACTGAATACCTTCCAAAGCTAATCCACAAACTCAATAAGTAATGGATACTAAAAATCACGGACTCATTAAAGACCTTAGTTTTATGGCCCATTACAGTCTTCTTACTGTACATCCTACTGATCTCTCTCCTCTCAGTGGTACTAAACTGCAGCTTCTGTCCCCACTCCACAGGAATCCTCTCCAGCTAACACTCATCCATACAAAGCCCCCTTTCTCTTAAGTTGTCAAATCAATTAAGATAATTAAGTTACACTAAAAACAATTGTTTCTGTCATTAGCTGGAATTTTACTGCTTCTACAACCACACTTACATGGCTACTTTAACTTAGCCAAAATGAAAGCTGCACTGAAAGGAGCTTTTTCATACTTTTTCTCATCCTCTTCTTTTTCCACAAAATTTAATTTCTGGATAAAAGCTACATGATGGCCCCATCTGGCCTGAGAAAGAGATGTAAGCCAGACAGTTGATCAGGGCAGCTAAAGAGCACCCAAAGCCAGGGAAAGGAAACAAAGTTGGAAGAAAGAGAATCGGTGACCACCGCGACCCTGCAGTGTTCCCACAGTACAGCAGCCGCTCTGCGTGAGGACATCCACAGCCCACACTGCCCTCCTCTGCTGCTTTCCCCACTGTGTTGGTTCAGGAATAAATGACACAAGTACCCTCTGACAAGGACCACTGAACAGACTTGGATACTTTAAGCAGTGCCTTCTCTTTAAAGACAGACTTCCATAAATTTCGATTAAAGTTTGTTTTACATATCCACTCAATTTGAATTTCATGCTGCTCTGCATCCAGTCCTCTCTCTCCAGTGCATCTCAGTCAAAAAAAGTCCTAATTTTGACTTTAACTCTCTAGCGTGTTTCCCATCAAGCTAAGCTGGCCATCATCTTTCAGCTTAAAACTCAGAATCCTTTTTGAACTCTTGTATCAGGAGAGGATCATGTCAAGTTTTCGTGTATGCTCATTCCACCTAAAGTAACACGTGCTGGCCTGGTTGGAATGGATACCCAAAATGCAAAAAGGAGGACAGGAGGGGAAAGAGGAAAGGAGTGTAATTTTAGTATATGAATTTCACTGGTACAGGGAAAGAAAAAAGTTAAATTACATTTTTATTTAAAAGGTGATTTGCTGAAGGTATCTCTTATGAAGGCATACTCCTAAAGGTGATGAAGCCACGGCAAATGCATATCAGGTGATAATATATTAGCAACACCTGTATTTAATCTCATAGGCATGACCACTACCTTATCTGTGTCATTCAGATAAAGCTTGTGAAGATTAAAGTGCATTTTGCAAAAATTGCTGGAAAACACCTGATATATCCTGACAGATCAACAGCAGCATGGATACAATTTCCATCGCTTCTCTTACCAAATATAAAAACATCTCCATTAAAAGAAAATATCTAAATGATATATACACTGGCTTCACTGCGGTTGAAGAGCAACTCAGAAAACGTTTGGTGTTGCCTACTCCTACGAATAATCAGACATTTAATTTTTAGCATTTCATTCACAACAGAAGTTCCACTGACTTGAGAGTTCAGCACATAAACAGAGCTGAGAACATTAGGAATGAGGTCTAAAATACTTCTTAACTTTGATACATCTAAAAAAGTAAGAGCACTAGAATAGCAAGATATGCACAAAAGCAAGTTGTTGGAAATCCATCATTTTGGTGATAAAATATTGTTAATGATCCTGTCCCTCCCAGCATTCTTACCATCAAGGGAGGAAGAACAGGGCATGGAATAGAACACATCTTCAAGCTACTCAGGGACATTTTATCCTCTGTTCAGTACTTTCTCAGACACGTCACACGTAAGTATACCTACCGCATTTTCAAATGGAAATTCAAAACGGTTCCCTGAACTTGGAAGTTCAGAAAGTGCATTGCCTAGCATCAGTTAGAAATTATTCACAATCTATTCAAACGTATTATTAGTATGAGAATTAGCATCAACAGGGCTTGAAGACTGGATCTGGTGCCCCTCCAATTAAAAAATATTTCTTCACCACTCTAAAAGTAAGCTTTCGCTGCTCAAGAAGCATCCAAGCCTATCTATCAACACCTACACCCACATGTTATCAGCGTATTGCTGGGAGCACTGACTTCTTGACAGCAGCACTGAGAAGAGCAAATCAGGATGACCTTATGTAAGATAATATATTACACCTTTCATCATCATCCTCACTGCTGGGATTTCTCTCAGATGATGCATCAAAGTAATGAGTCTACGTGTCCACGCGGTCGTGTTTTCAAGCAAGTTAGTTAAGGTATTTAAAATAAAAAAAAACTAATTCAAGTTGTATGAGAAAGAAACAGACTTAGAACTACAAATGTTGCTCAAAGAACTGAAACCGCATGTTTGCAAAATGCGTTGTGCATCATTATTAAAATTATTTCTTTGCTGGCCGAGCACTCTAAAGAGGTGGTACTATAATCACGGTAATTTGAGCTGCGATTAATGAAAGAAGCTTTACATGATTTACAGAAAAACAAGCTGGGAGGCTAAGGGGAGAGTAGGCAGGAAATAAAGACAAACAGAGGCAGAGAAAAAAAATGAAAGAGGAAAAAATACTCTCCAAAAGTTCTTTATCGTTTTCTTCAAAATAAAACTGATTTTGATCATCTAGCTATAATTTTTCTCTCTTAAACTGTCAGCAAACTCTACAACAAATTAGCAGAGAAAGAATATCTCAGCCCCATACTGCCTATCCCCTCCTCAGCCCCTTTGCTCCCCGCCCCCCCCCCAGCTTTCATGCAATCACCTGAATTCTCCTGACTCGCGTGATCACGCATCAGCTTTAGCTTCCACTAAATTAACTTCTTTGTGCTATTCCCGTGGTCCATTACTTTCTGTGTGGTTTCTATGAAGTAATGATGAGGTAGTGTGGAAAGAGAAAACACGATGAGCATCAACAGGACCTTTCTTTTTCCTCTTGCTTTGCCAACAACTCTCTTACTTTCTCATGTTCTAATTTCACTGGATGATCAAAAAGGCATCAAAGTAGCACTCAGGGTGCTTTAGTGCTGGAAACCCATGACTCTATTCATTTCACTCATCTCCATGAAGAGTTTCCCCAAGAATGCCGTAGTAACAAAGGGAAGAAATAGGGAGAGGAAAGGAAAAGAACAATATCTACCTCTTCTACAGTTGTAACTCATAAAAGATGCAGAATTAAAGATCGCTTATGCCAGAGCAAGGCCACAAGACAGATCTGGCCTTTTTGTGTATTAAATATTCATATTTCAACAGTAGAAGCTGAGATGCTACCTTGAAGTCTGTGCTAGAGAAATTATATGTGTTTAACTGTCATACAGAGCCCTCACTGCCACAAAACAGTGACTGAAACCCTTCTTCCTGGCAAACCCGAATTCCTAGACTGCAGAGCTACTGTCTCATAGGTTTTCTTGTTCTCCTTCCCACTCCTCTCCTTTTTTTTTAACAGCCTTTCTAGATATCTGTCTCTCGAACAGCATACAGTCTAAAAGTCATCAAGTTCCAGGTATGCAAAAAGATTTGGATGTGAATTTGAGTAAATACACTAACCAATGCCATGTAATTTCAAAGAGAATAAGTGACCATCCACTTTTGAAAAGCAAAAGACGTCTGACAAGAAATGCATAGGCATATATCCTAAAGTCAGTATTCCAAGCTGTAAAAACTACGTGAAAACAGGTAAATGATGAAGAGTCACCATCAACCAATTCCCCTGCTGGTTACTTCACGTGGCTTCTCGTTCCCCGTGTCCTATCAGGACCTGTCTGACTCCACAGTCACACAGAATTTGTGTAGCTACTTAGAATACTCTAGCTAAGGGGAGCTAAACGCAGGGTTTTTGTTTCAGCTTGAGTGTTCTTTGCCTCATTGTTACACCTACCCTTAATTCTTTTCTTATTTCTACTGATATTTAATAATCTCTACTTGATGGCATTATGTCAGAGGAAAGGTGCTGAAATCCTTGCCTCAATGAAATCAATGCAAATTGCACCTAGGAAGCTTGAAAACCAACAGCTTAGAAAAGATGTCAAAAGGATAAATATTGTAACAATCACAAAGTGGATTTTGAGCTGCAGATTTGAGTTCCGCAACTTATGTTGCGGCACAAGTCCAATCACCTGAGTGCAGTCGTTCTTGATTTATACCAGCGTAGGAAAGATCAGGATAGCCCTTTATAAAATTCTTCTGGGTGATACTTTCAGGATCTGAAAGTTCTTCAGGATTTGGCCTCATTAACATCCATTCCAAACAGATCTTGGCAGTGCTTCAGAAATATGAAATAACTTGTACTCACTTTTGTGTCTGTTTTTCAACCCAGCCTGGCAGCTGCAAAGAGAACGCCTTCCCATTTGACACACTGCACGTAAAGCTGGTCAGCTAAATATGCAAACCATGAAAGACTGATGCCTGTTAATAGAAGCATGTGCTTCAAATTAATCAGCTGAAATCCCAATATTGTGCTTTATTGTATTAACACTTTATAAATAATAGTCACTATTTCTAGTCAGTTCCTCCATGCGTCTAGAAAATGTCATTAGGCACGTTCTGGCAGTGTTCTTTGTCTAATTTCTACAGCTAAGGTGGCAAAAAGGTTATTACAACTAATAGCAAATTTAAAGTTTTATTAGCAGTAAACTGCAGAAGCTAATGGTGATGCCAACACTAGAAAAAATCATTGTCACAGTTAATTTTGAACTCTTTATTTCAAGCTTAATAATAGGAAACTCAATGGAGAGGATATTACACGGCCCATATCACTCATGAGTGCCGCAGGCCTGAGTAACTTGTTATTTTGCTCAAGAGTGAAATAAAATGCAGATTATACTGCCTGCTATCAGGGGCACTGCTTTAATTGAGGGTGCATGCATGGTGATGAAGGAGCACCAAGTAGGTTTCATTTTCTCAAATGCTCTAGGAATGGTCTTTGTGGTTCTAACTGTGACTTCTCAGATCACCCCTCTATTGCTGTTGAATTTTTAAAGTTCTTTCTGTTCCTTCTTAGATCTCAAAAAGTGACTCGGTGTGTTTGTCCATTTAGTCAGGGATTATGTGAAACGGCTGCTGTAAAATCGTAGAGCCTGTACTCTCCTTATTTGCTTCAGAAGAAGAAAACAATTGCATATCTGTATCTGAGTCAGTCTCAATTGTGTATGCCAGCCAACACAAACTCCACCCTGAGACATATTCCCCATCAGAAAGAAATTATACAAGACAGATTCCTCCATACCTTCCATTTACTTAGAAAATCATTGTTTCTAAGAAGTGGTTGCTTGTGGGAATTTCCATTCTTTTTCTAAAGTATATTTCTTTTCTATTCATCCACTTCTTCTACTAATGCACTGGATGTCACAAATCAGCTAGAAACATCTCCCTGTCAGTTGGATCTATTTGTGGACAACCTTTTGCACAATGTTCCCCGTCTTGATTTGGGATAGCTGTCTTCGTGATTATCCAAAAACCTAACTTTTTCCTTTTTTCATCCTAAGAGCTACAAATGTCTGATTTCTAATCAGATTCCATTTTTCCAATGCTTGCTAAATCTTGCAGCTTCTTTTCTTCAGCCAAAACTACCTGTGAAATACAATCCAGTAAGTCACCTACAACTGAAATCATCAGTACTTTTACTGATGTGAGCAGTCTTAGGTGAGGTCTTTAAATAGGAAGGGCTGTAAATTTCTTTTCTATTTATGAATATGTTAAGAGAATACCCTACGTCTTTTAATCAATCATAGTCAAGACTATCACTCTGGCACTTCTAGGCAATTGCTGATGGCATTCTTGCAGGGATACTAAAGAATTATTTATCAGCATTCATTATCAAGTTTCATATCCAGAACAGAATTGCCAAGAAGTAAAAGCAGCACTACATGGCTGAAGGTGTTTGACAAACTGAAATCCTGATAATCATAGAATAGTTTGGGCTGGAAGAGACCTTAAAGATCATCCAGTTCCAATCCCCCTGCCATGGGCAGGGACACCTCCCACTGGATCAGGCTGCCCAAGGCCCATCCAACCTGGCCTTGAACACCTCCAGGGATGGAGCAGCCACAACTTCCCTGGGCAACCTGGGCCAGAGCCTCACCACGAGAGTGGTGAGGAAATTCTTCCTATTGTCCAGTCTAGATCTGCCCCTCTCCGGTTTATACCTATTGCCTCTCGTTCTATCACCACAAACCTTTATGAATAGCCTCTCTCCAGCCTTCCTGTAGCCCCTTCAGGTACTGGAAGGTCGCTATAAGATCTCCTCAAAGCCTTCTCTTCTCCAGGCTGAACAACCCCAACTCTCTCAGCCTGTCCTCATATGGAAGGTGCTCCAGCCCTCCGATCATCCTTGTAGCCTCCTCTGGACCCGTTCCAACAGCTCCATATCCTTCTTACGTTGAAGATTCCAGAACTGGACACAGTATTCCAGATGAGGTCTCACAAGAGAGGAACAGAGGGGCAGAATCCCCTCCCTCGCCCTGCTGGCCACGCTGCTTTTGCAGCCCAGGACACAGTTGGCCTTCTGGGCCATGAGCGCACATTGCCGGCTCACGTTGAGCTTCTCATCAACCAGCACCTTTCTCTGCAGGGCTGCTCTCAATCACATCATCTCCCATCGTGCACTGAAAACAGGGATTGCCCCGACCCAGGCACAGGGCCTTGCACTTGGCCTTGTTAAACCTCATGAGGTTCTCACAGCCCCACTTCTCCAGTCTGTGCAGATCCCTCTGGATGACATCCCGTCCTTCCAGTGTGGCAACCTCACCACTCAGCTTGGTGTCACCTGCATTGAGGGGGCACTCAATCTCACTGTCAATATCATCGATAAAGATATTAAACAGCACCGGTCCCAGTACAGACCCCTGAGGGACACCACTCATCACGGATCTCCATCTGGACTTTGAGCCTTTGACGACTACTCTTTGAATACACCCATCTAACCAGCTTCTTATCCACCTTACCGTCCACCCATCAAATGCATATCTCTCCAATATAGAGAGAAGGATGTCGTGGGGGACCATGTCGAAAGCTTTACAGAAGTCTAGATAGATCACATCTGTTGGTTTACCCGTGTCCACTGCTGCGGTTACCCCATCATAGAGAGCCACCAAGTTGGTCAGACAGGACTTGTCCCTGGTGAAGCCGTGCTGGCTGCCATTAATCACCTCCCTGTCCTCAATGTGCTTTAGCAGAGCTTCTAGGAGGATCTGTTCCATGATCTTCCCAGACACAGAGGTGAGGCTGACAGGTCAGTAGTTCTCAGGGTTGTCTTTTCTACCCTTTTTTAAAAACAGCACAAGGTTAACAGACAACTGTAAGCACAATGTGTTGCCACGTAAAGATGCTCAAACTGGCTTTTTTTTTTACAAGCAGTACATCTAGATTGGTGTGGTGTTCCACCAAAGCTAATTTGGTCAACTGAAAGAGAAACAATAGCTGCTATTATAACATTGCATTGCTCAGTGTAGACATATTTTGAAGGACAACTTCTGATCTGTGACATGTGAGAAATGAGGTGTTGAGCTAAAGATATTTTAATTTCTTTCGGAGTTTTTACTTGAACTATTTCTCTAGTGCGACCAAGAGCAGAATTTAGTAATCAAAGCCCACACTTTTAGAAAGGTACACAATAGCAATACTGTAATAGCTACTTCCTAAATCTCTGGGAGCCTACGTTAAGTCCCTAAGTAATTAAGTGCAATCAATCCTTGATAGCTAAATTAGTCCTAAAATTACAATTTAGATTTCTCCTGAATTAACTACTATAAAACCACTTTTACTGCAGATTCTATTTAAAGCCCTGTATTAAAGAGACTATTATGGATTTTTTACAACCCAGCCCATATGCATTGACCTCGGCAGAACATCATCCTTCTAAATAAAATCTTAACATTTCTAATGACATGAAGGACCATCTTTTCTAGCCATGCCACCACGACTCAGTCAAATTAATTGCATGCTATGAGTATATACATATAACCGCATCTGTCCCAAACACTTTCTGTCCCTATGATGTGTAGGAAACAAGAAGACAAAGAAGATGGCTCCTTTTCGAGGTGTCTTTCTTCTAAAAGGAAACAAGATATTGACACCAGAAATCAAAATTTCTGCTTTTTCAAAAAGGGACAGAACAGAGTTTAAGAGATTATCACAGCCTCATCCTTTTCAATTAAGAGGAGAAAATTTAGTCAAGAAAAAAAAAAATCCACTCTTAAGAGTTCATTTTACTTTTTGTTTGTGACAAGCTGATGCAATGGCTTTGCGCTCTCAGCGTTTCATTTTTCTTGGGACCCACTGTAGACTTCGAAAGATAAAAGAAACCTATTGTTCAGTAAACCACTGAACAACATAAAATTATATTATAGTATAAGTTTCTTTGTCAGGTTGACCTCATGAAAAGATTTTTGTTATTTCTTTTTATTTTCTTTATTGGCTTTGCTGAATTAGGCTAGGATATCGATTTTGGGGCAAGAATGAAATCATAATGGCTTTTAATTTCAAAGATGGCTGTTTGTCTTATCTTACATGCCTGTTTCTGAGCAGTTAGAGGAGAATTTAAGCATTACTACCCTTAAACTTTACATCTGCTTCCCACTTTGAGGTCTAATAAAGCCTTTAAATCTGCTTTTCCTTTCTTTTTTTTTTTTAATCTCATCTAAACACATGCTCAAGCAGAAGACTGCAGATCATTTCCTCTAAGTGACTTGATTCAAAGCACTTGCCGTATACATCTATTCAGCACAGAACACACTGCCCTCTAACTTGTGCTTATTAGAGACTCATGCTCAGAATTCCTTCATTAATGGTTTTTGGTTCTGGATATCCTAAGCCACACTATCTCAGATATTTCAGATAAAAAAAAAGAGGGAGTACAGGCTATTACGCAGTGCAAAGTTGTAATCAAAGAGAAAACGTTGTATAATCTAGGTTCAAAGAACATTGAACCATCCTCTACACTCAACCAAAAGGTTCAGGGTCTCGGTCATCAAAATACAGATTAAATGCTCAACAGAATTTCTCAATCATCTTTGATCTATATACAACTCAGAAAGGGGGTGGGGAGAGAGAACACAAAACAAAAATACACAGGCCAGGATTCAGAAATACCACAAGGAAAAATTCTGAGGGCAGTATTCAGGCCTTCTGACCTCTGTCTCAGCACTAAAAGTAAAATCAATACTATTTTTTTTCAGAATTCCTCCAAATAATTCACATTGCAATTATGAACTTGAAAATAATAAATGCAATTCAGAGGATAATTCAAACTAAACGTAAAAATACGATACGGATTTCACCAAACATTTCCTTGTCTTCCTCATAAATATTTTCCTCTTTTGCATGAGTTTGTAATCACTATGCAGCCCAAAATTTTAAAATGCTGAGGGCTGTGTTTCTTCCAGAGACCATATGTTAAGTGGAAAAAAATTCAAAAAGACAGGATATCTAAGAGAAGAAACAGAAACCAGCAAAACCCAACAAACAAAAATCCGGGTCACTGGTAAAAGCACTGAAATTCTTTTTCTGAGAAAGGTATTTATTTTCACAATGTTACCGAGTTATATTTTTCTGTACAAATAAGTCAACGGTGCAAAATAAGACTAAAAAAGACAAACATTCAGGAACTGCCTATCCATTATATATAAACGAGCGAGGTGGTCAGTAACAACAAAAATGGTCACAAAGGTCTGAATGTTGGGAGTAAAAGCAGAAAGAGATGAAAAGGATACCAGTTTTACTAATGTCAACAACTGCCTTCAAATGTTAATAAAATCCAGTTAAATACATTTATTATTTTCCCATATAATATCTGTAAGCAAGGAATGCAGACAGATGTCGTGCTCAAGTTAATTTTGGAATGGAAACACGGAAATATTTTTCTTAGATTGTTCTGTTCAGAAGTAAAACAAAAAAGCAAGATAATTAAAACATTAGCATTATTTATATTAAAAGTTCATCTGTTGAAGGTGTCTGTCTTATCTTTCAACTGTAAATACAAATTACTCCTGGTGGACATTAATTATTTTAATCTATTAGAAGAGATAAAGAAGAGAGAGCTCTTTTCCTATATTTATATAGAAATACTACAAAACCTCATAGCCCACAACTTCGTCAATCATTGCCTAATTTACTGACTACAGTGAATATTTTATAACATTAAAAACAGGGGAAGATGTTTAAGGGTTTAGATGTATATTTCAGTTAAGTTCAATGTGTATTATAATAACTTTTTTTTTTGCCTCAGGTACTTCCACTGCACAGGAAAAGAAAGTTTATTTTTATTTTTCACTATAGTTCTTCTGTATCTTTTTGCATTAATATTGAACATCTCTGCCCCAGTTTTCTCTCTGCTATTCTGTACTTGCCAGTTTCAGACTAATAACCCAGGATTTGGGGACCGCTAGAGGGTTATATGAAAGTTCTACTGAATTTCAAGTCAAGTTAGTCATATGAATCTTAATTATCGTGTGTAGGAAACTGATACCTCCCTACGAAATCCCTTGTGAGAGAAACAAAAAAAAAAAAAGAGAAGTCAAAAGAAAATTTTAGCAGTTTTAGTTCACAGTTCATGAAAGCTTTTCAGGTAATACTTTACTATTTACAGCTTTATGATATTTAGGTCTATTTTGAATAAAATAAATACACGAAAAAAAACCCACCCAAATGGTTGGGAAAAGACAGAATCATTGTCATGTCCATTTTTCAGCTGAGAAAGAAGGGCAGAAAGTTTGGGGGATCTCAGCAACAATGCAAAGGCAAGGAAACAGAGCCGAACCCTAAATCCTTGTGTATTGATTTATCTCAAACACTCTCACATTTAAATTTGGCCCAAGATTCTATGCGTGGCCTAAATGTCCTCGAATCACTGGGAACATAATCTACCTCTGCAATTAAATACTGGGGTTTGGTTTCATCTCTAATTTCACTGAACAATTGATCATCAACTGGTTAAGACAAGATGCGCACAGACTCTGGGAACCCTTGACGTCCATACACTGCAGCATTCTGCGTTACTGGGTTAAGCAGCAGCTCACAGAAACGCTGAGGTTTCCTGTGTTCTCCCCACAAAGACTTTTGCAATGCATTAATTTGTTGCTGTAATCCCCAGTATTAGACATCGAAGTTGTTTATAGTCCGTTATAATATCCTCTGCATTACAGAAGATCATGATTGGATTCTCTGCTGACTGAACACTGTGTTGGGTTTTCAAGAGGCTGTGCCTTCCCAGCACCAGGCACTGCTCAATTCCAGCCACTCGTAGTCATAAAAGTATTTTTTTATTCAATCAGTGCCCAAGTAACGCTCGGGGATTGGAATCCTAACGAGTCAGAAGCTGATGGTTGTTACCCAGTCTGGTCATTATCGCATCCTTTGTCAAGAGCCAAAAAATCACTGATTCACGCTCTGATTTTCAGGCAGGATTGGTTCTACTCAGACATCAATGACGTCCAATTCTGTGGCAGTTTCAATCACAGGCATGCTTCTAATATCAAGCAAAAAACACCCAGTTCTGCTACTAACACAGTCCTTAAGTGCTGCTCTCTGCAAGGTGTCCAGACCTGGATTCATCTTCAAGTAACTCTCATCTGCGCTCAAATACAGCAGCTGACCTCTTGGCACTGAAATATCAGGGAGTCAGCATAAACGACACTCACTTAGTGAAAACTCAAATCATTTATCATGATGGCGAAGTCCCTGTGCATCGCTGCGAGTTCCAAATAAGTCAGGGTCAAGAGCCATCTGCTCTGCCCATTTCAAAGGCTGCCTTGAATTACCTTCGATGCGGAACTCCGCTCCTCCTTTGAGCCGAGCGAGGTGCCATTTCAATGTATCACATCTCTTTTTCAGAAACAGCCTGCTGTCTTTAGACTTCTAAGGATAACGGTCCACTATCCGCTAAATTCACAGGGTTTTTTACTGTTCTGCCTGTTTTCAGCTGCTCACTGCAAATAAGTAAACTTTTTGAACAGCAACATTTACCGGTTGAATATTAATTATGACTGTCTCTCAGTCTAGTCTGTCAACACAAGTAATTTCCACCATCAGTTCCGAATCCTCAGCCTCCTTCTAACCACCCTGTTGAGCTCCACAATGAGTCTGCAAATACACTGCCTTAGGATTCTGAAAAATGATATATTTTCACGTATTTCCTCTTTGTCCTCACTTCCTTCATATCTCATCGAAACTGCTCTGTGCCTGAGCGTTTCGGTGGAACAAAAGAAGATTTACTAAAAATTAATTAAGAGTTTCTGTGACAAAATTAACACCTGTTAACTATTCCAATACAAGAAACCAATACAGACCATTAAGAATAGATGTAATGCATCAGTGCCAAGTTGCACCAGTAACCACTCAACTTCTACGCTGATGTAGGGATGGGAATTACCGGGAGAAAAGGGATAGGGAGCAGATGCCCTCTCCTTAGTCCAGTATAGCCCATCTTCTGCACTGCTCTGTATGTGTGACTGCACCGGGCAGCCACAGGACCACACGCACTCAGTTGGGAAACCAATCTCTCCAACTGTACATTAACTTCAACTCTCAGTAAGTATTCAGACATTGTGCGTTGTTGAAGTCCAGATTTCAGATGACAAAAATGTAGGTGTTTATTAGGAAAGTGGCCAAATTTTGAAGACAACCTTTTTCCTCCCATTTCTTTTCCATTTTAAAGTAAACGTCAAGATGAATTTTAGTCACTCCTGCCATCTTCTCCCTATCCCAAAAAATTATCAGTTAAGAGTTAGGGAAAGCAACTCCTGCGCTCGCAGAGTTTTTCTGTGACAGAATAGACTCAGAAGGACTAATAGCAGTGAAATTTTATTAGAAAGTGTCAATCTCAACAAGATACAAATGGTGACAAGTGGTGATTTAAGCTTCTAGAGAAGAGCTCGTATTAGGGTATCATCTCGATGATTCTGGGCCAGTCACATATCCTTAAAAAAGACTGAAGAATATGCTGCAACAATATGAAGTGTTTGGCCTGCAGGGAGAGCAGAGTTTGCTGCCTTAGGCTGGGAGCTAGAGGAGGACTTGACTTTGAACTGCTCGACTTAACTGGACAGAGTGCATCTAAAAAAAAATGGGAACGTCAACCCTTGCAACAGGGTTACACACCCAGCCTCCAGTGAACAGAAAGTGCACGCGGAAATAGTGGTGGCAATATTAAAGGACAAGTTCTTGGTTTTAAGGAAATGCAAGCTCAGCCCCATTTGAGTTATTAATCTGGATATTTAGACAACAAATGTGGAAAAAATGTTGTTACCACACAGAAAGATGCACCTACACAATGTCCCAGAGAAAGGGATTCCTGAATAATGTCAAAGACCTTTCTCTGCTTAAATGAAACCATTATTACATTGTCTAAAGCAATGTCATGGGGGCTACTTTTTCGTTCTTCGGTAGTGTCAGGATAGGTCAGAAGCAAAATGTCGACGGCGAGGGAAGCAAGCGGACAACTCAGTGTGAGTGATAAAGCAAGCAAGCTTCTTCTTTATTCAAAATCAGCCCGGATTATATACCCTAACATTCAAAAGATGCTTTGTGCTTTATAATTTGTTACACCTTATACATGATTAGTTACTTAAAACTATTTGTTCTCTATTGATTCATTGTCCTTTGTTAATTCATTAATACTATGTTGCTACTTCGAGTTTCGTTTATCTACTTGCAGTTATATTACAGTTGCAGCTGGGCTTGGTGCTCCATCCTGTTCCCTTGGGAAAGACTCACTTGTCCTTCAGAAGTTTCTTCTTAGAGATTCCTCCTTGTATGCCTTCTTGTTCTTTCAGTCCATATCTTCACTCAAAGTTTAACAAGGTTTCCACTTACACAATACATGTCTCACAAAGCTTTTCTGTTAAATCATGTCCTTGTTCACTTAACCATTCCTCGATCCATTTTTCAACATTCTCATGTCCTTTTTCACTTAACCATTTCCCAACAGCAAAAGGCAGTTTTAAGATTATGGACTGAACCACAGAATACCCAATAAACCTTTAGGATCCTCACAGGACAGAATTATTATGGGTATGTTAAGAAGTGAGCCTAAGTAAGACTGAGTCAGTCCCTCTGACTCCAAAAGCTGAAGTCCAAAGCTCACTGACAAATACGTATTTCTTCCTCTCTCCCAAGGTACCACTTTCTAATGACCATGGGACATCACAAAGACCTGCACCATCATTCTGTTTTATAGGAAACCAGAGACCAGCATAGCCTGAATCTGCTTTTCAGTTGTAGTGCTCCCTCAACACAGCAGAGACCAGGAGGGCTCCTGAACCACCTTCCTATGCAACAGCAGAACACTGTAGATTTAGTTTCACCCCAAAGTAAATTTCGGTACAAAGACAAATCCTCCGAGTGCTTCATTCATCTTCTAAATACTAAGTATAATGAAGGCAACAGAGTTCACCAGTCATACTAAATATAACAAAATTCAGTCACCTCAATCAAGAGATACTGAAAAAACCCCTAACAAACAGAAATCCTTTCCTCTCCTCATACGGCAGAAAAATCTATATGCTTAAACAGTAAGAGTGAGACAGAAAATTTAACTGGTAAACACACATTTTGAAGGATTCATTCCAATCTCTCTGGGTTGACTGACTCCCAGTAAGGATTTCTTCCCTAATAGCACACTCAGTGGTATAAAAACTGCTGTCTCTTGCTGTACTTTTCGACATAGCGCACCATCATATAGTTTGCTCAATTGTTTTTTTCAGAAATTAAAGAAAACTTTATCACCTCTTTTTTCCAGCAACTTTGTGAATAATTAAAATGTGTGTCGAAAAGCCATTTTATTGATCGCTAACTGCTCTTGTAGCTTTGTCTATTTTATATAGATTTTATACGTTGCAGGCACAATTATTAGTAGAATTAGAAGTCATCTGGCCTTTGAGCCTCAAGATTTTCATTCCCAAACATAGGCGCTAATGTAAGCGTTCATTTTGCAAGCAGACATAATAGCGAATCCTTCATCCTCTGCATGTGAAACCTCTCCTAGCTGACAGTAATATTTTATGCTCCCTTGCTCCCTTTTCAGTCAACGCATTTCACTTTGCTACGTTTCCTTAAGTCTTCTAACCCTCACCCCTTGAATATAGTCATAAGATTCATGGTTCTGGTCCACGTCATCAGTCTTTTTTGAAGAGTGTTTAACGTGATGTCTCAAATGAACTGCATAAAACACCGAAAGAAATTGTTCTTGAACAAAAACGTATTATAAATTTTGCAAACAAGTGCACCCCAAATCTGATTTCACATGATCCCCAAAAATATGTAAGAGTAGACAGCTGATTGAGAAATATCTCCTTCACTAAATCAGATTTTCTGCTAGTCTTAGGTTTATTTAATAGCCATTATTGAATAAGGATGTTGACATCTATACTAAAGAGCCTTACAGCCACAGTGTGTGTTGTGATGATCATGGCAGTTGCATCAAAATAGAAAAAGCCTTGTGAAATTTGGAAGGGGGTTTTGTGTCTGGAGAAATTCTGGATGAAATATCAAAAATCTATAGGTCTAAGAAGCAGCTCATAAAACACAATAAACTTCTGTCTGAATAGCTGGGACTCACAGCATTGCAGCATTGAACTGGAGGTCTCAGATGATTGTTTCTCATAAAGGATTCTTAGTACATCTCGGTTATGGGTTTGAAACAGAAACGCGTATTGTTTGTTAATTTTCTTTGAAAAGTATATAATATAAATGAGATAAAATTGAAGGAGAACAAAATACACTCTTGACAGAGTTTGCCTTTGTCTCAAGTAGAGGTGTTATCAAGTTAATATTAAAATTTTATAAACAATTCCTGAATATTTCCAAGCCCCAAGGAACTATAGGTATCTGCATCACAGCAAAACCTTCTGTGCCTGCATTTCAAGTCCTTTTGCCCAGAACAAACAGTATTTGCAGACTTCATTAATCAAGTCACAACGGTCACGTATTTGTGGAACTGGAGATTTCAGGATCCAAATGTTAACACAAACTATTAGATTGGGCTAAAGTTTTTGTACAGAAGCAGATGTTTCCCAAAGATAAAACTTTACCTAAATACAATTGTGTCATTTCCACTACATTTGAAGGTTAAGTGGAAACAGTTTTCAACATCCTTAGCAGGAATTGCTCCTCCACAATTTTCCTCTCCGTGTATCTGAATGTAATTCATATCATAACCTAGTATCAATTGTAAATCATGCCGTTTCCGACAGAACTATGATGAATACACATTCAAGTAAAAGAAAAAAAAAGTGGTGGAGCAATATAGTCCCTGGAATTTAACACTTTGTGGTCAAGAGGTCACAGATGTTAAGTTTCTTATTTATATCCCTATTAAAGCTCTGATGTGTGAGAAGCAGGATAGAAGCCATGTGACTCATTCTACAAATAAAGAATGTATTGTTGTACTGTACATGTTTTGTTTCTGGGTAATTAATGATAACAGTGTATGAACTGCAGGTACTATAATGAGGGGAAAAAATATCTTCATCAGGGGACATAAATATTTGTTCATACTACTTCTCCGATAAGTGCTTGTTTAAAAGCATAACGAAATAGTTATTTTATGAATGAGTCGTGCAAATTAGTTCTCTTCATAGTTTGTTCTAACTCCTAGGTACAGAAGTCTTGACATCGATTTAATATACAAGCTGACCAGGTATTTCGACTGCAGTTACCATGAGCAACAAGAACATAAAGAAAGAAGAAAGAGGAATTTATGACCACTGCATACTTCAAATCCAGACAGTGAATTATTCTGATCTAAAGATTAACCTGGTCATCTGAAGCCAATCTGACAAGTCTTTATTCACCAGAGGAGCCTCCCTATGACATTCAGCACAAACTACACTGTGGCTTAGTATTTGTCCCAATGATTTTTATCTACTATATTAATATTTTACTGCTGTACATCACATCAGCACACACAAAAATGACATCCTGACAGTTTTCCATCAGCAAGGTACTAAAGTCCCCTCCAAGAGGTGTTCTTTGAGAAATAATCAAGGGAATACATGTCCTTAATGATCCGGTGGTTAGGCAATAAAAACAACAATAGAGGACAAAAGAAGATGAACAGAGGATAAACTGTGGGAGATTAAAAAAAGAAAACAAAACAAAAGCTGAGCTCTTTTTAAGGAAAAGACTTGGGGAGGGACTGTTTACAAAGGCTTGGAGTGATAGCACTAGGGGCAATGGGTATAAACTGGGGAGGGGCAGATTTAGACTGGACATAAGGAGGAATTTCTTTATGATGACAGAGGGAGGCCCTGGAACAGAGAAGCTGTGGCTGCCCCATCCCTGGAGAGGTTCAAGGCCAGGTCAGATGGGCCTTGGGCAGCCTGAGCCAGTGGGAGGTGTCCCTGCCCATCGCAGGGGGGGTCGAACTGGATAATCTTTAAGGTCCCTTCCAACCCAAACCATTCCATGATTCTATGGTTCTAATTTGGGGGGTTGGGTGGTTTGGGGTGGGTGGTTTTGATGCGAGCATGCTCCTGTGGCCAACTATATAACAAAGGTCACTATTACATGTACCCAGGTACCTAAATACCTACACAGTCTCATCATAGCCAAAATTCTTTCCAGCTTGGGGTTTTTTTTCCAGCTTAATCTATACTGCCAATGGATGCTGAGGAGATGTTTTTTCTTCTCACGGTTTCGTACCTTAGTTGGGAATTCATTTGGCATGAGTGTGATAGGACAGCATTACAATGGATATGGCTGCTTCTTTCTGGCATAAATACATTCCCTTTGAGCATATTCCTTTTTAGTTGCAATAAAAAGTGTGATTCTTATTGTTTGTTTGTTTTCTTTAGGAGAAGCAGCTGCGAAATCATAATTATGTTCACTTCCCACATTGGCAAAAAGCAAACTTCCTATTTTTGTGCATATGAAATCACCTACAAGGAGGGGCTGAACCACTTCCACCTGGAGGCTTACAATTTCCACAGTATCTAAAACACATTGCTGTTAAAAAGGGCTTTTGTTTCATTTTCAATTGTATTGAGAATTGCTAATAAATCAGTTTGTAATGTATTAAAAAACTGGAAGTGTAGCACGAGTAGAAAGATACAGCAATGTAGCAATGTCCTCAGCTCCATCATTTTCATAAATTCAGGCTTGAAACACAGCACACCTGATGCGTTAGGAGCCAGATAGTGACACCTCAACCAAAATATGGTCTCTGAGGGGGAAGAAAAAGGGTGGAGAGAGGAGAGGTTTTGAGGAAACAGAAGGGCAGCATAGAGCCTGGAGAGTCAGAAACGCTGCAAAAGCTGCAATGCTCACTCTAGCACCACGCACCTCCTTACACCTCCTGCTTGTCCTGCCCACACAAAACTGTGTTTTGGAACATGGCCTTTCTCTTGATTGAGTGTCTAAAAATCGTTAGTGGTCTGCTTATTCCTTTATCAATAGCCAAGAAGCAAACATCATTATTTAAACAAAATGGTGCCTCCCTTTTGCCCTAAGCATCCCTCCAAAACTCAGGCTTTAAGTCTTTGTTACTCTCAAGAGGAGGAACTGATCGTGGAGTCCGGAATTTCTTCAGCACAATCTACAGAAAACTGTATGTTAAAGTCCAATTTTCTTGCACACAACGGGAATCAAGCAGCAGGAGAGAGCTTCTTTACTCACAGCTTCATGCCTCTTTTTAACCAAGTACATTACGTAAAACTCTCTTAGCTCACAGTAGAACTGCTTGTTGGGTTGCACCTGAAGCTCCGCTGCTCCTTTCCCGCGTGCTGCTGTAGCAGGTCTGCCCTTTCCCTCGTGCATATTGACACCCAGCAGCAGCCAAACCCCTTCCCCTATCTCTACATTTAACTTTCCCCCACCATGAAGCTGCCCCAACAGACAAATGAACAGCTTTAGACACCAATTGAAATTTTAGGGGTCATTTCAATATTTCAACCACCTTTAAGCACAGATGCATTTGACTGTTCTCTCATTCAGCGTGAGGAGATGGTGGCTTTTACATTTAGCAGCTGCGCCAACATTTCTTCCCATCCCTAACACAACCATAAAAATATTACCCTACCATTTCATTCTTTGCTGAACACTAGCATTTGGCTTTTTTATTTCTGTTCTACAAAGGACAGCACATTTAGAATACCCCTTTTATATCTATTTTCATAAGTGGAACAATCTTTCCAAAACGATAACTTTTTCCTTCTCATTTTTCTTTCTGTGCGAGATCAGCGCATGCAGAGAAGCTGGAGGCATTTTTCTAAGGAACTAGAAATGGCTTCGCAGGATCATAGAATCGTTTGGTTGGAAAAGAGCTTTGAGACCATTGAGTCCAACCATACCTGTCCACTACTAAACCATATCCCTGAGCACCTCATCTAACCCGTTTTTTCAACACTTCCAGGGATGGGGACTCCAACCTCTCCCTGGGCAGCCTCTCTCAGTGCCTGAGAACCCTTTCAGTGCAAAAATTTTTCCTAATATCTAATCTGAACCTCCCCTGGTGCAACTTGAGGCATTTCCTCTCATCCTCTCAGCAGGAAATAGATCATCTTGTACTCCAGATATTTCCACAATCTGTCCCAGAAGATGTTTTTTAAAATTTGGCTGGAAGTAAACTGTTACCCTCTGTACTACCAGAGTCACACAACTACTCAGAGTCTCTCCAGATCACCACCAGCACTGGCTTTCATATTTGCACATCCCAGCTCCGGGAGCTGCTTTCACTTGACAGATAGGGCTCACTCCTTCTTGGTTATCGAGTTTCCAAATTTAGAAACTCGGACAACAGCAAAGCGACAGTGTTTGGTGAGAATCCATCATCTTGCAACCAGAAACTAATCTTGTTTAAAATCCTTCAGCCTACATATGGAACCTGGCCAAAAATACTATTAATGAACACTCTTTGGTTTCATGGGGACTTTCGGAAAGGTCAAAACGGACCTACATTATTTATGGTTTATGGGAAGATATATTTAATGTTTATAAATCCATTTGGATAATAACACTGACTTTAATGGACTTACAGATGTATCTTCCAATGTGCATTACAACAATGAAAGCCTACGGCGTATGAAAAATTTAACATTTCTCTGTAAATTAGTCTTATCTGTCTGTTACTTAACAAAAGTTTTCAGGCCCTCGATAATATGTAACTGTTTTTCTTAAATGCATTAACAACCCATGGGTGTCAGAAAGGTACCTTCCCTTTGAGCACTGAGAATGACATATGTGAAATGGCATCTTCACTATTCTGGCTTCTTGAATTGCTGAGAGGTCTCAAGAGAGTTGATCTTTAGTCACTCTTAGATAATGCAGCAGCTTTTGGAGGCACCGGTTGTAAGAAGTCTGCTACAAAAGGGAGTCTCTATGCTAATGACATGACGCTAATACGAAAACAACTGTTTTAACAAACACACAAAGTCTCTGAGCTCTGTGTGCTCTGCGCTTCCCATGGCCGCAAAAGTCTCATGAGCGGGCAAACCAGAAAGTTAGTAAACATGACATCTTTCGAGACACATCAAGGATCTAAGTAGAGCCTTATGGAGTGCTAAAAGCAGCAGATTCTAAAGCTTGACTGAAAAGATGCAGCTCTACAGGCTGGGGCTGTAAATAAATAAATAACGTAAAGCCTCTGTAGACAATGCACAGAGCACGGCACGCGGCACACAGCAGTTCTGGTCCTGTAGACTACACTGCCTGCTCATTAACTGTAATAAAAGAGGAAACTGAAATGTAAACCTCATATAATAGCAAGGAAATATGAGACAATTTTATTTGGATCTCAATGGTTTTGATAGATTTGAAGGTCAGCAAGCACACCTACAGGACCGATATTTTTATATATATACTATATTTGATGTATAATATTTATATATTTTCACATATATAAAATAAGGATGCAGCTAAGGATCTTTCAATGCTGTATTTAAAATTTGAAAGAGTTTTAGAGGATTTTAATTCCTTACTACTTCACGACATTGTATATATGTGGCACTATCATGGAATGCACGGTACTACAAAATACAAAATGGAATTTACATACAAAAAACCAATGGCAGGTGTTAAGAAATACTAATTATTATAATAATTAATATAGCTTTATTATTTTTCGTAAAGACAAAAAGAATTATAGAAAGGTTTGGGTTGGAAGGGACCTTAAAGATCATCCAGTTCCAACCCCTGCCATGGGCAGGGACACGTCCTACTAGACCAGGCTACCCAAGGCCCATCCAACTTGGGATGGGGCAGCCACAGCTTCCCTGGGCAACTTGCCCATCCTTCACAGTGGAGAAATTCTTCCTTATGTCCAGTCTAACTCTGTCCCTCTCCAGTCTATACCCATTGCCCCTCGTTCTATCACCACAAGCCTTTGTAGGCTGCCCCTCCTCAGCTTTCTTGTAGCCCCTTCAGGTACTGGAAGAGCATAAATCTAACAGAATTCACGGTGAAAATATATCCAGTAAGACAAAAAAATGAAAAAAGATGTTTCTATCAGAACTGAAAACCAGAGAGAGAGCTTGGTCAGAAGATGTATAATCTCTGCTGTCATAACACAAAACTAATCGTGACAAGCAATCTATACCAGAAGAGAAACACACTGAAATGCATGCTGTAAATATATGTCAAGAAGGATATAAACGAATCACTATTTCAAAAACGAGGACCAAATCTCTGCAAAACAGTCCAAATTGTTTCTGTGCTAGAAGTGACCCTTCCTACATCTGCCAGCAGATCTGACAGCTCCAGTTGCCAGAATAATATATCTAGCATAAGGAAGGATTTTCAGAATCACAGTAATAATCTCTTCACAACTATCAACACCCACAGAATTTATTTTCTGACATCCACACAGACACCTAATGGAAAGGGGATTTATTTAAAATACAACACTAATATATCTAGTTATGGCTGATTCCATGCTAAAACACCCTAAGAAAAATCAAGAAAGCATTGTTAAATAATCAAAAATAAAGAAATGTTAAGTTCTTCCTGTACGTGACAAGTCTTGACCACAAGTCCACAATTTAATTCTTAGGAAAGTAGACACAAATGAAACGTTGTGCACATGTCCATTCCTAAAACCTAAACCCAAAAGTTTTGATGTATGTGAATCAGAACATAATTTATTCCTGTGTACAAATAGTAATTGTCGGTTTCTGCACCTCTTTCAACATAGTAATTATTAGTGATGTGATGACTTGGCCTTCCTTCCCATACAGCACACCTTTTTACATATATTACTATACAGGCATTACCATAACAATGCTGTTGTTATCGTGGTTTTAAAGCACATTTTGAGACTTCAAACAAAATCCTAAAACCTGGGGTATATTTACAGTACATCTGTCACTCCCAACAAGTGTCAGAACTTGGCTCCAGCAGCTCATTACCTACACACAAGCACAATGTTCGTTACCTCTCAGGCAAACAGTCAGTAGAACCATTCATCACACTTAAGGGTTTGCCTCCATTTTCTGATTTGGTATCAGCAGAAAAAATGCACTCTTTTCAATCAGGAGAGCCACAAAATTAATAACATTTTACTGCAGCGTTGTTTTCAAAGCAGATACAATTTCTTCAACGTGGTCCTAGCACATTGCTTGGACAAATTAAAATTAACTGTCGATAGTCATAATGTTTTTAACAGAGTTAAAAAAAAACCAAAAACACAACACCAAAATGCAGTTAATTCTATAAAGTCTGGAATTCTTTAAGCTTTCATTATGACTTGGACTGTAATTCCAGATGTATCTCCAGATACAAATAAAGCCAGCCTATTTTCAGTAGACTCCTCTTTAAGACCATACCTTTTGTTTTATGCTTCCCAGTGTTCCCAAACAAGAACACACAACAGGAAGAAGTAGGAACTTTTCCTCAGTTCCTCCACAAAGCAAAGGATCAATTGTCTGAGGACTTCAAAGCCAAGAACAGAATCAACAAATTGTTTGTACCACAGAAAATGCAGTATTGGGAAGAATCAAAACCGATCTTAGCTAAAAAAACTCTCTTTAGAGACTAACTCAATGGGTGGATAACACGGGGTTGGAACTGGATGGGCTTTGAGGTCCCTTCCAACCCAAACTATTCTATGATTCATCCTGAAAGTCATCTTATCACAATATAATATAACCAACACCAGGAATCCTGGCAATGGTCAGCCTGAGACTATTAAGCATGCGTTTTGGGGTACAATAAGAGTTAAAAGGGATACTCTGTGACCTTATGAGAGCTAAGAAGATTCCCCCAAAAGCTCAACATTTTGTTAGCAATCAAATATGAAATAACCATCCAAGAAGATTCAATATCATGAAGCAAGAGATAAACAAACACAAACTACTAAAAGAAATTTCTACGCTTCAGCAATTAATATGTAGACCTTAAATCTGCTTAAAAATAGGTTGGTCTATTTCAAATTCAATTAACATACAAGCCTGTTCGAAATTAAGTCTTTCAAAACTCTTAGGCTATGCATCATAAACCCACACTATGAATTTTTCCCAAATTTGGCAGGTATTTTGCTGATCTTAAATGGTGTTTTCATGAGCAAACCTTACATAGTTTGGATGGTCACCAAGCTGGTTTTGTACAAGTGAATCTGGGTAAAAGGAAATCTGAGTGCTTGATATCTACATACGGCCATTCCATTACATCATAGTTTGTTGGAAAGGATGACACAGAAAAGGCAGAAGAAACGTCAGCTTAGAGACATAGAAAACCTTAAGAAAATCTTATAAAGACCAAGAAAGGCTTGACAGTAGTGCAATTCTTCAGGTCAGTATAAACTGATAACAGAGTTACCAGTGGAAAAACTGATGAAGGTAGGGTAAACTTGTCTTTTAGCTAAGTCCTAAGAGTTCCCAAGGGAACCACAAGCTCTTTAATGACTTGGGTAACACTGTCCACGAGGCCATGCATCCTCTGGTAACACGTACACGCATGTAAAGGGTGTTGTTATTGAAAGAGGCTTAACTGTTGGCAAAAAGCAAAGCTGTGAGTATTCTTTTTCAACTGAACGTACACAGTAAAATTTAATAAAATATGTGAACTCTTTCATAACTTCCATGGAAACAAGCTTGTGGTATTCACCTCAAAGAACCTGGATCAAACCTTTGTGGTCCACCAAACACCACAAATCCTTTACCATTTGGTATGCGTATGTCTGCCTGTGTTCGGATGGGATGCTCTTGCGCTAGTCTTAAAAAGAAAAACTCACGTCAGAACTATAGAGAGACTGAATTTCTTGAAAACCTGAAAAATTATCTATTCAGAGATTCTTTAAATGAAAGAGAATTCTGAAACTTTCCTCTGTTTTATGGGGGGGTTCACCTATCTAAGATTTAGAGCGAGAAAAGCTCTGGAAATTATTAAATTGGAATAATATTCTCTGCTTTTCACAATAAGTATAATTAGGGCGGTGTAAGAGTAACTAGGATAAGGTCTTCCATAAATTACAATATTCTGAGGAAATAAGTCACAAAATGCCAAGGATTCTTTGTGTAGGGAAAAAGATTCTTTATACAAGAACACAGAATATGAAATGCATTGATGCAGAAAGATTAAGACGTGAGACCAAATTGAAACTTAACAAAAGAAACATTGATGCGATAAAACCATATGGAAATGAATTTTGTCGCAGTAATCTACGGTGGAAAAAGGCAGTGGTGACTTTCACAATGTATTTTTCTGAAACAATGATGCTCCTTACATCCATGGGAAAGACTGATGCAAGTACATTTTTCTTCCTCAATGGATCTTTCAGTAAAGAAGCGGATTTGTATCACGTCTGCTCTCAAGAAACAGATATAAATGCACCAAGGATGGACAAGAGGAAGGTGCATACACGTATAGCAAAGGAAACTCTGAGCTCATCTTGTTTAGGATCCCCAATAACTGCATTACCTGAACATATATGGTTAACAGGATAAGAAGGAAACAGTACGTAATTCTAAAACTAAAGTGACAGATGCACCTGATAAAACAGAGATGGTCATGTATTGTATTCAAGTAGAAAATAAGCAAAGCCTAAAGAGGAAAATATATTGTGACAAGAACTATTAAGAATGAACCGTATTAGAAAGCTGAAGCAGTGACCATTGAGCAGAATCTGGACAACTTCAAGTATCCAAGGAAGTACAAGTGAGGTCCCTCAAAAATTAGGAAATTGCTGTTAAGAATAAAACGTAAATGCAGTTCCATCTGCTCAGCCTTGAAGTACGATGCAGACATCAGAATAAAGAATTTATAAGTAAAACAAATTTTTAAACCCGTACTGAGATATGAATGTTCAAATAATTTAAAGTGCTTACACTTAGAAACTAAGATAAAAGAGTACAAACTTACGCAGAGGGTACTCAAGAGTGATTTGCAGATCACACACATTCACAGTGAGCTTCTCTCATAAATGCGTTTGCAAAGCACACAGTGGAAGAGAGACTATAGGAACTAAGATTTTAGATCTAAGTTAAAAAATATGTTTATTGTGATTCAAAGCTAATGTTATTCATTACCCAGCCAACATATTAGTGCAGACAATATTCTCTCACTTCCTCTGGGTCTTCTTTAATCTTATCTGGATTTATTTTTGTGTATTTCTGAATAATCAAAAGTTATAGGCTTGATATCTCTTGAGTTAAAAACATCCCTGGAGTTCCTGCCATTTCTTTTGTAGATATTCATTTTTTTTTAGCGAGTCACTAAAACAAGGATTAAAAAAAAATAATCAAAATAAGGTTATTGCAATCAGAAAGAATCAGAAATTTGATTTTTTCCAATGTATTAAGTAAACATTCCTGTTAAGACAGCAATTTATCCAAGTTGATTTTAATAAAGTATAGCTGAAAATTTAATGTTAGGCATTCCTTCAGCAGATGTGCGCATTCAGGGCTATGGTAATGAAGCAAAAGTCAAAAGCACTCAGCTCATCTTTCCTTTGAATAAGTAAAATTATTCAACAAAACCTTTGTTTGAATTATACGCCAAAAGAGACCTAAATATACTCGCAAGACATTCATAAATAAACTATTTTCTGACTAAAATGAAAATGACAATTTGTGAAAGCTGAAATGTTTTGCAGAAACATCACTGATTCAATGAACTTCCATCAGCGCTGGCAGAGGACCCACCAGGACCTGGCTGGTTCCTCTCTGGGACGCAGCGTCCCGCAGCTCCGGCCAGATGGCACTCCATGGGGTTTTCTAAGAGCCAGGGGACTGAAAGTCCACAGTCTTGTGTCTCAAGAGTGTTTCCTACAGGAAAGTGCCAAAACCTTGAATCTGAGCTAAAGAAACTCTCAGAGACTCCAGGCTGGATATTATGGAGCCTGAACCCTGGGCAGTAGGACACAGCCCCAACGCCAGCACGGCTCCCGCACCTGAAAGGATGCGCCGTGTGGCCCCAAGAGCCTCAGCTGAATTCATTGTGGTCAGAGCTTTCATATTTCATGTGCTAATACAAGAAGCTAATGTCTTGGCTTTCTGGGTGCTTATAACACAGGCTGCACCGATACAGAAACTCACGGGGAAATTTCTTTACGACAGGCACGCTTTTCTTGAGTTATGTTTCTTTACGACAAGCATGCTTTTCTTGAGTTATGTTTAAAAACAGAAGTCGTGCCCATGAATACGTCACGACTGTGAAGCACAGTCAAAGTGTATTTGAACTAGGTTTAGACTCTGTAGCTCAGGAAGTGCTGACGATACAGCTATGGCACCACTAGTAGACCAGCCCGTTAACAACCATGCTCCAATTCAGTTTGCTGCATAACCTTAGAGTACTAACACCAATTCAACCAACTAACTGATAAGAAACCCACAAACCTCTTCATCTTGACCGCATTTCCATCTCAATAATTAATTTGTCTCAATAATTAATAATGGCTAATTCAAGAATACACCATATTTCCCAGTGAAGGCAAAACCTTAATGTATAAAAGTAAGGGTATTTCTTTCTTGCCTAAATAAAAATACACATGGAAAAAAAGCATGGAATTTACAGGCAGGTGTGAGGGGAAATGAATGGTAGCTGCGCTATTCAGTGCGGAGAAAATATATATGATGTGTCAACACATGGCAAAGTGTGAAGTATGCATGCCTGCACGTATAAAAGAATATACGTATTCACAGCACTAAGGAGTTTGCAGTTTAAGGAGTGGCTATCATAATATGTGTTGAATCCATGAGGAAATCTCTGGTTTCTGCAAAGTTGAGGAGAATTTAAACTTCAAACTAATCTGTAAATTTGCCCCTGCTCTACCAACTTATTTATTGTAAAGAAGAGAGTTGACAGCCTTATGGTTATGTTCCATGGGACCAATGCTAATGCCACAAGTACTTTCTGGTTTCCTACTAGACCAGTTTACAGGTCTCACTTAGGGCTCGGATTTAGTCTTCATCGGTGAGACAAAAGACAGGCATAGAGAAAAACCCAAAGATTTCCATTCATTCACCTCTGGAAAAAGTATGTTGTTGCATAAATATCAAATGGAATTTCCTAATTGGCTCATGTTGCTTCCATATATTTTCCAAAAATCTTATATTTTAATTTTTATAACAATATAAAATCCCACTTCTCATTCAGGCTGGAAACTTGGGAACACTATATCATCTGGGAATTAAGTTTCTTTTATTATTTTATGCAGGCGTGGTTTGGGGGTTGGTTCTGTTTCAGTGAGTTGTTTTGTTTGGTTTTCCCCTCTATTATTTCCTGGGACCCTAAAAGACTGGATGCTTGACAGAGACACTTGGTTCTGGGCACTTGCTTTCCCTCATTATCTCTGAAGAGGAAGAAAATACCTCTTTTGTTCCCCTTATCGCTTCACTAACTTATCCAAATATTCATTTCTCTTTTAAGAAGAAAAAGACAACTGAAATCATGCAGAAACTATGCCTTCTATATTAAGAAAAACATTATCATTCAGGCAAAGTGCTAAGCACTCAGATAATAAAACAGAATAATTCTATTTCTAGGATTTTCCATTTCATGTTTTTTCATTTTCAGCCTAACTTGAGCAGTTTAAGACTGACTTTGTGTGACATAAAAGAAACATTTTCTGCACCAGACTTTGGGATTACATTACGAATAATTTATCTGCATTCAATCATGAGATTTTTATACAGCATCATTAGCAAAAAATAAAATAAATGGTGACACCTCAGATGGAGTGAACTGGGAGAGCTCTTCTGACTCAAGTGGAGCTCTGCCAATTTCCACATTGGCTGAGAGTTTAGACCTTAAACTGCTTTCATGAAATTAGAAAGAAATAAATTGCAAATTATCTTTCCCTAAGTAATGCAGCCTCAAAGATAACAAAAGTCTTCTGTCAATATAATTTTAAAAGCATGTGATAAGTCTCCTTATTTACTGGTTATCTGCACCTGAGCTACATTACTGGCAAGGTATCAACGTCAGAGGTGACAAACTTTATTGTAATAAATACAATGAGACTTTTCAGTTTGAGAAAGGCTTTCAAGAAACCTGATGATTTGATTAATTTTTTTCTTTCTTCTTGTCCATAATGAAGTGAGAATTCTACACTCCCATGAAACACATGATTGTTTTCTTTTCTCATCCATGTCCATATGGTGCAACAAGCTTGGATCCAAAGAATTTTCTCATGAGTAAGGGTAAATGCTTGATCACTACTTTGAGCATATGGTAACATTTTTTTTACTGTTATTCTGTTTATAAATACCTTATTATCATTTGTTACGTGATATAGAACCAGTACCCAGCCTGATTCAAGCATACAGCAAGCGAGCGTCCTGTGTATCCTGCTTCAGAAAAACCACACAGGTATTAAAGTTATTAGTCACCTGCAGCAACTGCATCTGTGAATTCTTAACAATAATGTGTATAATACAATCTTAATTCCTTATTAAATTTTATAACTGGCGATATAATAATTCTGATTTCCAGTTCTAAACTATTTCAACATAAAGCAATAACTCTACGCCTTTAATGCATGATAGGCACAAGAATTCTCCAGCAGCTCTACTCTGTGATGCGCCCCCCTTTCAGAGCTCATCACTTCTCACAGAACAGGACCTGGTCCAAGAAAATAATAAAGATCCAAGTAATCCAAGTAATCCAAGTGTGGTAAAGATCCAAGTAGCCAAAGGGTACCAAATCAACATGCCAAAGCCTACAATACGCTGCAAAAACAACAAATGAAAAAAAGCCCTCTGGTCACCCAGTCATCCATCAGAAAGTCCAAGTTGTTTTTCATTTAGCAAGTGGACAGGAATTTCCTTCAAGGGTTCTCTAGTCTAGTCAACAGAATTCCAAAGCGCTTTGGGGCTTCATTTAAGGGCTCTGGGATGTATCAGTATAAACCCTCAAATCAAGTGAAGTTCAGTAAACGCAAGTGACAAAAGCATCACATCATAAACCGGAATGGTGAGAATTGTAGTTACCGCACGTCATTAATGATCAGGTACCTGCTTCAGCAAAAAAGACTTCTTGGTTTCTGTACAGTCAGTGTACAGAATGCCCCTTGGAGAATGCCCATTGCTCTCAGCCGATAGCGAAAGGAGCTTAGGGAGCTTAATTAGATGGCTCACATTGAGCTGTGTGAACTTCACCTCTACATACAAAAATGCATAGAATTTCATTTAAAGAGCAACTGCCTGGTTTTTAGAAATCAAGAGGAAGGTAAGAAAAATGGTTAATAGCAACGTCCGGGGAAAAGCTATTTTGATGCCGCAGGAAAAATTGTCAGCTCATCTAAATGAACACAGTGCTTCCACTTTCACAGAGCTCTGCAGACTTGGGAGAGCTGAGAATCTGGTTACATACACAGCTACAAAACACTATGATTAACAGTCAATCTGGGTAAAGAGCTCTCTGGAAGAGGAAGTACCTATAGAGAAGGCAGATGCAAGTAGGGTAAATTCTAAACCGTTCATCTTTAAGATAGATGAGTTCAATATTTCTAGAACGGAGGACCACGCAGTGGTTTGGGGACTGTCCTTCCATGGTACTTTTCTAGATACGTTCAATGCGTATGTTCAGCTACAAGAAGGGCATTTGGGTGTTGGACTTCATAGGCTGCCACTCTATATCTATGCCTAAGCAAAAATAAGGCTGCAAAAGAACATTTTTTTAGAGGCCCAATTCCAACCACAAGAACAAGAAAATGAGCAAAACGGGAATGCATCCATACCTGTATTTTTGCAGATGTCGTGTGAGCACTGTACTGAACAGGGCAGACACTAAGTTCCTGTACAGCAAACTTCATCAGAGAAGGGAAAAAAATATCAGTAACTAAAACCTTTCAGGTACTGTCAGGAAACACAAAGGGCTTCCTCCCCTCTCTCAGATCCTGACCCACTCCCCACAACAATGCAACGGCATAGAACAAAACTAAGTAACCTAGAAGGTTATTTTCCATCTCTTTTTTTCTTAGTTAAATTCTTGTCTTTTGAAAGTATATCTTTATTCCTAACGAAAAGCAATTTCTGGAGGTATAATACAGAGAAAGAAAAAAAAAATGTTGGCAACCATCTGTAATCAGAAAGGAAAAAAATGAGTTAGCTCTTGGAAATACTATTTAAAAAGAAATAAAACAAAGCCACTTAATTTTTCCAAAAGCCCACAGCAATTCCAGGGTAGCTGCTGTCAAGAAGAGTCAGACAGGCTGTCAGAAAGTAAATGTACCTTCTGGCTGTGAAGACTGCCGGCCCCTAAGGAAGCTACGTTTCCAAAATTATTTAAATTTAAGAAAGAAATCCTTTAGTATTATTATTTTTTACCTTTTATTAGAACAGCAATGTATGATCACAACATAACTGTGTAAGTCTTGAGTGCTAATAGCTCACATTACTGAATTGCAGAAGCAAAAGTCTCCAGGTATTAAAGCAAGTTTTTACCGAGCGAATTTCCCCAAGAGCTCAGTTCACTGGTTTGCAATCTGCAAGCCAGAGCTATTTAGGTTTACACTCAGTGTCTGACATGTTGAAGATTTTATTGCACTCAGAAACTGGCAGAGCACATACTGAGCGAAATGTGTAAGAGGCAAGTGGAGTGTGTGTTGTCAGAGTCTTAGTTCATTTAAGGTTACAAGAACAGTACTTGGACATCCCAAGTCAAGTATGCAGAATTCTTCACTTTCAATTCAGGAATCACCAAATGTAAAAGGTTTGAGAAAGTACCTTTGTTTCTTTTTCATTATGTTTCTTTTTCTCATCCTGGTTTTTTTTTAAAATCTTCATTTCTTGTTAGAGCCCATTGCAGTTATTTGCATAAATTCTAAATATACACAATAATGTTACTATTATATTTAGGTAATTCCATTAACAGAATTAAAGCTGGCACACAAAAGGGAGCAAAATTATTGCAAATTATTTTCTTGAATTACAAATTGCTATTATTACCCAAGTATTACCAAAATATTTTGATTTTTCCAAAATATTGTGCATTATCTTGACAAGGACAAGCCCCCTCCCCCAAAGTCCACTTAGGTGGGAAATCTTTTCTTATGAGCAGGCCAAAATATAACAGAAATATTCCCCCTTTTTGATACAGAATTCCAGGCAAAGCATAGCTCAAATCTTGCCCAGATCCTGGAAATGCAGAGGAGCGTGAAAATGAAAAGTAATGAGGGTGGAGAGGAAGGAAACATTCCGAACATGTCAAGCCTTAAGAAATGTTAATTTTGGGTCCAGTTCAAGTTTTGGGTGAAGATTTAACTCAGTTTTTATTTTCTTCAAAATGCCTGAGCACCCTCAGGGAGTATTCTCTTCCCAGAGAGCTCTTAGGAAAGCATATTTTTTCACTGACAAAAGGATCAGCAAATGGACCCTGATGCCAAAAATTTCAAGTTAAACCAGTTACTGTGGCAAGTCTCACTTGCACGCTTGTTCCTTAAAAAGAATTTCTTTTTTTTTTACGCAGAACTTGTATATTTAGTGATTCTTCGTATTTCCAAATGAGACAGAGACAGTTGTCTGTTTTACTACATGCAATGAAGCAAAAATTACTTCTTCATGCTTTAGTTTCAAAGTCTCTTCCACACTGAAGCTGTTCCTTTAAAACATATTTTCTAAAGACATTTACAGCTAGAAATGTGCTGCTGATCCAAAACATCAAGAAAAGGAACAGAGGAAGAGGGAGGATCTCTGAATAATTTAAAGCAGCCTCCTCATTCAAAAGTCATTCTCTTTTTAATCTCTCACACTTTGTAGCCAGAGACTTTATGCTGGGCTCTGGCAGAAAGTCAGGAAACAATATATCCGCAGCTTTAGAGCAGGATGAAAAGGAACAGCAAAAAGTACAGGAGACCCATTACAGGTTCTACTTCTACACAAAGTTTGTTTTCCAAATATTGGTCTAAATCCACAGGTAGAGTCCCCTGCTTGAGGGCAGAATCTCTCCCCATCTCCTGCCCTTTACGTACACGGGGCATGAGCGCGTATGGACACGCGCGTGCATGCCTACACACATTTTCCTCTGCTAGCACACGTGTCTTTGATTAACCGTTGACATTTACGGTATTTTTGATAATGAGATCTCCTGGAACAAAAACTTGAACGGAAATAAATTATCTGCATCATTAATAAAAACAACAATTAATAGATTTAGCCAGGCCAAAAATCCCCTATTGAGTGTTTACGAAAAGAGGTTTTACTCCAACAAACTTTAATACTTCCTCTTTTTTCTGCCATAATCACTTTTCAAAAGATCAGACAGGCCTGTTTTAGAGGAACTTTTAATGATCTAATGCGGATGTAAGAGGACAGTTGTCTTGAAGGAATGCTTTACAAAGATCCCTTGGAAGAATCAAATAACCTGGAGAAGAAAAGCTTCCCAGACATCACTCACTTGGAAGCTGACTACAGAAAACTCGTCTAGAATTGTCAACATTTCCAGCAAATAAGGGCTGCCAGAGCTTTTTGGTCAGCCGCCTATCTTTTCAACACCCTGAAAAGTATTCTCAAACCTTTGGATACTATTTCCCATTTATGAGGGACTTCTTTGTGCTCCCCTACTTCCTCCTCCATTTTCTTCCACGATATCTTGAAATGAAATGTATATGAGCAGAAGCAATACTAAATACAGAAATTATTTTCTTTTGCTTTGAATTAGTACTTAGAACACAGTAACATCCCATCAACATTAAGCTCTGAGAGACCACCACCAAGCACTTGATAAACCACAGTGTGAGGAGTCACTAGCATCTTTGATAACCGTTATGGAGTTCTGATTCAGTACAGAAGTGATCAGATAATTATTTCCTGAGGAACTTGTGACTTTAATCTCAAGACCCACGCAAAAGATCTCTAAGAATAAAGCATTTATTGCCATGCCATACTTGTGTGGTCTCAACTCAAGCATCCATTTAGTACTTGCAAATAACTTTGGTAAACGTCTGATTATAGAATCATTTAGGTTGTAAAAGACCTTTAAGATCAACTGTAAACCTAACACTGCCAAGTTCACCACTAAACCATGTCCCTAAGCACCACATCTACACGTCTTTTAAGTACTTCCAGGAATGGTGACTCAACTTCTACCCTGGGAAGCCTGTTCCAATACTTGATGACTCTTCCAGTGAAATTTTTTTTCCTAAGATCTAATCTAAACCTCTCCTGATGCAACTTGAGGCCATTTTCTCTTATCCTATCACTTGTCACTTAGGAGAAGAGACCAACATCCACCTCGCTACAACCTCCTTTCAGAGAGCTGTAGGAAGCGATCTCCCCTTCAGCTTCTTTTTCTCCAGGCTAAACAGCTCCAGTTTGCTCAACTGCTGCTCGTAAGACTCGTGCTCCAGAACTTTCACCAGATTGGTTGCCTTTCTTTGCTCATGCAGCAGCACCTCACCACCTGGGCACACTGCAGGACATAACTCCTGCAGACAGACAGACACCGGTGTGAACCTAAAACAGAGGACTGGATTTCAAATCTGTCCAAATGTCACTCATGTTGTACATTTAAATCACAGAAAAGCAACTAAGAAGTTTAAAATACAAAGCAGATAGACAACTAGAAAGAAGCAGGAAAATGTGTTTAGATACAAAGAAAGAACAGCAAGTACTGTCACTGCATAGGGATGTCTATTGTTGCTAAGCATGTATCCTGAAGCTAAAGCACTGTACTATAAAGAGGAGCAACAGGAGAAAAGCAAATTGGCAATCTGACAAGGCTTCGTTTAAAAAGAAAGTAATTCTGATCGTATGATAGAATTTCCATTGACTGGCGGAGTTATCCTCTGCTAAGATCCTGCTGTCCCTGTAGCCACCTGCTCTCGGAGGCACACGAATACAGTTTTAGTCTGAAGACTCATGAAAACCAGATCTCTACAGATCAATATAGAAAAGGGCACTGCAGTCAGAGAACATACTCTCCTGGAGTCACGGCAGACACTAATCCAGTCAAGAATAAACCTGACCACACTCTTCCAGAGGAACTTCATTCACTGCCCAGAATGGCAACGCTCTAGATGTCATAGAGAAGGGCACGGAATAATCAACTGCATTGGATCTGGGGGCTCAGAGGCAAAAGCCCCTTTGCAGTCATGCTTTTCTTCTTAATTCAGAACCACAGCAGAGTAAGACGGAATATTCTATAAGAGTTATCCTGAACAGAAACACAACCAACCATACGGACTCTGTGTTGTAGCCAAACCAGGCTGCAGAAAGCTTAAGAGAACGGTAGGCATCTTAACCCACAGCAACTCATCGTAACAAAAGTAACACTGACTTGAACTGCAACCACTCTGTGTGTTCTGTGTACAAGCCGGATATATCTAGAACTTAGTAATACCCTTATGATTCAGTTCAGTGTGCAGAAAGACCCATTTTTGATCTTTTCGGGGAATATCCTTACAACTGGTTTCCTAAGAAGCTGAAAGAAAGTTCATAATGTGGTATCCAAAACCATGATAAAATATTTTAACCGATTGTCTACTACCATTAAACCAGCTGAAACATCAAATATTTATCTTTCAAAGACTTTTTTTCTTGCTGTTATATATTATAATCATTAAACATCTCTTTCTTCCCAACATTACACTAACTCCTATTAATTGGAGATTCTAAACAAAACTATTAAGAGTGGAGGATTCATTATCCTTTCCTTTATCACTATGGTGAAAAATCTTTTATCTGACCATACGCCGTTTCCTTTGTTAAACCGTTTGAATCTGTTTCCTGTGCTCAATTGTTGACGCAGTTTAGCCATGCCTGTGTCATTTTCTCATTGAAATCTTTAACACTAATGTGAACAGTCCTGTATTTTCAAGCCAACTAGAATTTTTATGAGCATATGCAATCCTAGTTGGCTTTATTTTTTCTTCATTGGTCACGTGGTAGGAAATAGCACACAGTATGAACAGTTGAACTATTCTCCTAATCATTACATCTGGTTTACTGTATTGCACACATCTCACATGTTTTAACTCAAGGACAACAACAATCTCCAGTTGATCACTGATAATTTTAAATTGGCACATAATAATAATACTGAGTGCTGAAGGGAGTCTTCCCTAAATCTTAGCGTATGTCTTTATGCTTAAATAATTAAGCTACATCTGGCTACAAAAAGCAGATCAGAGTATCTTTCAATGGACTGGGCAAGGAAACTCACTCAGTGGACAGAATACGTCATAAAAGAAGATGACCTTGAAGATAATTTTCAGCTAAAAAAAACTACCGTTATTTAAAAAATAATTCTATGGAATGCACAGCTTTATATCAACTATAGGCAGAACTATAAATTTCAGCTGACATTTTCAGATAACCAGTTACCTTTTAAGCCGCACGTGGCAGGGAGAAACTCGGATCTGAAGGTTATTTTTGGCAGGCTGAGGCTCATCCATTGCTCCTGGGTGTGTTCATCCCTTTTGGGCAAAACTCAGCTGCGCAGACAGTCATTGAGGAGGTTCTCTCTATTATTCTCTGAAAAACAAAAATAAACAAAAAAACAGAAGTTGAAGGAATTTGAGTACACAGGGAGGGTTGTGGGCACATGAAATCTGAGACCCACCAAAAGGTAGAAATGCTTTCAAGAAGTTTAACATCACACGTATAGTTTCCGAAGCCATTCCAAAGACCAGACTGGTGCATAATCAGGCCCATCGTGTTAGGAAATGCAACTAAAGCAGTTGTTATGGACTTACTCAAAGAGTTAGCACAGCAAGATATACTCTACTACACAAGTTCTCACAATCGATAACACAATAAAATTTAATAGCTCCTTCACTCTTAACCGTGACACTTGACCAGACAACACTATGTCCTATTAATCTAAAAGCATATAATTGGCTTTTCAGACACCATCTGTTTTCTGAAAATGTAGTTAAAGAGTTTTTTTTAAATAGAAGAATAACTTTTTAACTGTAACAACAGCCACTGAATTTCAAAAGATCAGGGTATAAAAAATTCAGCATTATTGTTCATCAATTTTATATTTCTATTTAAATCAGTATGATCTTAAATATAAAAAACAAAGTCGACTCCTACAATAGCAGAAAAATTACCTTATTAAGAAAATTAAAACCTACATGTTGATGCATCCTGTTCATCCCATAGAATTTTATTAAATAACAATTTTGGCTAGTCAGAAATTAAAGAGCTTATAAAATACATATCTTTTAAAAGGCAACCCCAAATTCTTGGAAAGATGCAGGACAAAATTTTATTTATTTTATTTCTATTTCATTCTGAAAACTCACAAGTACTAAGGAGGACAAAGATTGCATCCAGAAGAAATTAATTCCCAAATTTTATACATTGTTTGCAACGTTTCCCTTCATTGAGCCTCTAAATGATTCTTCCAACCACTGATAGAAACTCTAAAAATACTCAAGGGTCTTCCACTGGAAATGCTACCAGACCTTCAAATTTTGATTTGCTGAAATTACAAAGCAAATTATTTTCTCCAACGTATTTGTTCTCTCCATGTATCACTTTTCAGTGCATGGATAGAAAACAATAAGCAGTAAATTTTGTATTATTAATATTGTTATAAGCGCCTATTCAGAAGATGTGTTAACACACTCTTTGTGAATCCGTAGCCTCAAGGGATACGAAATGAACCACAGCGAACAACAGTGACACGCAAACAGAAATTCATTCCATCCAGAGAAACAGACCCCCACACAACTGACCAAACATCATGGATGCAAAGGAAGTTAGGCTGCCCAGGGAAGCTGTGGCTGCCCCATCCCTGGAGGTGTTCCAGGCCAGGTTGGATGGGGCTTGGAGCCCCTGAATCCAGTGGGAGGTGTCCCTGCCCATGGCAGAGGGTTGGAACTGGATGATCTTTAAGGTCCCTTCCAACCCAAACTATTGTATGATTCTATGAAGTCTTCAGCCTTATGCTACCCTACCGAGAGACACTATCCATCTACCCTGTCAGACAGCAAAAGGAGGTCAGAACATCCTGTGAAATCACCACTTGTAGTCTCTGTGGGGATAACCCTCTTCCTTCCCAAGACAGATTACTATTTCTAAGCATTTCCATACTTGCCAGATACATTATAGGACAACTGGCAAAGTTGAACTAAATTTAATCTTCATGTATCTCTTAGACTGAGATCCACCGGCAGGATGTCACCTCTGCCACTAAGTTAACGCATCAGTTGGCTACTAACAGGAAGGCTCTATGGGTTACTCGGAGAGGAAATGAGAATAATGAATTCATTCCACTTCACCGTGGTGAAAATATGTATGATGCAAGGAGTATGTGATCCAGGACCCGCAAGTCGCAGAGCAAACATCCAGAAGAGGAATCTAGTTATCTATTTTCTATCACACCACTCTGAGTTGTATTATTAGAATAGGCATTTCAATTTGGGCCAGTAACTTTTACACTGAGCAGAATAATTTCTGATTTGCTAGGCAACATTTTCCCAAGATCATCTGATCATGATTTCAACACAGGAAACTTACAGAGGTACCGCTCCAGTTAGTAAGTTTTTTCATGGTATAGCAAGTGCCATTTAACATTTGTCTCACTTCATCTTCCAGTCCACCGTCCTTGCTACACCTTTACAATTTCCCAGTTTCTCCTGCACCGTGAGTCACTTCTAAATCCCCTTTTATAAAAAAATCATACTCATTAGGCTTTCTACAGCTCTCACTGTAGGCATTTTCTTCACTACTCATATGACCTGGGCAGTTCTCTCCTGTATCACCTCCAACCCTTAAACATCTTTTAAATAAGTGATATCCAAACCGTACACAGTAATCTACTGACACCATTTTGCAGAGACTGAAAAAAAAACCCAAAACCTATTTCCAGCTTATATCTCCATGGATGACACTAAATTATTTACCTCAATACTTCTCTGGGGACTCTCATTCAGATGCTGGTCAACAGCAACCATCTCCTCTACCACAAACCCCACATTTCAGGCCATCACTCTCCATCCTCTCACCTTGCTCCTAGCTAGAAATGGCATCGGTAGGGATTAATGCACATTTTGATTTAGAGGATTACACCAGCAAACAATACAGACGACTCCAGATGATTGCCCTCTTGTCAGGCTTATTTCCCAATTTGTCAATCTTTTTGCCATCATGTATTTCAGCAGCAGTTACAGCCCTCGGACGCGGACGGGGTTTGTGATTTTGTCAGTCATTCCACTATTGTCAGAATGCCCAAATAATGTGGACTAAAAGCTGTCTATATGCCTACTAACAGGGTTTTGTTCGTTAAATCTTTGTAAATTCATATGAAATTACAATTGGAAATAAAGTACTGGCAGCTATGAATTCTTATGTTTCACTCTGAATTACCAGATGAACACAGCATCTTATTGCTTCTGCGGTTCTTCTGCAAAGTCACATTAATAAAACTGTTTACTCTGGGAGTCTGCTAGGTCTTTCCTTCAGTATTTGCTACACTTTGCTCATTCTGGCACTGTGTTATCTTCTCATTTGCTTCTTTCCTTCAGTATTTGCTACACTTTGCTCATTCTGGCACTGTATTATCTTCTCATTTGCTTCTGAGCATGTAATAATCACTTCCTTCTCCAAGTTCTGCTTTTATAAATAAAGCAGAAAAAGAAGATTTTCTTGACTGAAACTGAAATTGTCATCAGTAAAGTTCTTTGGGCATGCACAAGAAGAACAGCAACACTTCTGTTCATGCTCTGAGTTTCTGTGATATGCAGATTATTTGTTTACTTAAACCAAATGTTTGAAAGATAATATGCAACTAATTAACCTGTATCAATAACTGAATTGTGAAATTCCTTTCCTAGGAGAGTTAAGGTAAAATTAAAAGAACAATTGGGGGACAGCAAGGCCACTGTCATTCCAGGACTCTTGTGTCTCGTTTAAATAAAGAACGAATAATGCAATACAGGAAGTCATGCCATTTAAATTTATGCAAAATGTGTGTTTTTTAACAAGTATTAATATAAAATATATTGTTCAGTAGCTAAAAATAGTGCACACCAGCCTGACAACTTCACTAGGTGCGTAAGTCAATGTATATCTGGGCTCCCAAGGGTCTGCCACCGCTACCTTCTCCTGCCCCTTGCTCTGTGTAAGCTCCCTCGCATATGGCCATGACATCAAGTGAAATCTGCTGAAAATGATTTTTCCTTCCTTTTAGCACAGTAATTTCTCTAACAGATCGGTGGGTTGTCATCTAGCCCACTCAGCAGTAACATGACCAGTACAGCAAATGCAGGGAAGCAGCAGGAGCACCTACCTTAAAAAATGAGTGATCACCCCTTGGCAGTGCAGTCTGAGGTCAATAGGGAAGCTAAAGCTTACTGTGACACTGCATTTAGAAGGAAGCAAAAAAAAATGATCTTATTTGTTGAAAGGGAACAGCAAGGCTATCTCCTGCATAACAAAAATATAAGTGAGTTTTAAGAAGAAAGATTAAATTTATTTAAACCCTCTTGCGGACTCCAAATGAAACAGGCTATAAAAACTAATACATTCCACCATGAAGAATTCCCTCCAAGCAATGCACTGTATAAGTAAGATATAAAGAAAGATGTACTCACTTTACAAACTAAATAACATAATCCACCTCCAAACAACACTGTCACTGTCTCCATGGACACCATTCTGCACAGTGTCATCCTGCACGACAGACAGTCTTAAGTGCCTACAAGAACAAAGCCAATACTGACTTTTAGCCTCAATGCATTATCAAAACCATACGCTCTACCTTCATCTGAAACATCACCTTTAGCTGCCAGAGTTTCCTCTAAACCTTATTGACAAACATAAGCATCAAAACTCCATTCTAGCCATGAGTCTTGCAAGAAAAACATCTAGATGATTGCACCAAAGAATCTCTTGGGTACTTAGGAGACGTGGATAGCAACTTTATCATTGGGACTAAAATGAAAACTCTCACTGATCTGCATCACAAATTAATAATTTATGTTCTTTCCCCTCCATCAAAATGGCTTGTGGCTACTTTTACAACAACAGTTTCTAGAAAGCAAAATAAGAGCCATAATGCCAATGTTAATACATATCACAGTCTAATTAATCCATCTCTTCAGACAAGAAGTGAGAAAAGAAACAAACCTCCCACCAAATAGAAGCAAGTACTCAGAGAACAAATCTTCCTTGAAGAAAACACCAGCCACACCACCTTCAACCAAAGGCGACACATGCCCTTTCTATGGTAAAAGCATCCCCGACCGATCTAAAACACCCAATTGTCACAAAACATGCTGAAATTTAGACAGAAAAACATGAAATATATGAGAAATACATAAAGATTACACTTTGAAAACAATCTTCCCCGGACTATACTAGGCTTTAAATAGTGATTTGTCTAACAGCATCAGAAATGGGTGGACAAACAGATTAGAGAGCCAAAGCAGAGAATTAGTAAAAGTCTGTACTGTGCAAATGTACGATCTCAGAAGGTCTCTGGGAAAGAGGAGGAGAAGAGTAGGGTAAGGGTAGATGTATAAATATTCCAGAATAACCTTCCTGTAATGCATGTGAATTGGAAAAATCTTAGGGGTATTCACAACTATTAGTAACTTAACATTATCAGGGAAAAATAAGGTATTTCTTCAGCCCCTGTTTCGTCCCTAAGATGCAAATTTTTCATGTTAAGAATCTACGGTTGCTTCAGACCATTAATACAAAGAAAGAATGCTGATTGTGTTATGATTATAGTACACAAGCCCACATATTTAAAGTTCAGTTATGACTCTGAGATGTCTCCCTTCAAAACATCTGAATATAATTTCACCATTTCTGAAAATGACAATTCTTGGGGGGGAAAAAAAGAAATAACATTGTAATATAACATGGCAAGCATAAGAGGAACTTTTTATTTAGTGATTAGAAAGTCCTGGGGATTTTTCATACTCATTTTACCAGAAAAAAATCTAGTCATCCAAGTCATCCATATTTTGTGGCATAGTCAATGCAAAATGGACATTAGAAGTCATCTTACACAATCAACTTCCTCAGAAGTCGCAGCCTATAAAGCCACTAAATCCTTATTCAAAGCCAGAAAGCGTAGGTTGCAACACACAAATCAACGTGCTTACAACATTCTTGCATTAAAGTTATTCCCAGATGGCTCAAGACTCCTTGGGCAGTTTCAAGTGAAAAGTGGCATGCGAGTGAAAAGAACTATCATCATTCTAAGTAAAATCCTATCACTGACACAATTTAAATGACTATTCTTGTCCTGAGCTACATATAAACATGTGAACGGAAAGAAAACTCAAGTAAGTTGCATCTAATTGCAGCATTTTATTGAAAGTTTTATCATCTGGAGTCCATATGGGTCACACTGTCTTAATAAACAATAACACATTTTATTTTGGTTTACTGAAAATTAACAGGGCATTTGGGAAAATACTATTATTATAAAAGCCTGTTTCACATTTGTTTGGCAATATTAGAGCTATCTAAGTGGAAAACAAGAGAACTGGGTTTTTTTTTTCTCTGTTGTTGATATTAGGATAAAACAATGCAGCTGGTAACATTAATGATACCCTATATCCTCAACAAAGATGAAAGAGGTCAAACAAAGTTGTAATGGGCTTAACCATATGAAACAGCCATACTGGATTGATTAGCTTAGTATCCAGACACCGTAAACCCATTTTTTTTTCCTTTTTCAAACAAGATTCCATGCTATAGTCCAATAGGTCTGCAAATTCTCAAGGCTCTGCATAAGGCAGTTTTGTTAAAATAGTCAGCCCTACAGCAAAATGCAATGAAGGACTATTTTTGGTTTGGCCTGACGGACTTGGGGGGGAAACAGGGAGAGGGACGAGCAGACCGAATCATACAGCATCTATCACAGCATCACACCGGCTGCTCTGTTGTGAGAGTATTGGCAGCAACCTTATTACACAGTCATGTTTTCAGAGGTTACAATTAAAACCCCATTATAAAAATGTCTATTTGGCGAAAATGCAGCAAACAAGCTCGTTCCAAAGGGGACCTATATTTTAATTAGAGAAAAATCAGTTCAGCTGTCTTTTTGGAGAGTCAGAGGGTTTGGCTAAGGAAGACAAACAAAACCAGATTTTTGGTGGTTTCTGTAGTTCTTTTGTTCTTCTTGAGGAATCAGTACCATGTCAATGTAATAACTAGAGTGTAATAAGATCCATACCAAGAAATGAGGATTTCATTTGACAACTGATCAACACCGTCTTTAAACATAGTTAACATTATTTCTCTGTAACCACGTAATCCAGATCCTTGGCTTTCATTTTTACATTTAATAACGACAACAAATATCAAATCCTAGAACTCAGATTTTTTGTTTTCTTGGCCCTTTTAGATGTTTGTGTCCTCACTGCTCTCATCAGAGAGCACCATGGGTGCCAAAAGGCATGAAAACTCAGTTATCCTTTCCCTTAAAATCACAGGATTCCTTAACACCAGGCCGCTACAATACAGCGGATTTCACAGTCAACCGATTAACCTGAGGGCGAAATCAAGAAAAAGTGATAGTCAACTTTCAGTGATCCAAAGGGACAATGCCAGGACTTTTCTTATGCTACACAGTACTGAAAACGACTCAGTTCATTTCTGTTCTTGAGACACCTCCCCTCGCCCTGCAAGAAAGATTCACACAACTAATTATGTTGAAGTCAGTAGGGCTGACATTGAGAATAAACGCTATTTTGAGTGTTTCAGGCAACCATTTTCCTGAACTTGGGATAAAAGTAGAACGCAAAAAGTACAGGGAATGCTGTATTCATTTTTATGCTGTTTTATCACAGAATCATAGAATGGTTTCAGTTGGAAGAGACCTCGAAGCCCATCCAGTCCCTTCATCAGAAAAGGAGAATAAGAAAAGAACTTTTAATCAAGAAATAGAAGAAACCACATTATTTGAACGTAACAAAATAACCAAATACATCTTCTCAGAAATCACATCAGTGACCTTCGTTTTCCTGTTCTTTGCTCAGGATTTGAGAAGGACGGCAAGAGGATGGGGATGGTCTTTGTAATCTTCTATACAATAGCACAGAGGAAAGAGTAAAACAAGATGATAAAAACCCTTGTGACCCTTTACTTAGGAAAAGATTCACTTTCCCTTATTTACAAAATAGTTAAATATATTCATAGCAAAGGCTGAAAAAATTATAAGTAAATCTTTCAAAAATGAATGTTCATTAAGAAGTTTCCAACTGGAGGGGGGGGGTCAGGGTTTTTTGTCATTTGTGCAATGTGTGATAGAAGACATTTCCTATTTCTGTTCCTCAAACATTAGGTAAATATGTGAAAAGCATTTTGTGTGATTTGTAACAGGACAGAAAGTAGCACTTGTTACAATGTGTAATTAAGGCTAAAGTAGTAGAGGTGGGAACGAAGAGAACAGAGTCTGATTTTCTTAACAAAGACACGATGAATTTTTTTCAAAGGCTGGAAAAAATTCCCCAAACCGTTCCTCTCTATGCATCCGTATGTGCCAACTCCTCAACACATCCATTAATTTTATTGGCCAGTATGTTTCCCATCTGCTTAAGAATAAGCAGAGGGGAGAAAATTAAGCTATTTGCTCTACTTTGGTGCTGTTCTTTCTCCAGCCCACCCGAACAGTGCCACCAAAACTGTCCTGTTTTCAGCAGGGCTGAGGAGACCCTCTTTTGCTGCGCTGGTAGCTGCTGGGCTTCTTTGTCCAGCTGTCCTGGATCAGAGGAGTGGCAGCAGAACAAGTCAAAACCATGGGCTGGCAGGCCGGGCACCAGCACAAGGTGTTAAATCTATAAATAACTGGTGCCCAAGTGACGGATCAGATCCATAAGATCTGGTAGAAAAAGGAAAGAGATGTGTATCAAGGTAGTCTTTAGTGATAACTCCATACTGCCCATCACAGCAGATCTTGAGGCTGCTCCCATTCCACACTGAGCGCAAAACATCATCTGTCAAAAACTTTCAACTGATGGAAGTCTCACGGATCTGAGGCAAAGGACCACCCACCTATAGTTACAAAGGGGTGGCCAAGGAGGAGAGCGTTTGAATGCAAACCCAGTACAAGGTTTTAAGATGAATGACTCTAAATACCATAAGCAGCTGTAAGATCAAGGCAAGAGCATAAAAACCCCTAGGAAATGGATAAAAAAACCACCCTAGCCAAACCAAAAAAAAAAAAGGAAAATCCTTTTAGCAGAAGAAATTTGAGTCAAGCAAAAGGACTGGCTGCCAAGCTGCAGGTGACCAAGGATGGATTGGGGCTGGATTACCTGAGAACATCTTGAGGCAATAGTTGGGAACGTTGTGCTCTGCAAGTGTGGTTGTGTAACATAAGAGAGAAACACCAGGATAATTCAGAAGATAGAAGGGCTTTTACTTAATGAAAGCAGGAGAGCAAGCTGCACCTATTTTATGACAGGAAACAATCCAAAATAAAGCAAGAAGGCTGAGGAAGACTGAGTAAGAGAGCTCAGAACGTAAGCCCACGTGTAATCTACAGCTAGAATAGGAACTACAAATGAATGAATTAAAAACGGAGAAATCTCAAAATTAGCAGTAAGGTGGAAGAAAAAACACTGCAGAAATACTTCACATCTGCCATAAACATAAAATATACCAACAAGTTACAGCCAGAATACTAAGAGAAAATAAGTATGCATTGCATCAATCTTAATTAAATGGCAACGAAGGTAAAAATAGGCAAAGGGACGGTAAATCTGAAAAACAACAAAAAGACAGAAGATGGGTTTTTTTTTTTTAATTGAAGTGGACTCATAGTGTTGCCAAGTAACTTGCTCTTTAAACTTTACCAGCTGTGTAATAATAAACTGCAAGAATATCAGGAGATCTCTACTGTGCTTCAAGCCTTTGCTCTTTCTGCTTATCATTACAAGCTGGGAGAGATTTTGAAACAGATCATTACAGCTGAAATATTTAGCCATGTTTTCCTTTGACCTTTTTTTTTTTCCTCTAAAAAAATACTTCCACCAAACTGTAATGTCTAAAACATGCATTTAGTCTCCTTGCTGCTGGATGGACCTGAATGTTTTCTCACTTTCAGCTTGTACAGATTTGTACATAGGTCTTATTTTCTCCATTTCCCAGCCAGCCCACTCCTGAATTTTCAGTGTCTCCTTGTCAGGCAAAAGCTTCTGCATCACTGCAGCATTAACCTATTTTTCCTCCTTGGCAAAAGGAACACAGAAGTTCTCTTGAGAACGCTGATTCAGAAATTCGCTCTATGAAGGACTTCCTGAGGTTTCTAATTAAGTACAACGGGGAAGTCACTGAAATTGTGGATCTGTAAAACCAGGCTACTCACCTTTCAGTCAGCAGGAAAAGCCCTCTTAAAAGTCCCAAACAAGCAGCCCAGAGGAAAAGGCAGGAGGTGTTTTTTTTCCACTTACTACAGAGATGTACGGTTTAGCTGGTTTGTTTAACACAGCTGAAGAATAAGACATGAGAATTCATAAGAGTTGAAACTAGCAATTTCCATAGTTCTCCGAGTATTTTGGAAGCTATTACAGACACAAGGAATCATAGTACAAGTTCTGCATCAAAACACCAACAGAAGGATAAACAGCTTTATGTCTCTATCAAGAAATGCAGGGATAGGGAGAGGGGGAACAGTTTGAAGCTGAAAGAGGGGAGACTGACATGAGATCTTAGGCAGAAATGTTTTGCTGTGAGGGTGGGGAGGCCCTGGCCCAGGGTGCCCAGAGCAGTGGTGGCTGCCCCATCCCTGGAGGGGTTCCAGGCCAGGTTGGATGGGGTTTGGAGCCCCTGAGCCAGTGGGAGGTGTCCCTGCCCGTGGCAGGAGTGGAACTGGATGGGCTTTGAAGGCCCTCCCAACCCAAACTATTCCATGATTCTATGAGACATGACTTATTCCACAAGAAGGAGAAATATTAAACTCTTTTTCTTCAATAAAATGAGTTTTCTTGACATTTTGCAGGGAGGAGGAAGCCATGGAAATAGTCAAAGATTCAAGAGTGACAGCGAACTGGTGCCAAGGGCTAAAATAAATGAGAAAAAAAATTAAAGTAAACAAGCTACAATGCAGCTAGTCCTGTCAGAGAAATACTGTAACAGCAATTGGCCTACTGGAAGTCTCCTTTCCTCGAGACTAACGCAAATGGCAAATCTGGGAATGTTCACACATGAACATTCTATGAAAAGTGGCCGTGGCAGGTAAATGCTAAAGTTACTCGAGATCTCTTTTTCTCCATCATCACCCAGGAAACCACAGGACATCCTCCTGGCCTGCTCACAGAGAACATTTTATAGCCATGCAGCTTGCTCTTTTTTCTCTTGTAAGCAGAGCAGGCTTTTATGCCCTTGGATACGTTGACAGGGATCCTGTTTTGCTGTACTAGAACCTGGTAGGCTGAAAACAAAGCTTCAAAACTGTTTTTGGATGAACTGCACTTCTTAGCTGCTGCTAATGCCTTCTGAACCTCTGATTAATCTTCTTTGAGTAAAACTGCATTCAGCACCTTTACCTCAAGGGCAACGAACTCTGTTAAAGCACTCTTTCAAGAGACCTATTATCGGCTTGAAATCTCACATAGCAGACCCTCTCCCTGAGTAGCTCACATTACTTTTGGCCTCTCAGGCTCTAAGGTGTGGTTTGATGATCAATTTAAATTGATTTAACTATGGACCACTGCCAGACAGGCAATCCTGTAAGTGTGCCTATCAGGCTATGCAATGAGTTAGCATAACCAAGCATCTCTTGTTTGCTGGGACAGTTTTTAGTCGGATCGTTTCCCAATCCAAGTCACGGCATGGCAACAGCCGGAATGGCACTAGAGAAGAGGCAGAAACGTACAGCTGGTAATAAGGTCAGTACACGCAGCCCAGGATTGCCGCTTGCATCTGCTTGATCTCCCCATCCAACAGCACCCTACCCAGGACAGCTGGGTAGATTACTACTACGAGATGGAACAAAACATATCATAAACAGTAAAATCTGTACATCTTCATCCCCAAGGGATCCTTAATTATTTCATAGCAGCTTCGAGCAAAACGGTAGCATTATGAGCTGACAACGCAGAACTGGCTTTCAGCGTATGCTTCTTAGGTCAACAGGCAAAGTGTTTTAAGACTCTCCCTTCCATGACAGCCCTGAGAGAATCTCTGCCCACAGTACATAATCACGCTACAAATCACAACAAATGGTACTCAAAAGTTCAGCTGTTCAGAATCTGTTTCGTAGATTCCTTATTCATCTGGGCATGCCCCCCCTATAAAAATACCAATTTCTTATACCCATTTTTATACCAAAGGTTATAAAAACACCAATTTTTTTTCTCTTTTTACCGTGAAACAAAGTCAATGCAGTAAAGAAGCTCCAGCCTATTCACTACTTGGGATCTAGTCAGAGAAAGATAACATGGAAGGTTTTAGATTATGTCTTCCTTAAACTGTTCTTTAAGTTTATGAGAAATGTTCACATCGTCTATTTTTAAAGAAATGAATAAATGCTAAAATATAGATATATCTGTTTTATTCAGTAACTGGGTTCCAGTTGTATACCTGGTAATTATGCAAAAATGAAATCTTCCCATATATTGTATTATTTTTTATGATGTTATCAGGATTTATTTCCCCTAATGCAGCAAAAGATACGAATATTCCAGAAGTCCCTGCATATGGAGTTAACACATTGCCTGACAAGTCATCAAACAGAAACAAGTAATAAAGCTCCAAGTGTTTAGTTAAATTTAATTTACAACTAAGCAAAACAGTGTTTATTGGAACAAAAAAGGTCATTAGTGTCTTACTAGGAAGCAATTAAAATAACAGATCAAAGCCATTCATCAAATCACAAAACAGATGCTAAGCTTTACTGTAAGAGATTTAGAAGCAATGGTGTATGTAACAGTAGAAGTCCACAAACTGTGTTGTACCTTCTGTGACCACAGAGAAGTTGCTGAAAAACAAGATTTATTGCATACTAGATTTAACTGTGATTCTCTCCAGCTCCAAACGTGCTCGTCTTACTCATCTGGAGACTCAAAGTGAAGGCAACGAACCAACTGAGATTCAGTTTTTATGTTTTTAACATGAAAATTATTCTAACCCAAAGAAAATATTTATCACGCTCTTGGCAAACCATTCCAACCTCAGCACTGAGTTCTGCTTCAGTGTTATAATGGAAATCTCAACTGTCACTGGAAAAGAACTGAAGTGAAAAAAAAATTATCCAAAGTTTCAACAGTTTGGACCAGAAACCTGTGCTTTACATTCACTCTTCAGCAATGGACTGAACTCAAACCCTCCTAAATTTCAGGTACTCCAGATAATGTCTGATTCTCTCTACAAATTTTAAGTTGCAAATAAAAAAAGGCCAGGCAAGCTTGATGCTACAATTCTGTTTCTGTTAGAGCCTCTCTGTTTCACACAGGAGTTGCAATCCATCATTGAAAATCCCTGCTAATTAATTCTCATGACAGGGATTTAGAATCGTAGAATACTGTCAGGCTTCGCACCATCACCACTGCCCTGGGGAAACTTTCTATAAAGAAATTCTATAAATTTAGGGAATCTTGCTATAAAAAAAAAATCTTCAACTCTCTGTTTAGAATAATGCAGACATTCCATGTGTACATCTATGTCAGACTGCAAACACTGTTTTTTATATATATAGCTCAATCATTGTCTTCTTGTCACCAAATTTGTTCAGAAATTACCGTGTTTTCCCCAAACGATCCCAGTCAGCAGCAGGGGGGGAGAACGGCACCTGGATCCAGAACTGGGTTGCAGTTAAACACCCTCAACTCAACACGATGCAAGTGGAGCTGCCCAAAAGCCTGCAGATGTCTTTCGTTGGGGCATTTGCCAACCCAAACGCCCCGATTCAGCTCAGGTTCAGCTGAGGCCCAAGAAACAAACCTTTTTGGAGAAATTTCTGAATAGCTCTGTAGGCATCAGCCAAATCAGTGACGGGGAAGCCAGAAGGAGACCTGGTTCATAAGAAGCCTTTTGGGATTTATTTTCTGCCACTGGTACTCTCAAGATTCTTCCGTTATCCAGTGTATCCTACGCCCCACTCTTCTGAATAAGAGAGACGACTGTCTTGAAAGGAAAAAGAGACCTCAAAGAAGCAGTGTTTACACTGGGGAAAAAGATTTTCTCTTAGTCACTGGGGTGACACAGCATAAAGCAAGTTACTTTCGAATTACCCTAATTGTTACCTCTCATTGTGGTTTAACCCTAGATGGCAAATAAGCTCCACACAGGCCCTCTCTCGCCTCCCCCACCCATGGTGGGATGGGAAGAGAATGAAAAAAAAATTGAACTCATGGGTTGAGATAAAGACAGTTTCATGAGACAGCAAAAAAGAGACTAATAATAATAGAGTATACAAATCAAGGGATGCACAATACAATTGCTAATCACCCAATCACTGATGGCCAGTCCATCCCCAAGCAGTGAGCCCTTTGTCCTGTTGGGGTCAGCTGTCCTAGTCATGTCAACTCCCAGCTTCCCACGCACCCATGGCCTTCTCAGTGGCAGGACCGCACAAGAAGCTGAAAAGTCTTTGACTGCTTAGCAAAAACTGAAAACATCAGTGCATTATCAACATTATTTTCATCCCAAATCCAGAACATTGCACTACATCAGCTGCTAGAAAGAAAATTAACCCTACCCTGCCTGAAACCAGGACACCCCTGCATTTATCATGCAAAGTATAAATATTATTTCTGGTCATGAAGTTATGCGATAGCAACTGTCATGTCTACCCTTAGGGCTGCTACTCTGTACCAAGAACCAGCTCAAGTCCCTTGTAGTGAAGATTCCCTGCTGTTTTTCACAGGTTTTTAAAAAATGCATTGGGAATTTGTTGAAGAACGCCCTTAAGCGCATCAAGTGGGGATTCTCATTACCAAATATCAAAGGGAAACTCCATATGCTTTGCAAGCAGCTTTTAACCGTGCACTTACTGACTAAGAGAGAAGAGTAGAAGCTCCCAAATTCCTAACACCGCTACTATTTCATCTCAATTTTCTCTGAGCAATCCTCCTCTATATTCTAACCTTGCAGGAACGGGATTAACAAAAAGGGCTACACACACAATACGCTTCTCTGTAGCAGAAGGACACCTGACCTGATATCAGATATCTGTGGGAATTAGCTTAGGCATCAAAAGTGGTGTAAACATGACAGTGTAAGTTCCACATAAGCTAATGTATTCTATTTCTTAGATAAATCGATTAGACTATGCTAAGCTGAGTGCAGTCACAGACAAACCACTCCTGGTATCCAGCCTGGCCTGTTTAAAATTAACTTGGGTATCTCTATATTAAATTGTGCTGTGTAGCAAGATGAACAGATAACATAGTTCAACTGTTATCAAAGTAATGAGATTTAACTTTTACATCACTGGTTCTCAGTAACCTAATTAATAATAGTCATAGCTTTTTAATTTCATTTTGTAACGTTAGGAATTAATTGTGGTCTGCATTAATGCAATCCTTAGGCACAGATATCCTTACCAGTGTATCTGGTTACCCGTGGAAGGAGAAGGTGATACAACAGAAGAAATATCTTGCAGTAACCTAGCTTGGGCAATGAAAGTCGGTAGAGAAGGGAGATGCTAGAGCAAAATTCTGCCACAACTGCTCTGTGTGGAACCAGTTTTTGACAATGTACCCCCCAATATCTCACCTCCAGGTAATTCTTTTCCAAATACTTCAAGTTTTTTGTTCACTCCGTGTTTCCCATATAGGATTTGGCAGATTTCTCATCTTGTTACAAGCAGACTCAATGAATGGCAACAAAAGTTGGGTTAAGAACAACATGTGTTTGCGTTGTTCTTTTAGAAAGATTACCAGATTTGCTGCTTCTGAAGGATTTTAGTGTTTTCTGCATGAATCTGAAGCTTCTGAATTCTTTCGTCGTATCTGTGGGAGCCCAGACCTTTTGCTTATTGACTGTCATCTTGCATTTCAGCCCACTGATTGACAGAGTAACTAGAATGTACAAGCAGAAAATCAATAATGCAGGACCTCCAGACAGACCACTACTGCTCTTAGAAGCTGGTTTATTGGTTAGTGCCAGTCGCTGATCAGAAAATATAAACCTAGCCAGCCATGAACAGAAACAATGTAAAGACAGATGCACTGTTTCTTTGCATGAAAGGTTTTTTGTATTAGTTTCCTGTGTTTAAATTCTCTTATCTTTTTCTCTAAAGGCAGGCTGGAGAAAGTATGAATGAAAGGGAAAAAAAAGAGGAAAGGGAGGAAAAAATAAAGGCTTTTTAAAAGCTGTCCAGATTTGAATGCATTTGTTTTTCAATCCTCATAAAACCTTCGCTACTCCTTAAGCTTTAGGGATACTATATGTTAATTTATTCTTCAACACAACAATTTATTTGTTCCAGAATGACTGATGCTCCTGTAGAATCCAGATTTACTACTTCCAAGTTATCATTTTACTGCTAATACATTCTGCCACCCTTTACCTTCTAGTTATACAGTACTCTAATTACAGTCCACAGGACACCAGTGGTCTTCTGCCACTGCAGATGGAGATCAGCTTCAAGTGACCTCTACCTATTAGGACCTCCTGCTGAGTTACTGGTTATTAAAGTAATGCAACTTTAGTATAGAAATGACAGAGAATTAAAATAATGAATCGCTTTCAAGCAGCAGACATTACTTCCCTAGCTCAAATGCATCTTCCTTAATAATGGTTCTTAGATTTGGGTCTTCCTTGCTTCTTCTTAATTAAAAAAAAAAGAAATCTGTAGTGCTTCATGGTGAACAAAAATACTTTTTTTAATATGGATTAAAACATAATGGTAGATGTAGAAATTTATTTTTTCATTTCCTGAGAAAAACATGTCCTTCTACAGACTAATAGTAAGAACATATCAGAGCAAAAAGATTTCTCAATCTTACTTTAACCTTTTGTAAGTTAAAATAGGCAGTGACCTTGCTGTTAATAAAATGTTCTGCTTATGGATATTTGATGAGTAGAGTGAAGAACAAAAGGAACCTGGAGCTAAAGATGCTTTATTACTTAGACAGAAAAAAACCAGCTCAAGGTTAGTACTACAGTAGCTTTTCTGAATTCAGTCTATGAAAGCCCACAGAAGCTAAAAACATAAAAATGGCAGAGAGGAAATTGAATTTGGTGAATAAATTGCTGGCAAATAAGTCTTTAGTAAGAATCTAGTAATTCAACAAGCTTTAAAACTATGTTGGCTTGGAATTTTCTAGTTAAACGTTACAGGTTTTAGCCCATCAATTTTTTGAACCTGAAAGCACATATAATTAGTTAAGAAATTTTGGGGGCAAGCTGTCCTATTTCAACATTTTCACAATGGAAGTTGTTGTTTAAGTTCAGAAGAACTTCATGTTTAGAAGTACACAGTCATAAATTAATAAGTGAATTGTGTATAAAAAATTTAGTAATTAAGAAAAAGGGAGTTCTAAAGGAAAACAAAATATTGAAATGACATCCATCAATGCTTTGGATTTGCACATTGTTTGTCATTTCAACGTCTTGTCTAAATTATTACCCCAGAAAGAGAATATCTTTCTTTGCTTATCTCCCTTTGAAAATCACCTGGGATTTTTGCACTGTCAGGAGTAACAGACCATGCTCCCAGGACAGCCACAATGGTAAAAAAATGTAACAGTTTAGAAGAAGTTTCCACTCACAATATTTATCCTTTACATAAAATTCTGATTCTATATCCTCAAGTCTTTTTTCAATAATACACTCCCTGTCAGACAATCGGTTTTGTAGAGACACTGGAAAGGAGTCCATTCGCATTTAGCACCTAATCTAATCCTCTGTAAGATTATCTTGCATCATAGGGTGGTTTGAGTTGGAAGGGACCTTAAAGATCATCCACTTCCACCACCCTGTACAGTGGCCCTGGAGCCACAACCGCTGTGAGAAACAGCTGAGGTTGGTCCTTGTTTTGTCACTGCCTTTGGCAAACTGACCTGTCCTTGCCAGGGTAGAAATTTTAGCCAAGTTCACCTTTAATGAAAGGAACCATTTCTGTAAATAGCTGCAATGTCTTTGAGGCAGAATTCTTAAAGGCTCTTGATTCAAAGCTATCTTCTGAAAGCTGCACACACCAGCTTTTCCTTCTCCTAAATGATGCATTTATTTTGGTTCAGTTATGATGGATCTGCTTTATTCACTGTCTTTGAGCACAGGCAGATCACCCAAAAGTTCAACGGCTCCAGCCGTCCCCACTGTGTTGAGCAATGAGAATACATGAGTTCTTATAGCTAGAGGACTAAGCATATTTGTAGCCATTCATGGCATGTGCTGCCCCGGTTCCCTCAGCCGCTCCTCGTAAGACCTGTTCTCCAGGCCCTTTCCCAGCTTCATTGCTCTTCTCCAGATGCACTCCAGCATCTCAACATCTTTCTTGTAGTGAGGGACCCAGAACTGAACACAGGATTCAAGGTGAGGCCTCACCAGTGTCAAGTACCGCTACTCCTGCTCCTGCATACTCCTCTTCGGGCACCACATTTGCTAATCTCCAGTCAACTGGGATCTCCTCAGTTAGCCAGGACTGCTGATAAAGTACGAAAAGTGGCTTGATAAGCAGTTCCACCAGCTCCTTCAGTACCCTCAGGTGAATCTCATTCAACCCCATAGACTTTCACATGTCTAAGTGGTGTAGCCGGTCATTAACCACTTCCTCTTGGATTACGGGGGCTCTATTCTTCTCCCCATCCTTCACTAAAACATACGCTAGACTTTCTCTGTGACAGCCTACTTCTTTAAAGAATTTAAACTTTTCTCCATCAGGAGGGTTTAAAATGCAAATTTGGTTCAGCATTTAGCTGACATTTCCATATTTGAGTATGAAAAACTGAAAAAATGGAAGTTCAAACCACTTGAAAGAATAATGCTTTTCTGAAGACTACTACTCATCCACATCTGACTTAAACTACAGTCATTTTGGAACACTGATCATCACAGCTATAGACATTTATGAAAATTATACACAGGCTGCTCATTCCAGGATTTTTCCTTATTACACAATACGCACTATAACACTGACTAAGAGTTGAACGCATAAATAAAGATCATTGTGAGACTGAAAGTCAAATGACAGCGGACTATACTCTGGTTGAAACTAGGTTTTAAATCTGAAGATCTATGATATCAGATCTATGATATCTGCTTAGAGTTAAGAATACAGTATTAAATGCCAAAAAACTCACAACCAAGGCAAAATTAATCAACCTTAGAGGAAAAAGGCTTACAGAGAAAGTAAAAGCAAGTGAAAAAATAAATAATAAAAGCAAAACAGGGAACACTGATAGCAATTAATATAAATTAACATCCAGAAGATTGCTGGATTGCTTGAGGCTAACATCAATGAGAAATCAATGGCCAACACAATTAAGGACAATAAGGATTTTTCAAAGTACATTAGCAACAAAATGCGTTCTAACAGCAGTATTACTACAGTAATAGATTAATACAGTAGGATGGTCATTAAAATCCAAGCAACACAGAAAGGCTCCCAAACTAGTTTCATTCGGAATTTGGGAGAATTCCAATAGGAGTCAATACTGTCAAGAAAATATACTACTATCCAAAAGTGATTTAAGGAAGTAATACCGAGTAGCTACCACACTAGGACTTATTTTTAGATCAGCACAGATAGAAAACTCTTATCCAAGAGCTCCAGAGAAAAGCTTCATCTGTTCCTGGAAGCTCATGAAATTCAGGGAACATACCAGAGAAAATTATGAAAAATAATACTGTTCTTGTATCTTTAAAAGCGGTGTGACCTAAAGGAGTGAGTGGATCCGACCTCAGTCACAGGCACAAGTAATGCTAGAGCTGCTTGTGTGTCACTGAAAGATCTAGAAAAGCTTAGTGGAAGACTCAAGATTTATTAATTGTTAGTTCTCAAAGTACAATTGCAAGTGAAAAATCCTTATCGTATGTGTGCTCCAACTGAGTTATTACAGAGACCAAGTTTGGGGTGTGTTGTTATTTAGCGTTTTTATCAGTTCCTTGTTGGGAAAACACAGAATTTCTACTGTGTTGGACATGCTGACATGCAAAAAAGATTTTGGCACAAGTCAATAATGAGAGAATCGTGGAATAGTTTGTATTGGAAGGGACAATGATGGTCATCTAGTCCAAACGCCTGCAGCAAGCAGGGACATCTTCAGTTCTATCAGGTTGCTCAGAGCCCCATCCAACTTGACCCTGAATGTTTCCAGGGATGGAATATCTACCAGTCCTCAAGGCAACCTGTTCCTGTGTTTCACCACTCCCAGTGTAAAAAATTTCTTCCTAATATCTAGTCCAAACCGCTCCTCTTTTAGTTTAAAACCATAATAATTACGAGAATAGTTCACTGATGCAGAGCAGGTCACTGTAGTGAATGGAGCACAAAGATCGCTCTAAAATCCCTTCCAGCCCAACCTATTCTATGATCCTAATTATATGAATTTCAACAGAGTGAAATGGAACATGTAACTATAGGACACCTCTGCCTACTTCTGTTGAGCAGGCAAAGGTACAACACAATCCACAGCTGGAAGCTGAGAGGTAAACCCTAACTCAAAATAAAGTGCAGATTCCAGCTACCAGGTTAAAAGGAAATAGGATAGCAGCCACCAGAGGTGGTGGATTCTTGATCACTAGAACTAGACAAATCGTGGCTGGACACTATAAGGCATAGAGATTATTATCAATGAAAATTAATTTAGGAACGTTTATGCCGTGCTGTCAACTTACATATAATCATCTTGCGGATGCAAGGTGCGGCTGTGAGCAGGAACCCTCCTTGCAATTCCTGGGCATACAGCCAATTCCATGGTCTTGATAGGATATAAATGGTGTGCAGCTTACAGCACTGGGCCAGCATTTCCACTGCCAGTTTTATTTATAGCCTTGCCACATTCATTAAACAATGTCAGAGAACATCTCCAGCAGAAGGAAAAGGGACAGAAGAACCTAAGTGTTAACTGATATCACTCTGAAAGTTCATTTTCAAACCGTTACAAAGTCGTATGTGGTACTGCCAATCAAGAGCAAAATCGTGCCATGTCTACTTGCTCTTCGAGGAGTCCCAGACAAGACAAATGAGTCAGTAGCTTATACACAGTCACCCAGACCACAAACCAACCAAGCCCCATCAGCGTGCCAGAGGGGCAGGCAGATGTGAATACAGATTGTTGCAGATTCCTGTGTGAAAGGAACAAGATTTTGGAAATGCATTAATACCTTAATGCTCACAGGTTGGTTTGTTTGTTTTTTGAAGCAACGTTATTACCTCTTGCTATCTGAAATCCACGTGACTTATAAGATATTCAGTAGAAAACACTTAAATATCCAAACATACCAAGACCTGGATCATGACATGTTCATGAGTGAAGAGTGACAGATGAACCACCTTATCCATGGTAGGACAGTAGCTGCCCTTTCGTACTGTACAAGGGCAGCAGTAGACCCTTTGCTCTGCCAGCAGCTTGGAAAAGTATAAAGTGACATACCCGACTGTAATGCTTAAGTGTATTCCAAGCTATTCAGCTGGGAGGTTTATAAACTGATTGAGGAACACAATTTTTTCTTTGTTTTACAAGGGGTAAATATTATTCAGTAAAAGGCAGCCTTCAAAGTAAAAACACTCTCTAGTGACACATTAGACCTTTTATTCCCATTGCACTCTGAAGGCAATTGGAGAGGAGCTCATGGAATCAAAATAGCCTGTGTTCACAAGAGTCACCTTATAAGCTTCTTAATTGTAATTTTCTGTTTTTCACACAATCGTGAAGCATGTCTAATCCCCATTTCCTTCTGTTTTTTAAAGAGTCATCACTTCAGCTGTTTGCCATTCAAACTCTGTTTAACACCTTGACATTAGACTGTGCCTATAGGTATGCGCCAACCAAAATTACAGCATAGGAACAGATAAACCATAAGTACAAAATACTCGGAATCCTTATTACTGTAATTATTGTTGTAATTGTTTTAACAGATGTTAAAAAAGAAAAACATAGCAAGAGCTGGCAGAGTAATAAAGGGATTAGATTTCACAGCCATATTCACAAGCCTTATATAACGAGCAGGAGGAAGGCAAACAGTGGATATAAAAAATGAGAAAATACCCTAAATTCTCACTGAAAGAAAAAAGGTGAAAAAAGAACTATCCTGCTACACCTTAGGTGTACCTGCCACTAAACATTTCATCCATCCCGAATTCTTCTGGAGCTCCTTAAATTCTGTCATTGCCACCATTAAATGGATTAGACCTTGGCCAACTGATGGAAGGTGGAAACGGCCATCAAAAGGCTTTTCCAAGCATTCTCCTTACTTACACAAGCATGAGCGACTGTTCAAAACTACTGCACCACCTTCACTGGCTATAGGAACAAAATATTTAATTCCCTACAGTTGTCAAACAATATGTTTAGGACTCGTGCAAGCAAAGAATGTTAAAAAGAGAAGTTTTGCCAACAAAAGGAAAAGCTCAACTGTGAAGACCTTTGAAGGAAATGCTGCACCTCAGTGCTAGTATCTTTGATCTGCGATTGGTACCTCTAACAGAGGTACCCTTGACACTTTAAATATTGATGAGATATTTGCTGAACTGCCATTAAAAGCCAAGGTTTCACTTTCTAGTGAAAGAAAAGCACAAGCTTCAAAGACTCAGTAGGGGTCCTGATCTCAAGAGCCTTTAAAGAAGCTGAAAGTATATCAAACCAAGGCAAGGGGGATCACCTCATCTTGGTTTGATATGCTATAACACCAGTTGTTATACACGATTGTTTGGAAGTCTTATCAAGTGCAAAGGCTCTTTTGTAGTTGCCACTCTCCTACCTAGGGTGCTAGAAAAGAAAATCATCCTCTTTTTATCAAGACAGCACACGTTAACTGAGAGTATTTATACTACGAGAAACTTTGGTTTTGTTCTTCAAATATGTGAATAACTCTGATCTGTTTTCCTATTTCTGAGACATGAAAAAAATACAACTGAATACTTCTGACAAATTCAAGTCCAGCAACTAGACAACTTTATGTCTAAAACAGTTGGTAGAAGGTGAAATTTCATGGTCATATGCATCAGCACACTCTATGCAGATGAAGTAAAAGTGAGTGTTAGGGGCCAATAAAGCAGTCAGTTGAGTTTTCTTGCCTATTCCACTGTGATTTCAACCATATGTCCATCCAAGCTTCATTATTCCTTGTGTAATTGTTGTCAAAGGTATGTTATGTACAGAAATAACTATCAAGGATAATGAACAGAAGTTAAGCTACCAGCTATCTTTTTGTTACATGAAAGCAGACAATGACCTTAATATGTAAAGAAAGCACACAGAGGAACGTTTGACTTTTGCTCTCAACTGTGTTACAGTCTGAAAGTCTACTGGAAGAAGTTAGGCACAAAACACTGCCCAAATCCTTAGTGCCGCTGGGCTTCACATCACTGGCGAGGGAAACAGAAGAGCAAGCAGATGCTCCGTTGCTATTTAACATTCTGCTCAGGTGAGGAGTGAGAAGGGTGAATTTGTGGCTGATTTCCCTCTGTGTGAGCTGAGCAAGGGAAAATGAGAAAAAGTTAGCTGAGATGGGAAAAGTCTAATCCAGTTTATTTCTTCACAGAGTAAGGGGGAATACGAGTGAACAGTAACTGCTTCATGAGAACATTGCAAGGTGCTCATTCAGCCATGTATATTGTTCTTAAAGAAGTGACTAGAGAGCAAGTCGTATAATACAGAACTTGCAATTAAAAAATGCATCTCTGATGTTTATATTACTTACAAAGAAGAAAAGTTAAAACAAACGTTTCAAAGAAATGTTTCTTCAAGCATCACAAAGTACATTTGACCAGGAGAAAGTGCCGTTTTCAACAGTGAAAAAAAGGCAGTAGAAAATTCATCTTATTTTCTCAAGTTTAATTTCTCACATTGTTTTTTCTTTCTCAATTCAAAAACGAAAGGATAAAAAAACAGAGCACTGGCATCCAGTAAACTTGGAGACTCGACATTTCTTTTTTACTATAACTTTAAGAAAAAGCTTATGGAATAAGTTCCAAAAATAAGACAAATCTGAGATTATATTCCATAGACTGTCATCCAATACCCTATATGTGAGCCCAGACATTATTTGTGCTCCTGTGGGGAGCAATTTGACTACGTGCTTATGCATAACCGTGTGTATACATTGTAGTCACATCAAGACACTAGATCATAAAATGAAAACACTGGTTTCAGTGTTAGCATGAACACTGTAAGAGGGCAAAAGTAAAGTAAACTAAAACTTCTTTTTGGCTGACATTGCATTAGAAATGAACTGAGAAAAAAAAATGACAGCTCAATTAATAATTCATTTGACGATGAAATTAAGAAGTTTAAAAGTTTAAGGCCAGGCTGGATGGGGCTTGGAGCCCCTGGTGCAGTGGGAGGCGTTTCTGTCCATGGCAGAGGGTGGGACTGGGTGGGCTTTAAGGTCCCTTCTAGCCAAAACCATTCTAAAGCGCATTCATACCTTTTTAATTCCAATTGCACTAATAAAACCGAGAGCCTTAGCACCAGATCCTCAATAGACACGTGGGCACTGTTGACTTTGTGCTGATCTCGGGAGCTAATCTTATTCCAACAGAAGATCATACATTTTGGTAAAGAATTTGAGTTTTTTAAAAATCATACACACTGGCACTAGAAAACTAACTGCATTAACTCCACTTAGTAGAGATTTAAATACTGGGTCCTTTGAAATTGATATCAGCCATTAGGTGAATATTAGAAAATATGTGCTCAGCAGTATTCCAACCTAATAGCTGCCCCAGCTGAATCAGTAGTATTCCTCCTTTTCACTCCGTTATCTCTTTAGTAATATTACATTATTATGGCCAGATCATCAAATGGTAGAAACAGGCAGAGCACTATTGATGTCAGGGGAGCTGTACTGACTGGCACCAGCTGAGATTCTGGATGTCTTAACATAAATGCATTACAAACTTAAACCCACAGCTAGAATTGTATGGATCAGCTACACCGAGACAGTATGCAAAACACCAGAGGTACTATAAGAGGAACGATATAAAGGAACGCATATGATAAGGCTTACAGTGAAGGATAGGCAAAGCAGCTCAGGAATCTGTTGTTTTAAATACAGAAGGCATAGTTGGAACTGCTGAATGTTGTTTTAGATTGCTCAAAAAGATTATCTTCAAATAAAGACTGATGCAATTCAGAGCCACCTGAAGCAACAAATTATGAGGCAAGCAGCAAGCACTGTTGAAGTAGATCATTCAAACAAATACAACTAAAGCCACCTGAATACCTTTAAAATATATAGTATAAGCAGCAATTCTGTTGCCATAGAACAGTTTAGACACAGACATTCAAAAGAAAAGTTGCAAACGGGTTTTTTTCATATCATGCACACACCATGCAATTTCCAAAGATGTCTCCATTTCCATACTAATTTTGAGTGATTTGGTGGAACTCACACAGCTGTGATGCCATTTAGACCATACAGAACACGTAAACCCTTACTACAGTGAACAATATTGTTCGGCTTCCGCTGTATTGGATTTTCATACCTTTGCTCGCTTTAAGTAATACCCAATTTTGCTGTTATTTCTCTGGTGCCTTAAACTGTTATATACAACCACACATTAGTACACAAACTCCTCTCACTACTGCTGGGCCTTTAAAACATAAATAAGCTGTGTGAGGTTGGTGGACACATTTCCACAGACTTCTAAAATGATCGATTTATCATGAAACGTTTCACTCCCATACTCACCACAGACTTTTTATACAATACTATTTATTGGCTAGACATGAGATTCGTGTTTTGATATGATAATATGATTCCTGTTCTGAAAAAGTGCTACATGCCACAAATACCAGTGGTTATAGAAAATCCATAAGTATAATTTTGCAGTCTCATATCAGTAAAATGTGATTCAGGGATTTCTGGGTAACAGGAGGATCCTTACAGCTGTTTGCAGCTGCTCTAGTATGGGTAAAATAGCAAGAGCATATTTTATACAATGGTTAAAATGGTAGATACCTAAGGCATTGTTTGAGGGAAGAGGCTGAAAGACAGATCAAAACAGCACCAGCCTAGAGAGGCATGGCCTGAACGTTCCAAGGTTTCCTTAGAAGAAATCAAACTTTTACTGGGAAAATTAAACTACTTCAGGTTTCTCCTTTAACATAAATTTTACTTTGAAAACACAGCACACGCACAAATATATAATACACTAAATACCTACACAAACATATATAAAATATATAAAAGCATTTTAAAGTATCCTATCAAACTGAGGACCACCCAGTATGTGAGGAACACCGTGAGGTTATTTGCCCATATAAAGAGAGCTGCCTAACGGTACGGCACGTTACACATTCTAAATCTATCAAATATAGTTGATCATAAAGCCACTCAATGGAATGTTTCAAGTACCTTTCTTCTTTACATACCTCTAGGTAACAGGTGATTTTCTCTCTAGTAAGTGAGATATCTTCTAAGAAACGTGCTTTTATTTCTATGTATAGAGCACCTACAAAAGTTCTCTCGTTAGCAAAACCGAACCTTCTCACAGAGGTTGGGGTTTGACCTTAGCTGAAGCAGGAGTCTTCCTTGGGCCCAATTGTATTCAGCTGACCTCTTGAGGTCTGCTAAAGTCCTTTTGTCTCCTCCATAAGTTTCAACATGTAAGATATTTAACAGCTCTAAAACATTGAAGACGCCAGGACATTCAAAAGTCACCCAGTGTACAATAGTTCCAATGGTACTGAGGAGCACTTGGAGACATGGTCAAAGGCAGACTAAAGCTGATGAGCACACATGGTTTTAAAACCATGGCCAGCAAACAGCTATAGTCTGAGCAGTTAAGGACACCAGAATTAAAGATGTGTCTGCAAAGAACTTTCTTAACACAACAGAAAGGATAAATTCGTAGCCATGGCTATGAAAAAAAATGTTTAGTCAGAAAAAGATACTATAGTGCTTACTAGAACCCATCAAAATTATAACAAAAAGTATGTAAAGCAATATTAATATTAATTTTAAGTATAGCACATATTGGTTTTGAGGGCTAACCACAAAATCAAGTCCTGTGTTGGATGGAACATGAGGACCACTTCATTTCTTAGGACTCAGTTCATTCAGCAGCAGAAGCAGAAAAAGAGTGACAGTTGTGAGCTTTTAGGGCTGTTTAATTTGTGACTTCTGATCCATAAGAGACTACAGAAGTAATCGGAAAGGTTCAAATGGATCTGTGCAAACACAATTACGTGTGTTACTCACACATAGCAAAAACAGGGAAAATTTGTGATAGTATCAATAATGTACTTATGCAACCTTACTAACAGTCTTATTTTCTGTTGCAGGTGAGACAAAAAAAATACAGTATTTCTTTCTGGACCCAATCTAAAGAGAGACTGACTTTCTAAATTCCTCCGGAGAGAAGTGAGTATGAATAATTTGAGGTTGTTTTTACAAACTCTGATTTTTGAAGACACTAAATCAAAGCAGAAGAGACTAAATCATAGTATTCAGAAGCTCTGCACACTGGTTTTCAAACACTGAGTAAATATTTCTCTATTATTATTGTATAGGGTGTCATGTTGTAGCTACTTCATATAATTTTTATTGCTTGATTGAAACATAATTATCCATTCCTCCAACTTCCATGATATTTACAGGGTCCAACAGTTCTGCAGATGAATTTTTTACCTTTTTTATTAAGTACAAAGGCTAATAATAAAAAAATGAAATAAAAGGTAATGAATGTCTACACAGCTACCTAAATAATTAATTCATATTTCTAATGTTATTTCTCTGCTAAATTTTCCTTCATGGTAGTACTGCATTCTCCGTTATGCAGACATTTAAACCACAGCTAGCGGGACTTCTTTGGTTGGTCACGATCATACAAATACTGGGGAAGAGTCCTTTCTCTCTTGATCAAATTCTAGAATATGCTACAGGGGAAAAAAAGCACATGTTTGAGCAGGAGGTAGTGTCACTTTTTATACATCCCATTTGAACTGCTTCATCAGGAGATTGCAAAGATGTCTCTCTCTTTGGGACCTTCAGACTTATCTTCAAGGCACCACATGGTGATGCATCACACATGAAGACTGGTTGGTTGGCTACGTTCAATGAGAATTGCATTGAACTGCATTTAAGATTATACATTCAGTACCATCAGGGCCCTGATAAAGGAATGGCAGTTCTCTCTAAATCCTGCATGATCTTGGCTGATTTAAACTCAGCTTGAACTTTTTAAACATACAGGGCCAAGGTCTTTACTACAATTGTACAGAAGAAATTAATATATGAGAGGAGATGGCAGGATGCAAAGAGGAAGGACCAGCTACCCTTTGTGCCAATAAATATGATGTCAGCACAGCAGAATCCACTTCTGTGTCCTCTCTCAAAGGAGCTAGTAGAGACTTCCCGTAATAAACTTCTCATTACTGCTTAAAGGTTATTTTTCATATGACAAATAAATGTCTTCTTCCCAGAACATTATGAATCAAATCACGTAATACACAACCAAAGTTGGAGATGACGAAGACCTATCAGGTCATCTACAGTATGTTCCTTTGCCAGTGCAAGATTGCTCCCTGCAGTCTTTTAGTCCCTTCAATTTACTTTGAAGTGTCTCCAGCAGTAGAGCCTTTGCCTCATTGTCAGTAAGCTCTTCTGGTGCCACAAAGATTCAAGTTACAGGAAAGGACTCTTAGGTGCTATGCTAACATTTTAATAGATGCTAAACTCCATTATTTCTATCTCTAACACTGTTGTCATAGATCATTTGTTTTTTTATTGGCTCACATACCATTGAAAAGCCATTTTTTCTTTGTTTATTTGGGGTTTTCCTTCCCATCTTTGTCCCATGTTGCTTTCCTCCCATATCTCTTTCTTGTCATAGCTTGTTCTCCTTCTCCCTTCCCCGAGTAAATCTCCTCCTGCAATTCTGCTTTCATTAGGATGTTATTATTCTTCCACTGTGAGTGCTGCTTGCAACTATCACTAATTTAGTATGATCTGCAAATGTCATTAACGGGCTGTTTGCCTTCCCTAGATCAATTCAACAATTAATTCAACTGGGTAATGCTTTCAATTTATTATTGTAAATTTGTACCCAGATGTTTTGATCAATTGCGACAGTGTATAAGGACACGATTTCTATTTCCCACACAGTGTTTGCTAATTCTGTTCAGCTTACCAGATCGGCCAGCACAGTTGTCCCATTAAAAAATGCTCACAAGTAACCTACATAAAACGCTTATTTACATGTATAAGCCTACACGTATATAACATCTTTATTTTGCTTGCATAAGTAGGCAACTGTTTTCTCTTTAGTTGATTGGGTTTTGTCTCGAATTTAGAAGCAGAAAGTACCACACACAGACTAATTATAACCAGAGAGGGAGGACGTTAGTGAACATCCATGGGTTTTCAGAAATAGTAGCTGGGTTTTGTGGGTTTTTTTGGTTCCCAAGCTACACTGCTGCAAGAGTTTGACATTTAAGCACGATACTGTACTTCCTAACCTCAAAAGACATTCTTCTGCCTAACTACAAAACAATGACCACATTAACCACTTTAATTTAATTATATAAAAACTCTTTCTCTTGTTATAAGAAAGAAGATGAGAAAACTAACTTCACATTACAATCTGTGTGGTTGTTAAACCCCCATCAGTTATATTTGGGGGTCTAAAGTCAATGTGTTCAGGAGAAGAGCACTGGTACGGCTACCTTAGTCACAAACAATGCATGGAAATCAACTATCAAAGCAGCAGAGTACTTGGATTAACCTTCCAAATGGGCTTATGGCGTTCCTCTTTAACACAACTGAACAATATTATTTTGAGCTGAAAGTTACAGGTTTTGGCAAAGGAAAAATGCAATTCTTATTACGTGGGGATCAGTATTTCTATTAATTCCCTACTGATGACACTTAGTGGAGAAGGAAGGCAAATGAAAGAGAAGAGTCCACATCATATTTGATAAATCCTGTGACATACAGGCAAGACCAGAGTGTCGGCTTTCAATTCCAATGCAGTGTTAGAAAGCTATTAATGAGATATTTAACGCACATATTGCTACTGAGCTTGCTCCAAAGAGCTCCTGTAATAGCCTTACCAGCTTCCCCTAAGCAAGGCTGCATGGCCTTTGAGGTGTACTGTGGGAACCGTGTAAAGGACAGGGCCATCGCAGTATGCAGCCCTTTTGTTGGTTTATTCATGCTCTTACCCCAACACTGATCACACAGATCCTTTGAAGCCTGATGGTTTTCACTGCACGTGACCTTTGTTGTTCCATTACTGACTCCACACTTCCTTTGCTAATGGACTGTTCTTCAGAAAGGCATCTCTATTCAGCTTAGCTAGCAACTAACACCCTCTTCTTGAAACGCTAGTATACCTCAAGGGTTTGTCTTGAATCTTTATCCTGCCTGGAAGTGCTGTAATCTAAATTAAAACCTATTCCCACCTCTTCACCTTTCCCAAGTCCCTGAACTGCTTTAAGCCTTATCCCTAACCCGCAGAATTCTTAATTGCTTTCCCCATTCTCAGTCCCTTTAATCTTCACATCCCTTTCCCACTGCCTCTAGCCTCTATTTTAAGAAAATTTCTCACCCAAAGAAAGAGAAAAGGGGAAGTTAAAACAGATGCTCAAGCAACTGTTATTTATACTTCCTTTATCCCCACACAAACCATCATGCAAAACCTCTAAACAGAATATGAAGATCAAACAGCTTGATTCTGCTCAGAAATTCCTATCCCATGACATTCTAACAGGTTCTGCACAGTAGGACTCAACGCTGCTGGTGGTGTTTCTGCTCAGCGTGGAGGAGTACTCCTGTCCCACAGAGCATACGCTCAAAATAGGTAGCAAAGAAATAGAAGTAAATTATCCTCTTTTTAAAGACAGGAGACTAAAGCACTGAGCCAGCTGAGAAAAGAAAATATGCATTTTATGTCTGAAATGCAACATTCCCTCCATGAAAAATATCACAAAGCAAACACTACTCTTTAGTCTTATTTGCTGTTGTTCAAAATGAGCTTTTGGTTTAATTTCTGGTAAAGAGTTTCTAGATGTTGAAAAGCAAAAAAACTTTAAGAACTAAACTAAAGCACAGAGAGAACATGCACCAAAACAACATCCAACAGCTGACTTCAAGTACTTAATGAGATTTGTAAGAAAATATCCTGAAAGAAATACAAAAATATGCACATATGTTACAAAGTAAGACAAGTGACCCCAAAAGATACCTTTCTATTACCATTGTTGTCAATTAAGGGCTAGGATTGACAATATTTAAAAATGTGGATCTTCATCACTTCTCTTTATCATTTTACCAGAAGATAAAAGTGCTAGCAAAGAGATGAAAGAAGGCAAAACCTTAATGACATGAACCCCACACCTTCAAGGACTCCGTATGTTCTCCTTTAGTAAAACCAGGCTGATTTAGATTGGTCTATGTAGAAAACAACCTGTGGGAGGCAGGACCTGCTCCAAACTATATCTGTGCTCCTTGCCCAGCACAGCGGAGTCCCAGCCTTAATTAGGGTCACTGGCAGACACTGCAGTTCAGGTAAGCCATAACTGATGGCTGGCTGAGAGCTCAAGAGCACATGAATTGCATAACCTCTGGGATGTTTATTATTGCCAATTATTATTGTCTTCCACCTTAATCTCCCCTCCCCACTTCCCCGATTTTCATCTGGGACCTTTACTTTCAGCTTGTTTTATGTTGCGTCTTTACCTCGGAATTTTGACTTCTTGTTTCAGATGAATTCATACTGGTTTATTTTAATATCGTACCACGTGGGAGTCAAAATGGGGCATGAGAGCCTCTTAAGACCCAGAAAGGCAGCTGGCTCCACTTGAAGAAACAAACAGCCACGATGAGGGAGGTGAACCCGTGAGACTCGTATTTAACCAGAATCTTAAAGGGCTGTTTGTTTTCCATCTCAGGAGAAAGAGAAAGAACGTCTAGGTGAGGCAGAGAGGCAGCAGATGGTCCTATTACCTTATAAAAAAAGCAGGAAAGGAAGTGCTGTTCTTTCATTCGCCCTAAGATAAGAGGTCCCTTATGAAATTCTACCCCTGCGTCTCTGATACTTGTCACGGCTGGCAGGGGCCTGGACCGGCTGCACCAACGTCTTTCAGAATGGCCATACCTCGACTGCCATACAGGTCAGCCAGGGTTTACAGTTTTCTGCTTCAGAATGTTTTTAACTTTTTTCTTAAAGCAAGGAGCATTAAGGCACAAACACGTCCTTCAAACCTGCCTAAGAAAGGGGCTGTTCTTATTTCGCTCAGGTATATCAGGGCAGATATTTGGAACCTTGGCCATTTATTCCTTCCCTTAAAGAACCACACTTCTGCCTTGACATCAGCAGGAGATAAAGTCAATTTGTTGAAATGTTTCTCATCTTCATGCAGCATATACAGTATGATAAGCAGTTAAAACTAAAAGTAATATTTGGTATGTCAACAACATCTCTTTCACTGCCAAATACTTCAAAGTCCAACACAACAAGAATATTTAAATCGTTTCCAAGATGTACATATCTTGGGACAAGGTCAAACAAGGTGGCAAATATTTGTGAATTCTACACAATTCTGCCTGATGAAAAATAAACAGGTGCAGATATTTATTTTCTGTCAATGCAAAGGTAAAGGGCAAATGTGGAAACCCACCCTATACACAAATATTTCTAGCATTTAAAAAAAAAAACAAATCAATGTTTCTATAACCACTACACCAACATTCCTTTTCTACCAGTTCAGCACCTACTGACTTCTGATCTGATGTCTTGGCTGCTTCCAAGACTGAAGACAGCCAAGGGTATATGCAGTCTTCCCTCCCTAAGATTCTGGGAAAGATCTATGCTCCATTAAAAATAGAAATAGTAACATCACCTTCCATAGCAGGGTAAATATTGACATGCTTTAAAGGAAATTCTTGTGTATGCCAATGTCACCAAACCGTGTGGCACGGTCAATACACTGGAGGGAAGGGATGCCAACTAGAGGCACCTTGCATAGACTTGAGAGGTGGGCCTGTGCGAACCTCATGAAGTTCAACAAGGCCAAGTGCAAGGTCCTGCACCAGAGTTGGGAAAACCCCAAACACAATTACAGGCTGGGCAGAGAAAGGATTGAGAGCAGCCTTAAAGAGAAATACTTGGGGGTCTTGGTGGATGAGAAGCTAACCATGAGCCAGCAGTGTGTGCTTGCAACCCAGAAAGCCAACCGTGTCCTGGGCTGCATCCAGAGAAGTGTGACCAGCAGGGAAAGGGAGGAGACTCTACCCCTCTGCTCCACTCACTTGAAATCTCACCTGAAGCCCTGTTCCCAGTTCTGGAGTCCTCAGCACAGGAAGGACATGGATCATTAGAGTTGGGAGGAGGCCATGGAGATGATCCAAGGGCAGGAGCACCTCCCATGTGAGGGCAGGCTGAGAGAGTTTGGGTTGTACAGGAGAAAAGAAGGCTCCAGGGAGACCTTAGAGCAGCTTCTTGTACCAAAAGGAGCCTACCGAAAAGCTGGGGAGGGGCTTTTTATCGGAGAGTGCAAGGAAAGGATGAGGGGGAACAGTTTTAAGCTGAAAGAGGGGAGATTTAGATGAGATCTTAAGAAGAAATGTTCTCCAGTGGCCCAGGTTGCCCAGAGCCATGGGGGCTGCCCCATCATGAACCCTGGAGGTATTCCCAGGCTGGATGGGGCTTGGAGCCCCTAATCCAGTGGGAGGTGTCCCTGCCCATGGCAGTGGGTGGAACTGGATGGGCTTTAAAACCATTCTATGAATCTATACTAACACCACAACGAGAAGGACAGTATTATTACCAAAAAAAACCAGACTATCAGTTTTTTTTAAAGACATAAAAAATTCCCTATCCCAGATACCCATTGTACAAGTGGTGATATCCAACAAAGGGAAGTGGCCGGCATCTGTTGTGTGATCTATGGTTCAAAACAGCAAACATAAGAGGAAACTCCAGATTTGAACTCCGTAGGTAAAACTACGCTACAACAAATATGTTTCTTGCCTGAGGTACGGCAAAGCTGAGCCCTGTAATCTTTTGAAGCACAACAGCCTCTCCATGATAAATGCTTAATTTATAAAGTCCTGGACAAAATATTAAGTGAAGCACTCTGATAGTGAAATAATAATGTTCAATATGCCTGCAGCAAAAACTGCCTCCAACTGTGATCCCATCAGGTCACACAAACTACGCCAGGTCAGCTCAGGTCAGTACTTGAATCGAACACCTCCAGAAGAGTGCAAGTTGCAGAAGAGTTACTGGGATTCAATTCGTTATAGAGATCTTTACTTCATATCAGGCTTCATATTCGCAGTAGGCTAACCATACCTGAGTTAGCTTTTCTTAAATTAATTACTCTTACCCAAGATACACAACATGGCAAACTTTATAAAAACATTATTAAAAATAAATGTAATTATCAAAGGCTGCAGAATCCGATTAGATTATTCAATTATTAGAGGAACTAGTGTACTAGGAAAAAAATTATTATTTTATGAGCTGCCAAACCCTGCTAACTATGGCTGCTGTGTTTACTCCCTTCCACCTAACCAACTCAAATGAGAATTGTTAGAACTTTCAGCATGAAGGTTTCATGGTAGCTCAGACTGAAGTTAGAGTTAATATTCAGGTAGTAAAGAGAGCCTGTCCTTCAGTGACAACAGGCTTTCTGTAATGACCCAGTACCCAAACAGAATGCTGAACTAAACTAGAGACAGTCCGAGATGTCGTCTTTATTTTAATCCCTACCGACACTTTATTGGTAAAAATTATACGCTTTTATGCTAAGCCTTTCAATCTCTATCAAAGCAGAGATGAAATAGTCCACTGATCAAGTTCTCTAGCACAGTTTCAATGAAAGCCAAATAAAAGCTTAAGGGCAGCTTATGGAGCTATTTCCTAATACCTCTCAGATACTAACAACCACATAAATCTCTGCTGAGCCCAGAACTACCTGCTGGCTTGCATCTCCTCCCTGCTCCTGGAAGGCGGCAAGTAATAACAGCCATTTGCAGCTGGGAAGAATACCTGCCAGGAAGGAAAAGAGGAGGCACATGGAAGCAGCTAGTTTTAACCCCTCCAAAAGGCTGCCCCAGAACTATCACTTTTCAGCTGAGACCTGAGGGGTCCCTCTCGCCTTTAACAGGAGGAGGGAATGTCTGGATTCAGACAGGCAGCAATGCCACCGGCAGCTGCCTTTTCCAGAAACCTGTCCCTAGACAGAGGCATGGCACAGAGCAGGGGTAGCAGGCTTGTCTGGCCATACTCCAGAGCTTGGGCTTAACACAAAATCATGTTTGCTAATTGCTAAAAGAAGACGACGAGTGCCCTCCATATGGATGGTTCAATGGAAGCGATTATATTTAGTTTTCATGCAAATTTAAAAACAGAATAAGATTACATATTATTAAGAGGAACAAATTACAGGTAATTCTGATTTACTCCAGCCAACTCACAACCACAGACTATGCGCCCATAGCCAGTAACAGAACTGCACCCAGATAAGCTACATAGAGTCACAGAATAGTTTAGGTTGGAAGGGACCTTTGAGCCCATCCGATTCCAACCCCCCTGCCATGGGCAGGGACACCTCCCACTGGCTCAGGCTGCCCAAGGCCCATCCAACCTGGCTTTGAACACTTCCAGGGACAGGGCAGCCACAACTTCCCTGGGCAACCTGGGCCAGGGCCTCACCACCCTCACCGTGAAGAAATCCTTCCTAATGTCCAGTCTAAATCTGCCCCTCTCCAGTTTATACCCATTGCCCCTCATCGTACCACCCCAAGCCTTTGTAAACAGCCCCTCTCCAACTTTCCTGTAGCCCCTTCAGGTGCTGGAAGGTCACTATAAGGTCTCCTCAGAGCCTTCTCTTCTCCAGGCTGAACAACTCCAACTCTCTCAGCCTGTCAAGTTTAATCATTTAGCAAAAAATGATAATGCATTTCTCAATAGAGACTGTGATCTATATTGACAAGGTGCCCAAGATACATTTACGTTATACAGTTTTATTTTAACATCCCAAAGAGACTGAATTGGTTTGTTTTTCCATTACGGCACCACCTGGATTCTGAACTGCTTCTGGATGATCAAAATAGAACATTCTTACTGCTGGTGCAAGATGTGAAATACAAACCAACAGTGCCTTTTATAATTTGGTCCTTTAATAGCTGACTTCCCCGCATTTACAGGAAGATGAACAAAACAGTCTTGATATTACCCTCACAGGAGAAAATTTTTTGTCTCTTTTCAGACAGTCTGTCTACAAATACCATCCTGTGGCAAGTGAAGTTGCAAGTTCATTTGTCTGAAACTATGTAATGGCAATTTCATTTAAAATAGTATATTTTGCTTAGATCCACCACTATTATTGCCAGTCAGAAGAGTCTTCCTCTGGAGAGGATGGGGAACTTTCATTTCAGTCAATACACGTGTAACATTTGAAATCAATATCTATGGAAGATATATTAAACCTCTCTTGAAAAATGCCAGTAAATAGAGCCAATTATCTGATTAATTTTTTTTATATTCATGAAATAGAAAGAGTCATTGTCAAGATAAGTAATCCATTAAATGAATTACTGATTTGTTTAGTAGCTGGAAAGATTTAATCTTTAGAGCATGGGAAATCTATAAAAGCTGTGAAGTCAACAATACATGCTGACCACAGAAATTTATTATTTTCAGGGAAGCAGCTATTCCACAAACCGAGAAGCCTCCATACAAGCATCCCAGTTCACTCTATAAACATGAAGTAATTAAGTTTAGCTTGAGATATTTATTATATCCCTAAACTATGTTCTAAAATAAGAGACAACATAACCAGCTACAAAAAACTAATGATCCCTAGTTTTGAAATGGTCAGTGTACGATGGTCGAATTTCTTGAGGGTTGGGTGGCATCCTCTAATCTTAGATTGCCAGTTTTGCTTTTCCTAATGTTTAGTGATAAAAATGTTGGGCTGGGGACAAGACTGGTGGTGACAGTAGCAGAAAGAGACCGCCAGCCAGGAGCTACAGCTGTTGTTATTCCCTCTCTCAACAATACAGCCCTAAATCCACCAGGCAGTATAGAAGCCTCTCTATAACAGAACTTTCTTCATTTCTCTAGTTCGTTAGAGTCGCATTACAAATATTTTTTACTAACATCAAAGAGAGAGAAAGGAATGAGATTTTTCTCTTAGTTTCTGTAAGTAATCAGCTGTCAAGTGCTACTGATACTGCTTCACCACGTGCAACTGAGCAGCACTTAGCCAACATTATGAAATGTGGTGCTCAAGAAAGACACTTCATATATGCTTACAGCTTTAAATAGTTTTAGGACTCTCTTCATCATAAAAAAGCTGCAACGCCTCTTGCTAGGGAAGCCTTTAGAGTGACTGAAGCATGAAGGCTGGGCTCTTGCATCTAAATGAGTTATTCTATACCAGCAATATCAGCTAAATATAAGCAGTCTGTAAGCGCGAGGACAAAGAGTGGGTAAGACAAGCTCTCCTCTTCTGCATAGTGGTAAACTTGACTCATTCTGGGAAAAGAGCCAGTGTCTGCAATTGCACCTACCTGCAGTAAGGACTCCAATTTGTGAGCTGATGAGAAAGCACAGCTGCTTTTGAGTCACAGCGCACAATGGGTGCTTAGTACCCCAGAAAATCAAGACCTAGCCTACTTTTAAAGAGTGCCGAGTACCTGCAGTTTCTATTGGTTTTACTGGAGAACCCTTCAGAAACCATAAAAGCACGGGTAAAAAAGGTAGGAAAGAACACGTGCCGTCCCTCCTCAGAAGCTGAAAAACTGATGTGGCTCATTATCTTTCAACTTTTGCTCACGAGCAAGGGGGAAAAGAACGACATCGACAAAAAAAGTCTCTCCTCAAAAGCACCCAAAATTCCAGCATTGAAAGCATATGACAAATGCCTTGAAAGAAAAGTGGAATATGAGATCCTCACTCCCTCATTGCAGAGGTAATTGAACATATTGTGTGAAAGAAGGCACTGTAATAGCCATTATTAACTCTGTGTTTTAAAACCCATAACAAGTAGCATGACAGCCTTATTGTATTTATGTCAAAGACAAATGTTTGAGCTAGTTCATGTTTTTTGACCCACTCTGATGTGCAGATATTGATACAGAACACAGCAAAAGCAGTATTACACAGATCAGCATCACGGCTCCCTTCTTGCTGCTTATGACCCTCTTTGATGTGGGCAGTTTTCACTTGATGAAAAGCATTGCATGATTAGAACCTGTTTTATACAGAATTTAATCAGCTAGATGGCACTTTCCCATCAATTCTAACAATCACACTTTTTTTTTTAAACCAGAACTGCGTAAATATCCAAAATGGCAAAAGCATCATCAAGTGAAACATTCCCTTGAAACACAATGGTGTCTCTATGTATAAGTCATACACATGCATCAAATACCATTTTCTATAAGAAGTAAAGCTCGAAAAATTCCAACTTGTACAATTTTTAGCTGTATCGAGAACAACCCAGTAGTGTTGATGGTGGCCAGTACAAACAACATGAAATGGGTCAAGCAACACTAAGGTCTGACAGCTGACTTTGTTCACAGCAGTGCAAAACTCCCAGCATCGACTCTATTCTGTTTGGGGGATGGCTCAGATCCTACTCAACCCTCATTCTGGCTCCAGCAGTATCTACGGCTCCAGTTGTTCTCCAGACACTGATTTTTTTTCCTTCTACATTCACTGTAGAAAGAGAATCATCTTATAAGCCAAAATTCTGCCTTATTTGACCAATGTGGTCTTGGAAGTAATTAGGGTAAACCTGAAAGAAAAGCTCCAGGTGATATTCAGTGCTCCATATACCAGTATCTTACCGTTACTGATGTCAAGGGCTTTACAATGCAACAGCTATAGCAAATAATCTGTATACGACCATTCACTGACTGACAATCTTTTAATACACAATTAAAAGTATCCCATCTTCTTGCAACTGTTTTGGGTGTAGTTCTTTGACAAATACTTAATTCATTCGTTATATGGGGGACCCACACATGGTCAGTTTATTGTGACCTCCTGTGAGCCATGCAGCTGAGCCCTAGTAACTAACCATCCACATGCATTTTGAAGAGCTGGAATAACATGTATTGCCTTCTGCTACTTTCTAGGTAGTTTCTCAAAAAGTGACCAACCAACAAGAGTGACAGACCAACGCTTTTTACCTTGCATTTGTTAGGAGAACACGCAGTCCCTGCAGCTTAGCTGACATATAACAATTTGTGGAGATGAGGTGTCTTGGGATCATTCACACACTCTACCCTTTCTCTGTAAGAGCATTCATTTGCTAAACATTATCAGATCTCCACTTAGATAAATTTAACTTCATGATTTCATTTGAAATATATTACCCTTTTTAACAAGAAATCTCCACAAAAAAAAAAAAACCCACATAAATACATTGCTTTTGCCTTTTAAGCTTCCTAGTCACTGACAGTTAACTCTACAAGAATAACAAATGCCAAGTTATCTCTATTTTACAAACCATTCAGACAGAAAAAAAGCATTATATACACCTCGCAGGTAAGAAACCTGTGGCAGAGGACAAACTTTTCAAAGTGTACTCTTCTAGTTCTGGGATTCCAACAGAAGAGAGCAAGCAGTTTGGTGCATACAAATGAGGATTGCCCATAGCTGAAATTACAAGTGCTCAGACACCTTGAGTTGGGTTCACAAAAACACAGAGCTGCAAAATGAGAGGTTACTTTTGACCGGTTTTTCTCACAGGCTTACGTTGCTCAGACACAAGTCAAGAACGGAAACCAGAACCTCAGATATTCATTTCTATGTTTTTCCATCAAACCATCAGCACAAAAGCAGATAGCATCCACGGAAATGCCCACAACAGGATGGAAAAAACTTATGTAAAGAGCCTATTTTATTTTCTTTGCAAAGCTGCTTGCTAGGCGAGGCGAGACACACGTCTATGCTGCTTCCTCCTGTGCTGTTTGGTGATACCACCTGGCAGAAGAGGTGATAACACTGGGCAGACTCCCAGGCTGATTTAAATTCTGCTAAGATCTAGTAAGCTGCCTCGCCAGAAAAGCTTTTCAGAGAGCGTGACTGCAGCTTCCTTCTGACTCAGTTCCTGAACAGCATTTAACTTGAGCTGGGATTGTTCAGCCTGGAGAAGAGGAGGCTGAGGGGAGACCTCATCGCTGTCTACAACTATCTGAAAGGAGGTTGTAGCAAGGTGGGTGCTGGTCTTTTCTTCAAAGTAAGAAGTGATAGGATGGGACAAAATAGCCTCAACTTGCACCAGGGGAGGTTTAGATTGGATATTAGGAAAATACTGAAAGAGTGGTGAAGCCCTGGCAGAGGCTGCCCAGGGCAGTGAGGGAGTCTCCTTCCCTGGAGGGGTTCAAAAAGCTATGTGGACATAGCACTGTGGGACATGGTTTAGTAGGCGCGGTGGTGGTGGTGTGATAGATGGACTGGATGATCTTAGAGGTCTTTTCCAACCTTAATAATTCTATGATTCATACTGGCATATAACTCAAAATTATAACTCCATCCTCTTGTTTGGTTTTTTTTTTCTTAGTTTTAAGCAAAAACCCCAAAACCATGTTGCAACAAAAATGCACACCTCCCTCTCCCATGCCTCTGCTCCACTTCAGAGGGTAACAACACAGAAGGCAAGCAACAAGGTTACAAATGTTCTCCTTTGCTTTGCAAAGCTTAATATCCTTCACAAATTCCTTCATTTCATTTTTCTCCCCATTTTAGCCATACGCTGTTTACATGCCAGATGGGTTTTCCCCAAGCTCTCACACCACTAAGAAAACTGCAGCAGTTTTTTGTTAATTTATCACTGTATTAAAATATAAGAAGTGAACCATAGACAGATAAAATGAATTATAGGTATACCTCCCATACGTTCAGTACATCGTTTGAAGCAAAAGCTGTGTTGTGTTAACTGTCAAGCTGAGAAATAGCTGACATTTGTTATTTTAATTAATAGTTTACTTTGCTGAAATAAGCTTCTATGAGAAGCTATGACTTTTATTAAATCTTCACTACAGCATTATTTTCACAGATTGGGAGGCAAAACTAATTTTCAAAACCGCTTTGCCCTACAAGGTCACCGCCAACAGCTTGAATGCACATGTCAAGGAGACATCTGCTTCGGAGATACCGGTCTATGGTAAATGTGTATCATCTAAAAAATTTAAGATACTTATCATTACCAAAAAAATTATTTAGTAATTATGTAGTATTTCACAGGTGTTTTGTAGTAAAAATGTTTATCCACCATAGATTTTTTTTTTAATATTTCATAACTGCCACTTTTAATTCTTAGACCTCAGTGTTTGCTTTAGGAATCACACTAAATGTGGATTAATCCAGACAGAGAAGCTCTCTATAACTGATGTAAGTCATTATACAGTTACACTGTAAGGTTATGTATTTCGTTTGCCCAAATATTCTTCGGTCATTGATGAGACCAGATAATTTCTCTTTTCTATGGAGAGAAAAGTTATATTTCCAGTTAGGAAAATTCATTCCATTTCAAACCAACACAGGTATGTTTGGCAAAAGAGAAAAATTTATGGTATGACCCAGTGATTCTCTGGATGCAGTTGTTAAGTGAGCAGTTTTGTAGGCTGTATTGTCACTGATTTCAAAAGATCTTCACCTGTAATGCAGACACTGTTTAGGACAGCCAGACCTTTCCTTCCTATCCTTGATCTGCTCGAAGGCTGTAAATCAGGATACTGTTAAAAACAGCACAACCTGTTCTGTTTGGGTTTTTTTTTGACATCAGCATATGAAGATCGATACATCAATTGATTTCCACAAATTATGTTTCACTTAGCTTTTTTTTTTTATTGAGGTCTAGTCTTACAACGAATAAAACTTGTGCTCCTGGGATCGATCTGTTGCTTCATATTAATGGAAAGATTCCCATTGACTTCATGCTCTCAGTGCTAGGAATAACAAGCTGGAATGTTTATGATTACGTAGTGCAACTGCAGGCAGATTACAGCTCGCTTTGCCTCCACCCTGGAGTGAATAAAAGTTCTATTGGCGAGATTAAAATAGACCTGGAATTATTTGGTTTTTACTTGTTGGAATATGCATATTGTTCTTTGAATTTTAGAAGATGGAAAGGTCTGCTCATCTCACTAGATATTTTTGTGGTTTTTTTGAAGAAAAGAGGACTTATTTTTTTTTCACTATTCAGAGTAGTAATAAAGGTGTTAGAGCCAACAAGGATCCAAAGGCAGCACAGGTTATGGAGAAAATGAAAATAATTCTTAGACCAGTACTGGAAAAACAGACAGGGTTTTGGTCTAAAAGCCTTTCATCGGGACATATGCATAAGAAAAAGGAATATTCATTTCCTTGAATATCGATTCCCTTGATGGCACATGCAAAGAATAGCTTCTTTCACGCTTTTCCTCATGGGCAATGAATTCTACTAATCCCGTGTATCCTCATCTCCCTTGGTGCTCACTGACCCCTCAGCAGCTATCAGTAGCGAGGACTGAGACATCCAATACATCCATGTTTACGCTTTCTTTGCTTATACCCATCTTTCTCTTCACACTGCAAAAAAACAACTTTCAAAACCCTTTCAGTAACACCGCGCTTGCTTTCATCATGCACCTTTCAAGAAACGGGGTTTCTGCTACAGGTATGACCCGATTCCCACTTCTGGGGGAGTTCTGGGCTTAAGGAGCAAGCCAGATGCTGCAAATTGCTCGGCTGACCTGTAACTGTACAGCTCCAGCAGCATCCCCGCTGCACGCGTCGGTGGATGAGCTGCGCCGGTGACAGGGCTGGTTTTGTTTCTGCAGGAGTCAGCTCTGCCGTCCTGCCTCGGGCCTGAACCTGCCGCAGCTGAACCGAGTATTTGCTGAGCCTGAGGCCGTAACCTGCTGCTGCCGCCTTCATCTTTTATTCGATAACTGCCTGATGCCACCTGCCTACCTCATACGATACAGCAGTTGGGACCAGATCATCTCCACACCACATAGAAAGCCAGAAATAAACGTCCCCCCCGGTGTGTTTATAACTCCACTGATGACATAGGAAGATGCTTTCTTGTGGAACTGAAGGAGCAGAAAAATGCTCCCATCACAGCTGAAATGGACAAGTTTTAATTGGAATATCTCTGGAAAGGCAGAGAGATCAGATTTGCAGCATCTTAGGAGAGCTAAGGTACGCGCATCTCACAGAAAATCAAGCCATGAGATTGCCTTCCTGGCAAAACTGTGCGATAACTTCTTAATTCATAGAAAAATAGTTTGGGTTGGAAGAAACCTTAAAACCCATCCAGTTCCAAACCCCTGCGATGCACAAGGACACCTCCCACTGGCTCAGGCTGCCGAAGGCCCATCCAACCTGGCCTTGAACCCCTCCAGGGATGGGGCAGCCACAGCTTCCCTGGGCAACCTGGGCCAGGGCCTCCCCACCCTCATCACAGGGAAATCCTTCCTTATATCTAGTCTAACTCTGCCCCTCTCCAGTTTATACCCATTGCTCCTTATCCTGTCACTCCAAGCCTTTGTAAACAGTCCCTCCTCAGCTTTCCTGTAGCCCCTTCAGGTACTGGAAGGTCACTATAATGTCTCCCTGGAGCCTTCTCTTCTCCGGGCTGAACAACCCCGACTCTCGCAGCCTAATTCCTCATTGGAACCTTATTTATCAAATGTTTTACTTGACTATGCCAAGAGGGGTCTTCAGAAGAAAGCAGGATCAAGATTAAAGACTTGCTGAACCCCAGCAAAGCATCTGTGCTGACCTCATCTCCATAGAAGTGCGATGCACCGAAGGATGCTTGCAACTCCTTAAACTGACTCCAAGATTTTGAGACAGCAGATGTGCAAGTCATTTTTCTAATTACTTCCTATAATCTACATTTTATTATTTTCCACCAATACCACTTATAATGTAAACTACAGTAAAAACAAATTTGGTGGGGTGTTTTTCTACAAGAATAAGTCAGGTTTCATTTATATTAACCACATCAAACTATGTTATATTTAAATTTCTACATTATACTAAAATGTTATCACAACTTACACACAACCACTGTGTTGCTGTTTATATTCCCATATGATATTAAAAAGTAAAAGCAGAAATAAACCAGAAAATTATAAAGATAAAATGAATATTTCAGTGACTTGTATCAACTACAGATCTAAACTTCAAATCTGGGATGGGGATTGAATAAATAATAAGAATAAAAGGAGTTTATACAGGGGAATGGTCACTTCAGTTTTATACTTTTTTGGTCAGCGAACAACAACATATATATATTTATTGCCTATTAACATCTGCCAACAACAAAACAAGATGATATCAAGAATTTTTATAAGGTATATAAAGATATTTATTGAGGTTGTGTTATTTTGTACCCTTTGGAAGTTAATTTTCAGTTCCTGGCAGTTAATGGGAAAAAAAAAAAAAAAATCAAACTACACATGATTGCTTAGTGATAATCCCAAAACTGGGAAACAAAGATTACAAACCAGTGCTAAAATAAAATGTAAGTCTAAGAGCAAATAATTCTAACATTTACTTTTAAATGAATTTTTTTTTGTATAATTGCTATGTTATTACTCCCCAATAAGACAAAAGTCAGTATATAACACAGAATCTTTTTAATATAGAAAAGCAATGGTCTTTTAAGGTTTCCTAAGAGGTAACAGAGTGGTAACTAACACATATATGGATACAAAGTAGGTGCTTGCAAGATAACATTCAAATTGAATGCAGGGAAATATGCAGCAGTGGAGTGGTTAATCTCATGTATTTTTAAAGAAAAAATATTTACTGGTTTCGTTTTCTCCAGTTCTATCATCAATAATGCAACTCTGCTTTGTTTACATATTCCTTACAAGTCACCTGGGCTTTATTCTCCTTCCTGTCTCCTCTCCACCCTACGTTTCTGAGCTCATTTGTTTTGAGGAAAAAAAAAACCAACAACACAACAACCCACAGTATTAGGATTTTTACGGCTGAGAACTGTTAGGATGAAATGTAACAGATATTAAACATAGGGAAGTTGTTAAAAATGTGCTAACACAAGTGAAATCCAAAAAAACTAAGGTGTGTGAGACGCATATAAAATTTCTTTACGCACGTCCTTCAAAAAAGTTTAATACATAGTCAGGTCACATTATTGCACATCAAATTCTCTAGGTCTCTAGCTGCCAGTAGCAATTATCTGTAAGAGAACATATTTTCCCTCGTGACTAGCTATCGGGAATTTTTTAGTATACCTAAGCATAGCCTTGAGCAAAACTCCTACGGGGCATATTTGGAATAGACTATTTCATTTGGATGAAATATTAAGGTTTTCACGCAATATGTCTGTCTATATATTAATACATCTGTTTCAACATATTGATCTGTTTATCTGTTTACTTTAATTACATGAAATAGCTGTATTAAAATGTAAACGGTTCCAAATCTATATATTTCTATAAACTCTGCAGAGTTTACAGAAGAGTTTCTCAGTTCCCGAGGTTGCCGGCTGGAACTATGCCTCTTGTACCACGGCTCCCCCGGCAATCCCAGTCCCACAGGGCTTCTGGATCTGGACCTCAGGGCATGGATTTGGGGCAGCATCGCTGCACCCCTCACCCAGGACAAACACCCCTTGCTCAGTCAGCTAACGGTAAGGGGACATAATGCCTGCTACGGCACGACCGATGCTCATCCGTGCTACTGGGAGGGGGGAAAAGGGGGAAACTAAGGAAAAGGAGCCAATTACATCACCGCAGAGGGAATATAAAGTCCTATAATAGATTATCTTTAAAAATGTATAAGGTAATCCAGCTTGATGGAGGACTTTAAACGGTGCCTGCTACCGTCATTTACAAACCTCTGTACATCACAGGGTCAAGATTGCTACCACAGGTTTTCAAACAAGCTTCTGGTTTCACAGGACTTGGGATGGAAGGGTATCATTAAGATTTTTAGAAGGCCTATAAAAAGGATAGGAAAAGAAAATTGTATAGTTGGATGCTAATGATCCCACAGCATGCAAGAACCGCCGGACTCTGCTAATAAGCAACACAATGCAAGTGTGTGGTAAAACGACTAATGAATGAGATGAATTTAATTTCTACCTTATGAACACAGGTGCAACCACCTGCTTTCAAATGAGATTATGTTGGTTTCATTTTGATATGGACTGCGTCTCAACTGCACATTAACTATAAGAATGATTACTTGGGCTCATCCTACACCCTCTGAAGGCTACAGTAATCTTTCCATTGATTTTTAGAGGCAGGCAGAACAAATCCTTTACTTTTATGCATTATGCATGGGTATTTATTGTATAACAACGTTTAAACCAATGACAATATAGCCATAAAAAAATCAGATATTATTATTCAGAGAATAAACTTTATCAGGAAGCTCGTGATTTTTAGAAAAACATTTTTTAGAAAAACAACAATCACTAATTTTGATCCACACAGTAGTTTGCAAGAACAAGCCTAGCAAAGAGCTTGATAGCTTTGACACGCACTTCTGTTACTCCAAAAGAAAACAGCATTACAGCTTTGACAAATGAAATATTCTGTGAGCCTTTATAGCCCCAGTAGAACAAGAGTTGATAGTTTTTATCTTTCAAATGACCATGAAATCTATGAAAAAGCAAAAAAAAAAAAGTATAAATTCTCATCTCTCCTCTCAATAATACATTCCTAGTCTTAACGGGTGTTCTTCCTTCCTGGATTTTTCCAAATCTATCCTATTTATCTGATTGGATTTCTGTCCCATCTCTCTACATATTATATCTAATTAGTACCCCCTGATGAGAAACAGTCCACCGATGGAGAAAGCAGTTGGATAAGATCTACATTAACAAATGTAGTTCATTTAATATCATTTGTACTGCTGCATTATTAATAATACATAATTACCCAGCGCAGGCTGCAAGGGGGAAGAACAAAATCATTCATTAATTTTTTGGCCTTTACAAAAGTAGTAGTATATTTGTGAGGGGGGAAAGAAAGTATTGGGCTTACAGACTGCAATTCATCAGTTTTGCATGTTGCATTGAAATATTAACATTTTTGCATGGAAAGCACTGCTTTATTTAAATGAGACCCTTACACTACCTCAAGACATGGCGTGTCCCACCACGGCTGGAACCCTACGCTGTTATTTGGAAAGCACTGAACAAAGAAGCGTGACAGCTGGCTCTCCGAAAGCTGAGATTCCCAGACTTCTACCAAGAGGTGTTTTCAAGGCACACAAATTCCAGGCCAAAAAAAACCCTACAGAATTCCCCATGATCTGCACGGAGCTGTATTTGTTGAACAATTACTTATGTAATAATCTATTCAGAATTTTTTCATTTACATGTCTTAGTTACCCCAGACTTTGCACACTGCAGGAGGATAGCACAGACCTGCCTTAGTTTTGTCCTCCCCCTTTAGTCCAAATCAGTACATTTTATACCAGGCACAGAACAGTGTAAGAGTCTGCTAACTCGTAGGCTAAAAGTACCTTTTAGGATGTAGGATAAATTCATCCAAATGAGAGCCAAAATCTGTTATTCTCACTCCAGTAATACTCTAGGTGTTGCTATGTCTGTTTTGTCAGAAGTATCGATATTTTTAATATTTTGACCCTTGCTGTAACATTATCAGACATACCGAGCTTCCCAGAGCTCTCATGTTCTTTAAAAAGAGAGAGAGAAAGAGAAAGAAAGGGAGGGAGCACACACACGTTAAAAACCAGTACTATGTTTCTACCTTTTTCCTGGAAGGAAGAGTCCAGTTGTCTACTAATGCTGTTAGTGATGCACATTCCTGCATTTATTAGAGGAGGAAGGTTCACATCTCTGAAGCACTTCTCCAACCAGGAGTAAGAGACAGGAGGCAGAGAGATGTGAAGCAACTCGCTGCTATTTGTACCTCAGAAGTTGTGGGTGGTATTCCTAGTGCTTTCTAGATACTTCCTACAATAGATTGGGATCTAAAGACAAGAGTCAAAATGATCTTCTGTAAGATCACAGAGGGGAGATTTAGACAAGATGTTAGGAAGAAATGTTTTCCTGTGAGGGCGGGGAGGCCCTGGTCACCTAGAGAAACTGGAGATGTCCACTCGCTGGAAGTCTTCAAGGCCAGGTTGGATGAGGCTCTGAGCAACCTGATCCAGCGGGAGGTGTCCCTGCCTGTGCCGGGGCGTAGAACTGGATGAGCCTTAATGTCCCTCCTGATCCAAACCATTCTATGATTCTATGATACCGTGTTCTTCTTTAGAATGGGCTACAAAAGCTTGAATGCACTGCCAGAGCTGCTAGACAGGAAGGACAGTCTCCAGATTTGAGCACAACTGGGACCCACCAACTCACACACGTGTTCACCCCGGGAACATAAGTGGAAATGCCAAAAAACTACCAATGGATCAAAGCAGAGCTGTACACCAGCACTAAAACAAAGTGCATTAAAAGAAAAAATATTACAAGGGAAAATTGAATTAATGTTTCCTCATATAAAGGTAACAGGTGAGGGGACCTTGAAATGAAGACAGGGGAATAAACATGTGAGAAGAGGAAAAACGTTCTAAAAAAGCAAATCAAATAAAAGTTGTGTATGTGGAGGGCAAGAATGTTACCTATAAAACAAAACCATATGAAAAATATCAAAAAAGAACAGTAAAATGAACGTACGAGACAGAAAGCAGAGTATGACAGGTTTTACTAAAATCAGGTATTTTCCAAGTACAAGACAGGCTGACTAATGGGTCGAGTTCAGAAGGCAGACCTGAGCTCATCTTGAGGAGCTGAGCTCTATATGAATTGAATTAACGTACCTGTGTGACAGATTATGTGGGAGAGGGGCACAGCTCAATTAAAGATGATCAGCAGGAAAAAATACAGAGCACAGTGAATAGCTGCTCGTCCTACTCAGGTAACCACAGAAAAGAACAGGAGTCGTTGGGTCTGCACTACTGTCACAGAGGAGATAATTTGTATTCCAGTTGTTAAATGTTAAATATCATTTAGTGGGATGCTTACATCTAGACCCAACAAAAGCTTCACAGCCAAAACTATAATGCTTAAAGAGAAATTTAAGGTCAACAACCCTCTGTCTGACAGTGTTGAGGAGGGAAAATTAACTCACTTTCTAGAGGTACTGCAGACCCCTGAAACTTTTGCATCCTTTTCAAGTCTCCTCCATCACTCCTTGGAAAAAACAAAACTCAAAGGCCCTTAAAGCCTCTCACTTACCCAACAGATATCTATCAACTAGAAAAGCCTTTTAAAGGGCATAAAGATAGATTTCCAAAAGATGAAATGCAGTGAAGCATAGTAATGGAGACTAACTTGAAGTCTGGAGTACAAAATGCATTTCCAGAAAGAAATGAAGTGTTCAAAATTTTGTATTTGGTCGATTTCTCAAGCTACTTATTTTAATTCTACGAAGTGTGACCAATCCTAAAGGTTTCAAGTGGCTATTAAGTGTTTTAGAGAAACTAATCTGAAGCAACATATGATCAGACAGGACTTGTTCAGATTAACGTGTTTTGTAATGGTCTTCAATCCCCCCCCCCCCCCAAAGAATTAAACTATTAAGACATGTTCCTCATCTGTTTTCACACAAAGCTACAAAGCTATGCGTGTGTCTATAGGTCTGCTTAAAATTAATGAAGCCATATGGTCTTAAATCTCCAAATTAAGAATGCCCTTAATGCAAAGCCTATGAATTCTAAATTACTGAAATGTTATCTGACTGATAAAACAAATGAAAGAGTTGTAACTTAAATAACGGAGGAACGACCAGTGTATGATTCATCTTTATTTTTAAGGTGTCACAAAATGTCATTCTTTCCCAAGTATTTTCTCAAAATGTATTAAATTAAATATACACTATATGTGTTCAATACAATGTGTATAAAACACGTAAAAACAATATACTTGTAAACAAATAATGCAATTCCAAAGGACAAGAACAGACTTCTAGTCCATTCTAAGTCTTAAAACACTACTGAATTCGAGGTTATCAGCAAGCTTAACCCAAGATGTGTTTGCTGCCAATGAGTCCTAATTTCACTGTATTCACCACAGGATGCCACGCTAAAGATAGATCACAATATAAAATAGATGGTAACAAAGAGGAAAAAAAAGCTAGAAAACAAGACAACTAACATGAAATGAAGGAAACCCATCACAACAGATATTAACTTGACAATCAGTCAAAAATCCCCTCAACTTAAATGTCCCATAACTAATCCATCAGGAGTCACTGATTTAAGTAAAAGCTGTTGGAGGAGGTGCCAGACAGTACCATCAACAAGGAAAGCTGCTCGCTCACAGCAAGCAGAGCTTCCAGGCAGCAGAGGCTCTTTTTCCTCATGGGGAAAAAAAAAAGAAAATCTCTCTACTATAGTTGGGTATTCCTTGCCACTTGCCTCCAAGGGTTGGAGACCTTCATTCCGTTCAGCTCAGTTGCTGCAAATGATGATCAGGAATTACTGGAGAGAGGAAATTTTAAGAAACAGGATATATCTTATTTTTATCTATTTGATTCAATATTCCCAAAGAAGGTTCAAAGGATAAAACTTTGGAATTATTATTCACTCCTTAACCATCACAGATGCTTCAGAAGTAATTCAGGGCAAGGGGAGGGGGTTATTGCAATCCAGGAGCTTTCCACGCCTCCCTTAATCAAGAGGTGATGTAAAGAGAAAGCCAAAAGTCATTCAGAAATTCTCCATTCCCTCATTCTTCTTCTCATCAGAGACTGTGCTGGATGGCTTGTGGGTTTTTGAAAGATCTCTACAGTGTTTAGAGTCACACAGGTTGCGTGGAACTGAGGAACACAGATCACAATGCAGATTATGATTCTTGAAAAATGGGGTATGTTTGTTTTTACAAACCATACGCCAGCATCCAGAGTTGGACACAGGCAGCTTTAATATATTAATATTAAAAATAAGCTCCATTACGCAATTAACATCTTTTCCATTCTTCTCCTTCAAGTAAGGCGGAGCATTGCACTACATCCCACCTCACTGCTCAGCCTTTGCTTCATGTCAAAAGACAGAGAAATCAACTGTGCTACAGCCCTGCATGCCAAGGAACTACTCCCTCCACTAAGTCAGAGGTGTAATTACAACTCATTACAACTGTCATTAGCAACACAGACCAGCAGTGACATTCTGGTGAGGGCACTGCAGGGAGTAGTGTAGCAAAAAGTCCTACATGGATGTGTAGAGAATGGATTTGCTGAGGCCACATACTTGGTCTCTGAGCTATCATCTGAAAGCTTCTGTAAGAAGTGTCTTCACCAAGATACTCATTCCTGCATTTGTTGACTGAAAATGTCTTACATCTGTGTTTTTGCTTTTCGAAAGGGAAGAAAGTGAATGCAATACCTGAAATTGCATTAACGAAATTAAGTCCCCTAATGCGTACTCCAAAAAGCATTCGCACCGTGACATCAAAGCTCTTACACATTTGGTCATCCGCTCTTCATCAGGGAGGGCAGGGATAAGGTGAAGGGGAATGGTTTTAAGCTGATAGAGAGGAAATTGAGATGGGATCTTGGGAAGAAACGTTTTTCTATGAGGGTGGGGAGACCCTGGCCCAGGTTGCCCAGAGCAGTGGTGGCTGCCCCATCCCTGGAGGGGTTCCAGGCCAGGTTGGATGGGGCTTGGAGCCCCTGATCCAGTGGGAGATGTCCCTGCCTATGCCAAGGAGTTGGAACTGGATGGGCTTTAAGGTCCTTCCAACCTAAACCATTCTAAGAGTAAAGAACATAGAATCAGTCTATGATTCTATGACTTTTAATTCGCGCATTAGCCAACAGGGATAGCAGTATTTTAATGCTCTTGAAGTGAAAACACACTTAACTCAAGATTTTTAAAGTTGTCACATATCTGAAACATAAATGAGACTTGGTGGATCCATTTCCCTTCCTCCTGACCAAAGGCCAGCGCGGTGCCGTGTGCTCCATCTGCCTCCAGCAGCTCTGTGCTCCCCCTCTCCTGGCTCATCAACACCTTTGAACAGTGAGCTTCCTACCAGCTACAGCTTCAGATCAGGGGCTTATCATTCTATCCTATTAAACTACAGTATCATTTCAACAGGCAAACTATTACACAGAAATATTTAAAACGTAGGAAATAATTTTTAGAGAAGGAGGCCAAAAATTCACTAAAGTTTGCATATAATGAAAATATTTCAACAAGTGAAGCATAACAATGCAATATTAAGTCTAATATTGGTGACATTTCAGAGATCTTGTTAGAAACTAGGGAGCAGGCTTTATTTGAACTTTGTTGCCCTTATATTAGATTTCTTTTTTAGAATTAATTTATTTCTTTGTAGTTCTCATTATGTTTTTATTGCATTCATGGAATTGCGGAGCATTTCTCTAACTAATTTAACACCTGTAAATTCCCATGGCTGCTAATGAAAGACTGTGTAGACTACCAGATAAATTCCTAATTCATATTTCAAAGGTTGCAAGTTCAAATCCTATTAAGGTTGTACTTATTAATGTTTCTATTAACTCTTTTCCATCTCTGAAGTTTTAGATTGAATTAATACTTTCGATTTTTCACAAGAAAAAAAACCCATCACATCTGCTCCAAAATGTCACACAAAGAAGGGACAAAGAAGGAGAAGGAAATAAACTGAGTAAGAAGGATAATTCAGATGTGATGTCTATGCTTTTCAAAGGGATAATAGCATTCTTGCAGTTAAAGGCAAAACCCCAATGAATTACACAACTCAAATCCTTCAAGTAGAAATAAATTCTGGTGCATATGAAACAGCAAAAATCCGTAATTTTTTTCCATATCATACAACTGCATTGACTGAAGCCTTGTCTTCTGTTCCTGTCTTTCTAACTCACTTTTCCTTATAGCATTTATCACCGAACCTTCCACTGCCTCGGTTTATTCATCTGTAGAATGGATGCAATACTTACGGACTTCCTAGTTTAATAATCCTTTGCACATCTATAGCCATTTCCATTCAAATTTTAAAGCTAATAAATTAAATGCAACTCCAATGGGATTTAGTCAGATTTAATTCATTAGTTATGAGATTCTTCATAGAACAGCTATAGATGTTCAAAGGATTAATTATAGCTAAAAACCAAGCACTTGGAAAACTATTTAGCTATATCAAAAAGAATATATCTCTGGAAATAACTCTGCCCAATGAGACCAGGAACTAAGCAACCTCTAATATTGCCCTTGACTGACATGACTTTAAATGCAGCAGCATTCTGGAACAATGCTCTAATTTATGCTGATACAGTATCTACATCTGCTATCAGAAATAATTATGCAAAAGGTTCAAGTGTTTTTTTTTAATATATTGTTTTGCATATTAGATAACATCTAAGAGCCTATATTTTGTACAGCCATTAAAGAAAATAATTTGAGTGGTACAAATACGCAACACTTGATTAGCAAGCAGTACACTAGATTCCCTTCTCATTTCTCGAACAGCAATTACTTTTTTTCAAAACCACATCATTTTCTCACAGTAACATTGTGTTCTCTCCCTGTATTCACAATTTACAAGTATTCCTTGTACTCTTACATTGACCTCCAAGTTATAAGGCTAAAGAAGTGGGTTGTTCTTTTCATTTCTCTAATTTACTTTGCTTCTCAAACATTTCTTAATGAGTTTATGGCATATATCTCCAACGAATGCACAACAACATTCTATTGGTATTTAAAATAATCCATTTAGAAACACAAACCTATATCTATAATTTATCTGGGTTAAAAAAAAATCCCACCAAAAAAAAGTCCACAGACAACACTTTGAGGAATTTTAGATCCAATCTCAATCATCATTGGAATCAGTTTGAAAAACAGTGAATGCATGAGCATCAGAAACCTTTATCTGGTGCAACAAAACGCAATTTTTTTTCTCCTTTGGCTTTCTCCAAATCAGTGTAAGACTGCTCAGACCTCTTAGACTCCAGTTTAGAGACAAAAATACCTATTTTCTTCTCATGGAGTACAATAGCATGAGCTACCAACAATCCCAAGGTGTACTGTCTCTGGTGGAAAAGCTCGTGAGCAGTACACCATAACTGACAGTACGCATACATCCTGATTCACAGGAGCCACCAGATGAGGTCAGAAACATTTTGACCAACTTCCTGCAATTATTTGAGCCCTGCTTTACACCGTGCCTTACAGTTGGACCACATATGTACCCTTAGTGCAACGACAGCTGCAGACCGTAGCTTCCCTGCCACAATTTGCTTACAAAAACATTGACTGACAAATTAATCTTTGTTCATTTTCTGGGAAAAATAAATAAATAAATAAATATATCTACACCTGAGGGTCATGCTCCTGGTATTGTCAGAGCTCCGAAGACTCTAGAGACATAAGAGAAACGGAGCCGATTTCTTGCCGTTGTTCACAAACTCCATCACAAGAAGAAAGAAGATTGAGGCCTTGATGTGGACTGTCAGGATTTATACCAAGGGGGGCTGTCTTCAAAAGAAGGCTGTGGATAAATAAACAGCCAAACAAAAACCAGGCTCTTCTGAGGGAACGTTAGAATCAAGGTGCCCAGGCTGAGCCCCATCAATAGTATTTCTGCAGCAACCACCTGCCAAGGAAACTAGGGAGGCTCTGAAAAATGAGTGAACAGGGAACGGGAGAAAGAGTTTGTTTATCCATATGGTAACAACATTCGCTCAGGTCCCAGTCACACGTAAGATGTAGTAACGTGCTTGAGAGGAAATCATTTTAAAATATATTGTCTCCAAATTCTTATGATTCACGCTAGCTTATAAAATCCTTAGGGCCAAATACCACAGTCCCTCCTCAGCCCTCATTCAAGAAAAACCTGCTCAAAATCAAGAGGAGTTTGCTTATATAAAGAAAAAGTGAAATCCAGTGATAAAATAGGGCTATGACTCATAGTACCCATGAAAACTATTTTGGTTGTTCACACACGCAGACTATGCATCATAATGAAAAGGTGCTGTCCCACTGATGACCTAGTTTTCAAAATCTGTATGCATTTATTAATGGATCTAAACACAAACTTCAGCACAGACTGAAACCCAAAGCGGATCGCCTGCCTGCTGGTTTACATGTCTGAATGTCCTGGTCCATCCTGGTAAACGTTCAGAAACCATCAGCACCGAACATCACGCGAGCTTTCTTGGTCACACAATTACATACAAATATTTCAAGCAAAGTCTATATGTGGTTAGGATAGGCAACTTTCCTTATGTTCTACTTTCCTTATGGTGCCTCTCTGAATAAAAATAAGTCCTCTCCATTATTTTTTTTCTTTTACCTTCTAATAACACAGTCTGAGATTTATTTTGGAAGATTCGAGTGCTTTGGAATAATTCATCTCTCACAAAAAAACATTACCATGACAAATATTTAGCTATTATGCAGGCCATGTTTAATTCATTTTACTAAGTAAGAACGTTATTAGTGCAGACGCTTATGAAAATAAGTAGGGTTGGTTTATTATTTGTAAATACTTTGTAGTGAAATTTTCCAAACAAACATGAAAAGGAGAAAGACATTTCACAAAAGATCTAAATCAAAAAACAAATTATTATTCATGCTCTTTTCTTACTACTTCTTTTCTAAAAATAAAAAGAAAGGGAGACAGAAAACTCTGCTCATCCTCAAAGACACTGATGCAGCCTTTAGAGTTTCCTGCATTTAATCATCTTTGTGGAGAAGAGCGAGCCAGTGGTCCCCTGGCTTTCAGACAGTTCTACAACACCTCTCTCATTAAATTTTCCATTTCTTTAATTCATCTTATTCTTCTCGCTATTATCAGGTTCTTGTTTTAGACTGTGAAATGCAAGTAATCTAAAACAATAAACCCAAACTGCCCTAATTTTAGTAGTACGTGTGCTACTGCTTTTCCTCTGCAGTTATTTTGTATTCATTCTCTACTCCACCCCTTCATCACCATGTTCTGCGCAGACACCCCATCGCAAACCCCTCCCAACCACTTTCATACTTTTAATTCCCTTATGCTCTCAGTTTCTCCTACCAGCATGTCTTTCTCCCAACTGTTTCACGGTACTTAAAGCTCTCCTTCCTGCTCTCTCCTACCATCTTGTCTCTTTTCCACTTCTCGCTTCTAACAGTCATTATGTCTCCATCACTCACTCACGTTCCACACAGCACACTTAGGAATTTACCTTTTTCCCCTCCTTATCTTTCTTTCACAATACCCATCCTCTCTCTCTCACACCTTGATCCCTCCCTTACTGCAAAATTTTCTTATGAAGTGAATTTTTCTCACCCTCTCCAAGATGTTTTCTCAACACAAAGCAGGATTTCTCATCAGCTTCTTTACTGACACATTAGTGCAACTCTCCCTCTTCCTATGTGACAGAACAGCCTGTGTGTGCATAATGGGGTGTATATTCCAGCAGATTGCAAGGATGCTGGGTGTTAAAATGCATATATGTGTGTGTCTGCGCATGCTGCTACGTGTGGGTGCACGTCGAGATGCCAATTGCCATCTACGCTCCTAGACTCTATGAATGACTGCAACATGCACCAGAAATTTATGGTTATTAAATTCTACTTCCAAATCATACTGTGAAAATATTTTGCCTTAAGCAAATCGAAGCAGATACAGAAGCTTCGAATGAAATGGGAAATGTTTCCACCTGATATCATTGAATCTGTTAGAGAATCTGAACCCAGACTAGAACATAAGGACAGTACAAATGACAGGATGATTTTTAATTGTATAAATAAATTAAAAACTGCTGAGACTCATTATACTCATCCAGAACTCGTGCTATAAATCCTCAACCAGGGTGGATGGGGTTTTGAGTAACCTGATCCAGTGGGAGGTGTCCCATGGCAGAGGGGTTGGAACTGGATGATCTCTAAGGTTCCTTCCAACACAAAATATTTTATGATTCCGTATTCAAAAGGAACAATGCAATGTGCTCCTGGACTGCAGAGCTTGCCTCTTGACACAGGGCAGCTGTGAGTGCAGGGACAGGAACCCCTGGGAATGGTGCAGACTCTGGGTAAGAGCAGAGGAGAAAGGAAGGTGACTATCCAGCTCAGGCAAGGACAAGCACGCAAACATTGAAATCTTCTCCTGAACCTGACTGAATCTCTAAACCGAGGCGTCCCAATGGGTCTGATAGTGCCACATGTTCTCTTTAGAAGAGCAAGATGTATTTTAAATATTTAACTCTTTCCTGGAACCAGAAACTGAGATATGACCATGTGCATACAACTTCATTTGACAGTTCCTAATGCACACCCATAAAAAAGTTCTTTCCATGAAGATAACTGTAATGAGACAGGAACCTCGTAAGTCATTTTCTAGGTTCCTGAAGCTCACAGAGCAATTTCAAACAACACTCAAACCATCTCACTTTTCCAGATGAAATACAAACTACTGATATACCTGTTTTGCAGAAGACATTTTTTATTGTAATTTCTTCACGGTGAAGCACTATGACTAAGGAGACTACACCTGCTGCTAACCACTCACCTCCAAACTTTGCTCCTGCCTTTTTAGTCTTCTTTTACACTTGCTGTTTTCCAGTACGGGCGGATAACTCAGAGGTCATGCTAATCCTCATGTATCAAGCCAGCTACATTTCATCCAAGTTACTAAGAAAAGAAGCACTTGAATGCTACTGCACCTCTTAAAGAAGTACCTGGATGGTTCTCTGCTCATATAAGAGGCTGCATTTCCCATTCATTAAAAAGCAAGAGCGTGTAGAAAATTTCTTTTTTCAAACGCAATATAAGCTGCGCTACTGGATCATGTATTAGCCCAGTAACATACTGTTAACCACTGGCGTTGAACTGCCATCCCTTTACTCCCCAAACATTTGGTAAAGCAAGTCCAATGCTCCAGGCATCTTCCTTTGAAAAACAGTATTCACCTTTTGAGGACTCAGAGACGAAAGGTCTACATTAGGCAAACACATTAAAAGAGATAGAACAGTTTTACAGTTCAGATATGCTCAGGAAAATTGATTATAATCTGCACCCAAAATACAGGAAGAAACATTTTGTATCTCATGTCTCATTTAGCAACATTCTTCCCCCTTTTCAGTTAATCTGTCTGCCCTCTTTCATAGAACAAAATGACAGTCACTGCTGACATTCATCAAGAAGGGTAAGTGTGACAGCCAGAATGAAATATAAACACAGGACATTAGCAGAACGATACCAGAAACAGGAATAATTTCATGAATCATCTCACATTCACCTACTCATCAGCTCTACAGACTGGAACTTCATACTAAGCTTTCTATGCTGAAAATAAGAGGCCATTCTTTCAAAAGAAAAATATATATATACACACAAATAAAGGTAAACACAAACCTCTCTTGCACAAGATGGATATATATAGAGAGAAGAGTGTTAATATTTGATGGCGCTTTTTTCATTTCAGCAGCTATGTGCTGACTACATTCAATTTAGTCCTGTCACTCCACTTCCACCTACAGATAATTGTATAATTTTCATCAACACCTAATTTACTTTGAGAACATAACAGCCTCTGTCCACCTCCAGATAAGAAGTTATTTTTGTTTCTTATCCACCATTGCTGTGAAAATGAAATACCTCAAGAATTATTTTCAGACACGTCTCTTTCACGAAATGACATCATTACACAGTGCCCCGTGACACCCAGATCTGAAGAATAACAACTTCGCAGAAGTCACATTTCTCAGTCAACATGAGCTTACAATTTTAATAGTGCCATCAGTCAGATGGACATAGAAGTGATTGTGTATTTCATAAGGTTCCAGGACTACTGTCAGCCAGGAGTCGTGTCGCATCCATACAGGAAAAATACTGGAAACATAAATTATCCTTCTGTCTTCTGTAATGTATTTATACACTGACTCTGTTGAGCAGCATATAATGAAGAGATTTGTGACTAACGGAGCACTATGTGGAAAATCAGGCAGAGAAGTGTATTTTTGTCATTTTCAGCAGTAAGGAGACACCTAACTTTTCACCTGCCAGTTCTGGCAATTTTCTCAGAGCTGAGCAGCAGTTAAGGCCACTCAGCTGTGCGCGCTCGTTTCTTCAAGCCATCAGCAAAGTGTCACAGTTCGGGCAGATGCAGAGGGTGGACACACCGCAACGAAGGCGCACAGCAGGGACTGGAATCAGTCGGTAATGTCACCGCCACTAGCAGTTACAGTGGCTCAAGGCCCACCAGCTGGGACACGTAGAAGATGGAAATATCATATCCCCTACTCCCACGTACTGGGTGAAGGGAATCTTGTCGAGTTGATGTATTTGTTCACTACGTGCATTTTTTAATTTACTGCTACCAAGAGATGAGTGGTTATGAACCGCTATGAAATGCAGCTTAATATAAACCATAGTTATTTTGATGGAGGTCTTGGCCCTTTCTAGAATATTCTCACATATACTCTTGAGCCATTAAAAGAGATTGCTAGCCTAGGCACTGTAAAGAGTAAGCAGAAAGTGTTGAGCTTTCTGGAGACAGCAATCCAAATCTCATATTACGTGATCAACTTTCTGAATCATTCCTACCTATCCAGAACTTTGACCACACAGCATTACCCCATGACTTGTCTTTAGGGCCACCAGTATCTCTTCACTTTGCACACATTTTTGCATTTAAGCAACACAGAACAGACTGACAAGACTATATACTGTAGCATAAAAGCATTTCCAAACGGGCAGTGGTGGCTGCCCCATCCCTGGAGGTGTTCAAGGCCAGGTTGGGTGGGGCTTGGGCAGCCTGATCCAGGGGGAGGTGTCCCTGCTCATCACAGGGGGGTTAGAACTGGATGATCTTTAAGGTCCCTTCCAATCTGAACTAGTCTATGATTACATAAACCATTTTCTGGAAACCCTTAATGGAACTAGTACAGCAAAAGAGCTTTGCCTACAATATGCTACAAGCAGTGAAGATGCCTTGTGACTTCTGTGTTTGGTTCGTCAGAGGTGCGATAGCTGAATGGTAGATATCCCTTCATTTCATACTCAGAAAGTAATAAGAACTGTGTTTTCCATTGAAATCCAGGATGTGATTGTCTGCATAAAAAAAAGTACATAGAACATCTAATGCCACTCTTTGCCATTGCCTGCAAAGAATCTGAACTCTTTTTTTTTAATGGAAGCGAAGGAAGATCTTTTCCTTCATGTTGTGCTTATCTAACTTATTGCCATTAACCGTGCGGGTAATAAGTCTTCCATGTTCTTCTCTAATTAGAGAAATGAAAAACTCATCCCTCTTCAGCACCACTTTGAAACTCTCCCTTCTGATGCGTCATCAAAGCCATCCTGAACCAGCTTTAAACCGAGAGGGTTAAACGAACTGCAGCTCTGCCATGATGCCTCCTCCCACCTGTTGAATCCCATGACCTAGAAGTGAAAAAGCCACCTGCGCCTGTACCTGCCAGCTCAAGCTGCTCCACGTGATTACTGCAGTTCTATTCAGGGGAACGCAGAATGATAAAGAATAATACTGAGACAACAGCAACACCAGTGAAACTCAAAGGAAAGAGAACAATATAATTGGGGGCAAGCTAACTGCTACCTGGGCTGCTAGAACTACCTTCCTCGATACACTTCACTCTAACTGACACGCAGCAGTTACAGTCCTGACCTCGTAGCTTTTCATTTTATTAAAATATCACTGTTCTTAAATTAAGCCAAGAGGACCCCAGATCTATAATTTTTCTTCCACTCAAAAGCATACTGCTGTTTTGGAAAACATCCCAACCTCCAAGGAAGCTTATGAGAAATCCCAATCCATTAATACTCTTCCTTAGGAGTTAATTTCTTCTCTACATAAGTCTATAAAAGGTTCTTACATGGAGGGCAACAGAGTTGAACTAAAGCTGTGCAAAATGTTCAAAGAGCCACATGAAACTATATAAAACTCACCAGGTCTAAGGTGTGCACTAATAATTTGAACCAGCAGGGCTTTGCTCTAAATTTTATTGAGCCAGAGTACCTTTCATTAAAATCAGAAATGTAATTTTGAGCACTATCTGGAATTGTACACATTTCTGGAGGCTAATTATTTCACTCCCCTCCTCCCTTTCCAGGTTGAACGCTGTGACTGTTGCACAAAGCCACCGGTATAAGTTTCATGGTTCAACTTCTGGAAGCCTAATTGGCTCAGTGTGACCAGCATGACGCCGGCTGCAGCCAAGCAGAGAGCCTCTCTGTAGCTGACTTACATAATTCTGATTTCCAAAAAGTAAAAAATCGTAAAAGAAACTCTTTTAAACACTAACACATTGTGTTCCTGCCTCCCGCTGTGGCTGACCCAAAGAGAACAGCTGCCCATCACTGCTCGCCGCGAGCAGATCAGTCCTTCACTCAGCAGCAGAGGTCTGTGCTGCGGAGGGAGAGGTCTCAGGTTCACTCCCTCCAACAAAGCAATTATGTTGTTACAAACCTCTACCAGTTTCCACACAAAGTTTCACTACCTATTTGTGTAACAAGAGAGAAGGAAGTGAATCGGCGTTTAATCTTTATCTGGCTCTCCTAAAAACCCCAGAATAGGGATTTGTATTTGAAATGTAAATTATTCCTTAGATGACTGTGCCACCATCCTTTCCCACTATTGCATTCAGGTTTCAAGCCTACAACAAATCCAGTGGTGAAGAGCTTGTTGCCAGTAACTCTTTTGTTAATAACTACCTAAAACTCTTTCAGTATAATATATCATAGAATTGTAGAATTCTTTTACAACCAAAGACCTTTGAGATCATAGTCGTCAATGGCACCAAACCTGACAACATTCCAGAAGCATTTAGGCAACACCCTCAAACACACGGTGTGAATGTTGGGGTGCCATGTGCAGAAGCAGGCGTTGGACTTGATGGGCCTTGTAGGTCCCCTTCCAACTCAGATCATTCTATGATCATCAAGTCCATCCTCTATGACCACCAAGATCATATGCGCCCCACTCTCCTGATTACACATGGAGCAACTCAACAGCCAAAAAACAATTGCAACTCAGTTCCAAATTCACACATACTGATGAAAAAAAAAATTGGATACACCATTTATTTGGGGAACCGGAGCTTCAGTGGTCTTATGTAAGTCTGGTTTTCATAGCACTTGCATGAACAGACGTATAAAACAACAGCAGTAGCAGAAGGAACTCCTTATATACATAAAAATAACATAAAAATGGAAAGAGCTTCTTGGGAAGGGAAGAACTTCCACAGAAACACTAACCAGAGCAGATAAGATGTGAAAGTCAGGGCGTGACCTTGGCATAGCATTCTCATCACGGTAAATTTTATTTAAGTAGTTTTATCTCAAATTGCAAGATACTTGCTCTATTTGAGTGTAAGCTGAACTAAATTTTTTCCCTAATAATTGAGCCTTTTAGACAAAACAGGATCGAGGACCTGGAAATGCTAGTATTGATTCTAGTGATTACAAAATAAACAATTGAATTTGATGAGGGCAATCAGAGCAAAAGATGCAAGACACGAAAGAAATAAGAGGGATCAAAATTTAGTAAGAGCAGGGTGACTTTAAAAACCTCAAGTAGCAAGAGAAATGAAATTGGATAATAAGATGTTATTAAGCTAAAAGCTTGAAAAGTAATAATTAAAAATGACCATAACCAAGAGATGACCCATGGTAAATTGAAGCAAGCATTGCTGTCCTGCAAAGCTGCAGTGTCAGGTACTTCCAGTATTCATGTGTCAGTGGAAGGCTTTCTTTACAGGAAAACAAACACCAAAAAAAGGAAATTTGTTGGTAAAATCCAAATAATGACCTTTATTGACCATGGCCTAGAAAAAGATCAAAAGCATTCCGTTTTGCCTACTGAATACTTGGAAGCAGACGACATGAAAATTTACTTGCCTCATTTTTAAGGATATTTAAGGGTATATTTAAAGATGCATTCAACATCTGTTTAAAAGCTCAACACCATCCTAGGAAACAACTCATGATCAAAAAAAACTCCAGCCACACTGTATTGTGAAAATGACCCCGAGATCCACCAACAGAGGAATACATCATTATGGAGAGACATTAAATTCTCATCTTTGTTAACATTTGGAAACTACTTTTTCCCCCAAACATATGTCCAAAACACTGAACTCTCTTCATTTTTGGTCATTGTCAGGGCAAGGTCTGCCTTTAACCTGAGCAACTGCTCCCAACCTTCTGAAATGAGAAATTCTGCTCCTTTGCACATCCCATGCCCCCTGAGACATCATCAAAAGTAACATTGAGAACTGGGCACAAGAACCATATGTGCTAAACATCATGTTTTCCTTTCCCTTCATCATTCCAGAAGCAGATTTTTCACTGTAAACCACAGAAAAGCAGACTCTGCTGTGTCTTCTTTCCCTCCACCCACATTTTCATTTCAAGCCTCAGCTCACAGAAATACTTTGCAGGGAGAAAAAAAACATTAAAAAAAAAAAAAAGAGAGAGAGAAAGAAAATCAACTTTTCCCAGTGCTTTTTTTTTTCCAGTTGATTGCTACTCCTTGGCACCAATTATAAGTAACTGCTTCACAGCTAAACCAAAGGAGCATAGTCAGCAAAATCACAGCCTCTCCATCCTCAAGTAATCAGAAAGACGCGATGCAAAGGAGCAAAGGTGAGACAGACACCAGCCTAATAGGCCAGGGAGGAATACGCCTTGTGTTCTCCCCAGTCCAGGCGGCCCCGATGGCCAGAATGTAAATTTCTGGTAAACAATTTCACTGCCCGTCTGAGAAAGAACTGCAAACTCAGTCGACAGTACAAAACCACTGGGACAAGGAGGACTGCAGATCCTGCCACGCTAGAGCCAATGTCAAAAATAAAAGCGTGTAATGAACTCGCTGCCCAGCTGGAGGGAGGCTCCTCTGGTCGCTGGTCAATAGTGACAGAGGTAACTGAAAACAAAGACCATATTCAGTGCATCTGCTTAATGGCAGGAGACATCAAAGAGCTGTCCGTACAAGCAACCTTTTGGGAATTTGCTGTCTGCCTCAATATTATGCTTCTCACCTTGATTCCTGGCTCTGGTCCTCGATCCTGCTTCCTGCTTGCTCAGCCTTGACTCTTACATTTTCTTAATCCTGCCCTCTATCCTCTTTGTGTTACAGCACGTCCCGCTGGCCTGCTTGACTGGCTCCAGCACTGCCTGCTGGCTTCTGCCTCGGTGCTCGGAGTTCTTGGCTACCTCTCTCAGAGATAAGCAATTCCCTGAACCCTGATTTGATGTGGGTTTTAATTGCTGTGGGTCCTTAGTTATGACCTGAGAGCTGATTCGCTACTCAGTGACCAGCCTCCGAAGCACAATCATCTTATCCACCTGATGCAGGGTTTGGTTCATCTCATCCACCTGATGCAGGGTTTGGTTCATCTCATCCACCTGATGCAGGGATTGGTTCATCTCATCCACCTGATGCAGGGTTTGGTTCATCTCATCCACCTGATGCAGGGATTGGTTCATCTCATCCACCTGATGCAGGGTTTGGTTCATCTCATCCACCTGATGCAAGGTTTGGTTCTTCAGGTCAGGTTTTCTATGAACTCCACTGGAAGTCAGCACAGCAGCATAGGGGGTCTTTTCTTAACTCTGCCTCTTGTAAGCTTTAGCAGAGAAGACAGATTCATTAGGTTTGGCTCAGTCCCCTGTATAGTGCTCAGTCCTGTACGATCACGTTTAACTGAGAAGTATCAATGAAAGTGAATAAAGAAACGTGAAAAAGACAGATACACAACACCGAAAGCAGCTCAGATCACTCTGACACCACACCCTGCTAACTGTTGGCAAGCGCTATGGCTTTAGTAGTAATTTTGGATACAGTTAGGACACTTTTTACATGGATCAGTACAGAAGCGCCTCTCCTTACCAATAAGTAATTTCCCTGGCTGATCTAGCAGTAGTGCTAGTGGATGTTAAAGTGGATTATATTAACCCATTTCTTTGTATTCATAATGAAGTGCTATACGATCTCTCTTACAAGAGAGTTGGAAAATGGTAACCAGCGCATAGAGACAGTTGTAGCAGAAGCATGAATGCTGCCTAGGGCAGAAGGCTGGTGCAGGCAGCAACAACACAACCTCAAGGGAGAAACCCTCTCCTGCTCCCGTAGGAGCTCAGGTCTGCAAGCTGGCTCTGTGACACCAGCAGGGCATAGGATTGTCAGAAATGTGTTAGACTTCTCTGAGGAAGAGACAGTTATCAGCTGGTACCCCTCAGCCATCAGTCCTAACGCCACCCCACGGACCTGCAGGGCTAAAGGGAAGAAGGAACTGGAGCCCTGCATCCAGTTCTGGAGTCTTCAGCACAGGAAGGACGGACCTGTTGGAGCAAGCTCAGAGGAGGCCACAGAGAAGATCTGCAGCATCTCCCATGTGAGGACACACTGAGAGTTGGGGTTGTTCAGCCTGGAGACAAGAAGGCTCTGGGGAGACCTTAGAGCAGCTTCCAGGACTGAAAGGAATGCTGGAGAGGGGCTCTTGATCAGGGAGTACAGGGAAAGGATGAGGGGGAGCAGTTTTAATCTGCAAGAAGGGAGAATGAGATGACATCTTAGGAAGAAATGTTTTCCTGTGAGGGTGAGGAGGCACTCAAACAGGTTGCCCAGAGAAGTGAAAAAAGAAATTATAGTCAAGGCAGAGAATGTATTTTCCAAACAAGAATGTGATCTGGGAAATTAATTCACTGTCGGCCAACTCAGACTACAGTACCATCAGCTGGATTAATTGCCTGTCCTTGAGTGACCAAGGACTGTAAGATCCTCTCTCTAGCATTAGGGCCAGGCTTCTCTGCAATCCTTCATCACTTAATTAATAACATCTTTTACTTTGTTGGTGCATATACAGGTCAAAAGTCCAATAGCTGGTGCAGGACTCCGCCTCATTCACTTTCTACTCGTGCATTGACTTCACTGGCTTTCTTTGTTCACTCCGCTAAATACAGTACCAGCTGTGAACTGCTGCAAACCGTAGAATTCCCCCCTCCCCTCCAAAAAAAAAAAGAAAACCCTCCCTCATTTCCTTGCGTTACCCTCTAGCAGACATGAACACCACCTGCACTTACCCAGTTTGCAGGTACATAATATTCTTACAATCCTCCCCCAAAAGGTAAGTGAGAAAGTTACATAAAGCCTATCAAAGACTTAGATTTACTGACTGTCTCCATGAACAGCAGTTCAGGGATGGTGATCCAGAGACCCTGTTGCAAACATGCCATTATTCCCTTGGAACAGAGGGGAAAAAGTGGGGTTGAAGCACTTGTCCTATGTCACTCGTGGTAGAGGGTACCTGGGAGGGTAGTCATTTGCAGAGGACACTCCCGCATCCTCTCTTCAGCAGCTGTATTAAATTATTGTCATGCTTTCTTGTTCTACAATTCATCAGAAGAATTGCATTTAGAATTATTTTAAAGATTCATATCATTCGACAATGAAAATTCCATTAATGCAGAAGTGATAAACAGTACTTAAAGCAATGGTCTCTTCCAGGGGTCCCTCATTTCTCACAAACATGCAAAACTAGATAACAACCAAACTAACAAACAGTATTTCATCACTTTTCTTTCACTTTCAATAATTCATAGCCCTAATATTTACTCTATTACCTGTGGAGCATAAATATTAATGACATGCCGCTAAAAACTTTAGAGTACTTTCTGACTTGATCAACAGCAAGGAACTCTTGCCCTTGGCCTAAAGACAAAAGATTGTCACTTTGATTAATAACCAAAGTGACAACATCTTGTAATTACAATCAAGAAACATTATTCTAGAGAAATATTTCACTTGTTTCTAAATCCATTTCACAAAGGACTGAGATGCGTTTTAAAAAATACATTGGAAACCTCTGAAATTATGGTATTGCATAGAGATATTTGCAATCCTTTTATTGCATCGTAGTGGTATGAAAGATCTGTGCCTCCCATTTAACAGGTTTTCCATTTCATGTGTTTAATATTACAATGTATTAGTAAAAACAAAGGTTACTCCCTGCTTTCCCTGACTGATTAATTTCTGTGTTTTAGAGGAAAGAAAATGTAAATCTGATTTAAAGGAGTGGAGAACAGAAGGCACTGTTCCACTGCCGCGTGTATGCTAATGCAAGCAGCCGATGCTTTAGCATACCCATGGTATTACCAGCAAGCACAGACCCAGCGGCCGAGCCCTGAAGCTTGCTTGAAGACCTTGGAATCATTAAAAGAATGCACAACTCCAGGTAGAAAACCAAAACACGAAGATAAGGACCACAGCTGCAGCATTAGTCATTGCTCGGTGGAAATTCACTGGGGTAGATGTTAGCTGGGTACAGAGGGACTATAGAAGCTTTTACCTTTTCACATTAAAGCAATTTCGTTTGTCACCTCCAAACGAAGTCCGTGCCTTTATGCGCTACACACTATGCCAACTATACACAAATAAATCAAACAGGGCTCTTTCCTCCAGTTTTCCCTGAAGTTAAAACAATGCCCATATATGATTTTATTGAGTTCGTCTACTCAAAACCCAGAAACTTGTGATGCACAAATCTGCACATTGAGAAAGTTCATGCATTTCTCCAATGTTAGTCCTAATAATGCTTTGTCTGAACTTGCTTTAATGCACAGATCTCTCTTCAGCACAGTTCAGCCACTTGATGAGCCAAGGTGAGCATTTGCACAGGGCTGACATAAAAAGAGCTAATGAAAGTAGGAACATGCAACTTCGTCATTCCTTAAAGAGTCGTAAGTACCTAGTGAGAGACTGTCATTTTGGACAGCCAAGGACAATACGGACTCCTGCACTCTGAACTGACACCTATTCTAGTTAATACAGACAGCTCACCCCTTCCCCCACATTGTTCTCAATTTTCTCAAAGGAAAAAAAATGGGCAGTTGCCTTTCTTTTCAACCTCCTTCATTCTCGCAGCCCAGAAGGCCAACCGTGTCCTGGGCTGCATCCAAAGCAGCGTGGCCAGCAGGGCGAGGGAGGGGATTCTGCCCTTCTGTTCCTCTCTTGTGAGACCTCATCTGGAGTATTGTGCCCAGTTCTGGAATCCTCAACATAAGAAGGAGATGGAGCTGTTGGAACAGGTCCAGAGGAGGCTACAAAGATGATCGGAGGGCTGGAGCACCTTCCCTATGAGGACACCCTGAGAGAGTTGGGCTTGTTCAGCCTGGAGAAGAGAAGGCTTTGAGGAGATCTTATAGCGACCTTCCAGTACCTGAAGGGGCTACAGGAAAGCTGTGGAGGGGCCATTCATAAAGGCTTGGAGTGATAGGACGAGGGGGAACGGGTACAAACTGGAGAGGGGCAGATTTAGACTAGATAGAAGGAAGAATTTCTTCACTATGAGAGTGGGGAGGCCCTGGCCCAGGTTGCCCAGGGAAGCTGTGGCTGCCCCATCCCTGGAGGTGTTCAAGGCCAGGTTGGATGGGGCCTCGGGCAGCCTGAGCCAGTGGGAGGTGTCCCTGCCCATGACGGGGGGGTGCGACTGGATGATCTTTAAGGTCCCTTCCAACCCAAACTACCCTATGATTCTCTGGTTCTATGATTCTATGAAGCTGTAAATCTTTAAATGCATTTCTGATATTTTGACAATTATTGACAGTCCTCTATTAAGGGGACTGCCTGAGACCGGCCAAATCCTATCAGCTATATCTTCCACAGCCATTAGGAAGAATTACAAGAATCAAATCAGATATTTAGTAGCAGGTGACTAGAGAGTAGTGTTTGGGGTTCTCCAGTTGTGTTCAGATGATCATTGTAGGTCTCTTCCAAATGAAATATTCTAGTCTATTTTAACATCTTTTTTAAGGAGAGAAGAAGCGGTCTCCAATGTTTGGCTTGCTGATCAAAGTTCAAAATGTGAGGGCTACAATATGCATCATTTAGCATACAAATGCAAGGATCAAAAGCAGCCCTCCTTTTTATGAACACACAGAGCCCCTCTTATTCAACAACAAACATATACATCCTACTTCTGGTTTTGCCACTAGGAATCTGAGATCTAAATTAGATTAAGAGGACAAGAGAGAGAAAATTAGCGGCATGTCAATTCCACTCATTCCAGCAGTTAACCACAAGCTATGGCATGAACAATAATTTACATACTATGAGATTTCAGAGAACTACGGTCGATCACCATGAGATTCTAGTGTTTGTTTGGTTTTTTACTTTGGCTTTTATGTAAATACTACTCTGGGTATAAAACAATATTCATAGGTTGCTCAAGCATGAGGCAAGGATATCTGGACCCGTTAGACAGGTAGAGAAAGACTTATGCTCCAAGCACGTACAAGGGAACTCCCCAAGTAGAGAGAAAGAGATAACCAGTGTCATGCTCTAATGTCATTTAGCACACAGATTTAAAACCAAGCAATTCAGACTCTCCCATGAGGAGCTACTCTACCACAAGCAGAGGACTTCTCTCTTTACTTTCCTGTAAATTATAAACCTTCCCTACAAACACTCCCTTCTGGTTCATCCATTGATATGTCCATCAGAGTCCGTAGAGAGTTGCCTTCAAGACCAGTGTTTGATAGCTTTTCTAATAATGTCAGTTCATCTCTGATCCTTTTTTCCACAAGGACTTCCTTTTTTCCTTTATGCAAACATTGCCTTTTTATTGCCAGAGTGACCGCTTCTGCTCTCTTTAAAAAAAGATGTTAGAATCGACTAGAATATTTTGTTTGGAAGGGCCCTGCAATGTTCATCTAGTACAACTGCCTCACCATCCAGGGCTGACCAAAAGTTAAAGCATGTTATTAAGGGCATTGTCCAAATGCCTCTTAAACACTGAAAGGCTTGTGGCATTGACCATCTGTCTAGGAAGTCTGTTCCAGTGTTTGACCACCTTCTCAGTAAAGAAATGCTTCCACAAGTCCATTCTAAACCTCCCCTGGAGCAGCTTTGAACCACTCCCACGCATCCTATCACTTGATACCAGGGAGAAGAGATAAGCTTGGGACAAGTGAAGAAAAGTCGTGGAGCAAATGAAGAAATACATTAAAAAGAGCAAGATGTATGGTAATTAATCACGGAGGAATTACATGATGTTTAGGTTTTTGGGTCCCATTCCTGCCCTCACTTTTCAAATGAAATGGAGAGAATGCAGCAGAACACTGCCCCAGTTCAGTATTTTCACTGGTCCTGAGTCAGAGTCCATAATTTTAGAGAATGATGCATGAAAAGAATTCTGTTGAGAAGCAAGAGGCTCAGTGTTACCTTAATCTTATCATAGAGCAGCAAGGACTGTTCAATATCTCCTACGAAAAAACCCAAAATGCAGAGGCCTTATCCTATTCTACAATTCATTGAATTTCTGAATGAGTAAATAAAAGGATCGGATCATTAGGGGAAGAATGTGGACAGTTTCTATTGATCCTCCCCAGGCCATTTAATTATTTATAATTTCCTTGATTACATGTGAGAGGGGTCAAATCACTTTTGTAACATATAAGTGTTTTATGTCATTTTTCAGCTGGCAAGGTAAACGATTATGGCTTTTTCCCTCTAGCTCCAGATGGGCTATTGTTGTCAATGTCTGTTATGTTAATAGAGTATGCAATATTAAGGAATATAAGATATTTATAACAAGTTATAACAGAGCTATGACCCAAACAAATCAGGTATAAAATATTAATGAATTGGTCCCTGAGTCTATTAATTTAGTTATAGGGTAGAAAACTAGCACATATCTTTTCTCTCTCTCGGGCACAAGAGAGAAGCATTAGCCAGGGTCAAACATTGCTGTACACAACTAAGAGAGTATGAGAGAAGGCGACGTGCAGTTTAATTTCAGGAAGATTTCCTAGTAACATCACTAATTATAAAGAAAAAGCTGAGCTACTTTTTCTACAAGATGTCTCTATATCATAAACCACTGCAAATACACATATATAAAAACCAAGACTGCAAAAACCTAGAAAAGCTCCCTGTTGGATTTACCATCATTTGTAGTGGAGCAATATTATATCCATAGTCACAATGTTTTCAGTGCCTTCTGGGAAACAATGACATTTTGCATATGTGCATACAGACACATATAAACACTTATTGGATTACTGATCCTAAGGAATATTTCCTTGGGATCCATTCTTCACAAATGCCTACAGGCTAACTTGAAAAACTGCTTATAGAAAGCGTACCATTTTTTTCTAGAAAGATATCTTCAACTTGTGTAGAGTTCTTCTACAGCATTCCCATAAAGGTCTTCTGGCAAGAGCGTAAGGAGATTAATAGTGATTAAAACCCACATTCTACAGATGATACTGTAAACTGTAGTCCATACTGTAAGCCCTAATCTATTTTCTGTACCCTTATGAGACTACCGACAAAAAAATTTTGTCCAACAAATCAATGAATCAATCATTCAAAGTTATTTTAGGGTTTTTTTAGGAGTTCATTTGCTAACTTATAACCAGAAACACATAATAGTTGCACACAAATTCATTTGCTCAATGAGTATCAGTTCAACTACGTGACTTGCTGTTACACAAGTCTTTAATCCAGATGTATCATTTCGCTCCTTTCTATCCCTCTCTTTCACTTTTGCACTCAGATTTCTCATTTCATCATTACCTGACTCAATTACCCTTCAGAATAATCTGCCCATAGTTTTCTATATGTCTGCTTAATTAATAGCACTGTTGTTGCATTGTGACTCAAAAATATTACTTTGGAAAGTGCTGGAAGTTGCTTAATTACAGTGCATCAACCATTCACTTCCATGAAACTTACAGCCCTGTATGCCCTCATGCCTACAGAAATAAACATAAGAGATTTCATTCTCTCTTTTCCCTGGCTTTTTATCATATACATTAGTGCTGCATACCTGAAATTATACCTCCGTGAACTAAACCAATCCCGATCTCCCCCAGAAATTCCAGCTCAGCTTCTCCAAGTGATGTCAATATTACACACTGGTCTGAGTGGACTCATCCGTGATAAGGCAGTGCCTCTGACACAGCAAGGACTTCGAGCACAGCTCTAGATCACTGCCAGAGGACCACGTGCCTGGCATCTTTCGCTAAGACCTCCTGCAGGCTCTAAGCCAATAAAAGCTCACACAGATAGAGTTGTGGCTCAGTCTGCCTTCCTGGGTGCTTTTTTTCCCCCGAAAACTATGTGCATACTACAGGCGACACTGGCAAAGTGTCACATCCATCCCAATATGGCTTTTGCCTGGTCTTCAGGATATTCTGGAAATACGCTGCATTATACTTTATACCCTAACATATTTGTTGTCCTTTGTGATTCTTGGCAGTCTCTGGGATTTATTTTTTTTCTATGTTTAATTGCAACATAAACCATTAAAAGCTCCCATAAACACAAATATTAATGTACTAATAATGGTTACTCCTCTACGCTGCAGAATAACTTACTTTTACTACAGTTCTGCTTTGTATAGGGTGCAATAAAAACAGCATCTTGGCATTTTACATTCATAGTCTCTCAATTACTTTAATACCATTAATTAAGCTCTAAGTTTACCAGTTAAATGTTGTTTACTTTTCTGCTTGCCAACATGCAAATACGATATCAAATCTGAGAGTCAAGTGAGGTCATCTTCTATTGCATGAACAACAGTCAGCAGAAGTTGAAGCTATCACTTAATTCTTTGCTTAGTATTATCTGTGGAAATCCATAGAGCATTTCCCAGCTGGGGCGCACTATGGTAGAGATATTCCTGTCTGGGGAAGACTAAAAAGGCAGGGGAAAATTCCTAACAGCTGCTTTTTTTAACTTGGTCAAAAAGGTATTAAATAGATACCACGCTTCACAAGATTCCACACTTGGAAGCTTTGACTTCTGACTGCATTCTGTGAAATAATTGCTTATTGATATTGCTGTGCTCTGTTTCCCGTTTCTCTTCAAGTACTTCCCCCACGCGCTAAAAGCACACGAAGAGTGAATCCCCAGTGGAATCTAACCAGTAGAAATCTTCTCCCGAGATGTACTCAGAAGTAATCTCTCACAGTCATACAACGTGGGAAACCTCATTCATTTGCGGGGGGCTAATTCAAGGTGAGGGAGAATCTATTCTCTCTGTTGTACCTTATAATGACATTTATGACAATTTTTTTTATAATATTTGGTAAAATATGAGAACAAAGTGGATTTCCAAGAGAACCATGAGTAAAGCCACTTGTGTGTATTCACTGCCTCGAATAAACAATTGGGTGAAAGTTTAATTTGGGACACCAGGATCCAGACAGCTAGGAAGAGATGAAAAAGGAGGACCAGAAAGTAGGCAATGTGGAGGGGCTACAGTTCATAGAAGAGAGGTAAAACAGGAAAACAACTGCTACATGACATGCAAGAACCCTTTCCAGAAGCTTATGGCAGCGACAACAGCATGGAAGCATAATGTGATCTAGTGAGAATATCACCTTCTAAATAGCACACTCCCTTTTCTACAGCATTCAGGACTAGGGTAAGACCACCACGTTCAGCACAGTCAGTTCCACACAAAGAGTGAGTAGGAAGTCAAGAGTTACCATTGAAAGACTCATGAAGGCTCATCACACAGTTTGGGTTGAAAGAGACCTGTGAGATCATCCAGTTCCACCCTCCTCTGCCATGGGCAGGGACACCTCCCATTGGATCAGGGGCTCCAAGCCCCATCCAACCTGGCCTGGAACCCCTCCAGGGATGGGGCAGCCACCACTGCTCTGGGCAGCCTGGGCCAGGGAACCACCACCCTCACAGGAAAATATTTCTCCCTAAGATCTCTTCTAAATCTCCCCTCCATCAGCTTAAAACCATTCCCTGGTTTTAAGGGAAATTAATTCCAAACACTGCCGATATTTCGCAAACTCAAATATTTAATTATTATCAGATTACACAGCATACATTCTTCACCATTCTAAAGCAAGACATGTCGCAAAGAAAGTCTTATCCCTGTACTCCCTGATCCAGAGCCCCTCCCCAGCTTTCCTATAGCCCCCTTCAGCACTGGAAGCTGCTCTAAGGTCTCCTCACAGCCTTCTCTTCTCCAGGCTGAACAACCCCAACTCTCTCAGCCTGTCCTCCTATGGGAGGTGCTCCAGCCATCGGATCACTTCACGGGCTCCTCTGGATTTGTTCTGGTAGAGAGAATATGAGAAGAATATGTTTGTCACGACAAAGCCAGAGCACTTAGGCTCACATCAGGGCTAAACTGATAACATTCCGCGTCCCATGCTATGCAGAAGGAATTTTAAAGCATCTTCTGAGTTAATTTCTCACTAGCAAGTACCTTGGAATTCAAAACACTGCTGATATTTCGCAAACTCAAATATTTAATTATTATCAGATTACACAGCATACATTCTTCACCATTCTGAAGCAAGACGTGTAGCAAAGAAACCAAAAAAAATTTGGTTTTATTGTTTCATCATTCACAGAAACTAGTTGCATTAAATAGCGCATAAAAAAATTATAGCTTGATAAAGTAGCAGAAAGGGAAGACATCTGGATGACAATTTAATTTATCAACTGCCTTCTATCTGTTTATCTCTGGGCCTTTAAAATCTGCTATAAAGTTCTTCCCTGGACAGTGAATATTGTAACAGTCATTTTACTGAGAGGTAAACTGGGATACAGAGATCTTTTCTGTATCTCAGGTCTGTAAAAAAAAAGAAAAGAAGAAATAATGCCAAGGAAAAAAAAAACAGAATGAAATCAGCAGTTTCTGTTCTTTTAGCTGTCACACCACAGAAAGGATGTGGATCTATTAGGGTGAGTCCAGAGGAGGCCACAAAGATGACCCAAGGGCTGGAGCACCTCTGCTATGAGGAGTGGTTAAGAGAGTTGAGGTTCTTCAGCCTGGAGAAGAGAAGGCTCCAGGGAGACCTTAGAGCAGCTTCCAGTGCTGAAAGGGGCTGCAGGAAAGCTGGGGAGGGGCTCTGGATCAGGGAGTGCAGGGACAGGATGAGGGGGTACGATTTTGAGCTGAAAGAAGGGAGATTGAGATGAGATTGTAGGGAGAAATGTTTTGCTGTGAGGGTGGGGAGACCCTGGCCCAGGCTGCCCAGAGCAGTGGTGGCTGCCCCATCCCTGGAGGGGTTCAAGGCCAGGTTGGATGGAGTTTTGATCACCCTTATCCAGCGGGAGGTGTCCCTGCCCATGGCAGGAGTGGATCTTGGTGGGCTTTGAGGTCCCTTCTAACCCAAAGCATTCTGTGATTCTATGAGTTCTTTTTAATTAAAAATTTTAAATAAATGGATTTTCAATTCTGCCTGATTAAATGCATCACAATGTAATAATTAAATAGAATTGATCTAATGAAATGTTTTCGGTTAAGTCATGAAAACTTCGAAAAGCATTTAACAGACCTGCTATTCCAACCACTCAACAGACCAAACACTACTTGCTGTTTCATCATGTAGAAGGAAAAAAAATATACATATCCTAAGAAGGTGGCAGCCCCAGTGGCTGCCCAGGAACGCCAAATCCTGCAGCTGGTGCTGCTTTTCCTCCGTGATCGCTGCCATGCTGGAGGTCTGGTTCCTCCAGCTTGGGAAGGAGGAGGAGAAGGCAAAAGAGGCCAATAGATGCCACTGTGATGCTAAATTAATGTTTGGTGTAAACTATTCCTTACTAAGGCACAGCTTTTCCCCGTTCCCTCCCAGTTGACCCCAGCTGCAGTAGCCAAGAACAATGCAGGGATGTGAAGTGGAGCAGAAGCACGGCATATATTTTATATCTCAGATTTTAGAAAATAACTTCCCTTTGTGTTCTCACGCCTCAGACTGACAGGAGGATCAAAACTCCACGGAGAGCGTTGCAAACACCCCGCACACCATCTCAACCCAGGGACAACCCTGAGCGTTTGAGAAGCAAAGTTTCCCTCTCTGAAACTGTTGGGGTACGGAACACAGAGAGAAAAATAAAATACTCTCTTCTCTCTCTCCGCACGCAGCACTGCCATTCACATAATCACTACTCACTATATTTAGGTTTAATCCTAATTATGAGCAAACAAGCAGTTATAATCTCTAAAAGCAACTTTAACATATTAATTCCTATTAGCTTAAAGTCCATTCACTTTCCTCCAAAAAAAAAATCAATTAGCAACGAACAAGCCTGCAGACTACAGGCTTTATTAGCAGCTATTTTTTCAGGCATTGACAGGACAAGAATATAATACTACAGAATTTTTACCACCAGAGTAAAAAAAGTTATTTTGCAGAAAAGAAACGGTAAAGAAATTCTATATTAAAGCAGCAGGGGAAAGGATTTGGAAATTGTATGGCAGCTGTTTCAAATAACCATCATTTGCAGCTGTAGTACAGATATCTTTATTTTACCTTAATAAAGCAACACAAATCTTTATGAACTGTATACTGTTGGATTTGGGATTAAAGCTTTACAGTTAGGACTGTTTACTTCCGATATACAGAAGACAGAAAAGCTCATTTCTCAAATACAATTATCCGTGTACCAGAAAGCTACGTAGAGGTGGAACTGTACTGTGTGGGAATTCAAGCTAGAAGCAAGTCAGAGAAACATTGCTTTGCTTGTGTGCAGTCTAGCACAGTGCACATATACAGCGTGGCTTTTTGCATTTAGAGACCATAGTTAAGTGCTTTATGAGCATCAGAGCTCTGCTAAAAAGCAGAGTTCTTTCTTGAAGAGAAGCAGAAACATATTTTCCTTCCGAGCCTCTTGATTTGTTCATTTTTTAGACAGCTTTGCAGCCCATCGTGAGGGCACTGTACACGCAAACACAAAGTGATCGTTCTCATTTCTCGTGTTTACAGGGGTGATGCCACTTCTTAAAGAACAGTCGACTTGCATTTTATGTCACTCTTTCATTAGCTCATCTTGCTCCTCTAGGTTATCCCAGCCATTCATCACCCAAAGTTATATGCAAGAATGAGTCCCAAAGCTATCATGTTCGCTGTTTTCTCATAGTTGCTCAGCTTCTACCAGAAAGCATGGGAGGCCACTCTTTTAACCATTAAGAGGGCAGAAGAAGGGAAGACAGACCCAGTTCTTGTTCTATTCAAATCTTTCACTCTTAATCATAATGAAACAGTAGTAGAATGTCCCAAGTGGGAAGGGACCCACAAGGTCCATTGAGTTCAGCTTCTGTCCCCACACAGGACAACCCCAACATACACCCCATGTGTCTGATGGCATCGCCCAAATGCCTCGTCAGGCTTGGCACTGTGACTGCTTCCCTGGGAGCTGTGCCAGTGCTCCACCACCCTCTGTGTGAAGAAGCTTTGCCTCATATCCAGCCTAGCCCTCCTCTGACATCTTCCTGCCATTCCCTTATGTCCTATCACTGGCTGCCAGAGAGAAAAGATCAGCACCTGCTCCTCCTCCTGCCTTCATGACAAAGCCTTTTGAAGCCCATATCCATCTTAATAAACATGACTGAACAAAAAGCTGCCTCAGACCACGCGCGGCTCAGCTCACACCTCGTCTGATCTCAGCTCTCTGCACACAGGCCATGAAACCACCCAGCTGCCCTGGACTCCTCACTCCCTCCAAGCAGATGAGCTATTTGATACCCACTCTACTAACCTGCGTGACTTTGCGTCTCTCCAAAGCTAGTTTTGGTTTTGAGATGCCCAGATTGTCCTCCTCAAGTCTATCTTTAGAAATGGCTTTTTGATGTTCTTTGTGCCAGAGTTTATCTGTTATAAAGGTAAAATATTTCAGGCAGCAGTGTGGCTGATGTTAGGAAAATGCTGAGGATACTGCAGGGCGGATTCCAGTCAGGCCAGCTTTCAGGAGCCAAAAGCACGTCCTTGCAAAACCAGCGACGTCTAACAAAAATAAAAATCATTATTCCACCAGTGTTAATAGGTGATGTGTACTTCTTTTGTCAGCAAGCTGCATTTTTTTCCTTTTAAACTCTTGTAGCATTCAGAAAGGTATCTTAAAACATAACCCAACTTCGAAGAAACAATGGGCCAAGGAATATAGTGATTAGAGGCAGTATGGTGACTTGAAGATCATCACAGATGATGACTGTCTGAATGTAATAGTTTAAAATTCAAGTGTTCTATAATTGTTGCAGATTTTTCACATTTCCAACAGCATATATTTTTAATGCATGGTTTAAAATTGTTTATTACCACCAAAAGCGTTTGGTGGTTGTGTAAGAATCAGAAAAATGTAACTGAAGGTTATGGAATAAATTCAGAGTAACTACGGATTTGCTGTCGGGTTTTTTTTTTCCTTCGGAAAAGCTATTCCAGCTTTGTGATAACATTGGTGAAAACCAAACCACACAAGTAGGAGGGTATAAAGGAAGGACCAGGGAATCCTTTGCTGTGTTTGTACAGCCTCTACAGATGTTCTCCACCAGCCATACTGGTGAAACATGTTCACAGTCGTGCCTACATTTGCTAAATTAATCTTTCCCTTCACAAGGACATTCACTTTGAAACAAAAAATGGATTAAATGTGTTGCTTGAGTTTCCAGAGGGATATAACAGTTACATTAATAGTGACCATATTTAGGGAAAAACACCAAAAAAAGTTATTTTTATTTGTTGCTCTTAAGGAAACTTGGAGTCGAGATCAAAGGGCGCTTGGATTTGTTTGAAAGCTGTAAATGATCCATTTCCAGATTTTATAAAGTTAGTGTGCAATCTGTGAGTACTTGTGCCATAATCAAGAAAGAAGGCTCTTCAGCTTCACATGTCAGTGCTGTAAACATGTAAATCTGGAAAATATTTTCCAAGCAGGCAGCCATGTGTAAAATTCACAGAACCTGTCATGAAAGAACTGCAGCTGCAGAAGTGCAAACTTCTCGCTGCATCTTGAAGAATCCAGATGGGGGGATGTGAAAGACAAATTCCCCACCCCCCGTCATGGAGGGTTCCAGCTGGATTGAGTTGTTGGTGCCATCAACTTTTAAAGCAACACTTCAGCCAGTAATGAAACACTGATTATCCAATCGCAAACAACAGAACAGAGGAATCTCTTCAAAAATAAAATAGAAAAAAAGCTTAAGTTAATTACACCAGCATGTGAAAGACTGTAGGCTAATTTATGACCATTTTGCAACATGTCCAGATGTCACTGTACTGAGACCACCAAAGTTATATTACATGAAACAAAAAAAAAAAAAAAAAAAAGGAAAAAAATAAATTCAGAACTAAGGAGCAATCCAGATATGCTCTTGAAAAGCGAAGGTACAAAACGGAGATTTGAAATATCCGTATATAGATATATATATGCACATATATGCACATATATACGTGCACATATATAGAGACACAAAGCCACGCAGTCTCAAAATTGCTCCCAACTTACAGTCTTGTGGGGTCTTAAGTGGAATCCTCGAATGTAAGGATCCTTAGAGCAGCTTCCAGTGTTGACAGGGGCTTCAGGAAAGCTGGGGAGGGGCTCTGGATCTGAGAGTGCAGGGATGGGATGAGGGGGGAAGAGTTTTAAGCTGAAAGAGGGTAGATCTATACTAAATCTTAGGAAGAAATGTTTCCCTTTGAGGCTGGGGAGGCCCTGGCCCAGGCTGCCCAGAGCAGTGGTGGCTGCCCCATCCCTGGAGGGGTTCCAGGCCAGGTTGGATGGGGCTTGGAGCCCCTCAGCCAGTGGGAGGTGTCCCTGCTCACGGCAGGGGTTAGAACTGGATGGGCTTTGAGGGCCCTTCCAACCCAAACCATCCTATGATTCTATGAATAAAGCTCTGACCACTCCTTCACCCACGTCCTTTCATCACTGCGGAGAAACGAGACAGTAGAGTCATGTTCCTCCCTTACTAGCTCTGTGGTCTCAGCTGCTTGGTACTTGCCCTCTGTTCAACATTTGCCACTCCCAGGCATTTTGGAAAGGGCCAACACAGATCAGTTGCTGTAAGCGTACACAAAGGAAAATAATTCTGGGAAAAAAAATATAGATAGATATTTACCCCTACCCTGGAGGTCTTCAAGGCCAAGTTGGGTTGGGCTTTGAGCAACCTGATCTAGTGGGAGGGGTGTTGGAACTGAGTGAGTTTTAAGTCTCTTCCAACCCAAACCATTCTATGATTCTAAGGCAAAAAAACAAGTGGTAAGCATATCCCACCCTTCTTCCTGCACACTGCTTGGTGGTCTATTCTTTTCCAGCTCATCTTCTTTGAAGATGTCAGTAAACACAGAGACTGACATGCAGCAAAATTCGTTGACAACACTTAGTGTCGTACAGTACCACTCACCAACTTCCAGAAGGAAGATTTAAGCAGAGAACTCGGTGATCAGTTTTCAAAATAGAAAAAGAAAACAAACCAAAAAAGGCCCAATTTCCAGTTGAGGGAAGCGATCAGAGTCACACAGTTGTTTTACAGGAGTGAGAATGTAGTGAAAAACCACTGAGCAGTCTCAAATAAAAATCCCTATTAACTCACACACCTAAAGAGATACAACTGTCAAATTTAAATCCATGACCTCCCTATAACTGTTCAGAAAAGTCTAGTCTTTTAGTTTAAAGTTCGTCCCTTGACACTGAAGCCAATTCTGGTAGAAAATCTGTGCCAACCATCTTTTCAGATCTTCACAGATCTGTGCAGTATTTGCTTTCCATTTATAGTTATATTAAAAACCTCTTAGGATATATTTAAAAGTGACATGTATAAACGACCAGATGGCACAGAAAACAACGACAATTTGATGAATATAGAAATCAGTGCAACTATTTCTAACACCACTAATATGTAATATTTGTGATATGTAATATTCTCGTATAATACACACTATTTCAAAATGAAGTCTGCACTTAAATGCCAATATCCTCTCCTTCTGGCTTCTCACTTTATGACACTAACATAGGATCTCATTCACCAAGCCAATTCAAATTTTAATAAAAGAAAGCTGGAGTTTCTAATAAACTCCTGCAGCGAGCAGATAATACTAAACATCTTTAGCAGCATGGTGTTTTTTATTATTATTTTAGCTGTATATTAATATGCTAGTATTTGTAAACTCTCTAGTGTCACCAGATTTATTTCTAAAGGCTTCTCTGCATTTTTTTTTTCGTGAAAAGTGTATGTGACAATGAAATAATAATTTCAGTGGCTCTTTACTATATAGTTGTCTAAACCAAAAAAAAGAAGCTACATCTTACCTTAAAAAGGAAACTTTCGATATTATTTATTTGCCATTTGGGAAGGCAGTATATTGGATTTTCTTGGTGAGGGTAAAATTATCACAGCAAGACTGGCAGCGTTCGCCATGTGAAGATTTATTACAGATTTTCGACAGATAAAGGCACGTCCTTTTTTCCCCCTTCGGTTCCGCATCCACAGCCAGGTGAATTGTGCATAGAATATGCCGCCCAAACACTGGCCAAAACCTACACCAGCTCCCAGCCGGCAGCGTGCTGGGGAGTTCGAGAATGATTGCTTTAAATATTTTTCAGACCTAATCAGCATCACTCGCAGCCCCGCAAAGTACCATCCACCCACAGAGAGCACTGGAAGGCATCAGAGCCCAGAGCCTTTCGCTTTCCACCCTGGCAACAAAGAGCTTTTCCCTAAGGCGCCCAGGCTACCAGTCTGCTCAGTCTCCTCTGGTGTCCTCTAGGCTTCTAGGATTTTAACGCCGCTGGCATTAGTGGCTGCAAAAGATGCGGCAAAGCCTTTGAAATCAATCCCAAAATGCCCCTTTGTCTTCGGTGGACATAGCGTAAGACATCCGTGAATCAAGTTCTCCTCTTCTGAGCACAAGAATCTGTCTACGGTGTTTAATTCAAGCAGGTTGCCTCCAGTATTTGTGTGGCAAATCAATTAGCAGCATGTTTAACAACATCTACAGAAAACCTTGTCCTGATTTTCATAGATATTAAATTTAGCTTTCAGTTGCTGAAAACACACATACGTAACTTTCTTATCTCCTTTCAGGATAATAGCTGTGATTGTCAATGACACAAAAAAAATTACTTATTTCATTCCTAAGCTGCCTGTACACTACCATTAATTCATTATCTCTTTCATCTTACTAGTTATGTTCTCAAACCGTAGAGTGCGCAAACATTAATTTGAACAGTCACCTGCCCTTAAAATGCCGAAGTTTGTATCAGCTTTTGGCAACTTTAAAAAACCCCGCATTCATTGGCTTGCAAATGAAATGTATTCACAGAAAAAAAAATTCCTCCCATAAGCTGAAGCAGCTCATCATTAACATTCAAGGAATGTGAACACAGGCTTCATAGAGAAGCATTAAAATATAAGGCAGCTTTCAGCCTATTTTAAGAATTTCAGAGAAATTTTGCATTCTCTTTCCCATGATGCCGTGCTGATGTCAGGCTGCATTTCAAATAAAATGACAATGAAATCATTTCAATTCCATGCAATGTGAAAAAAAAAAAACCTCAATTTTTCTCTTGGCAAACCGAAGTCTAAAGTAATTAAGCACTGCTGTGTGGGTGGCAGCTTCTTCCTCTGAAGTCAGCCTGAGATAATTACCATATTAAAGTCAAAACATCATGTGCTGTGCTGATAGATAGATGGATGGAGAGATTGGGCATCTATTAAATGATCCGTTTTGTTATGCTCCCTGGGAAATGTGCCATTGATGCCAATTAAAAATATATATTCCAAGTGAGTATTTCTAAGTGGCAAAACTTCTGTTCAGTAAATTGAATTTATTATTTACTGATCATGAAGTACTTAAAGACATAAAAAAAATCTGGATAGATAAGAACCTAAGAGAAGAATGGTGTACTTTACAAAGTTTACAAACCCCTCATTACCCAATTGTCACGTTCATATAATGTGCTCTACAACAGCATTTTTAGCTAAGATACCAAGCTTTTTCCCTGTCACCATTAAATCCTTAACTAAGGTGGAAATAAAATTCAGTACATAAAACAAAAACATCCAAGACTTCCGTATTCACAAATGTTCTATTGTAAAAAAAAAGCTGTTTCAATTTTAATAATAAAATATCCCTCAGTACATATTCACAATTAAATGCCTTCAAGTCTCCATTTTATTGTGTCAGAAAAGTAAATGGTCCAAAACTAAGGCATAGCAGCGATGATTAATTGGTGCTATTTGTTGAGATGTATCACAGCGAGGCTTAGCATGATAAAAATGCCCCAAAAAATCCATATGTAACTAGTATTAACACGTATTACCAATGCTGCCTTCGCCGCATACTGCTGTCACTCCAAGAGTAAAATGCTTCCGCCATTGGGATGTGAAGGAAATGCTCCACTAAAAGTTAAAGGGAGAATTCATCTTTATGCATCAGCTTTGGATTTCATTTGCAGTCATTTCAGAACGCGGCCACTTGTATTAATCCTGATTTTGCCTGGTATCGGAACGCATTTATGTTGTGCTTTAACAGCAAAGGGATAAAGGTAAGGCTTTGCTATCGGAAGCGTTACAAAAAGAGCCGAGTCTCCATCCTACCTACTCGGCAGGTTACGTTTGATCGCATTTAAATGATTTGAATGAGATTCACTCCTCACTGTTGCCGTGATAAAGGTCACAGAACTAAAACTATGTCTCTTTAAAACTTAAGGACAGGAATTTTTGAGGCTCAGAAGAAGGGCTTTTTCATATTGACCAAACATAAATTAAAAGAAAGTCATATGAAAATACACATGTGCTGATATTAAAATGCTAATGAGTTTTCTCAGCAGGAAATCTAAACAATCAATATTTTATCTTTAATATTAGATTCACAGCTTGCTCTGAAGCGCCTTGCTCGACGTACTCCGGTTCCAGAGAGGCCAGCATTTGAGTAAGCCCAGTATTTATGTTACTGTCTACAGAAAACTCTGACAGACAATCTTAAGACCTTTCTGTTTAACAGATTTAAGTTAAAATCCTTGGCTGAGAGAAGCTTTAAAATTATCCCGAGGAAAGTTTAAGAATCTGTAAGGGCTCAGTCTCACAGCAACTGCAATCCAAATATATGATTTGTAACAGCAGTATTTATTCAGAGGTTGTATTGTATTTTCAATAGACAATTTTCAATACCAGCATAATTCAATTTATATAGCTTTCAGTATACTAACATGCACATACGTTTGCTGCCTCTTATGAGGTGTTTACCACAATGGCAAAGAGATGAGAATGATAAAATCTACATATTCAGAAAAAAAAAGGAATAAAGTGGTCCTGTAGAAGAGTGGAAGTGGGGAATAGGCAGAGTAAACAGAGCCTACTTGCCCTCCCCTTAGTCAAGGTCAGTGGAGTTACTGCAGATCAACTTTAGTCTAACGAAAACAAATTCAAATCCTTCCAAAATGAATACATTAAATACCAGCGGTAGGAAATGAAAGATTTCTAAAAAAAAAATAAAAATTATGAAAAATCAACGATGAACTGACTTTAAAAACTTGTACTTAAAAGTAACCCCTGGAAAACATGTTTTAAATATCTCCTCGTTTTTAACATTTTTTGATGTTCGTTTTTCACTTTCGAGCATCATTTTTCCAAGCTCTCCTTTCTAACGTAGAAATGTTCCTTAAAATTAATGACATTTGAAATTCTCTAATAGTAACATGAAGTTGAGGTGTGACATTTTCAAAAACAAAAACATTGTGTGGGGCAAGCAATGAGGCACAGAAGCGCATTTTCTGATGAAAAATCAGCCTTTAATTTAAAAGGTGATTATTGCTGATAACTTCCCACACACACTTTCCCCCCCACCCGAGTCATCTTTGACAGCCAATTTGCTTTTTAGTTCCCCAGTGCTGCTGCTCGGTTACTGTCTAAGCAAATGTAAAATGTATAAATTCTTTACAAGTTACATTTTCTTATTATCTAAATTGGATTTTTTACGGTAGTTTGTGATACTTTTATTAGGTTATGGAATTTGTTTTAGGAATAGCTAAATGCATAAATGTAAGCAAACTTTGGTAATTAAAATCTAGATTTTATGTAAAAATTAATATTTAGTTAATGGCCATTCCTCTCATCTTTCTCTCAGATTTTATCCACAATCATAATGTTGAATATAAAAAACAAAAAAATAATGAAAAAAGTATCAAGAAGCAGTTCTCAAATCATAGAATGGTTTGAGTCAGAAGAGGCCTCAAAGCCCATCCAGTCCCACCCCCTGCCATGGGCAGGGACACCTCCCACTGGATCAGGGGCTCCAAGCCCCATCCAACCTGGCCTGGAACCCCTTCAGGGATGGGGCAGCCACCGCTGCTCTGGGCAACCTGGGCCAGGACCTCCCCATCTTCACATTTCTTTGTAAGATCTCATCTCATTCTTCCCTCTTTCAATTTAAAACTATTCCCCCTCGCCCCATCCCTGCACTGTCTGATCAAGAGCCCCTCCTCAGCTTTTCAGGACTCGCCTTCAGTACTGGAAGCTGCTCTAAGGTCTCCCAAGACCACAAGAACATTCCTCCTTCCATCAAACTTAACAACAGCGTTTGATTATAAATTTTAAGGAGAAAACAACATAAGATGACATCTTGCAGACCTGCACTTCAATCCAACATCAAGTCACCTCCCACAGGAAGCATAACCACTTACAAACTTGTAGGCATCCTTCCAGTTCCCAATAAATATTTCTTCAATCTTTGTCATTCCGCCTGTATTGCTTATCAGCCCCTCCTGCGTCCAGGTTTTCCAATTTAACACAGACAGACAAGGACTTTGTCAGAGGACAGTTGCTGGCAGAATTTCTGGAAGGATTTTGAAACTGAAGTTCACAGGACCTTCCTGCTCCTCACCAAAACTTGGCACAAAGTAATTTTTGACTTGTGCCATCATTGAGCACTCACTCCTTTTATTAGACTATCACACCCAGCCTCAGACTTATTAACAGGATTATTGAACCCAAATCCTGTCCCAACACAGGACAACCTCAAAATTCACACCGTGTATCTAAGGGCATTCAAATCCTTCTTGAATATTGTCAGGCTCGGCACCATGACTGCTCCTCTAGAGAGTCTGTATTCACTGTGTGTCATCATAATAACCAACTTGAGGAGCTTTATATTGCCTGCAAAACTTTGTTTTGCAACAGAATTTTGCCAGTGAAATTCCTTTTTTAAAATGCAAAAGCAGTTTCACTTTATAGAGGACATCATGGCTGAAGGAAATAGGATAATTTGTCAACTCTTGCAAAAGAAAAGTCAGGATGTGAAGCAGGAAGACAGCAGAGCTGTCCCCAACACTAACCTTTATGACCTTTTCCAACCATAGATGATGCCTTCCCTCATTTATCCACCTGAAGCTCCTCAACTGTCACACCACTGAAGTGGACATCACAGCAGATCCAAGGATCTCTCTTTTTCAAGCCTGGTATACACATATAGATGTGTAAATTCCTCAGCTGTCAGAGGCACAATTCTATTTTATTCTGTCTTACAAAGTCCAATACCTTTCTGCAGAGGACAACTTCACAAAGCAGAGCGTTCTCCCACAACTCAAGGATTAATTAAACCATGAGAGTGCAAATTCAGGATAGGTAACCGGTTACCAGGTACTCACTGGCCTCTGGCACAAAACCATTTCAGTGTTGAACAACAGATGAGAAAAGTGAGGTGGCAGATGCTGAAGACTGAAGGAATTCTTCTGCAACCCAAAGCAGAAGACCAAGAGAGTAACCCGCACGGCAAGAAAAGCTGAGAACATCAGATAAATGTACTCTTAGGATGATCAACACTCTACGTTAGTCATCCTTCTTATAACAGCAACACTACAGGTGTTCATGAGAGTGTTACTTTGTTATGTTACTTGCAATTATGTTTTGCTGTAATACATAAATCTGTCAAAACGAAGAAAGCAATTAGGAATTTCCACATGAAGAGGCAAGGTTTCTCCTTCCCACGCAAAAGGCACAAGCAAACACCTTAACCCACATGCCTGGTGAGGATTAAGCACCGAAACCTCCTCCTGCCAAGTGCTGCCAAGCTTTGCGCTGCTCCCCGTGTAACACTTTGATGCCAATTATTAAATGAACTGATTTGCAGTCACAAATAATCTGCATATTAACTAGGAACTTTAGTTTACAGACTATGTAAAATGAGATGTACAAAAATAAAACCACAAAAAAAAACAGAAGGAAGGAGCATATGAGCATTATGGAAAGTCTAAGGACAGGAGGTGGCTGGAAAGAAAATGTCTTGGGGGGAAGCCGAGATGCGGCCGAAGCTCTCTCATCATCGTGGTTCCTCTCTTGAACAAAATCCCTGTTTGTCCTTGGTGTCAGCAGCTGGTCCTTCTCCACTTGCAACTTTCATGGGAGTAGCAAGAGGAAGAGCAGAGAGAGGAGGCCATATGGCTTCCAGCACATCAAGCGTCAGCAAGCTCCCGACGGCAAGCTGCAGCCGCGGCAAAACGGCCAACTCATGGTTTCTCTGCCATGGAGACAAAATGCAACTTTCTGGCAGCCCGGTTGCAGGGAAGAGAAAAGTGATTATTCTGCTCTTGATTTAAAAAAAAATAAATATATATATGAAAGCGGATGTAAATTCTTTAAACCTGGGAGCCTGGAAGGGTGGAAGGCAAGGTGTTGCAAAGCAGCGAGAGGCCAGGTACAGAGCAACAAACAGCAAAATGCTGTGCAGCATCCATCTCAGAGATATTGTTGAAAATTGCAGTTATCAACTAGAAATACACAGCCAGGTAGAACGGATAGTTTCAACCGGCTTTAGAAATCTCCGGATTACTTCAATGTTTTCCTTTAAAACATTATTTTAGTAGTTAAAAAGAACTGGACGCCACGTATTTCTATTATAATTAGCGGTGGTCAGAATTCTCAATTAATATTTTACTTTGATGACTATTATTTAGCTTGTCCCTTGTCATAAATAAGGTAAGCGCTCAAAAGTAAGATATTTTTTTATATAGCACAAGGCACAATGTTTGTATTCTTGAAGACAGAGTGACATCTAAAGGGATTTTGAAACACTCAAATCTTGCACACTGAATCCAAACTGACAAAGTCAAGGGCATGTCATATTTTTGAAAACTGATGAGTTCTCAGGTTTGCTGTGGTTGATTGTCCCAAGTAACCATGAAAAGAGGATCAAATTCCAATTTTAATGACATGCCTCAGGGTGCCCTGAGGACAACTGCCATTTTTATCTTAGATTCTGCAGGTCCTCAGTGAACAAAAGGGGGAAATCAGCTTTGAATGGATTCCTTGCACTGTTGTCAAAAGTAATCCAACTGCTCTAAATATCTATATCCTAAAATATTTTCTTACAGCAGTTTCTATTAACCTGAAGCATTAACAGAGCAAAATATTTAAATGGCATTTTTAGCTACCAATTCTCCAAGCAGATCTCATGTTCCCTAACCAATAGGTATTAGAAGAAGAGTCTTTCATAACTGGAATCTCTCTCTCTGATACACACACAAACAAAGAAAAATTAAAATATGGTATCTAATGGCTAGATTTGGGATCCAGGGTGGTATTTATATGCATACAAATACTTCTTCCATATGTTAGGAATATTCTTTAAATTATATCACTCAAGTTATACTCCCGAATATAAAAGCCAATTTAGGAAAAAACAAACATCAAAATCAAGTTTATAATATCAAAGACAAGAGCAGAGCAGACATTTCAGCATGCATGTGGTAATGGTGAGTTAGGTACCTTTACAATGGACCTTTATTTCATTCTCCTGTTAAAAACCTTCCCGAACTCCCTCACAGGAAAAAAAAAAATCCTACATTAAAAACATATTTTCCCCTTTTGGGCTGAAATCACAGTAAACTCTTGAGAATTTATTTCCAAGGATTTCAGGGGGGTGACGGGGCGGGGGTGGCACTGTCTTTAACTGTCTGTTCCTTAGAACATCTTCTGATGCAGTTTTATTTATTTATGAAAAAAATCATGAACAGTTGTCAGGATGCTCTATCTCATTTACAGTCACAATGCCCCAATGAACTACTTAAATGCTGCTCAGCGGTAAAGCACTGGCAAGCTGAGTTAACTCTTTCAGGCTAAAGAGACAACGTATGGCAGCTTTGAAGCCATGTATTTACCAGAGGAGAGGAAAACAGGCATTTCACTAGCAAAGTAACACTCATCGCAAACATAGTAAGAAAAAAAAAACCATGGGAAAGAGCTCTGAAAAGCTGTTCAAAGGAATATTTTCTGCATTATCTGTTGTAGGAAGTGATGTCTTCTGCCTTAAGATAATATTTACTCATGAAACCAGTTTTGGTTTTTTTATTTTGTTGGGGTTTTATGTTTTCCTTTTAGATGGAAAGGATTCAGTCGCACTAAACTTTACTAACACTGCAGTACGTCCTCTTGGAGGCAGAGGTAGCTGGCACAGCTAATGCGAAGAAAAAGTGGGACCTGAGGCACTCAGACAATAAATAATGACAGACCCTTTCAGCAAGTCTTAATCAAGGAGATTAAAGACACGTAATTCTAGATGCATGTTAATAAAACAAGTGGTGAAAAATAATAAATGGAACATACAGAAAGATACCTATCTCTGTGCTTCAATTAGTCTTTGTGAACACTATCTTTCTTCTTCCTCCCCCAGCACTTTCAAACATATTGTAGCTGTCTTAATTTTTTGATGATTTTTCAAAAGAAGAGTTCACATAAAATGGAGCATTTGCGTTCTTAATTAAAGCACTGTTCTTTAATCGAGTAGAGTTTGTTGGGAGGCTATTTGAAATGGCCTGTGTACAGCGCTGGGCTCGGTCCTGTTTGGATTCCAACCAACTTCCCGAGGTGAGCCAAGTTCTCACTCCATCTGCTAAGAGCCTAACAAGGATTCCCAAACAGGGCTGTAAAGTCTTGAAGAAAGAACAGAATTAGAATGGGCTTTATTAGACCATGGATGAGTGTCCACTGCTAGAAAGAAAGTCATTTGCGCTGTATCTACAATGCAGTTTGAACTCATCCTTTGTTTGGCAAAGCACATCAAGTCCGATTTAACAATTCTCTTTGTGGCTTTTCTTTTCTCTCTACAACTTCTTATATTTACAAAAGGATAGGTGAAATGAAGACTTCTCATAAAGTATCAACAAAAAGCCATTACCATACATCCTTGCATACAATTGAGAACCACCACCTTATGAGGAAAACAGTACTAATAGGAAGTATGAATTATAAAATTCTCTCTGTGCATCAAAGTCATGACAGTGTCAGCTGTAAGCATCTCATGGTCATTTATGGCAGTAAGGAAAAAACACAAATCTCATTTTTTATGAAGAAAGCAAGCATTTATCTCTCCAAACGAAAACGTGAGAATAAAAGCTGATATCCACAAAGCTGAATGAGTCTCAGGTGTGAACCACTTACAAGTAGCACCCATTACACAATTCTTATGCTCTTAATACTGACGTTCCACTTTATTCCTAAAGCATCCTTAGTTATAACAATAATAAGAGGCGCTCTTGATCAGGGAGTGCAGGAATAGGACAAGGGGAATGGTTTTCAGCTGAAAGAGGAGAGATTGAGATGAGATACGAGGAAGAAATGTTTTGCTGTGAGGGTGGGGAGGCCCTGGCCCAGGGTGCCCAGAGCAGTGGTGACTGCCCCATCCCTGGAGGGGTTCCAGGCCAGGTTGGATGGGGCTTGGAGCCCCTGATCCAGTGGGAGGTGTCCCTGCCCATGGCAGGGGGTGGGACTGGATGGGCTTTGAGGTCCCTTCCAACCCAACCCATTCCATGATTCCATGATTCTATAACAAATTCAGCAGCAAAACAGAAAAGTTAGAGTTTGTTCAGCAGCAGCAACCTGGAGCAACAGGACTGCACGGGGAGAGGACCTTTCCAGACCAAGAGTGAAGGACAGTCCCTGACTGAACACTTCAACATGGAATTGGCAGTAGAGAACAAGGAATGGAAATCAGAGCAACATGGATTTGCCCAAGTTCAGTGACAGGAAAGGGGGTTCCTGACTCCCAAGTGGGTCATACAGACTCTTCTGGAGTCCACAAAATGTAACGCAGGACTCATCTGACGGAGAAAAAGAACGGCAAGCCTGCAGGCAACACAAAATAGAAACCTACACAGACTGAGAATACTTTGTTCAAAACTAAAACTTAAATTTGGCAGATTTATTTTATAACTATACTGGGGGTTTTATTTCATCATTCTTTCTCTTCTGAAATGTAAAGGAATTAAGTTGCCATGGAGCAGATCAAGTCGGGTTTGGAATTTGATTTCTAGGAGGATATATGCAAAAAAAATAAATAAATAAAATCCACCACTAATTCACTGAAATTACAAATTTTGTAATATAAAAAATAAGCCACAGAAGTTTTCTTCTGCAAACATTCTTTAACCAGGGACGGGGATTGTTCATTTAAGGGAAAAAAATTACATATATATCAATGCTTTTCTAAAGGGTAAAGTGGCTAAGAAAATAATATATTCAGTTCACAGTAGAATGAGTCACAGATGCAAAAGCTCCAATATTCAGCTATCTTTGCTACAGCTTATGCACATATCAGTTACATCAGAAGAGAGAAAGCTCAAATAACAAGAAGATTGATCAGGCAACAAAGGAACAGAGAAAATGAGACAATAGCAAAAATTAATTAAGTAAACATATCTGAGTACATCTCATGTGTGCATGGAAGCAGAAACAGACAAACTTCATTAGTTCATGAATGTCCAGTTGTCTCCTCTGAGCAGGCATCCTGCTGCCAAAATGTATCCCCTCCCACAATTTTTCTATATAAATAACCACATTATAAATTATCTACAGACAGAAGGAGCTTCTCAGTTTCTCTCAACTACCCATCTCCGAGTCAGGATGTGCAGACATAGTGGGCAGCAAGGACTGGTAGGCAAAACCATTGCACTTCAGAAATATTCAGAGAAATGGGACAGAAATAGCCACTTTTTACTCAGTTTCATTTCGTTTTTGCTGGAACCTGGTTGTGTTCCTGAAGCATAAAGAGGGAAAGAGCAGAAACAGAGTGTGATCACACGTTCAATTCATGCTCCAAGCGTCTGCCAGCGTCAGCTCACTGAGCACACTCCGACTATGTCCCTCACGAGGGGCAACCCTTCATTCAGAGCCAGGAGCAGGACACTGCGAAGGCCAACACCTACCCAACACAGAGCCATGGACCTTCTTCCTAAATAGCCAAACCTTTCTCCTCTCACTTGTCAAACAAAACAGATCTATCAGGAAGGGCTGTGAGAAACCCTTAACAGAACACCACACCACAAACAATAAATGAAGGACATCTTGGAAATTCTCTAACAAGAGGCGTCCCAGTTAGACAAAGAAGAACCTCTCTAACACAAGTAAAAAGGTGCCAAGTTTGCCCCGTCTTCTGTAGTGAGCTCAGTTCAGTTAAGCATAGACATCCCACATCAAACACAAACATCACTGAAAATAAAAATCAAGCTACAGCCCTCTAGTGACACTCCAACAATTTAATTAAAATTAACAGGTTCTATGGACACATTAGAAAACTCAAAATTTGCTAGTGCCCCCTTCTTGGAATTATCTTAAATCTGAAGTATGAGACAGATGCTTCTAACTTCTCAATTAAATAAAAGTAGTTAGTAAGACACAACCGGTAATTTACATAAGACATTTTTTTCCAGTATTCCATGCTGCTCTCTTTATAGTAGGCTCAGTGTTTACAGATCAAGAGAAAAGTTAACCAAAACAAGCTATTCAGAGATTCCTAATCCTAAAGCTTGTTTTAAGTTACATATGTATTTCAGTTCACATGCTCACTCTTTGAAAACTGAGCTCTCAAAACATTAGTCTGACATTTTATCCCAATCCAAGAAAATTACATGAGCACAGCTATTTAGGAACACATCAGTATAGGAAATACACTGAGAAGGACCTCCTAGATTATTCAGTGGTGGTTACACCACCATATGTTTCATACTGCCATATGGATGTGTGCATATGCCAACGATGGTACATGATGGTAAGAAACCTTCCATTTCCAATTTAGTTGCAGGCCAGACGTATCCATTTGTTGGTATTTGAACGTTGCCCTTCAGCTTCCACAATGATTTCCTGTGTTCTTTGTCATAAACTAGGTTTTCTGCTGCCCTAGGCACTACAGAAGACTCCTCTCACCCATCCTATACCTAATTTATCATTTTTTAATAGGGCCAATCCAGAACGTACTATAGTTTTATATTAACCTCTCTTTACTGGAAATGCAACACCTGATGAATACTGGGACCACATTTGTTATTTTCAGTGTTGGCATCCCACAGCCATCCCTGCAACCGATTCGCATATCTCTCATCTCTTCTTTTTTCGTCTTTTTTTCTGTTAGCTCTTATTTTAAAGCCCTTTGATATGAAAGCAAACAATCTGATTTCAACTGAAGAGCATTTTACATCAGAACACCAGCACTAGGTCAGGGCTCTTTTTAGCATCTGTAAGGAAAGCTAGGAGCGGAGGGGGAAGGACGGGAATCAATGACCAAATGAAAGTGGTTTTTAACAGAACAACATTGAATAAGAAACCTTAGTACTGCCTTAAAGAGGTCAGATAAGAAATCATTTTGAATATCAGGGCTTTCCAATACAACACAGGTTTTGCTATATATAGTACAGTGCTAGACTAGCTGGGTTGCTTTGTCAATGCTTTGTTTCAGAAGCCAACTCAGATCTTTAGAATCACAGTATACTGTAGCCCAAATTCCTCATATCAACTACCTGGTAGTAAGCAGAGCCTTTCTATGGTACTAAAGGTTATTTCTATTCACTGCCCACACCTACGTGCATGCATTATAGCAATTTTTTTTTCCCCTTCTGAAAAATATATCAATAGGAAAACTCCAAAGCTCTCCCACACACCTTCCAATCTCTTTCACAGTACTAAAGATTGAGAAAAAATCGCTTTATGTAAAAAGTGCGGAGTATTCAGTCTTGTAGAGAAAAGCAGAACACAGATAAAAGTTCGACTGACATAAAAAAGGAGGATGGTCAAGACAAAATGTGCTTTGTGAACAGCAAGCCTCAGTGGCCTTCTGAATGGAGAAGGGTCCTTTCCGAGGTTAGGAGGCATCTTTTTTCACTGTGGGTGATCCAGGATTAATCTCAAGCAAAGTAGTAATGATTACAAATTACAGACCAATTTCTATCTCGCCTGCTGTGACAAAGATTACTGAAAAATTGGTTCACTCACCAAAGATGAGCTCTCCAACACGGTACACACTAAAATTATACAGAACTAGCATCCAGATTTTTGGCCCCTGATGGAATTCAAATGGCCCTGCAAGCATGACCAGTTGTTTCTTCTGCACACAGATCAACAGTCGTGTTTCTGGGTTGGTGGTCATGAATTCACAAGCCTTGGGAACTGGTTTTTTTTAAAGTTTTACGCTTTCCTGAGTTTATGCCAGCACTGTAGCAATGAAACTGGCTGGCAAAGCTCAGATCATGGGTCTAGTCTTCTGTGGGTGCCTCCATTCACTTTTTCATAATGTTCAGGTGGGTCTGGGGGAAACAAAACTAAAATGTTTCATTTCATGTTTAATGTCCCTTCAGTGTGTAACTCCTAACAGTTTGGTCTACTCATAGAACCCCAAAATGCAACCATATTTATTTCTGTAGGATGTATCACTGCATCAGAAGAGATGAATAATAGTACCATACCCAAGGAGAGGGCAGGTGGAGAGGATCAACAGTAAAAGGATGCTTTCATGGAATATATGATAACTTGAACAAGAACAACACAGAAATAAGACACCTGGGGAACAGGTCTTGCTAGGCTGAAACAAGGTGCTGAGTCCTCCAATGCTTGGTTCTCTGTTCTAATTGGTTTATAATTTGTTATCTTTGGATGGTCTAAATGTGTTTTACAAGCAGAGAGTACAGATGGGCAATGTTCCACAGTGGCAATTCATTCAATACAGTACAGGGAAAGTATGCTCCAGAATTGGGTTTTTTTCCAGCTCAGGGGCTTTTTGAGTCACAGAAAAATAAAAGTAATATTCTCCCACAGAAATGAATGAGAGGGGCCTCCCAGGCTAGCGGGAAGGAGGGGAAAGCAGATCATACAAACCAGAACAACAACTGAAACAAGACTGATAACCCTAGCACCAGCTGAATTTGGAAACAAGACAAATGATAAAAAGTAGATCGTGATAAATGCTGAAGTAAGAGCTTATTATGTACTGAAAATGTGAGCTAGAGTTGCAGTTGGGGCAGCAGGATGGGGATTAATGCATCCTTGCCAAAAAGCATCTTCCAATTGAGAGCATTAAAGCATTTTAAGAAGGGCAGTATGAAGCATTATTCTCTCCAGTTTACAGATAAGGAAACTGAAGAATGAAAAGGCAGATCACTCAGTGTCACACAGTGAGATGTAAAGAGGGCAGAAACAGACCCCAGGTCTCTTGATCTCAAAATCTCTCCATTTCATTTAATGAATTTACCCCCCAGATGCAGGCAGATATTATAGCGTCTCAGGGCAAATCCAGATTTTTCATAACTAAGCAGAATGTGAATCAAAATGGATAAGGAAGTTTATCCTAAGTAAAACTCTTGCTTAAGATATAAAAACGCCGACTTGTATTTTATAATGTCAAACCATTTGGAAAGAGAACTTTGTTCAACAAAGCACACGAGTTTCTCTTCCAGCCTCACCCTCATAGAGCAGACATTCAACATTTCCCCAGATGAGCTATTAAGGTGGGTACTTGAAATGTTGTAAGTTTTACATTATGCAGGAAACTGGGAGCATGGAGAGGCTGGGAGTGCAGGATAAATAAATAGTCGACTAGGAATATCTTCAAGAATGGCACAAAGTGCTGGGCAGGCGGCTCCTCCCTGGGAATGCACAAGAGAAAGTTGGAAGAAAAGTTGCAGGACAACTCCCAACCCATATTTCATGAGTAATCCAGGGCTTGTAAAAGCCTTCAGTACTGTTAACAGCCATAAAATATGAAGGCAATAGTGAGCCAGACAGAGCACCAGGCAAAGCACAATGCTGTCCACAGCACAGCATTTCTTTAGTGCTGACACCAGTGGACCTGCAAAGATTGGCAAAATGCTGTTCTAATTTCATTTAGCCCATGTAAAGACCTTAAGGAAACAGAAGTATTGCTTTATTTAATGTTCTAACCAGCTCTCAGCGTATGAGGTGGTTGGACAGCCACGCCGGTTTGTGTTCAGTCTGCACGTTACGTTTATGTGAGTTTATATCTTTTTAATGCAGCGCGGTTACACTTACAGCAGTTTGCAGCTTCCCCAGGAAACCATCGTAAATGGGACCTGTGCCCAATTGTTTTAATCCCAGTTAAGTAAATAAATGAAATATGCTAATTAGCACCCTATTACCTCACAGCAGGGAGTAATCCAGGGCACTTTGATTGGAAATTATTCTGTCATCCAGGAAGCCGCTTTGTAACAGAATGTGAACTGGCCCAATTTTCTCTTCTTACCAACTGTGGATGTCATTCAAATAACAGAGAAATCTATAGGACGTGGTGATGTTGCAATGAAACCTCTTTTCAGTCTCCCACAAGTCTGGCCTAGAGATACGTTGGCAAATCCCAGGACTACAGACGCTGTCTGCATTTAAATTTGGGGGTCATTTTGTCAAAATCACTTTCACGCACATCGTTTATTTTCCTCCCTACAACTGGCATTTCGAATATTGCTCCAGAATACTTTCTGAACTTATCACCAATCCATATTAATGTTAAGCTTTGGGGCTTTGGAGGATTAGACGCTATGACACATCTGTCAGGTTGCCACTGAGCATGTCAAAATCTCCATCATGGCTTGAGTTATGCAATGAAGCTTAGTTATGTTCTAGAGATACTAGTAGCACACTTGCTTCTGTTATCAAATTCCTATGAAAAGTTACAGGGATTACCTGCGGATTTTCTAACTGCCATTTAAAGCAGAGAAGCACCTACATTTCTAATCTGCTCAATAGAGAGTCAGTTTGGAGTGAGTTCTCTATACAACTTCTAGGACTTCGTTCTGGAGAAAAAAAAAATCACATTGAAGCAGTACTATATTGCATAGATTTAAGGCCCCAAAATACAAATAATTGTTTTTATATTAAAAATATAGCTGTTGATAAAGACAAGCAATTTTGCTTTTAGTTAAAGCAGTAAAGTCTTTTAATTGACAAAAGAACTGCTTTTGTTTTGCACAAAATTACAGTCAACCATTAATAAAATTGGGTCACTCGTGTTCACTACAGTGCCACAGTTATTTCATCGTGATACCCACTTACACCATAACCGCAGTATTTACAGACGTGAGTGCTAGCCACTGGAATGAGTATTTTATAAGGCTACATTTTAAAGCTGGGAAGGCTGAATTAAGAAAGGGAAAACAACAAGACCTGGAGCAGCACACCACAGTCCTCTAATCCATGGTAATTACTCTTTCAAAAGAGATTTTTTTAAACATCAAGGAAGAGAAGATCATCCTATCTCTTACTATCAAGTGGCTAATGTAATACGGGTCTGCTGTCTCCTGCTTAGCAGTGCCGGTTAAGTCACCCAACGATCAGGTCTTGCTCGTGCTCTGAGGAAGGACAGTTCTATTCTGTACGCTTACAATCCCTGACACTATACAGCTCTGATTCTCAGGGATTCTCTCCTTTAATAACTAAGGATATTGTGTGTGGTGTACCCTGGACTGCTCCGAAACATGCCCAATGGGTTTGTTCACAATGAGGTTATTTTATTTTTATTTTTCCTTTACAACTGAGATTCTGGGGTCTTCACTGAAACTAAACAGGAAACAGCAATGACTTACAGCGTGATGTCAATGCACTCAAAGGACTGTGTATAGATCTGTAGAGAGTATATAAGGCGCATATTTCTCTATCTGCCTTCTGGGAATGACTTCTTTTATAGAATCATAGAATTGGGATGTAGGTTGGATGAGACCTTAAAGATTACTTAGTTGCAATCCCCCTGCCACGGGCAGGGACACCTCCCACTGGATCAGGCTGCCCAAGACCCCATCCAACCTGGTCTTGAACACCTCCAGGGATGGGGCAGCCACACCTTCCCTGGGCAACCTGTTCCAGGGCATCACCACTCTCGTTGTGAAGAAATTCTTCCTTATGCCCAGTCTAACTCTGCCCCTCTCCAGTTTATACCCACTGCCCCTTATCCTATCACTCCAAGCCTTTGTGAACAGTCCCTCCTCAGCTTTCCTGGAGCCCCTTCAGGTAGTGGAAGGTCACTATAAGCTCTCTTTGGAGCCTTCTCTTCTCCAGGCTGAACCACCCCAACTCGCTCAGGCTGTCCTCATATGGGAGGTGCTCCAGCCCTTGGATCATCTTTGTAGCCCCCTCTTTATCATTAGAATATTTAGAATTGTAGAGTAGTTTGTGTTGGAAGGAATCCTTAAAGGTCATAAAGCAAAATGCTTTCCCTCACACAGCATAGAACCTTGGGTTTTTTTTCAATATAGAACAAAAACTCACAGCCCCCACTACATAACACACAAGGAAGTGGTATTTAGACAAATGAAGCAGTTAAGAAAACCGCAAGCCCCTGCCCCAGCACGGCTCCTGATCACAGCCACAGAAGTGCCCAGGGAGTCAGCCACCACAGAGGACCTGCTGGTGGAAAACCCTCCTGTGGAGTATCCTGTAAATACCCTCACTCCACATCTGATCTCCAAGCAGATCTGAGCCCATCTGTTCCTTCACTACTGACAAATGTTTACTGAGGAGAGACTAAAAAGCTACATGTGTCTCACCGGTAGCTGATATCATCGAGTCAGCATCAGAGAACACCAGAACATCCCCAAAGAAGCCAGGAGGACTGAAAGGCTGCACTGCTGGTGAGGAGACACCATGGTCAGCTTAGCATTTTTCTGCTTCAGTAGCTGTGGATCACATAGTTGAGTATCTGTCTGCTACATACATTTATTTAACCTGTTGAAAAGTCATGTGGAGTGGAGAACGAGCTCTGAATGCTTTTACACATTTACAGTTGCTGGGAAAAACATTTCCTTGAAATCCACATGTTCAATATATCCATCTCACTTTGAGTCTGGCCTTCAGAAACGAAAACTCACTGCCTGGCATCAGGAATGAAAAAAACAGAGAGAAAAATCCCTATTGACACATTAAATTAGACATGTTTGCAGGGCCACCAGAGATAGCAATTACTCTGCTGCAGCTTCTGTGGATGGATTACAGCAGAAAGCATTGACTGCTACCAGGTAATTCTACCTGCTAATTATTTGGGAAGACTCAGGTACTAAACTGACCTGAATGTTTTCATGGGTCCTGGGACCCATTAAAGGAAAGAACTTTAAAAAACCACATAGTGATGCTGACAGGAACTCTGGAGCTGTTGAAAATCCATCAAAAATATCCTTGCAGTATAATGATTAGAGTTTCAGTCAGCCCCAATCTGTGCAGCCATTCACATTTACCAGCAGTTACAACAAAGAAAGTGCTTTAATGGGGTGGGGATTTCTTCTTTTTTTTTTCCCCATAGATATATAATTATTTTTTTTAAATGATAGCTATAAAAGTCACCCAGAGAACCCCTTCTGGTGCCACGCAGCGAGGCACCACCAGCTTCAGCTGAGGGCAGATCAGATGATCCTGAAACGCTTCTAGTTCCAATCAAGGTGGTTGAATTGCTAAGTAAAACTGATCATCAAAAGGGGTGAAAACAAGAAAAACCCAAAGCAGGAGAAATTAGCAGTTTCATAGCGCCATCTCTTGCCATCAGCCCATCCCACTTGTCCTCAGCCTTCTCTGCTTGCTCCCAGTCCTCTCCACTTTCCACCAGTAGCCCCACTACCACCAAGCCCCAATTGCCCCCAGACCTACTGGTTCGCCTCCAGTCCTGCCTGGCCGCCCCTAGATCATCTCTCATGCCCTCAGCCCCACCTGCCAGCAGCTCTCCCAGCTTTCCATCAGCCTCGCTTGCCCCAAGCCTCCTCCACTTGCCCCAAGCCTCCTCCACTTGCCCCCAGCCCTCAAGGGTACCAGAGCCCATCGGGACAGCAGGTCTACCCTACAAGCTATACCCAACCTCCTGCCCCAAAACTGAGGGGCAGAAGCTGAAAGCTGATGCTGAGACGCTGCTGCACTTTCAGGCTTCACCCAAAACACAAAGTCCCTCAGCAGAAGCTGCTGCCGAATGGCCCCAAAGGGGTGTATTTTGCCCTGCTACGTAGAGTGAGTCGGTCTTACAACAGAGGTGCCCTCCATGGCACAGGAAGCTCTGAGCCATGGAAGCTCTGAGTACAACTGTTCTGAGCCACCAGGACTTGTTGGCTGCCACACAGGAAACACGAGCTGGAGCTGCAGCACTGTTCTTAAGGGCTCGCTGTGAGAGATAATATAGATTGTCAGATTCAAACCATTAGTTGCCCAAAGCTGTAACGCCTTGGAATTTTTTGGTTGAGACTATACTCACAATGGTGAGAACTGGGGTCCCAAGTTGCAAACAACTTTGTACCGTGGCACTAACCTGCCTCCAACCCTGCTGCCAAAGCATGCTCCAGTCAGCAAATCCTTCTTTCTTTGGCAGCTATTTGACAAAAGGGCTCCTGACTGTGGGATGTCCATAAAGAAACTCAAAACCAAAAAGACACACAAGATCTCACCTGGAGCCTTGGGTTCACTTTTGGAGTCCTCAGCACTTAGACGGACACGGAACTTTAGAGCGAGTCCAGAGGAGGCCACAAAGATGATCAGAGGGCTGGAGCAAACAAGGACAGGCTCAGAGAGTTGGAGTTCTTCAGCCTAGAGAAAAGAAGGCTCTGGGGAGACCTTAAAGAGAGCCTCCCAGAAACCTGGGGAGGGGCTTTTGATCAGGGAGGGCAGGGATAGGACAAGGAGAAAGAGTTTTAAGCTGAAAGAGGGGAGATTGAGATAAGATCTTACGAGGAAATGTTTTGCTGTGAGGGTGGGGAGGCCCTGGCCCAGCTTGCAGCGGTGGCTGCCCCATCCCTGGAGGGGTTCCAGGCCAGGTTGGATGGAGCCCCTGATCCAGTGGGAGGTGTCCCTGCCCGTGGCAAGGGATGGGACCGGATGAACTTTAAGGTCTTTTCTGAACGAAACGGTTCTGTGATTTTTCCGCCTCAAAGAAGGTTCTGCATGCAGTTACCAAGGCAGGAAAAAGCACAGAAGGACCATAGAGTATGGGAGCTGTGTCACACAATAAATTGGACTGAGGTGTCGTGGTCAGGAGCACATAACAAACATTGCAGACACATTGCTATCTTTGCATTCCTTTGCAGCGTTTCTCTTAATATCTGGAGTGGAAAAAAGGAGAGTGGAAAAATCTGACAGAGCTCCAATACACAGGGCAAAGCCCAGATAATCCAGGACCCACATAATCTGCATTTCACATCTAAAAAACTCAAATCTTCTTCCACTGAGACAACCTGCCGTTTGTCATTCCGTACAAATTTGGGTATGATTAAATACTGCTGGAGATGCAAGGAAAGATGTGTTATTTCCTGTGAGAAGAAAGAGGTGACTTAGAGGTTTTTAATATTATAGTTATTGCTTTTGAGAAACTCTCCTCAGGAATTGTTGGAAAATCCCTTCTCTCCAAATAGGCAAGCCTAAAATTACAGATTCATTAAATCTGAGCGTGAGTAAGAAGTTTCTTCATATAGTATCACTAGGTTTAACACAGAGAGAAAAACTCAGCCTCCTTTCATCTGCTAAGGATGAGAAATCTGTAACAAAAAGGGAATATATAAACAAAGCACACTGCTCCTCGGTGCAGCCTTTGCTGTCAGAACTTTCTTCTGCTCAAGGTCCTTTTCCTCATCCTACCTACATTGAAACTATCACTATCCCACACTGTTATTTCAGGGTTCTGTTAAACTCTTTAGGATTTACTTATTTAGTGAGCAGTGAAGCTTCCGACCCTTCAGCTTGACACCAAATATATCTGATCAAGGCTCAGGAACAGAATTTAATCCACTAGGCAGCTGCCTAACGTCAGAAAATATTCTTTACAAACTGTGCCTCAACACATACTTCTGAACAAAAATATTCTCTTTATTATACCCAAAACAGAGCCCACTAATTTTTTTTTTTTAAATCATGAAGTATATAAAATTATTAAGAACAGTGCAGCTGGGACATTCAAGAAACAAAGTTCACAAACCAAACCAGCTGAAAATTACTGATACATGGAGTTTAGGTCATAGAATCATAGAATCACAATGTTTTGGGTTGGAAGGGACCTTAAAGCCCATCCAGTTCCACCCCCTGCCATGGGCAGGGACACCTCCCACTGGATCAGGGGCTCCAAGCCCCATCCAGCCTGGCCTGGAACCCCTCCAGGGATGGGGCAGCCACCACTGCTCTGGGCACCCTGGGCCAGGGCCTCCCCACCCCCACAGGAAGACATTTCCTCCTAAGATCTTATCTCAATCTCCCCTCTTTCAGTTTAAACGCATTCCCCCTCCTCCTCTCCCTGCACTCCCTTTATGAAGGGCCCCTCCCCAGCCTTCCTGGAGCCCCTTTCAGTCCTGGAAGCTGCTCTAAGGTCTCCCTGGAGCCTTCTCTTCTCCAGGCTGAACAATCCCAACTCTCTCAGCCTATCCAGCCCTCTGAGCATCTTCATGGCCTCCTCTGGACCCGCTCAATCTGATTATCTTCTAGCAGGTGCAACTAAACAGAAGGAGGGAGTAAACACTTTCATAAACTTAAATACTTTGAGCTGCACTAGTTTATCTATTCCATCAGACTATTCTAATTTATCTGAGTCAGTAAACAACAAAAAAATACTGCTAGCTTCTTACATTTTCTCACAAATATTACCCCCCTTTATTTCTGGTGACTGCAACAACTCAGCTGCATTCCAACAGACTTTCACGAACGCCACCATTAGGAACTACTTTTCCTTCTCCAGCCTTCACTTCTTTTCTGTAAAATGAGTGGCTGTTATTGAAGTGCTATTTCTCCACCTAGAAAGGGAACCAGGTGTCCAAATCAGGGCTTAGTGAAAGCTGATAATTATGCATGTCTGCAGATTCTCTGGTTTAGCAGCTCTGTGCTACCTCCTGAGCCAAACCACAACTCTTGATAATGAGGCACAGAGGCAGCAGCTGCCCTCTGACTTGGCACTTCTGCAGAGGTGCAAATCTCTTTATGGCAGTTTTGTTCAAGTTGGATTCTTTAGTTTCTTGTTTAGGACCACACCTTGCTTCAACAAGGTTCTTTAAACAGGACAACAGTCTCATGGAAAACAAAGGTCCAATGGCCTTGAAGTTAACTCTGTGGTTGCTTCCCTTCGTAGTTCCCCAGATGGTTGCAGTATGTTGCACGTGCAGTAAACTGGTGTCACGCCACACAGATGTACTGAGAAAACACTCAGAAGGATCATCGCGATGCATCTGTGAATGCAGGACAGGCAAACAGGTTTCCCTAAGCTTTACGCCAAGTTCCAGCAGTGATTTTCCCTATGACTGTGAGAAATTCATTTTGTTTCTAGGCTCTGTTTCTCATATATTAAAGGGACTCATACTTGCTGAACAACATTTCACCAACTCATGGAATATTGCAAACAATAATGTCCATAAAACACAAGCAGGAGACTGATAAGACTTACTATTCCTACTCCAAGACCGCCCCCAGTGGCTCATTAGCAGTTTACTTTACAGTTATACATGCAATTTTCCACATGGACCACCTCCTAGGGAAAACAGATGGTGAGAAAGAGCATTCCTTCCCCTTACCACCAGCCCCCAAAGAAGTAACTTCTCCATTTGGACAGGTATTTTCCCACCATTAACATTTAACACACACACACGCAAAAAAAAAAAAGGTATTGGTGTGTCTTTAAAAATAAATAGCTATAAAGGAGAAATTAACACACTCAAAAGAAAAGGGGTATTTCTGTATTTGGAAAACCAGATGTATTCTTGATCTGGTTTTTTATTATTATTTCCTTCCAGGAAGCCTGCAAATGTTAGAGACTTATTTGTTCCGTGCTTCCTCTGGACCATAACACATTACATCACAGAACAGAATAATTTAGGTTGGAAAAGACCTTTAAGATCATCAAGTCCAACCATAAAGGTAACATTGTCAAGTTCTCCACTAAGCCATGTCTCTAAGCACCACATCCACACAACGCCTCCGGGGATGGTGACTCTCAGACACTTCCTGGGCAGCTGTTCCAGTGCTGGACAACCCTCTTACTGAAGTAATATATCCAGTCTAAACCTCCCCTGGTGTAACTTGAGGCCATTTCCTTTTGTCCTGTCGCTTGTTACTTGGGAGAAGAGCCCAGCAACCACCTTGTTACAACCTCCTTTCAAGCAGTGGTAGACAGTGATGAGGTCTCACCTCAACCTCCACTTCTCCAGGCTAAACCACCCCAGTTCCCTCAGCTGCTCCTCATAAGACTTGTTCTCCAGCCCCTTCCCCAGCTCTGTTCCCCTTCTCTGGACATGCTCCAGCCCCTCAATGTCCTTCATGTGGTGAGGGGTCCAAATCTGAACCCAGGATTTGAGGTGCAACCCCACCAGTGCTGAGCACAAGGGGATGATCCCTTCCCTGCTCCTGCTGGCCACATTATTTCTGACACCAGCCAGGATGCTATTGTTTTTCTTGACCACCGGGCATGCTGCCAGCTCATGTTCAGCTGGCTGTTGACCAGCACCTTTTCCACCAGGCAGCTTTCCAGCCACTCATCCCCCGGCCTGTAGCATTGCGTGCGGTTGTGGCCCAAGAGCAGGACTCAGCACCTGGCCTTGTCAAACCCCATAGAGATGGCCTCTGCCCAACGACCCAACCTGTCCAGATCCCTCTGTAAAGATGACAGATGAAATTATCTCTTACATATATAGTTGGCTTATATATGTCCTAGACTTTCCCAATCTCCGTTCCACATTGTGGCGGTGGTTCTAAGACCAAGGAGAGCAAATAAAGCCTCGTGGTCCTCTTCTTACAATGCAATGATATTTATCTATGAAGTAAAACATAGGAATCCCTGGGTCCTATTTTCTCCTGACGTAAACACATCGATTTAGAAAAAGCCACAGAAACAAAGCTTCCCTCAACATTGACACAAAATAATCCAAAAAGACATGGAAAGGAGGGATCATCTATTTATGAAAGATAGTGATGTCTTCCCCAGGTCACCCACATTTCGTATCTATTTCTCTGCTTTTGTTGTAACTGATTTAAATGTATTTTTAAAATACAAAGCTCTGGGTATTTTATTTGCAAAATCTATTGAACAGATTTCAGTAAATAACAGCTGATACCTTTGAATGGAAAAAGATGGAGGACCTTCACAGGTCTAATGCTCCAGAAACTCTCTGCCTGCAGCAGCTCAGCACACATGCAAAAGCACAGACACTAATGAACGGGTTAGCTTTTCAATAACAGCCGATTTATATAAACTACAATGGCTTCTACTGAGTTAAATGTATTTATAACACATTGCGACGTATAAATATGCAACAGGAGGGGACCCTATACTTTGCATGTCTTTTGATCAGGGGTCGTGTTTATTGTCACTCATTTTGAAATTAGATGCCAAAGTAGAAGGGACTTCAATCACAGTAACCCTACCTCGTGGTGGTTACAGAGAGCGCCCTCCAGCAAAATGCCTAATGAGAGCATTTGCTGAAGATTTGGGGCACCCAGCTTGAGACAATCTGCGTCTGATTTCCAGAAGTGCTGAACATTCATAGCTCGCACTGGATCAGCAGCAGCACGAGGTACCTCAGCCTAAAAAGGCAGAGATGCTTCCGAAGACTGGGCATCACAGGACACATAACGGGCGGTCACTTCAGTCTGCACACGCACCCAGTGGCATCAGAAAACATTACATGTTGCCCAATTCCATCAGCATAAAATTAAGCTTCTTGTTAACAGAGAAGAAAAATTAAAAGGAAATCCCTGTTTTGTATTTAAATTGCTGTTTGGAAGAGTGTGGCACCTGTTGATGTGTATAATATCTGCTGTAGAGTTCAGCACGAGCAGCATCCCATGCACAGACTCGTTTATCTTGGTACACATTCTCTATGTTTTATGCTGTTCTTAATTTCTATTTCTTACATATAGATTCCTTATGTATAGAATTGTGATTTTGCAGTCATAAGGTACTCCCATGCCTAAGGCTCTAGGTGATAGCAATTCTCACTGCAAGAATGAAACACAAAGAAATTTAGGTACGTTTACAAAAATGCCTCAATAATGCTCAAATTAAAGGATACAGGAAGACAATCCCCTATGCCTCCAGCATTTTGAAGTAAAAGAGGCAGATAGTCTTTCTGTTTATAAGGTGTTAAGATGGCTAAAATGGATCACAGGACAAAAATGGTCACATTTCCTCTATTCAGAGCGTTGCACGATAGGCAGAATATTTATATGACTGAAATTTCTATATTTAGACAAGTCAGGGAATAAAGGGCTTGGTCTAGAGATTGTGGCAACTTCTTCCAGGTGAGAAGGTAATTTTTGTGTTTTGAAAATCTAGTGAACAGCGCTTTTGATTTATAGCTTTTTTTACAGGCACTGGTGATGCAGCTGACGTGGCTGTCATTGATAGGAACGCATTGCACTGTTTTTAATTAATAAGGGCAGCAAGCATCCAAAAACTGACCCAAACAAAAATGATGTCGTGGTTGCAAAGATTTGTATTCTCATTAGAGTTGAAATGCTTGCAATTATTCAACTGCATTTTTGCTTTTTGGCTACAGGGTGATTGTAGGCACAATGTTAAAACAGACCCACTGAAGGGGAAGAAGACACCAAACCCTCTAAAAGTGGTCTCCCACTGAGAAGTATTTGAACTGTTCCAGACATGTGTTCATGGGAAAGTGAAACAAAGCCTCTGAATTTAGACAAAGGTTACTAAGACTACAGTTCATCCAGCAGAATTACTGCTTTAAAGACAAACATTAAGAAGAATTTTTTTTCCTGTGAGGATGGTAGGGCACTGGCATAGAGTGTGGCTGCCCCATCCCTGGAGGTGTTCAAGGCCAAGCTGGATGAGACTTTGAGCAACCTGATCCAGCGGGAAGTGTCCTGCCCGTGGAAGGGGGTTGGAACTGAATAGGCTCTGAGGTCCCTTCTAACCCAAACCATTTTATATTTGTATGATTTCCAATCCATGCAATGAAATGGACACTAAAGTACAGGAAAGGATAGTTCTCAGCTCCCTTGAGCACAAACTAGTCCAGTTGAAAATGTTACACGGGGAACGTTTCAGCTCATTGTAACTTAAAAATTGCATTGCTACAGCAAGGGACCGGCAGCATGTTTATACCCTCCACAAATAATCAATATCCTGCATGCCCATCGCAATATGCTGTTATTCCATAAACCCATTTACTTTCCATGGAAGCGATAAAGGAAGGATGAGCAGCGCTGTGCTCTCCAATAAATAACAAGAAGAAGCTGCCAAGACCCAACTTTTTTAATCTCTTCCACTAAAGAATTATGAAGAGAGTTAATGTATAATAGACAGTAAACTACGCATCCAGCCCAGGAAGCTCGGTTCAGTGGCATTCCATGTCACTCAAGTGGCCGTGGTGTGACTTGTTAACAACCTTAACAGGATTATTGGGGAGGAGGACAACTTCTGCAGGAAATTCACAGCCCAGAGGCGTTTGTTAGCTTCTCATTCCCCCATATTACATAGATACTACCAGCCTACCCAGTCGTAAAGAGTTTTCTCAGAGATTGCCAAGTGTTTTCTAAAGGCTGATCCTTGCTTAGACAGCAAGAGTATGGGGAAGGCGCCCATGCCATAGGGCTGCCATGGAACAGTCTCAGTCGCATCCGAGTCAGTACATCCCCACGTACAATATCACCCTCTACTCTGCACATCCAGGATTTGTGAAGAGGAGGGAAAATCCAGTCACATCCGAGTCCATCTATGGACTCAGTCACATAGATGCTGAAGTATAACCAGCGTCATGCACAGAAATAAGCATCTCCAGCCAGGGATATCCAACAGATGAAACGAAACGTGGCCACTAAAGGAACCTAAAGCAATTTGAGAGGTACCCTAAAAGAGTTTGTCTCTACCTGCTAGCAGCAGATTCTCAACAGAGCTGCATTTTCCTTTGCATTAATTCACCCGTTAGTTCAAATAGGTCTCAGTTTTACTTCTTCCTGCCTTGCAACATTTTTGCCTGTCCTGTTACCCTGCTAAAACAAGGGGTAGAGGGGCAGAGTCTATCCTAGGGCAGTATCTCTGTGTTCAAAGTTGGCAGAAACACAGACCATCAAATTCCACTGCAACAATGCTGTGCTGGGGTAGCGCCAGCCCTTCCCTTGAGAACTGATCCAAAGCCGGACCTCAGCTCCACCACAGAGGAAGCCCAAACCAAGCGATGAACGCAATAGTCACTCTTCAATCATCTCGTACATTTAAAGAAGCAGGTCAATTCTATTGGGAGGGAGCAAAACAGCCCCTTTGATACTACTACTATTAGTGAAACGAGTTTGGATTTCACATTAACAATAATCTGAAACAAAAAAAACAAAGGATGTACAGTATCACCCTCCACCCTGAACATCCAGGATTTGTGAAGAGAAGGGGAAATCCAGTATGCATTGCCAGAGAAACTTACATAAAATTCAGAAGTATTTAATAATTTATGCAGTTGGACCACTGACCTTAAAAGTTGTGTTAAAAAATTAGGAACCTTAAAGAAAACTTATTGAACACTACAGACTATACTTAAAATAGATTATTAGGTTGCCAAAATTATTAAATATGACTGAATTTAATAACAAATTATATAAGAACACAGTTATATATATAAGCAAGTAGGATCAGATCTGAGAACTTCAGAGAGTGGCATCAAGCTGAGGCAGTGAGTGAGTGTGACACCAGAAAAAGCCTCACTGAGGCACTAACAACTCTTATCTGTGCTCAGCTGCCGTCTGGCACAACACTGAGGACATTTGCAGCCTGGCAAAATATTTGTTATGAAACTCACCTGAATTTAGATTTCATTATAAATGGGACAATATCTCCATCACACCTCATGTGGGAAGAATTATCTCTAAACGTCGGATTCTTCGCCTCCATCTTATTAGTCCTAACCTATCCACCAAACAGACCAAAGTCAAAATGACTTGAACAGTGATTTAAGAAATCTAGGTATGATCTGAAACCTGGTATAAATGAGGATGTGTTGGTTAAGTGTCACTAACACTGCATTCAGTGGAATAAGTGTTCATATGCTACCCAAACAAAATTCAAAATGCAATTAAGAGGGAAGAAGACTCTCTTCACACCTCGCTAGAACTGTTCTACAGATTTACTGGCACCGAATATCCATATTTTGGTCAGTTGGCCAATGAGTAATCTCTAGATATACTCTATGTAAAGCACTTCATGATTTGCCACAAAGAAAAAAGCTCTGGACTATTATTTTACTGTACACACTGCGAAGATAACAAGCCCTTCACTTGAGAGGAATACCTTTTTGGGTTTCAGTAAAAGAAAAGAAGCAGTGTTAACCTGCATGCATGAGAAGTGCATCCTTGATTGTCAAGAGCTGAAATACATTGCTCAATTTGCCTTGACTCAGGAAGTGCTCTCTGATCTCAAAATTGTCGATGCTAAAGAAGCATTGTCTTAAAAGAGCAAAGCAGACAGTACTATAAAAATAATGAGCTGGGAAGACTCTTAAGGCTTTTACATAATAGAACCTCTCACTACACTGATGAAGATTCCCTCAAGGCCCAGCGTAGCTCTTTGCTTTTATTTTGGCTTTAACAGGCAAACACCATAGCATCAATTAAAGAGGCCACTTATTTACTAAGTATTCAAAATCTACAGCAGTTAAGAGGATTAATTGTCTTCATGCATATAAAATTTAAGCATAAGAGATTAAAGACAAACCAACCTGGTCACACACAACTAACTTCAATTAACCTATCTGCCCTCCCAAAGCATTTTTGTTAATAAGCACAGACCACCGGTCCCAATTCAGATCCTGGTCCTGCAACAAGTTTTCTGCCTGTGAACTGCGAGAGGGGGAGCACTGTCAGAACAGCACTTCAGAAGGAATGGAAATGACAGCTCTTGGAAGAAACTAAAGCAGCAGCTGCAGTACGCCAGCTGAACCACAGTGGAAAACATATGTGGACACATCCATAGCCACCTCCAAAAGATACTGGCACATGAGCATCCAAATACTGGAAGAAGATTTCATGTAACCCGTTTTCACCAGTATTAACCAATAGCTTGATTTGCAGAAGTGTCGACGCAGACAGATATTTTTTGTAAGTGTTTTAAGCTGAAAGAGGGGAGATTGATTGGGAAGGAATGTTTTCCTCTGCGGGTGGGGAGGCCCTGGCCCAGGTTGCCCAGAGCAGTGGTGGTTGCTCCATCCCTGGAGGGGTTCCAGGCCAGGTTGGATGGGGCTTGGAGCCCCTGATCCGGTGGGAGGTGTCCCTGCCCATGGCAGGAGTGGGACTGGATGGGCTTTAAGGTCCCTTCCAACCCAAACCATTCTATGATTTTATGTTCCTACTCTTACTCCTGCGAGCCCTGTGCAGGGCATCACTCCAGCCACTGCACAGGATTGGGAACTTTACTCCTCCGTCTGAACTGCCAGCAGAATTATTGACTCACTTCACTCATTTCCAATCCATTACACCTGTGCAAGCCCATGGGTCTTTATAGATGCAAGAAATATCAGCATTTGGCCTGGTGAATCTTTGCTGCTGGTGATGGCACACAGAGAACATCCCACAGCAATTGTGTAGAACTGCCTGTTCAGAAGGGTACACCTGTATCTTGCACTCCTCACCCTAGGAGCCAGGTTCTTCCTTCTGCACACCCTCCTACAAATAGGCCATCTAATTCCACGTACTTGGAGGAATCCACAGCTATAGATTAGGAACATTTAAAAAAAATAATAATAATCTGATTAAAATACCTTGTAAATATTTGTTAGAACAAGACCATATCTCTTTCTCTTGTAGATGATCTTATAACTGGTCTAATGTGGTTTTGCTGGTCACAACAATCAGTACATCAGTAAAAAAAACAAAGAGTTTCAATGTAAGAAATTGTATGTATGTTCTCCTACAACATTTTATAGCCAGCCAGCTGACCGCATGATTTCCAAGCATCTAAATTTTGGATGTAGAAAGATAACAGTGAATCTAATTGGGGACAGATGGGCCATGGCACCTTTCAACAGTTTCTCAGTGATTGTAACTTTTCTGCTAATAAATAAATGCAGTAAAACTGTGAAGGTTCTTTAAAATAAATGTGGTTATATATCCAGTAGAAAATAGGCTCCAGGCAGAGGAGCAGCCTATCTACTTCTTGCCTATAATTCCCCTATATGTTCAGGTAGGAAGAGTGTTTCTTACCTCATTTTCAGGGGAACAGGTTGATACATGGTCTGAAGGCACTGTTTCTACATACTCATGTCCTTCAGCTTTTATCTATTCCAGAAACCTTTGGTTTATGTTTCCTTCTTGAATGCCTCTTCAGTATTCAAAGCAATGAAACACAAGGCTTAGCTTTATTGTAAAATATTATATGTGGTAACATTTGGAAGTGCTGTAACAGGATTCTAGAATCAAGGAACTGGTTTATTGTTTGGGGTTTTTTAAATATAGAGCTTCAACAATGTAGCAAACCATCCACAGGAATATAAACAGTACTCAATTTCAATAATTCTCTTTTTCCTACTTGCAAGACAAATAAATTTCATGTAAACATCACTAGGAGAGGGGGGGGAAAACGGGAGCCAGGACCTAAAAAAAAATAATCATAGAATGGTTTGAGTTGGAAATGACTTTAAAGCCCATCCAGTTCCAAACCCCTGCTACGGACAGGGACACCTCCCACTGGATCAGGGTGCTCAAAGCCCCATCCAAACCAGTCTTGAACAGGTTCAGCAGATCATGTCTTGATTTTTCACAACTGAAACTCTTAGAGCAGTAAAAATCTCCTGTGTTACATAATTCATATTAAAATTCAGAGAGGAATATAAGAAATAGTATAAAATATAATCATTCATTTCAGAACATCTTTCCCAAGCAACTCTGTACTTAGAAGCAACCTGAAAAACGTGTTGAACAGTGAAGTTTTTCACAGTCATGTTTCATGAAACACAGGCCAGCTGGGAAAGCAGGGCATTCATCAAGCAAAATCAGCTGGTTTTGAATAAAGTTCCAAATAGAAACAGCGGGTTAAACCAAAACTAAGTTATGTGGAAATTTGCCAGCTTAGCGCACTCTGCGTCTGGCTTAGCGAAGCCATTTCACACCCGGCTGAAACGCCTGCTTGGTCCCTTGCAGCTCAATGCAGTATCTGAACACTTCCTAATCTTCACCACGCAATGTTGATGTGACGAAGGCTGGTGATACACTCTGTTTTACAAATGGAGAGGAAAGGTGCAGAGAAATGAAGGGCGCGATCCAGCCCGCATAGCTGGTGCTGTTCCCAACCACCACGCTGCAAAACCAGCACCGCATTGAAGCTCCCAGCAGCCAGAGGTGAGACACGGGGAAAGGAAACCAAGCCTGGGTGCCCAAGTGACTGATGGAGTCCACAGACATTCAGTTGTTAACCCCTTGCTAAAAATATTTCTATTTCTACGCAACTTCTTCCGCATTCTCCCAATGTTAAAATGTTGATTTGAGGCATCAATCTGCCCTCAATATAAACACAATAATAAAATCTAATAAAAAAAATGTGCTTGTGTGTGTATATATATATATATATATATATCAGCCTTCCAGTACTTAAAGAATGCCTACAAGAAAGCTTGGGAGGGGCTCTTGATCAGAGAGTGCAGGGACAGGATGAGGGGAATAGTTTTGAACAGTTTTAAAGTGAAAGAGGGGAGATTGAGATTAGATTTTAGGAAGAAACTTTTCATGATGAGGGTGGGGAGGCCCTGGCCCAGGGTGCCCAGAGCAGTGGTGGCTGCCCCATCCCTGGAGGGGTTCCAGGCCAGGTTGGATGGGGCTTGGAGCTCCTGATCCAGTGGGAGGTGTCCTGCTCGTGGCAGGGGTTGGGACTGGATGGGCTTTAAGGTCCCTTCCAACCATTCTGTGATGTTATGGTAGAGAGGTAATTTGAAAATCATCAGTTCTCCACGAGAAAAAGAGAGGAAGCAGAGAGGAAGCCTGACCCTGTAAGAAGGGATGGACAATGAACGGAGACTGTCTTCAAACAGCACTGCACTCTACGCAAAGAAAATATCTTGTCCATAATGCAACATGTGCCACTTTAAAAGCAAAGACCTCTTTTTTAACCTTGTATTTCACATTTGCTACACTGGCAGAAACACATTAACTGAGAAGTCTTTGAATATAATCATTTCTTGTCAGTCCTCTTTCGTTTTTATCTTACAGTTTATGTGTATACAGCTGGTATAGAAAGAACCTGAGCCTGAACAGAACTAAAAATCACTAAGAAATCCTCACTGAAAAAGAAATCACTGCATCGTAGGATTAATCTGTTGAAAAATGTTTGTTTGGTTTAAAGCTAAAAAAAAAAATGTAGAAATGGACCATATGTAAAGTCAAGGTCAGCTGCAGCATTCGTGAAAAAAGACCGGTTTGTGTCATCAAAGAAGAGATTATCAGTTTCTCAGTCCTAAAGTGTCATTTTGCCAATCTTTGATAGCTTTATCAGGTGAGATATCTCAAGTCAGTTCACATTTCAAAGAAAAAGCCCTAAATAATTGCATTACTAAAAGTGATAAGGATTATAAAAACTAGAAAGCTATGATATTATCAAAACAAACAACTTGTTTTAAAGAAGTGTTATGTGTTCTTAGATCTATTAAAGCCCTGGTTTTCACCTACACATTTAATACCACATTGCGCTTTTGCAAAAGTCAAAAATTGCAAATAAATCGGCTTTTCTTTCTAACGTTTTGCTTCCTTTAAGTTTAGATACAACTTCAGATCCAGCTCTCACTGAACAGTACATGATACAATCCTTTAAATTCTGTAGAGCACAAATTTATGGCAAACGAAGCAGTAGTCACTCACACGTACTGTGATGCTGATTACCCAAACGTCAGCTATCCAAATTCCTGCTAGCTGAAATCAGGTTGTACGCTGCTGTACCGAACTATCAGGGGAACTTATTTAATGTGATTACTGAAACTCTGATCCCCGGCATTCATGTTCCCTCTGACATTTGGATTATTAAAGCTATAACTGCTCTCAAAAAAAAAAAAAAGAAAAGGCTAAAATGAGCTAAAAGGCAAAGCCTATTCCAATGCCTTTATTATTTTAAGATGTATTCCAGGTGCTTACCCAGGCAAGTAGAAAAGTCCTCCACTTTCCATGGCCAGTGGTAGACTCGGACACGATGCTCTAATGCTCAAGAAGGCCTGAGATGAAAGAGTACATGAGTTACAGTAATACGATTACATGGTTGCATAGTTAAGGAATGTGAAAATCTTGATGGTTCAGTTACAAGTCTGCTGGCCATTTTGTATGCGTAATTATTATTGATTTACTTCTTGATAGCATCTCAAAGAGAGCATGACAAAAAGAGGTGAAGAAGAGCCAGATGTAAATGCAGATTTTAAATGGTGTTTTCACTTGGCATTAATTATTCTAACAGTAATTTTAATTCTGTTTTCTAAGAAACCATTCTTTTTTTCCCTTTGACTTCGAGTCATCATATACTCTGCTTTAGCAAAATAAAGCGATCAAGTGTGGAATGGGCACCGAAGGCAAAGGCTCAATAAAAGAGCAGCGGGCTTTTCAATTTGGCCTTTTAAAGCATCCACTATCAGAGGGCTTTGGAGGTTTAAGGGATTAGATACCATGACACATCTGTCAGATTATTATGTAAGAAAACCCTCCTGCTGTTTTCTGTACATAGAATGTTGGCTGTGGAATATTTAATAGCAGTTTCAAAAGCAAAATCACACAAAATAGACAATATTTCAGTTGCTTTAAAGTGTTTTTTTCATGGAGAAAAAAATGATAACATTTTTTCCTGTCCTAAAACCAAGTTATATTTAGTGCCCTGACTGCAGGTTTGTGTCTGACCATGGATTAACAGAATACACATGCACAAATACACTGTTCACAACGGAGATTATGCAGAAACATCAGGATTTGTAGGCTGGCCTAACTTAGCTCTAATTTACAGAGCCAGGAACCTCCGACAGCAATGCAATATGAAATGATAGTTCATGTTACATTTCAATTACATGCTTAAAAGCATTTTAAACGGCTGCTGATTTTAGGAAGCTTTTCTGTATAAAACAAAAAAAAAGAATCCAAAATAATTCCATGATAAATACCTAATATCACCCTACTGCTCACGTATTTTGTTTCAGTATCCCAGTTCCCTCGTGTCAGCGGGGTGGCAGCAGTGTCCACGTCCTGCTGCCCAGGACACTGCTCTGCAAATTCACTGTCTCCAAATTCACATTAGACATGGCTGGAAAGCTGCAGCTTCATTACAATCATTATGAGAAGCAGAAGTGTGAAGCTATCATCCACCACCAGTTGGATACTACAGATTTAAACAATTATTGTAAGTTCTGTATCGATCAATTCTGATCTTCAGGCTCTGCAATTCTCTTGCCTCTGCTGCACTCTTCCAGACATCTCATCCTTACAGCAGGGGACCAGATGATGCAGGGCTGTTTAGGTGTAAGAGCTACAGTACCGTGCTACACAAACAAATCACAGAAGCAAACACAGCAAGAGCTGAATTGGAAGCTTCTCCCATTCCAATAATTTCTTTCCCTTTGCATCTGAAATCTACCTTGGCCAGAAATTCCATTACCAACTGCACAAAGCATGCTAGGCTCTACTTTGCATAGAGAAATGAGCAGAAAATAGTTGTCAATAGATGGAAACTAGAAAGAGGCAGACTAAATATCAGCAGAGATCTGGAGCACCACTATCGCTTTGGATCACTAATAAATATGGCCAAAATATGGGAGAACAGATGGCAGATTTTTCTTTTTCTTTAAATAAACTTATGTATGTGTATATATACAAAAATTCTCACAAACCTGACCTTCACAGGTCACAGTATGACCATGAAAAGCATTCCCTGTTCAGGGATCAACCCTAACTAGCTTTTTATGCGGATATTATCACAGTTTGAAACAGCAGGGCTCCAGCCTCAATCTCCAGCCCATTACTCTAAAAAGGGTGCAAGCTGAAGCAAGAAACTCGTGTGCAGCCACAGCGTATCGAGGCACTGCCTGAGCACATGAGGCTGTCAGCATAGACCCACTCGTTTGCTTTCCGCTTCAGAAACATCATCCCATCTACACTGTAGCCTTCGTTTTTTAAAGTTGCCCCCTCACTTTCAGTGAATGGGAACCTACGGCTGCACATTCTCAGCCATACAAACCCATTGCACCAAAAATTCTCTGACCTTTTGGTCTAGAACTGTTATTCTCACTGTTTGCATTCCCGCAAACCCAAGCGTCACGAGTGGAAGGTTTCTACAGAGAAAAGAACACAGCAGCAACAGTCATGAAAATTACAGACCTTGCTCTAAATAAGAGTGGTTCAATAACAGCATTGCAGATTATATTGACGAACACACAACTTGTTAGCAAAGGATAGTCACCAGGAATTGTACATTTAGATGCTTCTTGTGCAAATTCTCCTTCTTGTGCAAATCAGAGCCCGGTTGCAGAACCCATCATGAATTTCATTGATTTAGAAAGAGGGAATACTCTTGTCATGTAGTGGGAGGCGGCATTAGGAACGTGAGTTCAGTCTAAATGATCCTTAAGGTTCTATAGCATCATTTCTGAATTCAGTTTTTTAACCTATGCTAAGCTCATTTTGTTTGGACAGACTCAGTGTACCCCCACTCTGCATCAAACTAGCCAAGATTATTTTGCAAGAGCCCATGCTTTTGAAACAGGGCTCTCAAAAATGCTCTGTTTTCAAACTCAGATGTGAAGCATCCACAGTCCTAAGCCTTGAATGCTTCAGCAGCCTTAGAATTATTCGTTTATGCTTCTTTCAAATGCTTATTTAGTCTGAAAATATTTGGAAAAAAGATGATAGCTTGGCTAGTAGTCAAAGCAATATTTTTATGAACAATCTATACTTCTGAATTCTGGATTTAAATATTTTGAGCAAAATTCAGGTGTGCACATGCATGGAGATCTGTAAATATCAACACATTTTGTCTTATTTACATGCAGTGACTACGTTTAGGCTTCAAGTAGTTTATGCAGACATCTCTTCTAGTGGGAGTGAAAACCAGGTTCAATCCAATGCTTATGTGCAGCTGGCAAAGAGATGTGAGAGTGGCTCTTCAGGGGCAGAGGCTGCCTGGCACACACAGGGTCACTCTCTGTGCACGGAGGTCTCAGATTAAGAGCTCCTTCTTCCAACAGACACACCACAACAAACAAACACAGGCTCAAAGCCTCAGGCACAGCCAAATCCTGCTGTATCTTCGCTCAGCTCTCCAGAGCCCGGCGCACTCTCGCTCCCACACCAAGCATCTATCGGCGCTACCTTTTGTTCTTTGCAGGGAACTTTCACAGCATACCGAACTCTGATATTAACTATTTTCTGTTTTTAAATAGAAGGAAATAGGGGCACATACATTCAAAAATCCAGGCTAGAGAAGAACGTCATTTTCTTTCCAGTGACCCGCACACCTAGCGCTCCCTGGCTCCGGCAAGCCTTTCAAGTGAGGTTTCCAGCTATTAAAAACATACTATCATTTGTGTTGCCTCTGGCCACGGTTAGATTCAAACTCACTCCTATTTTGCATACATCTCATGTTTCATTTCTGTTACTATGCATCATCCATTTCCCTAATAAACATGATGGGATGCTACAGCAATTCTTCAGCGTCCCCATTTTTCCAGTTTTCCTGCTCTCTGACCCCCTCCATCCTTGCAGGGGCCCGAAGATGTCATTCAGCTGACATTTTGTTGGATTCCCTTAAGCAAATCCTAGTAAAGCCATTTGGACGACAGGATCTTTTCAAGAGTTTGCAGAGTTCAGGACTCGCCCCAGGGCATCCGTGCCGTTGGGTTGTGCGCGGGCACTGGCACAAGCTGTGCATCAGACCTCCGGCACCACCACCACCCGAGGGCCCCCGTTCACACTGTGTCCTCCTCAACAGCTCTACTGTGTGCAGTCGGTGTTACCGCAGTGAGGAAATGTCTATTATTGGGACAGTGGAAGCGACTGGAAAGTTGACAGCAATTAATTTGGACTGGCTGAGGAAAAAATTAGCTGCCACAAACTTGGATCTGTTTAATTTCAAGCTCTGGACTACACAAGAAGTGAAACAAGCAGAAAGGAGTCAAACTATTCATTCTCTCCTGCATACAAGAGGGAGGAGAAACCCACCCTTTTCAGGCTGGCATGGGACAGCCTTTGTTGCTCATGTCCCCCATCCCCTTGCCTGCTGCGGTAAGAGCCACCCTTGTTCCAGCCTGCAGAGATCTTAGGACGGGATCTAGCACTGCTCTAAACAAAAGTCACAACACCGTACCCCCAACGCCTTTATGCCAGCTAAGGATCACAAGGTACAGTCTCATACAGACAATATAACATACAGACTGTAAACGCCCAACCTGCAATCCCAAATCCAAGTTATGAGAAACGAGACAGGTTGGGTTTGGACGCTGCAGGTAAGCACTCGTCCGAAAACGACTTCGTGAATGACATATCCCTTGTGCTTTTACTCTGAGGATCACTTATCTCAAGTTTTGCTTTACAAAATTCACACATACTAACTTAAGATGGACATAATATTTTAGGAAAGAGACTTCAAGGAACTTCCACATGCTTGCCTAAATAAGTATCCTTACATATACGAGAGCATTTATTAGCTCTGGGCTAAAAGGATTATTCAGCAGAGTTAAATTAAATGTAAAATAAAAACAGTCTCTACATACTTGAGATGGCGACAACCATTAATACCGTAAAAAGCACATTTCTAGGCTTGGAAGATTTTTTTTTCCAAGTCAGGCAAAACATATAGCTGATATTATGCCAAAGCATTTAATAAAACTAAAAATGTTAAGTACATTTTAATGACTTTAGCCAAAGAAAATTTATCAATGCTGTTGAAAAAAAGTTTCTAACAGGAAAAAGAAACAGCAGCGTTTCTGCAAATGTCTAAACATGTATCCTAAATGCAGTCAGAATGGATGAGGAAACATATTGTACATAAACATCTGAAAGACAAAAATATGATCCATAAAACATACATCACCAATAGCCAGAAACCTAACTAATAATTGCACCACATCCATCACTTCCAGAGGCAGGTGAAACACAGGCTCTGGAGGAGACACTGTTCCTGCTCACAGGGTAAAATGGCCCTTTGCCTGAACGCGTACCGTGTTCCTCTGTTGCTCTCTTTTGGTCAATACGCAGTACTGACACAAATTTCCCTGTGCAACCATTAGAAAATACCTATTCTACTTTAATTCCAAACCAAATAACCCTTAACTTTGGATTTTAAATACTTTTTTAAAGCTGATAGGTTTTTTTTCATCATCTCAGTTAAATCTTTTTAAAATAAGCACTGAAAATAAAGCATTCAAACCCACACGTGTAAAAATAGATGAGAATTATTCCTTGTTAACATAGGAGAACACTTGCAGTTCTCTTGCATTTTGCACCTTTGAATCCTTCTCTTTTACTGTGACGTATATGGTTTAATGTATATGGTTTAATATGGTTTTGGCAGATAATTTTAGCCACTGCAGCTTTAAACTTTTATTCTTCCTCTGTGAGAAACAAATAAAGAAAGAAATAGATTTTGCATAACCTACAAAAAAAAAAAGTAGCTACTGAAAAACTTCTGAATAGTTGGAAAATCTCCTACATGATGATAGGAAACATGAGCTGGTTTTGTCCTACCTCCTTCTGCAGGCTCGAGCCTTGTATGCTGCAGCTCCTTTACCAAAGCGATGGGTACCATATCAGCATGCACAAAAATATTAATCAAATATTGAAAAGGAAGCATAATTTTTAGATAAACGATTATGAAAATTTGGGTTTGTCCTTTCCTACGGCAACGGCAGCTGAATTTACTGCTCCTGAGGTTCAGGCAGGAAGAGAGCAAGACCCAGCAAACAGTAAGGCATTCACCAAAGACTTCAGTGTAAATACATTATTTGGGCATAGAGGCAGAATCAAAAGGATATAAGAATTAGAACAAACTGATCCACTCACTTCATGCTCTGGAGTGGTGAGAGAACCTCATCCTTGTTCACACAGAAGGGACCTCGCAGAGCATCTACCAGCCCTTTCCACTCAGCACGCCCTCCTGCATCCCACCCTCACAAACCACCTGGTTTAAATTCCTCCTTACCTGACACCTCCTCACCTGTTATATCTCCGTATCTTTATTTTCATCAGCCGTTGGCCTGTTTTGCTGCCTCTGTGTTAGACCGTTTGCTTGTACATCTGTTGTGCTATAAAAATGTTTAATAATAATCCCTGTCCTTTCCACCTGCGTTGCGCAGAACTGCGGTAACAGTGTTTATAACCAGTTTCATGTGGTACTTATGGAGGGCCAAGGAACCTTCATTTCTCATTCAGGGCAAATAATCTAAATTTAAAGAGATTAATCCTTAGGGTACACATGGGCTTACAGGTACCAAAGGAGGGCAAATACTTTTTCTCCATTTATTTTTGCGAATAAGTTTAATAAACAGAGGACAGGCTTCTTAAAATAAGCACTGAAAATAAAACATTCAAATGACATGTGTAAAAATATTATTCCGTATTAATATAGAAGAACACTTACAGTTCTCTTCTATTTCAGTGGTGTAGAATGAAATGCTTTGCACCTTTAAATCCTTTCTCTTTTACTGCAATATATTAATATGGTTTTGGCAGATCATTTTAGCCACCACAGCTTTAAATTTTTATCCTTCTTCTTCTGTGAGGAACAAATAGAGAAAAAAAAAAAAGATTTTGCATAATCATACTAAAAAAGTAGCTACTAAAAAACTTCTGGATAGGTGGAAAACATCCGACGTGAAGCCTGCAGGAAAGCTGGGGAGGGGCTCTTGATCAGGGAGGGCAGGGAGAGGATGAGGGGAATGGTTTTCAGCTGAAAGAGGGGAGATTGAGATGAGATCTTAGGAAGAGATGTTTTCCTGTGAGGGTGGGGAGGTGTGTGGTTCTGGCCTGGTGGGAGTTGGATGCTTAAAGCAGGTGTTGCCCCAGTGGCAAAGCTGGGAGCGCTGGAGAGGGTGTCCAGACTTGTCTACGGAGAGGGGCATCCCTGAGCCTGCTACCTGCCCCCACACCTGACCAGGTGAGGGATGGGGACAGAGAGATTAAAACCCCCCGTGAAGGCCTACAACCTCTCTCTGTCTCATCTGTTTGTCCCTCTCTGTTTCCTCTGTTGTCTGTTTTGTTTGTCTCTCTGTTATTTGCCCCTCTCTGTTTGTCTTGTGTTTGTGTGTGGACACCCACCATCTTCCGGACCCACGGAGCAAAGAAACACGTGCTGTTCCGTGTGGAGCTGCTAATGCAGTGACTATCTCCCATCTCTTGGAACTATTTGCCTCTTATAACTCTGTTATCCTTTCCTATCTTTTCTGCTTTTCTCGTTACAACGCGTGCAGCTGCAGCAGGCATAGTGAGTGGTTCGGGTTTGATTTCAGATGTGACTCCAGGCAACACTGGGGCTCTCAGTGCTGGTTTGGGCTCAGTTAAGTTGTTACAGAGCTGCAAAGTGTTGCCACTGATGGGCTGTTTCGGTCACTTTTGTGGCTGTGGCTCTTCTTCTCTCTGCTCTGCTCCGTGTGGGTTGTTTGATGGTTTGAATCCAGTGCGGTCAATTGAATTCAGTGTAATCGTTCAGATCCAGTGTTTTAAGGGCATACATTTTATTAAGTAAAAGATATAGTGTACATCTCTATCTCCAAGTGATTTTGAATTACTCGGGCACCGTGCCGGGAAAAAGAACTTACTTTCTTTTAAAGTGGGCAGCAACAGGAGGCCCTGGCCCAGGGTGCCCAGAGCAGTGGTGGTGCCCCATCCCTGGAGGGGTTCCAGGCCAGGTTGGATGGGGCTTGGAGCCCCTCATCCATTGGGAGGTGTCCCTGCCCATACCAAGGGTTGGAACCGGGTGGGCTTTAAGATCCCTTCCAACCCAAACCATTCTATGATTCCATCAAAAAATAATGTAAGATTTAAAAAAAATAGAGATTCTTACTGATATTAATTTGTAGAAAACTACTGTCCTCTATCTTAAAAATTGCTAAAACTGAAGAATTCCTAAAAATACCTTAATAACTGTTCCTCAGTTAAGTAGAGGCAGGGTTGTTTACACTGTTTGATGAAAAGGAAAGATTGCCTGATCCAGTGGGAGGTGTCCTTGCCCATGGCACAGGGTTGGAACTGGATGGGCTTTGACGTCCCTTCTGACCAAACCATTCTATGAAAAATCTCATATTTTACTGTCTTTCAAAAAGCTGCCTATGATACGCAACCCAGATGTACCCACTTAATCTCTAAATCAATAGAAATCACGCCAGGAGACGAGAGAGTTAAATCAGGCACAAGTTTCTGAGCATCTTTAAAGATTCCATAAAAATCTGTGAAGGAAATTGTGTAGCTAAATTCTGCATCCCTATACAGAGCAGGAGAATGGTGATCGTGCCATTTGATTAGTATTCCCAGTACAGCTGCTGCCCCAGGAGTAACCAGACATTATACTTAATACAGCTATCCTGATGAGTGAAATTTTAAACTAATTATTACATATAAACAGTGAGAAGAGATTAATGGAGCCATACTTCAGTTAAACAATTCTGCCAAAGTCATGAACGGTGAAAACACAAACTGAGTAATTTATAAATGGCCCCACACCTCTGGAGCAGCAAATTTTCAGTTTTCCTCTCAACAGTATCGTTTGTTGAACCCCCGGAAGGAGCACCCCATACAGCTCAGCATCCCATCCTTCTTCCATTTCTGCCACCCTGTGAGCCAGCTCGAGACAGTGGGTGAAAAGCTGCCACACAGCCTGGAGACCAGGGAGAAGGGAAAATTAAGACTCTATTCATCGTTTCAGGTTGGAGCTCGCTACACCTGGCAGGATACAGCCTGTTCCATCCATGACCCTTCACAGTTCTGACCGCTAAGTCACTCATGCTGGTCTGCAGCACACCTTAAGCAAAACAATTTCAGTTCCAACTGAGCCCCAACACGACCAGGAGGCAGAAAGTTGCTGGTGACAGTCCCCTGACACAGCTGATTTATCTCAGAGCAACTTTCTACCACCAAGGTTTTATTATGGGTCACTCTGATTATTTAGTCTTTTAATTTACGGCTTACAGAATAAATGCAAGGTTAAATACCAAATCCCAATAACACATAGTAAGTGCGGAAAAAAATATCCTAAAACACTGAGCTTCAGAAATTCAATTAAAAATATAAATAAATAAATAGTCAATCACTTTTTTTGTAATTATTTTAACTTTGATCTTTAAAATCTGCAAGTTGACTTCTATCCTACTGCTACAGAAAAAAATCATTTTTACAGTTGATAAACACTCAAGTTTACTAGTTAATTAAATCCTGTTTGGATTTTGCCCCCTCCCCCTTTCAATTTTAACAGAGAAAAAGTTTAAGCTTTTAATAGCAAAATGGTGTGGCATTATATAATTCTTTTTCTTGATGTTCTTAATTGCAATTACTGGTTTAAACCAGAGAACTCCTTTGGGGAGAGCTTGAGAAGAGTTTGGATTTTAGTCCCTTAACTAGAGCAGTAATTAGAACATACTTGGCTTTTCTATACCTCTGATAATCTGCTTTTTTCTCTTCCAAAGAACCACAAGTTTCCCATATTGCTAAGATTATATGAATTAGGTTTGCAAGTTAATCCTCAAGTTACCTGTGACATATATAGTTCATCAAAGTTACACGCAAGTGGTACTTGGACTCCTTAGTAACGCTAATATTTTATGTTGCATGATAAAAAGATACTAAAAATGTAATTTTCGTGTGATACCACACAACTCAAAACATGTAGGAAAAGCAAACTGCTTTTAAGGATGAATAAACTTAAGGATGCCACTTTTGATTTATATTTCTGTGCATGACCATTATAAACTTGGTCCTGAAAGTACTTTTTACTACACGTCACTCACTGTGCTTCGAAAACAGAGCCTCACGTTAACAACTGCGCAGACTGAGAAATATTAGAACCCCGTGAGCCTGGCTGAACTTCATTCAAAGCGTGGAGTTTAGAAGCATAGAATGGTTTGAGTTGGAAGGGACTTTAAAGATCATCTAATTCCAACCCTCCTGCCATGGGCAGGGACACCTCCCACTGGATCAGGGGCTCCAAGCCCCATCCAACCTGGCCTGGAACCCCTCCAGGGATGGGGCAGCCACCACTGCTCTGGGCAACCAGAAACCGATATGAGAACCTAATACCTTCCTGGTGCTCAGGCCCATCTCCTCAGCAGCTTGACCGATCACAGCTCTCCTGGAGCTCCTAGGCAGGGACAATGGGACTGGATTTGCTTTTGGTTACCTGTGAGGGCAAAGATGATCTCTAATATCTTTTCCAACCTAATGATTCTATGATTTTACACACCCTGAAGGGTTTTGTGAGTGCCTACTTTTCTCGCAGTTCCTGTAGATGAGCACTTCCCAAACTCCTGTCTCATTACCGATGGCACAAACGCTGTTGGCCCTTACATTCCACCCGCACTTTACCAGGCAGTGCAGAGATAGGAAGAGGAGGAATGATTTTCAGCTGAAAGAGGGGAGATTGAGATGAGATTTTAGGAAGAAATGTTTTGCTGTGAGGGTGGGGAGGCCCTGGCCCAGGGTGCCCAGAGCAGTGGTGGCTGCCCCATCCCTGGAGGGGTTCCAGGCCAGGTTGGATGGGGCTTGGAGCCCCTGATCCAGTGGGAGGTGTCCCTGCCCATAGCAGGGGTTGGAACCAGGTGGGCTTTAAGATCCCTTCCAACCCAAACCATTCTATGATTCCATCAAAAAAATAATGTAAGATTTTAAAAAATAGAGATTCTTACTGATATTAATTTGTAGAAAACTACTGTCCTCTATCTTAAAAATTGCTAAAACTGAAGAATTCCTAAAAATATCTTAATAACTGTTCCTCAGTTAAGTAGAGGTAGGGTTGTTTACACTGTTCGATGAAAAGGAAAGATTGCCCACAGGAATTAAAGCTTCCAGAAGAAATATTTCCCAGTAATAAATAAATAAAAAGAGGCTGGGATAATTGCATCTAGACTACTCTTTCACTTGACCTTGGCAACAAGAAAAAGTTAAGTTTGGAAAAACCTCCCTCCCTTCCCCAGAGATTTTGCAGAAAACAGTAATAATAGTTTAAAAAAAAAAAATCATCATCAGTAGCGCTGAAGCAATTTCTTTATTGCCATGGCACCACGAAACCTCAGCCCTTTGTGCTGTAGGGCTTGAGGCTGGAAATGGATTATTTTGTTGGTGTTTTGAAAAAGCATCTCCTGCAGGCTGAGACAGCCCTCTTTTCCTCAGAAAGGAGGATTGGTTTTTAGAAGCTTGCACATGCAGAATTACAGAACCAAAACAGAAGCAAAGCCCAGTGTTCAAGGCGTGAGAGATGGAGGCTTTCCTGCAGATGACAAACTCACCCCGCTGTCAGCAAGGGGTGACATTCCTGACCTCTGCGGAGGTGTGGAGATTGGCAGGATGAGTGCGCACAACCTGCAGTACGTTGGCGCTTTGTGGGATGGCTCAGTCACTGCCAGATGTCCATATACCCTCCCCAGAATTAAACACCACGTCAACACTCACTAATGAGCAACACAACCAACCTATGGAAGCATTTACCCCCACAGGATAGCAAAACGTGATATTTAGTTGTATAGGGATATGACGGGAGAAGGGAGCGTTGCCAGACTCCGGCTGCCACGCTGGATTGAAGAGTGATGGTTCGCCCGTAAGCTCGCAATGAAAGAAAAGTTGCTTCTGAAAGACATAACGTTTTCTTTATAAAGAGCAACGCACAATGGAATAACACAGTAAAGTATAATTTATTGTCGATTAAATAATTACAGTCCAGTGCTACACTTCCTGCTGAGATTCTGCGAGCGGAACTGCAACTCAGGTGAAATATAAATTCCTAAATAACAAAAATGCTGATGTGACAATATGCATATTCGCGTTACTGGGTGTCGTTAGCATCGCCGAGACAAAAAAAAAAGATACACAATTGTCCTCCTAGAACTGCAGCACAGGTTATAGAGCAGCCAGCTAAAACAAAAGTGTGTACCAACTGTATTTGACTTGACTGTAATTAGCCAGGAAAGCTGTCCCCGTGGTGTTGCAGTCTGTGCAGGAGAAAAACAATACACTGTGAAATAGATCCCATCATTCCAAAAGCTCATCTGAGAGCCGAGCTTCTTCCAGGCATGGGTGTTCCTCAAGTAAGAGCAGCCATTCAATCCCTTCAGCTTTCTAACCCTAAGTAGGTTTTCTCTTACCACTAATAATACATGTAGTTTTGTACTTGAAAGAAGATACATCACAGGCGGAGATGTACAAGGAACATTATGTGGATAAAGTTTAGGCAAACATATTCTCTATCAGAATATTTGCATTCAAATACAATTAATACCATGGGCTGGAATAGTTTGAACACTGGATTCACTGTGAGCTCATCATTCCTTTCGCTATTAAAGCTTTTTCCTCAAACCCAGATCTGTTAACATTTGGAAGTTATAAGATGTACAATGCTTAATGTTTCCTTAGCCGAGCAGGCTGGGGTGCTGGGAAGGAAAGGAAGAAAAACGGGAAGCAGTCACGGGATTCTGCCCTTCTGCTCTGCTCTCACAAGATCTCACCTGCAGCCCAGCACTTAATTCTGGAGTCCTCAGCACCAGAACATGGATCTGTTGGAGTGAGTCCAGAGGAGGCCACAGAAATGATCCGAGGGCTGGAACACCTCCATACGAGGACAGGCTGAGAGAGTTGGGGTTGTTCGGCCTGGAGAAGAGAAGGCTGCAGGGAGAACTTAGAGCAGTTTCCAGGACTGAAAGGAGCTCCAGGAAAGCTGGGGAGGGGCTCCGGATCAGGGAGTGCAGGGAGAAGGACAAGGGAGAAGAGTTTTCAGCTGCAAGACGGGAGATTGAGATGAGATCTTAGGAAGAAATGTTTTGCTGTGAGGGTGGGGAGGCCCTGGCCCAGGGTGCCCAGAGCACTGGTGGCTGCCCCATCCCTGGAGGGGTTCCAGGCCAGGTTGGATGGGGCTTGGAGCCCCTGAGCCAGTGGGAGGTGGGGTGGAACTGGATGGTCTTTCAGGTCCCTTCCAACCCAAACCATTCTATGATTCTACAATGTGGCAACAGGAGAGGAACACGGGCTCTGAAACCACCGCAGACAAGAACAAAGGCGAGCACAGACTCTGTGCTTGACGTGTGACTCAGTGAAGTGTAGAGCGCCCCGAGTACAACCCATCCCCACAGCTGTAGGCAATCATGCTGATTAATCTGGCAAATCACTCCACAAATTAAGGAAATTAAAGATTGGAAAGGTGGTGTCACATCCAGCTTAGCAAAGCTGGTAGAAATTATTTTAAGTGCCAGAGGAACTTATTTTTCACCCTGCCAGGAAGCTTTCTCAATCGCCTCTGGTCCCACAATACATTAAACACCAAAGGACCCAACAACAATGTGACTAAATTTAAACCGCCCTGCAGCACATTTATCTGCTACGACATCATTTGGATGCAGCTGCTTTATTCATTCTCTGAATCCGGATAAAAGAAATCAGATGGCTTCAATCCTACATGGTTGAGAGAAAGAAGGGTTCGCTCTCATGACGAGGACAAACTCTGCCCAGGGAGGGGAGAAGCCGTGTGCCCCGTGACCTCACCCGGCAGAACACCTGCAACCACCACACAGGGCTGGAGGGGAAAGAGTAGCTGTGCTGGGAGGAAGGTCCATCTCTTCCAAACCTGACGTATCTCCAAGCTCATTGACCATTTCCCAACACGGTTGGTTACTAAAAATATGTTTACACTGCGTGATGCCCCCTAATTCATTTGGCACCAGAGAAAACACAGATCTTTGCACCAAACAAACAGTTGTACTAAAAAAAACCTGCAGTTGGCTGTGGCACACAAGACTCGGGCAGAGCGAGCAATGTCAGGGCTGCAACTTCAGCAAGAGCTGAGGCTGCTCAGCAGAAGCGCACGGGCTGCTCGGGGCGCAGGTGGAAACACGCACTGACTTCTCACCTCTGCCTATTCTTGTGCCAGATGGACCATTGCTGAGTATTGCCGAGTCCACCGCTGTGTCAATTGGAGATGATTTCTCTTCTCAAGGTAAAGTAATCCCTGCCCTCTTGCACAATGACAACCAGACTGCTCCGATACCCGAGTCAGATCAAGAAATCTGTGCACTACATTGCATTTGCAATGCAGGTATTCCATGACGCATTATTTATCCTGAAATTGGAATCTTCTATTTAGAAAATAAGGTCCTCTGTGTCCTTCGGAGAAGCTTCTAAGAGAGACAGTGGCTTGTTGGGAGCTGTGGCAGGAAAAACTGAGCGGGTATAATGCTACAGATGGTCAGATGCCACTCAGTTAAAAACCATACACGGCATTAAAGGAAAAAGTCTTTTGTTCTGCTGCAACACAGCTAAGCATTTCCACAAAGACAGGCAGAAGGGAAACCTTTAATGTCAAACTTACTCCAGGATAATGCATTGTCTCATCAGATTTCCTGACTCCTCATAGCCTTTCTGGGCACCACTCTGCTTCACAGCTGCTGCCCTCAGCCCTCAAAGCCAGCGCTGTCAAACCCCAGGGCAGCAACGCACTGCGTGGCGATGCTCAGCAGAACTGCGTGGGCTGGTCAGGGCACAGGGGGAAAACCAAGTATTTAGTGCTACGGGTATTTCATAGCATCATTTGGTGGGAGAAGACCTTTGAGATCACCGAGTCTGATCATCCCTGTCCACTACTAAACCAGATCCCTGAGCACCTCATCTGCCCGGCTTTTAAACATCTCCAAGGAGAGGGACTCGACCACCTCCCGGGGCAGCGGTTCCAGTGCTTGAGAACCCTTTTGGTGACATCCAGTCTAAACCTCCCCTGGCGCAACATGAGGCCATTTCCTCTCATCCTGTCATTTATTAATTGGGAGAAGAGCCCCGCACCCACCTTGCTACGACCTCCTTTCAGGGATTGTAGACAGCGATAAGGTCTCCCCTCAGCCTCCTTTTCTCCAGGCTAAACAACCCCAGGGCCCTCAGTTCTGCTCCTCGTGCAACTTGTGCTCCAGACCCTTCACCAGCTTTGTTGCCCTTCTCTGGACACACAACAGAGCATCATTTCCCACCAAGACAGACTCAACGATTTCAACACCATTGGGAACTGCACAGAGGTGGGTGGCAGAGAGCAAAGAACACCGATGCAGAATAACAACTAATGCACGGGAATTTTACCACATACAGAAAAAAATCACTGATGTTTTTAGCAAATGCTGGAGTGGAAGATTTTCCAATGAGTTTGCCATTTAACAGCAAATTATTTCCTCCGGAAAGTGGGAATAAATGCAACAGCTTCAAGTTAACCATTTTAACACTGCACACAAAGCTAACTTGTAAACACTCTCATTTGCTATCACCCAAATTAGATGTTGCAACTGTCAGGGCAATTCAGTCTTTTCCCTTCAGTGTACAGAGGAAGTCAAAAGTCATAAACTCATGGTTTTATATTTAAAAGAGAATTTGTTGTAGAACTCCCAGCGCAGCTATAGAACCATTCAACTGCAGTTTTAAAAGCTGATAAATTTGTTTACTTTCCTGTACAGACAATCAACAACTAGAGACCAATTTTCCCATAATGAGAACAAAACATTCCTTTCAGGGCAGGGCACTACCACAAGGCCAAGGGCTACCAAAAAGGTATCTTTACGAGGCACTTTGAGTCACGTTCCCTTTAACATAAATTTGGCAAAGCAATGCTTTTGAAACTATATTTCCCTTGCACTCTAGACTTTGCATTTGGAATCACAAACTTGTTACCAAGACCTAAGGAAGCAGCTTAATATACACTTTCACTTAGCAGAAAATTTCACCTCCTCGGGCACAGAACAGGTCCAGCCGTGTTGAGAGTACAGGCAAGGTGTGGATTTGGAGCACAGCATCCTGCTGTGGAAAGCAGCTCCCTTTCTGGTCAGCCCTGGAAGCCCATTTCCCAACCCCGAGGAACACAACTCCTGCAGATTTGAGGAGGTGTTTTCCTCCAGTAAAAAGAGCAGATGCCGCCAAGCCACGCTCTCGCAGGGAAAGAGCTGTTTCACACCACAAACAAAGCATGAAGTCTCTGTAAGGTTTCCTAACCAGCATTTCTGAGCCCAGCCCTGCAGCTGCTCCTCCTGCCCTCACACCAGAACAGGAGGAGAACCACGGCACGGAGTAGTGAACCAGCATCCACATTGCAACAGTCACGCCAGAGCAGGTTCCTTCTGAACACCTTCTCGCACGTGAGCTTCCCATAAATAGGCTGTTATCAGCATGAGTTGATTTCAAGACAGCAGACATGGAGCACAGGTATTTTTTACGGCAATTACAGTTGCCCGTAGCCCTGCATCTTACGTTTTCCAGGGAGCTGTGCTCAGAAGTTGCCTCCACACCAGCAGAGCAGAGCGGATCTGTCCCTCCTCAGGCGCCTCATGCTGCTGCTGCCTCCTGGCCACCCTATTATAACCTCACCTCACCACTGTCCAACTCTCCTCACCAGCACCTCACGCCTCTGTGGCTGCTGAGTCCACCGGGGAGGACCCACCACGCTCCTAGCACACTCCTGCTCCTGTCCCCTTTCCCCAGCGATGCCCCAGGAGGCACCCACAGGCTTCTCTTAGTCTAAAAATACACAGTTCCTACCCTGCAGGTACTGAGCATCTTATTTCTGTTTCAGGGAGATTCTTTAAGTTGCTAACACTTCTCATACACCGTTACAAAATGCATTATTTTATTAATGTCTTATAAGGGGGTCAACCGAGAGTAAAACTACGATAGAATCACAGAATGATTTGGTTAAGGGACCTCAAAGCCCATCCAGTCCCACCCCCTGCCACGGGCAGGGACACCTCCCACTGGATCAGGGGCTCCAAGCCCCATCCAACCTGGCCTGGAACCCCTCCAGGGATGGGGCAGCCACCGCTGCTCTGGGCACCCTGGGCCAGGGCCTCCCCACCCGCACATTTCTTCCTAAGATCTCATCTAAGTCTCCCCTCTTTCAGCTTCAAACAATTATCAATGTTCTTTCCCTTCCAATTAGAATTCTCATACAACTTGGAAATACACTTGTGACCCTACTGTGCCGGGAAAGACATCGAGCAGGTTGGTGTCACTTCCATGTTTGATTAATTAGTTGCCTCCAGAGTAAAGGTTTCATGGGGTTAAGAGGAGAGAGCAGCAGATCTGCTGGTCATCAGGCTGAAGGTTCAGCAGCAAGAGCCCAAGGCCACGACTAATTACCAGTTACTGACTCATTTTCTAGGACCACTTATCTGATCACGAAGGAAATGCTGCTGTTTCACAGAAGGAAAAGAGTAAACGCTTTCACCTACGGCACTATCTGGAGTCCGACGGTAGGTGCAGCCCATAATTCACCCACAGACCATCCACACGCACTTGTTCAGAGGGGCTGGCGGGGAAGCGTAGCATCACATTTATTGCAAGTATTGATTCACATATTATTAGGAACACAGTAGCACTTTCGGAAAGGTTATCGGAAATGTGAATATACTAAGTAACATCAGACATAAACCAATCATCTGGTGTGCTTCTCTACACGCTAAAGGTACTTTTTCCCCTAGATGTATCCACAACGCATAGTTATGGTTAGTAGCCCTCGTTCTGCTGGCATTCTTATCCACCTGACCTTTCCTGGCACCGGCTGCTGAAAACAAAGATCATAATAGAGTTTAGAAGACAAAAAAAAGGGGAATTAAAAAAAAAAAAAAAGGCATGTGAAGCTACGATCATAAGGCTCTGTTTGAGTCTGGCAAGCGAAGCTGCAATTTGGTTTTATCCTTATGGCCAAAAGCAGAACACTATGGAAGCCTGCTCCAAGAATAGAGAATTTACAGCTTTTATTAGGTTTAACAGATAACCAGGGTATGCTTTAGCAGCAGCCACTCTATGGATCAAAAAGATTTACAATTCATGTGAATATACTATATTACTACACTAGTATTACCACAAAAAATAAAAACTACTTGCTCCAGAGCGGAAGGCTGCTGCTACCTGGCTAATCTCAAGAGGTGTTTTTAACTTTACAAAGTCTTGCTATCGCACATCCTGCAGTTCTCGAGCTCAGGCGCTACAGCACAGGCATCCAAAAAATCTCACCCAAACGCCCAGTTTTACATATACTATGAATAAAATCTAAACAAAAAAATCATTTCCAGACAACTTCAGTCTCAAATCTCTTAAGTGTCTTAAATTTTTCTTAAATCTCTGGATATCAAACCCCTCTAATATGTTCTTGCTCCTGAGGATAATTAGCCCCCGAATTATTTTTTTTAAGTATACCTGAAATACATTGATACTTTACAAACACGTTTCAGGGTTAAGATTGGTAAGTAAACAAGTCTTTGGTAAATAATAACTACTCTGTTACTCAGTTAGAAAACTTAATTTGTAGCTCTAGATTAAATGACTTCTTAAATAACTATTTCTTTAATGAATAAGGCTCACATAGCACAATGCTGAATTGGATGGATGAGTTTAAATAGCAAAACCTGAATGATATTTTCAGGTTCCAAGTCCTGTTAAAAGTAGGTTCCTGCTTTGGCTCATTCTCTCTTTGTGCCCTTCAGCTGAATCGGAATGAGCTTTCTAATTAATTACCTTTCCGATATTTAAAGGTGTCATCAATCTAGAAAATACTGTCCATTGCAAGGATACATTCTACAGCAGATGCTGGATTGTACACTAAAAACTACAACAAACCAATTAGTTTAAGGTTGAATTAATACTTTATAGCTGCAGTATTTCCCAAAAACAGCTGTTTTAGCGCTTGTGCAGTAAAAACCATTGCACTACGCAAGCTTGTGCGAGTTGGAGATGGCTGCTTGATCCCAAAGGAAACCTAAAGGCACAGGACAGTGGGAATGTGAATGAAAATCTGATAACAAGCATTGGCACCCGTGTGATTACAAGAATCCAATTAAAAAATGAATGCCCAAACTGATATTGCTGTTGATTGTGTACTGGATGTCTTCACTTTGGCTAAAAGATATTATACCACATCCTTTAACAATAGCAGCATTAACCGATCTCGTCATTTCCGAGGAGAAATAAAGAGATGTCTGCTTTAGGTTGGGCTTAGAGAGTTTTTAGGGATTATTTTAAACACTTCCAAGAAATGATGAGATTCTTTTCAATGTCTGTTGCAGTTTTACTCTTCTACTACAGATTTTTAATCATATTCCTCGTTAAAGGATCAATAACATTGGAACCAATAAATAGTATGCTTTACAATAAATAATACTCAAAGTATTGTACTTAAATATAATGTAACACTGTAATAGAATCTTCAAAATCAATTCTGTTTTATATATTCTGCCGCAAAAATAACATTTCTAGTCAGAAGGAATTACTTATAAACCTAGCAGGATCTACCCATTCACGTGTGTGTGTAAACAACTTAACAAGGTTTATTATGTTTCCAGAAAAACTATGCTTTTACAGTAGGTTTTCAGCTAAATGTTATCATAATACCGTAGTAAATATATAACAGTGCTTATAATTAGCTCCATCACAAATTTCAATTAAAAAAAAGAATGGAGTGCCATTATTTATAAAGAGCAGCAGCTTTTCTCTTGCTTCACAAGTGACTGTATCTGTGTGTGAACAGAACGTTAGGGCGAGGCGTTCCAGAGGAACCGCAGCTAAGGTTGGATGAGGATGGTCTCATGATGAACAGTGAAGGTCCTGGCAATAAATACCTAGAAAGAATATAACAAATTTAGCAGAATTTACAGGCAAAGTGACATTCAAGAACAAAAGAATTAATTTTTCACGCGCCATACCTTAAAATGGTTGTAGGCAAGAAATTACATACAATGAATCCTATTTATAAAATATCCAAGGCGTTGGGCAGTAGCGAACTTAGGAAACAGATCTGAACTCAGAAAAACTCTTACCAAAATTTCAAGATGTTGTAGTAGGATCAAACATCTTTCCAGTTCTCTATGTTTAAAGCAAGGAGATAAATAAAACAATGGTGCCCCACGTAACGCTACCACCAAAAATTAGTACTTCATCCATTGCTCTCTGTTATTACAACACTATTTATTCAATTTAAACTGGGTAAAAAATGAAATTGATGTTACCCAGCTTTTAAAAGGAAATTTGTAAAAAACAGCTAACTAGGAAAAAACCAGAAATGTTCAGTTTTGGTTTCCAATTCTGATTTTCTATAAACAGACACGCCATCATCACTGCTCTACTAAAGCAATAAACAATGAGGCTACAACCTAGTAAGTCAGCAGCTATTTACCTTTTAAATTCAGGCAACTATAGAGCCTGTATTTTATGTAATACTGCAAGCAATAATTTATCTTATGCCTATTTATTCTTAAATCTCGTCATGTTATCATGTCCTAATAGTTAATTGCAGAAGTCATTAGATGAGCATGGTAAGGGTGCACAAACTCCATCCACACTAAATCAGAACTTCATCGTGAATTGCGTCGATGTTAGGATGGATTAACACAACGCACTGTATGAAGTATCGCTTAGAACTTTTTGTATCATTCTAGTGAATCAGATTGATTAATGATGATTAAAAGACTGATCCTACAAATCTGAGATAGAAAGAGCATCGCACTGTCAACGGGAGACAATCTATCGAAGTAAGCACATGCAGTCGGTTTGCTTAAGCTTTGAGAAAAGCTATTATTAGAAAAATATCATCATCGATATATAATTATTAAACAATTTACAAAAAAATAAAGTCTGATTTGGTGTGGGTTGGTGGTAAGCTTGATCATTACATCTCCAGGCTGAGCCCTACCACTGCCTGACAATACAGTAATAAACTCCAGTGCTTCCCGGAGTATGTGACGTATAAGAGATAAGATTCTTTAGCAAACTGTAAAGATCGCGCAGTAGATTATTTTTCCATTTTCTAACACCAGCGAATTTCTCAAAATATGAACAGTCTGCATTTTTAAACAGGTTGATTTTGGCTATTATTTTAAAGAGATTTTGGTACAGTTTTTGAGCTCTCCTATTGTTTTCTTTACACTTATAATTTTGTGAGAAAAAATGGCATTAATACACATTTACATTAATTAATACTCCTATTCATTCTCTTCATGACATATGAAGAATTTACAGCTAGGAGATGGGGTTGGATAGGAATTTTAAAAGTGAAAAAAGGACTCTGTGGCTTCTTTCATTATTTTTTTCCTCTACCCCGTGTACAAATCAATTTTCTCAGCGAAAGAGGTATCTATTTGTAATCTTTGAAAGCTTCAGTTTCAAAGATTTGTTTTATAAACACAAACAACAAAAAATTGGTTTGTGCTCAGAAAAAACAAAGTTCTTCAAATTAGATTTATAAAGTCTTGCAAAATTTACTTCTTTTCTACTTATTAAATTATACTCCGATCTCTTCTTTCACTGCACACAACTGTACAGAGATTCAAGAAGATTATTACAGAAACCTAGATGAAAAGTGAAATAATATTGTGTTTTTTCCCCCCTTTCTCAAAAAACAGTTCATTACGTTGCAGTTCTTGGCCACAATACGGAAAAGTGTTTCTTTCCACACATATTTTTCACTTCACAAATCCAGAATATCACAGTTAACCGGCATATTGCCGTATCCACAGTACAGGTGGATACATTTGTGGACATTAATATAAAAACCTGTAACTTTAATCAGTTGGAGCTGTTGTGATGCTCTGTTGCTGCACATGTACTGAAATTTAGGATATTGAAGGTTTAAACTCCTCTAGTCTGTGAAATTTATGAATAAACTTCCATTTAGCCTCCAAAGAAACACAGAAACTGGAGATGAGGAAGTTCTACTTCAAAGGGACCATCCCTTTCCCTGCCTTCCAAACGCAAGCTCTTTAGCTGCAGCACATTAGAGCAATCCCATCAGTTTAAATAGTTTGTCATTAGTCATGATGAAAAAAAATCTGCAATATTAACATCAAAAGCAATAAAAACTTCAAGGTTGACGATTTTTCTAGTCTTAGCTAATCAAAATGACTTTACCATACATCAGTAGATGTTAATATTGAATTTAATTTGGTTTGTGGCTAATATTCATCTACTTGTGCTGTGACCAAACAAATCTAGTTTCTGGTTGGTTTTACATTATGTTGGAGGACCTGAAGAGCCCTATGACAATAATAAACGGGGTTGGTGTGCCAAAGAACCACTCTGAGATAACAGCAAGTAAACAATTAGGTCATAAAATAAGTGTAACAGATAATATATCAAAGGTTCGCTTTCCACGTGACGTTTAACTCAAAGCCCTCCTAAGAAATGATGTCTGTAAGATGTTTTATATAAACAGAGCATTTGTAAGTTTATATACATAATACTTCAAATGACCATTATGGATAGAATTTGGAACCTAAGTAATTTAAATCTTACATTTAATTCTCCACCCAGGACTTATTTTCATGGTGGATCATTGACTCCCACAGTTGGGCACTTTTAGTCATCCCTCTACTGACGATATTATAACCCCTCTTGTATCGGGTTGGAGAACTGAACCAGCTAATGGAGAATCGGGTAAGTGCCAAATATTTTTTTTACTATATGATGCTGTTTTGCAAGGTTTGAAAATGTATTTGTTCTCTGTAAGACGAAATAATAAAGCTTTCCATGTGTAGGTTTTGGAAATCAACTTTGCAAAACTGTGCAATACAGTAAATCAGATGGCACTTACCTGACCCTTGGCTGGAGCTGTGCCCCTATAGCATCCCACTGCGAATGTGAAGCCAGAAGTATCCTACATGTTAAGATACCTCTAGGAATGCAAATCTGGAATCAGTGACTTTGAGGGATCTGAGAAGGGGAAGAAAGGAAATTTTCAGTTCACTTTATGGACAGCCTTTGTTGCACCTACTTGGGCAGTAAGCAACCAAGACTTGAATGCAGTTTCACACAGAACGTATATCCCTAATCTTCTTTCAGTGGCACTTCATGAGCGGGCTAGAGAGTTTAGAACAACAGAAACTCAGGACCAAGGGGAACGTTGGGAGTTTTGCCTTTTTTTTAATACATAGTGACCTAGGCTTAAAGAGAAGTGTAGCGATAGCGTCACAGACTAAAACCTGTTCTAATATTTATACTTAGGAAGAAAATATTGAAATGTATACCTTGTATTGTCCCAGTGGGTGCTAAACCCCGTTGGGGATCCTCTTGAATCCGATGAATATTTGTAAACCACCAGCAGGCAGTGTTTACAAAGCTCTACTATTCGTTGGCAACACTGGAGTTGCTCAGGAGTCACCACCTCTGTGCTTTTACAGAATATTGTCTCCCAGGAGCTCCTGTTATGGAAAAAGACACGACTTCTTGTTTTCTGTCACAAACTGCAATCCGAGAGCTTTACTGCTTTATCACACATTTAAAAATAGAGGAACAAGAGAAAAAGCATGACCTTGCCTGCTTACAGGGAAGTTCTATACTATTTAACACAAATGCAGATGCCGAGTCCAAAAAAACAAATTACAAAGTTAATCTTCATATGTGAAATGTCCACAGCCATTTTTCATTTGGTTTGTTCTCTAAAGTGTTTATAGGGCCATTACTTAGGTTTAGCACATAAAGATTTACTGTCAAATAACTGCATATGTGTCCTACAACAGGAATAACAAGAAACGCTGATTATTTTTAACAGGCTACCACCTGAATGCCAATGTGATGGGATAGCAAAGGAATTAATACAAATATACATTATTCCTAAACGCCTACACAGCAAAATAATGATCTTCCAGTTTAAGTACATGATACTACGAAAGCAATATGAAATTAATTTACAGGGGATTAGCACGTGCTCTGCTTCCTTATGCAAATAATCACAGGGAGAGTTGCTCAGTGTAGTCATTCAAATACTACTTATTCTATCTGGTCATCTACAATGAAGTTGAACTTACAAAGTTTATCTACAACAGCAGCAGAATGCAGACTATCAGGCTTTTGTGTTCTTAAAAAGCCATTTCTCTTTCCATACAAAACAGCAAACCTGAGGAAACCCACGTAAAACAGGTACGTTTTACCACAGAAGATGGCAACAGTTCTCTGCATACACCTCGACACGTGTTTGGTGCAAAATCTGACCAGATTACAGCCCGTTTACTGCAATCTGTTCTTTAAAGTTGCAGAACGAACCCAAAAGAAGAATGCTGAGAAGTTGTCCTCTCTCCTACAAAGGTGCTGTTGTGCGTTTCATAGCAAGAAGGACGCTTGTAACTGAACAAAAAAACATCCTGGGAAGGTACAAACAGCCCTTCTGTTTTCTTCTGTGATTTCTGTATTAAGTATGCAACATACAGAGTGATCTCTACACATACCGGATATTTGTGTATTACTTTTACAGTCTTGTTAGACTCTTTCACACAGAAACTCCTCTTACAAGGAGTCAAAGAATTTAACTCCACTTGGGAGTCAGCAAAGTCTTGTTCTGCATGAATTAAATTTTTGCTAGATAAGAAATTCTACTCTTTGTTGAACTCTTCTGCTGCCTCCAAGACTCTTCTCCCGAGCCAAGCAAGCAACAGAATTGTTCAAAGATTTTGAACCAAAACCATTCTTTGTAGAGGAAAAAAAAAGCCAAAAATGAACATTTTCATTCATATTAGATTTGCATATTAATATAAAACTCAAAACAATAACAGCATTATTTAAAGGGAATATAATTACTATATTTTATGACACCAAAAAATGAGCACTGGCATTGCCTTTGGCGTGAGGTGTCAGCTACACTTGTGACTCAATTCTTCCTTTGTAAGTCATGAGCTCCAATAGATACGGCAATGATTTGGCACTTACAGTGATGTGGCCTCAGAACTGACACCATCCAATGAAAGAGTCGACCTAAAGCTCAGACATTTTGAAAATTAGATATTTTTTTCCTTGGATTTTTACATGTTTAAATCCATTACTGAAACGGTTAGCCCTAGATTATTAATTTCTAATTATTCTATATCTTCAGGTGGGTTTAGAACAAATCCAATGTATCACAGCGTTCTGTTGACTGAAAATGAGAAATAAAATACGCCAGCATTGATTGTAATTGGGAAGTTATGATGACTACCAAGATAAGAAAAATAGGCTTACCCTGAATTACAGAAACAGTTCCACAGGCCCTGACCATGGCTCCAAAGCAAGCGATTAAATACACGGTTAAAGAGACGGTACAGATGTAAGTTTTCAATGTCTGGAGCCTTCCAGAGACGCTGTAGAACTGTGCGAACGCTTGTCCTGACTATATCCAAAACCTAGGGAAGAATATTCCAAGGAAATCAAAGCAAAGGCATATTGCAAAACCCAAACCCAACTGTTCGCTCATTGCCTGTGTGCGCACACACAAACACACACACACGCGGAGATGACTGCAGAGCTATGAATTCCCACAGATGTCTGTGTTTCATTTTTGTGCATTCATCAGCAAACTTTTATGCTACACTTTTTCTGTCAATAACATTTTGCAAACCTCAATCAAAATATTTCATTTTTACGACAGAAAAGTTCATTTCTGCTTTTGTCAGCCTGTTCAACACTAGTTCATTTGAATGACGATAGGAGTCTAAAAAGAAATAAAACGGACACAATTACAGACTAGAAGCAACATAATTAACAACCCAAATATTACATACTTGAAGATTATCTCTTCTTTTCCCCCTCCCTTTTAAATATCATCTATTTTATAAAGAACTTAAATGTCCGGAAAAGCTACAGACTGCTTTTGGTGTAATGTCTGTCGAATCTCAGTACTACCCTAGATCAAACCATTTTAGCTTACCTTTCACACAGGAAACAGCGTGGTGAAATCAGGAAGAAAATAACCAGTAAGGTATTTAAAACAGCAACAGTTATAGAAATGCAAAGGATTTATTATATACAGACTATATTTAAAAGCAAGACAATAAAATCTGTCCTAAACAAAAGCCTATGGTTCAGGTAACCTATTAGTAAAAATAGAAGGTTGCCCAGAGCAGTGGTGGCTGCCCCATCCCTGGAGGTGTTCAAGGCCAGGTTGGATGAAGCTTGGAGCTCCTGATCCAGTGGGAGGTGTCCCTGCCCATGGCAGGGGTGGAACTGGATGATCGTTAAGGCTCCTTCTGACTCAAACCTTTCTACGATTTTAGGATTTCCTGTAAAGTAGACATCCTTACTGCCTCTTTTGCAAAACAGCCTCTTCCACAAAACAGTCAGACTCAAGTGGGTGGTAAACCAATGGCGGAATTCACCTACTTAGTATAAGATGTTGCAAATTCTAAAATTTAGAAGCGACAATACTTGCCCAGGACACTTTCAGTTGTGCACGAGAAACCCATTTACACAGTTAAACATCTGACTCGCAAAGGGTTAAATGGATTTAGTAAAACATTAACGTATGGAAACATGGTGTAGAGCTTCCATTTTTTGGTCCTTACAAAGCGTTGTTTGTAAATAGACTGATTAGACACGATGAAAGAGAAAAAGCATAAATAAACCAAATGTTTGCAATAGCACAATGGAGCTGTGCATTAAAGAGAAATGATTAACAGGCACAAAATACACAGATGCCGAATAATGACAACCTCAATGAAATCGCTAATTCACATGTTATTTAAGATCTTTTCTGAAGACCTAGGATTAGTCCGCATGTGTAGGTCTTGTGCTAATTCCATGCACATATGCACACATATGTGAATACAATGCTGTCCTCCCTGTTAGGAATCACTGAAACCACACTTGAGGTCTCTTCCTCCTGAAGAGTGACATTTAAAAGAGTAGTAAATGAAGAGTGGTGATCTCGTTTAGTGACTGCAGGAACTAAACCCAATTTTTGGGCAGCCCCACGCTTAAGGAATGGGTCAAGATCTTCAGATATTCCCTTAGCAGCATGAGCCTACCGCTTCTCAGGCAGCCTTTCCCTTGTGTCTTGCTTGATAAGGCTTTTCCAAACAAATGGCTGGTAGCTGGGGTTGAATGAATCCATTTGAGCTAAATAACATAAAGGGTCAACTATACATTTCTTCGCAACGTTATACTGACTATTATTTATCATGTCTGCAAAATAGAAAAATTCCACCTTGTACAGAACGTAGAATCATAGAATCATTGGGGTTGGAAAAGTCCTCTAAGATCATCCAGTTCACCATCAGCCCAATACCCCCATGCTAACTAAACCATGTCCTTGAAATGCTGCGTCTGCACACTTTTTGAAGACCTCCAGGGATGGAGACTCCACCACTTCCTTGGGCAGCCTCTTCCAGTGCTTCACCAAAGATGTTCTCACTAGTCCAACAGATGCGTACTAAGAACTATGATGTCAATATGTAGCATTTTCTTTTACTTTAGCACCCGGAGTAGAAAAAAACCTAAGGACCGAACCTCACATCTTCTACCAAGCTGCAGACTGCCAGGTATTCTGGAAAAAAAAAAGTCCTTGCTGTTTTTACTGTGTTGATATTGCCACTATGCCAGAGGGGAAAACGTCCCAGTTAATCGTTCTTAGTTTGCAAACATGGCCTCAATCATCCACTTAAGAAAAGAGACAAGGCATTGCACAAGAGCTGGAACTGCACGAAACCTACATCTCCATTTTTCTAAGTTAATTTTCCTTGTTTGCCTTCATCTTTCTGTTTATTTTAGTTTACATCATTTACCTTAACATAACCAATTACCCAGGTGCAACAGAACAAGATGTTATGAAAGAATGTTTTCAAAACAAGACGTACAGACCCTCTGGTAACCATCAAACGCATTTAAAGCAATTGTGTAAAGTGATGTAAGAAAAAGCAGTCCCAACTCCACCCACAGAAAAGGCTCTTTTTCCTAAAAGTCTTGGCAGACTAAATCTCATTTTAGCATGTATCGACTTCCTTCGCTTACTCTAAACTCGTTTCTCAATGTCTGCTGTACCTCTGCTGAAATGCCAGAATATTAAACACTAAGAATATGAGTAGAACTTTAATTTTTCTACATGATATTGAATAATTCTTAAGAAAATATACCTGTCAGAGATGAACATCATGAAATCTAGAACATTGCCCAGGTATTTTTCTTCCCATGTTTTAGAGCTTCCCAGTAAGAACGGTAAAGGGGACTGAGTTTCTGGTTTGTATTTCACAAAGTTGCAGAAGGTACCTTTGAGACAGATTCCTTACTTGCATAAATATTCTCCACCTTGAGCTCACTTCTGCTTTACCCACCCCACTGGAATATAAAACATACTTCTTTCAAATCAACAAAAGCTTACACATTTGGCAGTCCTCGGCTGCAATGTCATTGTCAAAGTTAATCCGTTTTTATAAACTACCCTTCTAAGAATAACTATCTGATTGCTTGAAGGGATTGAGGTTAAAAGCAGTTTAACAAAAAAAGGCAAATCATTTCTAGTGCAAGCAAAGATGAAGGGCCCTATAGTGCTTGAGGAATTATAAGTGTCCTTAAGTTGTAAAAAGATCTCCTCAAAAGAAGAGTAAAGAAATCCCTATTTCTGATTGTGCAGGTTTTGCTAATAACGACCTGGCAGATCAACCTGCATCATCCCGACTTTGTACACGTGCCCTTGGCTTTATCATGCAGTCAAATAAAGGACAAAATTTTAGGCTGTCTGAAATAACGCTTAAAGGAGACAATTCTGACTAGATTGAAAAAGACACAGGTGAATTGAGACAGATGGCAAAGGAGCTTAGGAAGGGCAAGTGAAGAATCATAGAATGGTTTGGGTTGGAAGGGATCTTAAAGCCCATCCCACTGGATCAGGGGCTCCAAGCCCCATCCAACCTGGCCTGGAACCCCTCCAGGGATGGGGCAGCCACCACTGCTCTGGGCACCCTGGGCCAGGGCCTCCCCACCCGCACAGCAAAACATTTCTTCCCAAGATCTCATCTCAATCTCCCCTTTTTCAGCTAAAAAACACTCCTCGTTGTCCTATCCCTACACTCTCCGATCAAGAGCCCCTCCCCAGCTTTCCTGGAGCCCCTTTCAGTACTCTCAGTCCCTCAAAGGGCAGATTTATCAGTCTCCCTGTGGCAAGTCTTTCCTCTAATTTTGGTGGAGAAGGGTTGAAAGAGACACCTTAACCATTCTTCTGTGAAAGCCCTGTATCTCAGTCGCCACAAGGGGCCCAATCTGGTGACTGCTTTCCACTTGTGGCATCGTAGATTAAAGAAAGCAATTCTAGTGAGACATACCCACCAGTTCCAACTGTTCCAAAGATTCCTGCTGAGAAAATGAGATCTCCATTGCTGCGGTGTGAATTTTGGGCCCTGTTATCTGTGTATGCATCTATATATTCCCCCGCTCCCTTCTAGCAGCTCTTCCTCCATGTCAACATTCTCTACAAGCCCCTAATAAGACCCTGGTTTTGTACTGAAAGCTACAACTGCCATGCGCACACAACAGAAAAGACCTCCGTGTGCGTATATTTGGATTACAGTACTCTTTCCTGGAACTAAAAAGCACTCAGATACCATTTTAAGCACAGGACCATCCAGCAGAACAGCTGCAGATATCAAATGAAAAATGACACAATGAAGTTGGTTGCTCTACTGATTCTAGTCAACGGCATAAGAAATAATTCTGCTAAATTATAGGTCTGTCCTACCACTTGACATGGTTTAAAAAGAATTTTGATTAAATTACAGCCTCCTACATTTCCAATTTCTTCTTCAGTTTGTCATGTCTAATTTAGTTTGAGAAAGCTGTGTGGACACACACTCCATTTAATATCTGAACTTCACTTGAATAGTCAAATACTTTTATATCACATGGCATCACATTAAACGGACATGTTTTCTCTGTCCAGTATGAAAATACAAGCATTTAACGCAGTATTCAATAAAATACAATTTGAAAGAGTAAGGATTACACTGCTGATTTTATAAAAAGTACTTTGAGATGAGGATCCAAAATCGTTCTTCCATTCTTCTGTAACGATCTACCAACCTTTTCCAATTATAATATTTATCATGTATGCAGCATTTTGATTAAGTTACTTTCTTTTATGGTCTATAAAACTAGATTGTGAAACTGAGACACACACGAGACTAAATGCCTGGAACTGATATGCTAATCCACCTAATGTGTCAGTGCCTGAGGCAGAGAAAGAGCCAAAATACTGCTTGAGGGACACCAGAGTATTAATAATAGATATAATTTCTGCTACATTAAGGAAAATAAATATTACACAGGAAGATGATTTTGACTGACATATGACATACAGATATGACTAAGACACATAATTAACACGTCAGATTTTGAACAGATTAAAAATTCTTTAATAGCAGATGAGTGAAGACAGAATGATAAACAAATATAACTAGTCCTTTGCAAGACTAAACCAGTGAGTAGACTATTATAATCTTCGCTTGGCAGGTCTGTTTTTTATTCAACAAAATCTGTTGTAATACCGTTGGACAAAGAGTCAAATAACCAAGTGTGATATCTCTAACTCTAATGGAGTTTTAACACGGTCTGAAACTGCTGACTGGTTTATCCCTTATCAATCAAACCTGTTGAATTAATACATTTGTAAGAACGTTTGCTAAAAATTAAGTATGTAAGCACAATCATTTATTTGTTTGCTTTGCTTTCAGCAGACCGATTTTTTAAGATATTGTTTTTGAAATTATACCCCAGGATAATTACGTTTGTCTAAATATAGAGCAACATCATTTCCAGCAATGGAATTAAATGATATATATAAGTTAGCGTTAATAGCCGGTATTTTAGCAGCTCAGGTCACTCCCAGCTACTGCTAAACACCAGCAGAAACTTTGTTATGTGTCCGCTTTCAGATGATCTTCAAAAAATGAAACCCGTGTACTTACTTTTCGTTGCTTTACAGAATCCAGTTTTATCAACCAATAGGATGCAACTTTTGTTTTATGATACTTCCAATTATCCATAATCTGTAGTCATTGCAAAACACAAAAGAAATACACATAAAAACAATTGAAATCTTGCATTTCATTCCTGGGCATTCCTAAAGCATCTAAAAGACCTCTGTGAAAAGAGCTATACTCTAAAAGAAACAGAAAAATATTTCAAAATTTATGTGAGGAAACGTTTGCAAAGACATGCTCAATCTTTCAGTTGAATTCTACCCTCTTTTCCACCTGATTTTTGACAGCTGTACACTACAAAGCAAACAGAAACTTGTCTTCACTAATTTAACCGGCATTCCTTGAACACAGCAACAAGTTCACTAATGCCTAAAGGTTAATCTGTTCAAACGGCGATATTTGTTGCATTAGAGAAACCTTGATAAACATCCTTTCTATAAATGATCTGCAATGCTTTCCTTTTGTGATATCTGAGCGCTACCAAAATAGCGACAGCTGTGAATGCACATTTTTGTTATCCTGTTCTTATTTTATCTTTCTATTGTATTCCAGACCTATGACAAGTTCTGCTCCTCTGACAACTAATATACCATCACACGTTGCATCCAGGATGAAGTATTATTTCTCATTAGAAAATAGTTAAGGCCAGACGAATATACCAAAGAATTCTGCAACAAGAAAGTGCTTTTACAACCATGCTGAGGTTGTATGAGAAAGCACCACTAGATGGAGTGCAGACACACAAACACAAAAACGTCTGAAGAAGAAAATGTAAAGAAGCATTTTATTTCTGCCCCTAAGATGACAAAAACTATATGCTAGTTATGAATACTATCTTCTAGAATCACCCAAATCAACCATCACCACAGAATAATTCCTCTCCACTGTGATGTAGCTGCACAGATCACTAGAGATCTAACCAACATTTTTAAAGTTCATGGGGCAAAGGACATTTCCAATCGGACAGTGAATTAGATTAATTTTAACACACTGTGGACTGTGCTTATGACACCAGAATATAGGTGTTAATATAAATTACTAGATCACTCTACATCTCTACTAAACCGAGAAAAGAACTTCTACTTTCACTGTTTTTTTTTTCCAAGCCAATGTTAGTTTCTGTGCACCAGACTTAGAAGGGATTTCAACACCATGTATTTTCTGCCTATATGTCTGAATATTCATAGAACAGAATCACAGAATGGTTTGGGATGGAAAGAACCTCAAAGCCCATCCAGTCCCACCCCTGCCACGGGCAGGGACACCTCCCACTGGCTCAGGGGCTTCGAGCCCCATCCAACCTGGCCTGGAACCTCTCCAGGGATGGGGCAGCCCCCACTGCTCTGGGCACCCTGGGCCAGGGCCTCCCCACCTTCACAGGAAAACATTTCTTCCTAAGATCTCACCCAAAACTCCCCTCTTTCAGCTGAAATCCATCCCCCCTTGTCCAATCACATATTCGGTGCTGCTTTTCAATTGCCCTTTAGATCAGGCGTTGTTTCACATGTCCTTGATACCAAATGAGGTGGCTCAGGACAGCGTTGGATGTAAGAGAGAGTAAGCTGGCAGACCAGAAGAGCCAAAAAGAGTGTGACTGGTGTTCTTTATGACCAGCAAACTTCCAGTTTGCCTTGCAGCACCCCATTCTGAGTATTCAACAGCAAGTTAAATGTGTCAGGATGTGCACTAACAATATCAGATGAAATATAAACTGTTAATGAATTGTAACATTCTTTTCAGCTTACTTAAAAGTTTGAACTTTCTCCACAATGAAAACTGATTTTTTTCTAACCTTCCTGATTGTTTTTCATATATTTTATGAAGACATAGGAATGTTTTCAGTGCTGCTTTTTCAAGGTCAGAAAGCATGCAAAGCTCCAAGCTTTTGAAATCTTTTGAATTATCCTGAGTTATGGAAGCTTTAAGGCCACAGGAGCTCATGAATCATAAATTAAGCTCTCTACTTTCCTTCATTTTAGTGGCCTAAACAGTAAGAGTCTCGCTCGTAATTCTTCTTTTGTATTTATAGGTACTTACATCTGCTATAATTAATTCTGATTCTTCATCTGTTTTTCCTGGGAACTTCATTCTCATGTCATTGATAATGAGAAGAGTCTCTTTTGTCAAAGCAGCTTCTTGCTCTTTTGTTTTCTGTTGCAGCAAAGACTCACTCTAAAAGCCAACACGAAGCAGAGGAGCGTCATTAGATCACACTACAAAGATGTTTCCTTGATAAAAATCAATTCTAAATAGGGTGATGCAAAATATACTAAGCCTACTGACATAATACCTAATACATAACTAATACACACACGTACACTAATGCATCGCCACTACTTACAGTTGTCAAGAACTCAAAGAAAAGCAGTTTGCATGAAAGTTTGTTTGCAACAGAATAAACAAATATATATTTTATATTTATGATGCCCACTATTTGAAATATAAATTTGAAATTTAAATAACAGTGTGAATTTAAATTCAACATAATGAAAATAAATTATTCCTCGCAAGACCTTCCTTTCAGCTCTGCACTGCAACAATTGAATAGAAACTGCCACTTCTAGGTCACTGTGCCAAGATTTCAAGAAGCTTTAAAACGTGAAGACCCTTTGCTCCTACTCTGGTCAGTAAGGGTTCTGACAGTGCCCTTGTTTAAAATATCAGTGCTTTTTACACCAACACCACCTGAACCCTTAAAGTGCATTCTCAGGAGCATTTAGGGGTTCTCTTTACATCTTATACACAAGGTAGAAGTATTTTTGATCCTTTTTCTTGACTTTTCATGGAATCATAGAATAGTCTGGGTTGGAAGGGACCTTAAAGATCATCCAGTTCCAACCCCCCTGCCATGGGCAGGGACACCTCCCACTGGCTCAGGCTGCCCAAGGCCCATCCAGCCTGGCCTTCAACACCTCCAGGGATGGGGCAGCCACAGCTTCCCTGGGCAACCTGGGCCAGGGCCTCTCCATTGGCATGGTGAAGAAATTCTTCCTCATGTCCAGTCTCAATCTGCCCCTCTCCCGTTTACACCCATTGCTCCTCATCCTATCGCCACGAGCCTTTGTGAACAGCCCCTCCCCAGCTCTCCTGGAGCCCCTCCAGCACTGGAAGCTGCTCTAAGGTCTCCCTGGAGCCTTCTCTTCTCCAGGCTGAACAACCTCAACCCTCTCAGCCTGTCCTCATACGGAGGTGCTCCAGCCCTCACATCATCTTTGTAGCCTCCTCTGGACATGTTCCAACAGCACACTTTCGCATACTTTTGTATGCCCTTTTTTAGGCATTTCTAAACTTCAGTATTTTGTAAGACCTACAATACTTTAGTATATTTTCACTAAAGTAAGAAATGAATATTTTTCAAGTCTAACAAAATATTTTGCTATATGATACATAATAGCGTGGCAGAAACAATCAGATAGCAAATCCACCTTTGTTTATGAGTGCTATAATAATACATCAATGATTCCTAACTATAAATTACTTAATCTAAAAACTTAGTTTCTTTACCTTCCGTACATTTGCATCTTACCAGCCTCCAAATATGACAATAAACTGCTCTTTTCTTTCCCAAAGGATAGATAAACTAATACTTTATCTTGCACAAATGATTTCAGTTTATAAATTTAAATTTTATTCTAGCAGTAATATATAGTATATTATTCTTAGTTGCAAAAATAATTACGAACAGAGCTCCCTCCACAATACAGTGCTAAATTACGGGTAGTTCTCATCCATTCTGTAAGTAATTTTATTCACATTACTTTAAGAAGCATGACCTAAGCTCTGTCACCCAACATAATTGTTCTGCAGCTCATATTGAGGAGCTTCCTCAATGAAAAACAGAATACGGTTTCTTCCTAATGTTAATTTAAGTGAGTAGCCCATTTTTAATGTCAGATGGTAAGGTACTGTTTTTAATCTTTTAGTAATTTGTATTTGATATAGAGTTGATGTGAATAGAAAAATCTATATTAGCCCCGTCTCATTAAACTCTCGGAGTATATCTTGATGATAAAAAGGGCACTTTTTAAACTTTAGATAGCTAATGTGATAAAAAATACCTTTAACACATTGTGGTGAAGACACAATCCTAATGACTTTCCAATTCTATTGGCTGACTTTAAAGATGGAAAACCATGTTAAGGAGTATTTCACAAGCTGTCGGGACACAATTTTAAGAGCATCCTTTTTCATCATTTAGACAAAGCCTCACAGGCAAAACAGATAATGAGTGTACTACCAGATAAAAATGATGATTAGAGACGGTAAATACTATGAAGTGAGTTCATTAGCATCACAGAAGGATTTCTCACAATCAAAGCTCACCACAACAGAGAAAGGCTGTGAATATGGTCTTGCCCCACCTCCAGATGGAATTATTTGGGGGATGAACTACACAGGTCAGGCACCAAAGCATGAATGGAAACACACTGGCACCAGCACTCAATACAATACTGAATGAGGCGGGGGGACTGATTCCAGCAAATGCTGCCTAGGGATAAGCGGATGTGTGCTCAACCATGCAAAGACAAAAGAAGGAATGCCTGGGTTGTGAAGGAGATACCAAAAGAGGAAGACAGTCTAGCCACAAAAGGAAAAAAATAACGGTTCAGAAGTACATCGTGAAATTACAACTAACCACACAAATTTAGAATCATAGAATCATAGAATTGCTGAGGTTGGAAAAGACCTCTAAGCTCATCCAGTCCAACTGTCAGCCCAAAACCACCATGCCTGCTAAAACATGTCCCCAAGTGCCTTGTCTACATGCTTTTCTGAACACCTCCAGGGATGGAGACTCCACCACTTCGCTAGGCAGCTTGCTCCAATGCTTGACCATTTCTAAGCAGCCAAGAGTGTTTAATCTGATCTATTTATTCTATGAATTGTTTTACCATCTGAGAGTCTAAACGCTTGTCTGCCTCAGGGACTTCTTTCGTTTTCAAAAATGAAAGAAGTTTCATCTTCAATTAAAACAAAAAAAAGATGACTTCTGAGACAGTTACTGTAGTGGCAGATCCTAACACCACCAAGAATTACCAATAAATAAATTATGCCCTTTGGAAGTAGAGCTCTTCTGCAGTGGTATAGTGTACGTGGATTAGGTACAGGAGGAAGAAAACTAATTACACCTTCTCCTCCAATGGACACTCCATACAAAGTCTTACTGACATTTTTATCTTTGTACAATGTAGAGTATACACTGGCTTTGAAATATTGATTGGCTGGAGCACCTCTGCTATGAGAGCAGGCTGAGAGAGTTGGGGTTGTTCAGCCCCGAGAAGACAAGGATCCAGGGAGACCTTAGAGCAGCTTCCAGTGCTCAAAGTGGCTACAGGAAAGTTGAGGAGAGACCTTTTAGAAGGGCAGGGGGAAGATTTAGATTTGACAGTAGAAAGAAATTCTTCACCATGCGGGTGATGAGGCACTAGAACAGGTTGCCAAAGGAAATCATGGCTGCCCCATCCCTGGAAATGTTCAAGGCGTGGTTGGATGCGCCTTTGAGCAACCTGATCCAGCGGGAGGTGTCCCTGCCCGTAGCAGGGGGATGGAAAGGGTTGGGCTTTAAGGTCCCTTCCAACTCAAACCATTCCATGATTCTATGATTTTTTGTTACTGTGAAGATTTTGAAGACAAGTACATCCTTATTTCAGAAGAAGCAGTCCCCAAACAAATCAGAGAAACTTTCTAAAGAGAGGTAAAATCTCTTTTTGTCTTCAAAAAACTATTTAGGAGGGCAGCTTTCCCAGTGACAAAACCTCTAAGATTTCCATTCTCACAAAACATGACGTCTGTACTGCTGCACCAGGGACACCAAAACACCGCAGCTAGCACTTGCTGTAAGTCACACGCAGGTCTAAAGATATTATATTCCTGAATTTCTACAAAACAGCACTGACTATAGTACCGCACTGTAAAAATTAGTAACGTATTTACTGAGTTTTAGAGAAATGGAACACATTTTGAATGTAACTGCTGTGTTAACTCACCCCTGAAGAGTTCATAGTTCCCAAGGTGGGTGCCTGAGAGCCTCTGGCCGAAGATGGGCTGCGATTTAAAGAATGAGACCTATTGCCTGAGGATGTATGCTGCATTTGGAGAGATGCTTTGGCTGAAAAGGACCGTGGCTCAGCCGCCTGTGACTGCATAGTCAATATTGATATCGAACGAGGGCAGCTTACAGAACGCCTTATTGGGCCTGCGGATGAGGTGGGGGATGAAGATGATGGAGATTTTGTATTTTTAACTGACGGTTTCCAGCTCACTCTACCTGCAGACAAATTAAATGGACGATGCAATTATTTATTACTCTTTTAACACGCATTTTCCAGTCTTTGTAACTAACAACATACAACCAACACATGCGCACATTTGTTTTACCATGATGTACGCTAACGAACAACTATACGTGAAGCAGTCAGTCATGTTGGATCCCCTAATAATACATACTTTACATACTCTATAAGAACATTTATTCCTTCCTCACAGTCCGTTTTGATCAGGTTGACTCCAGTCCTCCACAACATCCACCAGATTTATGAGAGAGTGCATAGGCCCTAAAGGTCACAAAAGTATGTGATCACGATGCGTGGCTTCCTGACTGTAAGAATATGGAAGCAGGAGAGAAAATCTGCTTGATGGATCCCGCAGTTGCAGATCCGGTCACCCTCATCTGCCCCTGCATAGCTGTACAGCTTTTACAGTTCATTTTTCTGCTAAATAAAGGACACTGCTATGAAAAATAAAATTTGAGAAGCAGCGTTATATGCGTTGAATTACATAATGAAATTCTTTGGGACAATAAACTGCTAAAACAGAAAATAACATGCTCTATCTACGATGTTCAATAGAGTGTGCTCACAACAATGCTCTGAGATCTGTGAAAGGACCTCATCTGGAATATACAATCTTCACTGAGTGTCCAGATACGTTTCTTTATCTTTTCTATATTGCAGCAAATTCAAGCTTAAAAAGACCTTTTAAAGGAAAAAGAAAAGGGCAACCTGCTAAAAACCAATCCAAGAGGAACAATCACACCATTTCCAAGTGTAGCCCTGGTGGTAGCCCAGGTGTATTTTTCTATTTAGAATTCTTGGCAGAAGAATATTCATTTTTTCCTTGTTTTTAAAAACTCACTTTCATTCCTTTAGACAAGATTTCACAGAAGAATCAACAAGGGAACCAGAGTTAGACCCCGAGTTACAAACGATGATACATTCTAAAATACTGAAGCATTTTGTGTAAACCATGGTGACTGTCAGACTTGCTGGGGAAAGCGATCATTTTACTTACTTGATCGTTCCAAAGATTTGCATTTATTCTCTTCAAGATCGTATGAAACTTTCTTCTCTTTTTTTTCATTGCGATCCTCCTTTTCAGTCTCTTCTCCCGACTCTGACACGCTGCTACCGCTATCACAGCTACTATCACTAGTGTAGTTCTTCAGCCTTCTTAGGGGCTGGGCACATTCTGGCATCGAACACAAGGGCTGACAACAAATAAAAAACCAAATAACTAAAAAAAAAATAACACTCAAGAGATGAAATCCATTCATAATCCCAAAAGAACACTTCACTATCACACCAGGTTCCTGATTCAGGCAGGTTCCTTTGTATATATTTAAACCCTCCCAAATTAGATCGGAAGTTTGTCCTTGATTTTAAAATAAATGCTTAAATATTTCACTAAATTCACTACCCAGAAATGCTAATCTCTCTCACATGAGGAACAGCATAATATAGAAAAGAGGAAAACCAAATATTTTATTTGAAGTATGACTTACATTACCAGACATAATGAATTATAGTTTGAAATCATAAATCAGTGATGCACATTACACTGACAATCCATTTCAGGCCCTCGCTGGTATCTGCTATAAGTGAAGCTACAGTTTAACAACAATCAATGTAAAGAAATGCACCAGGGGACTTTGGCTGATCCACTGCTGAAAGAGAAAGAGATTAATCCACATCCTGCAGATCGCAGGAACTGAAAGAATATAGCAAGATGTATTTCAAATTAGCTGGGTGTGTTCGGTGTCACACACGCACTCGGGATCCAGTGTCATCGGGTAATTAATCCTCTGCTATTACCAAGGATATCAAGACAAAAAGCAAAAAGTAGGAGTCGGAGAAACTGATGCAAGAACAGAAAGTACAAATGAATTTTTTACTTTAGGCAGATAAGAAAAACGTAACATCCTCCATCATATGTGTTATCCCAAGACGGCTCCCGTGGTCACATTTTCTTTCCAGTTGCTCTTAGTTTATAGGAAGCTACAGTGATGGCCTCATCTTCATAGGCATCTACTGGATTGCAATTAAACTCAGATTTAAAAATATTAGTATCACTATTCCTGAACGTATTTTGGGTCACAGTGAAAGAGAACTCTCGGGATGAATTTAAATTGCCCTATTATCTTAGCATAATGTAATGCACCAAGACTTACTGTGCACAACGCCTCCAATCTACTGTTCCCGCGTGATACACTTGTAGCATAAGCTAACTTATTTTACCTGAACTTCTGCTCCAGCCAAGGAAGGAAAGAGATTTCTACCACTAACCTAAAAGTGACAGCACGTTCATACAAGCCCAAGCTGTCAGAGCAGCTAAGAGCTGAAGAAGTACATTCCATTGAGGAGAGCCCTGCCAATTGCTCGGATCACACAAAGACTCTTTTGCTATCTGTCTGTCTGCTAAAAGGACAAATTAAGGTGTCTCAGCACACATTGCTTTCTCAAAAATATCTGTCCTATGAAACATTGTGTATCAGGAGATACATTGATCAGATATTCCTGATGAGTTATAGAAAGTATAAGTATTCTCAATCCAAATTCGCAGGGCCTTTAAGGCAGATCTCATTCCCACAGGATGCACACGTTCCACAAGTTCTACCCTAAACAACGAGAGTATCCTGAGCAAGACTCCACATCAATTAACCAAGAAGAATGAAAAGAAATTACAAAAAAAAAGAAATTACAAAAAAAAAGAAATTACAAAAAAAAAGAAATTACAAAAAAAAAGAAATTACAAAAAAAAAGAAATTACAAAAAAAAAGAAATTACAAAAAAAAAGAAATTACAAAAAAAAAGAAATTACAAAAAAAAGAAATTACAAAAAAAAGAAATTACAAAAAAAAGAAATTACAAAAAAAAGAAATTACAAAAAAAAGAAATTACAAAAAAAAGAAATTACAAAAAAAAGAAATTACAAAAAAAAGAAATTACAAAAAAAAAGAAATTAAAAAAAAGAAATTACAAAAAGCAATAATGACAAATAATAGTTAGATCTGGGTTTAAACTGACCTCTTAAAATATTTGATAGCTTAGCAATTCTAATCACCTTGATTTTCCTCTTATCCTAACCTGATTTTTCCTTGATTAAACTCATCTGATTTCGTATCAGAAGAATAAAAATAAAAGCAATTGCTCATTTCCTCTAAGATAGCTGTTATTTTATGTCCTTAGTTCTTTCCCCCCCCCCCCCAAACAAGTGTAATGCAATGAATGTGAATAAACCTGACGGTGTGTAAGGATAAGGTGCCCTCTAGAGGCTACAAATAAACCAGACACATCCAGAATGTGTTTCTCTGAGTAGAATATAGTAACATTTTAATTGCAGGCAAAAAAATGCCTTCATCCTGGAGAATTTTTGACTTGTTTTCTACTCCAAGCTCCTAATGACGTTCGATACGGAAGAGTTGTTGCGTGCAAAGCCTTAATCATGCACACAGTGCTCCTCTAGTGCTCAGATACATGTATATGTACGTATGTTTCTATGTATGGAGGAGGATCAGGAGGAAAACACCTCTCTATCCTAATGATTCCAGCTGTTTTGCATAGTTTCCCCAGTCCTGACTGCTCCTTTTTCCAAGGAAGAGAATGTGTCCAGAGCAGAGCATCCGACTTCCTAAACTGCCAGCAGGTTAGCCACTGACTTTTAAGGGAGGGCAGGACTTTATGACCTTCTGAAAGAACACGTCGTGTTGGGTAACACAGCATGAATAAAACCGTTCCTTCCGGTTTGTTTTGTCTATCAGATCTTGCATACGTTACTTTTTTCATAGGCTAATGAATCTTTTTTTTGTCCAATTTTGTGATTAGAAGCAGACGAGTTTTACAGCTGGATTATTCTCTCAACAGGGAGTTCTACTGCCTACCTCGGTCACCAAATCTCTACACGGATATCAATTTAGACACTACATCTCTCAGAGAATACCCTTTACAAAGAGGTGGTCAATCAGGTACGTAGTTTTAACCATCTACACCTTTCCCCTTACAGGAAAGACGTGACGCTCTTTGAGTACCAGATACAAGAACCATCTACAATGGACATCTGTATTTCAAAGGGAGAATATTACGCAACCAGGGAAGTCTCCAGCCCCAAGGCTTCGCTGCATGCATGGTTTATAGGATTGAGAAGTATATCTGGACCCTAAAAAAATATGCAGGAATAGAGATCCTGTACAGCATGAAGTGTGCGCATTGCAAGGAAAAAAAAACCATCTCCTTGAATCAAGCTAATTGCTTTCCCTTTTGATATCATCAATTATATGCAAAAAAAAAAAAGTGGGAATTTTGGTCATACGCAATTGTTTCTTTCTCCTGTAAGTGCAAACAATATTGTCCTGGTAGGGAGGTTTGTAAGCCGCAGAATCTAAATCGCTGCTGGAAAGAAGACATGCCAGTGGGGTTGAAACTACTTTGAAGTCTCTTCCAACCCAAACCATTCTATGATTCTAAGGCCGTGTCATACAGTCTCACTAACAAATTGATCAAATGTCATCTTAAAACTAATTACGAGAGGTTTCTGGACTCAGGCTCAGTACCCTGTTAAACATTTATGGCCTCCAGCTCGTGAATGGCTTCTGTGCAACCAGTGTAGAGACAGGATAGAATGAGTCTGTGTGCACACAATCAGCCAGAGAGATGCTCTTGGAGGGCTGCTGGGAAAAGACAGGCTGCTGGGAAAAGGAAACATTTGACCGAGATGTTGAACTTGAATTAAGTGACCCTATGTTAAAGGTCAAAAACAAACCACGAGGCAAAGAGACCTTGAAGCATCTCAGTTGAGGGTATTGCCAGAGTGGACCGGATTATTTTTTCTTCCTCTTCTTTAAATGAATCCCCCACTCTTCAAGCCCCAGCTCACAAAATCCCTATATTTGTAATGAGGTTCCTGCAAATCTATCTTAATACCGGATTGGGTATGCAGATCCTCTTTCCAGTACGCACACCCGCAATAAGATGTAGCTCTCTGGATTCTTGGACACATATAAAGAGCCCCTGCAAGCTCAGGACAATTTTCAGCTTTCATTTTCTACAGAGATCCCAGATTTGTACACCATGTCATCAGAAATATAAAATGCTGTGAAAAACATGTACGTGCATCCATAAACAAATCCATTAGAGCTCAGAAACATAAATGTCGGCTCTTCTAAGCAGACTTGACCTGAAATGTCTATAGGATATAAGAAGCACACTTATTTTAGCCAAGCCCAAACTATTTATCCGCACTACCTTACAGAGATATACAGTGTATTTAAGGCAAAGACTTGCATGAACACACTATCAGGAAGCATTTAGCTAAAAATAATATATATTTAGTTTAAAAGCAGATTTCGGATATGAAACAGGCTGTAAGATACCCTATGTGACCCTTATAGCAAGTAACCAAGCTACAGATACATCATAATCATAATTAATCCTTTGAGCTTCAATAGTGCCCGTTATCCCATGATCTCACAAGTCCTTAGTGGCACCAATCGATTAAAGATGAAAGCATCCTTTTGAGATAGGCGATGGATATAAAAATCATTTCACACACAGAAATCAAGCAATCTCTTGTACAGCATTTGTTGCCATGCACGACAATTCCTCAAAATAGCTTAGAGAAGAAAAGAAGGATCTTCTATCCAGTTAAAATTTTAATGGGATTTAGTTGGACAAATAATCGTTATGCTTCTCTTTATACTTAAAAAAAAAAAAAAAACACCACTAATGGCAGCCTGACAGAGAAAATTCCCAACAGGTTCGGCTAAATGCCCCATTTAAAATTCTCAGATTACTTCCTAGAGAGTGAAATAAAAAATAGGGATCTAAAAGTCAAATACCTTCGGTCCTCGCTGCCTGCTGCATTTTCCCATTAGTTTTTCGTCATCTATTTCGCACTGCTCCAGAAGATCCAGAATGTCCTCCTCCTAGAAATGGGAATTGTGGTATAGTTAATTTGGGAAAGGACAGATCCTCTACTTCCAAAGCTCAAGCACCAACTGTTAGGAATTGGAAGTTATTTTGACTGCCAATTCCTGAAATAAGAATGAATCCTTCCACAGGAGGATATGAAAGTATTTCTTCTGGTACTTGCATCTCTGCTTGCAATCAAAGTGACATTGAAAGTTAAAATCGAGTCTTAACGCAAAGTCCAAAGAAACGGCTGAACAAAGATTCCTCAAACTGCTGGACGATGCCAACTAAAAGATGGGAAATTATGTCTCAAATTTCCAATTAAATCACATTAGTTGTTCATTTTAAATGTAGTCATTTTCCTGTTGTTTCTCTCTGACTACATCAGCAATCAGGCAGAGTTTACGGATGCCTTATGCTAGTGGAGCTGGTTTTATGGTATCTCTCATTCCAGTCCATACATGTGGATGAATAGGTTGGGGACATTACTGGAGGAAGGAGGAGGCAATTACCAGCTCAAAAGCAATTTCTGCCAACCTCTGGTTTGGCCAGGGGTAAGGCCGAGGATCAGCGAACTGGTAAAGTAGCTTAAAGCCATCTAGCCTGTCTCCACCCCGGGTCCACTGCACTTCATCCAGATTCAAGGATCTGGCCCACAAGCTGAACAAAGAATAACAATAAAACGATGGAAACATTATCAAATGCTATTCATTAGCCATCACACACAATCACCATGAAACTAATCCACAAGGTCATGATATCCAAGATAAATAACTCCTACAGCCAATACTTCTCGTGCTTCAGTACCTTCATTCTTTTCAAAGGGTTATTCATTTCCCGTTGAAGTGAAGCTGCTCTCCCAGCAAGAAAGGTCTGGAAAGCAGTGGCTAATAAGCTCTCATACTTTTCAAGCAACGTTTTATCATCAGGAGGGTAAATTCGCCTAAAATAGAGGGGGAAAAATGAGTAGAAGATAAAAGTTGAGCTAATTATCACACCAGAAACAAGTGCAAGGCAGCTAATTCACAGTCTCTTCTAAAAACTGCATGCGCATCCCATCTGTAATAACTATTTAATATCATATCATAAAACATAGACTCAGAACATTGTTCTCCAAATCTAATTTTAACTCAGTGAACACACTCCTGTTTAAACCAGCAATTAGCCAGTCAAAAGAACCACCAGGCAGGTCATTCCAGAGATATAGCAAATCTCAGGTTCGCAGTACTCCGAAATCGCAGTGGGTGGGAATGATGCATGCAGGTGGGAATGATTCATGAAATACCAACAAAATATTGCGTGTCAAACTCAGAGCCATAAAATAATCTGTAGTGGCAATAAAAGGACACAAATCAGTGAAAATCTGAATAATTGCTTGGAGTTAATGGCCATGATGTAAATGGAAGACTGAATATGTCCTGCGCTTGAATGATGAATCCTCCAAAATAAGGAATAGGAAGAAGTAGATACAATAAAAAACCAAAAAACAAACAAAAAATCTTTCTGGTACACAGATGTACAGGTCAATTCTGACTTTTTGTTAAAGCACCTATGCCATTATTGTCTAAAATCACAGGTAGGAGACTATGACAACATCAGAAGCAGAACTTGATGATTTGTTCATGCTCATCAAGCAACAATGAGCTCTGAAGAAAAACACTCCAATCCATTTGTCATGGATGCCTGAAACACAGCCAGAAACAATGAAGGTGGGAGACTAATTTCTAATTTATTGCATGGAGTAATCCATAAGTTAATTCTGATGGCACTGCTGACTGGCATTATGTGACTGTTATACTTCTGTGGATCGTTTGTGAACTTTTTACAAGGTTCTTTCCTCCTTTTCCTTTTCAATCTTTTTTTCTCCTTGAAAAAGCGACGAGGCCCTGGCCCAGGTTGCCCAGAGAAGCTGTGGCTGCCCCATCCCTGGAGGGGTTCCAGGCCAGGTTGGATGGGGCTTGGAGCCCCTGATCCAGTGGGAGGTGTCCCTGCCCGTGGAACTGGATGGGCTTTAAGATCCCTTCCAACCCAAACTGTTCTATGTTTATTATATGATACTATTATTGTGTTACAACAAAAAAAGGATGGTTATCATCTCATTAGACTCAGGGTGGGTTAAGAGGAGATGGTTCCAGTTTGCATAGAACACCTGTAAGAGCTCTATTCTCGATGCAGTCAAGACTTTTTAATGATGTTGCTTCTTTTGCTGAAAAAATGCCTTTAAAGAAGGGATATTCATTTTAATATATATAGACATACACTGCAGCTAAAGGCCATCTCAAAGTCCTATGCATAGAATCATTAAGGTTGGATAAGAGCTCTAAGATCATCCAGTCCAATCCTCAGCTCAACCCCACTCTACTTACAAAACCCTGTCCTGAAGTGCCATGGCTACACACCTTTTGAACCCCTCCAGGGAAAGAGACTCCATCACCGCCCTGGGCAGCCTCTGCCAGGGCTTCACCACTCTTCCAGTAAAGAAATATTTGCTAATATCCAATCTAAACCTCCCTGGCACAATTTGAGACTTTTTACTTCCTCATTAATTCACGCGTGCTTGAAAGCATGGCTCTTACTACTCCTACTCCTCCTGAAATCAGTGGGCTGGTTGGGCTTGCAGACACACACTTGACTAAGCCAACTGCTGAACCGACATCCATAGGTTAAATCCGAGCCTGCTGAGATTGATTGATGTTTCTTTGGATTTTTATTTGGAAAGCAATATTATCCATGCAGCAACACTAGTACTCAAAATTTCCATGATTCTATGGCAATGCCTGGCAGGAGCTCTGCAGGAGAACACCAAAAGGAGAAAATACTGCATAATGCTCAGCTAAAAGTTCTCTGCATCTCTAGCCAAGATTCCTCTAGCCTGTTGATCCAAGATTCCTCAGGCTCTGTTGATCCTTCAGCTTTTTTGCTAACATATGGTAACAAGGAAACACAAAGCTTTCCCATGTGCACATTCCTCATGGAATGATACTTCCCTTTTCCCTGACGAAAAAAGATATTTTGTAGTTTTATTGATTTACATTAACCAAAAAGCTAAATAAAGAGAATATTTGGTTTATTTTCAGTCAAGAACAGAACAAACAACCTAAAATGTGATCAGTTAAAAGGTTAGACTTTAAATTTATTGGAAAAGCAAAATGTATTAAAGCATCATGATCTTTCTCTTTCTTATAGTCTAAGCAGCATGGAAATAAGCCCTTCATTATAAGCGCCTTTTTGATGTACTTGTTCAGTTCCATATATGTTGAAAAAGGATGTAATTAAAATGGGGAATGTTACAAAGAAAGAAAATGTGAATTCATCAAAAATTAAAATTTCACAGAAGCAGCTATCTGTTTCAACGAGATCTTCACTGGGCATTACAGAACATCTGCTCGAGAAAGCAGAGATGAAGAACAGCAGTAAAGGCATCCTGACTAATTCAGAGTAAAAGATGTGAACTCAGATCTCCCACGTCCTGGGTGAATGTTACAAAGAGCTGGCAAACACGCTCATCATCTCTTCCTACCCGTACTCTGCTCCTTTTCACCACGCAATCATAGACTTTGCTTTCACTACTCACTGAAGCAAATAGCAAGAAATATGAACAGAATAATAGAATGGTTTAGGTTGGAAGGGATCTTAAAGCCCATCCAATTCCAACCCCCTGCCATGGGCAGGGACACCTCCCACTGGATCAGGGGCTCCAAGCCCCATCCAACCTGGCCTGGAACCCCTCCAGGGATGGGGCAGCCCCCACTGCTCTGGGCAGCCTGGGCCAGGGCTTCCCCACTCTTATTGTGAAGAATTTCTTCCTAATGCCTAATCTAAATCTTCCCCCTTCCAATATAAAGCTATACCCCCTTGTCCTTCACTCCATGCCCTTCTAGTAAGTCATTCCCCAACCTTCTCGTAGCCCCTTCAGGTACTGGAAGGCTACTATAAGGTCACAATATCCTAAAACAGAATACTTGTTTTCCGGCCAACGCCTATTATAATCAAGTCAAAGATTCCTTTTGAATGTATTTTACTAAGGAATCTGAAGACACTTATGCTTAAGCCTACTTAAAAAAACCAAAGCACAGCAAAATGAATACAGCATTTCAACTTCATGTTAACAAAACAAATGGAAGCATGAAGAAAGTTTCTGAACTTCTAGCAAGCCTCATAACATCCAGATTATTTTTCTTTTATAGGGGATTACTCGAATTTGATTTTTTTATAGGGGAACATTCACACCCCTATACTGCCCCCTCTTCAGTACTATCTGAAAATAAAACAAAACACATTACTGTCTAGAGCACATGTATATATTTTTTCTATAAATGCCTACACACATGTACCACAAATACTTGTTTCCATTATTCCTAAGGAATGCACCTAGTCATGCAGAAAAAATAGTTACCTGTAATTCCCCATGTGTCTATTTTCATGTTCCTCTTTGGATATCTGTTTGCGCACTTGTGCAAGTCTTTCCTTCTGCAAAACAAGAGAATAAGGAGATTAAAATAAAGACAGCACAAGCCACGGGCAAGAAACAGCACATTTTTCCCTCCCTACCAGTTCTTCTTTTCTCCTTTCCAGTGTGTGGCGCTGCTTCTCCCACTCTGAGGAACCTGGCAGTAGTTTTTTCATTGAACCTTGACCGTACAGTCTCTTCTGAGCCTCCGCCTTCTGTTGAGCTAAATTTCTCCTTTTATCACTTGTCCTGAAACACAGATGATATTAAGATATGTCAATACAATGCAGCCGAGATGAGATGCCCTTTCATCTTAAGGATATCATTTGTCTTTTCCAGTCAGTCATGTCCAGTTTATGACATAAAATTAGAATTGAAACACTCATTAAGACATTTTTAGAATATTAACTTGTACGACTAGAATAGTTTCCCACCTTCAGGTGGACTGTAATGACTCTGTACTATAATTTAATGTACGAACGTGATTGTCTTTGTTTTCCTGAAGTATGGAGTTTTTCTTGTAGAGAAGCAGCCTGATCCAATGGGAGGTATCCCTGCCCATGGCAAAGGGTTGGAAATGGATGGGCTTTAAGGTCCCTTCCAGCCCAAACCGTTCGATGATTCTATGAACAGATCACCAAAGCAAATTCCCCGTGTGGCCCCACACCCATGACTGCACTCACATCCCCACTCTGAGACCTGTTTGAAACACCATTACAAAACAGGAGTATGAAAATTACTATTAGTGTTCATTTTCACAAGCACATGAGTGAGAAGAAAAAAAAAATGGGTTAATTTCAATAGTAAAACTGACAGCGAGGGAAACAGTTACATTTTGAAAACATTACGGTAGGAAAACAGGTCTTAATTTTCTCCTAGTCCTATACAAGTTAAAATAAATAAGCAAAGAAAGAAAAATCAATGCAAAAGAAAGACCTAGACTAAAGAAAAGAGGACAAGCTTACCGTATGTTGAGAAGCTTTAATGCATTTAGCAGAACACCTTTTTTTACATCATAGTCTATTTTTTGATCGGTTCCAAAGCTCGGGGCACGATTAATCTGAAAAAAACCACAAAATAGAGAAGATTTCAGCCTCACTGGGAACACAATGACTGTAATAAGCTTTGGAGAAACCATTCTTTCAAATATAGCAGCGATTAAGAGAATATATGTTGAGAAAATCATGCTTGATCTAGCTGAACACCTTCCACAATCAGCACCACTCTTAACTCGCAGCTATCTGGTTGAATCTCCTCATGACGGGTTGTCTCACTCTACTTCTGGAGCCGGGGCAGTTTCATGCATTGGGTTTCTTTGAATAAACTATCTTCAAAACTACGAATCCTCTAATCTGCTGTATACAGCAATGCAAACAAAACAAAAGCTGCTTAATAAACAAACACAGTGTTCCTTTATACACACTCTTGGACATAATGTTTCTCAAGGTTGGATCCTACAGTTGGACTCGACGATCTCAAGTCTTTCCCCAACCAAGCGATTCTATGGTTCTATGAGTCTATACATTATTTTTACATCACAGTTTTTATCTCCCAAAATATCTGCTTGACTGTTAATGATACTTCAGCTTCTTTGCTTCCTATGACTTTTAAACAGCTATAGAATTGAATTGTTCCAGTTGAATTCCTCCAACTGAAATCTTCAACATTGGTTTCATAATTAAAATTCCACTGGATATAGCACGTACAATTGATCACGCTATTTGTAAGCACAGCAGTCGTGCAGCTCAGTGTATTTCATAATTACACACTCGTCAGCAGAGGACCTCGTAGATATAATGCTTAAATTAAGCAGCATAAGCTGCGGCACCTCCTGTGAAGTCTCCCTTCATCATTTGCAAAGATTCCAATTTTACAAAAATTAAGCAATGCAAATGTGTAAGATACATCATTTTCTTCTCCATCAAGACACGGGATAAATTTCAGCCTGTCATTTTATCTCTTTACCAAAACAGTCCAAGAGCACATCCTCACCTCCCACTGCTGCAACCTATTAGGGTGGAGTAGGAAAAGAAATTTTCCAGTATTTGTCACACATCCCTACTGAAAAAAACCTTCCAAATATAAAGTGAGATTACATGAATGACTTTATAAACCTAAAATAAACTCAATAAAATATTACATCCTTTCTATGACAGGGATTTAAGCTCTGCTCAATCTGTAGGACAGCAGGAATGTTATGGAAGGCATCTCACTCTTTATTAAAGTGATGGAGATGGCTAACAATAGAATTCAAAAAGCCAAAGAGTTTTATAAGCCATAAAAATCCCATTACAGAGGATGTTGGTGGTGGCTGTCACTGAACAGATCTTTGATTAGAGACGATCATGAAGTTCATTCTAATAACTCATCTGTAAACTTCACAAACCGTGAGTGCAAACCCCCTTTTAGCTGAAGCAGAAGGCTTTTCCATGGCAGTTTAAACTAACACAAACCCAACTGTCACACTCTGCCTACTTCATTGTCTTGGCCCTGAGGTTCACAGAGGGTGAGGGAGCTGATCCAAATGATCCACACGAAGGCTGAACTCACCAAAAGTTATTTTTCATCAGCCTTTCATTATCTCCAGAAGGAATCCTACAAACTCCAGTGCCATCCCTGGGAAGGGGGCAGGGAGCACGTTGCTTCCCTGCCCCAGATCCAGCACTGGGAAGCTCTTGTGTGAGAAAGCTCTGCAGGCTGGTTTAGTGTGAAATGATGGTTTGCTTGGAACAGTAAATGAGGCGTTCATCCAAACAGCAACCAGAAACCACCCCTCCAATAGACACGACCGACAGGCAGAGGCAAGTTGCTACAGGAGCTCTTTGGGCAACTGCCTACACTAACACTATGTAATCCGTTAGTCCAAACTGCAGTCTTCCTCACTCTTTATTCACTAGAAAAGCGGGAAGGGCAGCAGTTGCTACCGAAGGCAAATACTGAGCCAGTTAAAGCCATGTGTGCTTAGCAGATTCACTGCTACTGATTGAGAGCAAAGAGAACCTGTGTATGACCACCAGAGACAAGAAAAACCAGCTGACGGCAAGAGAACGACCCCCAAAAATGTCTCTTCAAGGCAACAGAGGGAAAGGTTGCCTGGGCACAAAAAATGGCTGAAGTCTTCTTTTTTAAAAATAAATAAAATTTAAAAGAATGATTGAACCAATGGTAACTGAAAAGTTCCTAAGTATTGCTGAATTCTTGGGCCAAAAGGCAACTAAGCTTTTATAGCTTTTATCCACACGTACTCCGTGGGATGCTGACACAACAAGCAGCTAAAGATATCTGAAGTCCTTTCATGCTGCATGGATAACAAAGTTTTGATCAGATTTTCCTAGTTCAGCTACACTAAATAATAAATGTGTGGATCTGTACGTAAGGTGATATTCTCTCACCCCCACAAATCACAAGCAAAGTTGAGTACACCCTGCAATTGTGGTAGTTATTAAAATGTGCATGTTTTTTCCTGCAATTACCACAACTTTGTGATCCCAACTGGATACAAAGAGGCTGAACGAGGCTGGAGTCCATCCAAGAACTTCAACTGTATGATCATCCTATGTATGTCAGAAAAACTAACTTGGAAATCTCAGCCAAAAAGAGTACAACTGGATTTTCTCGGAACATAAGAGAGATGCAGGAAGTTGTTTTTACTCAGAAAGGATGGAGGCTGCTGGGACTGCACAGATGCTGCCAGAAACACTTGGAGCCACAAGATGGCAATCACACATTTCCAACAGCCCTCACTTTGGTAGAAGGTTCCGGAAGTTCAGTAGCATCAAGAAGCAGGAAAGCTACATCACATCAGGGCAATATAAACAAAAGTCATCTCAGGAAAGCACTGTCATTAAAATATTGCACAATTTGTTTCTCATAATAGTTTATTAAGCTATTTTTATAACAGAAAAGCTACATGAGCTACGGAAACATGAAACTAGATTTACCATCCTAATCCTATTTTGGCAATTTTCCCATAACACTGGGAACATTTGGGTCCGTGCGATTAGTACTTGTTACCACTGTTAGAAAGAATGATTCACTCCCCTAAGGGGGTTTGGCAAGAGAGGAATGCTGGAAAAAAAGATAAAGAGTGGAAAGCTGGGGAAGAAGCCAGAGCTGATTTAGGAAAAATAAATATAGATAGATGTATATATACACACAGAGTACAGATATTACGTACAGTGTGCATATATACGCTGTATATTTATCTTTACTACACTACCTATATATGCACACTGTATTTATTCTGTGTGTTTGTTTTGAGAGCACTGCAAAAACCACAAGCAAGCCCAGTACAAATCAAGGGATGGTTACAGAAACTGAATTACTAAGTATCAAAGCTTCAAATTTCTCTTAGTTTAGGTCAATGCCTGGCAAAACAAGTGGAAGGATACTTGTATCATCAAAAGCAGAGAAGGATTAGATACACAACTCCAAGTCAAAAGGTAAATCAAACCTCCTAAAATCTCCACAGTGCATGTAAATATCAGAGGAGCTAGAAGGGCATCCTTCAGAGCGGATTCACTCTACAGTTTGGTTCACCATCTCTCATCGAAGTGGTCGGTCACCATTTGCTCCAAAGCTGGATGAAATGCAGACCAACCTCAGCCTGCACTTAAATAACCGCGCACACTTACACACAAGCTACGGGCAACCAAGAGATGATAACCTAGAAGTGTGGAGCTAAATCAAAGGAATAGCAGAGTTTGCGCAATACAAAGAGGTGTCAACGTCGTACCATGTCCATGTCACGTGCTGCTTTTGGCCAGCACATCAAAGCCAGCAAATACACCTGTGTCTGCATGGCAATAGGGAAGGAATTTATATTTTTCTAATTAAAATTATACCGAAAACCTGGAGAAATAAGCACGACAAAACAATTGTCGGCATTATTAATGACCTGAGAACAAGGTTATAATTCAGTGAATTCATTTGCTCATCAGTAGCCAAATCATATTTGTGGTTTATTGACAACAGACAGATTTCTAATACATTTTGCTTTTTTCCCCCAGCTGTACAGTCTCCCAACCAGTTAACACAGTGATATAAGACAATTTGAAAAACAGACAACTCCATGTATACGTTATTAATAGTGTAATGGAAGAGACACAACAGGCAAACCTCAAACATTCCTGGTTGAAAACGTGTTCAAGTAATACTTAAGCTTAACCGTGCCAGTAACACATTAGAGGAGAAATGTTTCTTCCAGTCCATTCATGCCAATTGTTTGACAGCATTTCATGTTTCCTCTGTTTCTGCAGGCACTTTTAAAAGCCACAGGAGAGGAAAAGAACACAGATCACCCCCCAAAAAGAAAAAAAATTAAAACCATACGTTCACAAAAGCTGCCAGAGACACACACAGGGCCAAACTCATGGAAGAAATCTATGTAGTGCCCAACTGCTATAAACAAGGTCCTTCAGCTACAATAGCAACTGACCTAGCATCACATTTCCCATCAAAACTTCCAAAAGCACCTGAAGTGCAACGTCCCTTCAGGAAGACAATTATCTTGACCCAAGACTCCAAAAATCACCACAAAGCAGTGTTTCCATATGGATTCTGCAGAAAAAAACCACCATCTACAGACTCAACACCAACGCACGGATTTGGAAGTTCTCTTACATAGATATGGGCTCAGCTGGGGTTCAGTTAACTTGACTCTTAAAAAACTATACTTGACACTTGTTTAAAGAAGTTTACCTCTAGGAGCCATGGTTTTAGTTTTCTGTCCAGCAGAATATCAAATCCCAGGACTTCAAAGCAGACGCTGTCGCTTCCCGGCGCTTGTCCTGGTCTGCACATGCGATAAGCATGAAGAACGTGCGGCTCTGCAACGATGAGAGTCTTCACTACTAACTCCTGCAGGGGGTTGTGTCAGAAAAACTCATCAGGTGAGAAGACACCAGTATATACTGAACTAATGTGATTCATGCTTTAATCTTATAAATTTCATTAAGATATCTAGTTAAAAAAAAAAAGATTTAAAATACCAAATAAATAGATATATTTAAATATATCTATATATATATTAATATATATATTTAAATATATCTATATCTGTCAAATAGATAGATATATATATATGTATTTTATATAGCTCTAGAGTACATTGTTATACTTTCCATAGTACATAAGTACTTTCAGATATATGATAAATACTGAATACATATTTGGACCAAATTATACTATAGGCAATCTTAACCTGTTTGGTTTTTCAATATAATTGTCAATGAATATCCTCACAGTCATATGTGGAGATGATCTCTAACAGTCTTAGGCCTATTCCTCACCTAAAGCAGTGTGTAAGATAACCACAAACATCAATGGCACAGGTTCAAGTACTCAGATATGTGCAACACTAAAATTCAGTAAATATTCATGCACAAAATTCACTTTATACCCTAGGAAAGTCTCTAAGAATTTCAATGGGACGGTTCTTTTGTGTTGCGTTACTTATGTGAATAATCGGAAGGGCTTTTGTCCCTCTGAAGAAGTTCAATTTTAAATTTATCATCAAATTCTAAAACACAATAGTCATATATAGTATGTCTTTTGCGGCATGCATTGCTCATAATTTGGATTAATAAATTCTCAAAAATCCTTCTGGATTCCAGTAAATCCAATGGCAGAAGCAATTAATTTACTAAGAATATACATAAACAACAGAGAAAAGCACATGAGTTTAATCTTACTGAAATATCACTCCAGAATTTTGAGACATCAAGATTATTTGTTTCTAAAAATTCAGTAAACCATTTTATGGAGCGTTTGCTTCCTTTGTCTTCTGTTTCATCCCTTTCAAAGTGTTCATTATGTTTATTAACAGAATAGTTTGTCAGATGCATATACAATTGACTCTAAAAAAAAAAAAAAAAAAAAGGGAGAAAAGAAAAAAAATGCCTTAAATACAATTCCAGAACAGTCAATTCAAAATACATTCCAAAGAAACAAACATTAAATTCATAACGACACAAACAGTTCATATCTGCAAACACACTCTGTGTGGTTTTAGTGTTTCCGATTCTTTGAGATTTCATCTACTGAATGTTCTAGCTTTCTTCTAAGAAAAATTGCCCACGTTTAAGTGAGTTGCAGGCAACTGATGGACTCAACATCTGGTTAGGCAACATAATAGACCTGCCATATAAACAACTACCTAAAAAAGTAGGTACTCATCACAGTAATAATTTAAAATATTTTTTATTTACAAACTCATCTGCCATACCTGCCAAAATTGCTGTGTTTTGCCCGGCTGGGGGCCATTCCGAGGGAGTTACAAGTCAAGATATACGTTACACATACAAGTGAGTGCTGGAGCTCCTTCGCGGAGCCACATGTCACCAGCAATAGATTTCATGGTATCAGTCGCACTCAATAAAAACAATGTTACCTTTCCAAGGCCAATTTATAAATCATTATTTATATGTTTACCCCACCTCCCAGTACAGATATCGATGCAGTTTTCCATCTACACTACCATGATGACTGTCCTCATCACGCTGACAGTTGTCTGTCACATCTGATTCTTTACTTGAGTGCAGCTGAAGTTCTACGCTAACCATAAGCCTTCCATTCCAAATCCTTTTTGATACAATAGCCAAGAGATAATACAGACTTTCTGCTGTCATCTCCCTCAACACACTTTATGCTCTGGGGAGGCCCTGGCCCAGGGTGCCCAGAGCAGTGGTGGCTGCCCCATCCCTGGAGGGGTTCCAGGCCAGGTTGGATGGGGCTTGGAGCCCCTGAGCCAGTGGGAGGTGTCCCTGTGCATGACGGAGGTGTTGGAATTGAATGATCTTTAAGGTCCCTTCCAGCCCAAACCACGCTATGATTCAATGTTTTAAAAAAACTTTATGAAATTAACAAAACCAATCAACTTAATTGCAGGCTAGTTAACAATTTATTATATTACAAGTAATTAATTTCTCCCAGAGCTTCCACTCACTGCTTTGAGAATCATTTGAAACCTATTGCTTTTCAATCATAGATGTCATCTTTCCATAGAATTCAAATTATTTCATACAAAAACAATGATTTCTCAGACTACCAGAAAATTAATGTCTTTTTAGAACACTTGTTAAGCACCTGAACAAAAGATTAATCTTTAGTCTGAAGCTGTGTGGAACAACGTCATCGGTGATAAGCCAGGTCATTTCATACAACAGAAACTACAATTCAAACAGTTGTGAGAACACAGAAACAATTCCCTGTTCTGTTGATCCGCCCAGAGCATATATCAGCGCTGCTAATGCTGAGATTAGTAACAATAAAAGATATTAAAAGCAAACTATCCCAAATAGAATATTGAAACTCTTCCAAATATGCCATTTGCACTGAGCTCCAAATGATACCCGTGTTCTCCAAAGGAGCACTAAGAGACAGTCACACTTTTAAGTGATGAGTAAGGAAAAAGCCTCTCCATGTGGTCTATCGCATAATTATACTGACGTGGCTCTAAAAATACATGGTATGGAACAGGAAATAGAGAGTGAGGTGTAAGAATCTCCATTTTATTGATATCTCTCAATGCTTCAGATCTACTTCTGCCTTAACAAAGACCTCCATTTGGGTCTGTGTCAGGAGACAGGGGTGACACCCCTCAGCAGGGGAAGATGCTCTACAGCGAACAGCATTTAGTGTCCACAAACTAGAGCGTCCTCTACCATCTCCCGGTTCTTTGCAAGTTTATAGGCAGCTCCGGTGTATCACCCCAAAGCTGTCAAGTCCGTGCTCTTCTCCCTGCTGAAGCAGTCGCTGACAAACGGCACCGGCAGCAGATGCCCTCACGTTCAGGGATCACAGTGACCATTCTCCTGCACTGGTGTCTCTGTCGCTGTTTTACTGGATTCTACATAGGCTCCCAACGCAATGGCTGAAACATTGAAGGATCCTCTGCAGAAGCTCTAAATTTCATATAATCCATCATATCACAGAATGATAACCTGGAACGCTTTGGGTTGGAAGGGACCTCAAAGCCCATCCAGTTCCAAACCCCTGCCATGGGCAGGGACACCTCCCACTGTATCAGGTGGATCAAAGCCCCATCCAACCTGGCCTGGAACCCCTCCAGGGATGGGGCAGCCACCACTGCTCTGGGCACCCTGGGCCAGGGCCTCCCCACCCGCACAGTAATAAATTTCTTCCTAAGATCTCATCTCAATCTCTCCTCTTTCAGATTTAAATGGTTCCCCCTCTTCCTCTCCCTGCACTCTCTGATCCAGAGCCCCTCCTCAGCTTTCCTGGAGCCCCTCCAGCACTGGAAGCTGCTCTAAAGTCTCCCTGGAGCCTTCTCTTCTCCAGGCTGAACAACCCCAACTCTCTCAGCCTGTTCCCATATGATCTAGCAGGAAATAAACCTTATTCTCACTCCTAACCTCTCCCAAACTGAAATATAAATATATCAAAAAGCAATGTATATAAAAGCAATATATAAAAAAGCAGATATAAAACCAATGTAACTGCTCTTGAAGTTGTTTTCTTTACTTCACTTTTCTAGGCTGAATGTCAATAATTGACATCTTTCGCTTTCTTTTACTAACTATTTGAACTCTAACTTATTTACATACAAAGTCATATAAAATTTTTCTACATAAGTAAGGCTGCACTTGTGATTTTGATAGAAAATATATATATGTAGTTAAATATATATATATAGTTAAATATTTTTCATTTTAGTTTTTTTCTTCTTCAGTGACAATGCAAAAATTCAGCCAGATAAATACCAAATTAAATCTCATTTCACAACTTACTTTATGTTACCTCCTCCAAACACTGCACAGGTAAAATTCTACATGCAATAAATTGGAATGAACTCCAACTTACCAAATTTGAGTCACTGGGGGGATGATACTTTTCTGTGCCCATTCTCACCAGTCCATCATGATATAAAAATACTTTTAATGGATCACAGGAGGTTACAAGAATATACACGCGTAAATCAAACTTGTAGCCTTCCATAAGAAATGGTTTGTCAAGATATTCTTGAACAATCAAGTGATCCTGAGCTTGTAACTTTTCTCCATTTCTTATTAAAGAGATCCTGGTAAAAACAAAAATTATTTAAAAAACTTTTTTTATATTACTCTTTGAAACAGGGTTTTATGGTGACCCAGCCAGGCAGCCAGACTAAAGCCTACCTGAAGAAAGAGCCTTACGTATCTTATTTGTAGAACAGAGGCAAAGAGCCATTTGCTTACATGGCTTTTTGTTTCCTGTCCTTTCTGGAGCTTCACTGGATGAAAAGAAAGGCAATGAGCCACTTCAAAATAACTTTCTGCTCTCTTTGATTCGACAGCTTGTAATAATGGGTTCCCTCTACACTTAGAAATCGTTTGGCAGAACCACCAGTCTCCAGCTTTCGTGATTATTCTTCTCCAAGCAGCTCTAAAAATAGGTTTCCAGCTTGTCTTTGTCACAACTTCTGCTGGAGGGACAGGTTGCAAAGAACTTGCAGTGCTAAACTGACTCAGGGGTGGATTTAAAGCAGGACGCTGATAGGTACAACTAAGGCAGGCAGAGATGAAGCTCAGTATTTCTATATTCCAATTGCCCCATGTCAGAATGAAAAATGGTTTATATACAGACTATAAACTGGCAATCCTTAACTACACAGCCTTTTAAATAACTGTAGTAGCTAATATTTTTCAGTGTATCAACTCTGAATTCCCATAGCTCTGTTGCCTTAGTCTTGCTCTCTATTATTTATGATACATTTCAGAATCCTGCTGAAAGGGATGCAGCTTATCTTTGCCCTTATAAAGAGCACTGAAAAATAAAGAAATGGAAAAGTTTGGGTGCTTTACTTTTACGCTAAGACTGATGTATTTTTAATAACTAAGAGCTTTACTATACTTTATAATCCACACTGATACTAAAAGCAATAAATCTAAAACTGAAATATCCACAAACAAGAACAGAGTTAAGAATGAAATTGCAACATTTCTCTCTTTTTTTTTTTTTTCCACTGAGCAGCCCTGTCACAGGTAAAACCGTTCCAACCCAACTGCAGGTTGCAGCCTCATCAGAGGTGTTCCTCCTCCAACATAGGTATCATCTGCCAAGAGTACGCCCCCAGCCCCAACAGCTTCACCTCTGTTTCTCCTGTATCTCATCGCTGCTACTCTTAAATGCGTTTGTGCTCCTCTGACTGGTTGCAGTTTTGGTGTGCAGTGGGGTGTCTGGGTGGGTTTCAGAGCTGTAGAAGATCCTCATCCTGAGGATATGACACCCCTGCCACTCTCAACCACCAAACCCCTGCCATTTACGCTCAATACAACCTCACTCTACGGCTAAGCATGACAGATTAATTAGTATATCTAAATATGAGAACAACACCAAGACACCACTTTGGTTTAGGTTTATGTTTTAGCTGTTTCTGCTTGTTAAGCTTTCATCCAATACTTGAACTTTCTTATACTGATCATACAACTTTAACTACAAACTTCTTACTAATACACAGCTTCGCCTGTAACGGGTGAGAAGACTGAAGTCAACACGCAGCTTACCCATGTCCCATCGCACCATTGGCTGGTTTGACTATGAAAGTTTTCTGTCTCCGTTTCTTCTTCAGTTCTTTCACGTAGTTCTGAAACTGCGTGTATTCTGCAGGGAAGATCCATGTTCGAGGAATAAAACTGTACTCCTGCGGCTGACTCTTGATCATTCTGCACAAAGTGGAATTGCGTTAAAATCTTTTAACTCCTTCGATGTATCATCAGGAGTGAAAAGCAGTTACAATAATTTGACAAGGAAACTCGCTTAGCAAAATGATGTAATAGGAAAGCAAACTTCTGCAGCTGTTTAATAACACAGCTCTATAACATTCATATGCATACTTGAAGAACAAAAGCAAACTATCCTGTGCATTTTTGCCTATTATCATATTGTATTTGCTTAGTAGGGTACTGACATCCATCTCATTCCTGTTATAGTTTTTGTTCAGTAACTCAGATGATTTAATGCTATTTCTATTCTTAGAAATATTGAAGTTACCATAGACCGCGTGATCATAGGGCTTTTCCTACCTGACAGACTCCTGGATTCCTCTTATTTTTAATTATGGTTTTCCCTTGGGAGGGTTGGGGATATTTGGCAAGTTTCAAATTGGTACATATTGGAGGATGTACGGGTATCAACACACAAAAACAAAGCACCTGGGGATATATGGAGTTGCTTCATTGGCACAAAAAGTATAAGTAACAAGAACTGAATTTAAAATTAAAATGGAAGATATTTAAGAAGAGGTTTTAGGGATTTTTTCCTAGTCTATTGAAGGAATTCCAAAAGTGAGTAATTGTAGTAAATAGACTTTGACACAAGCAACTGCTCATGCACCTCCAATACAGGGCAAAACACAGAAGCTTGGATTTGTATTTGGTAGCAGCACGGTGTGACTGAGATCCCCTGAGCATCTTACTTAACCAAAGGAGAGCAAAGAAACACAAAATGAGACAAGGCAGGGGAGGACGACGACATTGTGTGTGTGTCATTAGAAGAACTAAAACCAAAATAAGGTTAAGACATAGGGAACAACCTCTGAAACTGAATCTGGTTAAAGGATGCAGCAAAGTCCCAATCTTCCTGCTTTAATAGCTGTGGTAGTGAGCGTATCTCATTTTATAGCTCTGTTGTCTCAATGCAGAAAAGACAAATAGAAGAGGAAAAATGGTAGAGAACTCAGTAGAAGTTTCCATCACTCAAAGCTGTGTGTCTGGCAGACAGGAAACATCTACCCCTACCAGACCGGCAGTATGGGCTACAGACATAGGGGTTAGCTTTAAACAACATCGCTTTAATACTGGTTAAGTTATAGGAGCAATATCGACTTGCTGGTACTATGCAGACTCAATGCCAGCACAATAAATTTAGTCTCTGCCCAGTTAAATACTTATTTTGGGTACTCTGAATACCTGAAACTTCATACATAATCTCATATGAAATTAGTTTGGGTAACTCAAAACTATTCTGTACCATGGGGTGGACACATCCAAAGTACAAATATCCACAAACCAACAGAAAGTAACTAAGAAGTTCCCCAACTTTGATTTTTAAGGAAATGACTCTGTGATGAATTTTAATGCCTTTTAATTAACTACAGGACTTAAGTACACTTCTGTTTTTGTAATGGAAATGAATAGCATCAGGATAAGTTAAATGCAAAAGAGATTCACAATATCATTTTGATTTTTCATTTCTCCTGTGAGACTATGGAACAGTCCTGATAAAACATAAGACACTTTTTCTTTAAATGTCTCAAATATTAATGGAAAAATAAAAAAGCTGCCAAGCACATCTGTAAGGGCAGGACTGCAGCCAAGCCCTGCTGGTATAATAGATGCACTGTCACCAGAGTGTTTAGCCAACTGCCCAACAAACACTCTGCAGAAACCACAACAGCTATCCTAGTCTCGAAGTACTGCATGAGGTTCAGCGCTTCTGCAGCTTCATTGTAACTGCTATTTTTACAGAATCACAGAACGATAGGGGTTAGGAGGCATCATCCAGTCCCACCCCCCAAATCTGAGTTGTTGAAAGCCACCAAAGAGTCAGGAAAAGTTCTTAAAAACAAATAGATATAATAACTCATGATAACAGATTATAATTCATGATTTAAAAGTGTGCTTTTAAAATACTCTCCATCTGCTACATATTTACTAACATTATTACCTTGCTAACTGAATAGCTCACCTAGGCAGAAGTTATCCTACTTTTAGGCAAAAAGCAAGTTCTGTGTTAGCTTCCATCCACCTCCAAGTTATTTATCCTGTATCTCCTGAAGAGCTACACGATACCTACATCCCATTTCACTTACTCTAGATATATTAATGTTATTTTGTGACTCGAGTTCATCAGTTCTGTGTGCCTTTTTCTCTCTTACGCAGAACTGACTACAAACAATAAAATGAAGCAGAATACAAGTTCTGGTGCTCACTAAAACTTTCAAGAAAAGAACTCAGCTCTGTTCTTCCCCTGCTTGGCTCTATTCACAGATGAATTAAGACCATCATCAAGTAGCTTGTGGAATCAAGACCTATTCCATTACAATTACCTATTTTCCAGCACATCTGCTAGCCAGTACTGTGGATAACCAATTCCTCCCTGTGCTGCTCGCTCCATCCTTACCAGGAGGGCTGAGAATTAAACAGCTGGCTATTGTCTTTCTGAGTGCTATTTTAGCCCACAGAAGCGGTTGGATTACGCTCTTGTTTCTCAGAGCGCTTTCTGAGCAGAAGAATTCTGTGCAAAATAGGTTACTGAAGACATGACTTGTCAGTCTAACAACACAAGTTCCACTGCCTGGGTTTCAAGATCCTCTGCCCCTCACATAGGACACAAACAGCAAAGCAATGCTCATATTTGCACCATAATAGTTGTATGCATTCTATATACTATGCGTTGTAGGTACAAAACAGGAAGGGAAATAAAGAGAGAGGAGGTATCACATTAATTACACTAATATATCAAATCAAATACTGATAACAGAAAGTACACTGTGGGTAACAATGGGTGCCAAAAGATTAACTCTATTAATAACTGCTCTTTAAATTAATTTAGATTAGAAGAATCAAAGTATTTACACACACTTCTCCCTAAACTGTTCCTTATTACCAGGCTGTTGAATGATTATTTAGTATTGTTTTCTTTCAGGTCTTGCTCACAGGCTCTCAGCTAGGATAATTCCTGAGAACACAGTTATTCCATTAGAGTGAGAAGAATTCATAACTGAGACAAATGACCCTCTCTGGTTATTTCTTAAACAAACAGTAAGGTGTTTCACATGTTTAAAATTCAACACAGAAATACAATCATTAATTATTTTAAACAAACTATATCTATCTATATAGTAGGGTTTTTTTCTGTTCTAACATTATGTGATATATGCCTGGATATATTAAGTGTATTATGCAATAATTTAACTCTCCCACATTCTGCAATGCGCGGAGAGAGATGAACCCACATCGTTTTCCACCCAAATCCATTGGACAGATACAGCAGCCACTCTAAAGCTACCAAAGCCAAAGTTAATAAGGAACTTCGGAAATTACTCTTGGTCCTCTCATAGCCTCTTCGTAAAAACAAACAAACCCTGCAATAATTCAGTATTGTGCTGCATTAAATACTATGGTTGAAAAACTTCTTAATATCGAAAGAAAGATTACTTAGTCATGTTTCTTGCTAGAAAATCCTTTCTGCAGATCTCTCCCATTCCTGGAAAATGGTTGATTCTCTGAGGAAGGAGAAAAAAAAAGGAAAGGTAGTTAGTACTTCTCCTGGCAAACCTAAAACATTCAGTAAAAATATTTAACTGCATGATCAGGCAAACATAAATAATTTATATGAAACACTAATGAAGATAATATTTATTCTATTAATAATAGATAATTATTAATATTAGTATAATAATAGATATTTAGATATCTATTTAGATACTAATAGATAATTAGTATTTATATTCTACTATGTATTCTTAGCCATACTAAAGATAAGTAAGTAGCATTGTCTTCCACTGACACGACTACATCCATTGAGGCTACCCTACTCTTACTCACAACACTAACTAGGAACAAAGAACACTACCACAAAGTAATGGCAAAAAAAAGCAATTATTTATCCACAGAAACTGGGAATAGAGCTCTGCTCATTAACTTCCTGCTTAAAAGCTTATGAAAAACTTCTAAATGATGCTTTGCACCTTCTTTCAAACCCCGATCATTCACAACACCCAAGTGGCAGACAAAAGCATGAAAGAACAGCCCCAAATATTTAAACACCAGATTCTAAGCGGTGCGAACAGATAACTCTGAAAAAGATAACAGGATTTTAAAATACATAGTGGCATAGCCTTACTTCAGCTTGCTGGTGGTGTTTCGCTTGGGTCTGCCCATGGATAGAACCGACCAGAAGTGAGGGATTACTGAATGTTTCAGAGTGAAGCAGTTTACTGAAACACATCAGAAATCTCAGCTATCCCCTTACCTGATAGTTCCGAAGCTCAGCAATCTTTTCTTGTTGCACAGCAGAATCACTCCATATGAGATTAGCTGTCTCGTCTTCATCACGCGTTTTCACAAATCCCATTTCTCGTATGACTATACGTACTACAGAGAAATCGCATATGTAAAGAACGGTTTGACTCTCTAAAACAAATTCATTTCCAAAATTTCAAAAAATTACGATTTTAAACACTTCCAATATTCAAATCCTTTGTCCAAGACCAATGTTAGCATGCAAGTTATTATTTATCTTGCAGCATTTCCATCAGGCTACTGCAAACCCATCATTACAACATTAAAGCACCTTGTATTGAGGTTGGAATCACCGATGGGAACTATGAAGAGCATCATGGCATTCCACAGTCATATTGTGAAAGTCCACTTGCACCGCTTTTAGACTTAATCCTGGCTATGACATATGATGATTGTGTGTGTCACAATCATGCCTCTTTAGTCAGGGTACAGTAGTTACAAAAGCAAATGCATACACTAATTTAATATTAAAAAAAAAAAAGAGAGAAAAGACTGATGTGTGCCAGGCATAACTCAGGTTGTACGAGAAAAGATTTTTCCGCACTAGCCCCAAGCATCAAAATACAACACATTTGTATATTTTATTGAGAAACCTCTGTATAATGTTTTCCTGTGAGGGTGGGGAGGCCCTGGCCCAGGGTGCCCAGAGCAGTGGGGGCTGCCCCATCCCTGGAGGGGTTCCAGGCCAGGTTGGATGGGGCTTGGAGCAACCTCATCCAGTGGGAGGTGTCCCTGCCCATGGCATAGGGGTTGGATCTAGATGGGCTCTAAGGTCCCTTCCAACCCAAACTATTCTATGATTCTATTCTTTGATTCTATAATCATTAGTGTATTTAACATCAAATTTACACTGTTCATCTTTTCAAGGCTTTCAAGTAAACTTTCAAATATACACATAACTCATAATTAGGGAGTTTTTCAACAGCCTTCTTAATAACCTAATTTATTTGCATTTTGAGGCCCTTTGCTGAGTAACAAATAGTGTTCAAAGCTATTAACTCAATGTTACAAAAAGAGCAAAGATGTCTCACAAAAGAAAAACCTTTGGAATTGTCTCGCTGTCAGCTGGCTGCAAAGTCTATTAATTCACTCCATTAGTAACTCACTTGTGTCAGTGACTACCAGGATGAAAATAAAATATGTAGCTTCCTACCAATTTCATATTTTGTGCCAGCGACATTTGCAGTGATGACTCCATTCTTCTTCTTCTTCTTCCTGACTTTTCTTTTAATTGTGCTTTGATAGGGCAGTTCCGAGCTCAGAGTCAGAGAAGCAGTTCCATGGTTATCTTTGAGAAAATAAATGTAACTATCAACATCTTTCTATCTGGAATAAGGTCTACAAATGAACTAAAAATACAAACATTTGTGTTGTTGCAACTTAGGGGTACAAGCATACTGAATAATTAAGAGGCTATATTAAAAATCCAAGAACAACGTACCTCCGTCATTGGGCAAGGATGGCATTATAACCTAGGAGAGGACAGAAGGAGAGTCCAAATTCTGTTCCAAGTTCTCAGAAAACAATGGAGCCGCCAAAGCCAAATGATTAACTCCAGTCATACCATTTCAGTCTCTGATTACAGCAACTATTCGTTCTGGGATAGACAGATATCTGTGTAAAAAAATACAAGAGAGATTTTGTTATAAAGCAATCCTAGAAAAACATAAACAGCACAAACTAAACATGGAAATGCTTTTAATGAGTCAAAAGTAATGCTTATTTTAAAAGGTTTATCAAGTTATTGTAAATACCAAACTTTGTTCATTACAATTCAATTGGTTTATTTCTAGGAGAAATCATTTTGCAGTATTAGTTTTCAAAATGAGGTTATATTACCTCATTTTCATTTGTGTATGGGAGATTTTGGATAATTAAATCAGTACTGCAAACTGGTATCTCCACAGGGCTCACTGAATTTGTAGTAATTTTAAACTATATTTTAATTAAAAAATTTAAATCAGACACACGGTATTATGCATTTTCAGGTACCAAACGGGAAATAACTGAAGTGACCTTAATAATCTTTTCCCCAGTTTTTCACTTCTCAATATATTTTCAAGCAAGTGTGCGATAATCTCTCGGTAACCCACAGCTGCATCTCATGATCACCTCATGACACAACTGACAACTTCAAAGACGCTTTGCCCATAGAAAGGGGCTGCAGGAAAGCTGGGGAGGGGCTCTTGGTCAGGGAGCGCAGGGACAGTGCTTGGAGCCCCTGATCCAGTGGGAGGTGTCCCCACCCATGGCAGGAGTGGAACTGGATGGGCTTTGAGGACCCAAACCATTCTACAATTTGCATAAAACGCTATTTTTCATGGCTACATTGATGCAAAGTTTCACTTCTTTATTTTTTCCTTACTGAACACACTACCACATGTGACAATCCCACATATTAAAATGTTTAAATTCAGCTTAAGGATGTAAGAGCAATGGCCTGAAAGACTGGGGAAAAAAATCCTAGGAATAAAACACTGACTCCAGGCATGCAGCACTGTTGCAGCACATTCAGCAAGAAAATGCTGGCGTTGGCAGCCTGCCTCAAAGAAATCCATGAGTTTTCGAAACATATTCAATATAAGTCACTGATTTTTAAATGCTTTCATTTCTTGCCACGCATATAATTGCAGAAAAAAGGTCTTATGCTAGCTTTAGAGTAGTTTACATTGCCACTTCTGGTGACTGCAAAACTGATTTTGAATAGCTTTACAGAGAGCACGAGGTATTTCTGCTATAAATAGCAAAAAAATTACAGTTACGTGAAGTTCAGCTATGGCTTAGGAGGCAAAACATATTTGATCATAAGATCGGGCAGGATGGGCATTAGCAAGATGGCCAAAATATCACTTACAAATCCTCAATTTTTATTTGTGTGCGTGCGTACAGACTCGCGTCAGAGAGAGAAGGAAAGAGATACAATTAATGGCCTTAAGTTGCACAAGGGGAGGTTCAGAACGGATATTAGGAAAAACGTCTTTACTGACAGAGCGGTGAAGCCGTGGCAGAGGCTGCTCGGGGCAGTGGGGGAGTCTCCATCCCTGGAGGGGTTCAAAAAACACGTAGCATTTCAGGACATGGTGTTGTAAGCACGGTGGTAATGTGTTGATTGTTGGACTTGATGATCTTATAGGTCTTTGCCAACCATAACGATCTATGATTCTATAATTATATCCTGAACAAGTCACCCTCTTGGTAAGAAAATATAAAATCAGATCCCTTGAGCTGAAAGATCTCGTTTACTTTCAAGACAGACATTTACCCTAAAAAGTCCATTAACACAAAAAGATAAAAAGAACAGATTGTGGTTCTCCTATGACTAAGGGCAAAATTCTGCTTTGTAATAAGGCAACCAAATCTCTCTGATATACATTTAGTGGAGTATCACATATTAACAATAAGCTGCGAGCCTGCGTGTTTATCCAGAAAGTAAGAACAGGAGATGTTTTGTACACAGATCCAATGTTCAACAGCACAATGTCAACTCTCAGCGATTCCCACTTCCATCACGCTTTGCTAAACCAGAACTCGCTAAGAAAGCCTCCCCCAGACTGGACTAAAACTGTTAAGTCATTTTGAAGTTCTAGTGGTTTGGATGCCATCATCTGAGAAGGTGGCCTCAAAGTCCTCCTGCCCACTGCCCTACTAAAATTAGACACCACGATGGGAAAGCAAAGCGTTCATCTTCACTAAAACCACTGCAAAGGAAAAGCAGTGCTAGGCACAATGACTCACAGAATATTGCACGTTATCTGTTTCTCAAGCTAAGAATACCACCAGAAGACAAGACACATTTAGTTCCTGGGAAGAACTCCAAAGCCAATTAAGGACTTGTATGCACATGCCCCAACACCAAGCAGTTGTTCCTCCGTTATACTGGCTGAAAACTTCTAACAAATTTGGAAGAACATCAAGACAACTAATATTTCCCTGTGAGAAACACCAGCCCTTGCTAACACAATGATTTACATGCTATGATATGATAATAAAACCCAAGCAGCTCGTAGAGCTTTCATTCTGCTTGTAATCACAGAAAAACATCTTCCCAAGGCTTCTGTCATTCTGAAGGTGGACCACAAAACTCCAAACTACAGTATGTTGTTGAATTACTCCTTTCCTTTGTATAGAGACTATTCTCCTCCCCTGAGTAGAACACTTCCTAGAGTTTAAATATTACGAAAAGCACCAACACTCAAGGCTGACTTTCAGCCAATCAACTTTGTAGCATGCATATGAGTTGGTGGGAAAGATTTATGGTCACCAGTAGCTTGGTCATACGGAAAACAAAGTAATTGGACTGACTAAATCTCTGGAAACAGATCATGGAAGCAACTCTTTTCTTGATGAGGTTATGGAAAACAATTTTCATCATCACAGTCGAAGCATACGCTCCTGTAATGATGTCAAATCTTGTTACAGAGACACATGCAGTCTATTTGTCAAATCCCAATTGAAACTGAATTTTCTTCAATGACAAGACAACGTACTCTGTATTCCAACTCACTCTAGATTTTTGGCTTTCCACAAGCACCATCCTGTACCAATGAATTTAAACTGCATTCTGCCTTAAGCTTGTGTATAATAACTCAGAATTGTTTTACAATTGCTTCACTTCTCTTAAGTCGCCTATCTCCAATCAACCATTTCCCTGAATACCAAAACACCGGCAGTTCTAAATTAGTAGGTTTCCAAAATATTATACATTGGATGCAGTTCTTTCCTTTGTTTTTACTGGAATCACCTCCTTTCCAATTGACCAGTACAGGTCCGATGAAATTGGACAGTCTGAGCTCATCTTCCCACAGTGTCAAATGAGAGAGGAGAGGTTCAACACCTCCTCTGGGGGAACACATTACCACAAGCATCAGCTGTGAGTTGCAGGCTAAGCCATGGGAGAAGCAGACTCGTTCCTGCTTGGACCTCCACACATTGTGTGTCCATGTGCAGTACCATGAGAAGATCCAATTATGCAGCGAGAAAAATTAGGACCAAGCTACGGGGGTAGCTGCAATCCTCATAGCTAAACTGCAGCTGCTCCTCAGACAACACTTTAGATGAGCAGTTCTCTAACTGGTGGAATGGGTCACTTGGGAATGCCAGGAATCCATCTCTGAGAGCAATTCGTGATGGGCTGTTGCTGAAGGAAAGGGGCTGGAAGAAGAGGGGCACACACTGACAGAGCACGGAGATGCCACAAGCCCTGGCAGCCATGAGCTCCCACACATCTTTCCTCTTTTTGACTTCTATAGAGCAGAGATGACCACAGAGTTACTTCGTTCTCCGACCCAGGCACCTTTCCCTAGCTCACATCTCTTGGCTCATTATCATCACCAGCCCTACTCCCAAGTCAGGCGCCCTGAAGGAAAAGGACGTGCAGCACAAGACCTGCCAGTTAGAGAGAAAGCTTACCGCGGGGCCTCTGGCATCGTGCACCCAGCACAGCAGCAGCATTGTCGGGTTACGATTACATCAACTTTGGAGTCAGTTCTTATAACCGAGACGGGCTTTTACTTATAAAATAAGCAAAACCTACCACCCGCAGTCAGCTACAACCACGTATCTCTCTAGTCTATCTCTCTAGTAACCTACCTGAAAGACCCGTTTCTAAAAGATCGGTTTTAATAACATGAAAAACAAGTATTCTGTTTCCAAACTGGGTCTGATAAGAGCTTGCTTAACCTTGGGAAGTCGGCTATCAGGAATCTCTGAATTCACATTCAGGCAGAAAAAGGTTCACAGTTTCAGCTGTGTAGATCATTTTCCTCCCCAAATCGTGATCCACACAAATCGGTGAAGGTTTGTTCTCACCCATAATGATTCAAGGTGGCTGAACAACAATGGTTAACCTATAAATGGAGAAAGACTTGTGAAGAAATGAATGCGTCTTCATCAGGTTAGCACATTCTTATACAAACAAGCACTTTTATTCCAAGTGTCCTAGCAAAAAAAAAAAAAAGATGAGATGTTATCTTTACCGTTGCCTGGCAAAGGTGTGAGAGAGTGCCACCAAGAGATACACTGCACACAATCCTGTCCTAGAAAAGAAAAGCAGAAGAAAAAAAAAAGAAAAAAAAAATAAAGGAGCTCTTTTCCTCCAGGGAAAGCAGAGGAAAGGTACTGCTGCTGGAGAGGGAAGGGTTGCACGTAGACAGGGACCAGAACAGATGCTTGGGTCTATCTAAGCGAACAGTCTGCGCAAGGTACATAGTGAAGAGCATGGGACAGTGGGAAGAAATGGTTTCTTAGTTAATGGAATGATCCATGTTTCCTTGATAGCGAGTTGCAATATGTTGCAGAAAATTAAGAGTATTTTTGCGCTTACACACAAAGTGTATTGTAAGTAGTTACTACGTTCCCTGAAAAACATTGTTCTGGCCTAGATGATGTAGAAGGATTTTTTAATTAATTCCTAGAGTGGTTTGGGATGGAAAAGACCTTAAAGACCATCCAGTTCCAACACCTCCCACTGGCTCAGGTTGCTCCAAGCCCCATCCAACCTGGTCTGGAACCCCTCCAGGGATGGGGCAGCCACCACTGCTCTGGGCAACCTGGGCCAGGGCCTCCCCACCCTCACAGCAAAACATTTCTTCCCAAGATCTCATCTCAATCTCCTGTCTTAGAGAGGTCATGTCATATTTGCTGGGGCTTAAGATCTGAAGTAGCGTTTTCAGTTCATGTATGTAAAGTTAAGCACATGCATAACCCATGGATGGTCTTCAAGGTCCTTTCCGACCCAAACCATTCTCTGATTCGAGGAAGAAAACTAACATTCCCTAAGCATCTTCCAGTTTACCTGGGTGAAACACTACAAAAGCTAGCTTGCCCATTTTATTGTAATTTCCTGCATTCTTTGTGTACAGACATGTAATCACTTCCTAACGGTGGAATATTTTAGAATAGATTTTAAAACCAGCAGACTGCTTTCCTCTGAGCCCATTACTGCAATTTACTCAGCGCTGTCAAAAGCGTCTGGAAAGGCACAGTAGCTGGGAAGAAACCCACACAGCTCCTGACATAAGGAGCTTTCACTCTGAAATGGAGACACACTGAAGATACCGTTACAGAACTTGGCAGATGACCACAGGGAGGGGAGGACAACATCACAGCGCTGCCATCCCCGCTCCTCCGGTACCTGAAAAATTAACATGACTAAAATTTAATGGAAACATGAAAAGGAAAGAAATGAAAACAGTCCTCGGAGCGTTGACCTAGCAAACATCTGAGTTCTGTTTTTTTCAATCTAACCTAAATAATTAAGTTTTTTACTCCCTTAGATCTTAGAGCGTGAAAGCCTTGATGTGCAGCAGTGAGGATGCTGCTATTTGTTATAGTTACACAAAGCTATAATTGGTTGGTCTGGAATTAAGCTACAAAATGTCAATTCAACCTTAGATTAAGACATTATCAGAAAATATAATAAAAAAAGCCTTTTTTAGTACCACCCTCGAACAGCAAGATAATAACAACTTGCAGTAATTAAAGTGCAGAATTAAGAGCCTCATATCTTTTCACAATGTTTTTTAATGTGTCTTAACAAAATGTATGTTGAAGTGTTCCTGTAAGCATAGCCAAGCAGTTTTCCTTGTAACACGCTAAAAGAACAATTTGGTGGCAAGTTCTGACTCCGACAGAGAAATTCTAAATGCAAAAAGCAACGCTCATTTTGAGTCTCAATGTGTCAAAGTGATAAGCTTGTTTTTAAAAGGCTATCTTTCAGCTGGCTTAAAAATGCATACACGTTAGGGTTCGGTTCAAAATGTCCTCAAGTAAAATGAAATCTATTAATTTCAACCCTTCGCTCTCACCATCAAATGAGACGAGATGTTTATTCAGCAACTCATCCAGATAAAGTGAATGGACAGAGTTCTCAGGAGTTGCTAAACCAGAATACGAACAGCATGATTTCCACATCATAAAGCCTTTTTGAATTGCGTAGTTTTGTAAACCAATCCTCTTAAGCAGTTTATCCAAATGTCCAGAGACTCTAAAACTTCCAAAAATTACTCTGAGCTACCACACAAGCTCCAAAATGACCAAACTAAGCTATGGTAACAGCATTCTGCACTGAATTCATAAGTTACTGTTACTTTAGTGCGAGTTTAACCCTACAACTGCCATTCAAAATCCCAATCAGTAAAGACCCTGGAGTCAAGTCTCGGTCTTCCGCGTGGCACGGTCGACATGCTGGAGGGAAGGGATGCCGTCTAGAGGGACCTGGAGAGGTGGACATATGCAAACTTCACCAAGTTCGACAAGGCCAAATGCAAGGTCCTGCACTGGGGTTGGGGCAATGCCAAGCACAAACACAGGCTGGGTGGAGAATGGGTTGGGAGCAGCCCCAAGGAGAAGGGCTTGGGATGCTGGTGGATGAGAAGCTCAACACGAGCCAGCAACGGGCTCTGGCAGCCCAGAAACCAACCATGTCCAAGGCTGCATCCAAAGAATTGTGACCCCACACACAGTCCTGCATTCAGTTCTGGAGTCCTCTGCACATGAAGGACATGGATCGGTTAGAGCGAGTCCAGAGGAGGCCACAAAGATGATCCAAGGGCTGGAGCACCGCCTGTACAAGGACAGGCTGAGAGAGTTGGGGTTGTTCAGCCTGGAGAAGAGAAGGCTCTGGGAGACCTTAGAGCAGCTTCCAGTAATGAAAGGGGTCCAGAAAAGCTGGAGAGGGGTTCTGGATCAGGGAGTGCAGGGAGAGGATGAGGGGGAATGGTTTTAATATAAAAGAGGGGAGATTGAGATGAGATCTCAGAAAGAAATGTTTTCCTGTAAGGGTGGGGAGGCCCTGGCCCAGGGTGCCCAGAGCAGTGGTGGTGCCCCATCCCTGGAGGGGTTCCAGGCCAGGTTGGATGGGTGGTCCCTTCCAACTCAAACCATTCCATGACTCTGCAACACAGCTTATGTAATTAACAGACTTTTATGATGTCTATTTAGTAAAACTGAAAGCATAAACCACCCTGACCCTTCCAGTTTCAAAACAATGCAAAACTGAGTCCGTGCCACAGTTGGGAACCTGTCTATCTTGCCAGAGAACATAAAAGATATGTTATCTTATATGGTTGGAGCCTGGTCAGAAGATGACCCTTCAGTGCCAGCTCTGAGGCTCAGCCACGCACGTTGGCAAAATCTCGGGAGCTTTGCAGTCTCAGTTCACAGGACATTTTCTTTTGGTCTTTCCTGACTTTGCACTCCACAGCTTTGGGCTGCGTTTTTTCATTGTTTATTATCACAAAATGTCTATGAAATTATACGTATACATCCCTAATTCAGAAAACCAGAGACGTATTAGGAGCCGTTAACATGATGGAAGTGTCACAACATAAGAAATTAGCAGGAATTAATCATTTCCTACTCACAGAGATCAGAATTAGGCACAGAAACAATTTTTTTTCTTTTCAGTGTTGTCTTGAAGCAATACTGCTTCTTTTTCAATTCATCCATTTTCCAAAAGAAAACTTCAAACCCTTGGCCAAATTTAAATCGATGTCAAAGCTTTCAAAGCTGAAGATTGATTTTCTCTTTTATAAATGACCTCTAAAGTGTCTTTCATAGCAGAGCAAACAATGTGACTATCTGTTGGCTCATTCTCACCCTTCAAAAGCCCTTTCTAATGTGACAACACATTTCAGCCTGTTAGCAAATTAAGAACTATAGCATTTCATAGTTATGTTCTTAATATTCAACTACACAGTCACCAAAGTAACGAAGTCAGAATTAGAAGATCACAATAAAAAGGACAATGCCTGAACCTTTTCAGCAAAACACAGGAAATACATTAATTCACAAGTAAAAGAACCTGCATGATGTACAAATCAATACTTCATTAATAAAATGCACTGAACTTTTAATAAACATCATTTGCACTCATAATGGCAAGAAAAATATCGACAAAACCAGCCCCAATAACCCGAAGTGTAACTATTTTTTCATGCAGTAAAAAGCTTAACTTCAGAAAACATACACCTGCATCACTTGCTGTTAAAAATAAAATCAACTTTGATGTTCTTCAATCTGTCAGCAAAACACAGAGACAATGCATAGCTTCTGTACTACTGTTCACCACATCAGTGAGTGTTGATAACACCATGAATCTGTCACGCAGACAAGCATTTCATGAACTCTAGAACAGGAAGTCTTCCTAGCCTCAATCACAATAAGTTCCACTGAACGGTGTTGAGTGGAAAAACATGGAAAACCATGGTGGGGAGGCCCTGGCCCAGGCTGCCCAGAGCAGTGGTGGCTGCCCCATCCCTGGAGGGGTTCAAGGCCAGGTTGGATGGGGCTTGGAGCCCCTGATCCAGTGGGAGGTGTCCCTGCCCACAGCACGGGATTGGAACTGAATGGGCTTTAAGGTCTCTTCCAACCCAAACCATTCTGTTTCTATCATTCTATTCTATCTCTATGTATTTTAACCACCTACCTCAGCAACACCAACAATCATTCTAATTTCATTTAAAATGGCCTTGGAGTGATGTAGGCATTTCCAGCCTAGAAACATATGCTGTGTTAGAATGCTTTGATCACAACAGCTCTGCCAGCGACAGCCAAGCGGCACGATACCCACTGTCCACAGGAGGGCTGGAGCCCTCTCACCTCAAATGAACAATTCCCTTTAAATAAACAGCTGAAGGACCCTTGTTTGATTTGTCTTGGGGACTACGAGTGCAGGATGCCGTGCTGACTGCCAGACTGCCGCACACTGAGGGCCAGCGCTCTTCGTGGTGAAACAGCCACAGCCGCTAAGGAAAGAATCCGATCATGGGCAATACTGACTATGTGTAACAGTAATATCGAAGTCTGACACTAACAGCGTGGTTTGGGTAAAGGAAAACATAAACAAGAGAGAGATAGGAGATTAATTGAGCTGTGACACTGGTGGAAACATCTCTGCTTGCTTTTGGCTTTGCAGTTCCCCATCCATACTCTTCATTACAGCACGGCAACGCACACCAACATGTATCGCACGGTGCTTTGATCTGCGTGCTCCCCACGCTCTTCATTGCTGGAATTAAACTAGTCCTTTCTTTTCTTATCATTCACTTCTCAAAAGATATATTTCTCTTGCAAATGCTGCAGATCTTGAGGATCTACGAGATCAGATAAGTTACCATTTTACATCTATCAGCAGTTATCTTAGTGTAACAGAAACAACACTAACCCTTTAATGAAGCTGATCTACTTGCCATGATTCATTGTATCATAAATAGCCCTTAGGGGGAGATTTATTAAGGATCTTGGAGAAGGGGAAAGAAAAAAAAAAAAAGAATATCTTTAGAAGGCTCCGCCTCACACGAGAAATTCTCTCTCCCGTGCTCCAAGTTCGTGACATTGGCTTAGTGTGAAAATAGCCCCATGTTCAGCAACACAAGAAAACCAATATGATTAAAATCATTTCTTCAGGCCTCTGTGTGTTGCAGGAGTTCCATCTCAGCCCCACGTGTACTCTGCCCCGTCTCATCTCCTATTTTACAGCCGTGCGACTCACAGATCTATTTCAGCATCTCTCGACGGGGGCTGCAGCCATCACACATGGCCCACGACGACTCCCGCTGAGGAATAAACCATCCTGGTCCATGTGCTGCCACATAACAATGTTCCCTAGTTTAGCAACAACGACACTCCCCCAACAGTCTAAAATATAAACAGGCAGACATTAGCCTGCGGCTTCAACACCCAACATATAAATGTTAAATAAAAATCAGGCCTTGAATAAGAATCATAGAATCGCTTGGTTGGAAAAGGCCTTTGAGATTGATTCCAACTATACCTGTCCACTTCTAAACCAGATCCCTAAGCACTTCATCTACCCACCTTCTAAACCCTTCCAGCGATGAGTACTCCATCACCTCCTCGGACAGCCATTCCAGTGATCAATAACCCTTCCAGTGAAGAAATTTTTCCCAGCGTCTAATCTGAACCTGCCCTGGCACAACTTGAGGCCATTCTCTCTTGTCCTATCACCTACCACTTGGGAGAAAAGGCCAGCACCCAGCTTGCTACATTCTCCTTTCTGGTAGACAGTGATAAGGTCTCCCTCCTTTTCTCCAGATTAAACAATCCTGGTTCCCTCAGCCGCCTCTCCTAAGGCTTGTTCTTCAGTCCCTTCACGAGCTTCATTGCCCTTCTCTGGGCAAGCTCCAGGACCTCAATGTCCTTCTTGCAGTGAGGGGAATGCTACCAAGTGCACTCACAAGAAACATCTCTTCAAAGTCTTCTTGACCAAAAAAGTACAAGAAAGACGGGAGATTGAGATGAGATTGTAGGGAGAAATGTTCTGCTGTGAGGGTGGGGAGGCCCTGGCCCAGGTTGCCCAGAGCAGCGGTGGCTGCCCCATCCTGGAGGGGTTCCAGGCCAGGTTGGATGGGGCTTGGAGCCCCTGATCCAGTGGGAGGTGTCCCTGCCCATGGCAGGGTGTGGGACTGAATGGGCTTTAAGGTCCCTTCCAACCCAAACCATTCTTTTTCTATGATCCTACGAAAGGTGCTCTTTCATGATCACCCATTGGTTTATCACATCATACTGACACTTCCAACCACAGATCAATTCGCTCAGCTCCACTGGGAATACTCACAGAATCACAAGGTTAGAAAGGACCCATTGGATCATCAAGTCCAACCATTCCTAACACTCCCTAGACCATGTCCCTCAGCACTTCATCCACCCGTTCATTAACACCTCCAGGGAAGGCGACTCGACCCCCTCCCTGGGCAGCTGTTCCAGTACCCGATGACTCTTACTGTGAAGAATTTTTTTCTGATATCCAACCTGAACCTCCCCTGACGGAGCTTCAGGCCATTCCCTCTTGTCCTGCTTGTATGAGGGTTGGTAGACCTCCAGTATGTTAACGACTGCGCCACATACTTTTACTCTGTATAGAAGAAATGACAGTCAGAAATATTCACAGCTGACCTACAGTATCACTAAGGCTGAGTCAACCAAGACTCGGTACTAGTAATATTTTACAAAGAGCTGATCAAGTCAGACAGAAACTCCAGCAGCTACAAAATATTTCAGCAGAACCATGCTTTCCTCCGCACAGCTTAGCACTGGGGGCTCGATGGGGTACCACCCATCTGAAAAAGAGTTTTCCAAATGAAAACAAGAGACAAACAGCAGTTTCCAAAGGATGACAGGCCTTGGGAGCTTTTCTAACTGGAATTGACCCGATTTATAAAAATGCCTTTCAAAGGCTGGATTGGCTCCAAACCCTGTGTCACGCTATTTTTATCCTTTATAGGGGATCTAAATAGAGTCACTATCCTCGTCAGTAGTGAGAGGACTCCAGCATCCTGCTAGACGAATAGTTTGTGTATAGGCTGCTCACTCTTAGAGAAATACAGCACGCAGTCAGAAAGCCAAGAAAGATAACATGCCTTAAATATCAACCTGGAACTGAATACTTTGAACATCCAAAACATGAAAGAAAAATAAAGGGCATCAGACTTCATACACATCAGCTTTAATTTTTGCTTAAAAGAACCAAGCATAAGAATAGCTTACCCAAAAGTAATTTTCTGGGATATACTTCAACTCATAGGATCAGAATAACATACATGATAACTACAGGATTAGCGATACAACCCTGAAATATTGAGAAGTTTATTTATTGAGTAATCGTACATTACCTCTGAGGCACAGAGACCATCGTGACAATGGCATCGTAGTTTAAACTGCATTAAAAGCTAACTCCCAGACCCAAGGAGATAACTGCCCTAAGCATGCCTATTCGCCTCCACGACTTTAATCACAGCAGCAGCACAGTGCCAAGTTTGGAACAATATCACAGTCAGTCCTCCCCTCATCCATCTCAGGCAACTCCCAAAAAGCAACACTTCAAAGCAATTGGCTCTGGGGTGCGTATTTGCTTTTCTTTAAGAATATAAAGTCATTGTGTGCTGGTTAGGAGCTACGCTAGAGAAATGCACTGAAAAAGAAGTCCATAGGCAGAGGCTATAGCAGCAGGATATTCTTTTTGTAGGGCTCCATTGGATTTTTCATTGCTTTAATCTTATTTTTAAAGGTGTATTCTTAATGAAGCAGAAAGGCATAAACTTACACAGTTGCATACACGCTGACTGCAAAGCGAACTGGCTTCCCAATATTGAAAAGGAAAAAATACATTAATTTCTTATCACGTTATAGCAACACATACCACCAACCAAACCAAAACACTATTGAGAACAAATTCACAGACTTTTTCTATCATATCATATTAGGCTGAAAATTCTGATGTTTGTTGTTTTGTGCCTCTGATTCTCTCAGACTTAGCACACCCTTCAAACTGCAGAAGGATGTTTTGTAGCTGGGGAGGTATTGTATTTACCCAATAACCACACAGAGAGAAAAAAGAAATGCACCAAAAAAAGAACCAAAAGCCAATCAGAGAATCATAGAATCCAAAAGACAAATGCATTTATAAATACAAAGGTATAGAAAAGTTACAACAGACCTATGAAGCAGAAGAATAAATCTTTCAGTAGATGTTTAAAGCGAAGTTTCAGTAAATGAGAATGAAGACGACCACTGATAACGCAAACAGAAAGCAATGGAGAGTAAACTGGGATTCAGAGTCGGTTATTGACCGAGCCTTCCAAATATTTCATAAATATGAAACTTCTTCCAAATTTTTGGTTGCTGAAAGGAAGAAAGAGCTTTTCTCCAGGGAACTTCCCAGTTCCATCATTTGGAAGAAATATACCCAGACTACAAAATTTGCCTCAAGCTGATATCGTAAATGAGATCAAGCCGCAGAACGCAGGATCTTCTCTGTAGCCCAGTGAAGTAAATATAGACATTTCTACTGCCTTGTGTGGACTTCATCTCATGGTGTTTCAGTTCCAGAACAGCCCTGCTGGTAGCACAACTCAGGAATATAATTAAGAGAGAGATCCGTTTGATAACAAGACCAACCCATGTCTCATGCAGGTCTGAGCTACAATCCTTTTAAATCAAACCTTCCTCACAGTAAAAATTACAGCTAAAAATAAGTGAGTCGCCTCTGAATTTCTCTCTTTTTTTTTTTTTGACAAAGACCTCAAGCCTGAAGGATCACTTTCGAAACTGCTTGGCTGTCCAGAGGCAGTGCTTCATATTTCACAGCTCACGGGGAATTCACAGATTCAGGAACAGGGATAACCACGCAGGTGATATGTAACTATATTGCCAAAAAAAAAAGCTTTGTGTTCTTCTGCAGAAGCACATTTTGTCTCACTAATGGATCAAGATTTACCCCATTCAGAAGATGCTCCTGGATCTTGTTCTCTATTATAAAGAACGATCAACTGTGAGTTCAAAGACGGATGAGAAAGAGCATTAAAAAGGAGATAAGGCACAAGAATCCTGGAAAAATAACTCATTCCAAAATATGAGTGATGGACAGAACGCATAAGCATTCAAACTGAAGGTAATGCATTTCAATTAGCATAATCTGCAATGGAGAGCAATTGTGAGAAAAGAAGTAAAAACAACTTATGTGTATCCCGCAGCATGTGGCGGGATGATATACTGAATTCTTCTGCACACAAATTACTGACAAGAGTGCAAAAAGCCTATTTATCATGGGTTTAACTGACAAGATTACATACCGCAGAATAAACAGTCTCACCAGGACCTCCCACTGTTATGGAAAGAGATTTAAAATAATTCTGCAGCAGGGAAACAAACTCACTTACCGTCAGTGTTGCATTGCTGAAACTCTCTGAAGAGTCAGCCCTCTGCAAACAGATTTTTCCATCAATAATTGACAGCTGATACAGTTTCAGGCAGGCTGGTACACCAGGGAAAGATGCTGCAGCAGCAGCTCCTTCCCATACAGCCTATCCCTAGCACTGTTTAGAGCTCGCTCTTTTTTAACCCTTTCTAGGTATTTTCTCCATATATTTGGGGTGAAAAGTAAAAGGCATAAGGCATGTTACAAGAAAAGAAAGTGTTATTTCCCACTTTAGAGTGTGGCGAGAGCCGTGGGAAGAAAAGCAGTAGGATTTAGTCATAACAATAAGGTAAAGAGAAGAAAAATCTAAAAACAGAAAATGACTCAGTGCCTGGGAAACAGTTACACCAGAGAGAGGATGTGCTGTAACCAGAACAATGATGTCTCCAAATGTAGAATTAAGAGGTCAAGACCACAATAAGATAAAATAGCAGCGGAGAGGTAAGCTAAAGAAGATGAACAGTTCATGAATTGGTATAAGAAAAATGGTTATGATTCTCTTCCAGCCTTAGACCAATGAGATTTGGGTTTTGAAATCAAACCTAATCGGTTTCACCAAGGCCAGGATTACAATTTTATACAGCAATTTTTAAACCAAATGAAATCATAAGTGAAGTGATGGAAAGAAAAATGTTACTTCCTTTCCTCAGATAACTCCTTCTGTGCTATTCTGAAATGATTCACATTGTAAAAGAAAACAACCAAGTTTAAACAAAGTCCATTTATATTAATGAGAAATTGTTTTCTGACATTTCACAAAATGCCTTTTCTTTGTCATATTATTTTCATTACGAAAAGCCTGGTCTGATCTGACAGATCAGTACATTTTAACAGGGGTCGACTTGACCACAGCGGCCATCTGGCAATAAAAGGTTTGGAAAACTCTTTTGTTCAAGTGGGTTATTTCTCCTCATCAAAAAAAAAAAAGAAGAAAACGCTGGAGAAATCATAAAACCACCGAATGGTTTGGGTCCTTAAAGTAGGGATCTTAAAGCCCATCCAGTTCCACCCCCTGCCATGAGCAGGGACACCTCCCACTGGCTCAGGGGCTCCAAGCCCCATCCAACCTGGCCTGGAATCCCTCCAGGGATGGGACAGCCAATACTTCTCTGGGCAACCTGGGCCAGGGCCTCCCCACCCTCACAGCAAAACATTTCTTCCTAAAAATCTCATTTCAGTCTCCCTTCTTCCAGCTTAAAACCATTCTCCCTCATCCTATCCCTGCACTCCCTGCTCATGAACCCCTCCCCAGCTTTCCCGGAGCCCCTTTCCGTACTAAAAGCTGCTCGAAGGTCTCCCTGGAGCCTTCTCTTCTCCAGGCTGAACGTCCTCAACTCCCTCAGCCTACACTTTGTTCCTTTTCATCCATTTTACGGCAACCAGGCAAGACCGACCGCACTTCACACTAAGCGCTGTGGAGAGCCAGATGTTAGTGAGATGGAGAAGGGCATATTCACATAAAGTGGTTGAATTTCTACTGACTGTAGTGCCATCCTTCTGTAATCACAGATGGGTAGAATGAAGCTGGGAGTCAAACACGCAACGGCTACAACATACGTAAAAGACATATCCTCTTACTTCCTCCCCTCTTAGTTTAGGAATTGTAGGAGCAGATGTTCTCCCTGAACCACAGAGAACATCTCTCTTGCTCGCCTGTTCAAGTGTAGTAGAAAATCAAACAAGTGTGCGTATTTGTACTGCAATTACAGAGAAAAAAGGCTCTGAAAATTCCATTGCTCTACCAGTTCGTTGCCAGTTTCCCCAGTTTATGACAAATAGGGTTCTCCCTTCCATACAAGCCAGTAGGGAAAAGCACTACAAAGAAATCCCACACATGACACTGCAATCATGTTTATTCCTAATATATTGAGACACAAGGATGGATTAATCTGTATAAATGCAGATCCCTACAACGTAGATTTTGAGCTGCTTTCTCCAGACTGCCTTTCCCCAGCCAGCCTACATACGGTCAGCGTAGGCAGCTGCAGGTATCTGGAGTGTAGATGTATCAACATTGGTGAGACGAACCCCATCCAAGTTGATCAGCTCGAAAATTCAAAACAAAAAATGACCAAACAAACAAACAAGAAACCGACCCACCAACGATTAAGGCCTCTACTTGGTTGGACAAGTACATGTTCCAAAACTGAAGAAGAGATTAATTCAAGGACTTTGAAACACTAGGAAATGAGAAGAGGAAACTCGGTGTACCCAGCTGAGACACAATTTCCTGTGGAAGCACAGAACTGGCACTGAAATCCAGACGTTGTTCCGGAAGCCTCTTCCCACAGATGACTTTTCTCCATGGCTCCTCATACTGTCTTGGTTCCAATTTTCTTACATCCAGTTGTTGCAGAGAGTTGGTCTCGACTGGACCGTTAATCTACCATCCTCAAACGGCTGGAACAGAACCATCCACGCGTGGCCCATGACTGACTAAGAGGCACTTCTTTAGCAATGAAACTCAACGGTGTGCTGACTGCCTCCACCAGAAATTCCCAAACACCTACTCACAAGAACCCATCTTTTTTTATTTTCATTTCTCATGAGTTTTATTTCATTTTCTCCAAAAATATCAAGGGCTTGCTTCTGATATCTGTTTGTATTCCTGAGTGTTGCTTTTGGCAAAAAGGCCACAATGTCCTTTAATTTTCCCTTCCTACCTAGAGGCACCTGGGGAAAGTAATACACCGGCTTTTTTAAGCACCTTCTTGGGGTCATTAACTCACCATTTCTCAAGCGGTCTCCAGAATTTCCAATCTAACTCTGTGTTGTTGCCTTTCTTCTCTTCAATTTCTTCACATGAGGATGCTACTCTGGGTCAATATCCTACAAGATTCCCAACTCTACTGAAGACCTAACAGTCCAAAACAGCACTGATTCCCATCTTGTCACGCTTTATTTTACTTACTGAATATATCCTCTCTATCCTCAAAAACATTCTTTTCAGCAAACGCTTCCATTTTTAAAATGGTACAAAATGTACCAAAGCCATGTTCTCACATCACTCTTGTTCATTTTTAAGCAAAGAATCTTTTATTCAAATTAATGCCTAATAGTTAAAGCTCTCTAGTAATTCACTGTCTTTCAAAGACTTCAGTTTGACATAAAGACAAAAATTTAGGATAGCTCTAAAATGCCACATGAAATAAAAGGTAATAAAATAGAGTGGGTATTCCTGGGTGAATAAATTGCATATCTTCCAGATCTCTTCCATCAATAATTCATATGAAGTGTTTAAGCACATTTCTCCCACCCCCTACTCCACCAAGGTAAGCTTGGAAGCATGAAAGAACATAACAAATTTAAAGGAATTTCACTTTCAGTGACCACTAAACACACGACAACCACCCACAAAAGCAAAGAAAATGCAGATTCCATCAAGCTCTATTCTATATTTTTCAAGCAAAGACCATTCTGAGCAAGCAAATAAGAGCAATTCACCCACCAAATCTCACAACCTTCTGCGCTATCAGACCATTCTTTTTTTGTGAGTGTTCACAAACAGAAGATCTTTGCTTAATACCAAATTAATGCAGGAGAAGAGGCAATCTTGATTTCATTTTCTCATTCTCCAGTGCTTCCACTGCACCCTGTAGGGATATTACTGCACTGGTTTTCAAGCGCTAAAAATAAAACAAACACATGTCAACTCAAGGACAAAGTTGGAAGGAAACATACTTTAATGTAACCAAAGAAGAATATATTTAGCATTTTGCTACTAAGCAAGGATGAAAATAAACTTGTCAACACATCTCTGTGTCTAACTGTGAAGCCCACGCTCCGCTCAATTCTTTCTGCAGCATTTGTTATATACGAAAAGTGGATTTAGTCTCTCTTTCTTCTTCAGAGTGACTGTTGGTACTCTGTTATTGCTGCTGACCAGAAGGGCCATATGAACCACAGTGAAAGCACTTCCTTCCTTTTAGGCAGCCTTGTTTCTAACAATTAACAGTAATGCACCCATCTAAGGTGCATCCGAGCAGTGGTGCATATTAGACTTCAACCTGGAATCCTTCCAAAACCAAATACAAGTGTAAGTGGGAACTGACGTACCACTGAGTCCAGAGAAAAGAAAGTGAAAAGCGAGTTGTGAATCAGAACGTTGTTTTCTTTTGTATTTCTTTCATCACTGGTGTTATTTTGGGCTCTCCATAAAGCAGTACTGTTTCTGCTCCTGGAGATGAACACTCTTCAAAAAAACATGTGATTATATTCTTAAATATCGCCTTTGAAGCAAAGGGGTTTTTTTAAGTGAACAACTATATTTTTAACATTCTGAGCTATCTGAACTTATATTTTTGACATTAGGAAAAGAATATTATACCTATATATATTGGTCTTCATTTTGGAGATCTGTATTGGGATTAACACTGCTTTATTTAGTCCTTTAAAACACAAACCCAGAAATTCGTTCTACTATGTCAGAGCCTGTTTTCTGGTGTGGGGAATTCAAGACAAAAGCAAAAATGTCGATAAATGAGTATAAATTAATGTGGTAGTATTTAAAAACTATTTTGTACAGCTATATGAACATTTAAGAGAGAAGGGAAAGAAGAACATTGGGAACAAGCAAAAAGCTAAGACTTTAACCCCTACAGAAGCCGTTAAGTTCCTGCATCCACCACCACAAAGAAGAGCAGTAGACCAAAGCACTATGGAACCTCCTGGTCTGGAAAAGGTTCTGGCTCCAAGAGGGTGCTGCTGTGGAACAGGATTTGCTCTAACACCCAGCAGATTCAAAGGCTGACTGCTTCAGTACCTCACAACAATTTTCTCTAGTGTCCATTCTCTTAGATGATTCTCTTACCCATCAGCATAGGATACACCAACAAATTCCATTCTACATTTCAAACGCATTAGGATTTTAAATATTAATGTTAAAAAGGCTGATTGGTTCCAGTAAACTTTAGAGGAAGCTTGTACTCCCTTTGCTTGTCTGCAAAAGGAGTAGCTGCAAAGTACCATTCTGGCAGGGTTTTAAGGAAGCACTGATGGAGCTCTAGCGCTTGACAAGGGCCAGCTGAATCCTACTGCTGGAAGTCAAATGGCCCCAATTAACGCGCTCAGTAGAAAGAAAAGAAAAGTCAATGCGTGGCTAAAGTTCACAAGGGAAAACCAAAATGCAGCCGATATCCTCCAATACCTCTGTTGTGGTACTTGCAATGAATTCGCATTCTCTTCATACAGACTCTTGAGTCATAGAATGATTTGAGTTGGAAGAGTCCTTCTTAAAGCCCCCCTGCCACGGGCAGGGACACCTCCCACTGGCTGAGGGGCTCCAAGCCCCATCCAACCTGGCCTGGAACCCCTCCAGGGATGGGGCAGCCACCACTGCTCTGGGCACCCTGGGCCAGGGCCTCCCCACCCTCACAGCAAAATATTTCTGCCCAAGATCTCATGTCAATCTCCCCTCTTTCAGCTGAAAACCATTCCCCTAATCCTCTCCCTGCACTCCCTGATCCAGAGCCCCTCCCCAGCTTTCCTGGAGCCCCTCTCAGTCCTGGAATCTTCTCTAAGGTCTCCCTGGAGCCTTCTCTTCTCCAGGCTGAACAACCCCAACTCCCTCAGCCTTTCCTCGTACAGGAGGTTCTTCAGCCCTCGGATCATCTTTGTGGCCTCCTTCATCTCTCTCTCTCTGTTTCTCGTCAACACTGTGATAACAAAATGGCCTGGTACATGATACCAAGTTATAAAAGCTTCATCCAAAAGAAATTATGCACACGTTTTGAAAGACTAACAGTGAAAGTCTGATTCAGCATTGCTGGAAAAGCTCCCATTGCCGCCTTAAACTTTCAAAGGAGAATACGACTATTCCCTCCCCCTTCATATCATTACAGAGTCACTGTGTCAACTCCGGATGATGGAGATAACCCATCAAGGCTGACAAGCATTCACCTTTTTCTTCAGGGACTGATACAAAGCCTATCAGTACAATTTAGTGTCCTTACAATTTAGGATTGGCCCAAAAATGACAACGCTCCAAGGCAGTAATAACACTTGCATTTTCTCAATGTTTGCAGAAACTTATAGACGTGAGAAACAAGCACTGATGGTTTCAAATAAGCTGTCTTTATGCTCATAAAATTATAGCATAAAACCAAAAAACTTAGTGAATCATATCAAAAAAATTATCTTGCAGCATGTCATCATGCTTATTTTTTAAGACAGACAGAAGCTTTAAAAAGTAGATGCAAGGCAGCTTGAGATATGTTACCAATTTCTCTATTATTTCAGGTGGTAAGGTGTCACTTCCGTTTCCTCGACTTTCTAAGGATTTCCATCCTTAAATTAATAATGTGTTCTCATTCATGCGTGACATCGGCAAGTATGCCTTAAACTAAAAACTACATAAACATAAAGAAGAAAGAAAAAAACCCAGAACATTAGGAAATGTGGAAGATCCAGAAATGACTCATTTGCCATATGTACCCTACAGAGATCTTTAGAACTTATAATAAATTTCCACAGATGGATATTCAAATCAAGAAATCCTATTTCAGTCTTTCCTGTTGCTGACAATTCAGGCTGCCTTCGTCTGCCACATTTCACATTCAAAAGCACATTTATGGCTTTCATTATCAACATCCAGTATTGTAATGCTCTTAGAAATCCTAACATTACAAAAGATTCCAAGGTGGTTTAGTGTCCAACTGCTTGTTGACCAATTCATCTCCCAGACTTGTCCACAACTCAACCTACGCTGCCTATTTAACGCCGCCAGCTTCGGATGAGCATGGGAAAAAAAACTTTATCTGATTGCAAACTTGAACCTCGTTACTAAATGATTGCTGGGTTACCCGAATAATTAGCTAATAACTGCCGGCAAGATTGATCTCCCAGCCTCTTCTACCAGTTCCAAATTGGTGGGTAGATCCCTTTGGAAGTACATGGAATGTATCCAAACCATCAGAAATTTAGAAAGGGGTCACTGACAACCACTGTTCCATACTTTCTTGCATAACATCGCCAATACCTACACGTAAAACCACATGCTTTCCGTATAAAAGAAATTCCATCTTCTGTATGAAATAGCTCAGTTTCTGTAACATTTGTCTTCAGAGAATCCAGCTTCAAAAATAAGGCTTCTGTACGTCAGTGTAGACTCTATATTTACTCATCATGTAGGAAAACCCGTGGCACAATAAATGCTTCCGTCATTTTTTATTTGAAGTAGCATTGACATGCATCCTATTTCTATTAAAAAACGCATCCTACTGCTTGGAGCAGGAGCAAAAGTTTCTACTGATGCCCAGTCACTGTATATCTTGAGATACTCTGTAGTATTTGGGGGACAACCACCTCCCACCCCAAAAAGTGCTTCTAATTTTCCAAGCATGAAAGCAACCAGCAGAGTTTCTCCAGGTACTATTCAGATAACACCCTGGCACGTGACATTAATGAAGCATTTAGGTAGAAAACCTGAACCAGGTGGGGTTTGCTTGATTGGTTTTGGAGGGGGGGGGGGTTTGAGAAGGAATAAAATCTACTTTTGGTCCTCAAACTGCAAATACATAAGAAAGGCACAGAAGCAATCGATGCTGACGCCTTAAAAGAGTTTCAAAGAGTTTCGCATTAAGTTCAAATTCCAGCATCCATTCCTTTTGCTTACGATGACGCGTGGCTGCAATAGCAGAAATCCAAAAAGATCCCACAGATTACGGACTTTTGACTAAGCGCAGGAAGATATTTGACTTACATCTCCAGAGATTTAACTTGCTCTACATTTCAGCCTCTGTCGGGTACCGCCACTGCCAGACAATCCCATTTTAACCTCAACCGACACCGTACTGCAACGCGATTCGCGCTGATGATGGACTTCACATGCAAACTTGGGGGTGGGAAAGCAAACCAACACATTTAATCCTGCGATGCCTCCTCATTCCTTATTTCTCACACTGTGCCAGGCACAGAATCCTTCAGGTTGGAGAAGACCTTTAAGAGCATCCAGTCCAACCGTAAACCCCACGCTGCCAAGTCCAGCGCCAAACCACGTCCCAAAGCACCACATCCTCCGAGCATCTCCAGGGATGGCGACTCCACCGCTTCCCCGGGGCCACCTGTGCCAAGGCTGGACAACCCCTTAGGTGATGTAATATTCCCTAATATCCAGTCTAAGCCTCTCCCGGCGCAACTTGAGGCCCTGCTCGGCCCCCAGCCCGTGGTCCTCCCTCCCCTCCGAGCGGCTGCCCGCTGCAGACACCCGACCCCGCGAGCGGCCGCTGCGCACCCGCGGGACCGCGAGGAGCTCCGCGGGCAACGACGCTCCGCAGCTGCGGGACCAGGAGGAGCTCCGCGGGTACCGCTTCCCCACGCACCGCGCTTCTCCGCAGCCGCGGGACCGGGGCTGAGCTCCGCGTGCACCGATTCTCCGCAGCCCGGCAGCGCGGGGGTGGCTCTAAGAACACCGCACCCGCGAGACCGGGGCTGGATCTGCAGACCCCGCTCCTCCGCAGCCCAGGACTGGCTCTAAGGGCACCGCACCCGCGGGACCGGGGCTGAGCTCCGAGGGTACCGCTTCTCCGCATCCCACGGGACTGGGGCTGAGCTCCGCGAGCTCCGATGCTCCGCAGGCTCCTGTTCTCCGCATCCCGCAGGACCGGGGATGAGCTCCGTGGGCTCCGATGCCCCGCGGGCTCCTATTCTCCGCATCCCGCGGGACGGGGGCTGAGCTCCGCGGACACCGATGCTCCGCAGCTGCGGGACCAGGATTGCCGCTGCAAGCGCCGCTTCTCCGCGGGAGCGGGGCCGAGCTTCGCGGACACCGATCTCCGCGGCCCGGGTGAGCGGGACGGGCTCTACGGACACCGCGGCCGCGGGTCCGAGCTGCTCAGGCACCGATTGTCCGCGGGAGCAGAGGAGCGGGGTTGGCCCTGCGAGCAGCGCAGCTCCGGCTCTGGATGTGCAGACGCTGCTCCTCCGCACCCCGCGGGACCAGCGATGAGCTCCGCGGATCCTCCGCGGCCCGGGGGAGCGGGACGGGCTCTACGGACACCGCAGCCGCGGGACCGGGGTTGAGCTTTGTGGACACCCTTCTGCTCCGCAGCCTCAGGGCTGAGCTCTGCGGGCACCGCTTCTCCACCAACACCGCTTCCCCGCAGCTGCGGGACGGGGGCTGAGCTCCGCAGGCACCGATTCCCCGCGGCCCGGGGCTGAGCTCTGCGGACACCGCTTCTCCGCAGCCCGCGGGGCCGGGCCGAGCTCCGCACACCCCGCAGCGCCTGCCCCGCTCGGGCCCGGCTCGCCCCGCTCCCCCGGGCTGCCCTGCCCTGCCCTTCCCCGCCGCCTCGGCGATGCTGAATCACGCCGGGCAGCCGCCTCGCCGCCTCTCCGCGGCCACTTGAACCCCCGCCAGCGCTACCGGGGACGGGGAGCGGCCCCGCGGCCCTTTCGCCATTACCTGTCGGCGCGGGGGGAGCCTCCGGCAGCGGCGGTTCCCCCGGCCGGAGCGCGGAGCGGGTCCCGCTGCAGCATCCGAGCCGCGCGGGAGGAGGAGCGGGAGGGTACGGCTGGGAGAAACCATTCCCCGACCGGGGGGGGGGCGGGACGAGGGGGGGGGGCCTAAGGCCGCGCCAGGCGGGGCGGGCGGGGACGGACCCGCCCACACAGCTATGCGGGAAGGGGGGGTTCTGTGGAGAGGCCGCCGGTGCCGGGGGAGCGCGGCGGGGAGAGCGGGCGCTCCCATGTTGTCGCCCCCCCCCCGCGCGCCGCTGGCAGTGGGAGCGGCCGCCCTCGGACCTGGCAACGGCTCAGCGCCCGCAGCGTCCGGGGCAGCTCCGCGGCTGTCCTTCCCGGGGCATCCCCTTCCCACAGCACCCCCCGCGGCCCCCCTTCCCGGGGCATCCCCTTCCCACAGCACCCCCCTTCCCGTGTCCGTGCGGGGACACACCGCTCCCTGCGGCCCCTGCTGCAATCTGGAGGCTGAGGCGGTTTATACGCCTTTGCAAACCGTATTTTTCCTCTTCCCGTTTGGATTTAGAAGCAGTTGTTGTCCTCCTGCTGCTCCCCTCTGTGAAAGAGGCATTTCAGTCCTTTTCTGGTATCCTTTGGATCCCACTATAAGGCATTTCAGTCCTCCCCTGGCATCCTTCTCATCCCAGCATGAGGCATTTCACCCTTTCCCTGGAATACTTTACATCTCAGTCCTTCCCTGGCATCCTTTGCATCCCACCATAAGACATTTCAGTTCTTCCCTGGAATCCTTCACATCCCAACATAAGGCATCACAGTCCTTCCCTGGAATCCTTCACATCCCAACATAAGGCATCACAGTCCTTCCCTGGAGTTCTTTGCATCGCAGCATAATGCATTTCCATCCTTCCTTGGCATCCTTCACAACCCAGCACAAAGCATTTCATCCTTTCCCTGGAATATTTTACATCCCTGGAATACTTTGCATCCTAGTCCTTCCCTGGCATCCTTTGCATCCCAGCATAGGGTAGTTCATCCTTTCCTTGGAATACTTCACATCCCAGCATAAGGCATTTCATCCTTTCCTTGGAATACTTCACATCCCAGCATAAGGCATTTCAGTCCTTCCCTGGCATCCTTCGCATCCACAGGGCACATAAAATGATCAGATAAATGTATTTAAAAAAACCAAACTCTGAGAAATAGTTGTCAAATAAAGGTTTTAAAGAACATTCTCAGAAGAATAAAAAACTTCTAGGAAAAAAAAAAAAGTCTTTTTTGAAGAGAATGAATAAAAGCCCAACTGGAATGTAATCTATTATCTCAATAGATTACACAGGATCCTCTTTGTTTATTAAGGTTAGGAGCCAGATTCACAAGCAACGGAAATCACATGGCATTGGATTTAGGGTGATTTATGTTTGCTGTGGAACTAGGCATGATCTTAATACTGACTTATTCTGGTTGCTGACGTCGGGGATTTCTTCTCTTTTATCAATTACCTTACTTTATTTGTACTTACACTGCACGTTTCTCACTCTCATACCTTTAAAATCTTTTCATTCTAACCTTTCCTGCATGATCTCTTGGCTGAAAAAAAAAAGGCCTTCCATGAGAACCTCAACTGCTCCTTTTCTAAGGTAGTTTAACATAGATATATTCAGTAGGCGTAAAGCTTTCTTTTTCCTGGTCAGAAAGGACTGGAACAGAGACAGTGGTGGCTGCCCCATCCCTGGAGGGGTTCCAGGCCAGGTTGGATGGGGCTTGGAGCCCCTGATCCAGTGGGAGGTGTTCCTGCCCATGGCAGGGGGTGGAACTGGATGGGCTTTGAGGTCCCTTCCGACCCAAACCATTCTATGATTCCATGAAAGCTGACTATGTTAAACGACGTGAAGCAAGCTGGTTGAGAATTTAACTGTAACTTAATCAACATGGCATTTTCTGTTCTACTTCAACATCTTGCAAAGTAAGCTGCTATTCCGTAGGAACACATTGTGGGCTTTTTGCAAATAGTAGGATGATTGCTAAGGACAGAAAGGCATATGAAAAATCCTTTAGGGAATCCTAGAAAGATATCAGACTGTTCTCTCATGTGTAGTATGGATTTGTAGCTTGCAAAGTCGAAGAATTTCTTACTTTTACAGACGTGGTATTTTTCATTGGTTTTGATGACAGCTGTGGTTTTTACTGGGACACAGAAATTATCATTTATTTACCACTTAAACCTGTGTTAGGCTTGTCAAAAAAAAAAGCAGTAGAGGTATGATTTCTGCCCACAAACATGGAAATAGTCTGTGTAGGTGAGCGTTTGTAGCAACAGATCTAAATTTTAATGAAAGAAATCCCGTTGCAGAGATAACGGGATCCCAGTTTGCCCCCCCAGTTTGCTTCATTTTTCTTACAGCTGCGAGAAGGCCGCTTTACAGGGTGCTCGTAGGGAAAGGTTTGATTTTCTTTCCATTAGGCATTTGGAACACTGCCACTGACTGCAGATGAAACCATTTCCAGGGGTCACATGTGTTGCACGTTATCTCTGGATCAAAGCCCTGAATCAGGTCTCCACACCCCAAAGGCTGAGGTGCACCTCTCCGCAGAGGGAATTATGTCACATAGAGGGAAGAGCAGCAAATTACACATGAGAGATTATGCTAAGAGACTGAACCCAGCTGTTGCTTTATACTTCACAGGCAAACCTGGAGCTTGGGAATCCAACTGTGCCCTCCTCCTGGGAGGCTTTGGCTTCCAAGGTGCTACTAATTCTTCCCCTTTCCAGGAGGGCTGGTACAAACAGACACTCCGCTGGGAAATCACAACCTATGACCCAGCCTGACAGCGCAAATGCTTGCTCTCATCTCCCTTCCTGGGAGGCAGGAGGCATTAATCTCTTCCAGAATGTGCTTTTAGTTGTTGTTTCCCAGAAGCAGATCAGATTTATTCTTTTTAATGTGATCTGCATTTTGAATCGCTCTGAACATAGATGGGACTCGCTACGTCCACATTGAAACATTAGAGCTAAACAAAATATAGTAACAAACCACAACAGGGTATTAAACGCACAGATGCTTGATTAGGATCATTAAATAGAGTTTTATTTTTAATATTGAGCTCGTTTAAATATTGACTATTGATGCACTTGAGAGAACAGATGTGCCTAGATAACTCTTGTAAATAGAACTAGCAATAAAAATACCCTTTAGGGTATGAATATTGTCTTATTAATTTTACAAACAAACTTAGGCAAAAGAAAACTGAGGATGAGGAAGAATGTCCTTTCTCGGGAGTCTACATATTTGTATGTATTTCCTTAGTTTTTTTCTTGGTTTTCCATCCGGGCACCTGGGGTAGCTTTATGGCATTTAGTTGTTATAACAGAAGAACTATAGGGGCAATCGGATCAATCCTAGCTTTCAGAGGAACATTGATGGCTTATTTGAGCTTTTATCTTAATATTGAGCATTTATATTTTACTTTTCCTGCTGTTACTAACATACTCCCTGAATAATTACAGGTACTGTAATGTTGCATATATGTAATCCATCTCCAAGCCAGCAAATATAATTTCTTCCAATTAAGCAGCAGATAATTAAATTCTCTAAGTAACAGTGGTCTTTGAACAAAGTCACAAATAGGCTTTGAAATGCTAACCTATTTCTCCTGCCCACTCAGCCATCGGCTCACAGAGCTGCTGTTGGACACACGCTCTGATGTGGTCCAGACAGCTCAAAGTTACATTTGGCCTCTGTGTTTGAAACAGGTTGTTTCTTCAAGCAGCTGTTTGTGTCTGGGAATGCCAAAAAGAGTGTGGAAACATTACGAGTAATGATCAGGAAGTTCAAAGGCTTTGAAACAGGGCCTGTGTGTAGCCACACACTATGAAACTTGGCTATTCATAGCATTATAGAATGGGTTGGGTTGGAAGGGACCTCAAAGCCCATCCAGTCCCACCCCTGCCATGGGCAGGGACACCTCCCACTGGATCAGGGGCTCCAAGCCCCATCCAACCTGGCCTGGAACCCCTCCAGGGATGGGGCAGCCACCGCTGCTCTGGGCACCCTGGGCTGGTGTCTCATCGCTCTCACTGTGAAGAAATTCCTCCTGTCTAGTCTAAATCTTCCCCTCTCCAGTTTAGAGTCATTGCCCCCCGTCTATTGCTCCAGGCCCCTGTAAAAAGCCTCTCCCCAGCTCTCTTGTAGCCCCTTCAGGTTCTGGAAGGTCGCTATAAGGTCTCCTCAGAGCCTTCTGTTCTCCAGGCTGAAAACCCCCACCTCTTGGCCTGTTCTCACACAGGAGGTGCTCCAGCCCTCCCATCACCCTTGTAGCCTCCTCTGGACCCATTCCAACAGCTCCATGTTCTTATTCCAAGTGTGTTTCCTTCTGTTTGCACTACACGCATCTTGGAAGAGATTTACAAAGTAGTTAATTATGTTTTTCTGAACAGGTGTATTTTCCCCCTTTGCTGTAAAACCACATTCAATGAAAAAAAATCCCCTTTCCCAGCCATGGCCTAGAAAACATCACCCATGAAGAAACAAGCTTCAGCTTCCATTCCCTAAGGATCCTCCCTACAAGACTTCTCACCCCGACTGTATTTTTTTGCTTCAAAGAGCAGCACCCATTTCTTTTATAATAAGCCATCTGCTCGGCGCGTTAGCAGAATCCAGGCAGCAGCTTCCCAGCAGCACCAACACCTGCTAACAGGGGATGGCGTTTCAGGCAGATATTGCCAGCCTGTCGCAGCTTCTTATCTCCTATCTCTCTAATCTTCAGAGTACTGTCTGGGATTATCTCCTGGAAATCAAATGCCCCAGGAAGATGGCTCGTTATTTTTTGATATATCGGCAAACATGAGCTCGATTGAGTTCATTGCTGCTGTAAACATCTTGTATTATACGGATCGATGTGAATTTACAAGCTGTAGCAGGAGGGTATTGACATAGCGTAGCATTTCACATACAATAACTTTTTATAGGCCTCATTGCTCCAAACACTGGGTGAAATTCAGCACTGATGTAAGAAGATACCGTTAACACCGAGGGCATCCGTAGACCACAGCCCATTACAGTTAATGGGACCCCTTTGGTTCAGGCATGGTTTTGAGCAGCTTTAAGGCATGAGCTCGTCTATTTTTAACCACACAAAAATATCATTTCAGGGCGTCTTTATCTGTTAAGTAATCAAAGCTTGGAGGTTCTTTTTCAAATAATCTCTTCAAGTTCCCATCTGTTGTCTGCTCCTGGGTAAGAAAAGAGTCCCAGAACTTCAGTAGTTTGGAGAGGCCCTTCTTTTTGTTGAGCAGCCATCAGGCCAGGAAACAAAAAAAGTCAGCAAGTGTGGTTATCCAGAAAATAAATACAGCTTTAATATTTATAAATAGGGGTAAGGTCATACAGCATGACTAAAGGCTACCTACGCTTTTGCTGACCTGCAGGCTTAAATAGAGCTGTGTGAGCAGCTCCGCCTCTGCATCGGAATTCAACCATTATTTAAGCAATATGGTCAGGAATAACCAAGAAGAGAAGTGGGAATGAGAGAGACTTCTGCCCCAGTGAAGTTGTGCAGTTTCTCTTATAGTTGATGTGTTCTTTCATGCTACAGCCTTTCTCAGCATCTATTCAATCACATCTCACTAAGCATAACAAAAAATTGTTTCCTATGGGTTTATTGAAACAAGTCAAAAGCAGATCCTTAGTTTGGCCTGTTGCAGCGAGACCACAGCCACCAGGACCAGCCCCACAGAACCCAAGCAAGGCAAGTACAACACACCTGAAGATGGGGGACAGATCCAACCAAGAGCCCGTATCACGAGACGGTATCACAGCGAGGAGGGAGAGCTAAGGTCATGCCAGGAAGTCACTCTAAAGGCAAGAACAAGGTCCAGCAATCACTGGGTAGGACCATAGCGATGAAGCCATCCCATAGACTGAGAACCAACAGAGCAAAACCACACAGAAGACCGCGAACACCACCATAGCTGAAATCTCAGGGCTGAACTTAAATAGAGCTGCTGATCCAACAGGTGTGGAGAATGCTCCAGGTGAGGCTGCTCAGGGCCATTAAGGCTTGATAGTGTCCCGATATAACAGGACTTGGGGAACGATGGACTTGTTTGGGTTTTTTTCCTTTGAAATTCTGCAGTATGAATTATAGGATTCTTTTTTTCATTTCATGTTTATCTTATAGAAAAGTTTTTTGTAATCTATGTCTTCTATAAACTTAATCAATGTTTGTCTGGATAGGTATGTGAAGTTTAATTTAGACCATAGAAGGAACATCCCAGTTCAGCAATGGAGTTTTGTTTACCTAACAATTTCAATCAACTCCTGTTTGCTATTTACAACAGGAATTTCTAGTTCTAGAAAAGATAAACAATACAGAGGTTAACTTCCAGGAGACCCATTGCATAGGTAATATTTTCTACAGGCTGAAAAACTTCCATTTGCTCTTCTGCTCTGATTTTTTTTAAGAGATTGAAAATTTGTCTTTATTGTGGAGCATTCACCAACAGGAATTTGGTTGCTATTAATGGAGACTACAAAATAAACCGAAATGTGTGGAGTGACTCCTTGTGCGCTAGGACACTATGAAATAACCGCATGGAGTTTAAAGTGGAATTCCATGCAGAAAATAGCCCGCATTGTGAAAGTGGTTTTATCCTGCTTTAAGGTAATGAGTAGGATGCAGATGTATAAAGGGTAGCATAATAATAATCCTACATTATTTTAAAAACTGGGGTTCTGTTTAAAAATAAGAGTGTTTTAGCTGATGATCCAGTGGCAGATGATGGGTTCGCTATTCTCTGAATATCGCGCTACTCCTACCCTGGACTAAAAGATTGTTGCAATGAAGTTGGTAGAAGAGAAATCACCGAGTACAATCTCATGTTTCTTATAAAATGTGACAGAATCAGCAGGTCAATAAAGACTTGATGAGATTCTACCATTCACGCTTCCATCCACCATTACACAGGATTTCAATTCACATTCAATTTAAGTGGTCGGCACTTTTCCCTGTTTTGAGTCAGTTGTATTTTTGGTTACTTTGATCTCATTTGGAAGACTACATAAGACTTAATTTTATACGAATTTGGGTCGCATATACAAGAATTTTTTTTTAAATTCCTTTTTCTCTCACAGAAAAATGAAGTGACATTCACAAGATTCAACTAAAAGTTATAAATAACCTTATAATTAATTTGTGAGACTCATTTAGCCTAATAAACTTACTGATTCAGTTTTTTTCATCATTTAATCACAAAAGACAGTTTTTTTACATGAAACAAGATGATATCATGCTGTGAGTTTTCCATAACTAAAGTTTAAAAGGTGCATTTTGAAAGGGAGGGATGTATAGGAAGAATAGCATGCTTTAGATCTGGAAAAGTAGTCACATAATAACATATATAGCCGTAATAGTAATGATTTTCTGAAGCAACTCATTGTAATGAAACACTGCCAGGAGAGAAGACAAACTAAATGGACTTTTAATCTCATTTCTAAAACATTATCTGAAATAAAATTTGAGTTCTGTAATATCAGGGACACAGAAGTGCCGGATAGCCGGGGTTTTAATTCTTCAGAATTGTGTATAAAAAAGAATCTGCTGTTTCATATCAGTAAGAACAAGCTTTGAAATACTGATCAGCTAGCGAATAGTTAACCCCTCTATTTATGATGTCTAATTGGCAACTCATATTGCAAAGGCTAATATTTTCATTCTTATTTGAATTCCATAGAATCATAGAATTGTTAAGATTGGAGAAGACCTTGAAGCCCATCCAGTCCAACCATCAGCCCAAACCCACCGTGACTACTAAACCATGTCCTAAAGTGTTACGGCCACACGCTTTTTGAACCCCTCCAGGGAAGGAGACTCCAGCACTGCCCCGGGCAGCCTCTGCCAGAGCTCCACCACTCTTTCAGTAAAGAATTTTTTTTCTAATATCCACTCTAACCCTCCCCTGGTGCAACTTGAGCCCATTTCCTCTTGTCCTATCAGTTGTTACTTGGGAGAAGAGACCAGCGCCCACCTCGCCACAACCTTCTTTCCAGGAGCTGCAGAGAGTGGTGAGGTCTCCCTTCAGCCTCCTCTGCTCCAGCCTGAACAAGACCATGTCCCTCAGCTGCTCCCAGAACCCCTGTTCTCCAGCCCCTTCCCAGCTCCATTCCCTTCTCTGGATGCGCTCCAGCCCCTCAATGTCTTTCTTGTAGTGAGGGACCCAAAATTTGAGGTGCGGCCTCACAAGTATAGAGGGATGATTCCTTCCCTGCTCCTGCTGGCCACCCCATGGCTGATCCAAGCCAGGATGCCATTGGCCTTCTTGGCCACCTGGGCCACTGCTGGCTCACGTTCAGCTGCTGTCGCCCAGCACCCGCAGGTCCTTTTCCACCAGGCAGCTTTCCAGCCACTCTTCCCCAAGCCTGGAGCTGCCTGGGGTTGTTGCAACCCAAGTGCAGGACCTGACACTTGGCCTTGTTGAATCTCATACAGAATCTCATACATCACTATACAAACTATTTCACTCCCCCTTCAAACAGGTAGTGGATAGAAAGGAAATATCCCTCCTCTATCACCCAAAGGGAAAGAGCGCTTAACAGAAGGAGAGCAATGTAACCTGTATTTATCATTCCGAAGAAATTATAGGAATTAATCATTTACCCAGGAGAAGCATTTCTAGCATGTATTTTTTGCCCATTCAGTGTACCATCCTACACTAACCCTGAGGGAAAGGGTCTGGCTAATTATACTCCTGTCTCTTCAATAAATTGATGGAATGTTATGGCAGAAATGAGAGAGAGCATGTAAACAAAGTACTTTCTTTAAGACAGTTTCTGAGAAATAACAGAAAAACAACCCAGACAACACCCTGATGCCACTGATGGCGACACTTTATTCGAGTATGAAGAAAGCAGGATAACATTCAAGACTTCCCAAAAATACTTTTCTCCTCAGCAATGGCTTTTACAGCCTTTGCCCCTGAGTTTTTGTGTGCTCAGGGGATTAGAAAACTCAACCGTGGTTTGTCTTCGCAGCAATGACCAGGTAGGGTCCCAGCTCATTTAGATAAGCCCACATCTTTACGTTCAACCTCATGAGTGGAAAATAAGATCTAATGTTCCAATTCTTTGGATGAAGTAAAAGATGCTAAACCCCACAAAATCTGCTCCTGCATTTCATTAGCTTTGTGAATTGCTTTTTATTTTTAGCAATATAAAGAAGTAAAACTAGGGGGAACAAAAGGAAATTATTCTTAAATCAGAGGGTAATTTTTATTGTGATAAAAATAAAATAGACAGAAGGGAAGATTTCTGAGAAGAGATATCAAAGGACAAAATAAAAGTTGTCTCTAGTGGTCTGCACATAAAATCCTATCAACTCTGAGCTAAAATGTTGCACCTGGACACAGCATAAAGAAGTGCAGATATTATCCCTAACGGAGCTACCTTCTGTGTATTTATATGTTCTCTAGTAGAGACCTGGATTGATTATACCAGAAATTATGTGGAAAGAATTTACTGTGAGGGTGGGGAGGCCCTGGCCCAGGGTGCCCAGAGCAGTGGTGGCTGCCCCATCCCTGGAGGGGTTCCAGGCCAGGTTGGATGGGGCTTGGAGCCCCTGATCCAGTGGGAGGTGTCCCTGCACATGGCAGGGAGTGGGACTGGATGGGCTTTGCGGTCCCTTCCAACCCAAACCATTCTATGAAGTACAGCAATGGAAATGAAAAATGATTGAAAATAGGTTTTATATGTGGACATTTATTGGTTGATATATTGCTCAGGAACTATCTGCCCCTTGAACAAAATTGAGTGAATGGGGTGCTTTCATGTAAATGTGATGAATAAAATGGTAATACCTAATACCAATTAAAAAGCCCAGTGTTATATGTTCCTTTGAAAAAAACAGCATTTCCCATGGTTACCATCTTTTAACATGGATTAAAAAAATGAAGAGTTTCACTGGAAGCACTATATTTATTTCAACTATTTTTAGAAAATGAGCTCAGCATTTCAGATGTGAAACTGAGTTTAAAGACTCTCTGGCTTGTTCTGAACACAAGTGGAAGTCAAAGATTTAAAAACTGTTTGAAAACATTCAATTCCTCTTTCTTGGTGGATCAGTCACACACCTATCAAAGATGCAGAACATCTACCGATATCAGAGTTCATTGTGCCAATGGCTTCTCAGATTGTAGAGCTAAGAGGAAAAAGCTTATTCATTGACATTTGCATTACAACCACTTGAAACAGCCACTTTGTCTTTGTGTTGCAGAGGATTAATACATTCTTCTTGGCTAGCACCATAGATATTTTTCCTTCTAGCTTCATCAGTTGAACACAACCCGAAAGATAGATCTACAAATATTAAATAAACTTTCTAAGTTGGTTTCTTGGCTGCTTTTCTTTCACGTGCGAAATGGCTTTTACTGGTTTTCTCTTACATAGTGAGGTGTTTTTCCCCAATAGATTCACATCTATGACTATAATGCTATTATTTTCTTTGCTTATTATTTCTCATGATGGACGGTTACTGGTGTAAATGTTCTTTTAGAGGTTTAGCGTTCTGGCTTGTAAGTGTGAGGAACTGCAAATACACATGATTAAAGCACATCTACTGTAATGCTCTGAGCCTGGAATGACTCCTCATTCACGGCATTAGCAATAAAAAGAAATCAAAGAAAGAAGCAAGAAGAAAATGGAGCATTTAAAGGCTCGAACTCTGCAAGTACTAGAAACTTGCAGAAGAGAAGGTAAGAACACTTCAGTGCTGTCAATGCTTTGTGACAGAAATGCACATTGTACTCGGTGCTGGTGAGGCCACACCTTGAATCCTGCATTCACATTTGGGGCCCTCACCACAAGAAGGACATCAAGTTGCTGGAGCGTGTCCAGAGGAAGGGAACAGAGCTGGAGAAGGGTCTGGAGCATAATTCTTGTGAGGAGTGGCTGAGAGAGAAGAGGAGGCTGAGGGGAGACCTCATCACTGTCTACAACTACCTGAAAGGAAGTTGTAGAGAGGTGGGTGCTGGGCTCTTCTCCCAAGTAACAACCGATAGGATGAGAAGAAAAGGCCTCAAGTTGCTCCAAGGGAGGCTTAGATTGGATATTAGAAAAAAATTCGTTACCAAAAGAGTAGTGAAGCATTGGAAAAGGCTGCCCAGGGAAGTGGTGGAATCTCCATCTCTAGGGGTGCTCAAAAAGTGTATAGACGTGGCACTCGAGGACAGGGTTTAGTAGACATGGTGTGGTTAGGCTGACAGTTGGACTGGATGAGCTTCAAGGTCTTTTCCAACCTTAATGATTCTATGACTATGATTATCTGATTCAATATGCCAGTCAGCTGGTTGCCTTTGAGAGGCCTCTCATCAGCACGCTGACGTTCTCAAATATTATAGGACTAGTGCACAGCTTAGAAACTGTGAGGGTCACAAGACTGGTGAACTAAAAGATACCTTTCTGAATTGCCTGGTAAGCCCCGTGAGCAAAGACTGTCGTATGCCCTGCCGGCAATGTGACAGTTACTAAGAATTCCATAAGATGCAGCTTTACACAATTATTCTAGTTCTGTTACTACTGTAATCTAAAGAGCAGAGGAAAAATAAAAGGAAACATGCAGCAAAAGTTTCAGTTGCTTGGTCTTTAGAGGCCAGCTGAGAAATCTAAGAGCAAGCTGGGCAACCTGTCTGCGGTATCGCTGTTTACCCAAGGTGCAAAAAATCAGGGCTCGGTATTTGCCATGGAAGCAGTTAAGTGTTATTTAAAAGCAAGTCAACCAGAAGGAGGTTTTCCTTCTGAAAATAGCAAGTGCTGATGCACTTGGCGTGTTTAACAGTTTTCAGCAGTCCAAGAAAAGGAGGATATTCATGAAGCTGTTACAAAAATACTGAGTATTGCATTCTAAATAAAAAAAAAATGAAATATTTGAAAGATAAATGTTTTGAACCTGAAGGTTTTAAAGCATTTTCATACAATCGTAGAATGCATGGTTTGAGTTGGAAGGGGCCAACCCAAACCATTCTATGATTCTATGATAAAATATCTTGCTTTTCTTAGGCTGAGCCATCTGTCATGGATTAAAAAAATAATAAAATTGGAAAACCTGTGTAGAAAAGTGAAAAGCTTCTCTTGATGCGGATAAGGCAACTTTTAAAATTAGCCTGATGGCAGCCAGATACCCACAAAAGGATCACAAAGTCAGTTACAGAGCAAGTCAGTGAGGATTTTCCGTGGCAGTAATTACAACAGCAATTACTTCTGAGTCACAAATTTGCAGGCGGTATCTTCTACAAATATGGAATAATCTGCAGAGCAATTGTAAGCAACTGAAAAAAAGTGCCGTTTGGCTGATAGCAGGGGACTACACTTTCTCTCCTGAGAGGTCGAAGGTGATAAAGGCCAAGAACCGAGCAGCTGGACTTGGCCTTTAAAGAAGTCTGTAGTTTATCTCTGCAAAAAGACGTGTCTCCTCAGTAGGACACTGATCACAACAGGACACCTGCCACCTCCTACAAATAAACTTAGAGCCCCTAGCTATAGAAAATTTGTGAAACACTCTCTTGTCAAGGGGCAATACTGATGGCAGGCAAAAGCCCAGATGTACCTGTTTATATAAATTATGTTTAAAACATCAGAAAAAAAGCCACCTTGCAACTTTATGGCTCTTGAGAGGTTTGTGGTGAAATAATTGTAGTTAAAAATCAATAAGGGATTATATATAAACCCTTTGCTTCTGTGTTTATGTGTTTTCTTTGACCGGTGGCTATTTTGGGAAGCATCTAATGCCAAGAAGGGAAGGGTGGCAGTGGCGAAGCATTGGCTGAAGGGTAAACTTCTTTTGGAGTTAAGTGTACCTACTCACACTGAAGGAAGCCCGAGTTACTTTCAATTAAGAATCACTCCCTCTTTGAACTGAGACATCCCTCAAAATTGTGTCACAGTGTGCAGCACGCTTTCCTGAGGCTCTAGATTCCTTCTGGATTCACAGCTGGAGGACATCAAAAAAAACATTTTGCAGGAGATCTGGAAGAGCAAGTTGTTGGCCAAGTCGTTCTGGTTTCGCTGTAAATCCAGGTGCTGGTAATCTCAGGTATGGTGAAAACACCTTTCACTCCTCTCTGTAATGATGGGTTCTCAACAGGAATGAACTGGGCATCGTGGGTTTGGCCTCACCTGCACAAGGATGTGCTTCCTGGCTCTCCGTGCAGCTAGTGCAGGGGAATTGCCATGCTCCAGCTTTTATCCTTTCCCTTGGCACATCTACATGACATAATTGATATATTCTTGGCAGGTCTGAAAATATGTTGCAGCGATGAATATTCCTGTTTCTGGGTCAGAAGCTGTAAAATCTGGAAAATAACTTCCATATTCACCAAGAGACACATATGCTTCTTGGCACGCTAGCAACCTGCTAGAAAAACATCCCACGCTGGCAGAGCAGGGGTTAGCTGAGAGCAGGAAACATGCCAGTAGTCTGGAACAACCTGAAAGGAAAACAAAGAGTTAAGTGCCAAATATATCAGCCTGTTTAGGAGAAGAGAAGGAGGCTGCCAGGGGTATTCAGATATGCAGGAATGTGGGATTTGAGGAACAGGCAGTCGAATCTGGTATTCAAAGCCTGCAGTTGGCAGGCGCTGCTGCAGTGGCAAGGCAGGCTGGCCACGTAAAGAGAATTACAGCTAAGGCAGGTACGTGTTCCTAACCAGAGCAGGACCTACATCCTCAGGGTAAGAATTACCACTACGGATGGGCAAAGCCATCCATCTCTATCTGCCAATGCCTTGCAGTGCAGGCACACCTTAAACGCGGGAGGAGAAAATTAAGATACTTAACGATTTTAATTTAGTGCCTCGTTTCAAATGCATATTGGAAACAACGACAGAAATGCCGCTATCTTGTCTAGAAATTGGAATGATTCTGGAGCGAAATGATATGTAGCTCCAGAAGTAATTACCGTACGAAAAAAGTGATTTGTACTAAAAGCACGTGAATGCCTTTGATCTGACAGAAATTTATCTTTTCTGTCCTGAAATGACCCTCTTATTTTCAGTTCTGAGTTTATGCGGAGTGGAGTATGCAAGCTTCATCAGGGAACTATCCATCCCCTACAGAGCTCTGGGGTTTATCAGAGAAAAAGATTGGTCTCGCTAGGATATTTCTGATCAATGGTTCCTGAAAATATGCAGAAAAATGGATTAAAACCCACCATGAGTCACTGGAACTACATCATTATGTGTGTATAGTTCTAAAACTGCTGAGCTGACTTTCTTAGAGTATAGCTATTTTTTTAAAATCTCACATGGATCAGCAAAAGAAATGAAATCTGAATTTTAGATTGTGCCATTACTGAAATATTCTAACGCATCCAAACAGAACAATTTTTCCTATTTGCATGATTTCATTTTTTAACCAATAGTGTTGAAAGGAAGAAGACAAACTGCTTTTATAGCAGCAGTGATATGAGGCCACTCAGCATCAAAGGAATTTACATAAGAAAACCAAAGCATTTTATATAAGAAAATTAAGGCAAACTGATGACCGGGGTTAGAATAAGAGTTGATGCTCTGAATGCTAAATAAACGCATATACATAATATATAATCTATACTAGATTTGTTTGCATGTTCTGCAATTAATTAATGAATATGAACTTGTTAACATAGCATAGCCTGACAGGGTTCTCAAGCACTGGAACGGCTGCCCAGGGAGGTGGTTGAGTGACCACCCCTGGAGGTGCTAAAAGATGAGTAGATATTGCACTTGGCAACATGGTCAAATGGTAGACTTTGTATCCAATTGATGGTTGGACTCATGATCTTAAAGGTCTTTTCCCATCAAAACCATTCTGTGATTCCTTAAGTTGTATAAGTTGTGTGAACACTGAGGAGCAGCTGAGGGAACTGGGGTTGTTCAGCCTGGAGAAAAGGAGGCCGAGGGGAGTCCTCATCGCTCTCTACAACTCCCTGAAAGGAGGCTGTAGCAAGGTGGAAGTTGGTCTCTTCTCCCAAGTGACAGGCAATAGGACGAGAGGGAATGGCCTCAAATTGTACCAGGGGAGGGTCAGATTAGATATCAAGAAAAATTTCTTCACTGAAAGGGCTCACGGGCACTGGCAGAGGCTGCCCAGGGTGGTGGTGGAGTCACCATCCCTGGAGGGATTTAAAAGACGGATAGATGAAGTGCTTAGGGATATGATTTAGTAGTGGACAGGTACAGTTGAGCTTGATGACCTCAAAGGTCTTTTCCAACCAACGATTCTATGATTTTACAAACGAGAATGCAAATGCCTAGTCCTAATCTTTGTTTCTGTTGTCTTCACTTAGATGTGTTAACGCTAGGATCATGGAAGTGGTTCATTCATTTCACAGCACTGTGGACTTACATCCTTTATGGTTTTGATTATGAGAGTGTTTGGGCATAAGCATTTATGGAAATACATCAGTACCACATCTGTATTCAGAGCACGCGCTTATTTGAGAACCAGTGCCATGCATCACTGCACATCCATATGCTGCGCTCTGTGTGTACACATAGGATTTTGCTGGAGTACGTGCTGATCCTTGTCCAATAAACCCCAAAGGGCAGTAATGGCTATTGGAACTTGGTGGATCCTCATATATGGAGCCTACGCAGCATAATTTTCTAGTGAAGGGATGAGCTGTAATGCCAAGAATATGCTAAAGATGCTGCAGCATTTGTTAGGGATGCTGCTGCTGTCTGCTCAAGGATATCAAAATGCCTGTCAGCACCTGGATGAAAATCAGCTGACTCAGATTCAATCTGGCCTAAATGAAAATTATGATGGCTGGAACAGAGAAAATATTTGAAACCAGTGTAATATCCTTACCTAGCTGTGACAGCATCTTCAGACATCTATTTAAATACTACAGCATCCCAGGTTTCTTTTTTTTTTTGGTCACTAAGTGATCAAGATAGTCTACGGCAAAAGTACCCTTTTCTTTTCCCAAGCTTAACTTCTCCTGGTGCAGATGTGGCCATGACAATCCACGTGCCCCTCCCTGGCAGAGTGATAATGCACTGAACCTCTGTGTAAAGAATGCAGAAACTCCAGCTTTGGCAAAATGATACAGCCCTCTTCAACAGCAGCAGCTTCACCGTCCCCAGGGGTTTGCAGGTTATATCCTTGCCAGGTCTAAGTCTTGTTTCTGATCTTCAAAGTAATAAAGACCTGCCTTCCCCAGGGACTGCTTCTTTAATCAGAAACACATGGGTACTCCTCTGAAGCAAGTAGAATCCCACAGGTCAGGATAAAGCAAACAAAAAGGTGAAAATCAAGAGAAAGTCCCTCAACTGAAGTGTCCATTGGTAGAACTTCAACCTATAAAACATCAAGATAACACCAATAAATGTTCCCAAAACTTTGCTACTGGATAATGAGAGAGTTTGGGTTACTCAGCTGGAAGAGAAGGCTTGGAGGAGACCTTATTGTGGCCTTCCAATACTTAAAGGGAGCTACTAAGAATGACGGGGAAAAAAAATTTAGCAAGGCCTGTAGCAATAGGACAAGGTGTAATTGTTTTAAACTAAAAAAGGAGAGGATTAAACTAGACATTAGAAAGAAATTTTTAATGCTGAGGCAGGTGAAACACTGGCCCAGGTTGCCCAGAGAGGTGGTGGATGCTTCATCCATGGAGGTGTTCAAGGTCAGGTTGGATGGGGCTCTGAGCAACCTGATTGAGTTAAAGATGTCCCTTCCAACGCAAACTATCCCATGATTCTATGATAATCCACACTGCTTGTAACACTGTGAAGCTGGAGCCACACACAGGCTAGCTCTGCCCAGCGTCTGCATGCCGTGTGCTCCACTGCAGAGCATCAGCACACTGGAAATTTCCCAAAGGTATCTACTTTGGAGCTCATTAGTGTATATGGATAAAACCCTGTCTTACAGAGAGTAAGGTAATTCAACGCTAGGTCACGACAGCGTGTTCTGCACCTGCAGGCAGCCCAGGGTGACAGAGGATTTTGGTAGCCCCTGTGAAGGCTGGTAGCCAGGAGGGTTGCCGCTGGAACAACTCCTGCAGCCTGCTGCCTTGGGGAAAGAACGCTACCACAAGAGGCTGGGTATCATACAATGGTTTGGGTTGGAAGGGACCTCAAAGTCCATCCAGTCCCACCCCCTGGATCAGCCTCCCACTGGATCAGGTTGCTCAAACCCCATCCAACCTGGCCTGGAACCCCTCCAGGGATGGGGCAGCCACCACTGCTCTGGGCAACCTGGGCCAGGGCCTCACTGTCCTCACAGGAAAACATTTCTTCCTAATGTCAAATCTAAATCTAGGTGATTGTAGATAAAACCACCTGGGCGACCTGGCCTTGAAGGTTTCCAGGGAGGGGGCATCGCCTAAATGCTCCTGACAGGATATACGCAGTTTGTGATCTGTAGGATTAGCACTTCTGTTCTCCATTCGCGCCACTTCAAGGCATATAAAATGAGCCTTCTTTTTTGAATAAGCATTTCCTCCAAAGCTAAACCACTCCAAGCGTTTCACGCGGTAAATATACATATTTAAAACGAGCCACCATCAACTTGAAAGTCACAATACCGTTGGAAAACGGCGGAGCTGTAACTATTTATGCCATGAGTGGCAGCAAAACGGGGGAGAGGAAAGAAAACCCTTCCTGGCAGCGCTTGCTTTCCACAGTGGGAAATGTAAATACATTTGGGTCACATAAATACATTTGGGAGCAGGCAGCGGGCGCGTGTTCTGGTGTTGGCCATGGGGTGCAGGTGTCCCCGGGTGATGCTGGGGGAGCAGCTGAGATGAGGGGTCACCTTGGCCGTGGGCAGCGCTTCCCCCTTGAAGTGGTGGCCACGGAGGAGCCCCCCTCCCCATACTTTCAGCCCCCCAGGCTGGGGGTCCCCCCCCCCCCTTACCCAAGGTGATACGGGCAGCACCCCCTTATCCCCCCACTGATGTGGGGACTGGGGCTTCCCACATCCGCCCCCCGAGGTGATGCCCTCCTTCCCCCAGGCAGCCACCAGCTCACCCTTGCTGCCTCTCAGCCCATTGGCAGCACTCCCCATTGCCTCCAAGTCTTGACGTGGTGACAAGGGTGGTGCCCTCCCCCCTCAACTAAGGTGGCCACCAGGCCCTTCTTGTAGCCCGCTCCTCAGCCTATTGGCAGCGCCCCCAATCGCCCCTGAGCCCTGAGCTGGTGACCAAGTTGGCACCAAGGGTGGCACCCCCCTCGTTGAGGTGGCCACGGGGGCTTCGCAGCTTCCCCACACACACCCCGAGGTGGCCACCAGGTCCCTCTTGTCGCCCCGCCCCCCCCCCCCCAGCCATTGGCAGTGCCCATCGCCCCTGAGGTGGCAACCAGGGTCATGTGTGCCCCCTCCATTGAGACGGTGACCTGGGCCTCGCACCTTCCCCCTCCCCAAGGCGGCCACCAGGTCCTCCTTATCGCCCCCCCCCGCCTTCAGCCCACGGGCAGCGACCCCTATTGCCCCTGAGGTGGTGACTAGGGTGGCAACCAGGGTGGCATCAAGGGTGCCCCCCCAATCCAGGTGGCGGCTGGGGCTTCGCACCTTCTCCCCCACCCCGAGATGACGCCCTCCCCCAGCCCACTGCCAACATCCCCCACTGCCCCTGAGGTGGCGACTAGGGTGGCATCAAGGGTGCCCCCCCCCACCGAGGTGGCGGCCAGGTCATCCCTGTGCCCCCCCCCCGCCCACTGGCAGCGACCCCCACTGCCCCTGAGGTGGCGATTAGGGCGGCATCAAGGGTGGCAGCGAAAGGTCTCCCCCTGAGGCGGCGGCCGGGGCTCCCCGTGCCCACCCCCAGGCGGTGGCGACCGCTGCCGTGCCGGCTCTCGCCCCGCGGTGCCCGGCGCGTTTCGGGGCGCGGCGGAGGAGGCACCGCCCCGGCCGTCATTTCCGCCGTGATCCGAGCTGGGGGAGGGGAGCAGAGCGCTCTCCTCCTCCTCCGCGGCGGCCGGAGACACAGAGACACCGAGCGCGGGGCCGCGCCGAGCCCAGCGCCGCCGCCCGCCATGGGGAACGCCGCCACCGCCAAGAAGGGCAACGAGATCGAGAGCGGTGAGCGCGGCGGGGAACGGGGAACGCGCCGCCGCCTCGCCCCGCTCCGCTCCGCTCCCAGGCCCCGCGGCCTGCGGGGAGCGACCGGGCCGCAGCGCGCAGGCCCGGGGCGGCGGGGGAGCGCGGCCGCGGCGGGGAGGGGGCGGAATGAGGGAGGCGAGGGGCGCGGCCCCGGCCCGGCGTGGCTTGTGGGGAGCAGCGGCTCCGGCCCCGCGTTCGGCCTCGGCTTTGGGGGGACGCGGCCTCGGTCCCCGCGGGAGCTGCGGCTCCGGCCCCGGGTTCGGCCTGGGGGCAACGAGGAGCGCGGGCAGCGCGGCCCCAGCCCCGCTTTGGCTTATGGGGAGCGCGGGGTCCGGCCCCAGGTTCGGCCTCGGTCCCTGCGGGACCTACGGGTCCAGCCCCGGTTTGGCTTATGGGGAGCGGGGTCCGGTCGCAGGGCGGCCGCAGCCTCGGCTTTGGCTTACGGGGAGCTGCGGGTCCGGCCCGGGGGGAGCGCGGCCCCAGCCCGTGTTTGGCTTATGGGCACCGCGGGGTCCGGTCTCAGAGCGGCCCCAGGTTCGGTCTCGGTCCCCGCGGGAGCTGCGGATCTGGCCCCAGCGCGGCCCCAGGGTCGGTCTGGGGGGAGCGGGGAAGGCGGGCAGCGCGGCCGCAGCCCCGCTTTGGCTTGCGGGGGGGGGGGGCCGGTCCCAGCCCCGGTCTCGCCCTGCGGGGACGGCGGGGTCTGGTCTCACCGAGACCAGCGCCGGTGTCGCCCCGCGGGGCTCGCGGCCTCGGGTGGCCCTTGGGGCCGCGTCGCCGGTCGCAGCCCGGCTGCCCCGCAGCAGGTGTCGGTGCCCGGCAGCCTCCCGCCCCCCCCTCCCCGGCCGGTTTCCCCACCCCCGAACACACCCGCTCTCGGCCGCTTTTCCTCCCGCTGCGGGAATGTAGGTCAGGAACGGGAAAGGCGGCCCCGGAGACCCCCGGGCACGGCCCCGGCCCAGCGGCGTGTTTACATCCCTGGGGACGAACCATCCTCTGCTGAGCCCGGGGTAAAATGGAAGACAAAAGCCTTGAGCCGAGCTTGCCCGCGCTGGGGGCTCTTTTTGCTGATTATTTTTTTCTCCCCTTAAGTATTTCAGAATAATCTTTAAATAAGACAAAGCCGATTCAATTGCTTGTGGAAAAAAAAAACCAAAAACCCTCGGAGTTTATTTTTAGTAAGTGAACTTGCTTCGCTTCTAACGGAAAGCTTCAGCTGTGTTTGTGATGGATAAGAGAAGACGTAGGGAGCAGCCAGTTGTGCGAGCTCAGTGCTCCTACAACAATACCCTTTGTTACTGAGAATTCCATAGGCGTTATTAGAACGGGAAGAAGTTTAAACATCGAAGTTAGTTCTTGGTGGTTGGTTTTTTTTTTTCCTTTCTATTTGTTTACTTTTTGTGTGTTTACTATGGAAGTGTGGGGTAGAACGGGGCATTGGCATAAGCTGGTGCCTGCCCACACAGCATTCCCTGGCTTCGCCGGGATCTGCAGGCGTGTCTCCAGCTGGGGGGCCAGGGCCTCTGCTTGACCTACCCACTAATGCTGCCTGGGTTTGCCTTTCGGTTCTTGCGTCTTATCTCCTTGTTATTATTACAGATTTCACAATCCGAATGTTTTATGAGGATTTGGCCATTCTTGTTTAGTGGTTTTATTTTTTATGTGTTTAGCTGAGTGCATTCGTTTTTGATAAGTAGTATTTTAGTCTACCTATAAACATATGTGTGAAGAGAGAGAGGGTGGATTGTTTGAAGAACTTCAGATGACAAAACTCCGCGCTCGTGCACTTCATAGTAGCTGTATTGCTATTAGTCTGTGCAGTTAAATAACACCACACCACGCAGTGTTTACTTCCATTTTAATTAATTCTTTTCTCGCTTTAGCAAGTATGGTGACATTTAAGTTGCAGAAGGAGTTTACTTCAGAACTCTTCTCTCTCCGTTCTTTAGAGTTTAAAAATTAATTGCTGATGGAGCCGTCAAGCTCAAATGTTCAGTTACTCTATATTTAACAGGAAAAAGCTCTGTAATGATGCAGCTTGTGTAACTAGAAGAAAGAATTGATCATCATTGACATCCTGCTGGGAAAGACCAGGATTCACTTACTAGGGAGGATCAATAGTCTATGAATACTATACACATAATAAAGTGTTTTACTGGCAGAAGAATTTGATGTGTAATCTAATCATACGATACATGGCACCTAAAGAAATATAACATGGTGGAGCTTTAATATTTCTGATGTGCATTCGCGTTGTTGAGCCGGTTTTCCTGTTTTGTGTGTTAAGTGTCCTTAGCGTGTATTCCACACCTCAGGACACTGTGAAAATGAAGTTGTTTCAAGTGTTGACAGAAAAATATCCAGGTTTGACTTGTAAAAGTGCTGTCATGCCCTTGATCCATGCGTGGAGCATATGGTATTATGTGGATCAAGGACATGCTAAGGTCCCTGAAAGAACAATGAAGGGTAACGCAGCTTCCACTGATAACTGTACTTACAAGTTCATGACGTGTAATTTGAGACCTCTTTCACTGTCTGTGGTCAGCACAGTAAATGCTGTTCACCTACCCGGGCCCTTCTGTTCCTCTTGTTTATTTTAGCTTTTCATGTATATTCAAATATCTTCAGTCCTTGTTCCTTCACTCAGGCTATCAAGAGGAATAAAATCAGTTTTATGTGAATACCAGTTGTAGAGTGGAGCAAATATTTTGGAGTATTTCTAGGCAGAAGTTGCTGGTGAATGCAGTCCGAATTAAGGTTAAGTTTCTTGAGCTTAGCCACCAAAATAAGTGAATCAGGCTTGGGTGGCAGCGGGGGCAGATAAGTGTCCTAACAGAAGATGAAGAGCTTCAGTGTCGTCTGTTAGGATTGTCTTTCTATACCCTTCTGTTCCAAGTTCTCCTAAGATACAGTGGATTTTAATTTGGAGGACCAAAATTAAGTGATCCTTTACAAAGAGCAGCTTAAGGGTTCTGCGCCCGTTTTAAACTCTGTACCTGTTTCAGATAGGGTCATGGTTTTCCATGGGAGCAACCCGTGAACTCTGAAGGTCTTTTAGTATAGTAAGATAAGTATTTTTCATTTCAAATCTGAGGAGACTCAATTGTCAGTTGCCTCAAAAGTTTCTCTAAGTTTGATCTCTCATCCTAATATTCTTTTAATTATTCTCTTCATTGTTTGGGGCTTTTTTTTCAGCATTTACAATGGTTGAGAGAACTTCTTCGGCAACCTGTGAGTTAAAATTGTCAACATGTGGTAAATTACATTTAAAAAAGGACTGCAGGGAATCCACCTTAACTTGTCACAATTAATGTAGGAAAATATTATCTTTATTAATAATCTCGGAATCGTTTGTTAAAGTAGCACATAACGCAAAAGAAACATAACTACGACAGATCTGTGTTTAAAAAAGATCAAGTAGTATTTTTTCAATCAAGTATCTGTTACTTTCAAGGTAGTTACTGTTTTTATATGAATCAGGAATGTTTTAGCGTTGCTGGGACCATTTTCTAAACAGGAACGAATGTCAGCCCTGCGAACTCTAAAGCTCGTTGTAAGTCTTGGGTGTTTTTTTTCAGATAACTCGATAATAGAGATTTTTTTTAAAGTAATTACTGTGTATGGCTCTGAATTATTTGCCTCTTCAGATACGCAAGGTGATTTTGTGTATGACAGGAAGGAATTTGCTTAGAAATTAATAGTTGTTGGGTTTTTTTCCTACTTATTTCTTTTTAATCACCAACCTGGATTAGAGGCCAGGTGATTAGAACGGAGGATTTGTGTACTTTCTCTTCTTCCAAGAGATCTTGAAGCTACAAGGATTTGTCTACAGAGCTGTGTTAGGCAGGATTCAAACAATCCTGGCTGTTTTTATTGTACCAGTATGTAATAGTAAATTGATCTTAAAATGTCTGTGTAAAGTTAGACTGTATGTGATTTTTGAAGTGTAATTCTGCACACACATCTTCTTACCTGGTAGCCAGATCTCCAGCTTCCAGTGCAGGAGGAATTTATTAATCTAACATGACATTACTAACTTTGTCTTCTGTGGTCTTTAAATAGCCACGTACAGCATTTGTGATGTATATTCTGCATGTGAGTTTTATGTTCATTCACTCCTCCTCCTCAAGTGTGTTCCCACTACAGAATCTTCAGTATGACAGAACTCCTATTATAGTCAACTCTTCCCTTTTTAACTCTTCTAATTATTTTGTAAGTACTGCTCCTTTGAAATGTGCTTGACAGGAAGATGCAGCCTTCTTAATTTTCCTTTGCTGGGAGATTTTAACCTTCTCAGGGGGCATTTCTTAGCACTGAGATTGTTGTCTTGTTCTTCATGTGCATTCAGTGCTGTATTGACTCCCTGAGGACCACGAGAGACCGCAAATTTCTTCCTTGTAAAGACTGGATGAGGCAAAGCTCTGTCACTGCTGACCTTGATTAGATTAAAATCACTGAAGTAGAGGTGAGAAGCTGTGTGTCCATTACAGTTCGGAGCTTGCTGACTTCCTGTCACTTTTCCAGAGACCCTTACTTTTGATCTGAGGGATCTTTGTTCAAGAGCCGTTGTCTTTTTTTTTCCCTTCTGCTCATTGTGTTTATGCTCTCTGATTTTGCAATGGATGGCTCTTGGAGCCTTGTTTACACATTTTAGACCATCAGACGTAGTGTGTGTTGTATAAAGAGTAATTAATATGTATTCCAATGCTGCTGGAATAGACTGTATGGATAACATCTCTAAACAAAGTATTTAAAGCATCTTTTCTTATATTTTTGTGCTTATATTGTCTCACTGTTGATCAGTTATTGATTAATATGGAACTCAAACATCTGAAAATTGGAAGTAGTTGTAATTACTGAAGAAATACCTAAAAATCCCTTTGCTGTAATCACCAGTGCAAGGCTACTGGTGTGTACCACCTGAAAATTCTGCCTTAATTAAAACCAAAATGCTTATTCACAGCTTGGACAAGCAGAGAGAGAGGCTATCGCTTAGTAAATAATAGCCGCCTGGTACGATAACAAAAGGTCAGAAGGACCCCCAAGTGATAAATTAGTTTATGTATTTAGCTGTTGTCATGCCTTTATTACAGGTTCAGACTGTTTTAAAGGTGGAATATTTTAAATTACGTGACATTCCCTTGGTTTTGGATTTCTTTAGTGTTCGTTCATTCACCTATAGATCCACATTCATAGAAATGACACAATCAAAAGTAATATCTTGAAAAATACTCAAATTTCTCATATTTTTGGCAATGGCCACATTGTTCCTTGGTGTGATTAAGGCTCTGTCTGTGCTGCAAATATGAACCATCTTGTTGGAAGAGGGAGCAGAATGCGGACAGAGAAGTGAGTGTAAAAACTGTATGGACACAACACTGTGAGTTACGGTGCTGTGGGCCACTGTGCTCCCCACCGCGCATGAGGTTCTCGGGGAGTCTTTTCCATTTAAGTCCTTCCATTACCTATACATCTTACCCTCGGACAGAGCTGTGGAAAAGCCTTTGGATGGTTGTCGGATCGTGTGTGTTTTGCATCCTTGCTGTAGGCATCATGAAGGACTCATTTGCCCGGAAGCTTTTTTTTTTTTTCTGGTTTTAAAGTACAGCAGTTGGTTTAATAAAGGATATTGTGTTTGTGGGCAGCAGGTGGGTTCTGGATCGGATCCAAGCAGTTTTTTAATCAGTGCTTCGGGTCATTTAAGCTTGCAGAGTTTTCAGTGTTGGGAACCTCGAGTCAGTGGGGATTTTTCTCAAATTTGTGGAACTTAGGGCTAGAACTTGGCAGAGTCTGCCCTGCAGTGCTGCTTTCAAGCATTGTCGGTGTTAGAGGTGCAAGATGTTATTCTGTAAGCATTTCTTTCTGTTGCAGTTCTGCTTTTCTGTCCCCTGCTGCTTTTTTTTCCGCTGCCTGTGTGCCCTCAAGTGTGCTGGAGCAACTATTTATGAGACAAGGTGAACTGAATTTGAGATTGATCTAGGTTAAAAATAACCCTACAGAAAAGGGAATGCAGAAGAGACTTTAGTTAACCTAGATCAGCTTCCTGATCCAGTTTGCTGCGGCAGTGCTGACAGTAGTACCCGTGCAGGTGGGGTAGGACACAGAGGTGGGACTGGATAGCAGGCACGAAACGGGGGCTGCTTGACCTCCTGCTGTGGCCAGAGGGAGAGCTGTGATCTCCGGCTGTACTGCAAGTCTCTTCGTGTTGTACACAGTTCCTACTCCATGAGGTAGAAGTGCTTCTTGGGGAATGGGGGAGACGACAAAGCAGTGGTAGAGCTGTGAGGAGGTAAGTGAAGTGAGAAATGTGTTGTCTTAGGAAATGCAACGCTAAAAGATAAAATCACGGTCCTACTTTTCCTTTTTTTTCCTCCTTGGTGTGGCTGGGAAGGGATTGTTAATGTTCCTCTGTAATTTTATTTGTTGGCGTTATCCTAGTATTGAGCAGGACTAGTAGTGAATCAGAACCCCATTTTGTTTGTACAAACACAAACCAGTTTATTTTCCAAAGCTTGCGTGTTCTGTTTTGGTTAATAAGGCAAGTACAGGCAGATCAGAAATACAAGATGAAAACGAGACTATTGGTTTGTGTCGCAGGAGAACTGGGATAAATCAATTAGAGGGTACGTCTGTAGACGTTGCTGCGCAGGGAGCTGGAAGGACGATCCTAGAGCAGCCCTGCCTGTGGTGTTTTGGGATCAGCACTGGTAGACAGCAGTCTCTCTGGTGATCGGTTGCCTGTCTCTCTGGCATCCTGCTGGCTGTTTCTTCGACCTCATAGCAGAGTAACGTCCGCTAACAGCAAGGTTGCACGGAACAGCTGAGCCCATCTGGTGGCTTGTACTGTTGAAAAGTAAGTTTTTACTCCTAGACCCTTTGTGGGTCACAATTCTAGTGTTTTTCCATTCCATTGATAAGCTGTTTTACATAGGCACAAAACTATGTGTTTTATCCTTTTGGGTTATCTGTAATTATTTTGCGTGCCAAATCAATCCATTGAGGTGTCAGATGGTGGGAGATGGATTCAAGGGAAGCGAGAGGAGCACTGCTGGCAATGAAATGGTGAGGTGGCAAGAAAAAGGAGTGTCTTTTCTTAGCACTCAGCTCTTAGGTTAAATCAACAGTTTCCTCACCCTGCTAACTTCTTGGAAAAATGATTACGCCAAACTACCCCTTTCCAATTTAATGAATTACTTTAAGGCTTGTTTTCTGTGAGACATTAGCACCCAGCAGTTGGACTTTGCTTTTTCAAGCTTTTAGAGTTATGTGAAGATAAAGAAAAATATAGCAAAACATTGCTTCTTTCCAACTCCACGCCTACCACATGGATCCTTCAGACAGTAATATCTTAGAGGTTTTTGTTTAGGTTTTTGCCTTTTGTGTTTAGTTTCAGGTCCCTTTTTGCCAATTTGATATTCAAACTAAGAAACGTACCAAAGCATTGATGTCATTCATTCATTTTCTCATTCATTAAATTCTTTGTTTTTCTCTGCCCAGAGGTGTTCATCTGTAATCGGAGAGGGCTTGCCAGCCTGCAATAGGAGTCCTAGTGTTTATTCCTAGATACACGCGTAGTACGGGTGAGGCAAACTGCGTGGGTTGCTTGACATTTTACCCTGTAGTAAAGGTGTGGAAACACCTTGTTGTTTTAGTTTTTGTTTTGGGTTGTTTTGTTTTTGTTTTTTTTTTTTAAAGCCACAGTTTTTATGCCTTTAGACTAAATAACCAGTTTGTTTTTAGTGTCTCTTTACATTTGGATATCCTCTGTCTATAGTTCTTAAGCCGTAGGTTTGAGGACTTTGGCCAATCTTGTAGAAAATTGTGGAGGTCTATAAATACACTCTGCACGTTGGAGACAGATGGGCCTCCGGACTCTGAAAAAGCCAAAAGTTTTACTGTGACATAGCTGTTCTCTACCAGAGAGAGCCTGATGAGCTTTTTGGGCTGAAACATGAGACATGAGATGTATGTGTTATAGGCTGACGCTGAAACAACAAATATCTTACTGGTGGTGTTAAAGCAAGAAATGTAGAAAATCCTCCTTCAACACATGATTAAATGAATGGCTATCTAATCTAATGGGTGATTTGTATAGGTAAGTGTTAGTTTTGATATCCGCCTGCCTCTCCTTAACTTTTACCCTTCTGTTACCATCCTGTACTGCTTAAAAAGAAGCCATCAGGAATGCTTTGTTTATTCCACTCAAGTTAAGCTGCTTCCAGCATGTATGTAATTGTTACCCCGCTGCACTTGCTGTTAGCACTCCTCTGTAAACCCAGAGACTCCCACAGCTGCAGGGAGCTTCAAGAAAGTAAAACAAAGGAAACTGCATTTCTGGCACAGAGAAGGAAACTTTAAAGATAGAAAAGATTGTTATTTTACTTGTGCCCAGAATCTGTTTGTTCTTCCCTCTCGTGAACTAACATAATTAGAGGTGTATGTACTCTGAGACAGCAGCAGGTGCATTGTTATAGCAATTAAGGTTAGTTTTGATTACTGTGATATTAGACAGACAGTTTGAAGTTCTTTGTCTTGTAGCAGGTAACAGTGATAGCTTTGTATATTAGAATTCTAATTGTTAAGCGTATAATAATGTGGCCTTACTTTGCAGAGGGCAAAAATGTGATCTAGCTCCTCTAAAGTGTATCATTAAGGTAAAGTTTTTAATGCAAGTTAGCTGTATCCAAGCAGTTTATTAATCATGGATAAACGTGAAGCCTGGAGGTTTTAATCGGGGTTTCTCATTGGAAAACCGGGTAGGGGGTGAGAGAGGGAGAGAAAGTGTTACATAACTAAAGTCATGCCAAGCCAATTTGAAAGACCATGGTATTTCCTTCTAACAAGTGCCATTACGATGAAAGGAGACAATGTTTTTATTGACTTGTTGAGGACTATTTTATATCAGTTTCTAAAAATTCAGTGTTTCAGTGAGACATTTGATCCTTGTGAAAACGGGTGCAGTGAGAAGGGGAGTTCTCATTGAAATCCAGGACCGTGCATGCACTGTGCATCCCAGGGCTGGTACTTAGCTTTGGGAATTACAGGTTAAACATCCTAGAGCAGTAGATGATAACAAAGTGTCCTGTGGTCAAGCTTATTGTCTCCGTGGGCTTAAAAAAAAATAATCTACATTTTAGTGGTACTTGATGTGAACTGAACTTCATCGTGAAATAAGGTACTAAATAGAGTAGCTTAACCTAATGGCCTATATGGATATCACACTCATTGCAGAACCTGTTTGTTCTGCAGTCTAGGTCTACAGCGGCTTCCTGGGACATGGAATCGCCTGGGAGATCCTGGGTGCCTGGTGCTTTGCAATGGTTCCTGTGGTGTCTGCTGGTTCTTTCACAAATCAGCAGATATTTTTTTTTTCTTCTTTGGATTTCTTAAGGATAAACAGTGAGATGCAAAACTGACATTAAAAGAAAGTTTGCTGCAGTTTTTCATTCAGATTGCTTTGATACCCAAGAATAGTAATTTCTATCAAAATTTTTTCTACTGTTATGACACACTTTCTGCCAGAAGATTGCTCTTTTGGTTCTACCTACATCGTTATCGAACACGAGGGCCCTCCTTGAGAATGAGGAGCTACAGGAAAAGAGAATGCAGACAACATCTGATAGAAGGAGAAGCGTGTGTCAAGAAACGTAAAAACAGAGCTGAAGGGAGCACTAAACAGAGTATGGTCTGTGTTGTGTCCACGTTCTCCCATCCTGGAGGAGGGAGCTGAGGAACACTGGCCACAGATGCTGCGCCTGAAGATGTGGCAGTAGATATCACAGGTGTTGGTTGTCCTGTGAAGCTTCCTCATAATTGCAGCTTGGACAGAGGCTCTGGAGTTAATGAAAAGAACCTGCATCACATAGAGCCTTAGAGGGAAAGTGTGTAAAACTATAGATGAGAGAAGAGCATCTTAATAACAGGTTTTGGAGAACCTGGAAGAAGGATTGCCACTTGTCCCACTTAGGCTGTGGCACATGCATGTGCTCCACCTTATCCTAGAGGGATCTGAACTCTTGAGATTCCGTGAACAGCAGTATGGATGTGCCCATCTCTTGAAAGTATTTTTCCTGACTGGGTTCTTTCTGGATTTAGCCCAGAGTACAAGCAGGTTCGCCTGGCATCTTAAGAACTTCTGTCTCCTGCTGTGTGGGCAGGGCAAAAGGTGAGGAACTGGAGGATGAGTGCATAGCAGAATTTTCCAGTACAGGGTGTAAAGATGAGCTGGTGGCTGCCCCATGCCTGGAGGTGTTCAGGGCCAGGCTGGATGGGGCTTTGAGTAACCTAATCGAGTGGGAGGTGTCCCTGCTCATGGTAGGTGTGGAACTGGATGGGTTTTAAGGTCCCTTCCAACCCAAACCATTCCATGATTCTATGTCGTGAAGCCTACTGAAATAATGTGTGTGAGGAGGCCTGTACATATCACACAGGCAGTGATCATCTGCTGGTGTTACAGATCCCTCTGTCCTATAACCAGGAGTTACACTGTCAGTGGAAGCAGCAGGTAGTGTAGTTGTGGTCAGGGCACCGTGGTGACTGGCTTTGTGCCAGATACCCAAAGCCACATTTCATATTTTGGTTCTGCCACACAGACCAGGTATAGTTGGTGTGTTGTATTGTTTCAGCCATCGTTAGCATTTTCCTTTGATACCTGTTACTGTGAGTCCCTTATTTACCTCCAGCCCTGATCTCTGTGTGCTTAACTGTGTTCCTGTCAGTCCTTGCCTGTGTCTTCCTGTAGTTTGACGTAAGACAGTTCTTCATTGCACCGAAGAAGGCCATTGTTTTCTGTACCAAAGCGATATGTTCTGTCTGATCTTTTTATCACTATAATTGTAGGTGTTACTTGTATACCTTCAAGCAGGCTTTTTTTTTTTTTTTTAGAGGTGGTGTCTCATCAGAGTTTGCTGTTTTCAGGACCTAAACTGATATTCTGAAGTTTTTCCCTTCAGAAGAGTTGGGGTTATTTGGTGGTGGTGGGTTCTGGTTTGTTTGTTCTTTAAGCAGATGCTTGTAACTACGCCATTTATTGAAGAAAAGCATTTGCTAAGTAATTGGCAGTGAGAATATAGAACAGAATTAGCCCAAATAACTGATATGCTTTTCAACCATAGGACAGTGTTGTGTGATCATAGAATTCTAGAATGGTTTGGGTTGGGACCTTAAGGCTCATCTAGTTCAACCTCCTGCCATGCGCAGGGACACCTCCCACTGGATCAGGGTGCTCAAAGCCCCATCCATCCTGGCCTCGAGTGCTTCCAGGGATGGGACAGCCACAACTTCCCTGGGCAACCTAGGCCAGAATCAGTTATAGCCACAGTCACTTGGTGGTATTACTTAGAATGGTTTTTTTAGAACCTTTTCTAGGAGCAATTTTATTGTTTCTGCTGAGCAAGAGCTATGTTTTCAGAGCAGAAACTGATACGTGCTGGCATGATGGGTTTTGGAATTAAAAAACCCAAACTCAAAACGTGGTTGTATTGTCTCCAGCTTGAGTTTTGAGGCTTATAATGATGAAACTTTCTTCAGCTTGCTGCTCACGGAGTAATTACAGGACTGATTTTCTTTGGCAGTAAATCTAACTTGAAAAATTCCTCCCCCTGCTGCTCTGCTTGCAGCTATAGTTTGCTTCTCCTGTGCCGCTAGAGCTGTGCAAGGAATACTCCGAAGTATCATCAAAATGCTTACCTTTGCTGGTTTTTAACCCCTTTATTTTAAGACATAGCCATGAAGTATGGCCCCACCTTTTGTTGGATCGATATAAAGGGGGGGGTGCGGAATCCAGGGTGTGACTTGTTTTACGTGGGTTTTGCCACTGAAGAGAAGGTCCTAAGCTTTTCACTGACGAGAAGGAGAAACTGCTAGTGTTGCACAGTGGTGATCTAAGCTTTTAGATAGTTAACCAAGATGGTTGTTAATTTGAGGGGCTCTTCGGAGCCTTTCCTTCAGCCAGAGCTGCTGCTGGCTGACTTTTGCAATGATATGATTCAATGTGCTAGTCTCAAACATTACCAGCAAATATTGTCCTGTTTTTGCTTACTGTTGGGACTAAAAGAGTGTTTGTAACAGTGTAGTCTTGTTCGATGGGATTGCCCTCATGGTGTTGGGAGCAAAAGTCGTTTTGACAAAGGTATCAAAAGGATCACTAGCCTCCCTTTTTGTGTTTGTAATTACTTCAGAATGTACTGAATTATTTATGAGGACAAATAAAAATGGAAGCTGATTAGTACATACACGCTCATTTTAGATGCTACGCGTGAGTAGAGAGTAACAGGAGGAAGAAGACACAGGTAGGTCTGTGCTGTGGCACAGTGAAAGGTGTGAAAGAACCTGATATCAAAGCTGACCTGAATGGTACAGTAAGGCCAGAGGTATAAACACTGCAAATCTAGTATGGTCTTTGGCAAGAAAAATGAAGGCATCTCTTGCATTTACCTTTTCTGCGGCATCTACAACTTCCCTGGTAACCTGTGCCAGAGTCTGTTACAGCTACAACTACCTTTTCTGTGTTTCAGCTGGGTTTTCATTTAATGGTGAAGATCTCGATTATCTGGAGTAGATCCTTTTCATTTCATTCATTAAAGTGAAAATAAAGTTTGTAGCTTTGCTGCCCTTTCTTTTGAAAGGTAACTCATGGCTTTTCTGTGTGTGAAAATAATCCCAAGCAGAAAATAGTGGTTGGCGGCTTTTCCAGAGTTCTGTTCAGAACATTGTAATTTTCTCCACCAACTAAATTGAATCATTCATTTCCACTAATACAGACAAACTTATTTATTCCACTGCCAGTTATATGGTTAGGACTAGCCCAAAATGCAGTGGCTGGAAAACAGAGTAGTAGATGTTCAGTATGGAAAGCATAAATGGAAGCCTTTCCCACGCAGTCCCTTTCAGTTGCATTACGGAGAACTTGAATAGCAAAGCAAGTCCGTTGAGCTTGAGATCGCTTATTACTTCTGCGGCACCTGAGAGGGATTTAGAGACAGTGACTGCAGGTAGAGGAGGAGAAAGTAGAGGTTGGGTACATCGATGAGAAGTTGGGATTGCTTTCATATGGTGTGGTGATGTTTGGATAGCCTAAGGAGGGCAAGGGTTATGGAAAATCAAAACTATTGGAAGTATGGCAATCAAAACTGCTTTTCTATTGAATGTACATTTAATCATGGGAAAAGACATTTAGTTAGTTAGGGGAAATGTGTGCTGCAGTTGCAAAAGATGGAATATATTCAGTGTTATGGGTATAAGACACAATATTGGCAGTTTTTTGAGAGTCAAAGTAGTTGTAAATACGGAAGAAGGAAGATGCAAGAAAATGAAGAAATAGTATTCTTGGTCCCTATTAAGCATTTCCTAAAGATATAGATACCAGAAGAGCATGATAGAGTGAGGAATACTTTTCCTCTTCCAACATACAGCAGTTCAGTAATGTTATGTTAAAAACAAACCACACCCACAAAAAACCTTCAACCAAATCAAACGCCTCCAAAAACCTGCTAACACACATAAAACTCCAGTTTTTCATTATTGATAATTAGGGAGTATTAACGTCTTGATGTGGTAGAAAAAAAGAGGTGATAATCTGTCCTCTGTTACACAAATCTCTTAATGTTCCTCTTCTTCGGGACCCTGTCCTCACTGACAAGAGGGCACTGGATGTGGACCTGTGCTCCAAGACTGTGATGAAACGGTGAATCTCTGCATTTGCAGTTACGTCAAGAACTAGTGAATAGAAGGTAGCATTAAGTTTTCTCTGGTGTTTCATCACATGGCAGAGCATATTCTCTGACGACAGATTAAATTGCAGATGCTGCTGACATCTGTTACTGTTTGGGAGATTCCTGATTCCGTGTGTGTTTGAAGGAGCGTTACCCAAGTCGCAGTTATGTTTCTGCTGCTGCTGCAGCAGCAACTTTGCAGTGTCGTTTGACAGGAGACAATGTGGAATGACAAAGGAAAACAATACTTCATTCTTATAGATGTCTGCTCTTACTGGTGTGGTTTTGTGGTCTAAACACAGCTTACTTGTCACAGCCTTGGATAATGCAGAACTGAACTTTGCGGACTGAAATATTGTGTGTAGAATTAGACGTTGTTGCTGTTTAGAAAGTGCTTCCAGCTAATTGTTCTCAAGTACTTCCTCAGCAGTTATAGCATTGAAGGGACAGCAAAATTGGAACAGGTTTGAAAGGTGACCTACAAGCAGATATAAATCTGGTCCTTCAAGCTGTTACCGTTTAAGAAGGCAAAAATGTAGTCATAACAGCAGCCCAATATTCTTTGTAGTGTGCGATACTGTATGGAATTCACTAAACTGAAGGAAAAATCTGTGAGCAAGGGCAAGAGGAAATCCTTCTCGCCCTTTTGATTTTTGAAGTTAGAGAAAGTGAAGAGAAGGATAACAGTTTCATTACAAGAAAGATAATTATACTCTAGGCAAGATCGCTGTTTGTAAACACTTTATTGTGCTTTGACAAATGCAGTATTGGTTTGGTGAGAAAATGGGAGGAGGTGGTAGTTGATGACAGCTCCAGCTCGAAGCATTCATGCTTTAGCAGTTTAAAATTCGGTAATATACATTGATATTCTGTGAGGAAACTGGAGATCAGTTTACCTTCTTTCTAGTAAAAGCACAAAAGGATGGAAATGGTGGCTGGTTATCATTCCATTAACATCTTAATTAGGTTACTTTTTTTTTAATTGGGTGGTTAATCAGGTTTTATTCATTTATATATAAGGAAATAACGTGTATTTGGAATATTTATGCTGGCCTAGTAACTTGATATGTTTTTATATTAATCTCTCACTGTATGGGTGATAAAAACTATTGCAGAGATCAAAAGATAACAGTAGATGTGTAACCTCCCTGTAAGTTGTGGGCAGTCCGGTGGCACGGACAGTTATATTTTCCAATTTGGGTGTCTGGTTAAGGGTAGGAAAAAATTGGGCATTTATATTCCAAGTTGATTTGTTAAATGACTTAATTAATGGGTAAGAGTTTGCTTTTCTTCTGTTGAAAATTCATACTAGTGTGGTACAATTAATTTTTTTTCTTACCTCAGTGCATTTCTTAACTTCTTATCAAAAGGATTTTTAAGAAGTAACTTTCACTCTAAGAACTGAAAGACTTTTCACAATGAAATCAGATATTCTGGTATTCTGTTAGATAATGCAAGCACAACATTTGTTAATTCGAGTTGCATGATGCAATATTGGTGATTTATTAACCAAGATAGTCTGGTTTAGGGACATTATTTTATGAGCATCAGGACAGTTTTTCTTAATTGAGTGTTTCTATTTTAGTACATGTAGCAACAAAAAATGTGAGTATCTTCTTTATTGAAGAGGATTTTCTGTGAAGTTCTTTCCATTCAGTGATTTTAATCACAAGCACTCTTAGTAGTCTCACTAAAAGAAAATATGTTGAATTTAGGATGTATCTTTACTGCCAACAGGAGTTTAGATACCATGTGTTTTGCATCTTACTGTTCCGTCCTCTGAAATCTGGTGTAGAAATTACCACAGGCTGTCAAGAGTGTGATTCTTTACTAAACTTTACTCCTCAAATCCTGCACCTATTGAGGTAAATGGGAAGACATTTCCCCTTTTAAAACATGGATGTGTGCATCGTGTTGAAACAGGATGTCATGGGGTACTTTTTAACTCATTGTATTTCCTGAAGGTATTTTTATCATGCACTTCAGGGTAACAGAGATGTTTTAAATAGTGAGCGCTGGTGTCTGTTTCAGAAGAAAAACTTCGAATTTTAGTATTTTTATCTGCTGGATATTAGTTAAAACTGGTTTTGCTTAAAGATTTGTTTAATTCAGTATGATTTCTGATATCTTACTTTGCCTGATAAGCATAGGATTGTTCAAAATCACCTCAGATAGAATCAAGATAACCTACAGGTGAGCAGCAGCTCACCTATTTCTACTCCAGCCAGTATGTGGATGATGGAAATGGGTAACCAGCCCAGATCAAGGAGGCAGCAGTCTGGGTTTGTGTTAGCAGTGTGGTTTTTCTCTTTGACTGCTTTACAGCTTTAATTAGATGTGCTCTCCTGAAGATTATTTTGCTGTACCACATAGTCGTATTTCTTTGCATTTGATTTTTGCTTGATTAGTTATATAAACAAGCTAGAACATTAATTTTAACTGATACATCAGTTCCCTTTCCTGGGTCGTTAAATAGTGATATACACTTTCTCTATAGAAATGGCTTCTCTCAGACTATGACCACACCATATATGCAGTGTGCCAGTTTATTTTGCAAAAGTGCTGCTTTATTGCTGCTAGGAAAGCTTGCAATTCTTACATAAATGTATAAGCTTAAAAAAATCCCTGGTGCAACTCTTCTAGTTTTATCAGACTGCTATTGTCTGTGAATAAAGAGTCGGCTTAAAAGGAACTTTTATGGTCAGAACTCTGATAAGAGGATTCCTTGATTGGGCAAATTCAAATCAGTGTCATGGGGAGGGGGTTAAGGTTTTCATTAAGGAGTTGAACTAGTTTCTCTTATTTCTATATATCCTTATGATTCTTCTTTCAGATCTAATGAGGATACACCTCTACTCCCTCTCTTTTTGTTGTACCTTTAAAGTTCAAGCTGCCTTTCTATCCAGGTCTGATTTGGACAGGTCAATTTTATGTCTCCATTATGGCTTTGTTCCAATTGGAGCTTATACAGTAACACGCATACATCACTTCAAACTATTTTCTGTTTAAGTTCGTTGTGAAACCTATTGGATTTGATACATTACCCAATGTTTAGCAATATAATGTATAGAGAATAAAGTGAAACCATAGTTTCATCCATGCTTATGTTCTTACCATTCTAATCACTTGATGGAACAAAAAATAATTCTTCTGTGCGGTATTGGACCAACTTTCTCCATTCTGTTATAAGGGGTAATGTTCAAGTAGACTTGAAATCTTAGCAGTTCTGACGTTATAGGGTTTTTAAGCTGGGATGCTACAACTTGTTTGATTCCTATATTGTGAGTTAGGAAATAGCAAGATTCTGTCTGTGACTGTAAAGAGGCAGTGGGTAGGATTCAGAACCACGGTGTCCGTAAAGTAAATGTAGGGATTAGGAAGGAAATTGAAAAGAAGGCAAAGAGATAACAGAACTATTTGTCATCAGAAAGAGGAAAGAAACACAGTGTTTTCCAAATTTACCATTCTTTTGTTTGGCAACTTCTGGGAGAGAGATTGTCATAGGTGATGTGACAGAGGTTTCTGAGAGGGTCCACTGTGAACCGCCTCTTAATCTCGATGATGCCACAAGGCTATACTTGGCTCTTAGGTTATTGTTTTAAAAACCTTGAAGTTTTTGTAATCTAAATGAGAAAGAAGGAAAGGAAAAATAGTGATGTTGCAAAATTAAATTTTAAAAGATGGGAAATGCAGAATTAAAATTACCTGGGTGGCTGTATTTGAGCTCCCTTGCAGGTATGTGTTGTTGGTGAAAACTGTGTGATTATGTGCTGCTCCTTTCTCCCACCCCAAGGGATCTTGCTGCTCTCGGTGCACAGGACACAAAGCCGTACTCATTAAGCATGTTTTATTTGTATTTACTTTATTTTCAGTGCGTGTCTGACTACCTTATTTGCTGCACATCATTACAGGAATAATTGCCTTATTATAGAACTCTTCAGCAAACATTGAATTCACTTTTACAAAACCCTGCTAAATGCAGAGATTTTCTTATTCCCACTTCAAAAATAGGGAACTAAGGCATGCAGAGATGAAGATGAAATGTTTCCCTTTGTTTCAGGGAGCCCTGTTTGATTTAATAAAGGCTTTGTTTCTTGGGGTGCGTGATACGCAGAGTCCTCTGAAGTATTTGGGTGCTGTTTATATAGATTTCTGTGGCAGTTACGATTCTTTCTACTTTGTGAAACAGGCACCCAAATACTATTTGTTCATCCTGGGGAACAGCAAAGCACTGGTACATGGAGCTGGGAGTAGCGGGGTAGAAGGAACTGGTTGCAGGGATAGCATCTACATTTCAAGGATGGCATCCAGTAGCCTTCATCATCAGCGTGTCCTGCTGCTTCGCAGGGTTGTGTAGATCTTTCCACCCTATTCAAGGGATCCCAGATACATTTCCTTCACTGCCTAATCCTGACCAACTGCCAGGGCAGCTCAGTGCGCTTGGGCTGTAGGAGGTGTCAGTCCATGGAAAAATGGATACATTGCTGGAGCCGTTGTCACAAAGCCTATGTAAAAGATGGCCTTGCTGAGGGTACTGAAATGATGCTAAAGCCAACTCTTTTTTTAATGCTTTTGAATAGCAAAATGAGAAATGGTGTTTTCTTACAGTTTTCTGTTTGAAATAAGTTAGACAGACAAGTACTTGTTTATACAGTTCAACTTGTTAATGTCTTCCTAAAAAAGGCAATAACTTCTACTAGTCAATTATTGTCTTTATTCATGAATATCCATAATTAGTCTGACAGTAGGTTGGTAGTGGATTAGTTCACTTTACTCGCTGCCGGTTAAATTTCTGCTTACTATTTTTTGATCATACAACAAAGCTAAGGGGTAATACAGAAGCTTTTCCAGTGGCTTGTCTATTTTTATGCTCAAGTTGGAGGAATTTATTAATTTTGAGAAGACATCGATTTTTATAGATATTGCCTGAAGTTTAAAAAAGAACACTTGGGATTGTGAGAAGGGAATAAGGGAGTAGATCCTGGTGAGAAGCCTTTTCTTGCTGCAACTGCTGGGAATTTATTTTGCTACACTCTGAAGTGCCCCGAAACCCCCATCAAAAGCCCACCTTGTAATAATGACAGAACTGTATCAGGCTATGGCGTCACAGTCTGCAAACGGTTTGTAGATATGATTTGGCTCTTATCTGAGGTCAAACCACAGTATTTGTTGACCTTCCTACTTAGGTTTGATGCACTGAAAATCTGGGCTGTTAAACTTGGGAGTCATATGATTGTCTAAATCCTTCCTTCTCCGTCACGATGTTCCAGAAAAACAAGGCAGAGGCAATGCAATCAAGCTTAACAGTCCGATTGCTTTTAACCATTTCTGAATTGCTCTTGGGAGAAGTACAGCTTTTAAGAGAATAATTGGCTTTTTAAAATTGCTTGGCACTTCCAAGTCTTTCATCTGAAAAGCTGGCAACTAACTGCAAGTATTTATTAAACTATTAACTTTTGAGGGACTTAGGCATGCAGCAATACAGTGAGGTGACTTCTAATAACTGGAAGCAGATAGTAACACTTCGAGTAACTTAAATTCATGTGCGTCTTCGTTTTTCACCAGTCGTGCATTTAAATTGGCCAGTCTGTTACAGAGAGAAAACTATACTTTATGGCAATTAGTATATCAATTTACTTCACGTTCTCAAAGTGCTTATTAATTTTAGCTCAAAATAGATCAAATGTACCACATGTGACTGCTGTATCATAATACTACTTATCTATTTTTAACTAAATGGACTCTGGGAAAGTACTTTGCAAACTTTTGGCTTCTCTCGCAGGGCAGGTTTCTCATATATTTCTGGGTAGAGTGCCTCCTGCTAGGGTCCTGTGTGATCCATTGGTCTTTCTGGCCGTGTTTCAAGGCTTTTGTGTTTATTAATCTAAAAAAAAAAAATAAAAAGAAAACATAATTCAAACTCAGGTGAATTGTGTAGGTCCTTTTTCAAAATGAGCAAACTGGGGAGACTCTCATTTTCTTCATTTCAGTCCTGAAAGCATTCTGATATTGCAAAGGAAAATGAGGTGTGTGCTGTAAGTCACGAGCTCAGAACTCTATTATGGTGGTGTGTTTTGTAAGCATTTTCTCCATGAACTTATATTCAACACAAAAGAAAGAAATGTTGTTTCCCTGTGTGTATGGTATAAACTTTTCAAAGCATAGCGTATTAGATGCTGTTATTAAAAATATATTAACTAATGTAAAAGCAATCAGTTTTTTACCTTTCTTACTCTATAATCATGGGCTCAAGGCCCAAAAGTTATGTTTAAGTGACTGCTTCCTTTGTAAGGTCAGTTGGAATCTTTTTATCTCCACCACTTGTGGTCCATGTTGGGACTTTTCTAGTAGGATCTCACCTCACCGAATTATCATGGCCATGAAAATGAATAAAGCAAGAGAGAATCTACAGTGCAGGAATGGATTTTAATATTTTCTAGGTTGGAGGCAGCTGTAAAATAAGGCAGATAAATCGAAGAGCAGATGCAATGTTACCGAGCTGGTTGGTGCCACAGTTGCTTCCGAGTATGTTATGTTATGTGTTAATTGAAGTCTGGCTTTTGAGCATAAGTATGTGTAATTGCTGTTTGAAGTCTTTCTGTTGTACAGTCGGAAAGACAAAACTACCAACAACCCAGAGCACCGTGGAGATGATATCCGTATTTAACAAAACATCATAAAGGAACGTTAATTACCTTTGCCGTCTGAACTGCATCATAATTTGGGAAGCCAGGGAGTGCCCTTAGGTGACAAACGCAGTCCCCAGTAGCCTGCGGATGTTTCCTTTGCGGAGCATGTGAGCCAGGCACCAGTGGTGCTGGGTGGGTTCCAAAGTCATGCCTCGTGCCTCTTCCTCATCTCTGGGTGAAGAGGTGCCACAACAGGGTCAGATTTGGGTTTTTATTATTTCATGTGAAGACAGCAACGCGGTAGTGATGCTGCAGCCATGAAGTTCTACAATTTAAACATGTCAGTCGGTATCCGTAGCAACATTAGGGAGCAAGATTGAACAAACACCAGTGTTGGAGACATTCTCTTTTCTCAGCATGCCCAAAGCGTATCTGTAGTTTGTTATTGATATCGCAGGTTAGTTATTGCTGAGTCAGGAGTTGGAACATTATTGAAGAGTATTAAAGAAGTGGGTGTATGTCTTTCCTTTACACACAGTTGGCAGTCAGTAAGTAAATTCAGTTTTCTTGAAGAGAGTTGAGATAAAGAGATTGGGTTGAATCAGGTTTTGGCCTTTGACCATCTAAAATGAATTCTAAAACAGAATGGAGGGTGGAATCGTATTAAGACATGGAGCATTGTCCTTTCAGTTTAAAAGGCTTAAAAATGAAGACAGGGAAGGGTTAGGCTTTTTTCTGCTTCTCCATGAACAGTGACAGGGCAAACCTCTGCTCATCTGAAGAAATTTTGCCTACGCTCCTTGGGACTCGCGCTGTACGACATCCCTCATTCTTTTGCCTGATTCTGTTTCTTTAATGACCTGTGGTTGGCACCAGACTTTTTTTTTTTTAACCTAGAATAAAACTGTCGTAATAGATTGAGGAAAAAAATGGTGGAGATGCCTGTTCTTACTCAATAACTTACGCTGAAACTCGGGTTTTGCCTCCACTCACAGTAGTTATTGCAGATGCAGAGCCACATCCTGCCCTTCCTTAGCTCTGTGTTTCAGTTTTACCTCTGTCCCACGTCGGCTCCCTAACGCAGCCTTGCGTCAGGACTCTATTCCCTGCCTTGTAGCCTGTCCTCTGCTTTGTTTTTTCTTTCCTTTTTGCTTTTCCCCCAGTTCTGTTGCAAAAGTTTTATTTTTGAGTGTCAGAGACATTCTGTTGAATTCCAATATCGTGTTTTCCCCATGTTTGTGTCATAGTAGTGCCTGGAGTTGACACATAGTGGCAGAAAAGGAAGATGTTTATCTTTTAAGCTGTGTATTAACAGCTTGCTAATTATTTGTAAGCAAAGCAGAAAGCGTAGTTTCCTTTATCTTCTGTATTTCAACCTGTTACATCAGTGCTTAATCTCAAGATGTCTGGTGTAAATATTACTGTTGCACCTTTAAAAGATCTGTTTCACTCTTTGAATCAACATTATTTTCATAAGAGACTGTAACTTGATTTTTATTTGACTTAAGACGAAAATCAGACATTAAATGTGGCTTTTTTTTCCCATAAGTGTTTTATTCTCTTAATTTGTACTATGTCAGCCAGTTTAAATTGGTTACTTATCAGTAAATATCAGAAGGCTGATATTTATCCATTTTCTTGGCTGATGCAATAAAAAAACCCATTTGAACTTGAGGGTGCCAATTTAAGCGCGTGAAACACTAAAATAAATCTTTTTTTGTAATTTAAACGAAAAGCAGTCAATTTTGTTTGAAATTATTTCCATATTTAGATGTTTTAGATTAAGTTTCAGGCTACCGATTATTTTTAAACTACGCATAAGGTAATGGAAACAGATGGAATGTACTTCATATTTGAATGTGTAATCTGTGGGATAAAATGATACCAAAGAGCTATTTGGTTGCAAAAGCAAGGGCGCAAAAGGATGCTTTGAAGACAGATAGAGAGGACACCTGAGCTTGGCCCCACTGTACAGGATGTGAATGTGTGGCCTCTCGTCCTCCAGGTGGCTGTGCCCTATCGAGTGTCCCTAAACTGCAATTTGTCTCTTTCAGGGTGTGAAATAAATCATTTCAGTCAAAACTGTCCAAATGAGAGGAAGGGAGAGAGGTTCTGGTTATTTAAAACACTGCATAACACATATTCACATAATGGTGCTCATATGTGATGTTCAGGATTAAGATATTTACCAAGAATGGGTTACAGTTTTTTTATAGCATTGAGAAGAATTTGTAGACGAGGAGAAGACAGAAGGGTTCAGGCTGAGTTTGTTAACCTACATTCTCATATCTATTCTAGGTGAGTGCCAGCATTTTATTATCGGGGTGGTTAGATACGGATTTGTTTGGAGTTCTGCCGTAAGTGTGCTTTTCCTATCTGTATTCCTTGAGCCGGCTGCTTTCAGTAGAACAAAATCGGTACCCGGGGTATCGGCAGTCTTTCCTCTTAGAGTGGGTATATCCATACCGGTTTTTCCTTAGAGGGAGGAAGGAAGAGAAATTTTGTCTCAACATGAATGGCTGAGACTGTAAGCGTTCCAGCAAAGTATAAGGCTTTGACCTCCTAGCTGAAGTTTTGTAATTAAGGAGTAAGCAGCTGATTTTTAGGTTAGGTTAGATTAATAAATCTTTTCCGTGTAGGCTGGGCAGGGTGTTAGGAAGGAACTCGGCTACAGCCAAGTGAGTGCGTGTGGAGCAAGCATGGGAGAAGGTGGAGACATTTGCTTTTGGACAGTGAGCCAAGTCTGCTTTGTTAATTGTGTGAAAAAACAGATTGGTGAACTATGTACAATTTTAAGTGCTACAGTCTTGGTGGAGGGTGGTGATGAACATTAATCAGGTACTTTAATTAAGGACTGTTCTTAAACCTGAACAAGCAATATGTATATTTTCAGTTATGAGAGGAGAGTCTGCTGCTCCATTCCTAGGCTTGGTAAGTTGAGTTCTCTTACACAAGAGGAGGAGATAAGATACCTTCAGAGCTTGACATCTGTATGGTGTGTTTTTACTGTTGAAATATCGGTCTCCATAGGGGCTGGCACACCACATAGATCGGTCCAGTCGCTGGTGGATATAATTTAGAGGTATTGAAGTAGTCATCACTAATGGGGTATGGACTCCTGTTGTATTTAATCTGCTCTTAATTAGCTCGTGGGTAGAGGTCTTAATGAACACGTACCTGAAGAGAATAAGGAGGGTACAGAAATGTAGTTAATCCAGTTATTGTGATAACTGAATCTCTAGAAAGAACAAGAAGTGAACAGGTTTTAAACCGTTAGCAAAATCCAGCTGAGTAATGAATCCTCTAGTGCTGCTTTTGTCTTAACCAAGGAAAGAGCAGCACAATTTGAGTTAGTTCAAGTAATTTCCTTCATGATCACTTCCTGCCCGTTTCTTCCTTTCTCTTTCTACTCATCTTTCCCTATCTATGTTTTAGCCCCGCAACATCCTTAGCAATTTATAAGACTCAGAATTGGATCATTAAGGACTGAAGTAATGTATTCCCATTCTGATGTGTTTTTCAGGACCAGTCTATTAATTCTGCGCTCTTAAAAGTTCTGTAAGAAACTATATTGAGTGTGCCCAAGTAGCATTTTACTTTGGTGGATGTAATAGGTTTGCACAGATATACCTGGAAAGGTAAAACAAATGTAGATTTCAAACCAAGTTGAACTTAAAATTGAATTCAGTGGGGAGTCTGAAAAGCCAGAACTTAGCATAGTTCATAAAATAGTTTGGGTTGGAAGGGACCTTTAAAATCATCCAGTTCTTGGCCATGTTTGATGTGCTGAATGTCTATCAAACACTCTGGGGACCACATATTCCATTACACAGCGTGTTTGTGTTGTTATATTTGCACAACTTTAGAGCAAAATGAGGTACCAGCAGCATTTTTTAAATTACAATAATGTATCATTTGCCTTATTTGGCTGATAAATCAGTCGATATTTTCCTCTGAAAGCGTTATCTTTACAGAGGTAAAGGAATGGAAATCAAAGAAGGTTACCTAGTAATACATCAGCAGTCCTTTTCACTTCAGGTCAGTGTTCGTTTAGGCTTTCATTCCGTGTAATTTGTGTTGTTTTTTTCCTGTTACATATAAAGGGTGAGGAGAGGGCTCAGCAAATGCCGTTATGAAGTTCATTATTTTGATATTTCATTGAAATGGGATGCCATGTGTTTCCTCCCACCCACCCCCCTCAAGAGTGGAAGAAGGTGGATCTTATAGTGGAAATCAGTTTAAAAATTCACCCAATGTATTGCAACCGATACCTCATTTTGGCAGTTTACTTGGATAGAGTTTAACTTAAAAGGAATTGGAATAAAACCAGAGTCTTCCCACGTGCCATGTGACTCCCAGAAATAACGACTCTGTATTGGGGTGGTTAGGAAAAGTTATGAGCATCTGGGTGCAGCTCTGAGCAAAACATCTTTGTTCCTCCGGGAGGAAGAAAAGAAGCCTCTAGTACTTAGAAAATGTTAAGCATGTTTCAAGTAAATTTGGATAATAAATTCAAGGAAGACTCTCTTCCAGCTCTGCCAAGTTAGAGGGGTTTCTGCTTTCCAGAAATTGGAAGGGCTCACACAATGCAATCATGTGAGGTAGACTTTTGTAGTTGTAATCACAAATATAATGCCCATAATTCCCAGTTACTAGCAGGAATCCTCCATAATTTGTCTAGTCAAATCCTGTTCTCCCTGAGTGTGCAGAGGTGTGTGGTGGAGCTGTTGGTTGTTTCGCACACGCACGTTTCTGCCGCTCCAGGCTTTTTGGCACAGATCTCTCATTTAAGGACGAAAATATTTGGATGTTTGTCATACGTCACAGTTCCCAAATTCCGACTGGCGTAGGTTTCCTGCATGCAGTTTGGGGAGGTTTTCATTGTGAGAGTTCTGCTCATCAGGATAAATAAAAAGTGATACCAGCGGTGTCTTATAAACAAACAGAAAACCTGTCGTTGAACAGTCAACTTATTTCTCTTGGCCTTCTTCCGTAAGTTCAGGGATCGCGTAATAAGCCTAAGCAATTTATAATTAATCTTCAGAGCAGGGCTCTGAAAGCTCTTTGCCTGGGAGGTGTTCATTCCTGGCTCTGTGGCAGCTGTTCCCGAATCCGGTCAATCTCTTGGCTTTTGAGATGAGGTGAGGATGGAGTTAAAGGTTTGGATGTATTGACATGACACGAGTCCAGAGGAGGCCATGAAGATGACCCGAGAGCTGGAGCACGTGCTGTCTGAGGACAGGCTGAGAGTTGGGGTGGTTCAGCCTGGAGAAGAGAAGGTTTAAATGAGGTTTAGAATAAATTAAATGTATTTGTAGTCATCTATTTCTCTGTAAGTGTAAGAGAGGAACACAAATCGCCTCATGTTCTGCCTACTGGCAATTGGATCTGGCAGTAAGAAGTTCTCTGAATTCCAAGAGACCCGGCGGAGCTTGAGGTGCTTTGGCCTTTATTGTAAAGTATTGCTTAGGCATACCGAAGGATACCATGGGCTCAGAAGTCAAGTGCTGGAAAAACCCTTCATAAGTAGAAGAGAAAAATTTCATTTTAAATTGGTTCTTTTTTTGACTTGATAAATAATTTCTGTTATATCCAAATGCAAATACTATTAAAGAATCTCTCCAGACTGCTAGTAAATAAATTCACCTTAGGTGAAATGAACAATTATAATTGATAAATAAAAACCCACCACAGGGGGAGGAAAGCATATCCTTGCACTTTCTACTAAGAAAGCAGCCAGTGATGAGAAAGTTGGTGTCTGAATTATTTCCCCTCTATAAAATCTGAGGCATTTAGTTGTGTTTATACAGTATGTTACAGATGAACGGCTGATACTGAACAGTGAGTTTTAAAAGTACTTAAAATTTTTGTAGCTTGCACTTTGTTTGGTCTTAAAACCAGCAAATGTTATTCCGTTTAAGTGGAAGACTCATAAATTCTGTCAACCCCCTGTAATTAACTTCGGAGAAATAAGCATACGGAGAAATCCTGCTCTCCGAGCTGTACTTCTGATGCCTCTGTGTTAACGCAAGTTCCTGGAGCTTGGATACTGCTGAATTAGCACAACGTGTATGAGGAGCGTTTCACAAACATCTGGAACACCCTCTTACACATCCACAGCCTCTGGTGGGGCCAGCAGCATCTCCTCAGCTTTCCAGGGGTTTAATGGCCGTTTTCCACCCTAGATGCTGCAAGGGATAGTGCCAGATCTCTACTAATTCAGTCTTTCCCCTGTTTTGTAGAATACCTGAAGCTGAGCAGGCTGGTAGGAGTGGAGGGACCAGGACACTCCAGGGCAGTCTGTAGTCTAGCAGTAAGATGCAGAAATACACAATCTGTTCCTAAACCAAGAAGAGGCGCACATTTTCACACAACTGTTTTGTACTCAGACCATACTTTATGAAAGCCCCTACTGTGTCCTAATTTGCACTCTGTTCTTTTTCCTTCTACCAAAAAGCACTGTCCCTTCTGATGAAGTAACTTTGGGTTTTGCTTTCTTTCTCATTTGTACATTTTCCTAATTGAACGTAAATGTCATGTAATTGAGTAGCACTCCAGATTTGGAGGAAAGAAAAGCAATAATTTGAATTGGTTAGCTCCAAATGGAGTCAGTTGGATTGGCTTTGTTTTTGTTTTTTTTTTTTTTTTTTTACCTCTAGGGAGTGTGCTGGTGATTTAAGATGCAGGCAGGCTTCCTAGAAGAGGTACTAAAACGGTTCTAGTTACTCTAGTATTGATAATTCTGGTCTTTTACCATACAGTACAGAATCTGATATGAGAGTGTGACTACTAATGTGGCAAAGAATTTTTCATGAATCATACAATGGTCTGGGTTGCAAGGGACCTTAATGCCCATCCAGTCCCACCCCTGCCATGGGCAGGGACACCTCCCACTGGCTCAGGGGCTCCAAGCCCCATCCAACCTGGCCTGGAACCCCTCCAGGGATGGGGCAGCCACCACTGCTCTGGGCAACCTGAGCCAGGGCCTCCCCACCCTCCTCATGAAGAATTTCTTTATAATGTCTAGTCTAAATCTTTTCCCTTCCAATTTAAAGCCATTCCCCCTTGTCTTAATCACTCCACACCCTTGTAAAAAGTCCCTTCTCCGCTTTCCTGGAGCCCCTTTCAGTGCTGGAAGCTGCTCTAAGGTCTCCCCGGAGCCTTCTCTTCTCCAGGCTGAACAACCCCAACTCTCTCAGCCTGTCCTCATATGGGAGGTGCTCCAGCCCTGGGATCATCTCAGTGGTCTCCTCTGAACCTCTTCCAACAGTTCCATAGCCTTTTTATATTGGGGATTCCAGAACTGGAGACAGGACTCCCAGTGAGGTCTCATGAGAGCAGAGTAGAGGGATAGAAATCACCTCCCTCAACCTGCTGGCCACACTGCTTTCGACCACCCTCCCCTCCTCCCCCATCCCTAAGTTGTTAGTTTGGGTTTTTTTTATTGCTTTTGTATCATTACAGAGAAAGAATAAACAATGCTGTTTGACCACGTGAGCCGTAATTAATGCTTCCTGATGAGAGGTGAAGGAATTAGCTGTCTACTGCAATTAAGCTCGTGTACAGTAGATGCCAGTAGAGGTCTACTGAGTCAAAATAGAAACATGACCAGCATTTCCATAGCAACAACTTCCTCTTGGCAGTCCTATTTATAGAAGTGCTGCAGTCCCAGCCTTAGCGCTGCTCTCCGAGGGCTCTCTCCTAAGGGGTAACCTATCTGGAGAAAATATACACAGAAAGCTACACTAAGACTGCCTGGGTTTGCTTTTTTTTGTGTTGTGTTAAACAGTAAACTTATTGGTTGTGTTTATTTTGTTTATATACATTTAGGAAAATCTTTGTTTCACAATGGAAAGCCATTAAAGGAGTAAGAAATCAGCAAATGCTGCTCTTCCTTCTGTGTGGGTAAAAAGAGATGCAAGCTGGTGGCGTGGTGCTGGACATATAGTGAAAAACAAAACACATCTGCTTCTTCAGGGAGCCTTTTTCTGCCTCTGTTTCTACCCATAATTCTTTCTGCACTATGCATGCCTGGCAAGGCTCAAAAATGTGTGTAATTACATAATTCCTGATGAAAATGTTCTTTTCTTTATCAGTTATGAACTGGCTATCAGTGTACTGTGGCTTATGTCTTTTTCTCTCAAGCTTTATATAACAACAGAGAAATATCGTATTTCCACAGCCTTATAGCACAGAACACTGTAGGTTGTTAAATATGTGATATTTAACAGATTTTAAAGTTACTTAATGCTTATCAACATCTGTATTTTCTAAGTTCAAGTTAGACAAATTAATATCTTTATAGGTGCTGGCTACATCTTTCAACTTATTAATATTTCATTGGTCAACAGAGACCTGAATTCAGTGAGGTCCTCAGGCTTTTAAAGATGAAGGAATCCTCGCTAACACTTTATATCAAATAATTGCTTGCTCCTCTTCCAATAAATAATAAGTACTAAAGTTAGACCTAGTTGTTGAAATAACTGAAGTGTAAAGAAGAGATGTGGCCTTTACTATCTCCTGTTTCTGGGAACAACCTTGAACTGACAAAGCGTCACAGAAGTCAGCACTGATCCTGCGACAAAGCCAGTAAAAGTCTGGAAGGAGTAAGTTGGAAAAGGACCTGGAGTGGGATCCAGACAGGGTTGTAGCACTTGACCCTACCAGGTCACCAACAAGAGAGCAGGTGCTCATCCAGGATTGCAGATGGGTATGTAAAATGTAAATGCTTAGACACTTGGTTGCAGAATTTAAGCAGATGATGGAGAAAGAAATCATGTTTCTAGAGTATATCTGGAGCCTGAAAACAAAGGGCATTTCTGTGTTTTGAGTAGACTCTAGAAATGTAAACTCTTGTCTTGGCAGAGGCCTGTGAGAAAAACTCTGGAAGTGCCCGTTAGGAGGAATGTAAGGAGTAAAGTCAAGTCCCTTGGCATTTTATTGTTTGATCATGATCACAGGCAGTTTGTCATCATGGAGTTTTTCCGAAGCACAGAGCTGTTATGAAATAGTTGCATAATGTCCAAGGATGGAGATCTGCTGAGGTTGGAAAACTGTTTGGTAAGAATTATGGTGGGGAAAAACGAGAGGTGTGGCTTTAACGCACATTGACTGTAAGACAGGAGACAGATTGGGGAGAAGTTATTTCAGTCTTTCTTAAGGATAGCCTAAATTTTTAAGAAGCTGCAGAGGATGCACTGGGAAACCTGTGTCAATATTTTGCGTACCCATTGTAAGCAAGCAAAGTTACACAGTTCGTAAATTAATATCCTCTATTAGTAAATGCAGCTTTCTATTTATTTTCCCTGTATTTTAGAATCTTAGAATTGCTTGGTTGGAAAAGACCTTTGAGATCATCAAGTCCTACTGTACCTGTCCACTACTAAACCATCCCCAAGTACCTCATCCACCCATCCTTTAAACACCCCCCAGGGTAGGGGACTCAACCGCCTCCCTGGGCAGCTGTTCAGTGCCTGAGAACACTTTCAGTGAAGAAATTTTTGTGCCGTTAAAAATGATATTTTATTATTCTACGGCTGAAAATACTCAAATTTCTTGTGGATGAAAAAGATTTCGTATGCAGTGCCAGAGATCTGTGTGTAAAGCTTTTGCATAAGCAATGTCAGGAGCTGGTGCCCCCGATGTTGGGACTCTCCCTCCAGCTGCCTTTGGAGCTGGGTGCGAAAGCGTGCTGCTGGATAAGCCTCTGCCAGTGCTGGGCCTTCTGGTACTTCATTCCTGAAGATGTTAGATTTGGTTCAGTGTCAGACTAAGCAGAACTCAGTTTGGATAAGTGTATCGGGGTTATGTTTGTATGTATGTTAGAATTAGAATCCTAGAATGGTTTGGGTTGGAAGGGAACTCAAAGCCCATCCAGTTCCACCTCCCTGCCATGGGCAGGGACACCTCCCACTGGATCAGGTTAGTCCAAGCCCCAACCAACCTGGCCTGGAACCCCTCCAGGGATGGGGCAACCTGTGCCAGTGCTTCACCACCCTCAGATTCAACTTCAGAGTGATTTTTCTCAAAAGGAGGAAAATAGTACTCCTTCCCAATAATAAAATATTCATTTCTTCAGTAGTTCTTGCAAGTAACCCCCTTGCTTAGAAAGCTGTTATGTTGAAAACGTGAGGTTTAGTAATAATTAAACCTGTAGCAGGTCGTGCTTTTTGAGCTGATGGTTGTACCCCATCTCGATAGCAGGGGAAGAGCTGCAGTTGCCACTTTTTTTTTCGTAAATGGTTGTGGTAAATTAGAAAAATATATCTGCCTTCTAATCTTTCCTTCGGACCAAGTTGTTTCTAGTGTTTTAACATAAAATGTCTATTTAAATATAAAATATGTGATACATTAAAAAGCTGAAAAAAATAATGCTGAAGCAATTATTGCTTATTTAAAAAAAACACTAACAAAGACTTTGATTGGGATAAAAACAGACTTTTAGCAGTGTAAACCAGGGTGTTACAGAGCGTTTCTTGACAGGAAGCAGAAGAGAGCAGCGGTTAGAGAACAGTGCACACAGGAAGCCTGACACTTGCAGCGCTTTTGGCTCTGGGTTGTCCTGCTCCCTTCCGGTATTTTCTCTTTTGCTTTTGTGAAGTAGCCACCGCGCGTAGATGGCAGCTCCGAAGGAGGGACCTTGTAACCAGTGCACAGGGACGGCCACCGCGCTCCAAAGGCTGGAAGGGTTCGCTAACCGCCTGTTCCATAGGCATTCCAAGAGCAGCGCGCATGAACAGAGAGCCTCTCTGGAAAATGAGAGTCAGCACTGCTCAGAACTTGCTGTTCTATGGGATAGATCGAGTAAGTAGGGGACTTTGGCTGATTTAGAGAGATTCGCTCTTTGGTTTGCCTGGGAGGTGAAGATGTTTGTAACCTGCGACGCGTTCCGGGGGTGATTTTACAATTCACGATCTGAAGGTCTTAATTTGAGGAATAAAACCTCATGTCACGCAGGACAGATGGAGGGCAGCTCCAGGGACTGGTAGCCAGCAGGAGAATTGATCTCTCCACCCTTCTTCCCTCTACAGTGCAATTGACTGCTTCTGGCAAGCACCCACCCCAAGTTTTACTTCTAAATTGCTTCCTTTATCCTCAAATTAAGTCGGACGCTTCAGCAAAATAGACAACTCGTTAAAGATTTTGATGTTTAAACTTTGGAATAGGCAGACATTGCTAAACAGATTGAACTTCTAATTACAAGGCTTTTTAATATTCATTCTTTTATACATCAGAATGCTCTATACAGTGGTAAACTATGAAATTGTGTTTGGTTTTAACTATTCAGTAGTAATTTACTGTGACACTGCTGACTATCATTAGCTTCATTCTCTTAATTATTGAATGGTTTATTATTTGCATGGATTTAAAGTTTTCATGATTGCATTTTGGGTGATAAAAGTGAAGGATTTTAAAAAACATCACAATCTAAGTAAATTGACGTTTGATTTTTGGTTCTTTTTCCTTCTAAAGCCATGCCTTGTTTTGCAAAGCAATTATTAGCTCTGTGGTTGAATAGTCATTTAAAAATGTTACAATATGGTAATTGATGATAATTTTGTTCCAGATTTCAGATTCATTGATGGATTTGAGATAGCGCAATTATTTTGTTGAAAATAGGCCTTATTGGAAATGCTTGGTATCACAGCGTTACCAGGAAAAAAAGCAGTGTTTATGAATCTCCCTGCTTGCAATTTAAAATATTATACGAGTAGGGAGTGAATCTGTTATCAGAGGATGAGCAGTAAACATGGGAACAAAGAGGTGTTAATGCATCGACCTAAAATAGATTAAATCTAGGTCTTCCAAATGAGATGGGAAAGGATTGACTGGTTTCGTTAGGCAGATGAATGATGAAAGCGCATAAATTCTGAGCTTCCACTTCTCTAAATTATTTTCAGCTCAGTTAAAATTGAGGCACGCATGTGTTTAGAATCATCGGATGATTTGGATTGGAAGGGATCTTAAAGATCATCCAGTTCCACCCCATGCCATGGGCAGGGATACCTCCCACTACATCAGGTTGCTCCAAGCTCCATCCAACCTGGCCTTGAACACCTCCAGGGATGGAGTACCCACTGCTTCCTTGGGCACCCTGTTCCAGGGCCTCCCACTCTTATTGTGAAGAATTTCTTTCTCTTGTCTAATCTAAATCTCCCCCCTTCCGATTTAAAACCATTCCCCTTGTCCTGCCACTCCACGTCCTTGTAAAAAAGTCCCTCCCCAGCTTTCCTGGAGCCCCTTTCAGCACTGGAAGCTGCTCTAAAGTCTCCCTGGAGCCTTCTCTTCTCCAGGTTGAACAACCCCAACTCTCTCAGCCTGTCCTCATAGCAGAGGTTCTCCAGCCCTCAGATCACCTTTGTGGCCTTCTCTGATCCCGTTCTAACAATTCCATCTCCTTCAATATGTTTTTATGCAAACAACTATTTGAAGTGATAACCCTGAAGTATTTTTCTTTATATAACACAAAGAAAAAAAAACAATATTGACCTGCTGACCCTTGGGAGTTGTGACTTATTTGTGTACAAGTCGCTGCTGTTTTCCCCCCCTCTATTTAAGGCAGGTTTCCTTGCCTGACACACTCGATGAGGAAATGGACTGTCGTGTCTCTTGGTGATAAACACAGTGAAAATGGCTGTTCCGCGAATGCTATTTTAAGTCATAATTAAGCACAGTGGTTGCATGCGATTCTTCAGAGGAAGAGTTACCGAGCTGGTCGCTGATTACATAGCTTTGGTGAAATTCTGAATCTTTATCCTGAACCTTTACTCTCAATTTGTAGATTACTTTTAAAGAATAATAAATAAAACTACTGTAGGTACACATGGACTGAGTCTTCATTTTAGGAGTCTCATTTCACTACTCCTGTAGCCAAAGGAGTGATGGAGAAGATCAGGAGAACAGCGGAGGGACTGTTTCTGTCTCTCGTGAGTCCTAACTAGATCTTTAGAAAATGCATAATCTAGGAAAATTCTTTGTTAAAATGAAAGCGAAAATGTTTTTTTTTGGTTATTAGGGGTTTTGTTTGTTTTTTTACCTGCGAGTTCAATGTCATATAATTACATAGAGTCATAGAATCACTTGGTTGGAAGAGATTTTTGAGATCGAGTCCAACTGTACCTGTCCACTACTAAACCATATCCCCAACCACCTCGTCTACCTGTCTTAAAACACCTCCAGGTTTGGGGACTCCACCACTTCCCTGGGCAGCTGTTCCAGTGTCTGAGAACCCTTTTGGTGAACAAGTTTTTCCTTATGCCTAATCTGAACCTGCCGTGGTGGCATTGAGGCCATTTCCTCTCATCCTATCGCCTGTCACTTGGGAGAAGAGACCAATACCCACCTCTCTACAATGTCCTTTCAGAGAGCTGTAGAAAGCGATGGGGTCTCCCCCAGCCTCCTTTTCTTCAGGCTAAAGGATCCCAGTTCCTCAGCTGTACCTCATAAGGCTTGTTCTCCAGTCCCTTCAGCAGCTTCCTTGCCCTTCTCTGCAATTGTTACTGAATTTGGGTCATGGATGAACTCCGCAGCGAGTTTATTTATAATTAATCAGCAGTGGTTTAGAAACAGACTGGCCTTTGTCTTGTAAGGATATTTGAATATTCTCAACTGTTTTGCAACTGATGAAACGTAATGTCAAGTTCTAGGTGAAGCTCCAGAGTGGACAGCAGGAATTAGTTTGGAAGTCCAAGGCAAAAGCACTCTTTAATTCTTGAAAAAACTTTTGATAGTGACTTCTTGGATTTTTTTGTTGGTTTAGGTTTGGAGTAGAATCCATTAAAAAGAAATTCAATGTATTTATGCCTTCTGAAATACTTTAACAGGCCTGTTTGTGTTTGTGTCCTTTTACCAGCAATTGCTGCCGAAGCCGTGGGTTTGCTGAAGGGGAAGGAGCTGCCACTTGTTGGATGATGGACTTTGCATTGTCCACCATCTGGCGTTGTGAGTTGGAGTCATTTGCCAGGTGGCCTGTGGCCCTGGGGGGGTGTTCAGTAGTCAGTTTTGAAATTTTACCGCTTTCCTTTGTTAGTTGGATGTGTAAAACATGCAGTTTGGTTTCTACCATGCCTTGGATTCTTGATTGATGCACGAGACGAGTGTGTTTTGTAGAATGCGCAGAACCCAGCAGAGCAAATGAGGGCACCGCAGGCCTTGGAAGGTGTTCTGAAAGGCAGACTGAGCGCACATGGGGTTGTAGAGCCTGAACTGGGGTAACTGAGTCAGTTGTGTGGCACAGCCGAAGGACAAAAGGAAGGAGGGATGGTATCATCAGACCAATGCATTCCATTCTGAGCTTACGTGTATGTTTCAACTGCGACCACTTGCAACTACATGGAACCTAGATTTCGATTTGTGTTTCGTTTTCATAGTTGTGTTTTGCTCTTAGATTGAAATGGGGAAGGAAAGGAGAATGAGGCTGCTTGGTTTTGAATGTAGAGACAGGAAATCTGTGTGGATCCTCTGTTCTGGAACTGACATTTTAGAAATCTGCATAATGAAAGAACACATTAACAGCTCAAATAGTCAGAAGAATCGCCACTATTGCACCTTTCTGTCATCTTCATGCTCTCTGTATTGCAAATGGATGGGTGATGGATACTAAAAGGAATATTATTTCGTCACTGACTGATTCAAAATAGCATTAATATACATTCAGATACCGTGCACAGGTTGAGAGAGTTGGTGTTGTTCAGCCTGGAGAAGAGAAGGCTGCGGAGAGACCTTAGAGCAGTTTCCAGTGCTGAAAGGGGCTCCAGGAAAGCTGAGGAGGGGCTTTATGAGGGCCTGGAGAGATATGACGAGGGCAAATGGCTTTAAATTGGAAGGGGGAAGATTTACATTAGACATAATGAAGGAATTATTCATGGTGAGGGTGGTGAGACACTAGAACAGTGTCTGGTTGGTCGCCCAGAGCAGTGGTGGCTGCCCCAACCCTGGAGGTGTTCAAGGCCAGGTTGGATGGGACTCAGAGCCCCTGATCCAGTGGGAGGTGTCCCTGCCCATGGCAGGGGTGGAACTGGATGGGCTTTGAGGTCCCTTCCAACCCAAACCATTTGACGATTCTTTGAGTGTTGTAAAGAGAATTAGCTGAATAATCACTAGATACACAGATGTATAGAGAAAAATACGTGTGAAATAGGAAATAATGTACAGAGCATATTGTGTGAATTGGTTAAAGCCTTAGAATAACTACTAGTTGGGTATAAGTCAACAGATAATTCTGGTCTAAGGTTGCCATGGAAACAGCCAGTGCTTGATATAATTGAGAACATCTTAAAACCTCCTGGTGTTTGCATGCTTTTCTCCCCCTGCCATTTTGAGTTGCTTTAGGCATGAATAGGTAGCACTGGTCAGAACAGAAGTAGTTAATGAGCAAAACCGAGTAGCTGTGTCCTGAATATTGATTTTTCGGTTTACTATTGGTATCTTGTGCTTCATGGTTTTTTGCATCGCAAGGAGCGTGTGAGGAAGAGCAGCTCTGGATTCTGTGTGCTCTATTTCCACTCCGTCTATAAGTGTGTTTAGAGATTGAAGCACTGATTTTGTAGAGATTAACAGACTTCTTCCACTGTTGGATTAATATTAGGAGCAATATGTTTCTGCAAATTGGCTTTTCAGCATGAACGGTAAGTCTTTTCTATTACCTCTGACACCGCTTTTTTTGTTCTATCTTCACAGTCGGAAGGTTTCCCTTTCTTGTCTGCATAGCTGCATTGGCTACAGAGCCCTTTGTTTTTGTAATGGGCTCCTGGGCTTCTCTGAAACATCACTGCTCTTAAAGATTTGCAATTTTATCAAACCTTTTGCTTTACATAATTGGTATTTGGTGTTTGAAATTTTATTTTGAAGCTTTCATTTAAAAATAATCATTTCACATCATTAAATAGGGCACAGGATCAGCTTTGGAAAAATATATGATTGAATTCTCTCAGTTCACTTAATATTCTGTGCCACTCATAATAAATTATTTTAGCTGAATTTATAAAACCAGAGAGGCCTTTTGAAATTATTTTAATCATCACCTAAAAAAATCTGTACTGGCTTTTGTTGTTTTTCACCCAAACCGGCTTATCCTTCTGTGGTTTTTATTCTTCCTAAATGATGGGAGAGCAGAGTAGTTGAGGTCATTTATGGAAGGAGGGGAATCTCATTTGAAATGAGATATTAAGTTTACAAGATCGATTACATCAGGCAGGTATTTGCTTTCTGCAAGCACTGTGACTGCTTATTATAATGTACTTTGATTTTAATGGAATTATTAAGTGCTTTATTCTTCCTTGGAATGTTATTGGAAGTTGTGTCTAATTATACAAACCCTGGGCATTTATTTCCTTAGAAACAGATTTCCTTGGAAAATTGTTTGCATGAAGCCTAAATATATTGGTTTCTAAAATGATGCCTTTTTGTTTCAAGTAGATAGTCGGAAGCTGTGGAAAACTACTTAAGAGGCTTAGAGATTGCTTGAAAAGAAAAAACCCAGTTAATCACGTATCTGGGCTCTGTGTGTCTCTGTGTGTGGTTTTGCTTTATCCTGCAATTTCGAAGGACCATTTTTAGCAAGGTTTCACTTTTGTACGTGGCGTGAGATACAGAGTGGGAGGAGCCACCCCACTGTCTGCTTTCAGATCAGCTCCTCCGTACCTGGCTCCTACCAGCGTGTTGAGGTCAGCTTCCCTGGAACCAGCGCCGTGGCTGCCATTGCCTCGGTGTCCTTTCGTTTTAAGGGAATAAATGTCTTCTAAGCTAGGTTACAGGTGTATTATAATGTTTGGTTGGTTGGTTCTGGGTGTTTTGGGGTGGTGGTTTTGTTTTCTTCGCCTTTGGGCTTTGTTCTGCACTTGGCATCCATAAGTTTCATTCATCTGGACATCCAGGCTCCTGGTTCCGTTAAAAATAGAGATAAATAGCTGCAACTTTTACCAAGAGTCATTTCCCAGTCACAAGGTTCTGTAATCAGAAGTCTAATTTTGACTAAGGAAAGGCGACCGTCTCCGGCTCCATCAAGCCAGGTTTAGGTTATGTCTTCACTGTAAACCCATTCACTCTAAGTCTTCACTGTTTCCCCATATAAACCGTTTCTGCTTTCCAATGCACCTTTGTGCCTGTCCTCGCTGCAGCACTGCTACCTTACACTCTGGCAGAGTGTAAAATAAGGTACTCTCCTTGTGGAAGACTGCCAAGATGCGAGTGAAACCTTGATGAAAAAGTGATATATTTTCCTCAGTTGCAAGTACAATTGGCTTACTATTCCCTTTTGTCAGGAGAGCTCTAGTTTTATCTATATGTATATGTATCTATCTATTCATAAATATATATGTATTCCAGTTATTATGTATATTAATCTATGTATTTATATTTTTCTTTGCCAGGGAGACATTATAGCAGCATTCCAGGACTGAAAGGTGCTCCAGGAAAGCTGGGGAGGGGCTCTTGATCGAGGAGTGCAGGGATAAGACGAGGGGGAATGGTTTGAAGCTGAAAGAGAGAAGATTCAGTTGAGATCTTGGGAAGAAGTGTTTTACAGGGAAGGTGGGGAGGCCCTGGCCCAGGTTGCCAGCGGTGGCTGCCCCATCCCTGGAGGGGTTCCAGGCCAGGTTGGATGGGGCTTGGAGCCCCTGATCCAGTCCAGTGGAAGGTGTCCATGCTCATGGCAGGGGGTGGGACTGGATGGGCTTTAATGGCCCTTCCAATCCAACTCATTCTATGATTCTGTGTGGTTGGGGTTTTTTCCCCCGGAAGGAGTTGAAAGAAGGAAAAAGGCTTTTTCTATTTGTTTGGTTTAAGGTTTGTGTTTTGAATGGCAGAATATTCTTGAACAGATGAAACCGTGGGGAATACAAGTAACTTGAATAGCCTCAGCACCCAGTTCTGAAAGGTTCTGCTCTGCCTGATCTTCTGTGTGACAGAAGAATAGGCTGAACACTCCCAAGTGTCACCAACTGTACGATAGGGCTCGTGCTTTCAGATACCACAAAGAGAGGTAATTGCGGTACATTTCCATTTGTAAGATTGTAGTTACCAAATGTGGAGACAGATGGAGCAATGTGAGGAAAGAGGCTAATAGAGTGCTGAGTGAATGTCCAGCTGTGTGTGAGGAGCGTTTCAAGGCGGAACGTGAAGAGAGGTGATGTCAATCTCTTAGTTATGTGCATTGGGAACATCTGTTAAGGGCAAGGGACAAAAAGTAGCAATTAATTATTCCCACTGCTGAAAAGTCTATAGAAAATGGAAGGGTGCCATGGAGTTTCCAGGTGCCACAATTATACTTCTTCCTATATGAGTCTCGTGGCACTCGGGGTTCCTTCCTTTTGGAACCCCCCCAGTGTTACCCAGTACCTTCTGACAGTGGACTGGAAGGGTTTCTGAGATGTTCACCTGGATTTGTGTTTTGTTTTGATTCTTCTTTGAATTATTTGAAGGAAAAAAAGGCAACACAAGAGCTGCTGTGTTGATACAGTTCTTAAAACACATCCATACCGTGAGCAGTCCCTGAGGGCGCTCGATTTTGGGATGAGAGTGAAAAATCAGGGTAATAAAATTGAGGTTCCTTTCAAAGGGAAGGGGTCCCTTCATTCACAGTGTTTGGTGTATTGTGATCTTGCATCTCTCAAACCATGTCTTACTCCAGTCCGTGTTGTTACATACCTTATGTATGTTTTGTTGCAAGAAAGTTTCGTCTCTTGGTTTTCAGTTTACATCTCAGATGGTTTATGTACTTACTTGCTGCTGGTTCCTCTCAGAGCTGTTACTGCAGCCCAAAGTTCACACCAGGAGCTTCCCAGCTTTAATAATTGAGGGTCTTACAGGCAGTTTTGTAACTAACATAATGGTTTTGGCATTTTCCTTTATCCTTTCCAGTTGCTGACAGATACTCCGGCCTATTAAGAATTCATGTGGCTTAGGTTTTTTCATTTAAATCTTATTGCAGGGTTTGCAGCTCAATTCTGTGCAAGTTTTTCTGCCTGCCCGTTATCCAAATATGCGCCGACTTGAATCAGCCTCACTCTACAGGCCCATTCTTTATCAGAATGGATGGTAAACACTCTTACCTACTTTCTGCCTGCCCTAATCACAAGGCAAACAAAATCTTGTTCGCTAGAAGTGTTGAATTGTGAAATGTGTTTATTTACATAAGACTTCCTTATGCAGGAAGTCAGGCTCTGTGCTATTTAAGGTTATAAATGAACTTCTCCTGCTTGGCTGGTTACTGCAGGCAGCCTTTTCCTGTAAATACCGAAAGTGTGTTCTGCAGGAGCTGTCAGTGGAGCGGCGTGTCAGAACCTCAGATCTTGCAGGAGATGAAGAGCTATTTTGCTGAGTTAGCCTGTGAAGATGGGCGTGTGTATGAGAATTGGTGTGGTCTTGTTAATGAGACGGCTGGGACAAAGCCTTCTGGGAAGGGAAATTAGACATAGAATCTTGGAATGGTTTGGGTTGGAAGGGACCTTAGAGCCCATCCCGTTCCACCCCCTGCCATGGCCAAGGACACCTCCCACTGACCCAGGCCGCTCACAGCCCCATCCAACCTGGCCTGGAACACTTCAGGGGTGGGGCAGCCACCACTTCTTCATCCATGAATCGGCCCTAGAAGAAAGCTGAGGAGGGACTTTTTACAAGGGTATGGAGTGGTAGGCTGAGGAGGAATGGCTTTAAATTGGAGAGGAGAAGATTTAGATTAGACATTGGGAAGAAATTCTTCGCAATGAGGGTGGGGAGGCCCTGGCCCAGGCTGCCCAGAGCAGTGGTGGCTGCCCCATCCCTGGAGGGGTTCCAGGCCAGGTTGGATGGGGCTTGGAGCCCCTGATCCAGTGGGAGGTGTCCCTGCCTGTGGCAGGGGGTGGAACTGGATGGGCTTTGAGGTCCCTTCCAACCTAAACCATTCCATGATTCTCTGGATGACCTGTATTTTGATGACTTGCATGAAACACTTGAGAAAAAAAAAAAAAAAAAAAAAGAAAAAACCAGCACCAGAGCTGCCCTTTTTGTGTAGGCTGTAAAATGCATTCACACAGTGAGCAGCCCCTGCAGTTGTTGACTTTGCAGTATAAAGAAGAAATAAGTTCAGTAAAACTTGGGTACCCAGTATCTTACGGTGTAGAGGGAGGAAAACTGCGGTAGACACCTTAAAGAAACGTTTTGCTTGGTGTGTGGTTTTCACTGTAAGAAGTAAATCTGATTGTTTTGTTTGTTTATATTTAACTAATAGAATTCCCCAATAACCTTTACTCAAGAATGTGCTGGTCCGCAGCAGCGGAACACGAGCCAGCAGTGGCCCCGGTGGCCAGGAATCTAGGCCAACAATGTCCTGGCTTGGATCGGCAGTGGTGTGGCCAGCAGGAGCAGGGAAGGGATTGTCTGTGCTTGGTGCTGGTGAGGCTGCACCTCGAATCCCGAGTTCAGTTTTGGGCCCCTCACTCCAAGAAGGACATTGAGGGGCTGGAGGGCGTCCAGAGAAGGGAACAGAGCTGGGGAAGGGGCTGGAGAACAGGGGTTCTGGGAGAGGCTGAGGGACCTGGGGGTGTTAGGTCTGGAGAAGAGGAGGCTGAGGGGAGACCTTGTTGCTCTCTGCAGCTCCTAAAAGGAGGTTGTGGTGAGGTTGGTGCTGGTCTCTTCTCCCAAGTAACAAGTGACTAGGGCACAAGAGGAAATGGCCTCAGGTTGCTCCAGGGGAGGTTTAGACTGGAGATTAAGGAAACTGTCTTTATTGAAAGAGTGGTTAAGCCCTGGCAGAGGCTGCCCAGGGCAGTGGTGGAGCTCCTTCCCTGGAAGGGTTCAAAAGGCTTGTAGAGGTGACACCTGGGGAGATGGTTTGGTAGGCACGGTGGGGCTGGGCTCTGAGGGTTGGACTGGATGAGCTCAGAGGTCTTTTCCAACCTCAATGATATGATACATTTACAAGATATTTTATGCCAGCGCCCTAGAAAATTTTGTTCTTGGAACTCATTCTTAAAATGTATTCTTTTTTTTTTCCCCCATGGTAACCATGGAAATGCATGCACTGCGGAAACCAAAGTCCTTGAATTTTCACAATTTTTGCAGTTTTCAGTTTTCTGTGTGAAGTAACACATTTCACACAGGAAAGGGATCTTTTACCCTATAGATCCTGCGAGAGTTGCAACATTTTAGGTTACTTGCTGGATTAAGTTGAGCTGTAACTACAGAGGGAGGTACCGCACAGATGAAGCTTAATTCCTAATTGCTCGCAAAGTACATCGGGGTATGATAATTGAGGATTTTATGTGTTAACACTTCTTCACGTTATCTTTCATGTATGAACTAATTTTATACGGAGGGAGTGTCAAGTACTGTGTTTGGAAGTAATTGTATTGAACTTGTAAGTATTAATTTAAAATTTTGATTTAATAGAATTAAATTATCTAATAGAATAATAGAAGATTAATAACTTAAAATTAGAATTATTGCTCAGAAGCCTTTTCAGTAGCCTGGTGCTGTGCTACCATGGTCACGTTACGCTAGCACAAGCTGACATTCCTTTGGGAAAAGAACAATTCTATCTGCCGCACATATTTGCCCATTTTCATCCTCACCCCAGGAGGAGCATTCGTGTATTGAAAAGAACTGGGAGCTGCTTTGGATTAAAATGGGCTTTCCTTGTCCTCTCCTCGCTTCTGTCCCTTACTTTTTAATCCAGCTGAATTCCCTGACCTGGCTTGGCAGTGAACCACAAGGATGCTTTTGCTCTTTCAAGGAAGGTCGTGAGAGAGGTGGTGGCTGTGGAAGGGGAAGGCTGGGGTTTGTTGTGTTTATACGAGCCCGCCCTGAACACTGAGCTGCAGCCTAACAAACCAAACTGCTGTTTCTTGGACTTCTGAGCCTCAAAGCATGTGGATTGTTGCAAGAGAGGAAGCAGATTTACCAACGTGTCTTCTCCTGCAGTCTGGGATGAACACTTCCCGGGCAGGAAGAAGGTATGAGAGACGCTTCTTTCCCTAGGTCAAAGCTTAATTTTAACATATTTCAGTTCTAACTGGTCATTTTAGAGAATGGAACAAAACATCAACTCTCATCACTCAGCCAAAGGCTGCTAAAATGCTTTAATTTGCAAGGAAAGCTGGGATAAGAGAGAAAGGTGCCACTCTGAAGGACCAAAAGACCCCAAGGAATGGAGCAGCTCTCACCCACTAGGGATCTACAAGACACTTTAGGTCACAGCCCGTACTTGGGTGTTCAGATGAAGCTTTTCTGCTTGTCTGCACTGAGGAAGTCTTGCATCTGATCAGTAATTTAGTATTTGAATTATAAATTCCAGCGGGTTCATAGGTTTTGCTTGGCTGTTTCAGGGGTTTGACGGAGAGATGTAACTGGAAAATGTAGCATTTGTCTTATGTCTTGAAGGAGTCACTTTTTAATTAAGTATACTAATTTATAAACTCTGAGCATTTGGTCTGGATTCTCTTTTAGATGAAGAAAGCAGAAGTTTTAGCTAATTTTTTTTTGTGGAAAATGCTTGAATTGGGGTATATAGGTGTGTACAACGGCTGAGTAGAGTGAGTACAAGACTTGATTGTGACTGAATGAATTTACTGATTTTCACTATATGCTTGGGTTTCTTTAAATAAAATGTCAGCGATTCACATTTTAAATGACTTGAGCTTTTGAGTTCTTTGAGTTTATAGAGTCATAGAATGGTTTGGGTTTGAAGGGACCTCAAAGTCCAATTTGTATTTTATGTTGTAAATTAATTCCTGAATGTACTGTCCCCAAAATCAGATCCTTGGGGTCTCTTCTGGCCTTTAGGCACTGCAGCTGTAATTACTTTTAATTTACTGTTTATTCCGTTCCTCTCCCTTTTTCTCCGTGTTTTTTTCCATGCCCTTCTCTTACCAGACCTTCCAGGGTTCAACAGAGGTGAATACAGTGTGCAGTTAGATTAATTAATAGAATTTTTAATAGCAAACTTGGAAGCAGTTAATAATTCTTACTCGATTCTTCATTTTCTAAGAGTTTTTAGGTTTTGTATTCCAGCAAACGAGCCCTTTCCGAAGTGCTCCACATGTTTGGGGTTTTTAAAACTGAAGGTCCTTTCCTAGTGCAGCTGGGTGAGTTGGTTTGCTCTGCAGCATCAGTTTTGAACATAATTAAACAGAAATATAAGATCAAAACCTTGCTCTCAAAGTAAAAAATTAGATTAATTAGATATTAAATTGATGCAAGACTTACTAATCTAGCCTTGATGACTTTGCATCTCTTAGAGCAGAAAGATGACAATGTTGGCTAGTTGGTTTCTCACCAGAGAGCCCATGTGTGTGTCTCACCACAGTGTCGGAAGATATTCCCTTGCCCTCTACCAGAACTTTTTTCCCCACCATTTTCATATTGAAAGACACGAAAGTGTTTTGTTCATAGAATCACAGAATGGTTTGGGTTGGAAGGGACCTTGAAGATCATCCAGTTCCAACCCCCTTGTTGTTATTGCTCTATTTCAAAGATACCTTTTGTGTTTTGAAGAGTTTCTCAACTATTAAAACATTAACTGTTGCTCACACTAATTCCTTGGAGTGTGTTAACACTATGTAGTGTTTTATTTTCAAGAAATGCCAGGGTAGAAGTATCTCGCTGTAAGCCTTGTGATATTTTTCTACTGATCAAAAGACAAATTTAAAGATATTGAAGACCATAGGTAAGAGTGGGACTTAGAAATGGCATTGTATCCTTCTCACTTCTGAAACATGGTGCCATAATCACAGGATTCACTGAGGCACGTATGTACATCGCAATAATGTTTAAGGCTATAAATATTGTTATAAAAAGGAAATACACACATACATTTGCCCAAATCTCTTCATAAATATTTTTTTCCCACTAAATGAAACTTGGAAATTTAACTGAATAGCCCATTTAATTCCAGACTTTGAGTGATTATATTACAGTTTTGGAACAGAAATTGAATTGTATTCTGATAAAGGGCGTTTTAAATACCAGGCAGAGATTGGCATTTAATGCAGCAGATGGGGGATTGTAGTGGTGCCCGGTGTTTAGTTGTAATCACTTTAGTCCTTGCTTTCTTGCCATGAATCCTGTACCCACTCCCCCCCCTCTCCCCCCCCAGAAAAGAAATTTGCTGGCTCTTGTGAGAGATGGGATTGAGAACAGCAAATCCAGCGCACGTGGGAGGTGGGAGAGAGGCAGAGCAATCCATGGTAACTCTCCAGGATGGCTCCATCCCCAGATCACAGAATCAAAGAATAGCTCGAGTTGGAAGGGACCTCAAAGCCCATCCAGTTCCATCCCTGCCATGGGCAGGGACACCTCCCACTGGATCAGGGGCTCCAAGGCCCATCCAACCTGGCCTGGAACCCCTCCGGGGATGGGGCAGCCACCACTGCTCTGGGCACCCTGGGCCTGTGTCTCACCACTCTCTTGGTGAAGAAATTCCTCCTTATGTCTTATCTAAATCTGCCCCTCTCCAGTTTATACTCATTGCCCCTCATCCTGTCACTCCAAGCCTTTGTGAACAGCCCCTCCTCAGCTTTCCTGTACCCCCTTCAGGTACTGGGAGGTCACTATAAGATCTTCCCAGAGCCTTCTCTTCTCTGGACTTAACAACCCCAACTCTCTCAGCCAGTCCTCATAGGGAATGTGCTCCAGGCCTTGGATCATCTTTGTAGCCTCCTCTGGACCCATTTCAACAGCTCCATCTCCTTCTTATGTTAAGGATTCCAGAACTGGACACAGTATTCCAGGTGAGGTATCACAAGAGAGGAATAGAGAGGCAGAATCCGCTCCCTCACCCTGCTGGCCACACTGCTTTGAATGCAGCCCAGGACACAGTTGGTTTCTGGGCTGCATGTGGTGCTTCTCCTCCCCAGCACCCCAAGTCCTTCTCAGCAGGGCTGCTCTCCATCACATCATCCCTCATCCTGTATTGAAATCAGGGATTGCCCCTCACCCAGATGTAGGACCTTGCACTTGGCTTTGTTGAACCTCATGAGGTTCACACAGCCCCACTTCTCCAGCCTGTCCAAGTCCCTCTGGATAACATCCTGTCCTTCTGGTGTTCATAAAAATGTTGCTTGTAGTGTGAGTGTACCGTTACATAACAAATCTGCTTTTTGGTGGGTTTGGGGGTTCTATGTGGTAGGGTTGTTTCACTTGTTTGGTTTTTGTAAATACCTCCTCCTATGCCGGTGTTACCCGGGAGCCTCTTGATCCCGAGTTCCACTGTCCACAGCAATCTCGTCCAGCAGACTTATCACCTCCCAGACCTCTCCACCTTGTGCCACCCATGATACCCGATGGGATGGCTTCTCTCACTATATATGCACCTGGAACATATTTTCTGACCAGGGTTTGAACCAAAGCAGGCAGAAGTTATCAAACTGCTTCAGTTCCTTCAATTGTGACTCCTCGGCTATTGCTCCATTTCTTACTGCCTTTCTAGGAATCTTCCCGATTTCCTACTGTGCCCCTGGGGTATTTGCATTGCACATAACTTGCTTCTCCTGCCAATGATTGCTCGTGCTGGTTGTGAAGAGCTAAGCTTATGCTGTGTGGTTGTGCTTACCTGACCTCTGGACTGCTTGTGCACCCCCTCCAATTCCAGCTGGTGTCCTGCCTGACGCTTCCAATTGTTTTGATGGTTTCCGTGGCCCTCACTGTGTCAGTGCCGTTATTTGTGCTTTGCCCTCTCCTTCCAGCACCTTCCTTGAGCATCAGCCCTTTTTGTTTCAGCCTCCTTCACTCCAGTTTCTGCTGTACCAGTGAAGCCAGTCTGAATAGGATCCATTTGCTGCATCCCTGTATCCTCATCTTGACATTGCTCAGCCGTCTACGAGCACTCCTTGCTCTTCAAGTGCTTATGGGAACCTCTAGACCAACATCTCTTTCCTGTGTTCTTTGTTTTTTAGAGTCTTAAGTAATTAAAAGCCACGCTTTATGGTGACGGTACAGGATTCCCATCTGCGTTCCGGTTTGCGTACTGTGCAGTTCAGACTTCTCAAGGAGTTCTGTTCCTGTTGTTGGGGAACAGGACTGGAGTGCCAGTTCTGTGCTCTCCACCACGTGCTGTGCAATTCACACATGCTGTCTTTGAGTGCTAAGTGGTGGGAAGCTCACCCAGATACAGGTTTTATTGTGATCCAGATGAAGATAGATACAATTTTGTTAGCAACAGCTCCTTGGATGTGCGTGTCTTAGAATAGATTAATTATTAAAGATGCCAACTTGGATCTCCTGTAGTTTTGTAAGCTGTGCTCATTTCTGTGATGCATCATCTTCTTTTCGTACTGAATTTAGCTGCCTTTGGGTTTTTTTTTCCCTCTTTTCTTTGCTCCAACATTCTGTGATTTAGCATGAGTCACTCTGTCTGTGTGGGAAAGGGCTGGTTTATTAGTGGGTCCGTTCTTGAGCGGGGAGGGGAAGGGTGGAATGTATTTGTGTTTTCTGTGTTTGTTGTGGAAATGCATAAAACTATTTATTTTTTTCTTCTCTTTCTTTCCTCTCTTCATCATCTCATCTGTGTGGGTGAATGTTCCTGCAAACCCTTGGGGAACCTATAGAGACTTTTGGTATGCTCATTCCTTCATTAGTGCCCAAAGTCACAGATGCTAGGAACTGTTTAAATGCTAAAAATAAGCAAACAAGTGTCACATCGTAACAATGTAAAGTGGCTAAAAATGTGCACTTGAGGAAAACTTCTAAGCCGTCATCTAATAAACTTATTTATTTGCACCAACACAATAATTCCAATGACCACTATCCAGTTGGCGGAAACTTTGAGTCAGCGCTTGAAAAGTAGAAATGGAACGTGTTCTTCTGTAGCAAGCGCTGTCATTTTGAGATCGAGATATGATTTGCAAAAGTACCTGTCCTACTTCAAATTCAAAGTCCTGCTTTCAGAAGCGGCTGAAGTGTATGCACTTAAGTTGCCTAAATTCACTTTGAAGCCACCTGCTGGACTGTATTGTGGGGTAGGAGCCCAGGTGACCTCTGAAAATGAGACTCAGGCACGATTTGACCTATTTTCTTATTAGGAAGAAAATATAATGCTAATAAAAAACCACCACAGAATATACATAAGTAGTGATTTTTGAGATAAACGAGCGCTATTCGGTAGCTTTGTTTTGAAAACACACGCTCAGTGCTGCTCTCCAAGAAAAGAGAATGGAAGTCAAGTAGAATAAGATAGCAGTTTTGTTAGAGAGCTTGTGGCTTATTGGTATTCTAGAAATGAGAGATTTTTCTCGTGCTTCCACAATTTGAATATTTCCAGCTGGATTGCATTTTTTCTCATAAACAGCATTCTTTATTCCATAAGGAGAACAGAAGATGACTCCATGTAAATGTCATTGTATGCTTTTATCAGTACTGAATAATTATATTTCAGTGCAAATTATGTGGAAACTTAAAATATTTTATTTATATGAACAAGGCTTTGAGCATCTTGATCCAGTGGAAGGTGTCCTAGCCCATGGCAGGAGGTTGGAACTGGGTGGGCTTTAAGGTCCCTTCCAAGCCAACTCATTCCATGATTCTGTGAGGGATATTTAAGACATAGATACTGTAATAACATAAAAATGAGACTTCATGGTTTGGTTTTGCCATGTAGTGTTAGAGTTAACGGTCATTTCTAAGCTGCTGTGACTCAAGTTTGAAGGCTCAGTTTTTTAGCGATCTTAATGATCAGCTTAGATTTTTTTCTTTTCATTAAGAGAAAGTAACGTTTGTGCTACTTTGACATAAATCGATGTTTTAAAAGCTATCAGTAGTTATCACTTTATCACTTTATCACGTCATCTCTGTTCTCCTAATGGAAGAAGGATCATCAGGCATGAATTTGGATATTGTTAGGGACCCTTTTTTGTGTTGAGAAATTATTTGATGCCACAGGAAATCCCGGCCTTTTCTCAAATTGAGATCATTAAAAATCATTACATGAGTAACCCCCATAATCTAAACACAATGGGAATATTCCCCCCCCCAAGATAAATATGTCTAATATTTTACTGGTTACCCACTAAAATATTTTTACCTCTCAGTAACTTTTAATGCCAATTTAAAATAGTTCCTCTAATATAAACTATGTTTATTTTACTCGACTTAACGATAAGTTTAGGCAGTAAATATGTTCCTCCTCATTGGTATTACTTGTTTCTCTTAAAATAAAGTGGATATCATGCTTTAAATACTTTTCAAACCTTGAGGTCAGCCAGAACTTTGGATGATTGTTCTGCAATTCCATTATGTGGATGCTGCTTCATCAGAGTCATAAACCTCCCTTTGAGTATCGGATCCCACAGCTCACTTGAGAGGGAGGGCAAACTAAAGCAAAAAGATTCAGGCCAAGCCTTCTCCCGGGCTGTCTCGGCTTTTCCTGCTGGTGTAACTATTCTGGTAGCTGAAGAGTGAAAAGAGAACTTTAAGAAGTTCTCTGTGTAGACACCAGTATTCTCTGAAAAGTACAAAAACCTTCTCATTCATCAGACAATTGTTTATAACCCTTTATAAATCTTAATTCTTTGTGACTACCGGAAGGTAAAATCCAGTTGGTAAAACACGTATTTCTAGATATTGACCAGAATAATTTTGGCACACGGCTAAGTATTTTTAGAAACTGCTCGTGGGGGAACGTCACAGTGCAGAAAATCCACCAATACTAATGTTATGTTACGTGAAATGATTCAGAGAACACAAAAACAGTCTGATATTTTCTTCTCGATTCTGTGACTCTTCCAGAACCCCAACAGTGTCTGAACCAGCTCTCGTTTATGGCTGTGCATTAAGTGATCAGCATTGATCTGGCTGATAATTGATATTCAAACCAGAGCAGCTGAAAGTGCTGAACAAAAAAACGTTGGTGCACATTTTAAATAGTCATCCAGAATTTTGCTGTCATTCAATTCCTTCCATTTCAATGGAAAATCAGTATTAAAACCACACATTCTCTGACTGTGGGCACGCCTAATGTGCAGTGTCGTTGTCGCCCTGTGCTTTGTCTTTGCTTGCAGTAATGCTGTCCATTTGGTACTTGAGCTTGCAAACAGCCTTTACCTAAAGGTGATGGGGGGGAAAAAAGCAACGAGATTGACGTTGTGCTCAATCAGTTGAAAGAAAACATAGCTTTTATTTCATAAAAATAGATTAAAAGTCTGTCTTTGTGGAATGGCTATTTATGAATGTCAGGTGTTTGTGGGTTTTTTTTGCCCAGCTGACTTAAAAACATCTTACATCACCTTAAAGCCTGCTTGCCTCTATGGTATTGTGAGTTATTAGAGCTGGTGTAGTTTAATTTGTGTAGAACGACATAGTTACTCCAGAAAGCTTAGAGGTCGCCTGGAGATACTGTAGAAGTTAGAGGCATTGGTGCTTGCTTTCATACATGGTGAAAATACGAACTGAAGAAAGTTAAGAAAGTTTACGTATTTTGTTAACGAAGCATCTCCATGGCATCCATGAGGAATGTCGTTAATTAAAATATTCTTTTTCTGTATGTTTTCAGTGAAAGAGTTCCTAGCCAAAGCCAAAGAAGACTTTTTAAGAAAATGGGAGAGCCCCCCTCAGGTATCAGTCATTTAAATATTCAATTATTTTCTCTATTGTATGCTTTGGATGATGTTATCAGTGTGTTATCAGGCTGTAACGAGCAGCACAGAAAAAAAAAAGTTTGATGCAGTTTTTAAAGGAGTTTCCATTGTTAATAACAATTTTGTCATTGAAGTTCATCGGCAAAGCCTCTCGAGTGTTCTCCAGCTCTGAGCTCATGAAATGTTTATGCTGAACAACAGCTTTCTCTTACTGAGAATGATGTCCACCATCAACATGACAAGACTCAAAAATCTTTTGGCACGTTCTAGGTGGCTTTTTATAACATGAAGTGTTGGCACAGCTGTTATTTACCCTGTAATAATTTGCACCGTGGTGTTAAGGGGAATTAAGGGCATTAAGTCTGCTGCATGGGGCTTGGGGGCAGCTTAAGGAGAGAAATGTTTTAAAAGTTGAACTGAGTGGTTTGGGGAAGGGTCTTTGTTGTTAAGGCAGCATTTGAAATGTTGTGGTGATCAATTTCTGAGGAAAAACCGCTCAGCCATGCGCTCTCTGGACAGCTTTCACACAGAACTCTCTCTAGAGTTGGAGGTGTTTGCAGGTTCAAATACTTTTGCTAGTGATATAGGAGGGGGTTATTTATCTGCATGTTAAATTCATGTTCTTTTTAGTGCTCAGCGTTTCTTACTGAGCACATGTGGACAAATTGCAGAAGTGTTGATACAATTTGCTTAAGTCTTTCTGATTTAATGAGTAGGATGTAAAATCTCTTACTAAAATCTGACAGGCATGAAATTATTACAACACTATAGTCGGTTATAGTTGTTGATAAACATGATTTTACTGCATTTTCTTTCATAAATGACTTCCATTCATACAGATAAAATTGTCTTTGGGTAATAGATTGTAAATAACATTATTATATCCTTGTCTGTGTAGAATACTGCTGGCCTAGATGATTTTGAGAGGCAAAAAACCCTCGGGACAGGATCATTTGGGAGAGTTATGATGGTGAAACATAAAGCCACAGAACAGTATTATGCTATGAAGATACTGGACAAACAGAAGGTGAGTGTCTTTTGTCGTGTTTTTGTGATATGGGAGAGTTTGGTGCAGACAAAGATCCGCTGACTGGCGCTGAACTGTGCTGCACTTACTGTGCTTTTGTTTATCGTGCTTGTATACTGGTGATCCTTCAAACAGTTTCTTTCTCAGCCAGCAGGTTCAGTTGTTGAGATCGTGTAGGATTCTTACAGGGGCCAATAGCATGAATGGCAGGTGAAAGGGGCTTTGAGCAGTATCCAAGTTGTTAATAAAACGTAATCAGTTGATATCTTTGCTCGTTTTTGTAAGGGGGCCTATGTATTCTGTGGCAAAAGCAAAACGTGCTGCTGGAGATTAACGAAATCAACACACTTGCAGGGTAGCTCAACATTTTGGAAGAGTCTTGGGTCAGAAATTCTCAAAATTTTCATTTGTGACCCATAATTTAATAAACTGTTTGCACAAATCCTTTCTTTCCCATTCTTGATCCCATGCTGTATTACTTTTTGTATGCATAATTATGTGATTATCCTGTTGTACCTATAGTAATTGCATAGAGAACAGTAATTTCTCTCTATTTTTAAGATATTTATCAATATTTTTAATAGTTTTGACAGGTTTTTCAGAAGTACATTATTTAGATTAGTAGTTTTTAAGGTCCTCGGCATAAGAGCTCTTCGGACTTCGTAAGGCACTGTATGTAACTTTACTTCTATGTAATAGAAATCATATTAAGGAAATATTAATCTGGCAAAGAGAACAGTCAGCAAATGATGAAAGGAATTATGTAATTGGTTTCGGAAAGAAAATGTTAACAAAAGCTCCTACACGAGCACACTTTCAGAGAACCTGCCCTGACCAGGTATCGCTTGATCCCAGGAGGCTGTCAGGGGCCATGCCCTGAGCTGGGAGCAAAGCTGCGATATCTGAGGCTTCCATTTGATATTGTGAAGTGTTAAAAGAGCAGCTTCAGCCTGTGGCATTGCTGCCATCACCATCCGGTGTCTCACCAGCAGAAAGGGTGGTGAGGTCTTATCTTGCGTTGCAGCTGAACACTTCGCAAGATCAAACTAAAACCTTGGCTCGCTTGCTTTGATGGCCAAGATAATGCCAGTTCCGTAGCTTCTTCAGGTTAAGGGGGACGCTTCTCACGAATGAGCGGATTTGAGCAAAATTTGTATTTGGTCCCTGAAGATCTGTGATTCAAAAGACATTTAATGTTTTTAACTCGCGGTTTCTTTTGCACGTTTGCCTCAGAATAGTAGTGGCCTTTTATAGGTACTGCCTTTGCATCTAAAAAGTTAAATTTAAACACAGTTTCAGTCAGGTTTACATTGAATCATAGAATACTTTGGGTTGGAAGGGACCTTAAAGCCTATCTAGTTCCACCCCTGCCATGGGCAGGGACACGTCCCACTGGCTCAGGGGCTCCAAGCCCCATCCAACCTGGCCTGGAACCCCTCCAGGGATGGGGCAGCCACCACTGCTCTGGGCACCCTGGGCCAGGGCCTCCCCACCCTCACAGCAAAACATTTCTTCCTAAGATCTCATCTCAATCTCTCCTCTTTCAGCTGAAAACCGTTCCCCCTCGCCCCATCCCTGCACTCCCTGATCCAGAGCCCCTCCCCAGCTTTTCTGGAGCCCCTTTCAGCACTGGAAGCTGCGCTAAGGTCTCCCTGGAGCCTTCTCTTCTGTTTTGAATCTCTCTCTTATCTGTCATCTACAGCATTTAAATTTTATTTCAAAACCTGTAAAACCAGACTCGTTTTGATCACTCTCGTACCTTTTCTCTTTGTTTCCTATGCAACAACAACAACAAAAAGTAACTTTACTTGCAAATCCTGCCATTCTCAAAATAAGATACAGCTAAATTATGCTTCAGGAATTAAATAAAATAGGGATAATTGATTATGCAATGTTGAAGTTTAACACAAGAAAACCAGTTGTTAATTAGTGAGAAAACAATGATCGGAAATAGGCCACTGGCTGCCTTGGTAGCAGGTTAATCTTATAATAGATGCTAAGAAGGCAGCATTTAATTGTTTAAAAACTTTTGCTACGAGGTTTGCTAAGCAGAAGAGCAAAACCCATGGGAAGGTCTGGCAGAAGTAACAGTTGTATATAAGAATGGAAAATCTGAATTTGTATTCTCCTCAGATTACACATTAATAAGGAGAAGACTATCTTAAGTCCATTTACTCCTGTTCACACGTCTGACTGTGTTTCCTGCCTTTCTTGGCCAAGGCCCAAAGATCAAATGGATTTTGTTGAACTGTTATCTTGCTGCAGAAGCATCTCCATTGCAGACACAGGGAGTTCTTAAGGAAATGCAGAGATGTTTCCTTGAGCATTCTTATACTCCGAGTGTTAAAAGAAATGCTGTTTCGAGAATTAGAGGCTTTCAGCAACCTGATCTAGTGGGAAGTGTCCCTGCCCATGGCAGGGTGTTGGAACTGGATGGGCTTTGAGGTCCCTTCCAACCCAAACCATTCCATGACTCTATGAATTATCTGCAAACCGTATAGCATTATTACTCTTTAAAACGTTGTTTGATGTTTTACTGCTTTCTCTGTACCAATAATCCGTAAGGGTTTTCATTTTCTCGAAAGTTTGCTTTCAACTATTTGTTTAACACTGAAAAAATCATCAACAACTAAATGAAATGTCATTCTTAACTGGGAGATTGTTTTGTCTCTCCTAGGTCGTCAAACTGAAGCAAATAGAACACACATTGAACGAGAAGAGAATATTACAAGCAGTGAACTTTCCTTTCCTTGTAAAACTGGAGTATTCTTTTAAGGTAATCATTATTTTGAAAGTAGTAGGGTTAAAAACTTCAGTAGTAAAACTTTTAACTCTTACAGTACAATCGTTTAGGTATTTTTGTCTTGGTGCTGTCGCCAGGTCTTGAACAGTTCTTGCTCTGGTGTGCACACTTGCACACACCCTGATGGTGATTGAAAAGATAGCGCCAAGTAAATAAATAAAAATTAAATGAAATAAAAGTCAGATTTCCTTTGGTTTGGAGGGAAACTGGCTTTTGTACAGCAGGGAGCTTTTGGGCATCATTCCGTGTTTGAGGTAAACCAATGGATGTATTTCTGTGCCAATATATTAAATGGTAAATTTGTAATTGTTTGCAGAGTTTTCGCTTAAGATTTGTATCCGAGGCAGGAATTAGTAACAGTTTTAACCATGAAGGAAAGAACTCTGAGATGAGCTGCTAATTTCAGGACAGTGTGTTCTAGTCAGTCTGCGGGGAAATTGAGTTTTTTCCTAATTTATTGTGCGATAGGTGTCCTCTATGTATTTCCTTTTTTTTTTAGCTTTTTAATACCATTTAAAACAAACAGACCTTAATCTTTACAGTTTTGAGGTTTGGGACTGTAGCTCTTGGGGACGCGGATACCTCGGGTGTCAATTCTGAAGTACAAGTTCTTGTCTTGCAGTAGGCGCCCCCCTCTCTTCTTTCAGGTCACTTAGAGACCATTTTATGTCAGGAACTCACTAATTAAAGTACATTCTTGAGTTATATGGTGCTCCTTTTTTCATGCGTCTACACTTTTTTGATAATTTCTACCCATGTTGCTTTATTAAGGTCATTGGATGGCTGCAATTTTCCTTTTTCATTCTTTATTAATTATTCTGTATTGAAGAATTCCTGCCTCACATGGATTTGTGTGTGTTTACTTCCTTCCTTAGGACAATTCTAATTTATACATGGTAATGGAGTATGTTCCTGGTGGTGAAATGTTTTCACATCTAAGAAGAATCGGAAGGTTCAGGTAAGAGTATTAGTGACATTATTCCTCTCAAAAGGCTTCTGTTGCTCTTTTGGGAAGAGGGTTTCATAAGCCTTGTTACTATTGAAGAAAAAATACTGAAGGAGTAAGTGTGTTTAATTTATCCCTTTTTCAGTGGGCTGGAGTCAGTCAGGCAATGAAAAACTTATTATTGTTTCTTATTTTTCAGTGAGTTAATGCAGGCACGATAGAATCTTGGAAATCGTATGCATATTGTCACCAAAATTGATGATAGTCTCTAAAAGTAAAATTTAAAGTCCAAGCTCTGTGCTGTGGGATACGTTCCTCTTGATTTGCATGTGTATTTGAACTACAAGATTTACACTCATTCCCTAAATTTAATTTATCAGTTAAAAAATGTGTGCTGTTTGCTTTATTTTCTTGTTACGCACTAAGAGAACCAGTTAAAAGAGTCTTAATTTATCTATCCCCTGCGGGTACGTGGTTTTTTCGGTATCCTAGCATAGCATTGAGGTACCTAATATTGTTTTAATTCTTCACAGTGAACCACATGCACGGTTTTATGCAGCTCAGATAGTGCTAACATTTGAGTACCTCCATTCATTAGACCTCATCTACAGAGATCTAAAGCCTGAAAATCTTTTAATTGATCAGCAAGGATATATCCAGGTATGATATTCTTCATCTATTTAGGGAGTGGAGTCTTGTCTTACAGTGTAGGGTTAGGTAATTCTATCAAATGTGTTTAGAATAAGTGGTCTGAAGGTGGTCGGTGTATAAGCACGTGTTTGGGGAGCACTAAAATGCCCTGCTGCTTAGAAATGGTTAAACCACTGATTGCACTCCCTCTGACTAAAATCAAGTATACGAGATGGAGCTATCGAGATTTCCCTGGGGGTCTGCGGTGAGAAGGAGGTGATTACATGGCTCTGTTCATCTGACCCATTTTATACATCTGCCCTAGAACAAGGTGACAGGTGCTCCAAAACGTCTGCTTCTCTGCACTGTCTGTATAAACAATTTAGCATAACCAGCTTAGATGTCAACATTGACAGAATAGTACTTAATTACAGTCAGATGAATCCCACCCTTGGACAGTCCTCATCTTCTCAGCACATCTGGAGTATGAGCTGAGTTGAGATCAGAATTGCAGTGCTGCAAATCATGGCTTTGGTTTTACAACAGCCTCTCACCTTCTCTCCTTCCTCCTAGCTCATATGTTTCTGACCTAAATGGCGAATGGGAAGGTGATTTGCAGCACCAGTCACTCTGCAATGCTGTGTACTCCTTGAGCTACAGAAACTTGTCTTTCCTTGTTGTCTCACCTTTTGCCATAGCAGAATCATGGAATGGTTTGGGTTGGAAGAGATCTCAAAGCCCATCCAGTCCCACCCCCTGCCATGGGCAGGGACACCTCCCACTGGATCAGGGGCTCCGAGCCCCATCCAACCTGGCCTGGAACCCCTCCAGGGATGGGGCAGCCACCACTGCTCTGGGCAGCCTGGGCCAGGGCCTCCCCAGCCTCACAGGAAAATATTTCTCCCTAAGATCTCATTTCAGTCTCCCCTCTTTCAGCATAAAACTGTTCCCGTTGTACTCTCCCTGCACTCCCTGATCCAGAGCCCCTCCCCAGCTTTCCAACAGCCCCTTTCAGCACTGGAAGCTGCTCTAAGGACTCCCAGAGCCTTCTCTTCTCCAGGCTGAACAACCCCAACTCTCTCAGCTTGTCCTCATATGGGAGGTGCTCCAACCCTCGGATCATCTGTGTGGCCTCCTCTGGACTCGCTCCAACAGCTCCATGTCCTTGCTCTGCTGAGGACTCCAGAACAGAATCTAGCAGGAAAATACATAATAAAAATGTTTGAGAGAAGAGGAAAGGATTTCTATCTTACATTTTTTATAACTGTAAAATAATTTTGCATGAAGAATGAAATCAAACTAGGGAGAAAAGAAGTGCACGTTCTGTTAATGGGGTCGGGGGGCACCATTACTCTGAAGCTGTGAACAGCTCGCTCCACAGTTGGTGACTCTACATGTAACAGTTTGCATGTGGCAGCGAGGAAACTGCAAATGATAACGTGAGGTTGGGTCACTTCTGCTTCTGAACGGAGAGGGACGTTTGAGTTCATATATCGATACTGCAGGTTGAGCTGGATTTTGTTTAGAGCCTCCGTTCATTTTCTCTTCGAATTGTAGAGCCATTACCATTTGCCTCATGCCTGCAATGTGTTCTTCTTAAACCAACTGATGTGTGTTCACAAACACCAAAATGATTCTGTGCTGACTGGAGCAGGTCAGCACCTCAACGTCCTCTGCTCAATTGCAGCTGTGATTGCTGCTGTTCCTACCAAAAATGAAGCCAAAACTGCCTTCCTAGTTTGGAGTTTGGCTTGTGGGACTGTGCTAGTGTAACAGAAAAGCACAACGTATTGTATAATTAACAAGGGTTATAATTGTGATACAGTGTGTCTGCTTGGGGAGTGGCTTGAAATCATACCAAGAGGGAGGAAGCAAAAGAAACAGGTCCCTGAACAACCACAGACTTGATAGCTTGAAACCCGTCCCAGAATTTCACATGGAACTCCCTGGCTTCCATGTATATGGTCCAGGAAAAATCCCAGCCAGGGTGGTATCGCACACAGAGCTCTGCAAACTTAATGCAGAAAACATGGCAAGTGGAATGAAAAATTTGTAAAGGCCGAGAACTTCCCGTTTGTGAACACAGTTGTTGCTGCAGTAACTTCCCAGCCCTCAGATAAACAATTCCGATGCTTTCAAAGATAGACAGAATCAGAAGTTACCAGATGACCTCTTCTGTTGTCTTATTCCCACACTAATTTTACATATAACCTTTATGCAGTTAGGCAATAAACTTCTAAATTTCCAAGCCTGGCGGATGTCTTGACCCATTTTGTGATTCATTTATTTGTTAACTAAAGGAAAAGATAAATATTGTGTTCATATTCAGTTCTTTAAACTTTCAGCAGTATAAACAGTCAGCTGTGAGAAGTAGAAGAGAAATCATTAATGTGATTGCAGTACATGGGGGAGATCAGTGAGCCAAAGTTCCTGCTGAGTTTTGACGTTATAAATAGAAGCTTTTGTGAGAGGGAAATAGCTATTTTCTGGTATTTATTAATTTTCTCACTATCTGAATTAGAAGTATCAGAAGAGCTGGCTACTAAAGGTACATGTGCCTATGTGATACCATGGGGTCTGAGATACGTTTCCTCAGTGTGAAATATTCTGGAAAGCGATTTTAGAACTACTTAATTAGAGATTTCATTGTAGAAATGTACTGACAGGCAATTCTTTTCTTCTGATGACAGGTCACGGACTTCGGCTTTGCAAAAAGAGTAAAAGGAAGAACTTGGACGTTATGTGGGACTCCAGAATACCTGGCGCCTGAAATCATTCTCAGCAAGGTACTTTGTCTTGTTATTCAAGATGTGGTTAAAACTTGCTGTGAGGCTATCAAACTGTGAGGAATAAGCAACTGCCAATCTTCCTCAAAATCAAATCTTGATTTCTCAGGTCTTTGAATTGCACTAAATGCAATTGGTGCGTTCTAAATGTTTTTATTTAGTGTAGTAAAACTCACTCCAAAGCAGGGCTTGTCACATAATGCTGCAGAACTTGCTGTGTAACTTTTAGGGAAAAGAAGATTTATAGAATGTGTTATGGGGTTATTTAACTGGGATCCTGCTCAGAACAGCACATTTGAGTGATAGCGTGCTGAAGCGTTAACAGAGGGGAACAGGAGCTCCAGAGGTGACAAGAACCGCTTATTGGATGGATCAATTGTCACTAAATAACTAATTGCAGAGTATTTCAGGTTTAGAGGGGAGTTATAGATGAGATCTTAGGAAGAAATGTTTTGCTGTGAGGGTGGGAAGGCCCTGGCCCAGGGTGCCCAGAGCAGTGGTGGCTGCCCCATCCCTGGAGGGGTTCCAGGCCAGGTTGGATGGGGCTTGGGTTGGAAGGGACCTCAAAGCCCATCTGGTCCCAACCTCTGCCATGGGCAGGGACACCTCCCACTGGATCAGGGGCTCCAAGTGATCATGGAGTCTTATCACATTGGGATAATGACACTGAAATTAAGCACAGGAGAGTATGTAAAACGTTTCACTTTTCTCAGCGTTTCACTGTCATCACTGTATTAGGTTTTGGGTACCTTGTTGTTGGAATCTGTGAGCTTGTGGTTGAACTTGGCTGGAAGTTCTGTATTAAACGAGCAATCATGTATTTGTTTTCTTTGTGTTCTATAGAGCTGTGTTGAAACTCTGGATCTCTGTTAGAAATGACACGAACAATGGTATTTCTCATTTTATCCAGGGTTACAACAAGGCAGTGGATTGGTGGGCGCTAGGAGTGTTAATCTATGAAATGGCAGCTGGATATCCCCCGTTCTTTGCAGATCAGCCCATCCAGATTTATGAGAAGATTGTGTCTGGCAAGGTGAGCAAAGGCGCTGTGGATTGTCACAACTGCAGCTGTTTGTCTTGCAGAACCTGTATTTTGTGTGGAGTGGATGCAGAATTCACAGGCTCCAAGGCAGCGAGCAATCTGAAAGGAATATGGGAGAATTTTGTAATGTTTACTATTTGAATGCAGCCATTGTCACAGTAATATTAAAAGTCAAAGTTCATCCAAAAGTCAAATCTTTTTCACTTTGGCCAATCAAGGGACGTGCCCCGGTAGACCCTGTGGTGCACTGCAATGAGACTAATTCCTGTCTAGCACCTCATTGAAAACAAAAAGGTGATTGCTGTTGGAAAGACTGCAATACTGAGACCATTCAGGTGTCTCTAATATATGGAAATCAATTTAGGAAGATAATCTGTTAAAGAAATATTTATCTAAACTAAAAAAACTTGGGCATTTTTTGCAGTAGTATCCAGTTTGCTAGACGTTTGTGCTGTTGGTCATCTACCTCCATGGGTGGGTGGTTGTAGCACTGGACTCTGAACTCTGGACACTAACATTCAGTTCTCAGCTAGCCACATGTTTCCTTTATAGGCTTAAGTCTTTCATTTAATCTACCTCATGCACTTAGAATCATAGAATCGTGAAGAATCATAGAAGCCCACTAAGCTCCTCCAGTCCCACCATCAGTCCAGCCCCACCGTGCCCAATAAACCCTGTCCCAAAGTGCCATGTCCACAGGTTTTTTGAACCCCTCCAGGGAAGGAGACCCCCACTGCCCTGGGCAGCGTCTGCCAGGCCTTCATCTCTCTTCCAGTGAAGAAGCTTTTTCTAATATCCAATCTAAACCTCCCTGATGCATCTTGAGGCCATTTGCTCTTTTCCTGTCCCCTGTTACCCGGGAGAACAGGCGAGCATCCACCTCACCACAACCTCCTTCCTGAGAGTCAGAGAGCGATGAGGCCTCCCCTGAGCCTCTTTTTCTCCAGGCTGAACAGCCCCTGTTCCCTCAACCACTCCTCATAAGTCTTCTTCTCCAGACCCTTCACCAGCTTCGTTGCCCTCCTCTGGACACACTTCTGCAACTTAGTACTCTGCTTCAAAAAATGGAGTTAAAATTTCCTTACTTCTCAGCTCTCCAGGTATTATAGTCATTAAAATATGAATTTTCATGTAGTACAATAGCACTATATTGACAGGTAAACTAAAGCAGCATCCTTAATTATCAGACCCACTTGATTTCACAATGGTTTTATGTTAAGTAATTCCACGTTCTGCATTTACCTCATAATCGATCAACTGAATTCAACTGAATGTAGGGAGTGTCAAATACTCAGACTATGAGCATGACAAATACAACTTTCTGCCTGTTCTTTTCCCCCCGTCTTCTCTCTTCCATGATAAATGATGCCAGGATATCTGGTGCCAGTAAAACCTTCTGTAATTACATCCCATATATCATCTTCAAATATTTCTTAGCCACGTTTGAATGAATTTGCGAGTGTTGGCGAGTCACTTGTGTGCTGCCTTGAAATAGAGTTATTTGTGTAGGACTTTTGACGTTGGTGTATTTAATTATCAGAAATACAGCATAACATGAAGCTCCACGCTGGATTTTCTTATACAGTTACTGAATGTTTCAGAGCATATCTCTATATTTATATGCTGTGTAGGTGATGTCCTGTATCTCTATGTAATCTAAATATTTGTTCCTAGAAAATAGGTGGAATTGCCTTGAGATGATGATGTACTGTGAGGGACCAAGTTACGTTTGGCTTTTTTATCATTATTACCTTAAATTAGTACTTTTCCTCAACTGAAATCATACCTAAAATGATCGATGTGCAAGGCAGTGCGATTGAGAGAGGCTCGGTGAAACAGAAGTGCGTGTGCAACAATAATCATCTCGCTTTTCACGTATTCCTACTTGATCCGGTTTTTTTAGAGGAAAAACGGACAATGGCCCCAGTGTTTCCTTTTGTGCAAACATTGTTTTATTTCACAGGGGAAAAGAATCCAATTTGTATATTGTTTTTAACGTTGTGGATGTATATTTTTAGGTAAGGTTCCCGTCACACTTCAGTTCAGACCTAAAGGATCTTCTAAGAAATTTACTCCAGGTAGATTTGACCAAACGATATGGAAATCTCAAGAACGGGGTAAACGACATAAAGAATCACAAGTGGTTTGCAACTACGGATTGGATTGCCATTTATCAGAGAAAGGTAAGACCCTTCCCGATCAAAATTATCACAGGTCTTTAAGCGGTTGAAATAAGATTTCTAAATATTTTGCTTTTCTAAATCTGTGCCTTTTAGTAAAACTCAGGAAAGATGAAAGCAGTTTAATCTTTAACACTCTTCAGAGTTATATTGATTGAATTATGCTTGTTTCTTGTTGGTATTTTATGCTGCACCTCTGTGCACATTCATGTTCTCTTAGCACTGTTGGGTTTTTTTTTTTTGGTCTATTTCTGGAATATCTCGGAATGAGCCATCTCCTGCCTCTCGCACTTTCTATTCAACCGCTCCTATAGTGGCATCTATAAATTCTCCTCCACAGCAGCGAGGAATCTCTTTCCAGCTGGTTCTTAGCAGTCAGACTGTGCTTTGGTGTGGAGGAGCTCTAGCCAAAGCTGGAGCTTTTCTTTTTCTGCTAAAGAACTGCGCTCCCTCCTTCTTGCTCTGCTTTATCTGGGACAGGATCAGTTGCAGAGAGTGTCCTCAGTGTCTAGCGAGGAGGTTTTGCATTCTGACACCATGCTTTAATCCACTGCAGTTCCGTAAGCTGCAGTGCTGGAGGGAGCCCTGCTGAATGCTGGGGCTCCTGGGATTTTTCAGAACAGTCTTCTTGGCCTCCCTGCCCAACATGACTTGCAGTGTGGGTTTTAGGAAGTCCATGCCCGGTTTGGACTATGAACTTCAGCCTTGTGTGGGAATGAAAGCACTACAGACAACTGAGAATATTTTCAGAGCATGAGCAACTGTTAACATGTCATTTTGAGCTGGGAAAGGAAACAGGGGAAAAGGATGAGGATGACAACAATTCAGTGTAGGTCCATCTTCCAGTAGCTCCAAAGGCCAACCATTCCCTGGGCTGCATCAAAAGCAGCGTGGCCAGCAGGGTGAGGGAGGAGATTCTGCTCCTTTATTCCACTCTCGTGAGTCCCTACCTGGAGTCCTGTGTCTGGTTCTGGAGTCCCCAACATAAGAAGGTGATGGAACTGTTGGAACGGGCCCAGAGGAGACCATGAAGATGGTCAGAGGGCTGGAGCACCTCCCATATGACGACAGGCTGAGGGAGTTGGGGTTATTCAGCCTGGAGGAGAGAAGGCTCCGAGGAGACCTTAGAGCAGATTCCAGTACCCGAAGAAAGCTGGGAAGGGACTCTCTGTGAGGGAAGGTAGTGATAGGATGGGGGGGGAATGGTTTTAAGCTGAAAGAGCGGCGATTTAGATTAGACATTAGGAAGAAATTCTTCATAATGATCACCCTGATCCGGTGGGCGGTGTCCCTGCCCATGGCAGGGGTCAGAACTAGATGGGCTTTAAGGTCCCTTCCAACCCAGACCATTTTATGATTCTCAACTCTCTCCCTGCTTTAAGCCAGAGTCAAAGTCAAATATCTGTAGACGAGTGAGTTGCTAAAAACAGATTCCTAAGAAATTATTTGTTCTCTTCTGAATTCTTGGTTTTTCAATAGAAAACAATAAAAGACTAAAATAACTTCATTGGTGTTGTCCCAGGAGGCTCAGGTGGGGAAATAATTTTGTGTCTCGATATTGGTACAAAGGTTGTAGTCAAGCGATAACATTGCAAGGACTTGGTTTGCATTGTTGAAACGCTTACAGCCTTGATTGCAGAGGCCTGAATTTGCTGCTCAAACAGCAGTTATTTTAAAGGCCGAACTTAAAACACTAATAGTAGTTGCTAAAAAGAACCTGCTTGTTTGGCTACACAAACTGACAGTGCAGTTTTCATAGTGTTCGCTAATATATTAATTACTGGAAGACAGGGTACAATTAACACATCTTGTATTCTCTTGATTAAGTATAGGTGTTTTAAGAAAAGATTCCCCACTGCAGAATTATTTGTTCTTTGCTTTCTTCATGCCTGTTTACAGGGCAGGTTTCTGCGCACTGGCTTTCATTCCCCAGTAATGCCGTCTGTGGACACCCAGGCCCCTTAATATTCCATCAGAAGTTTTAATAGTGTGCTAAATATTCTTAGCATTGCTAGTGTAGAGGATTACTTCCACGGAAACAGGGACTATTTTAAAGCATGAATTAGCAGTACAGCCAGAATAGCTATTACTGGCTGTAAAGCGGTGTAAAAACTGACGCTGAATAAGTTTGGAGCTTCTAATTATAAGGAATAAATAAGGGTCTGAAACAACAGGAAGGATCATAGTATCATTTAAGCAGCCGTAGAAATACAGCAATAAACCTTGTGTTTATACCAGCTTTTCACAGTAGCTGTTACCACAGCGTGTATTTTCCTGAATAAACGTAGCGTTCCTTGGCAGCCAAAGTAATGAGAATGATTTGTTTCATACAGTCATAAGTGAACCAGTCAACGAGCTAATGTTTCATCTAAGATCAAGTCTTGTTGTCTTCATGTATTTGTGTAGCTGTTTGTTAAAATGCTGCCTGATAATGTGGTTGTACAGAGGGCCAAATAGGTATTTCTGCTGTGAAATAGCGTTATCTTCTGCAAACTTCCTTAGTGAAGATCGTAAGGAAAAGTCTGAAGCATCTCATTTGAACGTGTTGCAGTAAAGCAGGTATTCCTTGTGCTCCGAGTTTTGTTGGGAGAAAGTAATTGAAAATCAGTTTGAGAAGAGAGAGAGGCAGAATTCAGGAGTGTGTCCTGCTTGCCTCCCTCCCCACCGTGCTGCCCCTGGCACGTGTGCTCCTTGGGATGTCCCAGGGAGAGACTTCTCTGCTTTCATATCCAGCTTTAAATTTGCATCACCGCTGTGATTTGGCTTACGGTAAAGATGAAGATCAGCATCTGTCAAATAAGAAAGAAAAATGCGATACTGATGATCACGCCTCCAACTCCAGTTTGTCCCAACCCAGTTCCAGTGGAGTAGCTCTCCTTCTCCCTGGTATTCCATTTTCTCTGGTCTCTTCCTTGCCGCCCATTCTTCTTCGTTGCCTCCCATCAACCCCAAACCCTGCTTACTCCATGTCTCAGCATGACTCTAAAATTTAGGTTATTTTTAAAAGTAATTAAGCCTAATGTGGAACTTTGTGAGGTGTGATAGGCTAGGAGGATTAGGATTTGAATTAATATTAGCTGAGTGAAGGTGGAATTTAGGCATCTGTTCCCTAAAATTGCATTTCAGTGTCTGCAAGTTGGGAACAACTTTATTTCCCTCAGCCCCCAACTGTGGTGGGACAGCGTAACTGGAAAAATGCAGATATGGCCCTGCGTGGACCTCTGTCTTCATTTAAGGCCATCTTTACTTTAACTTCCAAGATGAGTAGAGGCTGAAGTGCACTAATTCAGACAGAAGGATAGACTGTGAGGCTGTAGAAAGGACTTTATTTTGAAGGTCAACCTCAAAACGTTTCAGGTTCCCTCACCTTTGAGAAGCAGCAGTGGAGAGGATCCTGGAGAACGGCTGGTTCCAGTAACCACGTGTGGATGACTTATGACCAAACAGATGCTCTGAATCTCAAGGCTAATGGAGGAGATGTGTGGATTTGAGAGGATGTGCGGAACCCCTTTACCAGAACGGGTTTTGCATAATTAATTAGAGCTGGACTGGCTTTCTGTACGATATTTTAGTGACCACTTCAAATCATTGCTTGTTTCTCAGTGTGGCCTGGTTTTGGGAAGGTTCTCATTTCTCACAGGTGGACATTAGGAGAAACTTTGTAGGCAGGAGGTGCAGAACAAATTGTTTGAACTTGTATTAAGTTAGTTTTTATTTGGAATAGAGGATTGGAAAAACTCCATCCTCCTACTTAGGAGCTAATAGCCCTGAGATTTTGGAGTAGCATTTATGGTGATCAGGCTCTTCTGCCCTGTTGGATGCAGCCCTCGCTGTGCTGGAGCTGCGTCACAGCGGATGAGCTGAGCAGAGTCTCTTCTGCAAGAAGAGAACAGAACTTTGTTTTGTTGTGTTCATTATCACAGAGTCAAATCTGAAGGTATTACGCCAAAAACATTTAATATGCTTTATTTTTTCCCCCACTATAGGTAGAAGCTCCGTTCATACCAAAGTGCAGAGGCCCTGGAGATACCAGCAACTTTGATGACTATGAGGAAGAAGATATTCGTGCGTCTCTAACAGAAAAATGTGCAAAAGAATTTGCTGATTTTTAGTAGGAGTAAGAGGACAAGATGACATCAGGGCTCACATTGGGATCTTTGCACTCTGTTAACAGATGAGGTGGAGCTGAGACCATCATATGTCAAAACAGTTACCTAGTTACTTCATTCCACAAAGCTGACTGAGGTCTTTATTGCCATCTTCCATGTGTGCGGTTTGCACCAACCCTTCTAACTAGGCACAATTAAGCAAGCACTGTTTGTGCAGTAACACAGAATAATAGACCACTTTCCTACTTAACTTCGGTTTCTGTCGTTCTTCGTTTCTGTGTATTGTTCATTTTCCCCCCTTTAAAATGAAGTAGTTTTTTACCCAAGAATGCTCCATTTTATTTTCAATAATGTATTATTTGTGTGAGTGAAATGGAAGGTGTTGCGGCTAGTGTGATTTAGACTGAAGTGAAAGATAAATGTTGCTTCTAGTCTGTGCCAGCCAATAATTCTTGTCTGTCTTGTGTCTGACGCTACAATTTATAATATTTTTTTTTTTTTTTAGTAGCTCAGACTAAAACCTAGCCAACATTTTAGCATTTTTGAAGGTAGTATTTATCGCCATAGAAATGTCTGCTAAATTAACTTAAAAACATTTCTTCCTGGAGACTGACCAAACTTGAGTAGAATCAATCGGATGGCTTAGGTAGGGGATAGTAGGTAGACCCCGTGCCTTGGTTTTCTACACCCCTGCGGTTTTCATCACTGCCTCCTTCCTTTGTATTTCCCACCTCGGCAGTAGGTGAATTGCCATAACCAGGCTGTACCACGGAAAGCTTACAGGCTCGTGAGAGGGAGTAATTCCACCTGGTCTGGAGTTTGGACCATATTTAAGCGAGTCGACTCAACCAGCATTTCAGTTGGCAGGTATGAAATGGCTTTTTTAAGAACACGAACCCTAAACTCTTTAAAGGAAGTTTTGGTCAGTATTGTAGAGAATACGATTCATTTTGATTCACGTTTTTGTGTTGTTTTAGTTTTAAAAGAAAGCCAATGTTTGGGCTCCCAAATTGTTCCTTGGTTTGAGCCTTTTTTGATGAAAAAAGGCATCCATTGAAATAAACCCCACCACAAAAAAGCGAAATGCGCTCTGCCATTAGCTGTGAAAAACAAAAGGTTTAGCAAATGCGAAGTCATGTTCTAGATGCATCGCTGGATGAACACAGTTATTTTTTTGTTAGCTGTTAAGAATAAGAGGTTATTGCCAAGTTTTTATTCTGGTATACTATATTAGTAACCTGAGGATGGAGTACTGCTACAATTGTGTTCTCTGTAATCACAGCACTTCATTCGCGAAGAATAGAGACAAAAGTTTCAAAACTGCAACAGCTGGGTTTGTTTTAGTTGCGTTGTGTCTTCATTTCTAACTGACTTTCTTTCAATCGAACAGAATGTATGGTCACACAGATAGAAGTATTTGGGCTTAATCATGTTTTGTATACTCTCACCAACTGACTTAAAAGATACTGCTACCACGTGCTAGCTTGGGGCACTTTGACACGTTTTATTTCAATGTTAATAATCAGTGGCTCAGCACTTTTTTGGGGGTTGCTTTTAAACTTATTCATAGTAGTTTTATTTGTACACTTGATTCTGGCTGTCTCAGTGACCTGTCTTAAAACAGCACGTCTAAACAGTTTCAACTAGACTCATGTTTCCTGATCGATTTACATGCATACAAGGTTGAATTGTTTTTAGAAAAGGCGCTCTATCGAGATCCGCAGCCATTGTATTTGTTTGAATGCCGGTGCAAACAAACCGCTGGCATTCCCTCCTTTTAATCTGTACGGCACTCCTTTAAGAAAAGCCTTTGTAGACGTTTTACAAGAAAGTACGAACCGTACCATCCGACGTTCTGTATGTTTAGGTTGTTGAGCATTTTTGCACAACGTCATTAGGAGGCTGACACCCAACGCAGTCTTTGTCCACCCATATTTACCATACGTGCAAGAAAAGTATAAGATACTTTGCTGTAGCAAATTTTATGTAACAAAGATATATCGTCACATGAATAAATTTAAAGAAATCCTTTGTATGAAAATGTTCAAATCTTTTGTATTTCATTTAGACCAAGGACATGCTGCTGTACGCTAGCTGTATGCGATAAATTCTACAGTAACTTTGTTGTCGTTTATGAACTTTAAAAGATTTTAATAAATGTTGGAGATCACAATTGGATTCTGTTATTTTAATTTTTAATCACTGCATTTACAATTCTAGCGAGGCTCAGAGATGTTTCTGTTTTGTAAAATACTGTAATCATTCATCTTGCGTGTACAGTAAGACAAAAGTCTAGGAAATTGGTTCTGACACGTCTGGCTGATCCCCAGATTAAAAGCTACGTGGGCATAAGTGGAAAAGTCATCTTAATGCCGTGATATTATGCTGTTTTTTTAATTTTATTAAAATCCTGTTAGAAAGTCAAATACTTTTCCAATATGGCATAATAGACTTCAGTATGGAAATGAGATTCTATTTTGGAAAAGGAGGGGAAGTGTGCAATCTCCAAGGCATTAGCGAGTCCGTTTGACAATGTGAGTATTATACAACCCTCTCATCATGAAATAGAACTGCAGAATATTATGTTACCTGTATTTAATTTGAAAAATCCTTTTCACAATATGGAAAAAAATTGTATATCTATGACAGTAGAAGCTTGTTAATTTTACACATTTGAGGAATTAAGTGTTGAACTATATGGTATATTTTAATTGTACTCTAGTTGTATGTAACTTTCATTTCCAACATAAAGGATTGTATCTCATGAAGTAAATTGCTTTTTTATTATCTTGTCAGTTGCATTAAAACCCTTATTTTTAAATCCTTTAAAGTATTTTACTAATTTTTGCAAATACTTAGATGTTTTTAAGTGCTGCGATAGTGTGCAATATAGTAAACATTTATATACAGAAGTGCGAATTAAATTATGTACAACACTCGTGCTGCTTCTTTGTGAATCGGAATGTTGTGTGATGAGAGTCGCTGCATCTCCCCAGACTGCAAATGGGGTTTGAAAGCGAGAGGAGAAGGTTTTGAACCGTACCGCACATATTAGTTGGGACCCATTAAGCTTTCCACTAAGTAGGGTGGTTGGAGAAGGTGGCGCGGAGAACATTAAAGGCGCTATGAAGTCAGCGAGTTGGACCTCTTAGACAATCAGAGGCAAGCAAGGTGATCATTAGCTGCAGTATCGTTTGTCTTCATATTTCCACCTTCAGACTCAATGCTTTTTATGAAAGAGAACTGCCTGTTTTTAAACTGTCTGCAGATCCCGCTGTACAAACTTTGTGCTGTGTTGCGTTGTGCTGTGAAACAACTGATAGAAGTAAAGACTGTTCATGGTCTTGGCATTGTCTGTCGTGAGGCTTTTTCTGTAAGCGGTGTTGGGAGAGGCGCTGGTCCTGCTCTCCGGATGGCAGCTCCGCCTCTGCCGCTTTGGGAGCGGAGCGTTGGCCTGGCTTCTGCTGCTCTATGCCTGCCGGCTGTGGCTTTGTGTTCTTGGTTTCATCGTACAGATGCTGCATTCCATTTGTGCTGTTTCTAAAGCTGAGCTAAGAAACTGCAAAAAGTCGTTCAACTCTATTGTTCTCGTTTGCCGCGCAGAAGGAGGGCTTAGCCCAGGTAGGAATTGGAGAGCCATTCCGTAAGAAACTAGTAAAAAGAGGTTTCCGTTCCCCAGCTTGGGTGTGTATGGCTGATCTGGATGTGTTTGACAAAGTTGTGTAACCACATGGTTTTACGAGAACGGGTCTTGCACACTTTTAATTGGCAGCTTGAGGAATCGACTGATTTGAGGCCTCTGACAGAAGGCATGAAGTGTGAGTGTCTAACGCCAGGCTGGGCAGGGATCACTTCTAGTCCAAGGTGTCGAGCTCCAAAACAGTGTTTATTATAGATAGTAGAATCAGAATTGTTTGATTGGAAAAGACCTCTGAGATGACATCAAGTCCGACTGTCCTTGCCCACTACTAAACCATCCCTGAGCACCTCTTCTACCCAACTTTTCAACACCAGGGATGGGGACTCAACCGCTTCCCTGAGAGTAAATATTTGTCATCTTACACGGGAATGATGTGAAGTGTTGGCGTTTTTAGAAGGATAAGATGGGTATTTTGAGGCAAGATAGGATATAGGATCTTAAGATAGCTTCCCTTCTGAGCTTTTCCATTTGATAATGAGTAAAAGTTTGAAATGAATCTGGGATCAGTCACTTTACTTTTTGTTGGGTTTTATTTATAATGCTGCAAAAAGGAATGCCTGCCTGAACGAAATATGTATATATCAAAAATGTAGTTTATTCTTATAACTCACTACTACAAAAAGTTCAATGAGGTAACAGCAGCCTGGGGTTTCCATGAAGTCATTGGGATGAATTCCTAAGTCTGTTTCAAAGCTGTTAAAATTTCCTTTGGAGTCATTGCAGGTTGTCCTGTTCTCTCTCAGAGGGTCAAATATAAGTGTTTATTCACAAATATATTTCTTAAATTTGTGTTTATGTGGCTTTTTGCTTTAGAATTTAAAAGCAACGTATTTGTGATGTTCATTTGCATTAGCTCGTGGTCAGTGAAGTGGGTAAGAAAAACCCAGTGGCAAACATACATTTTCTACTGCTCGGCTGACAAGGTTCAGATGTTGGGTCACACAGTAGCAGTCGTGTCTCTGACTGCAGATTCTGCTCTTCGAGAAGCAGCTTGTTTGAGGACGAGGCATTGGAATTGCTAAGGATGAGATGGAAAAAAACACTTTGCCCAACTCATGGACATGCTTGCAGTCCAAAAGCTCTTTAGGATGAAAAGGTTCGGTTTGGATGGAGTCTGAGGACAGAGGTCAGTGATTTGTTTCCATACACAACCATAGTAACGTGTTTTGCTTTGCTGGGAGGCAGAGGTCAGACTTCTTCCTTTATCTTTGCTTCCAAGGTGCTGTGGAAGATTGGGAAGGACGCAGCTGTAGGTATGTTGGCTCAAATGGAGCAAAGTCTCAGCAGCAGTACGTTCTGAGCGCGTCCAGAAAGAAATACTGGTGATTACCGCAATACAGCGAAAATGGGAGCGCTAGAATGGTTTGATTAACACTGAAATTCTCCCACCAGCAAGATAATTTAATTAAGTAAAAGAAAAAAAATCCAACACCACCTTATTTACCTTTAGTGGTGTATCAATACACAACAAAATCACAAGAACTGTCTTCTGGAAGTACTGTTCTTTACTGTGTGTCTGCATTGCTACTTTGGATTTCTACACCTAAGTGATCATCATGAGTGATTGGTTGGGCCGTCTTTTCAGTTTCTTCTATCTTTACCATAATTATGTTGGCAGAAAGTGGGGATCTAGGCAGCAGGATTCCATTAATGATAGGTAACACTTTAGATGAGTAAAGTATAATTAACCTAACAGGTATCTTCATTGAAGTTAAGCAATCAATATGTAGTTATTTAATAAATTCAAGGAGTTTGTAAAATAAATCTCTTTCAACTGCCTCCTTAAAAAAAAAGATTATAGTGTGTATTCCCAGGAAGTACACTATTTCCCTTCATTCTCTTGCCATATAAATATTGGGAATTTTGCATCTGGCAGGCTTACTTTCTGATGGAAAGAACCAAGAGAGGAGCTCAGCAGGCAGCCTTCGTGAAAACATGATGTTGTACCAGAAACAAAATCATGGGGGCAGAATCAGTCCAAGGGCTCATGATATGATGTGTAGTGATGTAGCTCGCAGCTGTTAGCACCTTAGTTCATGTCAGGAACGTGGTTTTGCTTCTGTAGAATTATCCGCTCCGTGGCTCCAGGAGGACGTCCGCATCGGAGACACCTCCAGAGCCAAAGCACCCGCAGCTCGTTCATTCTGAAGGGGAATTTCAGACTGGGACGGGGTCAGCTGCAAGGTACGTTTCTTGCCAGGAGAGGCATTGGAGTGAATGCTGGGAGGAAAAATAACTCCCTAAAGTCTCATAAATTATTTGGTCTGGTTTTTAAAGCCACTGAGCGAAAGCTGAAATATCAACACCAATGCTTTTTTACTTGGGATTTGTACAGCGTAAAGTGATGCTGTTATGTGTAAAGTTATTAAAGCAATCTTAATTTTGCGACTGCTTGTTGACAAACAAAACAACTCGCGCTTCTCTTCAACTTTGTGTTCCAGTTTACTACAAAAAGCTGTGCGCTAAAAGTGATCGAGATTCCACCTTCTCTAAAACAAAAGGCTCTCATTGCACCCACTTGCCAGTAGATGGCACGTCGATATGGAGCCAAACATCCTGTGCAAGAAATGTCAGCTGCAGGATGCAGTGAGGACAAGGGGCTTGGAGGATGTTTTAGAGCATCAAATAAGCATAATTAAATTGTCATTAAGGGAATGACAAACTTGGGCTGTACCAGTCAGATAATATGTCAGGTAATATATGCCATACCGACCGGTGGTACTTGTTCTTTACGTTTTAGTGGATTTTTGCCTTTAAATCCTCATAGGATGTTGATTTTCACAGGGATCTGTATTACCCCATTCCCAGACACAGCGTTTAGGGAAGGAAAAGCTCATACAGGAGTCTAGCAAGATATCACAAATCAACTTTAGGGCTAGGACTGTCTTGTTATTAAGGAGACGTCAGCCTCATCCCTATAAACCGGAGAATGAGGAGGAGCAGGAATGTACAGCACCAGCCCTGAGACCACTGCAGGGGGAAGCTGTGCAGCAGCAGTCGGGTTCCTGCCTGCCCTGCAGCAAAAGCACCTGGGAATGGCCCTGTCACCACTGGGGACCAAGTGGGGCTCTGGGCCAGAAGCGTCGAAATCAGGTTTTTTATGGTTTTCCAGTGATGGACAGGTTCTTCCCTCCCAGGGAAAAAAGCTTCTCAGCAGAGTGGGGAAAAAAATAGCACTTATTTCTTAATGTAGTGTTTGAAATACAAGTGAGATTTCTGCTTGTGTTTTATTGACATTTCTCTGTCTGTTTTTCCTTTGCTGTGCACATCAGCGTGATGCATTTTTTTCCTTTGCTTCACTTCGTATCACCAAAGCGCTGCCTTTTAGATTTCCCAGAGACTGAACAGCAATTTCACCGTGATGGCTGAACCATACTTCTATAAAATAATGTTATTAGGCTGGATTGTGTTTTACAATGTTGATATTTCATATGAGTACGTTTTATAAGCTTCTTGCTCTGTTGTCACAAGCCATGCAAATGCATGGCAGGTTCTGTTGCTGCGTGGGCAGGATGAGTCGTGGTTTAAATGCTTTTTCTTCATATAAGTGCACTCACAGTCCAGAAGGCCAACCATATCCTGGGCTGCATCAAAAGCAGCATGACCAGCAGGGTGAAGGAAGGGATTCTGCCCCTCTATTCCAGTCTCGTGAGACCCCACCTGGAGTCTTGTTTCCAGTTCTGGAATCCCCAACATAAGAAGGAGATGGAACTGTTGGAACGGGTCCAGAGGAGGCCACGGAGATGATGCGAGGGCTGGAGCACCTCCCATATGAGGACAGGCTGAGAGAGTTGGGGTGGTTCAGCCTGGAGAAGAGAAGGCTGCAGAGAGACCTTAGAGCAGCTTCCAGTGCTGAAAGGGGCTGCAGGAAAGCTGAGGAGACGCTCTGGATCTTGGAGGGCAGGGGGAGGATGAGGGGAATGGCTTTTAAATTGAAAGGGGGAAGATTTAGATTAGACATTAGGAAGAAAGGGTTTTCTGTGAGAGTGGGGAGGCCCTGGCCCAGGTTGCCCAGAGCAGCGGTGGCTGCCTCATCCCTGGAGGGGTTCCAGGCCAGATTGGGTGGGGCTTGGAGCCCCTGAGCCTGTGGGAGGTGTCCCTGCCCATGGCAGAGGGGTTGGAACTGGATGATATTTAAGGTCTCCTCCAACCCACACCATTCCATGATAAGCTCTAAAAATGCAAGTGTTAAGTCTGGACAGCAGCACTATTAAATATGAGCGACAACCAGAATAAGGAGGAGCACAACAAAGTAAGTAGGGCAGGAAATTCTCAGTGAAGTGGATATAAAGCACGTGCAGGAAGATTTATTCAAGCAATTTAGTCTTGGAAAGCAGAGGAAGCAAAAGCACAAAGGTACCGCTGGCCTTGCACTGCAGTCAGCTGCTGCACACCCTCATTTTCAGCCTGGTGTGAAGAGGCTGCAACTCTCCTCCTCTTATTGGGGATTCATATGATTGAAAAAAGGGTGGATAAAAGGACTTTAGCATAGTAAAGCAAAAAATTAAGGGAGGCCCCACCACAGGAAGCAGAGGGGCTCTGCCATCCTGTTCATTTCTGCCTTGTCAGTGTATCTGAGCAGTCTCCTCCCCTCCAGGCTTGCAGCCGCGCTGCCGATTTGGCACCATGCACCTGCAAAGCTCTTAACCCATGCGTCGATCCTGAAAGACAGCGCTTTGACAAAACTTTTTTGCACATCTGTGGACCCTGTTTTTTACCTTATAAGACGGTACCCAGGTAAATGCATGGAATATAAATCAAGGCTGACTGGTTCTTATGCTCCGACCTAGTACTTAAACACGCACTTCAACTTAATTGCCTTAGAAATTGCCTTAATTTCCTTAGAAATTGCCTGTACCAGGTTGGTACAGGTCTCAGCTGTATTCTTGCCATGGGTTTTCTGCCTTCCTTCCCTCCGCACCTGCTTTACACCAATGCTATCTTTGGTCTTTTGTCTAGGCTTTATGCGGAACTTCAGAGCAACATGGCAAAGCTCAGCCATGCAGAAACCCCTGGCAGGTCAGAAGGTGACTGTGAAGAAGACATGCTAGAGCTTTTGGATGGTCTTCCTGCCCAAGGAAGGAATCAAAGAGTGGAGCTTCATTGCTGGACTCCGTGGGCATACTGGAATACCTTGCTGGGAACTGTTCCGCACTCCTCTATGCAATGCTGGAGTAGGGAAGGGAGAGCAGGATGATGGGTGTTAAGCTGTTGATGCTGTGGAGCAAGGTAAGCGGCAAAATTCCATCTACTCAAACAGAAAGAATATGGACTGAAGTAGAAAAGACCTTAACTGAGGAAAGACAGTTTTCTGAGCATTTATAAGAGCGTTGGAAAGGTGCGACCTAGATTTTACCTCTTTCTGGGTGTACAGAAACTGCCAGGGACTGCGGAAAAGACCCTGAGGTCTAGGAAGACTAAAATAATCCATGCCATACAGGTGTGATCAAGACCTCCGTAAGTGTAGTGTGGAGTTAGGGGCTTTTCAGAGCAGACAGGGAAGGTAAAAGGGTCTGCTGAGACCCTACTGCACCCCAGGGTGCAGCTCCAAATGTCTGCTCCTGGAAGGCAAATGGACACAAGGAGGAAAGGGGAACAAGCTTGTAAAATGCAGAGCTTATCACAGAGAAAGCCTAAAAGGACTACGGTTATTCAGACAGCTGAGTCTAAACAAGCAGGTAAATACCAGAGAAACAGAGCTCTCAGCTATTAAACTAGGCAATATTACTACAGGAACAAATAGGTATAAACCGTTTGTGTATTTCTCAAGTCGTAAGTTAAAAGTTCTTAACCACCAGTAAAGGGGAGCTTGGCACAGGATTTCCGATCAGCAAAGTGGGGTGAGGCTTCTTACCAGCTCAAACCCAGCGCTAGATGCACATGTGGTTCTGTGAAGCTCTGCCTGCAGTGGCCGGACACCAGATCCATGGCCTGGAGGGTTCTTGGAATCCTGTACTGCTGGGAAGGAAATGATGCAAAAGGGATTTTTAGAGTAGTGTTATGAATTATGGAAATTATAAATGAATGTCATTTGGATGGCAAGCAGTCATCTTAAATGTGTGTTACTCCACATTCGTGAACAAAAATGACTTAAACCCAGTCTGTGTCCCCTCTCCGATGCCCCTGGCATTAACAGGAGCTGATATTTGGCTGCTAAAGACATTTGGACTCAGTACTTAAAGGGGGGGCTACAGGAATGTGCAGGGAGGCTCTTTATCAAGAAGTGCAGGGATAGAATGAGAGGGAACCATTTAAAGCTGGAAGAGGGAAGATGAGATGAGATGTCAGAAACAAATGTTTCCCTGTAAGAGTGGGGAGGCCCTGGCCCAGGTTGCCCAGAGCAGTGGTGGCTGCCCCATCCCTGGAGGGGTTCCAGGCCAGGTTGGATGGGGCTTGGAGGGGCTTGGAGCCTACCACCCGTGGGAGGTGTCCCTGCCCATGCAGGGGGTGAGACTGGATGGGCTTTGAGGTCCCTTCCAACCCTGCTCATTCTATGATTTTATGAAGTTCAGAAACAGGCAGGGCTGAACCCTTCATGTGGATCTACCAACCTGAATCTCTCTGTGCCCTGGGAACCTTTTTTTGCCGGAAGCCAGATACAAATAGTCCAGCAAAAGTCTAATTCACTTTTCTGCTTTTTCTCCCTCCAGTCATAATCTCGTTTTGATTAAATTACCTTACCTCAATGAATGAAAATACAAACTGCAGATCATATTCCACAATGAATTTTTCCACAGCCCGTTTTCCTAAAATTCCTCTCTGTTATTCGAGGTCTTTTAGACGGAATGCATGTGCTGTGTGAGCCTCACTTCAAATACTCCAAGGATTCATTGAAGAACATGATGGAAAGGAGAGTGTGAGTAAAATAGCTGGTTTATATTTGTATCCTCAAATGTCAGTTCATTAGCGAAGTTAGAAACTAGCTGATGCAGAAAACTCATTATGGCCTCATTTAGAGTGCTTATTTCTTGAGAGACAGAAAAGAATTGCTCCTCTTACTTGTCCAACACAAATGTGTCACATTTTAAAGTATGCTTTGGGATGTGAAATAAAGAGGGTTTTCTTTAGGGTGCAGCATGTTTAATACTCTATTTAACTTTTTTATCTGCCTTTACTTAAAATCCAGAGCAGTAAGGACTACCGCTGCTTTTCGATCTCAACACTTCTATCAATACTTGACTCCCACTATTTGCACTGGTTTTGTAAGCTTTTGTTATTTATTTGGCAGCACATTAGTCAGGCAGAATGAGATGATTGGGGAAGCCATGTCCGCAGTCCTTTACACCAAAGTGCTCTTTTCCTGTGATTTTAGGAGATCCACACTTCCTCCCAGCTTAGTGTTATCTGCAAATTTGCTAAGGGTGCACTCAATGCCTTCATCCAGGTCACAGAATCATAGAATAGTTTGGGTTGGAAGGGACATTAAGGATCATCCAGTTCCAACCTCCCTGCCATGGGCAGGGACATCCCACTGAATCAGGCTGCCCAAGGTCCATCCAACCTGGCCTGGAACACCTCCAGGGATGGGGCAGCCACCACTGCTCTGCGCAACCTGTTCCAGTGCCTCCCCATTCTCACGGTGAAGAAATTCTTCCTAATGTCCAGTCTAACTCTGCCCCTCTCCAGTTTATACCCATTGCCCCTCGTCATATCCCCACAAGCCTTTGTGAACAGCTCCTCTCCAGCTTTCCTGTAGCCCCTTCAGGTACTGGAAGGTCACTATAAGATCTCCTCGGAGCCTTCTCTTCTCCAGGCTGAACAACCCCAACTCTCTCAGCCTGTCCTCATAGGGAAGGTGCTCCAGCCCTCCGATCATCTTTGTAGCCTCCTCTGGACCTGTTCCAACAGTTGAGGATTCCAGAACTGGACACAGTATTCCAGATGAGGTCTCACAAGAGAGGAACAGAGGGGAACAATCTGCTCCCTTGCCCTGCTGGCCACGCTGCTCTGGATGCAGCCCAGGACACGGTTGGTTTCTGGGCTGCATGCGGTGCTCCTCCTCCCCAGCACCCCAAGCTCTTCTCCTTAGGGCTGCTCTCCATCACATCAAAAAGGGCTCTGCAAAGGGATCTGGACAGGCTGGACCACTGGGCTGAGGCCAATGGCATGAGGTTCAACAAGGCCACATGCCGGGTCCTGCACTTGGGGCACAACAACCCTATGCAGTGCTACAGACTGGGGGAAGAGTGGCTGGAGAGCTGCACGGAGGAGAAGGACCTGGGGGTGTTGGTTGACAGCCGACTGAACATGAGGCAGCAGTGGCCCAGGGGGCCAAGAAGGTCAATGGCATCTTGGCTTGTATCAGAAATGGGGTCACCAGCAGGTCCAGAGAGGGGATTCTCCCTCTGTACTCAGCACTGGTGAGACCGCACCTTGAGTACTGTGTTCAGTTCTGGGCCCCTCACCACAAGAAGGATGTTGAGGCTCTGGAGCGTGTCCAGAGAAGAGCAACGAAGCTGGTGAGGGGCTGGAGAACGTCTGACGAGGAGCGGCTGAGAGAGCTGGGGTTGTTTAGCCTGGAGAAGAGGAGGCTGAGGGGAGACCTTATTGCTCTCTACAACTGCCTGAAAGGAGGTTGTGGAGAGGAGGGAGCTGGCCTCTTCTCCCAAGTGACAGAGGACAGGACAAGAGGGAATGGCCTCGAGCTGTGCCAGGGGAGGTTCAGGCTGGATATCAGTAAAGAATTCTTCACAGAAAGAGTCATGGGGCACTGGAACAGCTGCCCAGGGAGGGGGTCGAGTCGCCTTCCCTGGAGGTGTTTAAGGAACGGGTGGATGAAGTGCTGAGGGACATGGTTTAAGGGAGTGTTAGGAATGGTTGATGATCCAGCGGGTCCCTTCCAACCTGGTGATTCTATGATTCTATGATCACCCCTCACCCTGCACTGCAGGCGGGGACTGCCCCAACACGGCTCTATTTCTCCTCGCTGAGCCTCCCGAGGCTCCCCCGGCCCCGCTCACCCACCCAAGGTGCCTGAGGCGGCCCCCGGGCGGGCCTGCCCCGCTCCCCGCAGGCCGAGCCCCCCCCGCCCCTGCGCCTTTAAATCGGCCATGAGCGCGGCGGGCGCGTCACGGCGCCGGGAGCCGGGCGGGGCCGCTGTCACACCGAGCCGCCCCCGGGGCGGGAGCCGGGGCGCTCCCCGCAGCGATGCTTCGCTCTAGTTGCTCCTAGGTGGGTGTTTATACCTTCATTCCACCCCCCCTCATGTCTTTCCATCCTTCCCCATGTCTCCCAGGACGAGGTGACAGCGCGATGCGGCGCTGCCGGGCTCGGAGAGGCTCGGGAGATGCTGAACGCGTGTCACACAGAGGGAAAAATCGGTCCGGGAGCCCTCCCCGGGGGTGGGAGGTGTGTGGGGGGCTTTCGAGGGGGCTGGAGACTTGCAGCCACCGCGGGCGAGCCGGGGGGTGCCGGGAGGTACCGGGTCACTGGGGCAGGAGGGAGAGTTTTCCCCCGGAGTTTGGTACTGAGCATCAGATGATGATGAGCATCAGAGACGTTCGGGTGGGTGTTTTTAACCCCACTACTAATTGCCATCCTCTGTGGCTCTCCTTGCCACCCTCTCTCGCTCTTTGCCATCCTCTCTTGCTCTCTTTGCCACCCTCTCTCGCGCTCTTTGCCACCCTCTCTTGCGCTCTCTTTGCCACCCTCTCTTGCGCTCTCTTTGCCACCCTCTCTTGCGCTCTCTTTGCCACCCTCTCTGGCTCTCTTTGCCATCCTCTCTCTTGCTCTTTGCCACCCTCTCTGGCTCTCTTTGCCACCCTCTCTCTTGCTCTTTGCCACCCTCTCTGGCTCTCTTTGCCATCCTCTCTCGCTCTTTGCCACCCTCTCTCTCGCTCTTTGCCATCCTCTCGCTCTCTTTGCCATTCTCTCTCACACTCTTTGCCACTCTCTCTCTCACACTCTTTGCCATCCTCTCTCACGCTCTTTGCCACCCTCTCTCGCTCCCTGCCACCCTCCATCTAAAGTTTTAGCTGAAGAGCGTGCTCTCCCAATTCCCTACTTCCCAGCGGCCTGTGACATTCCACTGGCATCCATTAACGCTACAGCAAGAACATCCCGAGCCCTTGGCCGGTTCCTTGGTGCTCTCCCAAACAGCAATGGCTCACCGGAGAGCGGAAAGAAGAGGCTCGAGCCATCCCTGTGTGCTCTGTGAAGCTGTGCGGTGAAAGCATTCCAGCACGCTGCAAGCAGGGAAACAAACTGGATTTTCTCTGGTGTCCTTCATCTGCTCCTTTCTTTTCTGGAGTTCATACCTATGGAAGCAGCTGTGCGAGCACAGGAAGGGTGGTCTTACGGATAAGATACTTTAGGCCTTCAGAGTTTGGTGCACAATTAGTAACTCGGCTTATCAGCTTTATGTGACTTGGGTATAAGTCACTGTGTGCTCATCTGTATCCCAGATTCCCCATTTGAACAAGGGGAAAGGGAAACAAGGCTGCGAATTTCCAAACCTCGCTAGGGATAAGATCATGCCTCTGTTTGGCTCCTCTGTGTAGCAGGGTGACGCAAGGCATAATAAGCCCAATTGATATCTGGCTGTATAGTGCAGGTCAATCCCTCTTCCAGTAAATATATGATTCGAGCAAAATGATACTAGTCTCAAAAAAGATCAAATCTAACATTGCCTTGTTGATCTTCAGGCATGAAATACCTTGATTTTTGGACATGAAATATCTCAGTCTTCAGGCATCAAATATCTTGATTTTCAGGCATGAAATATCTTGATCTTCAGGCATGAAATATTTTGGTTTCCAGACATGAAACACCTCTTGTGTTTGAAGCACAGGTCACCTTTCCCTGGTTTGCTAACTATTATCAGCTTGGCAAGGCTTCTGAGGGAAGTGGTCTTTGGCAGCACTGTTGCTCTCAGGTGGAAATGTGATTGTGTCCCCATAAGATGTTTGTTTCTGGTAACATTATGTTGCTCTTTTCATACTACTAATAATTGAACACAGCTTTTTTTCCCCCCTATTGATCAGTTGCTGGAGTAAAAGAAACCTCTATCCTCCCCATGCTAATGGTTGACATGGAAAACAAGGAAAATGGCTCTCTGGATGTCAAAAAGTAAGTGAATCCTTAATGTTCAGTTTATGTAAACAGCACGTGGATTTCAGTTGTAGTTTTCCTTTGATTTTATGCAGGTGGCTAGGGTGGGCACCTCCATCTTTGCTCATTTCAAATCTTCCTCATTTTCAATTACTTTTATTGTATTTCAGCTTTGAAATAGAAGAGTCTCAGGCATGGAATTGATTAATAGTGATATGTGGGAGGATTGTATAGCACTGGAGAGATGCAGAAGCTAGTAACTCAAAGTGTGGGGTATGCCTTTCTCCGTTGCTTTTTCCTCTCAACCAGAGACTAAAGCAAGTGTAGTGGCTTTTGCAGATCTGGTGCCTGTGTCCTGCGTGGAAGTCTTTGCCCTTTTCAGTGAGACATATACCCTTCTCTGCTGATTGTCCACTTGTCTAGAGCTGAGAAGTAGCAGCAGCAGCACATGTCTTTGGTGTCAGTTCTCTTCTTGAATAGGTATTTTAAGCTGTTTGCAGGAGAAGCCTTAATGCTGCTGGATTTTTACTTCAGACCTAGGGTGGGACTAAGACATAGACATGGTGTGCACGACTTTACACTCTTCTTTAGTGTGGTAGACTGCAGGCTGCAGGATAGGAACTGTTTTGGAGGCATTTCTGTATCCTTAAAGGTCAGCAATCCTTAGATTAGGACTAGCAGTTCTGAGTGAAGTTATGATCTGAGAGGTGGAGTTCTGTGTGGAAAACTTAGCCTTGCTGTTTTAAGGTTATAGAAGCCGTGCTGAGATAGACACATACATCTATAGATATAAAAAAAAAAGAAAGTGCTAGAGAGTACTTAGTCTGTCCTCTCAGACTGCAACACTTTTGCATCTTGTTCTCCTTTGTATCTGTTTTCCAAGAAATCTTGAGAATGCATATGTTTCCCAGGCACTAGAGTAACATAAATAATAATAATGGTCACTTCAGGATGCTGATGAAACCCCTAATTATGACACAGCATTAAAAGATCTGATGGCAGCCATTAAAATCAGCGTGCTCCCCCTTCTCTTGAGACGTTGGTTACACCACACCAAAATAAAATGCATTTCCCCGTTCAGGGACTATGAATAGATTATACTGTGTGTGTCCCTCAGAAGCTGCCTTCCGCTGGCAGTCTCGCTTCTACACCGAGGGCTCCGCGGTGGGGGAGAGGAGGGAGGCAGTCAAAGCAAGGGTAGTTTGCATTTAATCATTTTTCCCCTGAGGCTTACGTGATAAAGGCTCAACTCCTAATTGTGGAGGTGGCTTTTTAAAACTGATGGGAATTGTAATTCAACTGATCAGGAGCCGTGGTCTCTAAATGAACGTATACAGTATGTATGTGCCTATCTACAGAGCAAGTATTTGGCACTTTCCTCGAGTGGTTATAAATAGCTTGGCTCACGGCTGTATCCTTTCTGATTTTGCCACTTCTGCCACATGATGGCAATAGAAGCACAGGAACAGTGGTGAAAAACAGACAAGCCTAGTCTTTATTCATTATCAGTGCATCTAGTATCGTGTTACAAAGCCTAAATTGCCAGTCCTAAGATTTTACAACATCCAGGATATCTGACATAAACTGGTACTCGGTACATATTCCATTTTCTTGTCCAAAGGATGGAACTATGTGCAGCAGCAGGGCAAGGAGGATGCTGTTAAAGTCTAGAAGCCAAATGAGCATCTGTGTGGGTAGATGAGTTAAAATCCAGCCAGCCTCCAACAGTCTGCCGCATGCCTTTGAGTCTCCTGCAGCTGTAGCTGTGGAAATTGGCTCCCCTTGAGGTCCTGCATGATGCTATTCCTTGCGGCAGAACCTTGCAATTATTTCCTGGGATTAGTTAATGACTGAGGTAGAGCCTTTGAAATCATTACAGTTGGACCTGGGGTGGGGCTGGACTGAGCTGTAGCTCCCGAGCAGTAGAAGAGCAGCTACATGAAGAACTAATGCGCCTGGGCTGAAATACAGAACTATGGGATGCAGGGTTTGGGACCATATTTAGTTTGAAATTAAAGTGTTTTGTGAAATAAGCAAAATCCAGTTAGCAGGTATTTTTACTTGTTCAATCTTTTATTTGATGTTTAGGAAGAATTAAATTCTGTATCTTTTAGGATTTATTATGTTTTTATTGAAACACTGAAGATTTGGGGCTTTGTTTGGTTTTAATTTTAAGTAGAAGATGAATCACTGAAAGCAGTGGTCTATGTGTTAGGGTAAATGTAAAGATTTACAAATAATCCTTCAAATGGTGCTTTTACAAATACATATAGGTTTTGTGTGGTGCTTTTCACATTTTACTTCTCAGCCTCAGAATGTGCACAATACCAAAAATCTTAATTGAGAGGCATTCTTTGACTTAAAAATAAAGCGCAGCTCTGAGAAGACCACTTAGGCCTTCATTTTCAGTTTTGCTGAGTGTTTCCTTTCTATGTAGTCACAACCATTGAAGCAATTAGTGAGGAAAGTCATTACTTGATGAATAAAAATAAGAAACTCTGGCCCCTTTGCTCCAAAATATGCGTGTATTCCATGTGATAAGTGAAATCAGCTGCTTTTAGAAGTCCAAGTGCAGCTTAAAGTGAGATATCGAGGCTGCAGTGTGAGTCTCTAGGGCCAGAATTTTGTCATCGTGTGGACAGGTACACTCCAAGAATTAGGGGAGAGGCAAAAATTGTGTTCACGAGTCCTCCTCTTCAGGGCTCAGCTGGTTCGGGAAATTGAGATGCTGTAGAAACAGCGATGAGAGGCACTACGTGTGATTCTGTTCTCTTCTCTTCATGGCTGGTTGGAAGACAATTAGCCCTTGTTTCACTCAGCTATTTTACTGGAAGACCTACAAGTCTAGGCAAGACAGAGGTGGTTGGAATGAAAAAATCTGAAGGACTGGACAAAAATGCTGTCAGGAGAGTATAATCTGTGTTTCTTTTCCAGCTGGTGCTGTTGAAAATCAAAGCCCTGCCTCTAAGCTTCAAGACCTGAAATGGACAGGATTTTGACATCTGACCCGATCTGTACATTTTTGATATTTCTTCGTTAGCGTCATGGTTAAGCATGCAGAACAGTGGAAAACGTCTGGCATGAACTTTGGGACTTATAGTTGCAGAAATGTGTTAAAGAAATTCTTTCTTTTGCTGTCTTGCACCTCCTAAAAGCTATAGGAAAGGCAATCAAGCTCACTGTGTGTCCTTTTTACTAAGAATTTGCAATTACTGCAAGGTTATCTGATACAGGGGGAGGCAGGTTGAGCATAAGAAGTGCAAGTAATATGAATGATTGGTTTTGCTGCTGTGGAAAGCAATTGCCTGAGGTCAGTCGCAGAAGGAATTAATTCTGATTGTGTTTCACAGATGTTTTCTCAGATTCATAGCTATTTGTCCATAGATGAGGCCAAAAGCACTTTTGGGAAACTTTCTATATTGAGCAATTACTGCAATCATTGGTGCCTCTCTTATTTTTTTTAGTTTTGCAAGGTAAAGAGATTTTTCCAGTAGTTTCTGCCCATGCTACAAGGAAGCGCAGTCTCATCTGGGAAAAGAATAATCCAGATACTGCAATTCTTTATAAGTACTGGATAGCTGAAAACAAACTGCAGTCTTGAAAGACATGGATTGGTACCTCAGTCATGGCAGTCTTTGTTCTCTAACTGCCAAGGCAGCTCACTTGCAGGCCAAGATCCTGACTGATTACCTTTGGCTGATGTAAAGATTCATACGCTTTCTTCTTTTGTGAAGGGAGAGGTACCTCAGTTGTCCCCAACATCAGGTCTTTGAAGTGGAAGAGAACAGGAGTGAATGCTCTGTATCAGAGCAGGGGGAGGTGTGTCAGAGGATAATTTTCCTGGAGGAACAAGGAAGGAGGGGGTGTATGTGGGGTGTGCACAAAGAGGCAGCAGATGCTCTGCACACATTTAGTGATTACTTGTCTGGATTTGCACTTTGCAGTTCAGTAGAGAACGGGAGACCTCCGGATCCTGCTGACTGGGCTGTTATTGATGTTGTGAATTACTTCAGAACAGCTGGATTTGAAGAACAAGCCAATGCTTTTCAAGAACAGGTAAATCTGTTAGGAAGCACCTTTTGACCACTACCAGTTTCTCACATTGCACATTTTTGCCATGAACCTGGTTATTTGCTGTTTAACAGGAATGAAAATCCCACATTAATGAGGGGATTTGAGTCTGTTTCTGGGTGAAGATCCATGAAACTATGATCTTTGAGTAATAATATTGTTCTGCAAGGTGTTGAAAATGGGTTGGACTTTGTTTCAGTTGTCTGAAAGATGAAGAATCTAAACAAATTTTCTGGCCTGGGCTCAGTCGCCTCACACAACCTGCTCACTTTCACTCTCTTGTTATTTAAAATGCGAATGGTAATTCCTTTCTTCCTTAGTGTATTGTGCAAATACGCTCATGGGTATTTATAAATCTGGGGCTCCTAAGGAGCAAGCTGCTTTTGAAACCTGGGGTGAAAAAGAGGCTGCTGTGTTGCATTGAACTTGGCAACGCAAGGGAGCAGGGAAAGGGCAAGCTGGCAATAAAGGAGAAGAATCTTTTCAGGCACGGGAGCAGCTTGCTTGTAGGACTCGTTCTGAGAAAGTTCAGTCTTCATTTCTGGGTCTTGTAACTGCTGATGCTCATGGATGACTGCTTTTGGTCGTTTTGATTAGCAAAGAGTTTAACAGTCATACAACGCCTTGTAACTCAGCACGCTGGTAAGGTGTGTTGGTGGGGCAGGTTGGCTTACTTGGCATACAGCCCCCCTGTTCTGTAGCGAAAGAATTTGCATTTTCAGATTGTCAGTTCAGCCCCTTAAAATAAAATCCTGGAATGCCAGCTTGGAACGGACCTCGGGGGTCATCTGGTCCAACCTTTTTAAGTGATTGGTAGTTTAAATTAGGTGGCCCAGCACCCTGTCGAGCTGAGCCTTAAAAGTGTCCGGCGTAGAGGCGTCTACCACTTCTCTGGGAAGACGATTCCAATATTTCACTGTTCTCATGGTGAACTATTTTCTTCTGGAATCCAATTGGAACCTCCCCTGGAGCAACTGATCCCTGTTACCCCTTGTCTTTTCCATGTGATTTCTCATGAAAAGGGAGTCTCCATCCTTTTGACAGACACTCTTTATGTACTGATACATGGGAATAAGGGCTCCCCTAAGCCTTCTCCTCTCAAGGCTGAACAAACCCCGTTGTCTCAGCCCTACTTTGTATGGTAGGTTTCCCAGTCCTCTCATCATCTGATCATCTTCCCTGATACATCTATAGGTTTGCCTGGGACTACTAGGAAATTAGTTACCGACGCTTGTTTTTAGTTTGAAAATAGGTGGCTTGGCTTCCCAAGGCACTGAGCTACCCCAGGTTACCGGCAGCTTTGCAGGGAAACCGTGCATCTAATGTGAAATATTGTTACTGTTGGTCAGGTTAATCTTGCTGACCTCCGGCACCAGCACAGCGAAATCTCATCGGATTGTAATTGATGAGTACAACACAGCATCTAAATTTAGCTCTTTGTTCCTGGGGGTGAAAAGCCTGGTGGATGGTAATTCTCTGGCAGGGTGCAGAGAAAGGCTCTTTCTGCAGCTCTACTAATTTTTCGGAATTTGAAGATGAGTAAACAGGCAAAAGAAATTGTCTTAAGTGGATCCATTCCTTAATGTCACCATCCATATCTCCTCAACAGTCCTGAAAGTGTGCCTTAAAAAACCTCAAAGGTAGAGTAATTGCGGCCTCTGGGTCTTTTTCCTTATACTGACAGGTACCTCTGATTTTCGTCAAATATCTTAACCTCTCTGCCCCTCGGCTGGCTTGTCAATAATACTGCAGTAATTACTACTGATCTTGCAGCACCTAGGTGAGGCCAACTCATGAGTTTTGGCAAAGCAATTTGCAACAGCCTGATGGAAAGCAGCATAGAAGCAGAGTGTAAAGGTTTTATTAGTATTCTGCAGTGAGGGCAAGTGGCTTCAGGAGGAGAGCTGAAGTAAGCTGCTTTTTAGCACTGTGTTGCTAGGGCTTTGCTGGGATAGCTGTGGTCAGAAATGTGGCTGGGAACTTGTGCTGCCAACTTCGCTTTATGACAAAGCCTTGGAGAGGGGGGCTGACAGCTGCCACCAAGATCCAGCCAGGAGATGTGGGACAGACATTGCCACTTCCTTCCCCTCCATTCCCTTAGCAGCGTGAGGAGCAGCAAGCTCCTGGTTCTCCCGGCCACCTCTGGCAGCACCAGGAACAACCCTGTCCCTACCCTCTACCAGCGGTGGTGATCTGCTTCCTCTGTGCTGTTCACATGCCACTAACTTTAACTCTATGTACTTATGAGTTTGTTACCAGGATCTCCCATGCCTTCCAGGTACGGGCAGTGCAGTCAGGTTGACTTTGAACCCTTAGCCATCCTGTGTCCATAGAGTGACCAGCTGTGCAGCTGAAGCTGTGGCCATCTCCACTTTCCTCTGCCAGTTGTACTGCAGCTTGCCTGGGCCCCAGAAACCTAAATTCATTTGATCTGCCACTGCCCTGAGTTTATACTGGAAGGGGAGTGAGGTTATAAATGGAAAAGGGAAGTATTCCGTTTCACCTGCAACACTGGGAAATAGTTTTCCACTGAACTGCTTCAGTAGGGGTAGCACAATGGTTTCGTTACAAAGCATCCATAGCCCAGAATGTACTCATGAGATCTATTCTTACATCCAGCTTTTACACAACAGTGAGTCCATGCTTTCTTTTGATGACTCTGAACTCGCCTGGGCTCACCCAAAGCAAGTGACTCAAGTTTTAAGACCTGATTTTTTTTCTCACAACACTTTAAGGAAAAAGAGAAGACATTTTAAGGACTGCAGAATGTTTTATTAAAACAATATTGTAAGTGCTGGTAAGAAGGGATGATTGTGTGATGATTGTACAGTATTCCTTCTTGAAGTTCCACAGATGTCAGCAAGTCAAAAGAGCTCTCTGATGAAAACAGATTCAGCTGAAAGATGGTACCCAGTAACAAAACCCCATAACATCAGCAAGCGAAGCCCAGAAACCGCGGGCACAGGATAACTGAAGTGAGAGGCACAGCAGATGCAGGATGATGGTGTGAACAGCTTCGGAGAACTGCTGCCTGCCAATACATGGCTGAGCTTTCCATAGGAGCCCTGGGAGCACACAAGGCTGTGGCTGACTTGAAGACTGAAGCTGTTTGCCATGTCTTGAGACATGTTAGCGCTGTGCCTGACCCTCATTATTACCTATGTGGCGTCTTAATCATTATTATTTCAATATCCAGATAAACTCAGGTAATCCAGTGGTCGTTTGCTGGCCTCACTGCAATACCTGACCAGAAGGGATACAGGTTTAATGCTGGCTTATGTCCACTGCTGTTTCCTAGCAGAGCGATGGCATGAAGGAGTACATGGGCATGCCGGCTGCTGTGCTTTTCTCTTAGCTGTTCTGTAAAATCTTGTTGTTCTCTGTCACCTGGAGAGAGAGTAGAAAGTGTTGGGAGGACTTGAAGCTTAACTGGTCCTTTGGCTGTTTGCTGAAGACAACACGCTATTGCTGCTGTGATCATCCTGGGATAGTGGGGAATTACTGTTAGCTCTAGCTGTGCAGAGGGGTGCTTCTGCAGGTGACATTAAAAAGATGGATCAAAAGCTGGCATTGAAGTTGTGTCCTGAAAAATATCCAGAAAACAGAGAAGTATCAGGAGAGGAAAATGCACAGAAGTCCTCAAAGCATACAGAATCTTACTTGGTGCCAAAACTCCAGAATAACTATGACAAATCCACAGGAGCAAGTTTAAGCGGAAAACTAAGAAGAAATTAAAGAGATAAAGATTACAATAGATGCAAAGATATAAAACACTTGAAGTCTTAATACGTAATAAGTCATTTCTACCCAGATATGTTTAGAGAATCAGTTTTCTATTCAATGAAAGCCTTAGTAGTTACCAACTTTTCTAGAATCCACGAGGAAGCCTGTGGAAGAAGGGAAAGAACTAGATGCTCTTTTGCTGTTCTTGGAGTTTCTCCTGTTCCAGGTACTGGCTTTACTTCATTCCGATCCTGCCAAGCTGGAGGCTGTTCTTCCTCCATAGCATCATTGAACAGCAGCAGAAAAGGCAGCTTCAGAGCTGTCAAAGCACTGAGCAAAAACTGGTGTCAAAACTCCCACAGAAGGAATTGTGACAAATGGAAAAGAGAAAATAGAAACTGGTTTTAACCATTAATGCTCTCAACAGTAACTAGAAAGAGGCACCTGCTATAATTGGGTAAAACCTGAGGGATAGCAATGATGTCTGCTGGGGAGATGTTAAAGAAATCCAACTTTCAGCCAATCTTTAACTGTGTCGTGTTTTGTCCGTGTATTTTGTATTAATAAGAGAGATCAGTCTAGAAAAATTCATGCTGAACTCTTTTTCACGTTGGGATGTTACCAAGGACGAGGTCTCTGTCATTGCCAAGACAGCATTTAATATTTGTAAGGAAGATGCTGCAGTGGGATAAATTGATGTTGTGGTGTTTATAATATTTATAAAAATGCAAAGTTTTGGCGGTATATTATCATGGACAACAATGATATATGCAAGCATTTGAAGTGGTTGTTGGCTGTTGATGACAAATTCAACATTTAGTAGTGTTTTATTTCTTAAAAGTAAAAAAGAGTGTGACAGCAGAGGGAAGTCCAGTGCAGGAGAATGCCAAAAGGCTGCATACTTTGAGCTGTGAGGACCTTGGGAGGTGTGGCTGTGTTGTGAGGCTCCAGTTAATGCATTGGTGTGTAGGTGTAGCTCCTGCTTCCTGAGTAATGTAGTAACTGAACTGTAGGAATGTGGAAATAAGGATGGTCCCGTGCCTAAAATGGAGATGGGAGTTGAGAGATGTGGATTCTTTTTCTTCCTTTTTGACTTTTGAAAAATTTACAGGTAGTTGTCAAACATACATGGATGTGAGGTGGAAAAAACCCCAAAGCACGCAGGTTTTCTAATCTAAATTGGTCAGAAAGCTAAAGTTTGACAGGAAAAAAAAAAAGTCATTGATTTAAAAGCAGGAATTTTAAGCAGAAGCAAGGTTGTTGAGACCTAAGCTGGGAAGTTGCTGCTTTTAGCCTCTTGCGTTGTAAACAGAGGAAGAGAAGATCCCTCTGAGTGTTGAGCTCAGCAGTTAGGCCCTTCTAAAATTCTTGATTGCAGGAGCCTTTTGCAGGAAGCATGGGAAGGTTCCCCTCTTAAAGGAGGCACCAGGCGTTATGAGTCCATACTTACTAGTCCAAACTTGCATACGGCTGCCAATGGTAATTCTGAAATGCACTTCATAAGCTGCCTTCTTAAGAGCATCCTTTCCTTAATGGCTGCGGGTTGGGCAATCTGCACATGTACCCATTAATTTGAAACAGATTTACGAGGAGGGACTTTAGAAATGAGGCTCATTTGGGGTTTTACGCTTGGCTAAATCGTTATTTATGCTTCAGTCAGCACAGGTGTGCACTTGAAAAGCAGGCAGCAGAATTGAGCAGCTCTAAACACAGTTGCAGGAAAATGAAAGCTACGGCTTCTTTCCTCCTTGCCCCTCTGTAGTGGTCTTCCATTTGATGCATGACTGTTCTCGCCTGTTAGATTTGTACATTTGTCTTTATCAACTCTTTAATTCTTCTTATAGGAAATTGATGGCAAATCATTACTGTTGATGACAAGAAATGATGTACTGACTGGACTGTCATTAAAACTGGGGCCTGCGCTGAAAATCTATGAATATCACGTAAAACCTCTACAGACACAACATCTAAAGAACAACTCTTTATAGCGAACTGTCTGATTGGGGCCCTGTTGTGCCTCAAACAATAAATAAGCAATTTGGTTTCATGTGATGGAACTTTGTAAAGAGAGAATATATCTATTAAGAATTTAAACCAAATGACAATATATATCCTATTGGATAGAGTTGGCAGTATACTGAGCCTGAACTGAGAGAGGCGGGGTGTATTTTTTACATAGTACATAATGATTTTCTCTTTTAGGAATTGTCAGTGGGCATGTTGAGATCACTGTATCCAGAACAAAGGGGAGGTATGTCATTCTCATTTTCAAGCCAGACATATTCTTAGTGTCATGAATTAAAATACCAAAACCCCCCCCGAATAAAGTTTACAGAGAGAAATCAATTAAAGTAGGTTTTCGTTTACATTAAAGGCCTACTAAAATTCTTACTACTTATAATTTTAGGATGGGACTGACGCTTGCCAACTCACCCTTTTTTGCAGAGGGTCCTATTTTGACCTTATTAAGGTTTACTTGTGGTATGCTGCAATGTTTAAAGCTGTACATACAACTACCATAACCCCTTCGATAACAGAAGGCATTGCCAACAGGTGAAACTGGGTTGTGTATTTTTTGCTGTCCTTTAAACTTTCAGCTTGTTTTCACCTGGTTTTAATAGTTCTCTGTAAAGTATAGTTGGTTTTTAAACATCTGTGTTGCTTTGCAAAACAAAACAAGCTTCATTTTATTCCTTTTTTAATTTATGATAACTTGTTTTCTAACGTTATGCAGAAATTTGTAAAAAGAGTAAAACTCTGCACATTTTTAATATTGTCTGTTATTGCTGTTGTAGTGGTTGATTTTCTTTTTAAATGCTTTACTTAACGGTTTGAACTCTTGTTTTAAAAACTGAAAGAAGCTGTCTCGTCACCATACATCTCTGTTAAAAGAGAGTCTTGTTCAATCTCTTTGTACCAGTTCCCTATTTGATAGGTTGCTTGCTGTATCCCAATAAAGCATTGCTTATGTTTTGATTCAGTTTACTTTACAGATCTTTTCCTTTCTCTGTTTCTTTGTCGTGGTGTATTGGAGCTCTCGTTTCTCTCCCTTTTCCCAATTAAAAAGGTACCAAAACCTACTTAATATTCTATGCGATTGCTTTTAACCCCACCTGCTGAGATATTTAAAGACTTAATTGTCTTTGTTTTTTCTTATCTAGTGTTACATTCTGCAGAAGGAGAAGCCCTGGTCACAGTTCACCAATAACATCTGTGCTTCTGTTATCCCTTTCTAGAGCTGCTAGTGGCGCAGAGGCACGGTGCTGGCCCAGGAACAGCAGGGTGATTTACCCCAGAATGCCTGGCACAGATTGTACAGGTGCCACTCAGCATGGTCTGGGTCTTCTCTGGCCCAGAGAGCTTTGTGATGAGCCCTGAAATTGGGATGTTGGGATGCATCAGTGGGACTGAGTGAAAGGACTGGGAAGTAGGGAGTAACAAGGAGAGTGCGGTGACACTGGAAATGGTGAGGAGGTGCAGCTCAGAAAAGAGAAGGTAAGAGAGAGGGGTGCTTTCTGCTGAGCAGGGCCAGGATTCAGGGAGAGGAGGGAGAAGCTCCTGTAGCCTCCTGCCTTCCCTTATGATTTGGCCAAATGCGAGGTGGCTGTTGACACTACAGTGCTAGGAGAGTTGTGTATGGAGTTGAGATCTGTGAGGGCATAAAACCACGTTGACAGCTGTGCTGTAGGTAAAGCTCACAGTGTATGCTATAATAAACTACATACAGCAGCCTGTTTTCTTGGATAGTTTCTAAGCTTTACAGTGTAGGTCTTTATTTGGAATTTGAGATACGTGGTAGGAGATGAGGATGTATTCACTTCTCTTTCTGTCCTTTGTTCTGTGCTCACTTCAGGGATCGGTCTGTTAGCAGCAGGTTTGTAAGCCACAGTCCTGAGTTCTGCGTATGTTTTTATTTATAGTGGGGTAATGTCCAGAGGTGACAGAGGGATCTGGAAGACTAGATTTGAGCAGAAAGTATGAATTGAATACTCTCTTTTTCCCCATTAGCATGGTTAGGGTAGGATTGACACACTTTCTAGACCTATGGATGGCACAGAGTTAAAAGTAAAACATTGCACGAGGGAGTAAAAATCTGCTGTGCAGCCATGAAAGTGCATTTGGTGGTTACTGAGCATTGTTCTTTCTTTTAATATGTTTTAATGGGCAAATTAATTGCATTCAGATGCATCCAGTTTGTACTCCCCTTCAGATAAGTGCCGCTAACTGGTTTGTACGAGGAGAGGCCGAACAGAAAGCTCGCTGCAAGTGTGACAGGGAATTTGGAGAATGGTGCTCAGATATGTAACAATTTTTTTACTGTCCTTGATCTTTTTTATAGTCTCCTACTGTTCTCTGAGCTTTTGAATGCTGCTGTTCTCTTTGTGCAGGTGACCGTTGTGGTTTTGTCTGTTATGTTCTCCTTGCTGTTTCTAGGAGAACAAAAAAGTCTTTTTAAAAGAAACTGGAGGGTTTGAAAGAGGAAGTCAAAGCCAGATTATTTTTAGCTACCATTCCTCTTGTAGAAAACACAGCTGCTGTTGAGATGAGGAAGCGACTGATGGGCCTTACTGGATACCATGTCAATACTGTGGTTCTGAGAGTCACAGAGCTATGCAGGACTTCAGTTTATAACATGCCTGTAAGGTGACTGGAGCTATGAGAATCCCTCTTCTGTAAATGCACTGCCTGTGCTTTGCGTGATGATGAAGCTGCCAGGTGTCCAGCTGCTCAGCTGGGTGTGAGAGTGACGATGGTCTCAGTGCTGCAGGTTTCCTTGCTTTCATGGACTCATAGAACAGTTTGGATTGGAAGGGACCTGAAAACCCATCCAGTTCCAAATGCTCTGCTGTGGGCAGGGACAGCTCCCACTGGATCAGGTTGCTCCAAGCCCCATCCAGCCTGGGCTTGAACACCTCCAGGGATGGGGCAGCCACAGCAGGGGGCTTGGATCCAGATCATCTTTAAGGTCCCTTCCAACCCAACCCATTCGTTTAATTCCGTTTAATATGATAATAAAGCAAGGTCAATAAATTCTGTTTTGCTTAGCCTCTTGTTTGATTTAGTGATGTTCCTTTGGATCCAGGTGTGTATTCATCTTGCTCACAGAATAACATTAGCTGGTAGATGCTGTAAATTTGGGGAACGTGGCTGTAACCTCAAACACCTGGAGAGCCCAAGAGGAGAACGATGAAGGCTGTAAGTGGTTCCTGGTTTCCACGTGAGAGTTTCAGTGCTGTTGAAGCTGCTGGTGAGTACTGTTGTATTTATCTGCTGCGCTCATGAGCTTCTTTGTTAAAGGAACTGTCAGCAGCTAGAGCTGCTGTATCATCAGTTGGTCTGCTGATAAGGCAACAACAAATGTCTTGGCATTGGCAGCCTTGCACTCATCTCAAGGTGTTCTCTTCCCCTTTTCAGATGATTGCTGTAATCCAGCTGCCCCTCTATAAAGACTCTGGAGTACTTGCTGTGTTGAGGATGCCTGTGACTTTGTAGCAGCTAAATCATGCCAGAACAGGGAGGGAAGGCTCACCATTTGCACCAGGCTCTGATTTGAGGGTAATACTGCTTTGTCTTCTACTGGTGGATTGCAGCAGGATAAAGGAAGTACAGAATAAGGAAGCTGTAGCTGAGTTTGTTCTCCCAGCTGGTGGTCAAACCACAGGGAGATGTGTGGAAGTGGGTGTCTGCCTGGGTGTAACAACTCTGTTCGACAATGATGCTCCTCCTCTACTCCCTCCTCCCTTCTCTATAAATGCCACATGCGAGTTTGCCTGGGCTCCTCTCCCTGGAAATAGGTGTAATCTGGAAGACTTGGAAACATTGCAGGAGTACGAGGCCACTAAAACTTGAGCCCTTGTCTCTTCCAATCTGATGTAGACGTTACTGTGGGAATTCATGCCTAAGGCCACTCTTGAGAGGTGGCAGAAGGCCCTCTCGGTACTTGGTCAGTCAGGTTTCTGCTGTTATGTTTCCCTCCGCACGAAGCATTTCTCTACTCCCTTCTTTTTCTTGTTTCGGGTCCCTCCCATATTGTTTGGTTTGGAGTTGTGTTTTCAGCTCTGAAGAAGCCAAATAGGAGAGATACTTCTCACTGATTTTATTTTCTATTGTCTCCCTTCTTTGATTTGTCTGACATTTTATACTATCACTGTGTTTCGTCACCCCTGTCTTTCCCGCTTATCTTCTGGTAGCTCTTGCCACCGTTTGCTTATGTTCCAGCTCCTGGCAGCCCCCCGTGCCCCTCCATTCATCAGGACCTGGGCTACAAACAGGTGGATTCTAACTTCAAGCGTATTTATATAGAGATTTCAAGCCAGAAAGGTTTTTTTTTCTTTGTCACTTTGTCAGCTCTGTTCAACTTAGAATCAGGGTTCTGTACTCCTGATAAAAGCAATGTTAAAAGAAAAAAAAAAAGAAAAGACAGCTTTGAAGAAGAAAAAAAAGTGATTATAATCGTTAATAAGAACTGACAGGTTTAAATGTGTGTTGGAAAGCAGGTAGCCTCATTATCTATAGAATAATACAGGCAGTGATGAAAGATCACTTGTACTGACCCTGAACGTGGCATTTCATCTCTGTTTTAGATATTGGCTTAGGAATTCAGCTACTGCATTTTATCTATGTGATGTTGGTTGCGCGTGGAGCATGATCAGCAGCTGGGAGGATTGCAGCGGAACTGTCCTGGGCCCCTATCAGAATTGAGCAGAAACAGGATGTGAAAGAACCGGACGCTAAAATCATAGTAAGATATTTGTGTACTTGAAATACGCTGTTTCTTGTTAGGAAGCTCCAGGCCCTATAAACCCCAGGGATGTAGCCCAGGACCAGCAAGGTCCGTGTTATCAGCGGGAAGGGGTATTTTAAATGGTGATTTTACTATCTGCTACCTGCTGCTCCTTTTCATCAAGTGTGATTTTGTCAGCAAAGCATCACAGCTGCCTCTGAGTGAAACACAGTGAGTAACTCGAATAGCTCCTCAGGACAGGAACTGAAAAAGAAATCTCCCTCAATCAAAGGCAAACCCAGTGTGGAGACTGAATCTAATGAAGCCAGTGGGAGTTTGGTCAGGTTTCAGGCCCACATAAGATTGACTATGTACCATTTTCAACAATAATTTATGCCATTTTTTTCTAAATCTAATTGCCATATGGAAAATGGCAATGTTTCTTCCGATTGCCCAAGTACTTTCTTTAGAAGCAGTCTGTAAGTGACTGAGGTTTGCAGTGCTGTGCTGAGATGCCTTTAAAGACTTTCCGCATGTCTGGAGGTTTATAGAAACCACATCGCATGAGTGCACATGTGTGCTTGAACAACTGGTTGCTGCTTTGTGTCCTCACTCTGCCATGAAGGTTCATCCTCTGCCTCACCAGCCTGGGAATAAAGTGCAAGTAGCAACAATAGGAAACCTTCCATCTAATGCAATGAATTTCTCATAAGGTAGAAAGGAAGTGGGTTGTGAACATCTACTTTGCTTAGAAACTCTGGTGAACAATGATAGGCCCTGAGGGAATGGCAGGAAGATGCGCCAGGGGAGGGTTAGGTTGGACATTAGGAAAAGTTCTTCAGCCGGAGGGTGGTGGAGCACTGGAACAGCTCTCAGGGAAGCAGTCACAGCACCAAGCCTGACTACATTCCAGAAGCATTTGGCAACACCCTCAGACCCATGGTGTGGATGTTGAGTTGTCCTGTGCAGGGACAGCAGTTGGACTCAATGATCCTTGTGGGTCCCTTCCAATGTTTGCAATTATACATATGTAGAAAATGGTTTCATTTCTTATTTGGTAAACAGTCAAATACTAGTTTGGTTTTTGATGTTGCTCTTTATTTACCCTTAAAAGATACATTAATAAATTACAAGCACCTAAAAATAGCAGAAATAGCAAGATGTCAGCCCACAACTACAATACAACACAATTTAATGAGGTAAGAGAGAATAACGCTGGCAAAAGCTAAAAGTGTTGCAAGTAAGACTTTCAGAATTGGGTAGTGACCAGAAAACAGCATATCTGGAACAGATCGACCCTGCGGTATCATTTGTCCTGTTGTGTTCCAGGAGGTATCTCAGGCTTGTGCACAGCGTCTTCCTTTCGCATCTGTTACATCCTACTCTCCAAGGCAGGTTCCTATTCTAGCCAAACACCTAAAAATATCAGACAGTGCAGGATATGTTCCTCCGTTTCAGTGCTTATGAATGTAATGATTGTACCCAGAGGAATGCTGCAGGTCTGCCTAAATTGGGAAGGCACAAAGGCAACCAAATCACAGTTTTTGGAAGTACCTCTGGGCACTTCCCTTTGGATTTGCGCTCTGTCACATGGAGTCTGTGAAAACAACGCCCGGAGAAACTGAGAGCAGTGGTTAGAAGTTGTGAAGTTGAGCAGCACTTGTGTTGCAAATGTGGTAACCGCAGTTTGAGCAATGAGAATTGTTGGCTGTATAGTTTTATCTCTAGGTTCAAAGCTCTTGCCTTGGGTCCCTAAAGTAAGATATGCCTTGTTTGTCTGCTTTGCTTTCTCCCTGCCCCTCCCAAAACTCATAGGGTTACTTAGGATGACTCCTGCCTGCCCAGAAGTTGTGATGAGAGTATTAGACTGAAAAAACCCTATTTCATTAAATTAACAGAGATAGCCCCAAACCTCAAACACCTCAGTGATTAATATGAAAGTAATTATATAGTAACTGTGTAGTCTGACGAGTAGCAGCAGCCATGCAGTCAGAATACAGGCAGAGAAATTAGTCAGCAGCTGTAAATTTTCACACCACAAAGGAGATCGAATTTCCTTCCCAAAGAAATCAGTGTCTGATTGATTCCCTGCTTAGTTCCTGGGTCAGAACCTCAGCTCTGTAGATCAGTGTTGCATTAAGGGGTCATGACAGGTTGTGTCAATGAAGCATCTGGTCTCGTGCCTGTATATTCATTTTTCTGAAGGAACATTAATAAATAGAATATACAGAGTTGATGATTTTACGTGGCTAAAGCGTGTTACAGACACTATGGAGTTCATTGTTTTGTTAAGACGTCTGGGAATAGCTGGTTTAAATTAACTACAATGTTTCCAGCTGGGATTTTCAAAAAAGCATAAGGGATTTCAGTCTGCAAATCACACTGAGATTCAGGGACGGCCTGTGATTTCTGAATTCCCGAGGGTCCTTCAGAAATCCCAACCTCAGGAGTTCATAGAGGGAAAAGTAGTCAGCAATAGAAGAGGCTAATAAGCAGTATACATTGATAGGAAAGCCATAGTGTTAAGTTTATCAGGAAGGTGCAAGTGTAGCCAACAGGTTTAGTTTCCCTGAGCAGCTGCTGGCCCACACTGGCTTTGCCTTTCCTCCTTTAGCATGTGGCTTTGTGCTTCTAAGAACTTCTTCCTGCCAAGTGTGCAAGCACAGGAGCCATAGGGAGTTTCCACTGGAACCAGAACCTGCAGGGGATGAGCACAAACAGACCATTTAGAAGACCAATATGAGACCAAATATGAAGCTTAGGGATATGATTTAGTAGCGGACAGGTAGGGTTGGGCTTGATGATCTCAAAGGTCTTTACCAACCTAGGGATTCTATGATTTTTGAGACAAGAGACGTGCCAGCACTGTCACAGCAGAAACCCCAGCTTTTCACCTCTTCTCAGAATCACACCCAGGCCCTTTCCTTCTCTTATGAACTTCACTGGTAGATGTTGCTTTTATCTCAAGTGAAAGCAGATCTATAATGTCCACCTGAAAGGTGTGCCAGGGTAGGATAGGATGGCAGCAGAATCACAAGACTTGGGGTGGGAGAAGGAGACCACAATATAAACAGACTTAATGCCAAATGAAATAATCCAGTTTCTCTGCCACATGAGGATACAGGCTTTCAGCTGGACCTTGCAGTCATCTACAGCAGCTGTGGAGGGAGGAGCAAATATCCTGCATCCCCTACATTTCTCACCCTCTGCCTGATCCCAGGCTTGTACCTTGTCCACTGTTGGACCAGTCTGCTTTGGCTCCTAATGACTTCAGAAACATCCCCTCACTGCTCCCTTAGAGTGCTGGTCTTCTGTCACCTCGAGTTAGCCTGTGGCCTCACTGACCTGCTTGGAACTCCGTTGCGCCAAGGATGATCCCTGGCCTCAGGGGTGCTGCCAAGGCCAAAGAAACAAGTCTAGCTTTTCACACTACCTGGCTATGTGAAACAATGCCATGGCATATTCTGCTTGGTTAAAACTGAACGGGTTGACATTACCCCGAAAGTCAAATTCAGTGGAGAAAACAGGAATGACTCTTCTGAAGTAGCCTGATACCCATCCCTTTGATCTCCACTGTGCTGCTTTAGCTTTAATCAACAACACAAGAAAGCAATTATCCTTTTTCTGTAATCAGTATGAATCCATTTTTCAAAAGGATAAGTATTTCTAGAGAGTCCAGGCAAGCTGTGTTTGGGGCATCTACTTACTTCTTTGTCATTGGTCACACCTAGATTCTTCATGTCTACGACATTATAAAAGGTGTTGTTCAAGATGGCTTCAATGACCTGTACCTGGAACCATGGAAACAGAGGAGACGATGAACGAGGGCACCTTCACAGCCAACAGCCTGACAATCTTTTCACTCACTGTAAAGAAAAGCAATGCATGTCCCTCCCTCCTCCCCGTATGTACAGTTAGTGAGATGCAGTTGATTGAACACGTAGATGATGCTGGAACACCTTTACTCACGTCCTGCCAAGCACAGAGTGCTGCTCTCCCCCATTATCTTCACAGATGGGGAGCAGCATATGAAGTTCTCAGTGTGTGCCTGGTTTTTTCAGACCAGAGGAAACACTAGGCTCATTTTCATCTTCTCTGTGGTCTGATTAACATTCCCCACTGGTTAAGTAAAACATCGACAGGAAGAAAGAAGATACCTGGGACACTTTGGAAAGGACGTTCATCTGGATAGAGTTGACAGTCTTCTGATAAGAGGGTGAATACTCCCCACAGTCGGGTGGCCCAGAAAAGGCTTCAAGGATACATTCACGGATTTTGTTCCTAGGGGTAACATGGGTTCTTAGAAAACCTTATATCAGCTGCCTCTGTCACGATCTGTATTGTTTTACCGTGTAGTTTTTTAATGTTGTCTTTTCTGGCAAATACATTGCACGTGAGTTTTCATGGAAGAACAATTTCTTTGTCCTTTCAGCTCTGAATTCCCCCCCAGTGCTTTTTTTGTTGTGTGTTTTGCTAAAAGAATCTAACACATTAGCTGTTAGTTTATTCTCCTAAAGTGTCCTGTACTGAACACTGAGCTGTCCTTTGAAATTCTGTCCACTGAGATACCATCAGAGAGAGGAGAGGCCCCAAGACCTGCCTCTCGCCCCTCGTAACCAGTGCTTCGTGCTGCCACTGAGCACTGTGAGAGTGGCTGCTGCACAGCGACTGCAGATCAGGCCCTTACACCTGCTGTACCCTATAGAGGGACTTTGGGATCATAGATTAGGTAATAGATATTATTTGATTTGACATATACCATATGCAATCAAAGTCAAAATCTCTGCATTCGCCGTAAGACCATTTGCAGAAGAGCTCTCCGCATAAAATCCTGTCGTGTCTTTCAGGAAGCGTGGTGTGTTCGTTCTTATAGAAGCCTTCGAATCCAGACTGTGTTGTCTTCATGAGTTTCAGATCTTTAATGCCAGCAAAAACAACCAGAGGACCTGTGATCCAAAAATATGAGACAGTATGAGCTCCTTTTCAGGCAGAGAGAAAGCAACCTCTGGGGTCGTCCTTGCAGTAACAGCTGAGCCATAGGGTCATAGAATGGGTTGGAAGGGACCTCAAAGCCCATCCAGTTCCAACCCCTGCCATGGGCAGGGACACCTCCCACGGGATCAAAGCCTCATCCAACCTGGCCTTGCACGAAGCAGTCTCCCCAGGACTCAGTCATGGGCTTCTGTTGCAAGCCTAGCTGCTTTAAAACATTGTCTGCACAGCCGTGCTAGCAGAAAGGTAAGAAACAAGGCAAAACTACTGAAGTCAGAGCTCGATCTAGAAAACAGAGAATCCCATCAAGTGACCTGCAGTCAAGGACAGCTGAGGCCACTATCTCACCTTCTTGGAGCTGGGTTGGGTTGGCTCTTGCTGATGTCCATTCTGGGACTACTTATTGCTCTAAGGGGAATGAAGCAGGCTCCTAGTGCTGTGGGGTACAGGAGAGGTGAGGGGAGTCTTTTGTAACAACCTAGACAAGCGTAGAAACTCCCTGTGCAACGACTCGGAGCCTCAGTCAGAAATTCGTTTTACATACCCATCTTGTTGTGAGTTTTGTAGCTGTAAGAGCGAGAGGGCAAGGATCCAATGCAAATCCCTATAGTTCAGCTAACGAGCAGGAACTGGCACTGATACAGATGCCACCCACAGGTTCAAACTGACAGTGGTTTTGCTCTCAGCCACTGTTTACGAAATAAGGTGTTGTAGATCACTGTTGCATGGGTGAATTCTCATTTTCTAAAGACCAAACAGTTGTGTCCTGAGCTTTTTCTTCTAGCAAACCTTTCAGGTGCTGGCTGAAAATCTCAAGCAGTCATTTAGAGCACTTGAAACTGGTAAGTGAAAATTTCACTGACCAGAGCTGCCAGAAAAGTAGATTTGGTAAAGAGAAACCTCATGGCAGATAGGCTTATCCAGAGCCTGGACACACAATCAGTGGCTGAATCCCACGCTGCTCTTGGTGCTCACACCAGAGAGCTCAAAATTAATCCCTGAATACGCCTGGCGCATAGTAATCCTGCCTTTGACTGGGGAGACTGACAGGCTTGGTCTTTCAACTGCATCGTTGCAGGAATTTATACGGGAAATAATTCCACAGTGACGGATATTCCCAAATGACATGGTTGCTTAGAGGGTTGTTTGCTTTCTTTTTGACTGCTCTGTCACTGGAACTCATTAAAACTGCATTTTATCTTTTTTTTTCTTTTCTCTTGTTTACATTCATTACTGATTTTCAATAGATTTGAGAGAGTGCGTCTATAACATTGGCTACATCCTCCTGTTATTTACTAAAGCTTTAAACAAAAGCTAAAGAGGAGGCTGTCCTTGGACAGGATATCCTGGTGTGTGTTGATCTTGAGGAATTCATTGCTTGGATATAAGATTGTACTACACATGTATTAACGTAGCACAGATGCTATCAGTGAACCTGGCGATAAATTTATGTCCTATTCAAATGCAGAGCCATGTTCGAAAGAGCTCCTTGCAAGGAATGATTTACTGAAACACTGGCTGGGTGACTGCAGGGATTGACCTGAAACTCAGGCTGAAGGATGTAACACTGAGGCAAAGTCTGTGGGCTGAACGGCCTGTGCTGTTCTTCCAGTATGTTTTCTATTTCCGGTATGTTTCATGCTTTCAGTAAGTTTTGTGCTTTCAATATGTTTTGTGCTGTCTTTTCAGTTGCCAGATGCTGCCTCTGTTAAGTTACTTACGATATTTTCAGTTTCCAAAAGAGTCTGAGCCTTTTATCAGCCGATATAATGGGAAAATAAGCCTATAATTCTATTAAGCTTCACTAGATTTCCTTTAATGATGAGAAAAGTGTTAAAGGATAGGATTAACTGAGAAATAAAAATGGCTGATAGGTGCATAGGAGGATGCTAAAGATAGAGAAGGTTCTGTTATAAGAAAAATAAAAGGGATTTGAAAATCTTCTGTTATTGCTCACCTGGGCAGGGAATTCTAAAGAAACAGCTAAAGGGCTTCATGAAGGGAAGGCTAAGAAGGAAAGGCAGTTTCTTCAGTAAGCCTTAAGGGCTTTTTGTTTGGGTAGAACCTGAAATCACAGAGTTTCAGACTGAATTTTCAAAATGATGAAAAATTTAGATTCATCCTGTACATTAAGAGCAGACACCAACATCAATACTACCGAGGCTGCCAAAAATACAGTAATAGTTTAACATTACTATGAGCACTAAAAAAGATTAGGCAGAGAGGCACTGGAGACTTGTATGGGTTCTCTCTTTTCTTTCAGCAGGGACAATGCTCAAACGAGCCTTTCAGAGCCTGTGTCCTGTCTGCAAGTGAAACTGGTTGTTTTATTCTCCCTTTGGAATGCCAATTTACAGACAGAGAGTTGAGTTTGAAAGCCCATGCCTTTTAAGTATCACAAAACTTGTAGTGAAGCCAAATGATGCTTTGTGTATGCATGACGTGCGAAAATAGTCAGCACACTCCGAAGTATTTTCAGCAGAAAAATTATTTGCATGTAGATTTGAGTGCTTATGAAGTTCAAGCCAGACTTGCAGCAATAAAATTGCGTCTTTCTTAGAAATAAAAGCAAGGCAGGTTGACGAGGCTTTGCCCTGCAGAGAAGGATTTGGGGGTGCTGGTTGATGAGAAGCTCGACATGAGCTGGCAATGTGCGCTCGCAGCCCAGAAGGCCAACTGTGTCCTGGGCTGCATCCAAAGCAGCGCGGCCAGCAGGGCGAGGGAGGGGATTCTGCCCCTCTATTCCTCTCTTGTGAGACCTCATCTGGAGTATTGTGTCCAGTTCTCGAACCCTCAACATAAGAAGGAGATGAAGCTGTTAGAACGGGTCCAGAGGAGGCTACAAGGATGATGCAAGGGCTGGAGCACCTCCCATATGAGGACAGGCTGAGCAAGTTGGGGTTGTTAAGCCTGAAGAAGAGAAGGCTCCAAGGAGATCTCATAGCGACCTTCCGGTACCTGAAGGGGGTACAAGAAAGCTGGGGAGGGGCTGTTTACAAAGGCTTGGAGTGATAGGACAAGGGGCAATGTCTATAAACTGGAGAGGGGCAGATTTAGAATGACATTAGGAAGAATTTCTTCACTATGAGAGTGGTGAGGCCCTGGCACAGGGTGCCCAGAGAAGCTGTGGCTGCCCCATCCCTGGAGGTGTTGAAGGCCAGGCTGGATGGGGCTTGGACAGCCTGAGCCAGTGGGAGGTGTCCCTGCCCATGGCAGAGGGGTTGGAACTGGGTGATCTTTAAGGTCCCTTCCAACCCAAACTATTCTATGATTCTATGACTGCAAAATTAGAGCATACAGGTATTCTTTGTTTTGGTGGTGCTATAAGCCCTGTAACACCTTTAGCTGTCTCTAAAGCCATCTTCATCTCTCATCATTGGAAATACTTTATAGAGAAGTAGGGGAAGCTGCAAATTCTCTTCTCACCATTTCGGCACTGCTCGGCTTCACAAAAGCGAATCCCATCAGGAACACATATAAAGGAGTGGATGTGGGGAATGCCATTCTGCAATTTAGAGCAGACGTGTAAGTAAAAGTGCAGTAAATCACACCATAATTTGAGAACAAGAACTAAGAGTGTGACAAATGCCTCTGGCATAAACAAACTCAATGTGTTTGTTAATATTTGAGATACCTCGTGTAGACGTTGCCACGGGACTTCTTGAACGTAGGTTTTGACGTACGCCACTTGGCCAAATGTTGTCATAAAGTGTTTGCAGATGTCTATAGCAAATTGTTCTATAGTTGGGATCTAAGACAGCAAATAGTATTATTAGAAAGAAGCAATTACTTTGTGTACAAAAGTAGATAATTCTGATAGTTGTAAATATTTGGTTAGGATCAGTGTTGTTAAAAATATAGATTTCACTCAGTTCTGGTTTTGCACGCTGTGTCATTTGATCAGCTTGCAGCAATCGCTACGAACGGCAGCTACAGTCACGTAAAATATCTCCTGTTCGGTGGTACAGCGAGCTGCAGTCCTTGGACTGAGAGAAACAGCTACAGCAACCTTACGCTTTGAGGATATAGTGCGGAAATAATCATAGCGATATTCTGGCTAAAGATGGGATTTCATTACTGAGACGGTAGTCTGCATTACAGATTGTCATTATGATAGACGCAATCGAGGGAGGTAAGAGCACAGTTAACAGAATTAAAAGGAGTCTCACATAGTTTGGGACCTTCTGTTTAAAAGTGCTGTATTGAATAATGCAGTAATATGGGCTATTAAATTATTTAAAAGATGGATCTTATACAACAAAGCTACAAAAAATACTGCTAGCTCAGTGAGAAAAAAAGGCTTTGTAAAACTAAAGAGGAGTATGCAGAATAAGGAGGAGAAATTCTCTCCCAAATCACTGAAGGTGACCTTAGTGCCAATGAGGGGAGAGATTCTTTTGATGCAGTTTGAAAATATGAAGTTTAACAAACACTTCGAAACGAAGTCAAAAGAATCACAGACTGTTTTTTGCTGGAAAGGAACTTTAAGATCATTAAGTCCAGCAATCGACCCAACCCTGCTAAGTCTGCCATTAGACTGTGTCCCCAAGTACGTCTACTTGTCTTTTAAACCCCTCCAGGGATAGTGACTCAACTGCTGCCCTGAGCAGCTGTTCCAATGCTTGACAACCCTTTCAGTAAATAGATTCCTCCTAATATCCAACCTAATCCTCCCTTGGTACCTCTTGAAGGCCATTTCCCTGCTTCTGTCACTGGCTACCAGGGAGAAGAGACCAACTCCTACCTTGCTACAATTTCCGTTTAGGGAGTTGGAGACAATAAGAAACAGCAAGTCTAGTTAAAAAATTAAAAATACCCCATTTTTTTTGGCCAACACAAGGACAATATTCTTCATGGTGTCGGTAGGTATCACAAGAGAGTTGTTTCCCTCCAGGTACTCCTGAGCAGAAATCAGCCGGAGATGCGTGCACACTTCCACTTCCTTAACGAAGTGCTTCTTTCCTTCTTTATGAAGGCGAAGGAACTTAATTGTGTTCTTGCCGTATTCACAGTTGAGGACTTCGACATCCTTGATCTGCAAAGAAAATACATGCCGAGTTATCAATGAAACATAAACAATGTTTATGGCCTTTATTTTTGTGGTTACCTGTGATGAAAATATTTCTGTTATAAATCAGAAAGTCCTGATGGGAAGAAAAAATGCGTTAGGAGGATGTTAGTACATTTGGAGCAGCTAAGATGGGATTTTAAAATGTTATGGGAAGCAGATCATTTAACATGAGGAACAGTGAAGTAGCCTCTCTGGTTTTGTCCTCTTTGGATTAGTCCTGATTGTATAGACATAAAGTCATGGAATGATTTGGGTTGGAAGGGACTATAAAGCCCACCGAGGTCCAGTCCCTGCCATGGGCAGGCACAGTTCCCACAGGTTGCTCCAAGCCCCATCCAACCTGGCCTGGAACCCCTCCAGGGATGGGACAGCCACCACCGCTCTGGGCACCCTGGGCCAGGGCCTCCCCACCCTCACAGCAAAACATTTCTTCTCAAGATCTCATCTGAATTTCCCCCTTTTCAGCTGAAAACCATTCCCCCTCATCCTATCCCTTCGCTCTCTGAGAAAGAGCCCCTCCTCTGCTTTAATTAAGAATTAAAAATTAAAGAAAACTAAGAATTTAAAATAAAAATGAACTAACTGTAAGTAAATTCCTGTGGCTCAGAGATCAGGGTGTTTTCTCTGTCCCAGTGGCTCAACCCCTGTGGACAAAGGAAGGCCAAGGCAGGACGGGGCTGGCTCAGCGCTTCCCCAGCAGCCCTCCCTGCAGGAGCGGTGCAAAGGCTGCACTGCAAGGGCTGGATGCAGAAGCAGAGAGATGGAAATGATATTGTTTTGCTTGCCTGAGCACTGAGGTTCTTTTCAGGTAGTTGTAAAAAATTCATACTTCAGTCACGCAGCACTAAAACGAAACCAAAAGAGGTTTGGGATCGGCAGCTTTTGTTTACAGCAGCATGCCTTGAATATTTTAAATAGTTCAAATGCTGCCTCCTAAAATGCAAAGGTTTGTGTTCTCCAAAACATAACTCGATGACTCATTTTGCCATTTAATTGCTCAAAGAACTCCTGAGCGGTTTCCAGTGGCTGCTGGGAGCCCTGGCCCCGCTGCCGACAGGAGCCCAACGTCCTGGGCCGACCGTGCCATGCTGGGCAGCCGCCCGGGCTGTGCTCCCTGCATCGCACAGCACGAGCCCACAGCTCCTGCAACGCAACTTCTCCTTTTAGAGCCTACTCAGTGCTCGCCCTGTGCAGCCGAGAAACCAAAATGCCTGCGGGATCTGCCTGGTGTCCGCCTGCTTTGCTTTTCCTTCTCTCCTCTGCGCCTCTGTGGGCAGCTGAGATTTCCTGTAGGAATGAAGACGGGGAGACAGTCGATTGGTAAGTAAACACCGCACGGGGGGTGGGAAAAATGCCTGGTGAGTAAATAAGGCTTGAGATTAAACCGCGTGGAGTAGGTGGATGACTGGGAAGTAATGCATAGCGATCACTGCGTAAATCCTGTTTGTGAGTAGTAGCTGAATTTTTGCATTTGGAAAGCCACGGATACGTTACTGAAATGGGATCTCATTTCACTGGACCAACCGCTCTGCTGCGTTATGACTAACTGCAAAATAATCACTGGTTTACACAGCGTTCTTGTCTCATCATCAAAGGGAACGTAACCTGTGTTTGGGTGCCAAGGCTGTGCTCGCCGGCGGCAGCCCCAGAGGTGCTTGGCCCGGGCCAGGGCTCCAGCACACGGCTCATCTGGCTGAGGGAACTGAGCCGAGCATGGAAAACATCCACAGCTCACCCTTAGCCTCATCTTTCATACCCAAACAGGAGCGTGGTGGGACTATAGCCCTTGCTGCTGTGAGCGAGGGGGAGCGGAGGCTGAGCCATCCTGGGAGGGACGTGGGAAAGGCACAGGGCGAGGGCAGCAGTGTGGGAAAGCACCTTCCGCCCTCCTAACTGCGGAGCAGAGGTCGATCCCTGCCACCCGAGCTGCCGACGCGTTAGAGCTGGCACCATCCCACTGCCAGCAGCGAGCCCGAGTTCGGGTATTAAATGATTAATTGGATTAATGTGCTTTGAAGATGAAAGACGCGGAGTATAATGACATCCAACCCAGGTTTAAAAAGTGAAACGAGGGCTCTTAAAAAAGAACACGGAAGCCTCTCAGAGATAAACATCAATGGATTAAAAAAGAAAAGCATCTTTCTCACGGAACAATGATTAGTTTGCATACAAGCAATAAAGTAGTGGGTGCTATTCTTGCACGTCCCACAGAAGTAACTGCAGGCGAGGCAGGGGCTCCTCGCCGCAGGCTACTCGAGTAGGGGCAGAAAGCTGCATTTGTTCCCTATTGGCACAGCATCAAACATAGGAGGGTCCAGTCCATCCCTGTGACTTGTCACCCTTGCCAAGGCCCTTCTGGATAAAGTGATTTTTTCAGGACTCAGACTCTTAGTTGGTGCAGCTATGAGAAATTTCATTTCTCAGCACGCTGCAATAATTCCTAATTCCTTCTTAAACAGTGGCGGCAAACCCCAAAGGAACAAAAAAGCAGAACAAAAACATTTACCACCCATTTCTTAAATGAACACAATTTTTTGATCCAAATTCTCCGAGAAACTCTTTGAAAGGAGTAATTCACCCGTGCTGCCACACATGGGAACATCAGCGATGTGGGACCAATTCCCAGTGGGAGCTGGGGGTCTGCACAGGTAAAATCGTGTTCTCTTCTGCCAAGCTCAGCAGGGAGGACATGGAGGGTTTCCTTTCCAATGTTCCATGATCAAATGAAGGAACAACTTGCCTGTCTGCAGGGGTCATCCTGGTTTATTGAATAGAAATTGTCAACTTTTGCCTGATTCTGGATTTGGTTGCAGTGAAGCTGATAGGAGAAGCAGAACTGAAACCGCTGAGAAAAGCTTTCTCTTAAGCAAAAGATGTCAATGCCCTTTCAAAGAAACACAACACTGCAGGTTTTATATTCAGTCAGCAAGAGCTTTATGTGAGCTCCTACTCAGTGGTTTCATCCTGCAGCATTCTGTAATGACTCGTTATTAATCCTCACACGCTCTTTCATTTGCCACTAAACTGGAGGGATCACTCGCCTCACCTGACCCGATCCCCTGCCTGCAGTTCCTCGCCCCATGCGGTGCCTGGGCTCGCACGGGTCCCCGGGCCACATCTTCATTCCACTCGGGAGCTTGTCTTGCCACCTTAGGCCCACCAGAGCCACTGCCTGTCGGATCGGCTCGCTAAGGAGAGCAGAAAGTCTCTTCATTATTTAGCCAAAGTCATTGTAGTCTGTGGGAAGCTTTTCATGCAAATGGAAGCAAAAACTCTGCTTTCTTGAAGCACTGAGTCAAGGACTGTAGCCACAGATGCCCATTGTTTGGGGTTTTCATGGGGCAGGAAGGAGAAGCGAAGATGTGATGAAGAAGCGATTATTTATATTAAGTTTGTGTTCAGTCGCAAGCGATGTGACGATGCTAATCGGGAAGAAGCGGATTTGCTTCTCCTTCGTTCTCAGGTAAATAACTTTCAGTCTGCTCCCACAAACGCCCAAGCGCTTGAGAAGCTTCCTATGCACAGAGAGCAGTGAGGGCTTTTCTACAGCTCGAATTGCTAATATGCTCAACTGGCTTTCTGCAAAAGGCTAAAGCAAGTGTCCGCTGGGAATTGGCAAGCAATGTGCTGCCAGCTCAGCTGCCGGCGTCGCTGTAAGCATTCCTCCTAACCAGAACTGTCCAATGTGAGGCTGTGAACGCCCTGAGAGCATCAATCTTCCCATACATTTCAAAGCAGTTTGGAAAGTCTTTGTACACCGATTCCTGGATCAGCTGCTCCAACTGTAACTACTGCTATTCCTCATCTTCATTTGAAGTGAAGGGATCGTGGCTCTCTGTGCAGGGACAGATCTCCCCAGCTTTGCTATCAAAATCACTTCCTTCTCCACTCTGCGATGTGTCATCACCAGCACCTTCTCCTGAGGGATTTAAGTTGGTGGTGATGCAGGTGGATTACTGGGATCATCAGCATGTGTTTCTCTGCTGCCTGTACATGGACATTTCCCACAGACTAAATATTCCTCTCACAAAACACTTCCCTGCTGCTTCTCACCTGCTTTTGGAGAAGCCTTTTTTTTGACCAACTATTGACATAAATAACAAATCACTGAAGTGCAGCACTCAAAGAAAGTGGCTCAATTAATTATATTGCAATTAATCCCATGGACTTGTGCACTGGGGAAACCTGTTTATTTCATCAGGGATGTTAATATGAACTGAGCCATTTACTGACAAGATTGAGGACTTTGTGGTTTTGGAAAGACGTGTTTCTGGCTGATGGTTTGCAAATATCCAGTCTGCAACTGTTCAGCCAAGTGCAAGTTTGTTATACAAAGTAGGATCGGAACAGCATTATCACATGGCTTTGTAATTATTTTGTGGTTTTGATACGCCACAAAGATGATGTGAGGGCTGGAGCACCTTCCATCTGAGGACAGGCTGAGAGAGTTGGGATTGTTCAGCCTGGAGAAGAGAAGGCTGTAGGGAGACCCTAGAGCAGCTTCCAGGACCGAAAGGGGCTCCAGGAAAGCTGGGGAGGGGCTCTGGATCAGGGAGTGCAGGGAGAGGACAAGGGGAAATGGTTTTAAGCTGAAAGAGGGGAGATTGATGAGATCTCAGGAAGAAATATTTTCCTGTGAGGGTGGGGAGGCCCTGGCCCAGGGTGCCCAAAGCAGTGGTGGCTGTCCTATCCCTGGAGGTGTTCCAGGCCAGGTTGGATGGGGCTTGGAGCCCCTGAGCCAGCGGGAGATGTCCCTGCCCATGGCAGGTGGGCTGGAACCAGATGATCTTTAAGGTCCTTTCCAACCCAAACCATTCTGTGATTCTATGATTTTTATAATTTAATACATAATTGTATCAATTTCATATAAAGTTATATATATAATATATATATCTTCAAAATGTATAATTTCAAAATGTATTGGTAAGAGATATCCAGGTTGACCATGAGAATGCCTGTAGTGAGTTTGTGACCAGAAGTTCTCTACCAGAACTGGGAGCGATAGGGATTTGATGGCTAAACAGGACTCTCTTGGGGTGCCAAGAGTAATTTGGCCACAGCAACAGGGGTTTGGGGCCAAATCAGCCTCCGTTGCTTGCTGAGAAACAGGTCACCTCCTCGAGGCTGAGACATCCACGCCGCACCCTGGCAGTACTGATCCACCCCCGGTGTGGGCATCCCCAGAGTCACCATTCTCTTAAATTTTCAGGTGAGAGGGAGTTACTGGTTTTCATATTCAAACAGAACAGTCGTATAAAACCAATTGCTCTTCACTCTTACAGGTTTGCGCTTTACAAGTTGCCAAAACACACCAAAGGAGAGATTCCCATGCTGGGGCTGGAATACATGTACATGGATGCCCTGGCTCCGACGTGGCAGCTCGGTAAATACCTCATCAACATGACACAGGGTGCTCTGGGACAAACACTGGAGCAGCTCTATGAGACGTTTGAATCTGAGGCAAGTGACATTTAATTAGCATTTTGTTAGTGTGCTTACTTGATCTTACTTGCAAATGAAATGAAACCAGCCCAAATTATCACATAGAGGTATGGCCAGACCTGACCAACTAGATCCACTCAAACATGTCAAGAGGAGCGTCTTGACAGCCAAGAAGATTATTTGCAGTTTTGGCTACAATTAGAAATTATCCTCTAACTTCTAATTTCACATATGAAAAAAAAAAAGAGTGTTGGTACCGAGTCCCTTTGGCTTCTTCTCTGCAATTCATGTTGAGCAATGTCTGAAGCTGTGAGCTGGCTGTGAACTCAGGCCATGGCCAGTGGTGGCCATTAGAGAAGCTTGTCCCAAGCCTTCCAGTGTGCGTGGGTTTCACACTGTCTCAAATCAAATCTCAAATCAGCACAGGAAGGATTTGTTAGAGCGGGTCCAGAGGAGGCCACAGAGATGATCCAAGGGCTGGAGCACCTCCCATAGAGGACAGGCTGAGACACTCAGGGTTGTTCAGCCTGGAGAAGAGAAGGCCCTGAGGAGACCTTAGAGCAGCTTCCAGCACTGAAAGGGGCTCCAGGAAAGCTGGGGAGGGGCTCTGGATCAGGGAGTGCGGGGATGGGACGAGGGGAATGTTTTTCAACTGAAGGAGAGGAGATTGAGATGAGATTTTAGTAAGAAATGTTTTGCTGTGAGGCTCAGGGTGCCCAGAGCAGTGGTGGCTGCCCCATCCCTGGAGGGGTTCCAGGCCAGGTTGGATGGGGCTTGGAGCCCCTGAGCCAGCGGGAGGTGTCCCTGCCCATGGTAGGGGTGGGACTGGATGGGCTTTAAGGTCCCTTCCAACCCAAACCATTCCATGATTCTATGAAATCTGGGGTTTGCTCTTCTCCCTGGATCCCTGTGATTCATTGCTTCAGCAGTGACATAGAATCATGGAACCACAGGAGATCTCAAGTTGGAAGGGACCCATAAGGCTCATCGAGGCTCCTCACAGGACTACCTGAAAGTAAACTGCATGACTAAGAGCATTTTCCAGATGCTCCTTGAGCTCTGACAGGCCTGGGGCTGTGACAGCTGCCCTGCAGAGCCTGTTCTGCCCACCTTCTGAGAGAGGAACCTTCTCCTGATGCCCTATCTGCACTGCCCCTGACGTATGCTGCTTGCGAGGCATTTCCCCCCCAACCCAAGTTAGAACCTCATTTATTTTACCACAAGATCTGCCTATGGTTATTTTTTTACCATCTACATAGTAGTCTTGGGATGCTGGGTGTGTCTTTGCATTCCTGCTGTGGGTTCGTGGGAAGGTGTCATTAATTTATATGTAGAGGAGATTCCCAGGGGTCACTCAAATACTGGCAATCAGCTCAGCTCTCCTATTCCAGGTCTCGCTGTAATTGTAATAAACTGTTTATAAACTCACAGCACATCAGGAAGGGAAGCGTGGACCGACTCCTTTGAAGTCCTCTATTCAGGGGGAATAAGGTGTGGCTGTACGCAAATAGTTTGCATCAATTGTTTGTCCTTCATAAGAACTCTTGCCACGTCTATTTTTCCCCAGCAAACATTTCCGCTGGATCTGGCTACTAAATCAGAGAGAGGCACAAAAAAAAAGAGTGAGGACCCAAAGAGTGCTGTAATGATCAAAAGAACTGCTCTCTAGGGATGCTGATTGATGAGAAGCTTGATGTGAGCCAGCAATGTGTGCCTGTAGTCCACAAGGCCACCTGTGTCCCGGGCTGCATCCAAAGCAGCGTGGCCAGCAGGGAAGGGATTCTGCCCCTCTGCTCTGCTCTCATGAGAACCCCTCTGGAGCCCCATGTCCAGTTCTGGAGTCTGCAACACAAGAAGAATACGGAACTATTGGAACGGGTCCAGAAGAGGCCACGAAGATGATCTGAGGGCTGGAGCACCTCTGCTGTGAGCACACGCTGAGAGAGTTGGGGTTGTTCAGCCTGGAGAAGAGAAGGCTGCAGAGAGACCTTAGAGCAGCTTCCAGTGCTGAAAGGAGCTCCAGGAAAGCTGAGGAGGGGCTTTTAACAAGGGCATGGAGAGATAGGATGAGGGCTTTTAAATTGGAAGGCGGAAGATTTAGACTAGACATTAGGAAGAAATGCTTCAAAAAGAGGGTGGGGAGGCCCTGGCCCAGGGTGCCCAGAGCAGTGGTGGCTGCCCCATCCCTGGAGGGGTTCCAGGCCAGGTTGGATGGGGCTTGGAGCCCCTGAGCCAGTGGGAGGTGTCCCTTCCCATGGCAGGGGGTTGGAAGTGGATGGGCTTTGAGGTCCCTTCCAACCCAAAGCATTCTGTGATTCTGATTTGTATTAACAGGGACTCAAATGCTGAGTCCTCTGGTTTATTTTTCTGTAACTTCTGTGGAGACTATGTCAGCTGAATTGAAAGAAGCTTCAGATGCTCCCACAGAGAAGTCCTGAATTCTTCCTTCTGTTCCCAGCAGCAGATGTTCGCTTAAATGCCTTCCTTTTACTGAATGTCCTGTTTCAGAGATGTGTGTTTTCCTGCAGAAGAACAGCATTGCATACGCGATATACAACGATGAAGTCCCCAAGTCAGGCTCCAGCGGGTGGAAAAGAGGACATACCAAAGGTACAGGGGAAATCCCAAGCTGCTATTTTCTCTTTTCTGAAGCTAATAGGATCCAATAGGCTGTTTGTCTATCTGCACATCTCAAATTCCTGCCTAAAGCAAAACTGGAGAATGATTTGCATGACTTGTGGTTTGTTGTGTAGTTGAAGAGCTGCAGCTTCTGTTTTGGTTTTGCTGTGCCTGTGCTGGGTTGAAGAACTCCCAGGGCTTCTGGATCCTTTTCTTTCAAGAGCTGAATCTCACATCATTCCTTTCAGTGAGCTCAGGTTGTCCTGAGCCCAACAGCAAGAGCAGTACAAGATGTGAAGGGAAAGGTACCTTAACCATAAACCCCTCCAAACTTTCTCTTTCTGGGGCAAGAAACTGCTCCCAAGATCCTGGAAGTGCTAAAGAATGCAGTTAAAGTAAAGCAAGACTTTAAATACACATAAACTTCGGTGGAGGTCCAAACGTTCCCTTGAGAAAGCAGACGGGGTTTGCCCAGCCCGACGCGGGGATGAACACATCTTGCAGGGCTGTATTTTCAGCTGTGCTCCTCCCCGGAGCATCCTGCTGCTGCACAGGCACAGCCCATCTCTCCGCTGCTTCCCCATGGAGGAGGATTTGGTCTGGGCAAGAAGACACGAGGTTGCCAGAGTCTATTTTCCCCCCAACAGAAAATATATGAAGAGAAGGAAAATGAGCAGTGGACAGAGGGTCACAGTCACTAAATCATCTGCATGGCCAGCAGGGTGAGGGAGGTGATTCGCCCCCTCCACCTGCTCTCATGAGACCCCACCTGGAGTCTTGTGTCCAGTTTTGGAATCCCCAACATAAGAAGGAGATGGAACTGTTAAAATGAGTCCAGAGGAGACCACAAAGATGATCCGAGGGCTGGAGCATCTCCTGTACAAGGAGAGGCTGAGAGAGTTGGGGTTGTTCAGCCCAGAGAAGAGAAGGCTCCACGGAGACCTTAGAGCAGCTTCCAGTGCTGAAAGGGGCTCCAGGAAAGCTGGGGAGGGGATTTTTACAAGGGCCTGGAGTGACACGGTGAGGGGAATGGCTTTAAAGTGAAAGGGGGAAGATTTTGCTTAAATATTAGGAAGAAATTCTTCACGCTGAGGGTGGGGAGGCCCTGGCCCAGGGTGCCCAGAGCAGTGGTGGCTGCCCCATCCCTGGAGGGGTTCAAGGCCGGGTTGGATGGGGCTTGGAGCCCCTGATCCAGTGGGAGGTGTCCCTACCCATGGCAGGGGTGGAACTGGATGGGTTTCAGGTCCCTTCCCACCCAAACCATTCCATGATTCTATGAGTTTTGAAGACAAAATCTGAGCAGAGAAAAAGAAAGGTTTCATAAAGATGTCCTTTTGCAAAAGAAACCTGGAGTTAGATTGAGGCTATGCAGGAGAGAATGCAATTTTAATACAATATTAGTGTCTCGTATAACCCATTAATCTCCTCCAGAGCCAGTTTAGTGTAGACATTAACACATTGAAGTGCGGTGTCTGCAGCAGCAAATCCAAAGTAGGGCACAGCTTTATCATCTCAGGGCTTTTCCCTCCTTAATTCATTTGCAATAACTTTTTTTTTTTCCTTTTGACAGGTTTTCTGCTCTTGGACAAATCCCAAGGCTTCTGGGTGATTCACAGCGTGCCCCTGTTCCCTCCCATCCCTGAGGACGGTTATGGGTATCCAGCTACTGGGGAGTCCTACGGACAGACGGCTATCTGCATAACCTTCACATACGACCAGTTCACAGAAATAGGTATGAAAAGCTTCTCCCTGGGAAAGCCTTTCCCCTGTCACACCTCTTTGTCTCCTTTCCTTGAGGCTTTGCCTCAAAACTTCCTAGTTCTTGTCTTTGGTTGTCAGATTGGGAAACCAAGTGGGGCTTGGAATCGTTGCTCTTAGCTTCAGTTATGTTTATCCAATGTTTTCCTGTGTGAATGTGGGAAATGTGCTCTACTACTCTGCCTCCATCTCCCTGTGGGGACAATTGGGATAATAATAGTCACGAGTACACATTGAGGGTAGACTCAGTCCACGTATTCAAAATGCTTTAGAAGACTAAAGTAGGACAATCGGTCATTTTTAACAGTAATGGCTCATCCAGCTGCAATCATCTGCAGTTCTAAGCACGTAAGGCTGCTCGAGCTGGAGTAGTGTAGAATCATAGAATGGGTTAGGTTGGGTTGGAAGGGACCTTAAAGATCATCCAGTCCCACCCCCTGCCCTGGTCAGGGACACCTCCCACTGGCTCAGGGGCTCCAAGCCCCATCCAACCTGGCCTGGAACCCCTCCAGGGATGGGGCAACCACCACTGCTCTGGGCACCCTGGGCCAGGGCCTCCCCACCCTCGTTGTGAAGAACTTCTTCCTAACGTCTAATCTAAATCTTCCGCCTTCCAATTTAAAGCCATTCCCCTTGTCCTATCACTACAGGCTCTTGTTAAAAATCCCTCCCTAGCTTTCTTGTAGCCCCCCTTCAGGTACTGGAAGGCTGCCTTGACTGTCAGAAATATGAAGTATGGAATAAAGGTGACCCAGAATTTCCCCGGGTATTTTTTTCCACATAAAATGCCAATACTAAAAATAAAAAACCCTAAGTCTATACCTGTAATAATCTATCAGTGAAATCCAGTATGGGAATCCTGAAAAGGGACTATCAAAAGGCATTGCAGGAAGTCATACTGGCGTGCTCTTTAATGCTTTTCACGTTGTTTTCCACTCTTTTCTCAGTTACAAACCTCAAGTGGTGTTAATGAAACACAGACGCTGTGCAAACAGCCAGGCTGGCCGCTCCCTAGTGCTATCTAAACCAGATTCCTGTTTGTGGAAGCGCATCTATGCATGTGTTTAGGGAAAGAGGACAGAAAATGACGTGCATCTACTATTGCTTTTCCTCTTCTGTCCTCCCAGCTTCTGGTAATCTGTGGTTCAGGGATTTCCTGAGCTGGAAAGACTGGAAAGTTCCTGATGGACTGGTCTTCCATGAACTCATCTAATGATCCCATTTGTTCCTTTGCTCTTTATGGTATCCATGGCAAGGACTTCCACCATTGAGCTGCTCACTGTACAGAAAAGTACATTTCTTCTGCAAATTGAGTCCAGATTCTGAAAGTCAAGCTCTGTTCTCCCTAAAACCAAACTAGATCCATTGGCAGCTTTGCTGTTTGCATTTGGCTTGGCAATTGCAACTCCCTGGCAACTGCTGCTGTAAATACAGCCAGGTTTGGATTTACACACGCCTTCCGAGCACCGTGTGGCTGCTGAGAGGCTTGAGGATGAGCATGGGTGGAAATGGCAGTGGACCAAGACCACCGGTTAATAGTTCCGTACAAATAATGAGGTGTAGGTAGAAAACTGTGAGTGTGCGCTCCCAGCCAGCCTACGTGCCATAGGGCCAGCCAGAGTATAAAGCAGTTAAACACGGTTTTGGTTGTTAAAATAAGATACTTCAGCACTGAACTCCTCCAGGAGAAGAGTGTGAAGATTAAAAAGGATTTAGGTTTCCTTTCCAAGGCAGAACTTTATTCTCGATTGCTTTGTTTTAACCCATTTTAATTCTCCGCGTGTTCCTTTCTTTGGGTTTTTTCCTCAGACCAACAGATGCTGAGTTATAATCCAGGAGTCTACAGCTGTTCCATCCCTGACGGCTTCCAAGCTGACCTCCCAAACCTGCAGAAGCTCTGTGCAGGCTCCAGGCTGCCCTCGGCCCCCTTGCGCCACCTCTCCAAGCTCCAGTCAGCTCAGGGGGAAACCTTCCTGCACTTTGCCAAGTCACACTTGTTCATAGATGGTAAGAAAACCTGTTGTTCTGTCTGTCCAACATTCTCAAGCAATTAATATAATCTCAAGAAATAAGCAATTCATATAATCTGATATAAGACGAGGGGACAAAGTCCGCTGTGGCTCACTTTTGGCATTGGAACGAAACGAGCCCAGGTTAGGTAATACTCTTCAGTCCCCTCTTAAATGAAGGAATGTGAAAGACTTAATTTCCAACACCCTGTGCTATTCCACAGATATCTACGCAGCCTGGATGGCTCAGGAGTTGAAGACCGATTTGTTGGCTGAATCCTGGCAGCATTCCGGCCAAAAACTTCCCTCTAATTGCTCTCTCGACTACCACGTCTACAACATAAACCTAATAGGGATGCCATTGAATTCCACCTTTTATTCCATTAATGATCATTCCAAATGGGCTGTTTCAATGAAATACGGTCAGTGGACCTGTGTTGGAGACTTAAACCGTGCTGCTGAGCAAGCTTGGAGAAGTGGTGGGTTTGTCTGTACACAGAACGAACACATCTATAAAGCCTTCAGGCATTTGATAATCCACTACGAAAGCTGCACTGACGCTTCCACATGGATATAACAAACATTCCTCTCAGACAGCCCAGCCCCTCATTACGTAGAAGGTATAGGAAATGTCTCCCTTAAACTATATTTTCACTCTGTGAGTTGCCAGATGTGTTAGACCTTCACCTTGTTCGCTATAAGAGGTAAATTATACAACCTTATAGCGACCTTCGAGTACCTGAAGGGGCTACAAGAAAGCTGGGGAGGGGCTGTTCACAAAGGTTTGTGGGGATAGGATGAGGGGCAATGGGTATAGACTGGAGAGGGGCAGATTTAGATTAGACATAAGGAGGAATTTCTTCATGATGAGAGTGGTGAGGCCCTGGCCCAGGTTGCCCAGGGAAGCTGCGGCTGCCCCATCCCTGGAGGGGTTCCAGGCCAGGTTGGATGGGCCTTGGGCAGCCTGATCCAGTGGGAGGTGTCCCTGCCTATGGCAGGGGGGTTGGAACTGGATGATCCTTAAGGTCCCTTCCAACCAAGCTATTCTGATTCTATGATTCTATAAATTACAGCTGTTTTCCTCTGGCTGCTGGACCAGCAGGCTCTGCGTGTGCTGAGCTGTGCTCTGCTCTCCCCGGCTCCTCTTGCCATCAGTGCCAGGATGTGAAGCTGCTGCACAAAGGCTGCCCCAAAACACATTGCTGTGGGCAGCCGGGCACGCGTCTCCCTGGGGGGACTTGTGAGTGATGCTGGATACGAAATGAGAGGAAAAGAAACCTGTCTCATTATCTATGTTGTCAGTTTGCGAGAGAACAGTGCCTCAAAATGCTTCCCAATCACCCCGTGTTCTGGTGCTACTGGGATCAATCCCAACATTTCTACTCTGGGCTGAATCTCTTCAAGCGCTGACATAATTGGGACAGGGAGACCAGTAGGTCTGTGGGTAGGAAGGCTTAATTTTTACATGATTCATTTTTAGAGAAGCAATGAGGTTTAAATCATTTGTAACCAATAGCTGGGGAGCATTTCTGGTGCTTTTATTCATGTACTGCAGTCTTATAAACAAATAAACATGTCCGAAATGTCAATAAGCAAAATAAATTAGGAATGAAAATGGCCTGTTTACAGTCTCCCTCTTGCAGCTTTATAGTTATTTGTGCTTGGTTATGATGTTTTATAGCTGCCCAAGGAGAAATGGAGACCATTAGGGAAAAACATTAGAAAGAAAAGAGAAGAAAATGTTTGAAGTATTCCAGGCCAGGTTGGATGGGGCTTGGAGTCCCTGATCCAGTGGGAGGTGTCCCTGCCCGTGGCAGGGGTGGGACTGGATGGGCTTTGAGGCCCCTTCCAACCCAAACCATTCTATGATTCTATGTTATTTCACCTCCATTTTCACACTACAACAACTCTGAATGTTAATTTTTGATACTTCCAGTCTCAGGCTCACGACCTGAAATTTGCAGGGAATTGCGATGGAGGTAATTTGCAAAATCCCGATCCACTCGTGGGTTCAGATTTCAAAAGTGTATCTGTATTTCATATGTTTTAAATACATTCATTGGTTTCCAGCTCACTTGGCTTTTTTTCTCCTGAATTGCTAATATAAACTGAAGTCGGAAGGGCTGGCTGTCCCGCTATGTTCCTGCTTTGCTGTGTTCATAGTCCACACCACTGATTCTCCACAACAGTGTCTTAAAAGGAAGTAGAAGTGAAGAAATATCTATGATCCTATGAAATACCCCACAGCCACAAGAAGATGTTGACGATTTCCTTCCCTTTTCAACCTGAAAAATCAACCAAACAACAAAGAGTACAAGGTACCAAACAAATCAGATTGAAAGGAACATGAAAGACTGATTTCCCACACTCTATGTTATTCCACAGATATCTACGCGGCCAGGATGGCTCAGGAGCTGAAAACATTTGTGCTTCAGGAACTGAAAACATTTATGGCTTCTTAAAGACATAAAAAGGATGGATCTGTTTAATGAGGAGAATCGTGCAGGAATAGATTTCATATTTAGTCAATCTGGCTCAAAACCAAACCCGGGTCTGACTGCTTTGTGAAAATAATGTTCATAGTTTAGATACTCAGTGCGAAATTGGTCTCCTTTTCCCTATCTGTGTCCATTTGATAAAGAATTAGCTTGATCATGTTTTTTTTCTCAGATGCCTGTCAAGTTGTTTTACACGTATATTTTTTGTTCTTTTACTAGCTGTGGTCTGGCAACACCTATTTGTGGCAGTGAAAATTGCCATTGACGTGGAATGCTGAGCGGTGGGATGGCAGAGCATCACTCTGATGAGCCAAGATAAAATCATTTCTCTGGTCTGCAGACACTAACACAACCAACCTGTCTGAAATCTTTTCTCTTGCCCACAACTTTGCATACACATGACCTCAGTGTGCAGGACCAGCGAGAAATCCTTCACTTGTTCAGCCTGGAGGAGAGAAGGCTTTGAGGAGACCTTAGAGCAGCTGCCAGTGCTGAAAGGGGCTCCAGGAAAGCTGGGGAGGGGCTCTGGATCAGGGAGTGCAGGGATAGGATGAGGGGAATGGTTTTAAGGTGAATGAGGGGAGATTGAGATGAGATCTTAGGCAGAAATGTTTTGCTGTGAGGGTGGGGAGGCCCTGGCCCAGGGTGCCCAGAGCAGCGGTGGCTGCCCCATCCCTGGAGGGGTTCCAGGCCAGGTTGGATGGGGCTTGGAGCCCCTGATCCAGTGGGAGTGTCTCTCCCCATGGCAGGGGGTGGGACTGGATGGGCTTTGAGATCCCTTCCAACCCAACCCATTCTATGATTCTATGAGATAGTGCTGGTGAGGTTCATCATGGAGCGTCTGAGGGCACCTGGACTGGTGACACAACCTGTGTTCTTAGGGTAGGTACTCAGCCACAGCACTTGAGTCACAGAGTTTTCAACAGCGAGTCTCCATCCGCCAACCGTCACAACAGCGTTGCCACAGCCCTGCTCCCCAGGCTAAAAGTCAACAGTCCATTACTTGATTTTAAGTGCTGATTGCTATTCTTAATTATTTGATCAATTGATAGCTGTCATAAAGCTTCACAAGACTACTTACAGTGTTCCTCTTTCATTATCCCCAAGACTGGTAACCTCGGTTTGAGCTGTTAGTGAGGCGGCACCAACAGCAGTGGGAAGATGGAAGCAGTTGTCCCGTACAACATTACAAGCACCTAAATAGCCAGGTTGTACACACTCATTTCAGTGATGGAGCAATAAAAAGGCTGCAGTTCTGGTTCTCTCATTTTTTGACTGTAAACACCTTTAATTCAGTTTTGCTTTCATTGAGTAACTTCCACGTTTGCATATCTTGGTACTTCTAGTACACACATTATGAAATGTGGGCTGGCTCTTTATTTCCCGAAAGAGCTTGATAATCAACAAGATAAACCCTACGGATTTTTTGAAGGGTTTGTAACTCCCAGGCTTCCTCTACAAAGGCAAGACCATACACCGCTCACTCAATCTCATGCGCCCCCACAACACGCGCTGTGATCAATCATCGCTGTGAAATACTTATTTTTCTATATTGTATATATTTTTTTTTCTTACAAGTTTTCCATTTTGAAATGTGCTATTCCTTTTCAAAATGCCAAACACTCAAACAGTATCTGCCTCTCCTGGTGACTCTGTGCTGCCTTCGCTGCCCACTGTGACCACTTTGACTGTGGAAGGGGACGTGCCCAGCAAAGCTGATCCTGCGAGAGGTCTGAAGTCTTGGACCTTGGCACGGAAAGGTGTCTCGTCTGGAAACCCAGAGTGCCCTCTCCTCGGCGTGCAGGTATGGCTATTCTGACCCTTGGGCTCTGTTCTAGTTAGATTAAGTGAGAACATTTATTATACATGAAAATTGTTTGCCGAGGGAGTAGGAGAGGCCAAAAGCTGACATGATCATTCCACTAAACGTCACTTTCCCGCAGCCAAATTTGTAACAAACACGACAGTAGGGATCATTGTTTGGTATATATATTGCCCTGTAATCATTTCCACAAGCCGAGACTCGGTCCCGGCACGCCTGAAGAGCTCACGAGGGGCAGGAAATGCAAACACAGCCTCTCAAAACACACGCCTGCCGCTCACTCACCCACCAGGATGGCTCCTACGCTCAACGTGGTGACTGCCCACCAGGAGCAAGGGCAGAACTCGGTCTCTTTGTCACTGCTCCAAACCCTCCTCCCCCGAGATTTTCCTATAAACCCATGTTTCAATGAGGATGCTTCCATAACCCTAGTAACAGGGAATCGCTAACATAGGGGGTTGTAGTGTGGGGGAAAAGTGCAGTTTCACACAGACTTAATGCAAGAGGTTGAAGGAGCAGACATCGGCCTCACTAGAAGAAAAGTTACAACTGAATGCATAAAAACTTAAACTGTCTAAAGTTTAATTCCAGCTGGGCAATTAGAATACTGGAAGAGGGGAGACTGAGATGAGATCTTAGGGAGAAATGTTTTGCTGTGAGGGTGGGGAGGCCCTGGCCCAGGGTGCCCAGAGCAGCGGTGGCTGCCCCATCCCTGGAGGGGTTCCAGGCCAGGTTGGATGGGGCTTGGAGCCCCTGAGCCAGTGGGAGGTGTCCCTGCCCGTGGATCTCATCTCAATCTCCCCTCATTCAGTTTAAAACTGTTACCCTTGTCCTCTCCCTGCCCTCCCTGATCAACAGCCCCTCCCCAGCTTTCCTGGAGCCCCTTTCTGCACTGGAAGCTGCTCTAAGGTCTCCCTGCAGCCTCCTCTTCTCTGAAGAGAACAACCCCAATTTTCTCAGTCTGTCCTTGGATGTGAAGTGCTCCAGCCCTTGGATCATATTTGTGGCCTCCTCTGGACTTGCTCTAATAGATCCATGTCCTTCACTCCATGGGCTTCTCTCATCCCTCTCTCCTATTTAAATATATATGATCTTGACTCAGTGCTCAAGGACATTGTTGGGAGAATTCATTTTAATGTATCAAAGCATCCTTGGCTTTATTAGCACAGTCACATAATTATCCCCGGAGAAACTTACACTCATATGTTAACGCCCATAAATTATTGTGTGGATCTCTTTTATACCTTATTTTGGGTCTCTGGGAAAGATACATCACCGGGCACTTAGTTCAGTACTTGTTTCAGAAGGCGTGAGCTGCCTATGCCCTGGGTGAAATGTTGGGGAGACAGAGTGGTGCTGGCAGTGTCTTCTGAAAGCTTGGTGGAAGCCAAACCCTAACCGTGCTCAGAATGTGATGCAAGAACAGGATGCGCCTCTTCAATTTCACAACAGAGTTCTTAAAAAGACAGGGATTTAAAAAGGAGAATGGAGATCAATAGAAATTCATGTAGGGCAAAGTGTGAGGAAAACCCTGTTGTAGCAGGGAACAAATTCTCTGTAGTCCAAGGTGGAGAGCCTGATCTAAAAGTTCATGGTAGGATATCAATATCAGTGTTTTCTAGATATGCTGAGTTGCTTAGCCATACCTGACACTGTTCTCTTAGATCAGAGGTACCAGATTAGAGGCCTCATCTGCTGAATTTTCTCATAATCCTTATGAACTTGGTATGAGTGCAGTAAAATTTGCTGCATATGAGCTCAGAAATCAGCTGTAGCACCTTCAGATCTTGGCCACGGACAGGAGCTGGCTCATCATCGAATATTTTAATGCAGACCTGTTGTATACTTATCTTTATAGTCTTTCATTGATTTTTCCCGGTATTAAGAGTATGCTATTCTATGCATATTTGATACATTCATTTTACTCAAACTGTTAAATACCAAACATTAGGACTTTGAAAAATGTATCTTGCTTTTTATGAACAGCTGTGTTACACTTTGACTCAAGTGATTTTAGTAAATCCTCTTTGATGTTGTATCTTATTCAGTTGTTTGACATTTCTACACAGGGTGACTATCCTGATTCTCCTCTAAGAGGGATAAAAGTCAGGCAGGTTCTTCCCCTCCTTTGATCACTTTACAGCTTGGAAACTGCAAACTGATATTCCAAACCCAAAGCTTTCCTGGAGCAGAGCGCAGTGTTTCACGTTGCCTGCCAGAGCGCTGGCGATCGCCACAGTGGTTCACTCTACTGCACTTGTACCGGTATTGCCTAATTTATTAATCATGGAAATTTTACATGCAAATTAGCCACACAGTTGTGAATCATAAGACAATAATCCCAAAATCTGTCTTCACATGTATTAATGCCCACTAACAGGCATGTCCCATTACAGCAGTACACGCTTTCCCCATTCTATTCCAAAAGCTCACGAAAAGCCTTATCATCAAATGTTTTCTTTTTGTTCCTTACTTCTGACTTTCTAAAATGTGAGAGTATTTAGCTCCAAGGGTTTTTTGTGCCTGGCTTTTTCCAGGTTTCCCTTCTGTGCTAAGATCCTGCCAGCCAAAAATCAGTTTTTCTCTTGCTATCATGCAGTTTGAGAAATGTATTTTTGCACTCATGAGTAGGTTCAGGACCACTGTCCACCACTTCGTGTTCAGGATTAAAAAAGCCCAGCTCAGTACACATTTCAGAATCCGCTTCCTTCCCTGCTCCGGAAGCTGCTCCAGGTCAAACATTGACCCTGGAAATCCTAGGCATTGCGAAAAGGGAATCTGCACCTCTGATTCTCTTGCTTTCTAACTACTCCAAACTTCATGAAAGCCAAGGTGGGAATGGGAGAACGGACAATTTTGATGGAGACATTTTGCAAGGAAAGACCATGGAAGAAATGCTGCCGAGCAAACAGGGACAATTAATACAGTTGTGTTCCCAGCTGCCCACCAACCTGCCCTTCTCGTTACTGCCAGAAGATGCGAAGAACCAGAGAAACGGGAGCAAGGAGAGCTCGCAGGAGAAATGGAGAAGAAAACTCAGAAGACAGAACAAGACAACTGAAGGTAAGCAAGAGACAAAAAGCAAGGGAAAAGCAGAAGTAACAACAGGATGGGTGACGCCAGGGAGGTCAGAGGCCGTGAGTTTGGTGACACAGAACCATTTGGAGTTAACTGTGCAGAACTCCAGTGGACAGAGTGTTTCATTTGCTATGATAGTTACTTAGCATTTATCCATGTTACGCTTACAGCCTCCATAGGCTACGCCACAAAGAGATATAAATGAGAGGCAAAACCTGAAGTGACTTAGCCAAGTATTAAAAGAAGCCCTAACAAACCAACACCCAGAGAGAAAGTCGCTACTGTCTGTTGCAAAACCCATAAAAGGTGGGGTGAGGCGAAGTCAAAAGCATTAAATATGGAAAAGTAGGAGGGAGAAATTCATAAGCTGAACAGTTTGAACTACACATACGTGAACAACATGCTAGACCATTTTTATTTAAAGATGGAAGCTATTATTAAGGTTTAAAGCAAATAAAAAAGAAAAACCACAATGAAAACGAGATGCAGAACATTCACAAGTGTAACTGCAGATCATTTTGTTACGGATTGTGATACTTCATTCATTCTTGTGGCACTGAGAGAACTGCAGGCAGCAAAAGTAAATACAAATACAAAAGAACATAAAGAGAATATAGATATTGACAACAATCTGATGCCTTTAACCCTTTGCTCTTGGGAATCTCATTACAGGTATCTCTACAACAAATGGCTGTTAATAAAAATCAAGCTTAGTTCAGAAACCTTCCCAGTTTTATATCTGCTTTGGTTTCATCTCTGGTTCTACTTTGCTTTTCAGCAGTAAAGAAAGCACCACGGGTCTAATACAGTTGTTTCTCCCCGAGTCAAAATCAGCAAGCATTCCTAGGAATTACTTACTGTCACTTGGCTCATGGTGGCCTGCTGGTTTGTCGCCTCCCAGTCGTGAATCCCACAGAGGAATAATGGCAGTGTAGAAGCTGTAGCTCTATAAAAAGTGTCATCTCAATATCAGAGGAGGAGCCAGGCGTAAGGGGTTGGCTTCACAAATGTAAATATTTCATAATTTATTTAGTAATGTGGCTTTTCTTTTCTCCTCCAGGCAAAAGCTTTAATAAAGGAATAAGTCTACTGCAACAAAGGAGACAACAGCACAAATAGATAGATTAATATTGATCGGAATTTGCCTTCATCTTTAGTGGGGGCAGAACTTCAAAGACACAGGAATCACCCATAAACACGAAAGATGAAATCTGAACCTTTCGTGGTCTATGACACAAAGCATGTTTAGAGGACAGTGTTTCCAGACACGGTGCAAACATCCCCAACAGGAATTTCACATCCTTGCCTTAGCCATCTCCTTGTCCCTGATGCTGGCACAGTGTCCATTAGGGTGGACGTCAGGAAGGCGATGTGCACGGGCAGTTTCTTTGACAGAAAAACCTCTCTGAGGCAGGACCATGCAGGAGCTGAGCAAAGATCAACCTCCTCTGGGTGAACACTGTCTCTCTGGTTTTACTTTCAGGGCCCAAGTCAGCGAGAAGTAATATCCCCACTTTTAGAGGTAATTTTTTTTTACATCTCAGTAATTTAAGAGATTCTTTCAAAGACTCTCTTTGAATTTTTTTTCTCTCTCTAGCAGAATGAAGACTGAAATCTGTATCTTCTCCATCGTACCTTGCATTGTTAGCACTGAGGAAGATGAGCGGTGTGGATAGAATCTTTTCTTCTCCAGGGAGATTCAATAACCCCACCGAGGACTAAGAGCACATCCTGGGAGCACTCTGTCTGCTAAACGCTGTCAAAAAAACAACATGGGAAAGCCAAGGTGAGAGAAATCATTCCCATTCATTCTCTACAGGTCTTGTTCGCACCTTGTTTCTTGCACCGCAGAGCAAAATAGAAATTCAAAGAAGAGAGGTACATTCTAACAGCAGAATTAGTTTCCCGTCCTTTCCTTTGGAGAACTCCTTATTCTTCTTCCAGTCCCAGTACTGCATAAGACACAGTAAGTATCGAGTCACTGTGTGATAACGTGCTTAATGTTCAACCTCGAGAGGTCGTTACACTCTTGATGGGTGAGTTCATCTGCCCCACAAACACACAATAGTTTCAGTATTTTTTTTCACTGAAATGCAGTATTTCCCAGAGAAGTTGTGACTGCCCCATCCCCGGAGGTGTTCAGGGCCAGGTTGGATGGGGCTTCGAGCAACCTGATCCAGTGGGAGGTGTCCCTGCCCATGACAAAGCGGTGGAACTGTGTGATCTTGAAGGTCCCTTCCAACCCAAACCATTCTATGATTTCTTTAATGCTGAATTCCGCAGTGTTCCAGTGCCCTCATTTTTAACAACCAGCGTCTCTAAAACCAGGCGAAGAAACAAGGCATGAAGCACATGGCTTTTCTGCTTTGAAAATCACATCACAACGCTGTTTGAGTTTGTGATCTTGATAGTCGGACTAAACTGACTGACAGCTAGGGAGAGAGCGCAATAAAGGTGAAATTGCAGTATAGCACATAAGAAACTGGTCTTTATATCATGGTCTTCTCTGGGTTTATGAGCCCAGCACTCAAAGGGATCAAGTGACACTCTTAAACCTAATGCTATTAAGCACGACTAACTTGATTACATCAGTTAAACAATGTGGTAAAGGCAAAGTGAAACCAAGCAGCTTCGTGACCCTTACCATGCATACCATAAGCATCGCATCTTCCCTCCACAAGGGGAATGTCAAGGACTAACAGCATCTAAAGTACAACCAGGGTAATTTCAATGCAATACTGTGTGAAGCATGACCATAAGATCAACTGAGTTAAAAAATAGAAGAACTAAACTCCAGGCAAATTGATGAATGCGCTGCACAAATTAATATATATTTGTGCAAAGTAGTCAGGAGAGGAGAAATATGTTTCTTCTAAGAGGATGTAGGTGTGGCCACTGCAGTGCAGATTAAAAAAAAATCCTGATGATGCTGTGTTCTTGTTGTGTTTGAAGTAATAATTAGAGTCTGGCGTCAAGTTTGAATGATAACTATTACTTTCTTCACACAGATTTTCTAAGCTTGAGAGACCAGTTTCCCAAAGCTCTCTAGCAAAGCTCTTACGCTACTGGTATTACTCCATCAGAAGAAATTGTTAAAGGATGATCAGAAATACTAAGGGTGAGTCCTGGTTTTCCAGTATTTTCTCAAGATTTGGCTTCAAAAATGGAAGTCAGCATTTCTGACAGTAATCTCTCATAATTACAGCTGAAAATGATGCAACTGGAAAATTCTCAACAGCTTTGGAAATGGGACCTAATGCATTCAAAGCTGTAAGCCTTTACAATATTTCACAGACACTTTTTGCCAATATTCTCAGTTAGAGCTCATTATTTTTGTTCTTGAAGAATAAAACCCATTTATTTCACTGCTGATACAGATTTGTATCTGTTACTGCTTTGAATTTTCTGTTTTAACTCCCAGAAAGAGGTTGTTACTGCAGATGCCCCAGACTCAGCCAAAGGATTGGCTTTCTGTGCAGCTCAGCCATGTCCCTCGATGACAGGTATCAGATGCCCCAGCTGACTTCACTGCAACTCCAGTTCCTGTTTGTTTTTCTTCTTTAGGCTTATTAAAGCAACTCTTTGACTGAAAAGAAAGCACTTCTACTAAAACAGATACTTGGATTCCTTTTACTCCAAACTCCCATAACACTGTGTCCCAGATGACTTAATACTGAAAAGGATTCCAGTAAGTCTTGTATATGGATGTATGAACATAGAATCACAGAATCATGGAATGTTTTGGGTTGGAAGGGACCTCAAAGCCCATCCAATTCCACCCCTGCCATGGGCATGGACACCTCCCACTGGATCGGGGGCTCCAAGCCCCATCCAACCTGGCCTGGAACCCCTCCAGGGATGGGGCAGCCCCCACTGCTCTGGGCAACCTGGGCCAGGGCCTCCCCACCCTCACAGGAAAACATTTGTCCCTAAGATGTCATCTCAATCTCCCCTCTTTCAGCTTAAAATCATGAGCTGTAATACTGTAAAGTGTTAGAAAATGAGGAAATATAGAACTACGTTTGCCTGTGCAGCTTTGATTTGGCCTGGGTATGACAGTCCTTTACAGCTGAACCATCCTTAGTTCTATGTAAAAAATCTACAGCTTTTCAGGTAACGGACAGTTTTTGCTGGTTTTCAATCCTTTTTATTAAAAGTATAGTCTTCTGGTATTATTTATTGCTCATTAGCCAGTGCCATCCCAGAACCTAATTCCATCATGACAGTTTTTATGTTTATCTCCCTGGAGTGTTACGGTTCTTACACTTGCTCTAGGATAGGTAGTAGTGGTACAAGTAGGATGTATGCCTGTGGGTGGAGGGATAAAGAGTATTTACTATTAAAACACTGAAACCGTTCATTTCCTTCCTTCTCCGGGTTCCCTTCCAGTACAACGTGTCAAGTTCTGCTCCTGAACGATTTTTCTGAGTTTAATATATTATTAGTCAAGAGATTATCCTGGCTTCATGCTAAGCCTTTAGCTGGTAACAAAGCCTTTATGAAAACCTGTTGAAATGCTACGTACATAGCTTGGCTCCTGCCACACAGTCCTCTGCTGGCACTGTACATATATAATGCCTTTTCCAAGTCACAGCAGGTGGAAGCATGGTTTGAGAATCATAGAATCATAGAATAGAATCATAGAATCATAGAATCATAGAATCATAGAATGGTTTGGTGTGGAAGGGACCTCAAAGCCCATCCAGTTTCAACCCCCCTGCCACAGGCAGGGACACCTCCCACTGGATCAGGTTGCCCAAAGTCCCACTCTTCCAGAACAGACTGGAACATCCAGTAGCATTAATGTTTCAGGTAGCAACTGTTAAACATTGTTGGAAATACAAGAAGTATTTAAAGGCCACATGGTTTAGGAAGCTAAAAGGAGATTAACTGGCACCAAAATATGGGCTAAATAAAGAACTGAAGAGGGGTGCCTGCTACAACTTGCTTTTTGAAATGAGAAAAATGGAAACTAGTTATAAATGCAAACATGAAGAGGATGGCACTTTTCAAAGAGTGTAAAACTGTGGAGAGTTGTGGAGCGCCTGCCTCTTTCTAAAGCAGGATGATACCTACAAATACAGGCAGTCACTGAGGGTACCAGATTAACGTCTTGCCTGAAATACCAAAATCACTTTGTTCCATTTCTTCAGACAGGCATAATGGAATGAAAGAAATGAGTTCATAGGAAAGCCAGTCATTGTGTCCCCCAAACGGTGGACTGCTTCCCCATGAGATGGTGCTAAGGTCAGGCTGCTCTCCACGCAAAGTTGGAGGGGTGCCCTGAGAAACCACAGCATGGATGTGGTGATGTTCATCCTTGTGAGTCCTGTTCCCAGGACTTCTAAGCAAAACAGAGCTGAATGAACAAGTGAGAACAAAATTCTAAATATCAACCTCAGCCTGGATAAAAGCTTGGAAAATTATACATTTAGTGGTAAAAAATATCTAGAATAACATGCTAAAAAACCTCAACAGAGCCTGCAGTCATCGGAGTAGTACGTTATAGTTAAGTTTTCAAGTAGTATGGCAGAACTTAGTCTTATGGTGCGCAGCTTCTAGGGTAGGTTTTCAGGATCTCCAGCAACTCCATTCCTCCATCTCCCAGTGCTTCTGTGGTTGGTGTTGTATCAACAATATCAACCCTGCAGGTTGTGTAACAAGATAATGATGCAGCCCTCAGGGATGAAGGTGGAGGCGCTGGTAGGATGATAAAGCCCCACCATCCACCTACAGTATGAAATAATTGAGATTAGGTGAGGCTGCAGTCAAACATGAAACATTAAAAAACCTCTTCATTAACAATCATAGAACCAATTATACTGAAGTTCTATAAACTGTTCAATTAACAAATTAGAAAGCGTGAAATGACCTCTGTGATCTCCCAGTGTATAATGGAGAGTAGATTTCCCTGAGCTAGTTTGTATCATTTAAAGGGGGAAACATCACATCTTGATATAAGTATCAACAGAAAAAGCTACCATAATTCCTGGCAACCCTCTCAATGGTTCATTATGGGTAACTATAAATTATGATTGCAGGTCTTGGACCTTTGTCTGCCAAGCCATGTATATTTAAATGGATATTTACTACATAGGAATGTTCATAAAGGGCCCCCATTAACCTTCTCTTTGATAAGCTAAATAGGTGGAACTCCTTGAGCCCCAGAATTGGAAGAGAGTATCCTTGCCCTTTAATCATGTCTCATGTCTATTCTATGAAATCCCTCTAATTTTTCATCACTCTTTTTGAATTTAGGACGCCACACACAACATTCCAACTTGCCTTGCATCAGAGAAGTATAAACCTTTCTATTCTTGCTCAGTATTTCCTTGCTTGGGCAATCAAGAGGTGGATTCCCTATTCTAGTCACCATGTTAGAGAAGCAGCAGTGGTGATCAGCCTCCAACTCCTTTTCAGTTGACACTGCTTGCCAGGAGAGAACTTCCTAGGAGATGGGCTTGGCCCTTGTTCTTCTTTCGAGAATATATGTTATGCTTATTTACCCGTATAAGGCAGAAATGTTTTCATACTAATATTGTAGAAGAATAAGGCATAAGGGGGCTTGTCAGAGGGTACCGTGAAGTATCTGCGAAGGAGGAAGCTGATGACAGGACAGGTCTTCTGAATCCCATACTGGCAACAGTACTGCACATTTACATTTGAAGTTGAATTGCAGAGGCCATGACCAGATACGTCATCAGCTGATGGATAGAATCCCATTATCAGACTAAATGCTAGCATTTCTTTTCAGATGCATTTAAAACTCTCCTGGTGAAATAAAAGAATAGGGCTGGAACTATTTCACCTAGCTGCCTCCTGCCAGTGCCACACATTCTATTTGATAAATAATGCTACACAAACTTAGGAAATAAAATATTTTCCCAGGTAGGAGGAAAATAAGACCAAATTGGAAATACAGACAAAAGAAAATATTATCTTAGTTAATTCTTCCTTGTCGTCTTGTACAGTAGCTTTCACTGAAATGCTGCTCTTGATTCTGTCCTCAGTTTCCTACTGTAAGGAACAGAGACAGCCTTCAGCGTTGATTTGTGTTGGGTAGAGCAACAAACCTTCTGCACCTTGTAGACCAAGCAAAAGAGATACTATACTAAAACGCCTAACTTTAGACCACATTTCACAATGAGTTTCACTTCTTCGTTCGGTCAAACCCTGTGCACCAGACAGGACTGGCTCTGATAAGCTTCTCCTGTAAGATGCTATAACCGAGGCTGAAATCTAGGCCAGAGCTAGGACAGTTCTTGGGAAGCTCTCTGGACTTCCTGGAGGGCAAGGTGTGGCTCTGTACGTGGGAGGTAAATGCCAGGGATTTTCTGTTACTACTAATTAGGTGCAGCTTGAGTTTCATTAATAAGTGCTACATATGCATACTGGGAAAAAGAGTTTATCTGACACTGGGATTATTACAGGTTGCCAGCTGACTCTCTGACAATGTTCATTCACTTTGTCATTTTGTGATTAGCACTTATAAATGTCCTCAGCACGTTCACATCTCACCAACACAGAAGGAAAAAAGTTCTGCCACGGAAGGTTTATAATGCAAAAGAGAAGGAAACCTCCTGATGAGCAAAAGCAGACAAGGGGGGGGTGGGAGTGTTCGTTAGAGCTTGGCATTGTTTGCCCTGAAGACCTTGGAAGTTAATAACAAAGGAGCCAGCTAGCAGAAGTTTACTGATAAGTGGGAACTGGAAGGTAGAAAGCTGCTGCATTTGGCTCAGGAGTTTGAAAACTGCCAGAGGAGAGTGCGTCTGCACAAAGTTCAAGAAGAAAAATATTCATCCCAAGGAAGACTTCCTACTTCATCCCTAAGACCCCGGCCCAAGACCATCAGGAGGCACAACGCAGGTGCAAGTCTGGAGTGAACTTTCCAGAACTAATTATAATACGAAGCGGGGAAAGGGTATGAATATGTAGTAGGCGCTTATACCCATGTATGTCTTTACACCATAAGTAGCTGCTTGTTAAGTTGTATGGTAAGCAAGTGAGGAGGAGAACCCCCTGCACCCCAGCGCTGGAAATAAACATACCTGCTTTACAACTCACTTTGTGTTACAGGGTTTGATTCCGCAAAACAATTTGGCACCCTAGACGGGACACCGTCTCTGCCCGGCTGCAGGATTGGTGGGGAGCGGGACATTCTAAGGGCACCCTGGTAAGCTATTCCTCCAGAGAATCCCCCATCTCTACCCGATCGCTGTGGGGAGAGAGACGGCTCATCAGCGGGCGGACCAGGTATGTGATTTATGGATGACATGGTAGGATAATTTGGATTTACCTGCAGGGTAGGAGGGGACAAGTCTGTGAATCGTGGATGGGACGCCTCGCGTGATGACAAAGGGTTAGGGTCACTTTGCTGAGATCCCGTAAGGCCACGAGGTGGGATATGAATCCCCTACTTGCACCGGGTGAGGAGGCGGCACTGCCCGCCCCTGGGTCAAATAGCGAATTCGCTGCTGTGGTCTGGTATGGGTGCTCCCTGCTGTGACAGCAAAGCACCAGGTAAAATATAATCCCAAGATTCTCGTTAGACGGAGAGTGAGGGATTATGGTATAATCCCAAGATTCTCGTAAGGTGGGAAATGCAGGGTGAGGGATTATGGTATTATATATGGTATTACAGATAAGATAATATTATAGTATATAATATTATTATGAATTGGGTACTCCTTGCTGAGGAAGCAAGAGTGCTGCATATGAGATAGCTTTCATCTTCTACACCTGTTGCAAATCTTCAGTATCGGTACCGTCTATATTTTGACATTGTTAAGAGCTCATTTTAAATTTCTTATATGTTGTGGAGTGTTTGTATGTGAGTGCGTGGTTGCGTGAGACCTGCAATTGAGCACGAAGCGAGTGCGGAGTTCCTATCTGCAGTTCTGCTCTCCTGCAAAGGAAGCAGCCAGAGACGAACGAAGCGAGTGATCACTGCTATACATTGTGTGTTTTATGTCATAAGTATACTCTGTGAATTGTTCGATGTATAACAGAGTACCCGCGGAACTGAGAGAGACAGCTTACCAGGGGACGTTCTTCCTCCATAGACAGGAGCCAGAGGTGGACTGAGCTCAAAACGTTGAAAGACTTGCAAATTGTTTAGAAGCCCTGTTTGTCTTGATCCTAGGAATGCACCTACGAAGCCTTTTAATTCCAAACGTCCATTGAGCCGGCAAATGGGTATATTTACATCAGACCTTTGGAATGGAAGGCTGCAAAGGATGAAATTTTAAAATACCTAGCATAGAAGGAGAAAAGAAAAAAAAAAAAAGGAGAAAAATGGGAGAAGCCGAATAGTGTCTGAGAGTGCCCCTCCTTTTCCCCCCTTCCCGGTATACCAATTATGAGTTAGGTGCTGTGTGTGTGACTTAACCCTTCCCCTCCCGGAATGTGAGTTAAGTGTTCTGTCTGACAGAAAAGAATAATTTGAAAGTGTAAAAGCAAAAGGTTTGCGTAGACAGGGGGGCCAGAATTCTGCAGGCTGTGGGAATGGATCAGATTTGGTGTTGGGACTATCATAAAGTTTTATTGTGCTGTTCAGCTAGGTTGGGATCACTCTATTGTCCTGAGTGTCTGTAATCTGTAGATGAGAATTGTTGTTGTTGCTAGTCTTGTGGGATGTCCCTGAGAACTTAGAGACAGGACATTTGTAAGTGTAAAAATGGTTTGTGGAAGTTGAAGAAAGGTAGAGTTGGAAGGTAATATAATGGGGGCAAAACCGAGCAAGAATTTCCTCAGGCAAGCCCGTTAGGATGCATATTACAGCACTGGAAGGAATTGGCCAGGGGAGCCGGAGGCTCAATGAGTAAGAAGAGGATTGCAGTACCGTTTTGCAACTAATGTTGTTTTTAAACAGAGGGAAAGTGTAATGAAGTGTTTTTCACCCTCCAAAACCATCTGGACTGGCAAAGGGACAGTGGGATTTTGCCGCCGCAGGACCCTATGGTACTCACCCTTGAGCAGGAAAATAACAATTTAAAGGTAAACTGAGGTGGTGTTGCGTGACAAGCAGTATTGAGCAAGGATGCACTAGAATAAATAAAATTCACCAGACACCAGAACAGAACACGATTTATCTGATTTGCTTAAGCCTCCCCCTCGATCACAGGAATGGGATACGGGCTCAGACACTTCCCCCTCCCTCCCCCCCCCCCCAAATAGCCCGGTATCTTCCTGCGTCAGGGAAAGGTCTGCTTTGACAGTTTTACAGGCACCTCTCTGGGAAGAACGAGACAAAAACAGAAAAAAAAAAGAGAAAAAAAAACCTCGAAAAAAACCCCAAAACATGGGATTTTGAGAATCCCATTGATTCTGCAAAACACTCCTGGTAAATCTCTGAATTATCCCATTGGTCTCCCTGAGATTTTGGTTGCCCAGAGCAGCGGTGGCTGCCCCATCTTGGAAGTGTTCCAGGCCAGGTTGGATGGGGCTTGGAGCCCCTGATCCAGAGGGGAGTGTCCCTACCCATGGCAGTGAGTGGAACTGGAGGGTTTTAAGATCCCTTCCAACTCAAACCATTTGATGATTATGGATGATATTGTAAAATTCCTATAAACATTTTTTAAAGAGTATTTTTGGCTTCATTTTGATATCTCACGGCATCACAGGTTTTCTGGCCAGAAGGAAGCACCATGATTTGAGGTCTCTTCCAACCTAGTGATTCTGTGTGATTCTCCAGCCTGACCTTTTGCACAGCACAGGTGACAATTAGATCAACTGATATCTATGTAATTTGTAGTGGAGCTAGAATGGATCCTTTAAAAAAAAAAAAACAAAACACTTTCTTGATTTCAAGATTTTTGGGGGACAAGGAATAATTCACAGGCCTATCTATTTAATTTTCCCCCCAAGGCTTAGCTCATCTAAAGGTTTGGGTTGTTTGGTTTGGGTTTCATTTTTCTTAAATCAAGAAATGTCTCCCGGTTCAGCTTCCAAAGACATCATCCTTTAAATGATTTGTCTGATAAACTGAAGATTTCTATGATTACAATTATTCCCGATTTAGGTAATTCCAGGTGAGTTAGCTCTTAGGTGATTCACGAATGGGCTAAAGAGATTAGGCTTTTTAAGTCTTTTCGGTAAGAAGAGTTTCTAGATCCCAAATCAACCATATTGTTCTGCATAACCAGCTTCTCATTTTTTTCTCAGTATCAGGCCAAGACACATTGCTCCACCAATGAAATTCCTATTGCGATAGTGTGCTCCTCAGATTTATCCACAAGGATAGCATTTCTGTGCGCTGTTAATTGCGTTTCTGTGTCGCAACTGTTCATAATGCAGTTCTCCATCAGAGAACTGATGTGTGTCTTCCCTAGAAATATTAGCATACACTTCACTATAGAATGATAGAATGGTTTGAGTTGGAAGGGACCTTAAAGATCAGCCAGTTCCACCCCCTGCCATGGGCAGGGACACCTCCCACTGGATCAGGTGGATCAAAGCCCCATCCAACCTGGCCTTGAACCCCTCCAGGGATGGGGCAGCCCCCACTGCTCTGGGCAACCTGGGCCAGGGCCTCTCCACCCTCATCGTGAATAATTTCTTCCTAATTTCTAACCTAAATCTTCCCTCTTCCAATTTAAAGCCATTGCCCCTTGTCCTATCACTTCACGCCCTTAGGAAAAGCCCCTCCTCAGCTTTCCTGAAGCAGCAAAACGAGTGCAGCAAAACACCAGGGTGGAAACAGCAGATGCTTTTTCAGTCCCTTTGCCACGGGCAGCTGTTGGTTAAACTCCTCAAAAAGCCTTAAGTATATCAGATTACAATTACCATGTTTATAAGATTTCTATTTGGGGAAGCATTTCAGTTTTCTGCCTGAGGCACTTGAAGCTCCAGCAAACTCCTTTATCTTCTGCGTTGTTTTGCCTTGCATACAATTAATGTATTATCTAATTGGTTCAATCTACCAGATAACTAGAAGTGCTGACAGACTCGGTAGGAAATCAAACGCCCAGCATTCAGCAGGTGGATGGGCCCAGATCAGGATAATGGCCGGCTATGCCATCTTGATAGCACCTGTGGGAAGAAATTCCTGTAATGTCAGTTAGAGCTATATGTTTATGATTGTGCCGACATCCATCCATAAAGCAGCTGAGAAGTATTTTCTTTAAATCCTAATGAGCTTTCAAGCTGGACACTGGCATGCAGAAGGAAAGCCTTCGAACAATATTAGGAGGTTGTCCCCCGCTTGCTGGGAGAGAGATAATGTGGTTTTTTCCATGCATAAGCAGCGAGCTTCACACAACTACACTGCACATCGGTTTGCAATGATCCCAACAGAAACAGCTTCGGAAACTGGAACTACAAATAACTCAGAATTCCCTATTAGCTCTGCTAACAGCAGAAATGAAATGATTTCTAGAGATACTGCTGCAATCTCTGGCAATCAGCTGGCAAGATAAAGTTACAGAAAGTCTTTGGTGAGCATATTTGCAATTAAATCCACCAGATCTTAATTACCATGGAAACTACTTATCCTCGAGGCACTAAGGACAGCTGAAATAGTTGTCTCTTGACAAAAATGGGAGTGAGGCTCATAAGAATATAGGATTGTGCATAATGAGGCCTTTGATCTTTCACTTACATCTGTGTCAAGTAGAAATAACCTCAGCAAAGCACGCTGAGGGACACTGTTAAATTTGTTTATAGGACAGAAGCAGGTTTGGGACACTGTGTAGTTGAGGTTATTTCTAGATCCTTTTCCATTATCTTCATGTGTTCACCTTAACAGACTTCTTTTTCACTTTTCTAGTAAACATAGTAACGCAAAGCCATATTTGTGTATAAAATCAGGAGGCATACTCCAAGCTTTGAGACAACCTTTGGGACAAACAGAAATAATCAGTCCCTCTGCTCAGGATCTTTCAGCTCGAAATTAAGAAAGGCTCTACTTTAGCCCATCTCACAAATCCCTGAGCATTCCATCTCTACAGAACAGGGTAGAGTCTTCCCACCCGCAGGAATCTACGGCCTGGTGACCCCACGGCTCCCTGGGCCAGCTCCTTACACTGACCGATAACCCTTTCAGGAAAGAATATTTTTAAATGCAACCAGATTGGTCATATTTAATGCACTTTAAGGGATGTTTCCAATACACGTGTCCAGCTGTGCCTTTGTACTTGGGGGCGCAGACGCGCTCTGACAGGGGCTGATGCTCCAGCCTGCTTAGCAACACTGCTGCCTCCCTCGCTCCCAGCGCGCATGCGCGACGCCCTCCCTGCGTCCCCGCTCTCCCCACCTCCCGCTCCCCCTCTGCGCGCATGCGCGTCACCACCTCCCGTCTCCCCCGCACGCCTCGCCCCTGCTCGCCCCACCCACTGTGCGCATGCGCGGCGCGAACTCCACCTCCCACCCGCCCCATGGGCACCCAGCCTCTCCTTCCATGCGCATGCGCGGAGCGCACTGCCTCCCGCCCTCGGTGCACATGCCCGGCGAGCGCGCCACCGGCCCTCTATTCTCTCGCCCTCCCTGTGCCCATGCGCAGCTCGTCCAGACGACTCCTGAAACCTTTTGCGCATGCGCAGCGCCTGCCCCACCGCCTCCCGGTCCCCTAGTGCGCATGCGCAGGGTCCCATGACACTGCCTGTCCCTCTGTGTGCATGCGCCCCGCGCTGCGCGCCTACTCCGTGATCCCCACTGCGCATGCGCGGCGAGCCTTCCGCCTCTGCCCCCCGGCATGCGTAGCGGCCGCGATGGCGGCGGACGAGTCGGGGTGAGGGGTGGAAGGTGAGGGGTGAGCTCCGGCCCCGGGGCAGCATGGCCGGCCGCGGCAGCGCCCCCGCGGAGGGCGAGGATGCGGGGCAGTCGCCCGCCCCGCAGCGCGTGCTGTTCCCGCCCACGTTCAGCGTGTCCGAGATCAAGAACAAGCAGCGGAGGCACTTCATGTTCGTGCGCTGGAAGCAGCAGCAGCGCAAGGTGCGGGGGGGCCGGGCTGCCCTGGGCAGGGGGTTCAAGAGGGGCCTGCTGCAGCGGCAGGGAGCTGGTGGAGCGAGTCCAGAGGAGACCACAAAGATGATCCGAGGCCTGAAGCACCTCCTGTGCAAGGACAGGCTGAGGGAGTTGGGGTTGTTCAGCCCAGAGAAGAGAAGGCTCCAAGGAGACCTTAGAGCAGCTTCCAGTGCTGAAAGGGGCTCCAGGAAAGCTGGGGGGAGTGGGGGGTGTGGCTTTCTCCAAAGGCATGGAGTGATGGGTCGAGAGGCAATGGCTTTAAATTGGAAGTGGGAGAAATTCTTCACAATGAGGGTGGGGAGCCCCTGGCCCAGGTTGCCCAGAGCAGTGGTGGCTGCCCCATCCCTGGAGGGGTTCCAGGCCAGATTGGATGGGGCTTGGAGCAACCTGATCCAGTGGGAGGTGTCCCTGCCCATGGCAGGGGGTGGGACTGGATGGGCTTTGAGGTCTCTTCTGGCCCAAACCATTCTATGATTTGAGTTCATCATTTTCTTAACTCTCAGTGCCTGCATCCTTGAGCAAAGGCCAGGATGTTTATAGATGACGTTAATGGTTTTAAGCTGAAACAGGGAAAATTGAGGTGAAATCTTAGGAAAAAAAAAGAAAATGTTTTGCTGTAAGGGTTGAGGGGCTTTGAAGTCTCTTCCAACGCAATCCTTTCCATGCTTCTATGTTTCTACTTTGCGGGTTTAGGCTGGCAAAGCCTGTGTCTGTGCTCTGATACACCCAGGCAATACTGCAGGCAGTGAGCACTCAAGAGGTAATGCCAGTCTGCATCACAGTGGAGTTTGTTCATCTGAAAGGGCAAATTCAAAGTCCCCTGCTGAGAGGGAAATTTACAGTGTTTTTTTCCTTATGTTCCACCTGTAAGTGAAGAAGACGACACTGGTGACTGTGACCGTAGCCAAATGTCTGAACTGCATCTATTGCCTTTCTCTGCAAGATCATAGAGAGACCAAAGGCTGTAAGACTTGGGCAGTGGGACCGGTAACGGTTGTGGCTAATGGGGTGTTCTCCCTTTCTCCTTAGGAGAAACTGGCAGCCAGGAAGAAGCGGAAAAAGGAGCGGGAAGCCCTGGGAGACAAGGTGAGAGCTGCAGGGAGATTGGTTGGACCTCCCCTGGGTGGTGGCTGCAGCCTCACCAAGTGTGGGGGGCTGAGAGTGAGGGGTTTCTGAGAACACAGGGAGCTGAAACTGCTCTCTTTAATATTTTCATTGATGATCTGGACAATGAGTGCCTCCTCAGCCAGTCTGCAGATGACACCAAGCTAAGTGGTGCAGTTGTACCTGAAGGATGGGATGTCATCCAGAGGGACGTGGACACTCTGGAGAAGTGGGTCTGTGTGAACCTCATGAGGTTCAACAAGGCCAAGGGCATGGTCCTACGCCTGAGTTGGAGCAATCTGTCCGCGGGGGGGGGTGGGACGATGTCATTGAGAGCAGCCCTGAGGAGGAGGAGGACTGGGATGCTGACTGATGAGAAGCATGACATGAGCTGCACTCGCAGCCCAGAAACCAACCGTGTCCTGGGCTGCATCCAAAGGATGGATGGCCAGCAGGGCAAGGGAGAGAATTCTGCCCCTCTGCTCTGGTGAGACCTCACCTGAAGCCCTGCGTTCAGTTCTGTAGTCCTCAGCACAGGAAAGACTTGGAGCAAGTCCAGAGAACAGACTGAGAGAGTTGGGGTTGTTCAGCCTGGAGAAGAGAAGGCTCCAAGGAGACCTTATAGCGACCTTCCAGTATTGAGGGGGACTCCAGGAAAGCTGGGGAGGGCTTTTGATCAGGGAATGCAGGGATAGGATGAAGGGAAACGGTTTGAAGTTGAAAGAGGGGAGACTGAGATGAGATCTTGGGAAGAAATGCTTTCCTATGAGGGCAGTGAGGCCCTGGCCCAGGTTGCCCAGAGCAGTGGTGGCTGCCCCATCCCTGGAGGGGTTCCAGGCCAGGTTGGATGGGGCTTGGAGCCCCTGAGCCAGTGGGAGGTGTCCCTGCCCATGGCAGCGGCTGGAACTGGATAGTCTTTGAGGTCCTGTACAACCCAAACCATTCTATGGCTCCTCTGGGGGCACCACGCTATGTAGTGCGGATATCGAACAGCCAACTTGAGGGAAAAGGGCTGAGTAAAACAAGTTTAGTGATGCCTTAATCAGGTAGAGTGAGCCATGAGCTAATAACGGTGTAAGTGCAGGCCCTCCCTGAAAAGCCTTCTCTGCCCAGTGTAATTGCTGTGGCTTTGTGTTGGTGTTATTAGGAATTATGCTCTAGTAAGTAATTTCTGTATAAATTAAAACAATCAGATTTGACCAAACCCTGTCCAGGCCTGGTGGCTGCTTGTTTCCAAGCCTTGCCATGAACCAGGGGTTTGCTCCTTTTCCTGAAGTGCTTCAAAAGCGTATTGGTAGTTAAAACACTCGGCTGTGAGTTCCTGTGTTAGTATAATAGCATAAGAGTTGGATAAGGAAATGGTAAACATTCTAGGCTAATTGTTGTTAATTTATAGATGTCCAGCTTAAATGTGTGTTGAAAGTAGAGCTTTTTTCCTTCTACAGAAGAGAAATGGATAGAAACTTCCCCTGGTTTTCTTTTGTTTTGTTTTAGAACTCTGTTTCTCAGACTGAAATTAAGCAGTGTCACTGTTCTAGTGATGCTTCTGCTCCATGTGATGCTCCCAATACATGTGCATTTTTTAATCCAGGTGATGTAACTTCCTTTTTAATAGCTTGTATGAAATAAATAATCCTTCTAGTTCTGTGTAGAAGTATACGCAATGTCATGGTAGAATGGATGTGGTTTCCACAATACACTTAAATTATGTGTGTAAGTACGTGTTGTGTTAATAAACTTATTTATTTTAGGCGCCTCCAAAAGCTGTACCAAAGACTATTGAAAACCAGAGAGTGTATGACGAAACAACTGTAGATCCCAACGATGAAGAGGTAACTGCTTAATTTCTGCATATGGGATTAAGTTAACCGTTTTTTTCCAAGAAAGGACATAAAATAGATTGATGAAACTTGGCATTTCCTGTTAACCTCTCCTGTTAAGGTGTTGGTGATTTACTTTTTACACGTGGTGGGTTTGCTAAGAGGTGATGTCATTTTTTCATTATCTATACTAGATAATTGCCTTTTGCATTACTGGTATTGATAGTAAAACTTGCCAGTGTTCATCACACTAGAGTCTTAAAAATGTAAAAACCAAAGGCCTTGTGATGATTAATTATAGGATAGGTCTTGTGAATTGAAATTATTACAAGTACTATACTTAGTTTCATCAGAATTTAGGTCAGATTGGACAATTGTTCTTCAATTATTTCATATACAGTGGATTAACAGGACTTCTGTTCTTCCAGGTTGCTTTTGATGAAGCAACTGATGAGTTTGCACCATACTTCAACAGACAGACAGTTCCCAAGATTCTTATTACAACGTCAGACAGACCTCGTGGGGTACGTATGTTGTACTTGGAGACTTCTGAGCAGTCAGCTGCTTATAAGATAACAAGGATTTTGTACTATGATTGGTAGATTAAAGCTAAAAACAATAGCTCTCACATGGATTTTTCTTCTGCTGTTTTGTTTGGTGACTATCAATAACCTTGTCTGTGGTGTAATCTGTTAGTTTCTCTGGTACTGTGTCCCCCTCTCAACAAAAAACAACCTCATGGGTATGTTCTTGTATGCAAATGATCTGTATTACCTAATTGAGGAGATTACTGACATTTTGAGAGAAACATAAACAGAGTAGCTTTAAAACCAGGATAAAGCACACCTCCAGCAGTTTATCTGGAAAGTTGGATGTGAGTACCTGAATTAACAGTTATGTTGTATTTTGAAGTGTTACGAACGTACTGTAAACCAACGTTTGTAAATAAATGAGTTTGGAGGTGATGCTTTAGGAATTTTCCTGCCTTTCCATGATTGAGGGAACAAAAAGAGTCCTTTAAAAAAAAAAAAGTCCCAGTGTGCAAATAAAGGGCAAATTAAGTGTTCTTCCACTGAATGAACCAAGAAATTTAATTGCTTGTCTTCAGATATTTATAGAGATATGGGAAGAAATGTATCGTCAGGGAGGGCAGCTGGAATGAGCAACCCTTCATTCCTGTGATGTTTGAATTTGGTGCCGTATTTACCTCCTTGCAACCTCCTTGCAACTCTCCACACCTGTTTTGCAGAGAACGGTGAGGTTCTGTGAACAGCTGTCTACAGTGATACCAAACTCGCACGTCTACTACCGACGAGGACTGGCTCTGAAAAGAATTATTCCACAGTGCATTGCAAGGGACTTTACAGATTTAATAGTCATTAATGAAGATCGCAAAATACCAAGTATCCTTTGGAGTATTTATTAAAACAGATACATTGGCTCTGGGTGTGTTAGGGACTAAACTAAAGAGAATAGTTTTGTAGTGTGAATCAAAGATCTTCTTCAGCCTGGATTTTTTCTCTTCACCATGCAGCTTACAGCAAAACTAGAGTTAAAAGTCCCAGTGCCAACATGAATATCTGACGGGTAACGAAATTGTAATTATTGAAGTGTATTGCCTTTTTTTTCCGTTTGTAATGCATGGATGGATAAGCAGCATTGTTTCAGTAAATTTAACAGTTTGATTAACAAGTTTTTCTGACCAAGGATTCCCATTTAGTTTTGCTGACTAGATAAAACATCATTAAATGAGAAAGTGCTAGAAGATAACTCTGTTGAGCTATTGAAACGAAAATTAATGGACGTCCTTCAGAACACTAGTTTACTACTTTATGAATGTATTTTCACAAATGTAATGAAACCTTGTAAATCAGGTGTAGATAAGGATGTAATACTCTAATAGAATATTCGCTTGGCAGCAAATGTTCCTCTGTAAATTGAGTTTTACCAGCCCTTTCTTTAACTCAGTGAACAGATGGTCTTGTTCTAAGTCACCTGCCTGATGGCCCAACCGCTCATTTTAGGATGAGTAGCGTCCGTTTGCGTAAAGAAATTAAGGTGAGATTCCAACAAAATGAAAAAGTGAGTTTCATGATGAATATGTTCACTCTACTTGAACTGCCAAAATTGGTTGCACTTCTGTGTGAATTAACTGGTCTTTTAAAGGTGTTTTTCATAAGCTAATGGGGAGGGCAGCGACTTGTATGTGGGAGGTGTCCCTTCCCAGGGTGCTGGCGTTGGAACTGGATGGGTTTTAAGGTCCCTTCTGACTGTTCTTTGAATTCTCATCTGTTATTTTCATTTCAGCGAAAGGGGAAGGAGCCCACGGAACACGTACCTGAAGTCATCCTGAACAATTTTACAACGCGCCTTGGCCATTCTGTTGGTCGCATGTTTGCTTCGCTCTTCCCACACGATCCTCAGTTCATTGGAAGACAAGTGGCAACATTTCACAACCAGAGAGACTACATCTTTTTCAGATTCCACAGGTGACGTTTTCCACAAAACTCACGAAGAAGAGAGAATGTTTTTGTAACTTGCTTCCTAATTTTTACAAGAGAGAATGGTTTTGTAACTTGCTTCCTGATTTTTACTTTTTTCTTCCCCAAGATACATCTTTAAGAGTGAAAAGAAAGTGGGAATTCAAGAACTTGGGCCACGTTTTACATTAAAGCTGAGGTCTCTTCAGAAAGGAACCTTTGATTCCAAGTTTGGAGAATATGAATGGATTCATAAGGTATGGCTAACGATAACAGTCCTGCTTGCAAAAGGAGACTAAATCTGACCGTCATGAAATGTAACCACAAATCTTAGCCTAAAAAAGTGGTATAAATGCGGTTCTCAATATGGAAGCATTTAACTGAAATATTTAGAGGTATTATTTTGAGAAACACACAAAGTAGACGCATTCTGCGATACTGTAAGTTAAAAATAAAAATAGCAAGCATGAGGAGTATCAATATACTATGACTACTTATTTGCAGAATGCCGCTTCTTTAGCATATACGGACAAATAAATGTGAAAAATGCTCCCCTGGTGTAAGCTGTTATTAGAACTCTCATAAACTTGACTGGTTTTATGCAAGCTGAGGGCAAGAATGATAATGTAGAAATGATTAAGCTGTTTACAGTAGTATCACTTCTTAATAGTGAATGGAAAGGAGCACTGACCTCTGCACATAAAGTGAAATGGTAGTACTACTACAGGAAATGATAAACTACTTTTCCAGTCATTGTTACCATGGAATTGCAGTTAATTGGCAAAACTTAGAAGCAAGTATCCAAAATATATACCAGCAAGGAAATTCTAATACTCATGGTGTAGTCCATTAAATGGATTTTGTTTGTTTCAAAGACACTTTGTCTGCTGTCAGTGAACAGAGAACTGCTACATGTTCTGTAGTTCTAAATCACTGATCTAATTCTCCCTTGTTAGTCTTCTAAAGCTGACTATAAAGGCTCAACCTCACTAACTGTGACCCATTTCACTGCTTATCCTACTGTAAACTGGACTGGTCATTCTTATCTGTATCCTGTTGCATGAATTTATTGGTTAATTACTTTTCTTTTGAATTTCAGCGCCGAGAAATGGACATGAACAGGAGAAAATTTCACTTATAAGGGACAGCTCCCTGCCAGTGGCTGCTGACCAGAAATGCAACTGCTTTGAACTATGGATTATCTCAGACTCTTGCCTAATGATAATGATACAAACAGTATCTGTCTGCAGAAAAAGAAACTGCAAACATTAAAACTTCTACAGGAGCAGATCAAGCACCATCTGTCTTCCTAAGTACCTAAATCCAGCATGAAAAGGACAGTGACTTTCCCGTTTAACAGAAAAAAACCATGGCAATATCGGAGCAGGCTGTAATTTAGTTATCACTCAAGATCTGCCATGGCTGCTGCTCTGCTGTAGGGTTAAAATATACTTTTCAACATCAAAGACATTAAATATTTTGGCTGAAGTTATTTTAAAAATAAAGTATTTCTAGTTATACAGCTTTATTTTTTCTGTTAAGCAGCTAAACCCAGACCTCTTCCATTAATCAGGTAAGAGCTAAGTATTTTAAGCCTCCAACTTCCAGTACGCTGTTCCCTGACATTATGGTGATAGTTTTTTGAGACCATTTCTTGAACACCAAGTAGGCTGCGTGCAATGCAGGAAGTCTGTGGTGTTTTATTTCATCAACATCTTGCATAAAGTAGCAATATTGCTGAAGGTACAAAGATTAGATGTTTCGCTCCCTATAAGCATCTCTTCTTTAAATGTCATTTTTAGAAGAGACTATACCCAAAGCAGTTGGTAGTCTTGTATAGAAAAAGAATTAAGGGCCAATGGGAAGGAATTTGTAAGGCTGGCTTTCAGGAAGTCCCTAAGCTCGTTTCATCAAAAAATGCTGCTCAGTTGAACATGTGAGGTCACCGGGCAGGGTTTTTCCTATTAAAATCTTCAAAATGCTTCTTCAGCTTCAGCGCTGTACTCGGGTTGGTGTTACCTGCAGAATAAGGTACTGTTCTGCCTGAAGTTTGCACATTCACTGGCAGCTAAAAAGCAAAGTTTTCCTTGAATTACTTTCCTTTCACGGGCAGCTATAATCATATTTAGGTAAATGTGAAAAAGCACTGAAGATGGGTCATAGTAAATCATATACTAAGGAAGAATTACTCTTCAAGATAAAGAATGAAGTTACTCTGTCTTTTCTTAATGTCTGATATGAGACAGCGGTATAATTGAACTACAATGGCCAAAAAAAGGTTTTTCTGTCCTCCTATTACACTTCCGAGTACAGTGATGAAGCCCCAAGTTCTGTGAGGCAACCAAGCAAACTTGTAGCAGTGTGGAATACTTAAGACCCCTGTACATGCTCTGCAGCTGCGGCAGTGATGCAGCAACTGGTTGGGTGTCAACATATCCAGAAGTTAAACAACTTGTTACAGTAATTTCCAAACAAGATTAAGTCAAGACACTTTTATTTTTTTTTTTGCTTGGTGTATAAAACCGATTCTCGTATGAAACAGAAGTATTGGAACTAGCATACAGTTCATTTGGAGAGGTAGGTGGTAAGAAGTTTGACGAGAGTAGCAGTTTTACAGTTGTTAGATTTGGCACGTTAGAGCTAAGCTTTTGTACAGACTTTAAACCAGGTCACTCCCCGAGGCACTTTGCCCACACACACATCTGCAGCTAGGAGGAGATGCTAAAAGATCTGGAAAAACAACAACAAAATGTAGTTAGAAGAGTATCATCAATGCTAAATGAAGCAACTCTATGTCTAAGGTACCTTCAGAGTTAGGCAGGGACAGCTATTTAGAATGAAAACATCTCTTTTTCAACAGCTGTTTTATAGACCTGTTATAAAATAAACTTTAAACCCATCCCAAAGAGTAGAAGAAGATAATCAAAGCTGTTAGAAAAGAACTGAAGCTTAGTATTTCCTGCAGCTGCGAAGCGGAAGGACAGAAAAACTTGTTGCCAGTCGCTTGGTGCCTGCAGAAATGCCAGGCACCTCCTGTGGCTTTGAGGAGCAGGGGAAGTCTGTGTAACATCACGTTTCCTCTTCACCCTGCAGAGGTGGCGCTGGCTCTGCAAACAGCAGCTCGACTGGCTCATCGTGAAAACACCAGCTTCACAGCTAAGAAATTGCCTATTTTTGAGGAAGGGATACAGTGAGAGGAAGGAATTTTCCATATCAGTGGGTGTAACTAAAACCGCTGTTCTAACAACAGTAGAAATAAGTGCTCTGTTCCAAACTCAAAGGGGGAAGAAAAGGGCTGTAATTGAGAAAGAAAACATTAAGCCTTTTATGCCCTTTGTGTGCACACGTGTGTGAGACAGAGGAAACATTATTTCCAGACATCCCCACCCCGGCATTACTAGACCTTGGCAAAGGTCTGTGGGGAACTGTGTGTGTCACTGACTAAAGTACAGTTTATTTGGTTTTGTATAGGTTATCGGTCTATAATGCTTACATATGATCTGATTTCTTGAATTACTGATTAAAGCTGAAGCTACAAGAGTGTGAACACGTCAGTGTCCAAGAATATCATCTTTTAAATGAAAATAGGTGATAAAATTCAAAACAGAAATCACTTCAGAAGCACATTTCAGTTACACTGCTGTAACTGACTGCTCAAAACAATGAGGAAAGTGCTTTTAGTTTCATTTGTTAGTTAAGCATCAACCTCTCCACTGTTACTACTCTGGTCTTTTTTTTTGTATCAACCACCTTGTTCATACACAAGACTTTTTGGGAACTTTCTACAGTCTGCTTGAGGGGAGAACAATTTTAATGAACGACTCTTAACAACTTGGTCTGACTGCTCAACTTTAAGGCTGCCTAAGTAACACAACTTAAATCTAACAAACTACACTTCCTTAGATGACATAAGTCAGCTACAAAGCCCAGATTCTTCAAGGTTAAGACTTGCTATTTTTAAGGATTGTGAACTATGGTTAACTTAGAAATAATGTATGATATATGCTTTAAGCCTCAAGAGATCTAAGTCAAGGGGCAAAGGAGAAGAGGAACATGGTAAAATTATTATTACTGTGGGCAAAATATCAAATTATTGTGACTCAGAGTCTTAGTGAGGCTACTGTGGATCCAAACCTCACCTTTCTAAACAGGTTAGTCTAAAATCTAAATAAGTTAGTCTAAAATAAGCAGATTTTTCAAAGAATGCCAGATTAGTTGTCATCACTGTGACAGCAGTAGTGCTAATGAACCTATAAAAGTCTTGGAATTAAAATCTGAATGAGTATTCAGTTGTTTGTAGTTGTTTAAGTGGAGTATGGGCCTTGGTACAATTCCTGGACTGCTTCCTTTTGATTTAGAGGGCACTTCCTATCGGGGACAGTGCTTTCTTGGAGACTACCACTGACCTATCTTTGGAAGTGCTCGTTACAAGTTTAAGAATTAAAGTCTGCTTTATCTGCCACTAACAGGATTCACCGCATATGCTGTCAGGCGAGCAATCCTGAGTGAGAAAAGGGAAATAATACCCTTATGCAGAAGATACAGTAGAATTACTGTACAACCAGGTTAATCCAAATAACAGCTTGGTAGCCACTGGCTCCACTACTGCTTTGCTGCAGAACAGAAACTCGTGGAAGCTCTGCAGCAGCTAAATGCTACTCATTGTACTCGGGAACAGCATCTGCCCAGTACGGAGCTGCCCGCAGAACAGGGGAGGAGGGGCCCAAAGCAGGGATCCAGACCAACACCAGCTGTAGAAGTCAGATGTCCTTTCTGAATACTTTTATCACAGGCAATCTCATTTAAATCTCAGCTATTTTTAACGAGAGAACAATATGAATCATAATTCACAAACTCACCATTGAAAGATACCGAAGTAGTTCACATAATTACAAAAATGAGCAGACTTTCTGGGGTCTGAAGGGATTTGTACTTGACGATACTCCTGTCAGTAAGGGATCATGTTGTGCATTCTGCAGGCAGAACTGCTTCAAGTCCGCTGCAGCCTGAGAAACCTACAAGTGATAAAAGCTGGCGTTAGAACTCACCGAGCACTCTCAACTGAGCAGGTAACTACATCAAAAAGTATAAACACTGCCACGTAGTTTTGCAATACAGCTTAAGAAGGTTTTACACAGCAGTTTCACTGTAAGTTTTTTGGTTTTTAAAGACAGGAAGTTGTGCAATATTAGAATTAATTCGGAAAAGATCCATGTTAAACTTCTAAGCCTTCTAAGGCTTTGTTGAATAGATGAAGACCTTTGTTCTAGCATAAGTCATTTAAAGATGCAGTGTGTAGTTTAAGACACTCGACTGCACTGGCGTTTTTTCTTCCCTGAGGAAGCCATCCTCACGATGGCACAGTCTATAGGTGTCTGGTAGGCTGTACCTACCTAAACACAGAACAGTGATAAATTGCTTTGTCCTGCTTTTCTTTGCTGTAACTCTGAACGCACAAAAAAAGTCACAGAAAGGTTTGGGTTGGAAGGGACCATGAAGGTCATCCAGTTCCAACCCCTGTGCAGTGCGCAGAGACATCTTCAACTCGATCAGATTGCTGAACGATTGCAGTTTCAGGAAGCAGCATCCTCGCTGGCATCCTGTATTCGCAGTTTCAATTTCCTTGAGCCCACAAGGCTCTGGGCCTCACCCCAAACGCGCCAGCTCAGTGCACTTAGGCTGTCCTGCAGCTCCATTTTAGTGCCAGGGCTGGGCCAGGCACAGCACCTGTGGCAAACCCTGCCTCCATCTGCCCTCGTTGCCATGGTCTGGTAGAAGGAGCCTTTCCTCAGAATAAAGAAAGGGGAGTGCAGGGCGCGTCACCCCACTTCGCCCTGTGCGGCTGCAGGAAGCGAGCGGGCACAGGGAGTGGCAGGAGGGGACGCAGCTGTGCGGGAGCCCTGGAGCTGAATCTTAGAGTGGTTTGGGTTGGAAGGGACCTTAAAGCCCATCCAGTTCCAAACCCTGTGCCATGGGCAGGGACACCTCCTGCTGGATAAGGGTGATCAAAACTCCATCCAATCTGGCCTGGAACCCCTCCAGGGATGGGGCAGCCACCACTGCTCTGGGCAACCTGGGCCAGGGCCTCCCCACCCTCACAGGAAAACATTTCTCCCTAAGATCTCATCTCAATCTCCCCTTTCAGCTGAAAACCGTTTCCCCTCGTCCCATCCCTGCACTCCCTGATCCAGAGCCCCTCCTCAGCTTTCCTGGAGCCCCTTTCACAGGAAGGACATGGAGCTATTGGAGCGAGGCCAGAGGAGGCCACGGACATGATCAGTGAGCTGGAGCAGCTCCTGTACGAGACGGGCTGAGAGAGATGGGGTTGTTCACTCTGGAGAAGAGAAGGCTGTGGGAGACCTTAGAGCAGCTTCCAGGGCTGAAAGGGGCTCCAGGAAAGCTGGGGAGGAGCTCTGGATCAGGGAGTGCAGGGAGAGGATGAGGGGGGATGTCTTTAAATTGGAAGGGGTAATACTGAGATGAGATCTTAGGCAGAAATGTTCTCCTGAGAGGGTGGGGAGGCCCCGGCCCAGGCTGCCCAGAGCAGTGGTGGCTGCCCCATCCCTGGAGGGGTTCCAGGCCAGGTTGGATGGGGCTTGGAGCCCCTGATCCAGTGGGAGGTGTCCCTGCCCGTGGCAGGGGTGGGACTGGATGGTTTGAGGTCCCTTCCCACCCAAACCACCCCACGATCTCAGTCTGCATTCGCAGACCCCCCCTCCCTCTCCGTCCCGGTCCCAGCGCTGCGGGCGCTGAAGTGGAACCCCCGTCCCGTCCCGGTGCCGCCGTTACCTTCACGCGGGTCACACTCGCCTCCAGGCGCAGCTGCTGCACCACCTTCTTCATGGCCGCCACGCTGGAGCCCGACATGGTGGAGCGGGGAACGCCCGGCCCGCCGCCAACGGGGCGCCTGCGCGGGGCGGGCACCGGGGGCGGGACCGGCACCGAGGGGCTGGGCAATGGGCCTGGGACCGGCACCGGTACCGAGGGGCTGGGCAATGGGCCTGGGACCGGCACCGGTACCGAGGGGCTGGGCAATGGGCCTGGGACCGGCACCGGTACCGAGGGGCTGGGCAATGGGACTGGGACCGGTACCGAGGGGCTGGAAGCAACGCTGACACCAGCTCCGAGGGAATGGGCGGTGGGGCTGGTACCGGTACCGGGAGGTGGGCAATGGGGCTGGCACTGGTGCCGGTACCAGCACGGAGGGATGGGCACCAGGACGGGGACTGGGGAGCGGGGCGGTGAGTCTGACACCGGTACTGGCACCGAGGGGGTGGGTGGTGGGTCTGGCACCGGTACTGCCATCGGCCCTGAGCAGCGGGCACTGGTACTGGTACCAGTACTGGCAGCGAGAGATTGGCACTGGCAGCGACACCGGGACCGGTACCAGCACTGAGGGGTGGGCACCGGAACTGGCACTGAGGAGATGGGCAGCGGGGCTGGCACCGGTACTGATGCTGGCACCGAGGGGTTGGCACGGACGCAGCCACCAGCACTGAGGCACTGGGCGGTGGAGCTGGCACCGGCACCGAGAGGTGGGCGCTGGTACTGGTACTGGCATCGGCACCGAGAGCTGGGCTACGGGGCCGGCACTGGTACCAGTACCAGGGCACTGGGCGGTGGGGCTGGCACTGGTACTGGCATCGGCACCGAGAGCTGGGCTATGGGGCTGGCACTGGTCTCTGGACCCCCTCCAAGAAGTCCATGTCTTTCCTGTGCTGAGATTCCCAAAGCTGGACACAAGACTCCAGGTGGGGTTTTGCCAGAGTAGAGGGGCAGAATCCCCTCCCTTACCCTGCTGGCCACGCTGCTTTTGATGGAGCCCAGAGATATCAGAATTCCTGATCATCTCTGTTCTCACATAAGACCTTGGAAGGATGTGTACTGAATTATTAATCCATCTTTCACATATTTCTTTATTCATTTGAAATAAATGACATTAAGGCTAACAACTGCTTTAAGCATGGGCAAGCTGCGCCAGGGCAGGTTCAGATTGGACATTAGGAAAAACTCCTTCACAGAAAGGGTTCTCAAGCACTGGAACGGCTGCCCGAGGAGGTGGTGGAGTCCCCATGCCTGGAGGGGTTTAAAGACAGGTAGATGAAGTGCTTAGGGATATGGTTTAGTAGTAGACAGGTAAGGCTGGGTTTAATGACCTCAAAGATCTTTTCTAACCTAGGGATTCTGTGATTCTATTTGATCTTACAGATGTATTAATGAATAAAAACATTCTAGCATCTCTCCTCACATCCCATTAAGAATGCTATGGGAGAAGCTTGGAGAGGACCTGAGCGGAGTTGCAGGTGCAGATAAAATCAAGTTTTTAAAATACATTGGGGAAAAAACTAGCAGTGGTAAGTTGATAACTTTTTTCTTTGGTCCTTTTCTACTTAATAATGTAAACAGATTTCATTCCTGCTATAAAGTTGTTTAACTTTATAGCAAAGTGTAAAGAAAAATAAACCAACTAACTGGTTTATTTGTTGTTTAGGGTCATGTTAACCTCATTGAATTACATCTCCATGATCAAATATTTGTTGAATTGTTTTTTTACCCCTTACTCTTCTGTTTCACAACAGTAGCAATGTAAGCAGTGCTAAGAGCTGTACCCTTCTTACCTGTGTCTTCAAATGAAAATGAAACTCCATTGAGTTGAGGTCCCTTCCAACCCAAACCATTCCATAAGTCTACGTTTTTGTCATTATAAGCGTGTCTATCTATAAATTACCACTGTGTCATCATACTATTATGAACAATATCTCAGATAATCTCCCCTATGTCAGCTCTAGCTGGCTTCGTTACCTCTTTTATTAGGAAAGTCACATGGACATGAAACTTCTTCCCTCGTTAGTGGAAGAGAGGAGCTTTGTCTTGGACAATTGCTAATGACGATCCTAGTCCAGCTCACAGCATTGCATACTCTGTTTTTCTTTAAGTTCAAGCTCATACATGTGCTTAGATAATGATTCTCCGAAAGAGTAATCAGAAACCTCTTCCTGATAGTAATCTTCTCCTAGCTCTCCTGTTTCCCTTCTTGCAGTACCAGATGCTATTAACTTGAACAGAACAATAAAAGCCTAGGAGTTAACGTCAGCTAAAAAGCTGAGAAGGCTAGATTTATTACTGGAAGTGAAACACTCATGGGAAATCAGGAATACAATAAGAAAATTATGCAACTCTCCAAATGTCTTGAGTCAAACCGCCCATTATCCAAGTTATTGTCTTGAAGATAGGATTTAACAAAGATTTTGGTGCTGAAGTATTAAACTAATTATTAAAACTCCAACCACTTTTGCTGTATTCACAATTGAGTCATACATCTGTATTTCTGAATTGTGTCTTATATAAAACACAAGAGCAGGCAACCAACTACTGGAAAATCTGAATCAACTCAGGATTCTTGACTGCTACAGGAAAGAGAGGTTTAGAATAAAGTCATCTGCCCTTCAGTTAGGATTTTGTAGGTCAGGTCATTTGCTCCAGAAGATACCTCAGTTTTACAAATCTCTCAGAGTATTTTAGGGCATCAATATAAACAGTAATACAAATTCGGAAGTCTCTTTATGTCAAATAAATGTATCAGTTTCTCCTCAAACCTACAGACCAGAGTTCTAGTGAAAAGCCCTCTGATTTCCCAAGGGAGTTTGTTTCTTTATGTGAGAGCAGGAGGCTTCACCTTCTGCTTTCCATCACCCATAGTGCTAAGAGTCAGACACCTGTATGAAGTCTTGATATTCTGTGGAATTTTCCCAGTAACTATTCAGAAAGGTAAAAAAACCAAACCAAGCAACCCCCCAACACACAACTGACCACATATATCTAATTAAATAAATTGTTTAATTAACAAAGACACTTAAGGCACAGATGCACTTTAATCTGATTATGAAACAGCTCTCAGAAGCAGCAGTGTGGGCTGTAAACTGTAGAACAAGTAAAGCATAAACAGACAACATTGTTTACCAACCCAAGTGAAGACAGTGTTTTATTTAACAAAAAAGCATCCTGTAAATACCAGCCACTCTTTCCATCGCTTCAGATATTTTAAAAATGTATGCAATTATAAAAAGTTCCACAATTTCTTTGGGCAAATTGTTTTATGAAAAAATATGAACTAGAAAGAAAATTAAACCTCGTATTGTCTCAGAGACAGCACCACATAAAACCAAACAACAGGCTGCTGAATGAACCTTAAAGTGTGTGGAAAAATACCTATGCAGTTCATTAAATAAAACTCTGACTTCTAGTTTTCAGGAAGTTTGAAATGGAAGAAAACATCACCTGAGTCCTCTCCATGTTAATGATCCCTATTCAAGATAAGGTCCAGGATTTCAAGCTTTTGAAACTAAGGAGTTTACAGGATAAATAACCATGGTGAAACTGGGGTTTATTGAATATTCCTTTCTAACAACAAGTCTGATAAAAATCTTAACGGCAACTATTTCATGTTACCTAATTTCTTCGCTCTATTAAATCTTTTAATCTCTACAAGAGTAATCAAGTACAAGTTTCACCAAGCTGCATGTAAGCACCAATCCGTCCCTCCAGTATTCTGGGTTTAATCTGATTCAAGAGCGACCTGGCTAAAATATTGGTTGGGGTGGGAAGTCAGAGAGCTGAGGCTGCACCATGCAACCCCGGAATGAACACTGGCTGCACCAGGCAGCCTTGGCAAAGGTTCCTTATGGGATTGCACCTGCAAACCCACCTCTTGGTCTTACTTGTTACCAGATACACACTGGATTCAAGATTTAACTTACGGTAGTTGAGAAAAATGAAAAGGATGAGCAGTCTTTTGAAAAAATGCTGCTAAAGCAACACTGGAACTTTCTGAAGAATGAAATTATGGCTTCGCATGCAAAATAAAAAGATGAATTTGGTGAGTTCACAAAGTTTTTGTAATCATGTATGAAGTCAAAATCTACAATTGTATAAGCCATAGTAAAAAATTTTCCCAGTTTTCATCATTCTATTATAAATCAAGGGTTCAAGTGGTTCTTACGGTGTCAGGGCTTGCCACATGGCTTCAGTTTGTTGTTTTGCTAGAGCTTCCCTGGAATAGTCTAGACAATTCCCATTCCACATGCCAATGCCCCTCAAACCTCGCTTCTTCACATACTCTGCTTTTAGAGAGATGCTGTGAGGGTCATCAAACCACACCTGGTGGAAGCGGCCACGGGAATCCTAGGAAAACATCGAACACTATGGTCACTATCTATCTATATAAACACAACACATTAAAGTTCATTGAGTTTTGACTACATTTTCTGTCCAATACGGTGGGAAGTACAATTAAAAACTTAGAATCTAAGATATAAAACACTGACCCATTTTAACTGAAGTTAGATAAAAAGACTTAGCTAATTTCTATTTTAAAATCTCAGATACACTATCTAACCAAACAAGTGAATTTAGATAAAGATGAAATGTTTTTTTCAGCAAGAAACAGGTTTAGAGAGGTTATAAAATTTAGTCAAAGTTATCTGGTCATTTGATCTGGTCATTGCTTAAAACAGCTTTTAATCATCTACAGGACAGGCTGAGAGCTGGGGTTCTTCAGCAAAGAAAAAAAAATGCAGAAACCACCAATGGTAGAATCTAACCCCAAAAACTTTATACTATGGTTCATGAATCCACAACATGGTGTCTTATAAAGAGACACTTACCTTGTATTCATAAAATGGAGACTTCTGTACATCATCCCAGAGCAGTCCTGAAAGAGAACTGTTCACCTGCTTCATGATTGCTCTGTAGGGAACCTGACGCCCTGCAGCATCACTGCAAGGAGCCCCACGGAAAGGTACTTTGGAAAGGTAACAGATATGATCCTGAAAAATAAAGCAGAAGGCCCAAGTTTCATGTTACATCCATTTATTGAACTGAAAAATAGCAGCACAGCCAAGAACAAAGCCACAAAAGGCACTGGGGCTCAAAAATTCAGTCTTCAATATCTGTGCCAGACTACTTATAGACAGAAGTGAATTAAAACAGTTATATTGTGTTTACTGTGTATAAAACAGGACTGCACGGACATCATTCAACTGTATGGACATCACTCAACTTGTACAGTTCTCTTATCTTTTCCACTTTTAATTCACTCTTACATTTTCCATATTTTCATGTTGTTTCATGGTCTTTTTTATAACATTTGTTTGAGATCATAGAATCATAGAATTGTTTGAATTGGAAGGGACCTTAAAGATCACCTAATTCTAGCCCCCTGCCATGGACAGGGACACCTCCCAATAGATCAGGCTGCTCAAGGCCCCATCCAACCTGGCCCTGAACACCTCCAGGGATGGGGCAGCCACAACTTCAATCTGCAACATATTCCAGTGCCTCACCACCCTCCTTGTGAAGAATTTCTTCCCTAATGTCTTGTCTAAATCTAGAGATGCCATGATTTACCCATCAACTGCTCTACTTTAACAGTTAACCTAGGTTTGCTCTGGTTTGTTGCACCTAGGCTTTAAGCAGTGAGCTTGGTGACTCTGTTGAGAAGGCAGACACAAGTGTTGTAACCTTTGAACACCATCTCTTGTGCAGGTAGCATCTATAGCTCCTTAGTCAAACATGGTACTTGGGTACCATGGGGTTTGGGTTGTACAGGGAGAGATAAAATGCCTTGTAACTCACTGCTCATCTGTTATCAGCCATGTGTTGAATCCCAACTTTGTGCTGGACAGGTACGGTTTGGCTTGATGAACTCAAAGGTCCTTCCCAACCTAATGATCCTATGATTCTATGCTCTTATCTTTCAGATCACACAGTATTTCCGAAACCAAAAACATGCTCACCAAAACCTAGCTAGCTCTTCCCAAGGCAAAAAAATAACAGTATGATTGCAAATGACTACTCTTTGTCTTACCTCAGATAGGTTCTGGCAGACATAGTCATAGCCATACCAGGGGACGCCCATCACAAGCTTCTGTGGATCAATGCCCATAGAAATGTACTCTTCGTAGCCTAGTTTTGAGGGACATAAAAATTAAGATGCATTAGTGCATTTTCCCAAGCTTTTTATTCTTAGCTTTAGAGCCAGAACCAATACGCTGTATGATCTCCAGAGGCTAAGATGCAAGGTCTTCTTCACCTCCCACCTGTCCTACCCTTTCCCCACTCAGATCCTAGGAACCGCTCCAGTTGCTCACACTGAAAACCAACTGCCCGTAGCAGCAGTTCACGAGGACGAGACACACGTTTCAGGTTCTTTGCAAGCCCAGGCAGACACCATTGCTTTGGCTGCTCTTTGTCGTTCTAAAAGTGTTTTTCACAACTGTGAAGACAATTCCCTTCCAATTAACAATGCACAACTGCCAGAAGTCTATCCATAGTGTCAGAAGGACTTGAGATACTCATTAGGACAACACGTAGTTGAGCACACTCGAAAGCCTTAATACAACCGAAAAAACTTGTCTAAGAAACGGCAACCTTTTCTATCTATTCATGTGAGCAAATGGAAATGTTCTGCCCCCTGGGGAGGCATTTCGTCCTCACCAACTAAAGTCTGCAGGTAAGGAGCATTGGCTTTTGCAATACAGTCAGTCCAGATCTGGCTCTGTTCGTCATACGACATCACAAATAAGAAATCACAGGCATCTGCAATCCCAGTGTAGTTGTAGCACCTTTTATCTATGCAGGTAGGAGACCAAGCCACATCAAATGTTACCTGAAGGAAAAATGCACAAGTATCACGTACAGCACTTGGGCGCTCTGATTTTCTCTTTTAAAAACCACTGCAACTTCTGAAGACAGTATCTCCCAAATGTTGCAGTGTTAGGTTGGAGCGTTTTAACACACACTGATGGTAGTGAACTACAGAACTGCTCAGCTGATAAACATTAGATAATGAACAGTGAGTGCCCAAATTAGTGAATTCAAAATACCAAGGAAATTAAAACACAACATGAAAACCATCTGGTGAAAAAACATGAAGCATAATGCAAATAATTGAATGGTTTGGGTTGGAAAGGACCTCAAAGCCCATCCAGTCCCACCCCCTGCCATGGGCAGGGACACCTCCCACTGGATCAGGGACTCCAAGCCCCATCCAACCTGGCCTTGAACCCCTCCAGGGTTGGGGGAGCCACCACCGCTCTGGGCAGCCTGGGCGAGGGCCTCTCCTCCCTCAGTGTGAAGATTGCTTCCTAATGTTTAATCTAAATCTTCCCCCTTCCAATTGAAAGCCATCCCCGCCTTCATCCTGTCACTCCAGGCCTTTGTAAAGAGCCCCTCCACAGCTTTCCTGGAGCCCCTTTCAGTACTGGAAGGTCGCTGTAAGGTCTCCTTGGAGCCTTCTCTTCTCCATGTCATATTGTAACTAACATTCATAATTAGCCACTCATGAGACTATCATGCTTTAAATATGTATAATTTTTTCATATCCATTTACTAAACATAATTCTCAAAACTCCTTGTGTTTATAAAGTTAAATGTAATATTTGTATAAAGAACATTATGTACCTGTGATCCTGGAATTTCTCTGTGAAAAGCATCTGTAGTTTCTTTAACGAGTGCTGTTAATGCGTAATACTCAGGGGAGGTTTCATTAACTTCTTGCTCTATATCTATGTTAATTCCATCCATATATTGTCTTTTTGCAAGGTCCACCTGCTGGGATATCCACGCTGCTCTTTTAGCAGGATCAACAACTTCCTTCAGAGGCACATCACCTAGACAAGAGGCCTTCAAGAGTTAACATGTATCTGCACCACAGGAAGAGCAAGAAGGAAAGGTTTGTCTTTATTAAACCAACTAACATAACCACAGAATAACACACACTCCCATACTGGTAAAATGTGAAGGAGTTAACTTTTTTCCCCCAACCATAATTTTGAGAACCTACACCAGATGAGCTTAACAAGCTTATTTGAGACAGCAGTCTTTAAAATTTTGAAGTTCATTTTGCTTTTTTCCCCCCTATCGTTTTAACCTCCTTGCTTCTGTTCAGTATTTTTTTTAGCCCCTGCAAACTTTCTTTCTTGAAATCAATTTACTTCCAGTGTTTCCAGGATTGTGCCTTATTGTTTGATAAACATGGTTTTACATTTAACCTTTGTTGGTTTTCACGTTCTTGGGTCCTGATTATGTTCTTGCCTCAGCAAAGCCAAAGCTTGATTACAGCATGTAAGCACAGATCAACGAGATGGACTTTGTCCTTCTAATCAGCATTTGTACTCACACAGAGTTCTCAAGTATTTGTGTTTTAAAACCCAACCACTTCCTAATAGAGAGGAATTGATTTAAGTGAGAAATACCAAAAATTACTTCAGTCCCTTCCCTTACCCTGTCTTCTGGGTACTGTGACATAGAGTCATCAAATCATTGAATGGTTTGGGTTAGAAGGGACCTTAAAGCCCATCCAGTTCCAAACCCCTGCCATGGGCAGGGACACATGGACCTGGACACCTCCCACTGGCTCAGGGGCTCCAAGCCCCATCCAACCTGGCCTGGAACCTCTCCCGGGATGGGGCAGCCCCCACTGCTCTGGGCACCCTGGGCCAGGGCCTCCCCACCCTCACAGCAAAACATTTCTTCCCAAGATCTCATCTCAATCCCCCCTCTTTCAGCTTAAAACCATTCCTCTCATCCCATCCCTGCACTCCCTGATCCAGAGCCTCTCTCCAGCTTTCCTGGAGTCCCTTTCAGTAATTAATCCTTATTGACTTTTTATACTACGCATACAAGAAGTGTGAAGTGCTGTGCATTATGTCCTTATTCCTGTATCACATCAACATCCACGTGTCCACAAGCTCACCAACCTTTCAGCACCACCCTGGCGCCCTTGGAGTGCGCGTAGCACAGGAGCTCGGGATCGTACTTCCCAAAAGCTGCCACAGTTGTAATCTTTGACCAGTCGTAGTATTTCCAGCTTTCCTTTCCCACATCGAACACAAAGACCTGGAAAAGGAGTGAAGAGCACCTTCATTAGCTCCAAATGCTTCTCAGCAGGAGAAGTGCTTTTCCACACGACCTGTGGGAAGCAGCGAGCCCGCTTGCTCCTTCCCTGAGCTGGGAAGGATTGTGGGGTACAGGGGCTGGCTCCCCCGCTTCACTGCAGCCTCCCCCAGGATCTCCCCAGTGAACCATCGACATGCACCTATTTGTCATTAACCTGTTAGATCATAAAACAAAGAAGGCAACGATGCAGGGTGTGCGGACTGAGTGCTCTCCTGGGCTGGGCTGGGGGTCTCAGAGCCGCTGGGCTGTGCTGGAATGGGGGTCCCAGAGCTGCTGAGCTGGGGGACCAGTGGAGCCAGTGGGCTGGGCTGAAATGGGGGTCCTGGAGCTGCTGGGCTGTGCTGGAATGGGGGTTGAAGAGCCACTGCACTGGGCTGGAAGGTCCAGAGCTACCGGGCTGGTTTGGAATAGGGGTCCTGGAGCTGCCAGGCTGGGCTGGAATGGGAGTCCCAGAGCTGCTGGTCTGGGTTGGGGGGGTCTAGAGCTGCTGGGCTGGGCTGGAATATGGGTCCCAAAGCCACTGGGCTGGATTGGAGGGTCCAGAGCTGCTGGGCTGGGTTGGAATAGGGGTCCTGAACTGCTGGGCTGCGCTGGAATGGGGGTCCCAGAGCCGCTGGGCTGGGCTGGAGGGTCCAGAGCTGCCGGGCTGGGTTGGAGTGAGGATCCCAGAATTGCTGGGCTGGGAGGCTGGAGCCGCCAGGCTGGGTTGGAATGGGGGTCCCAGAGCCGCTGGGCTGGAGGGTCCAGAGCTGCCGGGTTGGGTTGGAATGGGGGTCCCAGAGCCGCTGGGCTGGAGGGTCCAGAGCTGCCGGGTTGGGTTGGAATGGGGGTCCCAGAGCCGCTGGGCTGGAGGGTCCAGAGCTGCCGGGTTGGGTTGGAATGGGGATCCCAGAGCCGCTGGGCTGGGCTGGAACAGAGGTCCCAAAGCCACTGGGTTAGGTTGGAGGTCCAAGAGCCGCCGGGCTGGGCTGGAACAGAGGTCCCAAAGCCACTGGGTTAGGTTGGAGGTCCAAGAGCCGCCGGGCTGGGCTGGAATATGGGTCCCGGAGCCACTGGTCTGGGTTGGAGGGTCCGGAGCCGCCGGGCTGGGCTGGAACGGGGCTCCCGGAGCCGCCGGGCTGGGCTGCAAGAAGGATCCCAGAGCCGCCGGGCCGGAGCGGGGCTGTCGCACCTGGGGGCCGGCGGTGGCCGCGACGTGCCGGCAGAGCCGCGGGTCTCGGCAGGGGCAGGCAGCGGCGGGGCCGCCCAGCAGCGCCAGCACCGCCACCAGCACACCCTGCCACGGCGCCATGGCGAGCAGCCACACCTGCGGCCGCCGCCGCTTCCGCCCCGCAGCCCCGCCCGGGCCGGGGGAGGCACCCGGGGAGGCACCCGGTCCCCGAGAAAGAGGTCTCTGAGCTCCTGCGTTGCGCCGCGCAGCGCGGCCCCACCGTGACCAACAAATCCCGTCCCCAAGTGCCACATCCACGCGCTTTCTGCCCCCCCCCCCCCTCCAGGCATGGAGGCTCCCGCAGTGCCCCGGGCAGCCTCTGCCAGGGCTGCACCACTCTGTCAGCAAAGGTGGTTTTCCGAACATTCAGTGTAAACCTCCCCTGGTGAAACTTGAGCCCATTTGCTCTCATCCTGCCACTTGTCACTTGGGAGAAGAGAGCAGCACCACCTCCCCACAAACTCCTGTCAGGGAGCCGCACGAGGTCTCCTCTCAGCTTCTTAGTCTCCAGGCTGTGCAGCCCCAGCTCCCTCAGCCGCTCCCAGAACCCCTGTTCTCCAGCCCCTTCCCAGCTCTGTTCCCTTCTCTGGACACGCTCCAGCCCCTCAATGTCCTTCTTGGAGTGAGGGACCCAAAACTGAACCCAGGATTCGAGCTGCAACTTCACCAGAAGGACAATCCCTTCCCTGCTCCTGCTGGCCACCCCATTCCTGATCCAAGCCAGGATGCCATTGGCCTTCTTGGCCACCTGGGCCACTGCTGGCTCATATTCAGTCACTGTTGCCCAGCACCCACAGGTCCTTTTCCACCAGGCAGCTTTCCACCCCAAGCCTGGAGCTGCACCGGGTTGTTGTGACCAAAGTGCAAAACCCACCACTTGCCCTTGTTGAATCTCATACAATTTACCCCTGTCCATGGATCCCACCTGTCCAGATCCCTCTGCAGGGCATCCCTGGCCTCGAGCAGATCAGCTTGTTCGGAGAAGTATTACCTTGACTGACCACATTCCCAAAGCAACAGTTTATTAAACCATCAAACTCGGTGAAGGGTGTCCAGAATTATTTTCAACATCTCAAAATAACTGAAGAAAAACAGAGCTCCTGAAGGGAACAGGGCTTTATCGTCTCTGTCCAAACCAGCTGTGTCCACAGGGTCACAGGCTGTCCAAGCTGATGGACACCTGGCATGTGAAGTGGGGGTCATGCCGGGCACGACTGTTGTTGACAGGAACACGCCATGTGAGCAGAAACAGTGCTTACAATGTCCTCAGACTTCTGATCTAACCGAATCTGTCCTTCCAGGTTGAAAGTGGAGTCTGTAAGTGAGAAAAGAGAAAAAAAGAGATCATGTGAGGTGGGTTTTATACATCGAGCTACGGTTCTTCACGGTTCTTCACGGTTCTTCATGGAATCACAGCTGGACATTCTGGTTGTGTTGTGCACAAGGACCCATGCTGCAGACTCACCAGCAGGTACGCAGTGGAAGCCGACGGAGACGGAAACAGTCCTGGTTGCTGAACAACCTTCTGCACAGCGTAGAACTGGCTCCACTGAGAAGCATTTTGCTGCCACCTTCTCAAATGCAACTGGCTTCTCAATTTTGACAAACTTGCGCTGCAGCTTACAAGCTGTAAAAGATGAATTCTCTTAAAGCACCTACAGAATATATATAAATAACTTTTTGGACTTAATTTGTAGAATTAAAAGGATATCGGGAGAAAATTCTTGACTGAAAGAATGGTGAAGCACTGGAACAGGCTGCCCAGGGAGGTGGTGGAACTCATTTCAAAATTAGTGAAAAATAATAAGAAAACAACATGATTGTACTACAATTAATATAAATCATGTGACTAATTAATGAGTCAAAGACAATGACATTAATATACATTAAAATCTTAGTACCTCCAGCACAAGGGTCTTCTGGGATGATCCAGGACTGACCAAAACTCATTGCATCTTTAGCTAAATATCCACTGGGCGTTTGATATTCCCTTTCCTTCTCAGCATCATATTTTCCACAAATACCACATGTTTTTCCAGCCATCCAGAAAGCAACCTGAATCTTTGTGGAAATAACAAAGAGATGTACTTACATCTTTTTCTTCAGAAAGTAAAAGCACCGAAAATGATTCAAAAAAATACCTCCAGCCTATGCCCATCATAATAGAGTTTATCTAAGCCATAATCCGTGGCTTTTAGCGACAGGCCGTCCTTTTCGCTGCTGATCACCATGCTTGCATCTGCAATGAAGGAGTAAAAAGGGATTTCTTTTAAAAGGAGTTGTGTTGAGGTCCAACCTGAACCACTTGTTAAATTCTTGAGGATTTTATGTGGTTTTAATGTATCTTGAAAGAGATGGGGGGAATGAGAAAGAGCATACTGCGCTCTATAACAAGCCGAAGCCTTATGACAGTGGTGGCATCATTTGATTTGTGTAAAGATACACAGGATCAGCATCTCTTTCTTTGCTCAACTTTCTTGCCACCCGCTGTGAAAGCTGGAATCATAGAATCAAATAATGACCTGAGTTGGAAGGGACCCACAAGGATCATCAAGTCCAGCTCCTGAAGACAGCTTGAAGGTATGCTAAAATCACCTAATTGTTTCTCAAATTAGGGCGATCTTTATCTTGAGAAGTGTTTGCAGGATCATGTCCTCTCTTCTTCAAAAGATCAGAAAAGATCAAACGAAACATAAAGCTGAGGCTCTTACCAGGATTAGATGTGTACGGAACATCTGTCGGGGCTTGAACACCATTAACCTTCAGCTGGATGAGTCCATCAGAAACATACATGTCGACCTCACTTTAAGTAAAGGAAATGAGCATAAAGAAATGTTTCTTCTTCACCCTACTCAGCTCAAAATTTCTAGTCCTGGTAGAACAAACACTGCAGGATCATAGAATCATAGAATAGTTTGGGTTGGAAGGGACCTTGAAGATCATCTAGTTCCAACCCCCCTATGATGGGTAGAGATGCCTCCCACTAGATCTGGCTGCCCAAGCCCCATCCAACCTGGCCTTGAACACCTCCAGGGGTGGCACAGCCACAACTTTCTTGAGCAACCTGTCCCAGGGCCTCACCACTATCATAGTGAAGAAATTCCTCCTTATGTCTAGTCCAAATGTGCCCCTCTCCAGTTTATACCCGTTGCCTCTCATCCTATCACTACAAGCCGCTTGTCGCCCCCCAGCTTTCTTGTAGGCTCCCTTCAGGTACTGGGAGGTTGCTATAGGGTCTCCTCAGAACCTTCTCTTCTCCAGGCTGAACAACCCCAACTCTCTCAGCCTGTCTTTGTATGGGAGGTGCTCCATCCCTCTGATCATCTTTGTAGCCTCCTCTGGACCAATTCCATGCTCGTATCATTCTGGCATGAATCACCTGCTGCCCTTTGAGAGGAGGATTGAGAGAGCTCAGGAAAGCGTGCCAGGAGGAGTGCTCACAAGACACTTCTCCCTGGCTTTACTCCTCTCCGAATGTCTGGTTGTGGTCATGGTTCAGGTAGGAAGATACCAGGCCAGAGGACCCTTGCTGCCGGACAATATAATTGCTATTGCGTTCACGTAGACTGAAGATACTTTACGTTTCAAAGGAAGATCGGATTCCCTGCTGTGGTTCTCTCATGGCCTGAATAGTCTGTGTATTGTAGTATTTTCCTCAGAGCAATATTTGTTCTAATGAAGAAATAGGAAGCTCAAGCACATCAAAAGTCCATCCATTGTATGAAAGAACCAGGAATGATGCAGTGACGAGGAATGTCTTTATCTCTAAAGACACAGTCTATAAAACAAGCATCCTTCTGTTCTTCCATGAAACAGGTGCAGGGAATACCAGTTTCTCTCTATTTCTCCAACATTATGAAACGATTTTCAAAAATAAATAATTACTTGTAATGAAACCTTACAGATCAAAGCCAGTTTGTGCCCTTTGAAGAATACTCCCCACAATGATTTTGCTATGCATAATCCCATACAGCTTGGAGTATCAGACTACACTTTTGAAGAAGGACCTACGATGGCAGAGGTGACTGCTCCAAGGTGAAACCAAGCGTGTCTTAAGTTAATTTCAAATAGATTAGAACATTGTGCTCCAAAGGATGACCTAAAGGAGTACCTCTAATCTGGGATAAGTAATTCCCTCTTTAACTATGTCCACTTCTCAGCATCTCTGCTGACATGATTGTGGATGCTAATTAGTTCTAATTATTAGCTTAGTGTGTGAGACCAGGCTAAATGACTACAAAATTCCCTTTTGGATTTACAGTTTATGTGTCTACCTAATTACTAAGAACTGAAATGAAATGGTTACATGCTAACAAATTAATGAAGAATTTTAAGCAGGAAAGATTTCAGGTTCCTGGGAACCTCGGCTATATTTCAAAAGCATTTTTGCAAGATGAAGTTTCAAATCCCAGTGACACTCCTAGAAATCTTTCCATTGACATCAGTAAGTTTTGCGTGAGTCTTACGCTAGCACCAGTCTGCCCTAACAATTATAGAATGGTTTGGGCTGGAAGGGACCTTAAAGCCCATCCAGTTCCACGCCCCCTGCCATGGGCAGGGACACCTCCCACTGGATCAGGGGCTCCAAGCCCCATCCAACCTGGCCTTGAACCCCTCCAGGGATGGGGCAGCCACCACTGCTCTGGGCAGCCTGGGCCAGGGCCTCCCCACCCTCAGCATGAAGAATTTCTTCATAATGTCTAATCTAAATCTTCCCCCATCCAATTGAAAGCGAGATCCCCCTCATCCTATCACTCCATGACCTTGTAAAAAGACCCCTCCCCAGCTTTCCTGGATCCTCTTCAGGTACTGGAAGCTGCTCTAAGATCTCCTCAGAGCCTTCTCCAGGCTGAACATCCCCGGCTCTTTCAGACTGTCCTCATAGTAGAGGTGCTCCAGCTCTTGGATCATCTTTGTAGCCTCCTCTGGACCCCTCCCAAGAGTTCAATCTCCTCTTCACATTTATAGCGTGCTCATCTCAACATCTATTTGTCATTAAGATTGCAATTACTTACTGGCTGGCGAGTCTGACATTTATTGCTGTAAGGTCTGCAGATTCTTTGAGTCTTTTCATCGTCACCAGGAATTTTAGTTGTGGACTACAGTCCTGCACCAAGACATGGTAGCAATTTGCAGGCATTGAGTAGTTAAATTCAACTCCATTGAAGGTTGTGATGGTGTTTTGGAAAACTGAACAACGAGCTGAAAAAAAAATCAGTCAAAATCAAGGCCTTTGTACTTCGTGTGAGTTATTCTATTTTAAGACTTGTAATTTCTTTAAAGAAGACAATTTTCTAGTTTTCTCCCTTCCCACGTAAAAGCAAAATGATTCCTACAGTTGAAATATTGGGTTTGTAGTAATAGGAAAGCAAAACTTTGCCAGTCCCCAGAGAGCAGCACAGCCCACTCATGAGTCAGTCATCGTGTGAGGTAATTTCTGCTCACAGGTGGTGCAACTCTGTCTTTGTGGCCTTTTGGCTTTTATAGCTTTGTTGTCATTAAAAGAATTTCTCAAATGCTGTTACAATTCACATACCATTAACTCTAGAGGGAAGTCACTAAAATGCCACTGCCTTTATTGAGTCATACCCAGGGTTAGTAACAATCATAGAATTATTCAATGGTTTGGGTTGGAAAGGACCATGGAGGTGCACAGGGACATCTTCAACTCGATCAGGTTGAGAAGATGAGGAGGAAAAAAAGGGAGAGTAAATGTTATAAACGTCTCCCTTTTTTACTGTAGTGATATCTTGTTGGAAATCCTACCAGCTCTGATTAGAAATTCTTTTACAGCAATTTTAATTCATATGGACTAGTTTTGGTGTTTGCCAAAGAATTATGCATACCTATGATATTAGCCCACCGATTTCAACCGAAATGTGACTCCTTATCTCAGGATTACAGAAAGCTTTTCCGTTAAAAATTTACCCTAAGTATAATGTGATTAGCTCTTAATACAGCATGAATGAAACAATAATCCCTTCAAAATCAAGTCCAAGAAGTCAAATTAAGGGGTAGGTAATTTTAAAGCTGTTTTAGCTTCTATGTAACAGCTGTCATCAAGCAAAGCACCCCAAATTTGAGGTCACATGGATATCCCTCTCATGAAGTTTGCAATGTTTTGTTCTTCATGAGCAATCTCTGTGGTGAGGCTGGAATGGGTGCATTTGGGAATGGATGCTTTTGGGATCAATGTTTGACATACAGCTGAATATTTTATCTTATTAATATAAATTTCCTTGTCTTTGCAGCCTCACGGAATTTCATACAGATACGTTTATTTCTGAAGACGAACTGTTTCTTATAAGTGAATGTAAAATGGTTTCAAGTCACGTCAAAAGTATAAATCACATCTACAAAATTAGCCAAGTCAATCAGTGCTTGTGCAGACAGTTAATTGCTGACCTTTGAGGTTGTCAAGGATTGAAAATGCTGCTTGGGACAAGATGCTCTGGTCAGGGGATGGCGGTGTTGAAATCGGAGTATTGGGACTCGAAGGGAATGGCAGGGGAAGCCTGATGGCTCTGTCGTAAATTGTGAGCTGAAAAGCAGTCAGAAAACAAACATGAATGTAAATGCAAAATACAGCGTAGAGATGAGATAGCGTTTTCCTGTTGTGTTCAAAGAGGTCTGTAATGACTGAGATCTCAATTAGAATCTAGACTTAGGTCACACCTAAAAAGAAATCGAGTCCTCTGTCTATAACACAAAATATCTGAGCAGTTTGACATATCTGCAACATACGGAGTAGCAGTGCTACAAATGAAGTTTCATATACATTTGCTTGCAGCTTTTTGGGACTTGTACATCACATTTGCTCACAGTCCCAATAATTTTCTTGGTGTGCCTGAGATGCACACCTTCTCCTTGCCTACACCTTGAGGGCTGCTATTTGGCCATCATGCTTCCCTACAGCCTGGGTTTGTTATAGTATCATAGAATGGTTTGAGTTGGAAGGGACCTTAAAGATCATCTAGTTCCAACCCCCCTGCCAAGACACAGGAAATCTGTCATCTTCCTGAAGATTTGGGGAGGAGAAGTCTTTTCAATAAGTTATTCTTCATGTGCTATCAATCATGATGATTGTTCTGCAACCTGTTTCTTATTTGATGTGTTTGCATGCTGTGTGAGAAAGAGAAATGTGTTGTGAGATATTTTCATCATGGAACCAACCGCGTGAATGCCTCAGGATAAAAGAATCATAAAATCACAGAGTGCTTTAGGTAGGAATGGACCTTTACAGGCCATCCAGTCCAACTCCCCTCCCTGGGCAGGGACCCCTTCCACTGGATCAGGTTGCTCTTAGCCCCATTCAACCTGACCTTGAATGCTTCTAGGAATGGGGTCTCCACCACCTCCCTGGGCAGTGTGGGCCACCCTAAATGTAAAAACTTCTTCCTTATATCCAGTCTAAATCTCCCCTCTTTCAACTTAAAACCATCCCTCCGTGTCCTGTCACAACAGACCTTGCTAAAAAGTCTGTCCCCAGATTTTCTGTAGCCCCTTTCAGTCCTGGAGGCTGCTGTAAGGTCTCCACAGAGCCTTTTCTTCTCCATGGTGAACAACCCCAACTCTCTGAGCCTGTCTCCATATGGGAGGTTCTCCAGCCCTCGGATCATCTCCGTGGCCTCCTCTGGATTCACTCCAACAGATCCATGTCCTTCCTGTTCTGAAGACTCCAGAACAGAATGCAGGTCTCCCCCAAGTGAGGTCTCACCAGAGCGGAGCAGAGAGGCAGAATCCCCACCTGCTGGCCACTCTTCTTGTGATGCAGCCCAGGATACTGTTGGCTTTCTGGGCTGTGAGCAAGATAGCAGAAATAGTTACCTCAGGTAGCTTGAGGACCACGTCACAGGTTCTTGGAGATGTCAGAGCAATAACCAAGGTTGCCTGGTGAGACGGACCATGCTGTTGCCTTTGGGAATACCCAAGCAGATATGCAGCTCCTGGAAGAAATGAGTAGAACCTGGAAAAGGAAATGATTAAAATTAGCTGGTTTTGGAAGGATAGGTTATTATTTGTTCAAACATAAAGTAACGTGCATTAGTGTGAGACATGCTTTGTATCAGGGTTTGGTAATACGTGGTACTGTGTATGGGAGGAGGGGCGGGCAGGCAGGTTTTAACGGGGTTAAACAATCTTCAGGAGACTGGATGGCAGAGTGATATGAGAAAAAAAGTGTAGCCACCTTGTTTCAAACACATTCAGAGTTAAAAATAGGCACCAATTATATAAAACCTAAAATACTAACATGCTAAAAGGTAGATGACCTCGTAGCAATGTGTCAGTCCTGCAGTGGTAGCTTTTAGCAAGGATCCTTCTACCACTAAAATGGTCAATGAGTTGACAGAGGGATCTCTGTGATTGGGTTCCCTCACAGGGACTCAGAGAAATAGAGACAATATTGCTTTAAAAAAGAGCAGAAAAAAAAGCTGAGTTCTGTGGCTGTGCTCCAGGATAGCCAACTTGATGGATTCATCCCCTCTAATAAGGGCAGATCACAGCACTTCAATCTAATATAAAAAATTCAATCTGATATAAAAAATTATCCTCTTCAGTAGGCATTTATTAACAAATATCCTGCATGCTTTTCATGTGAAAGCTTGTCTCGCATGCATATTTAGATAACAGAATTGGTGTATGTGCCTGTATTTTGATAGCACTCAGACAAAAGATGAGGCTTTGATGTGAGCGTCTGTGTTATTGCAGGCAAGTGCATGTGTGAATAAAATGAATGAATTCATACAGTAGATATTAAATGTAGAGTGGTAAATATGTATGTGAACTGAATCCAGCAGGACAATTTTCTTATGCTAACCATCACACAACGTTTGCACTTTAGTGTGCAACAAAACTTATGGGAAGTATTTGTGTCACCTTTTTCTGAAGCCAGGGTGAGGTGGCTGCGTTAGGAAATTAGTCTCTCTGTACAGTCAGTAGTAGATGGACACCACCAGAGAGCCAAGGTTAGGCTTCTCCTCTGAGTTGTCATCAATTAAGAAGCATCAGGAGACCAATTTCCAAATTCAGGCGCCTTAAAAGCCTATGATAGATTAGGTGAATCCCATCACCCCCTTGGTGTCAAGTGGTTTTCCTGCAGGCACAGTGGTGTTGGGCTGATGGTTGGATTTAATGATCTTAAAGGTCTTGACCAACGTTAATGATTCTATGATTCTAAAATTCACTTTGAGGGGAATGAATACATAGAACAAACAGATACATGTAATCTGATTTTATAATATCCTACTGATTAAGGGAAATTTTACAGCTCAGAAATTGCAATACTATGTCCGTAATTATCTCGAGCATTGACATGGGAATTTTTCAAGAACTCAGGATAAAATCTCACCATCTTGCAGTTCTTTTGACTATTGAAGGTACTCTTGGCCACTCCAGCTTCATCTGCGTAGCTGGATACGCAGCAAATTGCCCTGTTGTGATCCGAGCAGCAATCTGATAGTCCTGGCAATCTTTACCCCATTTAAGAGAACCCTAGTAGAGAAGAATATATATATATATTTCATATGAAACCTAGTAAGATCATTATATTTCATTTACCAAACATAGAATCGTAGAATACTTTGGTTTGGAAGGGACCTTAAAGCCCATCCAGTTCCACCCCCCCTGCCAACACCTCCCACTAGATAGGGCTGCCCAAGGCCCATCCAACCTGGCCTTGAACACCTCCAGGGATGGGGCAGCCACAACTTCCCTGGGCAACCTGGGCCAGGGTCTCACCACTCTTATAGTGAAGAATTTCCTCCTAAAGTCTAGTCTAAATCTGCCCTTCTCCAATTTACAGACATTCCCCCTAGTCCTATCACTACAACCCTTTGTAAACAGTCCCTCTCCAGCTTTCTTATAGCCCCTTCAGGCACTGGAAGGTCGCTATAAGGTTTCCTTGGCACCTTCTCTTCTCCAGGCTGAACAACCCCAACTCTCTCAGCCTATCCTCATATAGGAGGTGCTCCAGCCCGCGGATCATCTTTGCAGCCCTCCTCTGGACCTATTCCAACAGCTCCATACCCTTCTTATGTTGAAGATTCCAGAACTGGACACTATACTCCAGATGAGGGCTCATCATGACGTTAAACTCACCAGTACTTTATGGGAATTTATTAGGGAAGCATCCGCACAGAGTTTCCATCTGCTTGGTCCCGTGATGCTTGAAACAAACCCCTGCATGCTCAATCTCGTGGGTTGTGTATCGGTGTACAGCACGAGCTGTAATCCTGTTGGCTGCTCGTTTCTGTGGAGGGCACGAAGGATCACAGCCAGCACTGGTGGCTTGTTGTCTCCCAAGAATTTAGGCTTAAGCCAGTAGAGAGGAAATAGAGACCAAAGGTGTAAATAAAGCATGAAAAATACCACATTAAAACCATAGAGATAAAAAGGAAAAGGAAAAAGTAAAGGTAAAGTTTCATTCAAGAAGTCGTTTTATGTAATGTATGGGACAGCATCATAGATCATTGCTCCATCTATTCAGTTTGTATGTAGTTTTGACACAGTTTTTCAAGGAAAACCTGTCTCAACCTATGTCAGTAGACCAACAGTTTCAGGAATCATTTTATAAAGTAGCTTCATTATAACAAAAGGAAGTTAAGGGGTGACCTTGTCCCTCTCTACTCTCTGAAATGAGGTTGTAGCAAGGTGGGTGTTGGTCTCTGCTCCCAAGTAACAAGAAATGGGACGAGGGAAAATGGCCCCAAGTTGTACCAGGAGAGGTTTGGTCCCACTGTTTTGGATGCAGTCCAGGACATGGTTGGCTTTCTGGGCACAGTTTATTTCTGACTTTAACACACTCACCTGGGATACGGCTCTAGAGGTGCCTCCGTCACTGGCTGAAGAAGAGGAGGAGCTGATGCTGCTGTTCAGGGCTTCTCTTCCTGGGTCCTGAAAAAAATAGAATGGCCTTGAAGCAAGTTGTTTCCCACTGGGAGTTGTTGCAGAATGAATTTTTCATATTTTTATTCTCAGAGAGCTAAGATCTCGTTGCTGCAAAAACAGTGAGAGCAGCTGTAGGCCCTTCTCGCAGTGTGTGCAGTAAATGTACCTGTTCATCCGTGGGCTTGAACAAAACATGGTAAATAGGGAGACTTGCCTGTGGAAACAAATAATATGTAAGAACATCTAAGAGAAGACAAAGAATTGACTTTTGGCAAATGTATTTAGAAGTCCAGTACTGACTATGGAAAATAAGGCAAAACAAAATTATTTTTTTTTACATATTTTAAACTGAAATCTTCTGAAACGCGCAACTTCTGAACTGAAACACTTCAGAGATCCAGAGTGATGAGAAAGTTGAGAAACCTTTGCTAGATGGTTATAGAATCACAGAATGGGGTGAGTTGGAAGAGACTTTAAAGGCCATCCAGTTCAAACTTGGGACACCTCCCACTGGCTCAGGGGCTCCAAGCCCCATCCAACCTGGCCTGGAACCCCTCCAGGGATGGGGCAGCCACGACTTCAGGAAAACATTTCTCCATAAGATGTCATCTCAATCTCCCCTCTTGCAGCCTAAAACCATTCCTCGCATCCTCTCCCTGCCCTCCATGATCAGGAGCCCCTCCCGAGCTTTCCTGGAGCCCCTTTCAGCACTGGAAGCTGCTCTAAGGTCTCTGCTGAGCCTTCTCTTCTCCAGGCTGAACAACACCAACTCTCTCAGCCTGTCCTCATAACAGAGGTGCTCCAGCCCTTGAATCATTCCCCTGTCCTCCTCTGGACTCGCTCAAACAGCTCCATGTCCTTCCTGTGCTGAGGACTCCAGAACTGGACACGGGAACCCAATAGACCCGAGCAGAGGGGCAGAACCCTCTCCCTCCCCATGCTGGTCCCGCTGCTTTGGATGCAGGACACGGCTGGCTTTCAGGGCTGTGAGCGCAGATTGCTGGCTTGTACTGATCTCCTCATCCACCAGCACCCCCAGGTCCCATCCTGCAGCCAACAGCTACCCTCTGTGGTCTGTTTTCTCCTTCTTTGGTCCCTCCTCTATTTTCCTGATGTAAGGAAACACAAGAAACATAAGAAAAGTCCAGCCTGGGTGAGTTACCTGTTGGTTGGAATATTCACCGTCCCCACTGCAGTGCCTGTCCCCAGAGTGGTCTTCTCCACTGCTACTGCAGGTTTTACTGCTAGCAGAGCTAACACTCCTGCTGCTGCTGCCACGCTTCTTCCTAGATTTCTGTATTTCATGTTTCTTGTCGTCATTTCCAGGTTCTTTCTCATCAGCAGAGGAGGCAGTGGAAGAAAAGGATGAATCGGAGAGCTGGGCTGCACTGGGCCATGCCCAGGGGTCTGTAGCTGCAGCCTCGTGTGTTCTGTGAATTCGTCTCTTAAGTGTTTTATTTGAGACCTCCAAAAACAGTTCAAAGGGTTATTGATTGACAGCTTGTTCTGTGACCTTGCTCTGAGTGTCACACAAACTGCTTACCACAGGCTTTCAAGGAAATGCAAATTCCCAGCTCCGCACACTGGAGAAGCTGTGCCGGAACTCACCTTGACTCATTCCTCCCAGCCCCATCCTTGCTTTCCTGTGCCAGTTTTCCAACTGGAAACCCTTGGCTTCATATCTGGCAAAATATTCCCCCCTCCCCTGCTCAGTCTCTTACCTTGAATACATTTTCAATGCCTAGAATCTTCTTCAGTTTAGCTTTAATGTCCTCAAATGGAGATGTCTTATCCTCTTCCTTAGCCCCCGAGCTTGCTACATCGATTATTTTGGAAGCTGCTTTCGATCCTGCCTGAATTTCCAGCTGGATTTTTTCAATATCAGCATCTGTATGAACTGAAGTCAAGATACTTACATGCCATGCTTGAGCAGCGTGCACAGAGATTGACAGAAAAGCTTGCTGTCAGGACTGTACCTGGCTTCAAAACTATTTTGGCTTTAAGTTCTCCAACTAATTTATGCAGGTAGGTATTTCTTAAGGAAGCAGAATTTCGTGACTTTAGGCTGAGACAAGCAGAGCATCCCAAACTCTCCACTTTTGCACAGATGTTTTGCGTGTAAGATCTTCCTCCTACGCTGTGGTGCGGTGCCTCTTCTGAACCTTGCTGGTATCCTTTGGATATCACACTTGGAATATTTCTTTGCTGCATGAAAGAAAAATATGGCAAATAAAGACATTTTTCACAAAGAAGAATTGTCACAGCTCCCAAAATCTTTCCTATTAGTGAAGAGAATGATGACAGTCTTGCCTAAGTAAGGAAGCACTAAGTTAAATTAGAGACCCAAGTGCTGGAAGCAGTGGATTTCCTTTCAAATTCCTATGCAAGGGGACAGATCTCCTGCCCAGGCTTTCCCAGGCAGTGTTTAACAAACAAACTTCTTAATGAGAACCTGCAGGGCTCTTTGGAGAAGCTATTTCTCTGCTATTACCCCTCCTGTTGCAATTTAATACATCCTTCCCCTGCCAGTCTCCAAAGCTGAAAAGCACGAAAGAGAATGGGCTTCTGCCATCCACTGCAGGGACTCCCTCAGGATTTGGGGAGAAAATGTATATCCTGTCCAAAAGCCATCTTCTCCACATTGCTCTGGCTCAGAAAAGAGGGGATATTGTTCAAAGGATGTGAATTTCACCCACCCTCCTTATGACTGTAAAGGCTAGGGAGGAATGCTGTCACAGCAACACAATCTGCGTGAGATGATAAGAGTGAGCAGACCACGAAAGGGAGTGTCTTGAATCCACTGGGACTTGGGTTTGGTTTGGGATACTCCTGTTGAATCCCTAGGTTTCTGTGTTTGTGACCTGGTGCGAGCCCAGCTGCTGCCTTGGGGGTGTTCAACCCCACCAAGGAGCAGTCGGATCTCTACCTGCCTGCCATACACGTGGGAAGAGGCCTCCTTACCTTCCAGCTTTCAGCTCCTGAAGATCCTTCAGGTGGTTGAAATGGCTGGTCAGCGATACTTGGTACTTCTCCTTGGGGAACAATATGGGATCTCTTTTCAGAATCTACTTCTTCCATGTTCCTTGAAACAGCATAAACTTCACTCCTGTGGAGGTGATAAATGGCACACAAGTAACATCGGATTTTTCTTACCCCCGGTGTCTTTAATACCGGAGACATGTGGGCAATTCTGTACTTTTCTGTATGTTAATGAGCATTAAGCCTCTAACACAGTAATGATCTCATCAGCTGACTCAAGTCCTTCTCAAGTGCGTCAGAGACACGGAGGTCACCGGTACTGTTAGAGTTTTCGATTTTTTTTAATTTTATTTTTTTCAAAAGTCTTTGCCAGTGCAAAAAAGAATCATGGAATGGTTTGGGTTGGTACGGACCTTAGAGCCCATACAGTTCCAGCCCCTGCCATGGGCAGGGACACCTCCCATGGCATCAGGTTGCTCAAAGCCCCTTCCAACCTTAAACCCCTCCAGGGATGGGGCAGCCACCGCTGCTCTGGGCACCCTGGGCCAGGGCCTCCCCACCCTCACAGCAAAACATTTCTTCCCAAGATCTCATCCCAATCTCCCCTCTTTCAGCTGAAAACCCTTCTCCCTCGTCCTATCCCTGCATTCCCTGATCAAGAGCCCCTCCTCAGCTTTCCTGGAGGCCCTTTCAGCACTGGAAGCTGCTCTAAGGTCTCCCCAGAGAGTATGACAGAGGCAAACAAGGAGTTGTACTTTCAATATTTACAACAGGGAGCTCACAATCAACAACACCTAAGAACCAAAATGCAACGAGCTCTTCTATACCTCACAGCTGCGAGCTCAGCCTCCTGATGGCAGGGAGGGGTTTCAAGCTTCAAATTTTTCTCTTTCATATTTATCCTCATGTCAAATTTCATTGTAGTGTTGGCAGTGAACTCTGCGTGAAATTCAAGACCACTCTGAAAGTATTGGGTGTTAATCCCCATTGTTGCGATCATATGAAAATATGCCCTGAAGAAATGGGAATAAGACCACGCGGAATCACAGATTAATAAGCACACATTTAACTTTGAAGTGCAAAATTGCATTTTCACAGTGTTCTGTTTCTTGTGAGAGCCACTACTGGTGGGTGAAGGGATGTGTCATAACAGGATATAAAAAGAGCTGAAGTGCCACTGGAGAAAGGGAAGGGAATTATCTGACAAACAAAGCTAACAGAGACCCTCTCTCTGCTTTTTCACTAACACATCGCTTGAGGGCAATCCGTACGTAAGCAAATATATCTTTACAGCTTAGCATCTTTAGTCACTGAGCAGGTATGGATGTGAGTGTTTTTTAGCAACAGCAGAATGGCAGAGCATCCTGTGGGATTCAGTGCACGTTGCTATGTTTGCAGGGTCATAAAGCATCAGTTAATTGAATCAGATAAAGTTAATTGCAGCAGTAAAGCAGCACATAATTGCTTTCTCACAGCTTCACTGCTCTGGACTAGCTCAGCCTCCCAAACCTGGGACAAGTAAGGCTCCAGTACACCAACATGCGATCCCATATCTATTTTAGATATAAGTATCAATACTTGTGTGGGTGTATGTGAAAATGTGTTCGCTTTACCTTGGCTTGATGTCAGCATAAACATCTATGTTGCTTTCCAACAACTGTGAGGGTCTAAAGTTGTCCGATAATGGTGGTGATATCCGTATGTCCACTGCAGAAGACAGACCGAAATGATATGAGCAGAGAAACAATAAATGCCGGAGATACAATGCTTGCAATAAGAAGAGTAGTTAACACACAGGCAGTGCTTTTAGGGCTTGAAATTGTTTATTATTTAAAGATTGCTACTCCAAACCAGAGTTATACAAATATATCCTCAGTGAAGTGAGCTAATTACTTCTCAGACCTTTTGGAAGTAGCTGAACGCTAAGGTTTCCATGTTACAAGAGTATTTTTCAAGATTATAGAGGGATCTTGTTTCAACAGAGGGATTAGAACTATAGTTATGGTGGGGAAACTGCTCAGTTTGGCATCTCAAGCTCACCATCAGCTGCAGCCTGGGCCAGGGCGACGCTGTACAGACTGAGCTCTAGTGGCACGCCAACCACTGTGGGGACAACCTGACGCAGATCGCCCACCATCGCCGGCAGGGTCCATCGGCCTGAAATGCCTTGCTGGACCTCTTCCACCACTTTTTTGACTACCTGCTCCCAGTATGATGATCTCTTTATACTCTGAAAGCAAAGAAATAGGTTAGGAAAGTAGGTGAGAAGAGACAGGGAAGGAAAATTATTCAACATCGCAGACAAAAGAGACAACAGTTTTGTCAGTACCGTCATGGTCTGCTGGATGACATCTTTATCAATGTCAACAAAAGCTATCTCTTGGCCCAATACTTTGATGTAAGTGGACACCAGAGGGTCTTCAGTAGGTAGTTCTTTCCATCCCAGAAGCTGTGGTGTTAAGGAGAGATGTGGAGAAATGAAAGAAGCAGATAATGTCACTCAAAATACAGCAGTTCAGCAGGGTGTGAAGAGTGCTACCTATGGTCCCTTAGCCAAAAAACTAAGACATCTTGCTGGTCTGAATCAATGTGGCCCTTCTGATGTTGCATAACTGACTTCAGGAGGAGTTTCCCCACATAATGATGAGGTAAGGACTTGGTAATTTTTGCTGCTGTAAGGAGTGGGCGACATCCAAGTTCTCATGGACAAAAATCTTATTCAATAATCATTTTAAAAGAGAAGAGCAACCACTTACTGACACTTGAAACACATAAATTTTTCTACCGGCATCACTATATTCTTTTGTACTGGATATTAAGGGCTGACACTTGTTGAGTGAAAAGATGGCATTTGTTGACAGCATAAATACAATGTAAGAGCATCTTTCCATGACCAAACAGGATGACTGACTCTTTTCTCACTGGAACATCAAAGAGGCAGCTTGTTGGGTTGATGATGCAACTGTATTGCAAAGAGAGCAGAACGGTGCGTAGAGACATACTGTTTTACCGAGTTCCTCCAGTGTTTTGTACGTATCGTACTCAGCAAAAGGAATGTTCTGCTTCCTGATAAGCTCGGTTAGACTTTGTGACCGGAGAGCCACCTGTAGGAAACACAGTCAGATGTCACAGCCCAAAAGAGACCCAGAGAAAACCTTTGTACCTAGTATTAGGCTCACGGGTTCCTCTCTAAGGACATGCTTCATAAAGGCTTTGCACTTAAAAGGCTCTGTCTCCCTGGCAGATGACTGCAGGCTATGGCTGCAGATGCCAAAGACATGCTGAGCCAGCTTTGAATTAGTCAGCGGGGATAATTTTAGGGCAACACAGGCTGCAAAGCTTGCCCAAGAAGCTGAGGAAATGCCTGCATGCTGCTACACGGAGCTTCGCGCTGCTTGGGCTGCACTGCTGGCTGAAATTTAATTTCAGATACAACAGCATCCCTGTACTTATGCAAAACACCCTTATGCATGCAAAATACTTATGCAGATGAATATTCTGCTTGATAAGCTTTCCTGTTTTCCTAAATTTCCATGCCTGTACTGAATGTGTTCGTTGACAAGTGTATGTGTGAAGAGGCCCGAATAAAAAAAGCCTAAGTAGAATCATAATAATTACCTACTTTTTCTTTTCCACATGCACCCTCACAGCCAGAGATGGAGTTAAACACTACATCAAGGTCCAAATGGCTTAGCAAGTAATCCTGCCTGCGGCTGGCTTGCTATTTTTATGGAACACTTACCTCGATAATATCTGTTGCAGTATTTGCATAATATCCTCTTACTTTTGTGATTACATCGGATGGAAACACGGTGCTGGGACTGTTCATTAGATAGACCCTCCAAATGGCACCAGCCTGATATTCAGCTGTCATGGGAATAAAAAGCAGCAGAGATTTTTGTTAGGGTCTCCAAGGTGTCTGGTGCACATAAGGTACCTGCTGTAGTAGGGCACAAGGGGTTCTGCAAGGACGCAGTCCCACAGGTCCTCAAGCTGCCACCCTTGAGAGCAGAAAGTTGTTGTAGGACAGAGTAAACACATCTACGGTGACTGAAGGAGGAGCCCCAAGTCCACGAGCAGGCACCGCTTTCATCAGTAGACACCCAGAGAGTTGCAGGACATCCTTGCGTGTTGTTGCTTGTTAGGAGGCTCTTGTGCATTTTCTGCTTCAACAATGCACTAAACTCACAGCCTGTGATAGGATTTTAGATGAAGATTACAGAATCACAGAGTGATTTCTGTTGGAAAAGACCTTTAAGATTGAGTCCAAGTATCAATCCAGCCCTGTTAAGTCCACCGCTAGACTACTATGTCACCAACACCATCACACCATGTGAGCACTAGACCACCACAGAACGCAACAGAGGCATTTGGATACAGAAGCCAAAGCTTGGAAAAGGGCAGCTGGTACTCACAGGAGTAACCACCGACGTGAATGACCTTGCTGTAACGATAGCTCAGTCTGTCGAATCGTGGGCTCAGTAGTTTGATGGCAATGTTGCAAGCAGCAGATCTAAGTAATAAAGAGTTAAAGTCACGTGAAGACAGTCACCTGTGACCAAAGTCTTAATATACATCACCATTTGCAACCTAAAAAATGTACTTCTTCCACTACTCACAGATGATAGAGCTGTGGGACCCTACTGACTGCCAGAGCCTTCATGTGTGAATATGTGAAACTGGCTACTTGCAAGCTGGGCTCCGTCAACACCGCACTGGCCAGAGCTGTTACAGTTGGAAGAGCGGGCTTGGTTTCAAAGAGGACAACACAAGCCACCATCCGGACTTTAGGAGCAAGGGTGTTGTCCATAAAGACCTGGAGGGAGATCTCCCTTACCTGTAGGGGGAAGATAGAACATGTGAGCACCTCAAAACTTGACGGTGAGAAGTGTTTCTTAAGTGATATGCAGTGAATGGTGAACACAACCCTGAAGAGAGACTTGAGCATGGAACCTGCCACTGAAAAGGGAGATACTGCTGGGGGAACAGTGAGCAGGGCTGGAAGAAACAGCCGTCAGCGATGGGCCCAGTGTTACCATGCCTAAAGCAACCCAAGCGATCAGCAAGGATGGGGTGATGTCAGGAATCTGCAGTATGGGAAAGAAGACAATTTTCTTAGTAACTGAGTCATCTGCCCAGAGTTGTGAACATTAGCTGATGGCTTTATTATCCCCGCATCACTTAATCAATTCAAACCATACCCTCTAAGACACTGAATAATAAAATTCACTTACTTTTATAGGGTCTTTTCTGGCAATTTTCCTCAAGGCCAGCACAGCATCAGTGTGGATTCTGCTCGGTAATGAGGCTGCAGCAGGTGAAAATGTTGGCAAAAACTTCAGGATGCGTTTGATGCTGGCCAGTTGCCCTGCGTTGCCTATGGCTTTCAGGGCCAAAGCCATGTCTTTGGCATCACCTTTGCTGGTGGCTTCGGTAGCAAGGTCATGGAGTGGCTGAAAACAGAGCAGGCTGTGTTAATCTTATCAGGTAACAAACTTGTCATAATGCATAAAAATAAGCATTGCCGTGGCAAACAAAACATCGGTGCAGACCCCTGGGTAAAGCTGTTCAGATTCGTCGTGCAGGAAATATCTCACCACTTTGTCAGGATACCAGATGTGGAAAGTCAGGCAAGCAAACTTGGTTTTCTTCTTGCACAGTGTTGTTACTATGACCTCAAGCTGTGCCAGCGAAAGTTCAGATCAGATATTAGGGAAAATATCTTTACTGAAAGGGTTATCAGACATTGGCAGAGGTTCCCCAGAGAAGTCGTGGAGTCCCCATCCATGGAGGGATTTAAAAGATGGGTAGATGAGGCGCTTAGGGATCCGGTTTAGCAGTGGACAGGTAAGGTTGGACTCAATGATCTCAAAAGTCTTTTCCAACCAAACAATTCTATGACTCCATGATTCTATTACTTGATTTTAAATTATGCTTGAGTACAGGAGATGCTCCTGGGTGGATGCCTGCACCAAAGCATCTGTTGCAAGTTTAAGAGCATCACCTCATTGTTTCCTTCTTTCTTTGCAATTTTGCAGGCAAACACAGCTAGGAGCGAGGCATGTAAGCAGCCAGTTACCTTACTGCCTGCATTGTGAGAGCAAAATTAGAGGCGTTTAAAACATCTCTTCACCTCTTAAGAAATGAAGGTCACCCACCTGAAGAAGTTCAGCTGGACAAAGTGAAGACTGCTCACAGTATTTATTTACCATGCTACCATATCCCAGGTGAACAAGTGTTCGAAGCATCGGTGCTTTCTGGATTTGAGGACAAGTCAGAAAAGTCTACAGAAGAAAGAAGCAGCATTTGTTAATGTTTCGAGTAATTAAAGCCGGTGTTTTGTGAAAACTAGATTAGAGAATAAAATTGGTTTGGATTTTTCCTGTATATTTTCAGAAGTTACATCAAATGCTAGTCATTCAGCTAAGGTAAAAGTAAATACACTTGCTCCACTTACACTGAATGTACTTTAGATATTGGTTGTCTGATACTATTTTCTTGGGGTTTTTTTTCTATTTAAAAAAAGATTATTTCAGCAAAAAGAAATCAATCACAATTTTCCTAGGATTGGTGGGTTTTAACATAAAATATCAAAGCCATTATCAAATTTTGGTCACGAGTGTTTGGAAGCCTTTCTTTAAAGCATTCTGCATTTTTGATAATGCCTTGCATTTTACACATTTAGAAGTAAATCATAGAAACATGGAATGGTTTGGGTTGGAAGGGACCTTAAAGATCATCCAGTTCCAACTCCCCCGCCGTGGGCAGGGACACGTTTCTCTGGATCAGGTTGCTCAAAGCCCCATCCAACCTGGCCTTGAACACCTCCAGGGACGGGGCAGCAACAGCTTCCCTGGACAACCTGTTCCAGTGCCTCTCCTCTCTCATTGTGAAGAAATTCCTTCTTATGTCCAGTCTAAATCTGCCCCTCTCCAGTTTACACCCATTGCCCCTCATCCTATCGCTCCACATCTTTGTAAACAGTCCCTCCCCAGCTTCCTTGTAGCCCCTGAATCTGTTGCATCTTTCACTTATAATCCTGTGAATCCACCTTTTAAAAGACAGGAGAGGGAAACGGAAAGAAGAACGAGCTGCGCTCACCGAAGCAACTTGCAGGGTTTCCTTGTTGGGTGTAACGAAATGGAAGGCGAGAGGGAGAGCCATGGCTGCTTCCCAGGTGTTCAGCTTCCCATCGTGAATTTCTTGCTTCAGGAATCGGAATGTGTCGGTCGCTCCAGCAGCACAGATGGCACTCAGGAACCAGGGCCTGCCAGGGAAACAAGGATTCTTTATTCCTATTGCCCAGCACATCTCTGACTGGAAGTCAGGGCTGAAGGCAGTGCGGTTACCTGTAGGGAGGGTTGCTGGCAAACTGCACCCACAAAGACTCAATTCGATCGAGGGTCACTATACGAAAAAGCTGGACCATTTCCAAGAACCTGACTGAAGCTTCTTTAGCGGCTTCCTCCTCATCCTTCTGCCCTAATTGCCGCAGTGTTTCTGATATCTGTGGCGGAAAAAAACCAGACAGTTGGAAGGATCAGTGTCTAAAATCATAGAATCATGGAATGGTTTGGATTGGAATTGATTTCAAAGCCCATCCAGTCCCACCTCCTGCCATGGGCAGGGACACCTCCCACTGGATCAGGGGCTCCAAGCCCCATCCAACCTGGCCTGGAACCCCTCCAGGGATGGGGCAGCCACCGCTGCTCTGGGCACCCTGGGCCAGGGCCTCCCCACCTGAACAGCAAAACATTGCTTGCTAAAACCTCATCTCAATCTCCCCTCTTTCAGCCGAAAACCATCCCCCTTGTCCCATCCCTGCACTCCCTGATCCAGAGCCCCTCCCCAGCTTTCCTGGAGCCCCTTTCAGCACTGGAAGCTGCTCTAAGGTCTCCCCACAGCCTTCTCTTCTCCAGGCTGAACAACCCCAACTCCCTCAGCCTGTCCCCATGAATAGCCTCCTGTCTAGGGGGGTTGTATTCTGGTACAATAAAATTTACATTTACAATGCAGTAACATCTACGTTTCTTCCTAATATCTAACCTAAATCTGCCCTCTTTCAGCTCAAAACTGTTCCCTCTCATCACTGCATGCCCTGCTAATTATAAAAAAATATCCCACCACCTATTAACCTTATAAATAATGAAAGAGTGTGACAAGTAAGCCTCTAATACCTGTAAATCTGGATTTTTAATCCTTAGTAGAGGAATGGGCATCTGGAGTACCTCTCCTGAGAAGTGATAACGCAGACTCCCTTGGTTTTGCAGCCGAGCTTTTGGTACGCTGGCGGAAGCTCTTTTAATGCCGACCAAAGACAATTCTTGCCTTGAAGGGAGAGAAGGAAATGCGTCGGTAGCCTTTAACTGCATGGTGTGCTCAGAGGACGCGTACAGCGGTTGGAGAGGGGTACCCAGCAGGACCATTGCGCTGACCACAACGGATCGTGCACCTCTCAGGATTTTCTCGGAATGTCATAGGACTGGTGAGAGATTTCATTAGAGTTTGCAGGGCACAGAATGTGGCTGGGCATCCCGAGGGAGGTACGGTGCCTCAGCCCTTTGCAGCCCACAAGCCAGATACCTCTTGCTAACTAACAAATGAAGAGTAAATACGTTTTAAGCATCTCCTGGCTCTGGTGATCACAGCTAAAAGTGCCTACCTTGCCTCCATGACTGCTACCCCGTTGGGTTCGTTGAAGGGAGAGATCAGGTACACCTGCTCGGATGTAGCAGACGTCATCAAGGTCCTGCTGTTGTCATACTTCATCTTGTAAGTGAACATCACCGTGCCCTTGATGTTTCTGACTTTCTAGAAGTGCAAAGAGATCTACTCAGAAATACGAATGTTTGGTAGCACAGAGTCAACATCCCTGGTAGCATCAATGTCATGCATGAATGCTTGGTTTTTGCCCCAGGGTGGCAGCAGGACTCTGTGCTGCTCGTACCAGGGGGCAGGTGGGACAGGGGCGGAGGTACGCCGTTCCCATGTCCATCACAGCTTTGTCCTGGCAGTCCGTCAGGTCCTTGCTTTTGGAAATAGTGGCACGGCTATTCTTGCTGTCATCCTGGATAACGTATCTGGTTTGGCAGATGCCTTCAATCCCAGCCTGTGAATATCGATTTGAACACACTGAACTTTCCACTTGAAACAGCAACAGAAAGAAAATTGGCTGGGAATTGTACGTACGGGGAAGTTGCTATAAAAGAGTAAAATGAGAAGAAAAGGAAAATCAGAATGGAAAAAAACAAACCTCCTGTAGTTCATACACATTTTGTGACTTTTTGATGGTTATCTGCATCATGTTCAGAATGCCCCTCACTAGGTTAGTGCACAGGATGGGGCAGTCCTCAGGGGCGAAAATATTTCCAACCCTTCCCTCCGTGTATTCAAACTTAAAGGCTTGGGTTAAACACGCAGCAATGGTCTTGGTGAGCCTTGGAGACGGGGTGAAGGGGTCAGTGGGCCAGAAGCCGTTGTATTCTTCCAGCTTTGGTGACCGAATCTGTGAAAAACACGGGGAGAATGTTCAGCTTGTTCACCAGCAGTTTGAAATAGTGCAATAAGAGAGAAATATGACACTTCTAGTCCGTGGCTGCACACAGGCCACTTGTCCAACACTGCAGGAAGCATTTTCTCCTCCGAGTCTTGTGCTGGCCTAGAAAGAGTCCTTGAAAACACAGTTTCCAAGAAGGATTTCTGCCAGAAAAATAAGATCGTGCAAGCAGCGTTCTAAACTTCACCGAGTGTGGTGAAGCTGGGTGAGTGAAACACAGGCTGCCAGCAGTCGGTATGGAAAGGATACTTGCCTGTTTTCCCCAGATGTCCAAGTGAGATCTTCCTTCAGTCTACAAGGCAGCCAAGCCATCAGTAGAGCTGCTGCCCAAACACGTGGGAACAATTTCAGCTGCTGCTCCGGCTACAGCACATGCTGGAGTGCCAAAGCCTTGGCACAGCTGATGGGGAGGCGGAGGTGACTGCGAGACCTCCCATGGAAAAGGGTCCTGTGGGAGCTGATGTCTCTGTCTTTGGAAGTGGTTGTCATCACTTGGAGCTTATCAAGCTGCAAAGTGTGCACACAAGTCCTTGACTGCTACCTAGTGGGAGATGTGTGCCTACGTGCACATCCATATCTAAAACACGTACATCCGCACCTCCCACCCTTGGACATAGAAGTGAAAAGGTGGAAACTCTGGATCTTGTGCTTTGTTTCACTTTAGGCATTTATAATCAATTCCGCAAGGGTGTTTTGCCTCTTGTCTCAAATTATCCAAACCATTCTATGATTCTATGATCTTGGCACCCGGGAGGGCGCCAAGCTTTTGTGTGAGCTCTGTATCTTCTTGTCATTTACTTTACCAGCCTGCAAGTGTGAAAGTGTGTAGCCCCATGATGCAGTCCCACCTCCATGGTGATTTACCTGGAGAAGGTGGTCGCTCTGAGACACACGGCTGATCTCCAGCTTGCAGGTCAGCTTCACCCCTGCCGTCGCCAGGCCTTTGCCAGGCAGCCCATGAAGGATGAAGCTCTCGTAGCCATACAAGTAGGTCTTGCCAGTATGAAAGACAGGTTCTATTGAAAAAAAAAATAACAGAAACACCTCCTTCGCTGTGACTCTTGTGATGTTACTCACAAGAACCATCCCAGCAAAGAAGGGTGAGCGTGCTACTGCTGAAAAATAGATGCAAGCAGTGGGTAAGGCACGGTCATAGGGGAGGGCGGCATGGGAGCTGCTGGTTGGTGGTGGGAACGCACTTACCGAGGTCTTGCTTCTGGCCCCCTGTGAGGGAGGAAAGAGAAGGATGCATGAGAACCCCTTATCTCTGTGGGTCCTTTCATTTACTATTCATTTACTGATGGTTGGCAAACACCAGTAACGGGCTTCCGAGGTGCACCAAGGGACACCAAGCCCACACCACCCCTGCTCGCTAGCTGCTGCTCGCTTGGCTTTCCCCCTGCTGCTAAGCTTAGGCACAGACATCTAAGAGTTTACAGCTGAAGTTATAAAAGGCTTCAGCAAACTAAGCTGTGCACACCCCTGAAATGCCCCGAGGAGATGCAGTTTTCTTAGGACCACAGTGGCCATCACAGTTCATCAATGCTGCTAAAGCTTCAACTTACCCACAAGGGCGAGCACCAGGGCCAGGATGAGTCCCTTCATGCCCAAAGCGACTGAAGGCTGCAGGGGAAAATGTGCAGCTTTTATAGAAGAATTATTAACAGGCACAGTGAATTTTGTTGAGTTATTAACTTTTTATCAACCTCCCTTTGAGGGAGAAGGGGTCGGGGCAAGGTGTTGGACGCCAAAACCATCACGAGCACTTTTGTTCTTATTTCACCAACTGAATGCACTGAAAGTACCTTTGGGAGCAAGAGCTTAAAAGCACTAAATTGTAGTTAAAGCCAAAATATTTATTGTGTAAGAAAAACTACTAATTATCCTCATTCACTAGAAATGCCTGGTGTTATTGCAGTCTTTGCTGACTTTGTCCAGGTTATCCTGACCTGACCATCCGGCACAGCTTATCTAACTGATAGTGCCCCAGCGGGATTGTGCAAAATCCCCAGGCAGCACTCCTGGGACACCACACCGATACTGCGAGCAGGACGGGCCGTCACCCGTGTTACTGCTCTCTGGGGACAGGAACGTCACCCAGTACCACCAGCCTCCCATCATCGTCACGAAGGCCAAGGATGAGCCTCACTGACACTTACGCTTCCCTCACTTACCTTCTCTTCTGGGGCGAATGTGTCAACCCCTTTCATGGATGCGATTACTCATAGGTGGGTGTCGGTGAGGATTTTACCTGTGAGGTGGAATAGATGAGGCTGATGGGTCTGACAGACACAAACCACTTGGTTTACAAAGGCATCGACAGGGGGATTTACCCAAACTCATTTGACATCAAGCAGCAAGAGGCAAACTCTTCACCCCACAGCGGGGTCTCCTTCCCCCATCAGCAGGCATTTTCCCTGTCCCTTTGGTGCAGCCTCACAGGTCCTTCAGGATGCTCTTGGTGCCATGGTTTGGCCAGGTCCCTGGATCCTCTGCAGCTGGGCTTGACCAGAGCAGATGGAGCACTACCTCCATCAGGAGCCTGCACAGTGAGGGTTACGGCAGTCCCAGGACTGAGGGGTTACACGTTGGCACCGTGCAGCCACCACGCTCAGTAACCTTCTCCTCCATTTGTGGGGAACTGAAGGTCCTGCCCGGCTTCCTGTGGGAAGGGACTGGATTCTGTATCTCATCAACAAATCAGTGGCTCGTATCCAAGACAGCTTAGCTTTTATAATGTTCTTTAACTGATGTTTTTTTATAATTAGCAGCTTGAATATTATTTATGAAGTCTGATAAACTGTGGATTTTTTTTCCTGGATCAAAGATTGCATCTGTAGGGTTAAAAAAAATAATAATTTTAAAGCATAGCAAATATTTCAACATGTTTTTACCAGCACCGTCCCATTTGTTTTAACCCCTTCCCTTGTAAAGCTGATGGCACACAATAGAAAAGCCAAGCCATTCACCAGTGGGTTGTGTCACATCTTTGGAGATTGGGTAAGTGGTAAACATAGCTACAGGATTTGAGTATAGAGCTGCTGGTGGCTGTAATTGATGCTCAAAAGCCAATATATTATGGCATAACTACATGTAGCTACAAGCAGAGATGAGGGGAGGTCAGTGGCTGTGCAGGAAGAAGAGCATTGCTGTGATGGCTGATTAGACGCAGCAAGGTTCCTGTTCAGTGTCTCAAAATCCTGGGCTGCATCCAAAGCAGCGGCACCAGCAGGGCGACGGAGGGGATTCTGCCCCTCTGCTCCGCGCTGGTGAGACCCCACGTGGAGTCCTACATTCGGTTCTGGAGTACTCAGCACACGAAGGACATGGAGCTGTTGGAGCGAGCCCAGAGGAGGCCACGGAGATGATCTGAGGGCTGGAGAACCTCCCATACAAGGACAGGCTGAGAGAGTTGGGGTTGTTCAGCCTGGAGAAGAGAAGGCTCCGGGGAGACCTTAGAGCAGCTTCCAGTGCTGAAAGGGGCTCCAGGAAAGCTGGGGAGGGGCTCTGGATCAGCAAGTGCAGGGAGAGGATGAAGGGGAACGTTTTTCAGCTGAAAGAGGAGAGATTGAGATGAGATCTTAGGAAGAAATGTTTTGCTGTGAGGGTGGGGAGGCCCTGGCCCAGGGTGCCCAGAGCAGTGGTGGTGCCCCATTCCTGGAGGGGTTCCAGGCCAGGTTGGATGGGGCTCGGAGCCCCTGAGCCAGTGGGAGGTGTCCCTGCCCATGGCAGGGGTGGGACTGGGTGGGCTTTGAGTTCCCTTATAATCCAAACCATTCTGTGATTCTATGATATTGGTAAGACACCACTCTATAACAGTGACACCACAAACCATAACACTCCTCAAAATGGGGTTTTGAGCTCCAGGGGTCATGCAACACCCCAGCTTCAGCCTCAGGTGTTGCGCACAAGTCTGTGCTTCCCAGCACTGCTCCGTGGGACTCGCAGGCAAGCAGCAACCCCAGCAGCTCCCCACTTACTGCTGCTGCCACATCCCAAACCCTGCCTGCCCTCAGCTCCCCACTGCTTTGCGCTGCAAGGAACTACGACAGCATCTAAACTGCGTGTAACTGCTTAGTGATGCCTGCCTTTCAAACATAGTCCTTTCGGTAGTAAGGACATCACTTTTACAAACTAAAATACTCACACCCAAGCAATAAAATTCACAAGTGTTCTTCCATTCTAGGTACCAAAGTGCTAGAGAATGCAAAACGAGATTTTTACAGAGTGTTCTCAAGTGTTTTCAAAAACCAGCCTGTGATGGCCTCTCCACCCTGTAGGGTCGTAGGTAAAGGCCATTTTACTTCCATTGCTTCTACTCATTTTAAGAGCCAAGTAACTTGCTTCTCTTTTAACTAATTTACTGAATTTACTCAGTTTTTAACAGTTCGGTAGGGTCACATTTTGCTTTGCATCAACAAACTTCAACATCAGAAGTGAATTTGTGCTCAGCCGGTAACAGAAATGGCTGAGCGAGTGTATTGCTCGGGAGAACACTGGTGAGCGAAGGCAGATGAACTTCAAGTACAGTACCATTTCTATTGAACTTTGTGCAAAATTACTGATGACTTCAGCTGCCAACAATCTCCTTGACGTTGATGGTTGTGTCTACACCATCTCCTAAGGCAATACTCAACCTGCAAGCACAGCCTTAGAGGCAAGCAGAAAACATCTTCTCAATCTGCTGGAATCCTTTGGGCTCCAGCACTGACGGCAGACGAGCCCATCCCTTGCTGTGCCCACGCAGACCGGTAGTGGGTCACAGGAGACAAAGCCCACCTGCTGATGATGGCTCATGCTGGGCATGGAGGCTGGGGCATCTTACCCAGAGTGGAAGTCGGGCTCTGCTTCCAACCCTTTGGCAGGTGGAGTATCGGACTAACTCAACCGCGACCTGTCCAAAGACCCCTGATTCACACAGGCTTCTCCATGAGGTGCAGCAGGAACATAGTGTGTTCTTGACTCCCTCAAAGCAGCTTTAACCCACTGGAGATTCAGGCTCATTCCTTGATTTCGCTATTCCCTACGGCAGCACTGGTACATAGCGGAGTTGTTAAGGAGCACCTTGGCTACGTTGCTGCTGTGCAGGGTGCTGCATCCCAGAGAGGAGAGCAGTTCCTGTGCTGGGCCACAGGATCCTGGCAACAGGGAAGAAAACCCTCGGAGAAAAAAGCAGGAGCTGATAGCACAGCTTCCCAACTCATGTTATAGAATCATAGAATCTCTAGATTGGAAAAGACCTTGGAGATTATCCAGTCCAACCATACCTGTCCACTACTAAATCATATCTCTAAGCACTTCATCTACCCATCTTTTAAATACCTTCAGGGATGGAGTCTCCACCACCTCCCTGAGCAGCTGTTCCAGTGCTTGAGAACCCTTTCAGTGGAGAAGATTTTCCTAAAGTCCAATCTGAACCTCCTCTGGTGCAGCTTGAGGCCATTCGCTCTCATCCTATCGCCTGTCACTTGGGCCACCAAGTGACACCCACCTCTCCACAACCTCATTTCAGGGAGTTGTAGACAGTGATAAGATCTCTCCTCAGCCTTCTCTTCTCTAGGCTAAACAACCCCAGTTTCCTCAGTTGCTCCTCCTAAGAACTGTGCTTCCCTGATGGGCCCCAATATAGACACGCGTCTGGGGCACAAAAGACTCAGACTGAAGAAGTCTACGAAATTGGGATGAGAAGCAACAAAGACCTCTTTTTCACAGACTCATAGAGTAGTTAGGGTTGGAAGGGACCTTAAATATCATCTACTTCCAACCCCCCTGCTGTGGGCAGGGATATCCCATTAGATCAGGCTGTGGGATTTCCATAACCAGTGAAATAAGGAAGGCTTCATCAATTATTCCATGCATGGATTTATTAAGAAATCAGATATTTATGGACAATCATAACAGTTTCTACAATAATAAAGTTTAATACTTTATATTACTTGGGAAGCTTCCACACGTCCTTAAACACTTAATTTAGCATGTCTATTATTCCTTAGGATGAGTTTTCTTACACCACACAATAAAAACATTAAAGTGTTTCTGTTTTCTCCTGCAATGTACAGCTTCATGCACTGCAGTCTTCGTTCTCACAGGAACATGCTATGTGTGCATCAACAGTGTCCTGCATGTCCTCTGACTTCTGGTCGAACTTTGTCTGTTTGTCGGTCAGGCTGGTAGCTGAGTCTGATGGGGAACAGGAAATGAAAAGTAAACAGCAGGTTTCGGGAGCGGTTTTACCAAGTACAGCATCTACCAAGCACCGGGCATTAATTACAGCAGGCTTGGCTTCCCCTCAATGGCTTATGTAGTTATATTTGTCCAAGTCACAGAGATGTTCCAGAAAAGCCTCTTGATAAGCCAGTTCTACCTTGAAAACTACTACTTCCATGTAGAATTTTATTAATAATGGACTTAGGAAAGGATATTGTGGTCTTTAAGGAAACACCAACTTGGAAAACAGACACGAATTTATCATCTGTATCATAGAAAGGGTTGGGTTGGAAGGGACCTTGAAGTCCATCCAGAACCAACCCCCTGTTAAGGGCTGGGACACTTTCCACTATATAATCTACATCTATTTTGCCTAATCTGTTATAATCTAGAATACACCTATAGAAAAGACATCCTCCTATATCAGTGCACCTGTGGGCAGGGATCCCATCCATATCTACCCTTCTACTGCCTAAATCAGCTCGAGGAAACTGGATGACGCCCCATGCAGCGATAGATAACACCATACAACGCGGGGGGATCCCTGTTTTAGGGTGCTGCCCCTCATCAGATGGGACTGAATCCTCATGGGCTGCAAGAAATCAGCTTTTCAGCTGAATCACAATGTTGACTGTGCCGTTACCCTGCCAGCTTGAAGTGCCACGAGGGGGAGTTCAGCCTGGATTTTAAATTCCAGTGAATGAAAATCATAGTAATGTGACAACAGAAAACCACCTCTCGTGCTAAAGAAATATTTACATATTAATGAAAACAGGGAAAGATCTTCACTCACACAGTCAGTCCATTTCTACCTGAACGTCAGATTATTCATGCATTTCAAGTGGAATAAGTGAGTCAAGGCACAATCTATTTTGGCTTTTGTGTAGTTCCTGCTCAGTAGGATTTGTGTTTGCTTACCCGCTGGGAGGCAGTGGAAACCAACAGTGACTGGAGTAGTCTTGGTGGCGGAGCATCCTTTCATACAGCGCAGCACGGGCTCCGTAGAATAGCACTTGGACTCTACGCCTGCGAGCTGCACTGTCTTCTCAAGCTTCACAAACGAGCGCCGCAGTTTGCAAGCTGTAAAAACAACCGTTGTTGATGGTTTAGGTCCTCATGGACAAAAACTCCAGGTCTCTCCAGACTGACTCATCTGCCAATTTGCAAACAACTTTCCTCTATGAAAGCTGTATCTTGATCACAAGTAAACCAGCATCCTTGACTGATAAGCTTCTCAAATCAGCTAATTAGGTGTGGAGCTACGGAAAGTTAATTACAAATCTAACCTGTTTGTTTCTACATTAACACGTAGAAACATAGCCGGATGGATTTTGTAATAAACATTTGCAAAGTAAACTGGCTCACGGAAGAGCTGAAAACCCACATTTGGAAGCTTTAAGTATGCAGCAGGGGGGGAGAAAGAGAGGATTTCTGAACAAATAATAACAAGCACTGAAAAATTACACTATTACTCTGTCATTCGGACTCAAAATTGCTGCAGAGAGAGACCAAAAGTCATTACTTTGGCCAACAATAGCAACCTTGTTTTAAATTTCCCAGGACAAGTAGTTATAAGTGTGTGTGCAACTAAATGGACCACAATTTATTCCTAACTAAGCTTTATTTACTAAAATTCCAGCCATTTCCATCACGTTAAATGAAAATACAATATGTGATGACTACCAACCATGTGAATATTATTGTATACGTGCAAGCGGACTCCATAACCACCTACAGGAAGCTTGATGCCCACATCTTTTACAAAGACATGGCTAAACATGTAGAAGCCATCTCCAGGGACCAAGGAAGTCCTTCCTACCAGGACAATTCTTTCCCCAAAGGCAATGTTCCTCTTCTCTGTTGCATCATAACTCAGCTGAGAGCACCGAGCACGCTGCAAGATCCTAATCGACCAAAACACTCACAACACAGCTTTTTTATTTCAACCGTATAATTAAGCCCCTGGAACTTCTCATGGGCTCAAATGCTTTGCTTGACCGGTTGCACAGGTTCAGAAACCAGGTGGTCAGCCACGGTAATAAATATAATCTCCATCTGCTTCTTGGATGGAAATTGAGGTCTGGAAAATGCTGTTGTGCTTATATCAAAGCGTCTGTGTGAGTTTATTCCCTTTCTTTTTTCTGATCTTCTTCTAAAACACTTCAAACAAAGATTTTGTTTCAGCGTGGCTATTTAATTTTAATTGACTTGCTCATTTTGGCTTGCTTGTTTAACTTGTCATTTCATTAGTAATAAATCCTTTATAATAAATGCTATTCTTTCCCCCAAAATGCTTATGGATTTAAAATATTCTGAACACTTTCTACATTTTCCAAACAACCACAGCAAGAATACATTAGATTTAGAGATAGTGTACCTCCTCTACAAGGCTTTTCTTCCAAAAGCCAAGAATGCCCAAAGCTCCTTGAATCTTTAGCCAGGTATCCGTTGGGCATCCGATATTCCTGTTCACATTCTGCATCATATTTTCCGCATATTCCACACGTTTTCCCTGACATCCATAAAGCGACTTGAATCTTTGAGGGGGAAAAAAAAACCACCAAAATCATTTCAAGTTATAAAAAGTGATACCCGTGGAACAGATTTTGCTCTGTGGGTCCCTTCTGGTGTAACTTAATGCACAAATATTTACGGTCTCTTTGGTGAGGATTCCAAGCTCCTGTGCTGCTGCAGCGTCTTTAACTGTCACAGCCTTTGAAACCTACTGTGTCTGTCAAGGACGTTCAGTTATTAATAGTCTACACTATGAATATGCTGAAGCTTTTGTCAGATGGATGTTTTAAAGCTGAAAGAGGGGAGATTGAGATGAGATCTTAGGCAGAAATGTTTTCCTCTGAGGGTGGGGAGGTCCTGGCCCAGGTTGGATGGGGCTTGGAGCAGCTTGATCCAGTGGGAGGTGTCCCTACCCACAGCAGGGGGTTGGAACTGGATGGGCTTTAAGGTCCCTTCTGACCCTAAATATTCTATGAATCCTATTAAAATCTTTCAACACTCAAGCTTATGAAGAGGAAGAATGATACCCTGAACGTGTATCCATCAAAGTACAATTTGTCAATGCCGTAGGCTGGAGCAACAAGTACAAGCCCTTGCTTTTCACTGTGGATCCACAGAGCAGCACCTAGAACAAAACAAAAGATAGTTTGTGTGTGTTTTGGCTTTGCTATCTTCTTAAAGAAAGAAAAAAAAGCAAGTGTCATATCTCTAAAACGGTCTTTTTCCTTGAAATTCCTTAATTGTTCCACGTGAGAAACAAAATGTACAGTGAAACAACATAGAAATATGTATATAGAGAAAAGAGATGCTTGCATAAAGGTCAAAACCAATTTTAGCAATCTCGGATTTTATTTTTTTCTCTGGGTTATTTTAATTTGGGTTATTAACATTCCTTTTTATCTCTAGAAATCATTACAGAGCTGCCTATAATACCTGTGTAGTTGTACAGCTCTACAAGCCCCTGACTACTCTATAATGGAGTAAGAATATACAAAGAACACCGCGACTGTCGCGTAGAGGATTTCAGAATGCCAGCCAGATTTATACCTAGAAATCAAATTGAGACAAACGGCAATATATGTGTGGTGAATTTTAGAAAAGCTCTACTTCAGAAAGTTGTCATCAAGCGAGATGTCATGGTAGAACTGAAACACTGCTCCAATCGGGAACTCCAGTGGGAGCTGCGGCAATGTGGGAAAAGGAGGGATCTTCACGTTAGTTATATCTTGCTTAGTCTGCAAGAGCTGCACACGTTAAACAGTCTTTCTAAATGTTCCTGTGCAAGTGAGTAAAATACACGTATGTTTGTTCTTTCTTTCTCAAAAAACATACATGAAAAGGAAAAAAAAACAGATGCTGCATCACTTACCATCAGACATGTACGAAACGTTCGTCGAGGGACTTTCAGCCCCATCTACGAGCAGCTTCACCTGTCCGTTTGCAGGGTGCATATCGATTTCACTGTTAAGGAGAAGAGTGGTCACACCCTGTTCATATCCCATTCACACACAGACAGTGACAAAAGCATTTTCCAGCTCACTAAATATCACTGATCGCAGGATAAGCTCATCGCAACTACTTAAATTACATCAGGGGTATTCTTGTCAGCTAAGATGCAGCACAGCATCATCAGCATCCCATTCAATATGCGCGGGAAGTAAATAAGGGAAATGCTGATATCCCATGGGCTGCTGAGCGTTGCGGTAAAGCTCACATCTAAGCTCCTCTCCCCTTAAACGTGGATAATATAGTCCCTCATGCAGTGAGGACTCGTGGAGTCCTCATGGAACGCTGTGTTCAGTTCCAGAGTCCTCAGCATATGAAGGACATGGAGCTGTTGGAGCGAGTCCAGGGGAGGCCACGGAGATGATCCGAGGGCTGGAGCACCTCTACTATGAAGACAGGCTGAGAGAGTTGGGGTTGTTCAGCCTGGAGAAGAGAAGGCTGCGGGGAGACCTTAGAGCAGCTTCCAGTGCCAAAGGGGACTCCAGGAAAGCTGGGGAAGGGCTCTGGATCAGGGAGTGCAGGGACAACATAAGGGGGAACGGTTTTAAGCTGAAAGAGGGGAGATTGAGATGAGATCTTGGGGAGAAATGTTTTGTTGTGCGGGTGGGGAGGCCCTGGCCCAGGGTGCCCAGAGCAGCGGTGGCTGCCCCATCCCTGGAGGGGTTCCAGGCCAGGTTGGATGGGGCTTGGAGCCCCTGAGCCAGTGGGAGGTGTCCCTGCCCATGGCAGGGGTGGGACTGGATGGGCTTTAAAGTCCCTTCCAACCCAAACCATGCCATGATTCTATACTCCCAGCATCCATCAGGGGTTACTTACTGCCTGCCCAGTTTGATGTTGATTGCTTTCAGGTCCGTAGCTTCATCAGCACTACGCATCATCACCAGGAACTTCAGCTCAGGGCTGCAATCCTGAGCTAAGATGTGGTAGCAGTTTGCCGGCATCGTGTAGTTAAACTTAACTTCATTAAAGGTTGTGATCCTGTCGTGGGAAACTGAGCAGGAAGCTGGTGAAATAAAAAGCCAGTGAGCATTTGCTTTTCCATAAAAGAATGATATTAAATGACATATTTTATTTTTAGTGCTGTGCTGTTTTAGCTTTATATATTTTTTTTTTCCACTATGTGATATTTTTGTATGGATTGTGGGGGATTTTGGCTACTAAGCACCCATAAATTCTGAAAAAAGCACGGAAAATATTCTCCTCTATAGCAAAAAATAATTGCCAGAACGTTTTAATCTTATCAGTTCAGATAATTGGTATCTTTATCCCTGAAATGCTGATGATTATTGTACTATACTCACAATGTTCTCTCCCATTGAAGCATCCTCACATTACTACAGCACACTTGCTAATTAACTGGAGATAAATAATCCCGCAAAAACTCAGAAGGGGCTCCAGTAATTTGGGAGCCCGAGGATGTTGTGCTGCTGAACCCAATGAAATTCTGACCTTTCAGGTTCTCAAGCACCGCAGAGGGGGCTTCAGCAAAGACGTTCCAGATGGGAGGCTGCAGCTCTGAAGCCGGAATCCTCGGACCTACAGGGAGGGACACTGGAAGCCTCATGGCTTTTTCATAGAGGATCATCTGAAAAGGAATTCGAATGCAAATTCAAAATGCATTTGTGGCAGGTATTCCCAGCAAACGGCCGAGATCAGCTTTTTCTTCAGTTTGGAATTTGATTTCAATCTCTTCTTGTCTGGTGGATAAAGACTTTACACGAACACAACTCACGCGGCTCACTGTCCATGGGCTTTTTGCTTCTGCTTACAGTTTTCTTTTGTGGTGTGGGCCATCGTTCAGATATTACTTGGGAGAACTAATTACTCCCCTTCACACGTTGTTAGGTGAACACTTATGGTGCTACTACAGATGGAAACTCATGCCATTATGAGTACCCACATCACTCTCTCCTTCCATGAACAAAATTACTCTATGAATATTCTGGGATATAATATAAAAAGATTGAAAAGAAGTAAAACCTTTTTTTCATCATTTGCACCTAAATTGATGCTTACTTAATTTTTCTTTCTCGGAATCGATGCACTGTAATTAAAAAAAGCCTCGCTTTTCTACTACAAAGACAATAAGAGACTGATAATATTTCATACTTACATCAGGAAGCTTGATAACAACATCACATGTCCTTGGAGAAGTTAGAGCCACTATCACCTTGGCTTGTTGAGAAGGGTTCTTGTCTGTTTTTTCGGAGAACCCCAGCATAAACGCAGCCCCAGGGACTAACTTGTAAAACCTTCAAAAATACAAATCAGAAAGGTCTGCTGAAGAGAAGCAAAAAGCAAACCCAACTAGGTTTTCTCACATCAGTGTGTAAGTAGCATAGAGTCTTCAGGGCCACTGGGTGAGTCCCCATGACCACTCTGCTTTGCTGATCAAGTGTTCAGTGAAAGGAAGGATCGGTTCCTCAGTTGTCAGCAAGTATAAACAACTATAGCACATAACAATAGGATGGCTATAATCTCCCACTCAGCTTTAGTGTCCAAAGGCAGCGCTCAGACAGAGCAGAGCATGCAATAATAGCTGGTACTTTAACCACCAGAACCTCATGGGTGGATGCTGATCTTACTCAGTTGACAGACATCATGAACAAGCGTCACTAAAGACTAAACCCTCACCAGTCTACTATGGATCTGACATGCGAAGGAAGTTTAGGCCACTCCAGTTTCACTTGTACGGCAGGGTGGCCAGCAAACCGCCCGGTCACCAGCTCGCTCGAAATCTTGTAGTCCTGGCAATTCCGGCCCCATTTCAGGTAAGCCTATAACAGAGACAGAAATGGTGCATCTTTAGACACGCATGGTTTTCCTGTGATGTGTACAGCTATATCTAACTATTTAACTATTAACTATTGGACAGGGACAGCTTCGGAGTAGACATAAGGAGGAAATTCTTCACAATGAGGGTGGGGAGGCCCTGGCCCAGGTTGCCCAGAGCAGTGGTGGAGGTGTTCAAGGCCAGGTTGGATGGGGAGGTGGAGGTGTTCAAGGCCAGGTTGGATGGGGCTTGGAGCCCCTGATCCAGTGGGAGGTGTCCCTGCCCATGGCAGGGGGATTGGATTTAGGTGATCTTCAAGGTCCCTTCCAACCCAAACTATTCTATGATTCTATGATTTGTGAACCTTACCGCTGCCTTGTGAGCATTGAGGACTGAAGCATCAGCACAGAGCTTCCACTTGCTTGAATCTGTGAGGTTTGACACAAATACTTGCACCCGGGGCTTGATGGAATCGATATCAGCATACACCACGAGCTGGAGGCCTCCTATCTTCTTATCATTACGAATGCCGTGAAGAAAAGCAGCCAATACTGGTGGTTTAACATCTCCCAAAAACTTAAGCTAAGAAGAAAGGGGGGAAGTATGCAAAGAATATTGTTATGAAAGAGTTACCACGGAACGTTCTAGATGCAAGATCTCAATGGATGAATGGGAAATAAGCAACTATACTGTAAATATATACCAGCATATGGACTACACGTGTGCCTCTGCATGCACAGATGGATTTTATCACTGTGTTTGAAATAAGTGAAAATTTGTGCCATTTCCTGAGCTACAGCTGATACCGTGGAAATATTCACATTCATTAGGACACAATAGTGACTTTATGCTCTGGGCTTCATTGTTAACACCTGTGTATTTGCCTGTGAAGTGGCTCAATTTGACATCAGCTGTCTGTTGTACTCATCACTCCTCCTCACACCAAGAACATCCCCCAGCTCGTGTCCTCCTGTTTGTGTGTCTGGTTGCTCTACTGGCTTTTACTTTTCTCCTCAGCTATGAGCTCTGTGGCCTGGGCAGGTTCAGTGTTTGCACAGCACCTTAACACAGAATATGACCCAGGATGTTGTCCTCAACATCATGAACCTCTCCTTTTGACAGCAGGGCCTTAAGCTCACTATGACCTGCAGTTCCTTCACTCCATCACTAAACTTCACTGTCACTGCCACAGAGAGCGAGCCTGCACACATTAGACTGGGCCGTGGCGAGGAGCCAACGTGCTACGCGTCACCTCTGAAGCATGCTTGCCTGCTGAGGCTCCTCTTAACCTTGGCCCCCAACACCTATATCCTCAGCTTCCCTCTTGGTTGCAGAGGTCATGAGATCAAACTCCAAAAGCATCTGTTGGGTGGAATTGCCACGAGCAAAGGGTCATGGTGCAAGTTAAAAACATCCTCACCTCACTGCAGTGGAAAGTGTGTGTGAGGACTATGGTGTGTGTCTCACTCTCGATTGATATCTGAGACCCGAGAGGTTGGTATTTCTCTCTTCCCATTACTATACAACTACCGCAGGCACACGGCCACTCTGCCATTCTTCCAAACCATCAAAACCCCCTAAAAATGACTCAACTAACCCGGGAAGCAGCTTGAGAGGAGGCATGACTGGATCTGGTAGAGGAGGATGTGCCCGTAAGTTGGTCAGCTGGTGCTTTCCTTCTTGGGAACTGCAAGAAGAAAACACGTCATGCTCAGGGCAGTAACTAAAAAGCATACTTGAAGAAATTGTTGGTAACCTTGCCTTCCAACCCTGAGCAGCTCAAGGACTTGAAATACGCTTTGTCCTGCCTACCGTACAGAATGATAGAATTGTTAAGATTGGAGAAGACCTCTAAGATCATCCAATCCAACCATCAGCGTAACACCACCTTGCCTACTAAAGCATGTCCCAAAGTGCCTCATCTTTTAAATTCCACCAGGGATGGAGACTCCACCACTTCCATGGGCAGCCTGGTCCAGTGCTTCACCACCCTTTTCATAAAGAAGCTTTTCCTAACATCCACTCTAAACCTCCCCTGGCTCAACTTGAGGTCATTTCTTCTTATCCCATGTGATCTAGCTCTGAAAAAATCTTGTTTACTCAAATATATCCAATCCCTCAGAAGAGTCAAATAAGGAACATTTCTAGATGAGGATTCCCTGTGTGAAAAAACAATGGACCAGAGCAATTCAAATTGAACCAGTCTCTTGACACAGTATGAAAAACCAGAACAGATCCATTTTACTTCTGGAAGGGCCTGATCAGCTGGAGGACATGCTGAATGGACCAGCTGAATGGAAAGGATCAACCCAATGGACACCCACAGCTGAAACACTGATTCCAACCCAAGAAACCAAGTGATCAAAGCCGGTCAAACGGAGCAGGCTCTTGATGGTTGGATCTTTGCTTCTCCAAAGTGTGCATCTCTAGTCCCTTGCACTGCTTTGGTAGAGCTTTGCACCTACTTTGCTGAGCCACAAATGGCATCGTAAGCACAACACAAAGGAACTTTGTGTGTGAACAACAAAAGGTCTGTCTTTACAGAACCACCATGGTTGACTTGGTGCTCTAAATGTTATCGGGGCTGTAATTTTTCTCAACAGAGATAACAAGATGCCTTCAAGGTTTCCGTTTGGCTCATGACAGATTCCATACTTAATCCACTGAGAAAAGAACAACTCACCTCTTGTCTATGCGCTGATCTAAAGCGATACTGATAAATCTCATGTTCATCCTTTGAAAAGGATAAAAACAAGAAGATTAAAAGCCTCACAAGAACAGAAATGCTGCGGTTACATTGAAATCTGAGCACAGGGAATTAAATAAGGATTTTACTAATTATCATTCATGCATAGTTCTGTATGTTTGGTCACAATCACAGAATGTAAGACTTAAAGTAGTTTATATAATGTTCCTACCACAAAATTAAGACAGGAGCATGCAATGTATATTGATAGAAAGCAGTAAATTGGCAAAAAAAAAAATGCTCCCTGCCTATAACAAAAGTTTCAAAAAACTCATCAAAACTTTTGAGGTGCTTTGAAGCAGCCATCGCAGCCAGCGACTGCAGGTGTGCTCGCAGAATAAATGTCACAGGTTTGCATTGCTAAAATTGACTGCGTCGACTCATAATTTCCTGATTGACGATGCGAAGCCGTCTGCCATCAGGAAGGTGATTTACAACCATTAGCAAGTTTACAGACAAAGTTACCCATATTTTGGAATACGCGCTGCTGCTGCTGCTGCTGCTGCTGTCACCTTCCAGATGTCTTGAATGATGCCTGTGGCTATGGTGACCTGATGACTTGCTGCTGCTGCTGCTACTGCTGTCATTCAGGTGGCTTGAGTGATGCCCATGGCTATGGTGATGCGATGACTTCCTGCTGCTGCTGCTACTGCTCCTACTACTGCTGCCTTTGCTGCTGCTGTTGCTGCTACTTCTGCTACTGCTGCTGCTACTTCTGCTGCTGCTGCTACTTCTGCTGCTTCTGCTGCTGCTGCTGCTACTTCTGCTGCTTCTGCTGCTGCTGCTGCTACTTCTGCTACTGCTGCTGCTACTTCTGCTACTGCTGCTGCTGCTTCTGCTGCTGCTGCTGCTGCTGCTACTGCTGCTTCTGCTGCTGCCTTTGCTGCTGCTGCTGCTACTTCTGCTACTACTCTTGCTGCTGCTGCCTTTGCTGCTGCTGCTGCTACTCTTGCTGCTGCTACTCTTGCTGCTCTTGCTGCTGCTGCTGCCTTTGCTGCTGCTGTTGCTTTTGCTGCTGCTGCTGCTGCCTTTGCTGCTTCTGCCACTACTGCTGCTGCTGCTCACATCTTTTTTTCCCGCTTGCTTTTCTTGACCCCTCTCATCTCCATCCACAGCCTGTTTAGGATCAGGAGAAGCAGCAGATGACGATGAGGAAGCAGAGGAGGCAGAAGATGAGCTGGAGAGTTTGTTTGCGTTGGGCTCTGCCCCGAGCTCCGCTAGCTTAGTGGTTCCTTTCTTAGAAGGTTGCTTCTTCTGGTGTCGCGTTTTATTTGCAACCTGCAAATCAGTGCAAAGAGAAGCGCAAGAGAGGGGATGCACCTGGTTCTATATTTACAAAGTAAGACTTGTCTGGCTGTCAGAGAAGCTGCTCACAGTGGCTTTTCAAGGAACAAAACCTTCCCTGCCTCACTCACTGCAGGAGCTGCAGCATCCCTTAGATCCACTCTGCCCAGCTCAAGTCTACTCCGGCGTGGAGGAGCAGCCCTAGCTGGATGCACCCTGTAGGATCAGTCCCTCCAGATGTGGCACTGGCACCTTTCAAACTGGCTCCATCCTTGTTTCCCTACGCGTGCTTTCCACCCTGAACTTCAAACTCTGGTTTCCTTTATTGGAAAATATTCCCCCTTCCCATGCTTAAAGTCTCTTACCTTGAACACATTTTCAATGCCCAGGATCTTCTTCAGTTTAGCTTGAATGTCCTCATATGGAGAGGACTCACCCTCTTCCTCAGACTCCGAGTTCACCACACGAATTATTTTGGAAGCCGCTTTGGATCCTGCCTGAATTTCCAGCTCAATTTTGTCCACTTCAGCATCTGTTTGAACTACACACCAATCGCACACGTTAGAAGGTTCTACTGCTTCAAACAGCACCAACAATCCTAAGATAACTAAGCTAGTGCTCAGTATCGTACCTGGCATCAAGACTATTTTAGCTTCATGTTCTCCAATTAATCTGTGCAAATAAGTATTTTTTAGGAAACTGGCATCTCGTGTCCTTCTGGAAAAGCAGAGCTGACAATGGAGATGATGCAGTTTGATGCAAATGTCTCGTTCGTGAGTTTTTGTTCCTGTGCCGTGGTGAAGATCCTCTTGAGAGCTATGAGCATCTTTGCTTGGTGCTTCGTCAGCTCCTTGCTGCGTTGGAGAGGACTGTGTGAGTACCACTGGGAGCGCAGCATAGGCAAAACTGAAACTGCAGACGTGTGCAGCACAGAGAGGGTAAGTATTACTATATCAGCAAAAAGAAATAGGTTACCTTTGCAAAACCTTCACTGGAAGATCTCTCTGATGGTTTGAAAGGTTCTTCCACAATATTTGATGAAGCATCTTCTGGGAGAATCGAGGTTCTCTTTTCAATACCTAGTTCTCCTATATTTCTTGATACTGCAAAAGCCTTATGCCTGTTGAGATACGCACAAAAAAATGGTCCATTATTCCAGCTCCTGATCTTCAGAGTACACGAAATATGTCCCTGTCAGCATCATGTGCCAGCACATGTTTGAACATAGAGATCGTATACACGACTAGATGAGTAAGAGTTCAGGACCAACATCACCTCTTTAAGTCATGGGAAGATTTCACACTCTGGACCACAGAATCATAGAATTCCAGGTTGAAAGAGATCTGAAGGGTCATCTGATCCAACCTTTTTAGATGATTGATAGTTTAAGTGAGATGGCCCAGCACCCTGTCAAACTGAGCATTAAAAGTGTCTGGTGCAGAGGAATCCACCACTTCCCTCAATGTCCAAAAGCAGGAAAGACATTCATTTAAAATTAAAATATTGTCTCCTGCTACACACTGAAAAGCCACCTTGCCTATCTAGACTCCATCAGAAGTCAGCGATGGTGAACTTCGCAAGCTTTCATCAACATAAATCATTGTGAAGTAACGCTACTGTACCTTCCAACCACTATCTCAGTTTCCTCACGACATGGATTTGTTTCGATCTTGATATTTTTCTCCTTCATGTCTATCTTGGCATCAAACTTCATCGGCACTCTGGTCAGGACCTTGCCTTGAATTTCAACAGCGTGCTGAAAGTATTCAGTGTTGATACCCATCGTTGCGACTGTGTGCATGTACAAGCTGAAACAGAGTGAAGTGACCAGTTGTGAGAAAGGGGCTTCTTTCTAACACACGTCTACCTTTGTGTAAAGGACCTCCGTTGTACCTAAAGCCTTAGAAACCCGCCATACCTCGGGGTTATGTCAGCCCGAACCTGCATGGTGGATTCAAGCAACTGTGAAGGTCTAAATTCTGCAGTTATAGGAGGAGTCATCTTTCCATCAACTGCAAAGCACAGAACAAGATTTAAAAACATGCAGTGTTTTCCAAAATTCAGATTGCAAATAGAGATAATGAACAACTGCTAACAATGGAGGAACACTGCTCATAATAAGCCACCAACTAGACCGTTGTCTGATAACTACTCTTGGAGATCAGCAGTCCAGACAATGTTCACTCACTTTGTAGCCCATCCATCCCACCCTCACCTCCCCAGCTTGGCTACAATGATGTTATTTAAAACAAACAAACAAAAAAAACAGATTAAAAGCTCCCATAAAACAAGGTACAGGGCTTCAAAGATGTTATTAAAACAAGCCAAAAAACAGGAGTTGCAAAGATTGGGCACATATTAGACTGGTGTGAAGAGCACAAGTTCATGTAGTTCACTCTTCATTATTTACAAGGTGTTGGCAAAAAGAAGAAGAGTCAGTTTTGCCCACACTAAAAGTCTGCTGCACAACAAACACTATGATCACTGAATTAACTTCTTGATAACTGTTCATACTTGCATCTTTATTCTTTCAAAGCAGAACTCCCTGTCTCTTTTTTTCTCTTCCTGCCTTCTCGAATGCTACTGGTACCTCTCTTTTGATTGTCTTCTAGTTTCTTCTCTTTTTAAATTGCTACTGAATCCTGCCTGGTTCGTGTGTGTATCTCTCCGGAGCCACCTCCTCCGCCCAGGTCTGCAGTCAGCTCCCCATCTAGGTCCTGTTTATTCTGGCCTTGAATGCTGTGACTTTTTTCTCCTGGGTATCTCAGTCTCTCAACTCACCTCCTCTGCCTTCACTCCATTCAAAGGTGAGGCAGCAATCTGCTGTGTCCAGCTTTCCTTCAAACATCTTCACTACCTCTAAAAATTAGTTCTTTTTCTACCTTCATGTTTCTCTACTTCTTTCTATGGCCCCTCTTCACCTCAGAGCTCACACAGCTCATCTCACGCTTCCCAACTCACCATTGACTGCTGCGCGTGCCACAGCAGTCGTGTACGACCCATACTCCAGCGGCAAACCCGTGGAGGTAGGAACGATGTATCGCAGCTCTCCCAGCCACACCGGCTGGGTCCATTGTCCTGCAATGCCGTTGCGGATTTGACTGGCGATTTTCTTCACTGTGTTCTTGTCAGCAGGTTCCAGCACAGCCTGTAGTAAACCAAAGATCCAAGAGTTCAGGATAGAAAAGTACAAAGTGTCAAATCTTGCAAAGAAAGGGCCTTTGGTACCTTCATAGCCTGATGCAGGACTTCCTTATTGATGTTGGCGTAGGCCAGCTCTTGGCCAAATAATTTCACGTAGGCTGATGCCAAGGGGGTTTCTGTTGGCAGCTCCTTCCATCCCAGCAGCTGGGAAACAGATAAACAAGCAAAGTTCCTTAGTGTATCCCTTTGCAAATAGTAATTCAGTAAGGTGATCAATCCCACCACCGACCATGCTGCAACCTTCCATTGCTGCTTTGTAAATAGCAGCATCGCTAATTCAGATTTCCTCCCTGTCACAGAATCGTAGAGTCGTTTGGGTTGGAGGGGACCTCAAAGCCCATCCAGTCCCACCCCTGCCACAGGCAGGGACACCTCCCACTGGATCAGGGGCTCCGAGCCCCATCCAACCTGGCCTGGAACCCCTCCAGGGATGGGGCAGCCACCACTGCTCTGGGCACCCTGGGCCAGGGCCTCCCCACCCACACAGCAAAACATTTATTCCTCAGATCTCATCTCAATCTCCCCTCTTTCAGCATAAAACTGTTCCTCTTCATCCTCTCCCTGCACTCCCCGATCCAGAGCCCCTCCCCAGCTTTCCTGGAGCCCCTTTCAGCACTGGAAGGTCGCTCTAAGGTCTCCCAGAGCCTTCTCTTCTCCAGGCTGAGGAACCCCAACTCTCTCAGCCTGTCCCCATGTTTGGTATTCTGATGCAATAACATTTACACGGAAGGTCTGGGCCATCAGCACCACTAAACCCAGCTTGAAAGCACAGCCACAAATCACCTTTTCTCTTGAAGACAAAGGCATATTCTTGTAAACTAAGTGAGGTGGGTGAAGGGAGGAAGAAGCCTGCCAGGCGTGAGACACACACCGTGCCGCGATGCTCTGCCCTCTCTCCCACGCTCCTTCTCCAGCCGTAGGGGAGAGGAGGTAGGGGATCTGCAGAATCCATAACAGGCATGATGAACCCTGCGGATCTCTCTCTCACAGGAACACTCAAGCCGAGTGCTAGGCAGGCAGGTTACATTCTGAATCAGGGCTTAACTAGTATGAGAAGCTTCACTAATACCCCTCTATGTAACCCATGCACTGCCTTACTGGAAATACCTACAGCTTTTCCAATCTCCTTGATCTTTTTGTACGTGGGATATTCGGCAAATGGGATATTTCGTTTCATGATGACATCAGTGAGGCCTTCCACGCGGACACCAACCTACCAAAAGAGCCCAAGAAGAGGCAGTTTGAATTATACTTACGGAGAGGAAACTTTGTGGACAATTTTCATTTGAATTAGCTTTAGTATTGATGTAGATGAATGTTTACCTCCACCAAATCAGCCACTGCCCCTGCAGAATATGCCATCAGCTTGGAAATGATTGCTGACGGGAACATCGTTCCTGGGCTGTTCATAACAAAGACATCTCCAGCAGCACCAACTTTGTAGTTATCTGTGGCAGAAGTAAACATGAGATAAGTCTTGTTTCTAACCATTCTACTTCAAGATCATATTTCTGCACACCTTTCCATTACTAAAAATACATCATTACATTGATTTTAACTGTTTGGGCCCAAGGTAATAAACGGTGCACTTATACACTTCTAAGTATGTGACTGTCACATTTAATTCCATTTCTTATGCAGATGCCCTATTTCTTCAAAGGACTTAACATCTCTTAAGAATGGATTTCTGAAGGGAAAGTTTCCCGATCACTGAAATGGTTTTACTCACCAAAGTAACCAGCAACACGCATGACCTTGCTGTACCGATAGCTCAACCGGTCCAGTTTGGGGGCCAGCAGCTTCAGGGCAATATTGCAAGCTGAAGAGCTGAACAAAATGAGAAAGGTAACAACGTACAGAAATAAGCTGTGCCCCGTCAGAATATAAACTGAATTCAGCTTGGCAACACACACCGTGTTGATAACAGAAGAGCCCCCCACTTCATTCCTGTCCCTACTTACATGTTGTATGTGAACGGCAACCTGCTTTTTGCCAAAGCCTTCATGTGGGAATAAACAAAACTGGCCACCTGCAAATTGCTCTCCTTCATCACCACGTTAGCTATGGTCGTTATTAAAGGAAGGGCAGGCCTTGTCTCAAAGATAACGGCACAAGCCATCATTCGCACTTCGGAGGGAAGCGACTGCTCTGCAAGGATCTGGATGAGATATCCCTGCACCTGCACAAAGAAAACACAGCGTCTGGAATGACCAATCAAGGAGACTTTTGTCTACACGTAACTCACAAGAAATATGGAAGAAGGGGTCATTATCCCTGAGGAAAGGTTTCCTGATCTTTTTACTGCATAATTCCAGAACAACCAAAGGGGCCGTGAAGGAACAGTTCCCATGGAGAAGAGTTGTCCCCGAATACGAAATAAATGACCACACATCAATGTACTGGGTCAACTCATCACAATTGAAAAGACATCAGCATAACTTTTTGCATTACTGACATTCAAAGATCGGTGAATATCTTCAGAAGAAACACCAATAGATAATATACAGGTTCATTCTTTGGAGTAACCACTGCCTCAGTGAGCATGCTTCACTGGTTTTGACCAAGAGAGATCCAGCAGCTCACCAAAGACAGTCTGAGCAGACGCTGTCTCAATAGCTCCTACATCTAAACCATCTGAAAGGCAGGAACCTTGCCTATGGTCACCTCAGCGGGAGGTCAGCGGTGACTCATCCAACCTTAACGGTTAAGGAAGGGTCTAAAAGAGGCAGAGCAGTGTTGACATTTCACCAGAAGGTCAATAGAAAGTGCATCTCTCTCTCCTCTTGACTACTGAGCCAGGTTAAATTATATGCCTGACTTTTAGGCGGCTGAATTTCCACCATATGTAACTAGCATAGCACTTAAGTGATCAAGGCAGGCATCTAAAAAACCACTGCTGATATCCTTCCAGAAGCTTCCTACTGACTAGTCATTATAAGCTTAGCAGAAAACGTCAACCAAATTAACAAAATGCGGTGTGTTGTTCTGAAACTTTTTTCCTCAAAAGCTGTAGAATCCACACACAATCCCATTTAATTAATTACCATCACATTGTATATTCTCTAATTCACCAAGTGAAGAAATCCCTGATGGATCCTACTTACTGTTTTGGGGTCCTTCCAGGCTATTTTTCTCAAGGCCATTATGGCATCGATCTGAATGTGGATGGGGATATCAGAAGCACTGGGTGAAGCGATGGGGAGGAACTTCAGGATGCGCTTGATGCTGGCTGGTTCTCCTATGTTACCAATGCACTTCAGGGCTAACTTCATTTTGTCTTCACGGCCCCTGCTGACAGCTTCATCTGCCAGGTCGTGGATGGGCTACAGATAAAGCGTGGGTCAGTTTTTTCTTCCTAGTGTCTCGGTTGTCCATAGTATTCCCCTCACCCACTGAAAAGTCTATCACAATAAACTGGTTTTAATAATATCACTCAGTGATGGCTTCTCTCAAGATTTTACCTCACGATGTGAAAACTGTTTTCAAGGATGAAGCAAATATCTACGTTACTTAAAAGCAGATATAAGTCCAATTGCCATTTTTATACTGTATTTTAGAAGAGTTAAGCTAATGTAATAAACACTCAGATGATCTGAGGGCTGGAGCACTTCTGCTATGAGGACAGGCTGAGACAGTTGAGGTTGTTCAGCCTGGAGAAGGCTGCGAGGAGACCTTAGAGCAGCTTCCAGTGCTGAAAGGGGCTCCAGGAAAGCTGGGGAGGGGCTTTATTCAAGGGACTGTACTGATAGGATGAGGGGGAATGGCTTTGAATTTGAAAGGAGAAGATTTAGATTAGACATTAGGAAGAAATTCTTCACGATGAGAGTGATGAGGCCCTGGCACATGTTGCTCAGGGAAGTTGTGGCTGTCCCATCTCCGGTTCGATGGGGCACTGAGCAGCCTGGTCTAGTGAGGGTTTGGAACTGGATGATCTTTGCGGTCCTTTCCAATCCAAACCATTCTATGATTCCATGCTTAAGATTATTAAGCTATTAAGAACAACCTAACAAAAAACTGCCCACCTGAAGAGCTTCTTTAGGACAAGCTGAGGTCTGAGAACAGTATCTATTGACCACAGAACTGTATCCCAAGCAGGCAGCTTGATGAAGCATGGGATTTTTCTGTATACGAGCACTGGCCATTAATTCCTGTGGGGGAAAGAAGAGGGAGAAAATAATTCCGTATTTAATACAGTGCTTTACGTAGCTCTCAGAGCAGGAAAATCCTCAAAGTCTATCCGAGGGGAGCAAATTTAGAATGATTATTGTTCACATCCAAACAAATTAAATCAGCTCGTAGGTATTTTATTTGCAAGCTTCACTGAGGAGCTCGATTCCCCATTAGTTTCAGTATTTATAAGCTTATATAGCTCCATTTTGATTTTCCTTGGCTGAGCATAACACTGAAAATACAAAGATTATGGGTAAACAGCAATCTATAAATAGAATAACCTTAGAACAATGTGCTACTCAATTCTATCGATGACGCATTCTCACATCGTCTGCTTTTTTTCCTATTTAAGAAGAATATTGGCTAGAGATGGGAAAAGATCCTATTCAGAATAAATGATCCATAATAGTGTCGAAATATTCAATGTTCACACTAATGCTTTCACTTGCAGCATCATCCAGTTCACAGGAATAGTTTGCAATTAAGAGAGCTATTCAAACGACCTAACACACATGTCACCATTTGCTTCAGAAGGAAGAGATTAAAGAGAACAAAGTTTTGTCTGTAGAAATCTCGATGTGATACCGGCAGACTCAAATGGAAATTATCCTTAGAAGCCGTTTTGGCCGATTTTATGGCTTTTATATCCACGTAGCAACGTGAAGACACAGGGCTGAACTCTCCTCTCATATATGCAATGCCAGAATAAATTCATGATTCAATATTTGCACAAAATTGGTGCACGTGAGAGGAGAATCCAGTCTCTAATGGTCTTAATAATCAAAGGTTGCCATCAATTATCATTCCTTTTGTTATCAGACACGAAAGAGTCACATGGGTTTACTCACCGCTGCTATTGGAACAGCGTGTTCATCAGCTTTCATTAAATGGAGAGCAAAAGAAACACTTAGAAGAGTCTGAATATAGTTAAGGTCATCGTTGCGAATTCTGGTCTTAATGAATTTCAGTGCTTCTGTAGTGCCAGCTGCTGAAACTGCACTCAGCAGCCATCGCCTGCAAGCAGGTGGGGGAAAAAAAATCCTTAATTTTAGCTTTCAGCTCTCAAAAAAATGAGATGTTTGTTTTAAGTTGATGCAATCAAATACCTGTAGCGGGGTTTATCTGAAAATTGCCTCCAGATGGACTCAAGGGTATCGGCACTCGCTATCCGGCAGAGCTGGACAAGCTCCACGAATCTGTATGGAACGTCATCGTGGAAATCTTGTTGGTTGTTCAGGATGATGTGTTGCAGGGTTTCTACTATCTGTTACAAAACACAAGAAAGAGAGAGCACACATAACTAAATCCTTCAGAATTGATGATCATCGCTCTTTTCCTAATTTTTTTTGATTAGGAATGCAATTTGAAGACCTAAAAACACTATACCCGTTGCTCAGGATTTTTCATCTTGATGAGCTGCAGTGGCATCTGTGACGATACCAACGGGAACTGGTAACGAAGGCTTCCGTAGCTCTGCATGGAGATGTCCGGGACGCTCCCCCGTTCGCTTCGCACTTCCAGCAATGCGAGTTGTTGCCTGTCAAGAGATAAGAATCACAGAAGGAATGAATTGGTTCCATTGACTGGCCAGGCTGGATGGGGCTTTGAGCAACCTGATCCAGTGGGAGGTGTCCCTGCCGGTGGCAGGGGGTTGGAACTGGATGGGTTTTAAGGTCCCTTCGAACCCAAACCATTCTATGATTCTGTGACTGTTTGTCGGGTCAGTGATATGGTGAAGGTTTCACTTTTACAATTTAATCATTTTTCTTATCACAGTAAAAGTTTACAGTTTGCTAACAGATAAAACCTTTTAATTGGAACAAAATAGCATTGGAGTTATCTATAAGAAAATAATTCCTGAAGAAGAGCTAACCCGCTCTCTCCTGAATGAGAGCTACCAACTCAGTGTGATCAATGATTTTATGTCGATGCGCACCAACTTCCTCGTAACACTATAAATTTTCCCTATTTCAGGATATTCATAGAATCATAGAACGGTTTGGGTTGGAAGGGACCTTAAAGATCATCCAGTTCCAACCCCCTTGCCGCGGGCAGGGACACCTCTCAGGTGGATCAGGTTGCTCAACACCTCATCCGTCCAGGGACGGGGCGTCCGCCACTTCTCTGAGTAGTATTCAGAGTACTAGAGTTGCATTTTTATGGTGTAAATGAGCAAAAGAGCTTTTCTCCTGTTCTTCCGTGTAATTGTAGTATCAGGTTCAGCAGGGTATAAATAAAGAATGGTTCATGGAATTTTTAGAAGTGTGGAAACCCCAAGTATGAGTCCTTGCAGCTTTACTGAGCTGCTGTGGAGTTCAATTCTCATTTCACTTTGTCCGGGGCTGAAAGTGACTGCCAGAATCTATAATTATTCTCACTTTGTGAAGCAATCCCATGTCCCACCTACCTTGCTTCCATGATGGCAACACCAGTAGGCTCACTGAAAGGTGAGATCTGATAGACCTGCTGCGACACCACTTCGGTGATCAGGGTACCACTGTCGGATTGCTTCAGTTTGTAGGAGAAAGCTGCGGTTCCTTTTATGAGCCTTTCTTTCTGGAGGAGGACAGAGAGACCCAAAGAGTGATTTGAAACAGAATGGGCACGCTTTCTGGCAGAAAGAAAGATCTTTCAGTGGAAGGTCTTCTTTAGGGAGATCTTTCCACATCTCACGTACCATCATGTCAACGGGACAAGGATAGATGTATGCCATTCCAACACTCTTCTTCACCTTTTCCTGGCAATTATTCTGGTCTACAGTTTTGGTAACAGAGACTCGGCTGTTCTTCCTGTCTTCCTGGATGATGTACCTTGTATGACAAACACCTCCAATTCCCGCCTGGCAGATCAACAGAGATAATGAGACTTCTCAATTATATAAGGATTTCACTGCATAAGAAGAATTTTTACTGAATAAAGATCCTTTAAGAGCAGTAGGAGGGCAAGGACCTACAGAACAGTCTTAATTAAGTTTTGAAACCTGTTACTGTTAGTCACAACTAAACCTACTGAACAATAAAATAGACACGTGAGCAATAATTGGTCAGGGGATGGAGCTTAGAATTTAAAAGGCAAACAACGAATTGATGTTAATGAACAAACAGAATGGATCAAGAATTAATACATTCATAGATACTAATTTTTTTTCTTTAAAGGATTGCATTTAAAATCTTAAAGACAAAGATCTTTAAACAATCCAACAGAATCCGTTTGTTCAAGACACACGGAGATGCTTTCTTCTATATGAATGGAAATTGGCTTTTTGTAATGGTGAAAGTAGATGCAAACAAACAGAAAATGGAAGAAGGGGCACCTAAAGAGGACCCATCCTTTTGGTCAAGTAGTTTTCGAGTGGAAAGAACAAACCTCTTGCAATTCATACACATTCTGTGCCTTCTTAATGGTGATCTGCACCATGTTCAGGATCCCTCTCACTATGTTAACGCACATCTCAGGGCAGTCTTCTGGGCCATAGATGTTTCCAACCCGTCCACTACTGTATTCAAACTTGAAGGGACGGCTAAAACACGAAGAAACCATCTGGGTGATTTTGGAAGATCGGGTAAACGGGTCCCGGGGCCAAATGCCATTGTATTCCTCGACTTGTGGAGAGCGGATCTGGGGGGAAAGGAAGGAAAGATTCTTACGTGAATGAAATTAGTTTGGTGCTAAATATACAAGCACAGAAGAAGTAAATAAATTACTTCTTTGATAGGCTTTCCTTCCAAACGTAGGCTTAGAATTTCATAGAGCAGTTCATTCTTTTTTCTCTTCTTTACACTGTTGTAAAACGAGTGTAAACCCTCTGGGCTCAGCAGTGCTATTTTATCTTACAGAAGCTGTTAGGGTATTGTTGTTATCTCCCAGGGACATTTTAAACATCGGGAGAAAGGCTAACTCAAAAATTAACTTAAAAAGAAATCCAATAAAATTCTCCTTGTATTTTCGCCCTTAAAATAAATATTCTGCTTCAGGTGAAATTTAGCATTTTAAAAGTTTGTATTGCACTAAATGTCAAAAAATACTCATTTAGAATATTTCATTTCAATTGGTCCCCTTCCAATGTTTTTTTTTTACCTAAACTAGTTGCTATATTTGATCCATATTTGTGAATAGCTAAAATCAAACCTTACTTATAAACCTTTTTCCCCCCCATACTGAGACGCAACATAGATCAGAAGAAAGTCCAGCAAACGTCGCAAAGTTACTGCCAGCGTAGGTGCCTCAAGGCACAGCCTGGTACACACCAGGTAAGAACTTCAGGATGAAGACAAGGGTGAGAAATGCAATCCCTAGCCAATAATCTTGCCCTCGTCAATGAAAGATGCTCAATTACAGCTGGTGAGAGCTCTGTCACTGAACTGTGGCCAGCAAGAAGCTCTGATTTATAATTAATCCCCACGGGCAGGGACACCTCCCACTGGATCAAGGTGATCCAAATCCCATCCGACCCAGCCTTGAACACCTCCAGGGATGGGGCACACACAGCTTCTCTGGGCAACCCGTTCCTCTTCACCCTCACAGGAAAATATTTCTTTCCAAGACCTCATCTCAATGTCCCCGTAACAAGCATTTCTAAACTGCCTTGAGAATCAAATCAAATCTTAAAATCAGATCAAGCTTGACTGCCTTGAGTTAGAAATAAACCCTTTCTAACAGAACCCCTGCTTTTGGCATCTTATTTCTGGTACAAATTCTGGAGGAACATCTGCTATGAACACTTTCTACCACAGACTAAGTGACTGGATGCCAAATCACTCATCACTTCAGAAACATCTGCTTGCAGATCATTCTCTGACATCTCCAGCACTGAGTCTCCGGGGTTTTTTTTCCCTTATAGCTTCCCTAAACCACAAATTAACCAAATTCAATTACATGACTGTGATTTATAGCTCATTACCCTATTGTATGCTTGGAAGAAGACACAGTACCTTGAGGACATAAACGTTGTCTGACAGCCCACTGATCTCTACTTTGCTGCTCAAGCGCACACCAGCTTTGGCTAAACTCTTTTCTTGAAGGCCATTCAACACCCAGCCTTCATAGCTGTACAAGTGGCTCCTCTTGCTACTGAATCCGGGGTCTGTGGGGAAGAACAGCGGTTTTCATGATACGATGAGTACGTTCTAATACAATAAGCATCACAGCAAAGTCAACGCAAGGAGGTTATAGAAGGAAATTCACTTACCGATGTCAAGCTTCTGGCTACCTGCGAAAAGAGATGGAAAACCTGATGAATAACTTCCAGTTCAGATCCAATTGTTCCCGCTGAACTTAAGGAAATTTGGGGGGAAAGAGACGAAGAAGGGATCCACAGGCTTACCTACAAGGGCGAGCGCTAGTGCCAGTATGATTCCCCTCATAGTGAAGGCGAATGGGGCTCGGCCGGACATGGTGAGACTTTTATGGAAGAAAGCTCAGGAGCACGTGGCCGCGTTCTGCTGAATTCTCAAGTTTGTTATCAGTTTGTGTAAACACTTCCCTTTTTGCAATCCTACTTTCGCCCCAGGTGGGATAAAGGAAATCAAGTCATCCCGTGGTATCCCGCTGATTTGCGGTTTACTAGAACGCTCAAAAGTTGCTTCTTATCACATTAAAACATTTTTACTTGGCTGTTTATGATATATTCACAATAAGATCGTTAGCTAATTCCCTAGACTGTGTTACTGCTGGTATTCGGTCCTGCCACAGACCAAGTTGTTTTTGCCCAGGTTAGGCTGACCTGGCATCCGACCCAAACTGTTACCTAACTGATAGTGGCTCAATTAACAAAGCAGACTCAGCGTCACAAGTGTTAACAGTGTTCTTTCTCTTTCCTCAGCAGAGAGGAGATCAGGACAGATAAATCCTCGCTATTCTCACATTCAGAATATCACCAAAGCACGTTTAACATCTTGCTGAAGATGGAATATATATATTTATATAAATAACTAGAGGATCAGCGTGTCCTGTCAGCTCCGGTCACACTGACCAGGAATACTTTTTAAATGAGCAAAGATTTCATAAGCAATCTGTAAATATTTTATCTTCCAAGGTAAATTACGGCTAAATGTGAACAATTAAAAAACCCGCAGAGGCTCTTAGCAGCCAAACAAGGGGAACGGGAGTGCAGGTCAGCTAGAACTTTTGCATTTCCCAAGAGGCCAAGTATGCAGCCAAGTACCTGAACTGATGTAAGCTGCCAGCCTGCTCCATCTCCAATTCACACTGAGTCCAGGAGCATTCACGCGAGGCGTCTGTTCTAGAAACTTTGGAGGCGTGCAGGCCAGCGGTGATGCACAAAAGATACTTGGTGTTTTGAGCCTGGTAATAGACTGAGAATCACAAAGAGGGACAAATGAGTTCTGGTCAGTCCTCTCAAATTTCTAAAGTCTCCCCCTGGCTCTTCCTGGGTCGTCAGGACCACAGGTCTCGACTTTTTCAGACAGGTTTCATCTGGGCTGTGAATCCACCTGGGGTTGAGCAGCCTCTGCTTCAGGAGCTGCCATCCAGCTCACTGCAGAAGACTACTTTTGGGGAGAAAGGGGGGGAAAAACGTAGAATCACAGAGTCATTAAGGTTAGAAAAGACTTCTAAGCTCATCCAGTCCAACCTCCAGCCCATCCCCACCGTGCTGACTAAACCACGTCCCCAAGCGCCACATCCACATGTTTTTGAACCCCCTCCAGGGATGGAGGCCCTGGGCAGCCTGTTCCAATGCTTGACTAAATGTCTCCTTTTTCATGATTACCAAACTACTGTGTTCAAGAGAACAAGCATGTTTTGCGCCTGAGGTGACCAACTCCTCACTATGATGTTGGCAAACTCTTCCATATAATTGCAATGACTATCATTGAACATTTCTCAAAACAAACTTACCTGTTATGCATTCCAGGTAATTGTAGGTCTTGTATAACTCAAAACACGCATGAAGGAACACAAGCCAGTGTAAAAACCACAACAACGCATACAACGGAAATTGCTTTTTTAATTATTTCTCTATTTTTATTAATTAGAGTGCAGCATTGCTGGAGGTCATATGTCTTGCCTGAAAGCAACAAATAAATCATAATTGGAACCTTTATTTTGGGATCAGCTTTTGGATCCAGCTATATAAGCCTTTCATATTTTGTCATCTGCTTTAGATGGGAGTGGAAGGGGGAAAAAGGTAAAAGAAAGAGGTTTTGTATGTTTTCACGCACAAAAGCTTTGCAGTAACTTAAACAAAAAGGTGGTAAAGAACGGCACCAAGGAGGAGCTGAGCTAATTCAACATACACAGCATTGACATTACCCCGTCAATACTTATTTTCCTTTCAAGAATAACCTGTTTAAATTGATATTATTGGTTTATGAAATAGTTCCCTTGGCTCAGTTGAAGTGCACCTAGAAGAATCCCCTAGACAGAGGTAGGATACAGTCCAATTCTTTCCATACACATGGGAATACTTTTGTCCTGCTGCAACTGAAGTGGAGCAAGACTGCAGAAGGTGGTGGAAGCAGTTCTACCGCTTAAGAGGGCTGGTTTGTAGGAAGAAAGTTTTCTTAAGCAAAGTTTTCACTTATTAATTTCTGTCTCTACAGTCTGTTTTGCAAAAGCCAGATCGTATCGTCCTGAAGCACTGGGGACGAAAGCGGAAAGAAAAACCTAACAGCTGTAATCTAACCCTGGAGAGCAAGTTCTCATATCTAATCAGGCTGATATTTATGGTAAAAGCCCTGCCACCATGTGAATTGAAAAAGAAGCAATGCAGACTGTATGGAAAGATCTTGTGGAATAAAGCACGACCTTTTAAGAGAGCTACTCACCTTCTCAATATGACGCTGAGGTAGCTAACAATAACTGTGGGTTATTCAGTCACTAGCAGTCACAGAATCATGGAATGGTTCTTGTTGGAAGAGACCTCAAAGCCCATCCAATTTCACCTCCCTGACACGGGCAGGGACACCTCCCACTGGCTCAGGGGCTCCAAGCTCCATCCAACCTGGCCTGGAACCCCTCCAGGGATGGGGCAGCCACCACTGCTCTGGGCACCCTGGGCCAGGGCCTCCCCACCCTCACAGCAAAACACTTCTTCCCAAGATCTCATCTCAGTTTCCCCTTTTTCAGCTGAAAACCATTCCCCTTAGTCCCATCCCTGCACTTCCCAATCCAGAGCCCCTCCCCAGCTTTCCTGGAGCCCCTTTCAGTACTGGAAGCTGCTCTAAGGTCTCCCCAGAGCCTTCTCTTCTCCAGGCTGAACAACCCCAACTCTCTCAGCCTGTGCTCACAGCAGAGGTGCTCCAGCCCTCGCATCATCTCCGTGGCCTCCTCTGGACCTGTCCCAACAGATCCATGCCCTTCTTATGTTGGGGATTCCAGAGCTGGACACAGGACTCCAGATGAGGTCTCACCAGAGCACAGCAGTGCTCCTTGTTCCTGCTTAAGCAGGCAACTCACTCAACTTGTGTGACACCTGCAGGACATTCCTGCCAGCAGCACCCCACCTTTGTTCTTCAGCAGTCCCAGAGTAAGAAAGATCCCGAAGATGTTTCCAGCACAGGCGAGTATCAGCAGGTCACCATACAGCAGCACTCACACCATCATTACCAGTAGCTTCAACATATAAAATCATCTTCATCACCACATACAGAGCAATCCAAGACCTCTCTGCACGTTTTCTTTCTCTCCAGGGGCAGAATTGAGTCTATACCTCAAACTCCCACAAATTTGAGAGGTCTGCTCAGGACTCAACTACACACACTTCTGGCACAGCTGGTTCTTCTACGAAGGCATCGAAATGAATTTTCATGTCTCTAATATGGATGACAATGTTAAAGCAAAAAAATGAGTACCGAATATTTATTAATTGTTAATCATTCAATGGGCATAAAAGATTGAATAAGTAAATTTAGTTCTCCAAAGGCATTGTTATCCTAAAAATGACTGAAAATGAAGAAAAACTGTCTCAATAACACGCCCAACTAAACACATTCATCCTGGGTATTTTAAGTGTCCTGATAAAGCAGCAGGGAGCACAGTGCAGTCACTTCAGAGCAGCAGCAGCCCCTAGTGGCTCACAACTACTGCCTCAACTACAAGTTTACTCATCCAGAGTAACCCACTAGTTTGAAAGCAAGGATCCTGACAACCTCTGTGGCAAAAAGCTGCCCAAGGGCTCTGTGAAGACACAACAAGAGATAAGACTATTAATGGGCAAGAAAAAGCATGCGCTTTGATTCAGGTGAAGGAAACTTTGAAACTTCCTACCTTTACTTGGCTATTTTTATTACACTATAAATAAAACAGCTTTCCCAAAGGCTGCACCAAAAAAAGATTCGAGTCCTTTAAAATAAAAAACTATTAAAATACAAAACCAGCACTGGATCTGTTGACCCAGTAAACCTTGGCCTTACAACCACGGTAGTTTAAGTTTAGTGCACAAAAAACCACAGAACCAGGGTTTCTTAGAATAGACTTACACGTTTATTGTTCACATTTGAATTAATTTGGTTCCTGACTGAACCACTCAAAGTCCTAATGCATCTGTAAACTGAATATCACTATAAAACAATTAAAAATGCCATGTAAAATAGTACTATGTACGCATGTGTTTAATTTCACGGTTTCTTAATAGCATAACCACTTTGTCTATTTACAAATATATAAAGACTTTGCACTTTAATCTGAAATATCAAAGAGGTATTTTCAAATCGCACAATAAATATAGAACCTGTTCTGTTAAAAATCTACAGTACACTGTACATTCAAGTTGAGGCAAAAGAAGTTTTAATGCCAGCTACACTTGAGACATACATGAATGCTTCCAATAATCAACTCATTTCTAAAAGTGCTCTCTCTGTCTGTGATGAAAAGCAACATCAGGACCTAGTATTTCATTGCTATCAAAGTTTCAGACCATTGCCTCGTTCAAAGAATCCGAGTTTCTGTTACTAGAAAAATATCAAAGCTTTTATCTATTTTTAAATTATCTTCTTTCAAGAGTTGCAAGAAAAGGAGGCAAAAAAAAAATCATCTAAAAAATAAAAGCCCTGTGCACACACATACACACACACCACAACTCGGATCATCACATAACCCTCTAGAAGAACAGTCGCACTCACAGCATTCTGTTTCACTTGATGGGTTTATGAACAAATCTCTAACAGAAAACCCAGTAGGCGACCCCAGGAAGTCTAAGGCAGTTGTTCTGTGTGCAAGTTTCTACATAGGGTGCCACCTCCAGAGTCTTCCCAGGACTTTGGGCACTACTCCGTCTCTTCTCCCTCACTCTCCTCCCACTGATTTGGTTTGCTGTCTCTAGCAGGGGGTGTAGAAGCAGCACTGGAACCAGGAAAGAAAAAAAGACAACGTTACAGGAAAGAAAAAAAGACAACGTTACAACACAAATAACTACACATTCCCTTAAAAATGATGGAATAGAATAGATAGAATCACAATTCTGCTTTTATGTTATAATATTCAGTATGGCTTATCTCAATCATAAGCCTCCCGTTAGGCTTTCTGTAAGTTATTTCTGTGCTCTATAAAGAGTTTAGCATCTGCCCAGAGCAGTGGTGGCTGCCCCATCCCTGGAGGGGTTCCAGGCCAGGTTGGATGGGGCTTGGAGCCCCTGATCCAGTGGGAGGGGTCCCTGCCCATGGCAGGGGGTGGGACTGGATGGGCTTTAAGGTCCCTTCCCACCCAAACCATTCCATGATTCTAAAAATAACCATTCGCAACATCATTTCAGATACCTGTTATTTGTAATAGACTGAGGTGTCTGCTGCCAAGATTCTGCTGAAAGAGGACTACTCAGACAGTGAGGTTTTCTTTGCCGAGATGCAGATTTTGCTAACCGATTGTCTTGGTCAGGACCTGAGAGAGATACATATCATTAGTTAAACTACAATGCAACTGAAAACAACCCCCACCTCACTACAGCCTTCTCTCAGGGAGTTGTAGACCGTAATAAGGTCTCCTCTCAGCCTCCTTTTCTCCAGGCTACACAACCCTAGGTCCCTCAAGCTGCCTCTCATAACGCTTGTTCTTCAGCCCCGTTCCCAGCTCCATTCTCCTCCTCTGGACCTGCTCCAGCACTGTTCTTCTTGCAGTGAGGGGCTTATACTGAACCCTGGATTCAAGGTGTGGCCTCACCAACACCGAGTACAGGGGCACAATCGCTTCTCTGGTCCTGCTGGCCACACTGTTTCTGATACAGGTCAGGATGCCACTGGCCTTCTTGGCCACTGCTGGCTCATATTCAGCCACTGTCAGCCAACACCCCCAGGCCCTTTTCCACCAGGCAGCTTTCCAGCCAACTCTTCCCCAAGCCTGGAGTGCTGCACAGGGTTGTTATGCCCCAAGTACAGGAACTCTGCACTTGGCCTTGCTGAACCTTGTACTGTTGGTCACAGCACATCAATCCAGCTTGTTCAGATCCCAGGTAGAGCATCCCTACCTTCAAGAAGGTCAACACTCCTGCCCAGCTTAGTGTCATCCGCAAACTTACTAAGGGTACAACCAACCCCTTCATACAGATCACTGATAAACATACTGAATAGAACTGAACCCAACGCTGAGCCCTGGGGACACCACTCGTGACTGGCCTCCAATTAGGTAAGTTCTGTTTCTTTTGTTTGGTTGGGTTTAATAATTCTGTTCATATTTGCATTATCTTGGTAACAGAGGGGAAAAGACACTACAGTAACATAATTTGAACCAATACTTGCTTCCTAAGAAGGCACTTGGGGTTGTCACGCTTTCAGAGTGCTTGTAATCAGTAGACATACTTAAGAACTGTTGCTTCAGCCACGCTCCTCTATCTTCTTCAAATGCTTTTCTCTAGGAACAGAAAGACCAGTTGACACTTACAACCACAGGAACGAGCACAGTCCACGTTAAATTGATGCTATTCCATTCAAGAAAGCAAAAGTTGGGACATGCCCATGTAATTAAGGAGAGCCAGCAGTTTAACACAGAATTAGTCATGTGAGCAAGCTTTTGAATCCAACAAGGATTAGCTGAGGAGGTATTTATTTACAAGCCAAACCCCATGGTTTGTCTCACAGAGGTCTAACCCCTTCATTTTACTCTTCTGCGCTTCAGTGACTATCGCTGCCTCCTATGCTCCCCTTCCCCTCAGTGCAACACCTCCTCTTGGGCGTAGCCCTCATTTCTAGGCAGGTGCCATTAAGGATTACTGCTTAAACTTCAGCCCAGAATCTTCTCCTAAACAGATAACAACGACACTGAAAACAGCACTGATTACTTCCATCCAAAAGTGGCACAGAAAGAAAGAGGTTGTTTCATTTTCCAATCACTCTGAGCATAGAAAAGGAAAATAATGGCTAGAAGACAATCTCTAGAAGATCCGATGGCTCTGGAGTCAAGCAACAAGCTATTTCCTCTCCAGAAACCATCAGGGAAATAGGACATCCCCATTATATAAAGTTATTCCTACTATGTCAGTAGAAAATAGAGCAAGATGAACTCCAACGCAAACTTTAAACGCCTACAAAGCTCACAGCATTGCTTCTCTTTCTATACTTAAACATTTTAACAAGCAGAAGCGTGGTAGTTATTCCTATGTTGCAACGTGGTCCTGAATATTTCTGGACAAGCAATTCTGATTTATTATCACTCAAGACTTTTAAAACTGAATTTAAGATCCGACACGAAATGCATGAACTCACGAAAATACCAATGAAACTAAATGAAAAAGCTGAAGAATGTCTATGTGTTGTGGCCTGAGTTGGTGTTACCACGTGAACCACTGTTGTGGTGCCCTACGAAGGCAGCAGTTATTTGTGTTTCTGCAAGAGTTAGTGGTTTTCACAGAAGTTCAGGAATTTGGTACCTTTGAGAATTCAACCCTGCAGTCAAACCTGACCACAATCCACACAGGCCTTCCTTTCACAGGAAACCAAGTTTCAGCAGCATTTAATAAAGCATTCTGTGAATAAGTGGACTGATTTTTAGGAGCACTTAGGCTGTTCCAATTACAGCAACTATATTTTCTGATACACACAAAGCTGGATCTATAAAAGTGCCAACTAAGTGATCTCATAAAACGACCAAAGACATGTTTTATAAAGCACTGGAATGATCTTTCTCTGTAGACGCCAGCAAAAAGATATTTTTGGATGGCTGCATGTTTGTGTGCAATAGTAAATCCACTTAATCATAACTCATCTTGCACAGGAGTTCCTATCTCCAATACCTTTCCACTTTTCTAATACCTCAAGTCCTAATCTAATAGCAGCTTCTGTAAAACTTCTTCGTTCCTTCTCAAAATTCTTTTTTTGTTCTCGGAATAGCCTCCATTCTTCCTGAAGACGCTCCTTTTCTTCCAACAAATAGCAGTCCTGTAGTAACAGCGTGGTGTCATCATCGCACGGAGACATAAGCTGCTGCTGCAGACACAAAGCAACAGACGCAAACGTTAATTTGGGACTGACTTAAACAGAATCATAGAACTGTTTGGAATGGAAGGGACCTTAAAGCCCATCCAGTTCCAACCCCCGGCCCCGGCCACTGACACCTCCCACTGGATTAGGTTGCTCCAAGCCCCATCCAACCTGGCCTTGAATACCTCCAGGGATGGGGCAGTCACGACTTCTTCGGCACCCTGGGCCAGGGCCTCCCCACCCTCAGCATGGACAATTTCTTCCTAATGTCTCATCTCAATTTTCCCCCTTCCAATTTAAAGCCATCCTCCCTCATCCTATCCCTGCACTCCCTGATCCAGAGCCCCTCCCCAGCTTTCCTGGAGCCCCTCTCAGCACTGGAAGCTGCTCTAAGGTCTCCCTGCAGCCTTCTCTTCTCCAGGCTGAACAACCCCAACTCTCTCTCTCATACAGGAGGTGCTCCAGCCCTTGGATCACCTTGGTGGCCTTCTCTGTGCCTTTCCAACAGTTCCATATCCTTATGTTGAGGATCCCAGAACGGGACACTGGACTCCAGGTGCACTCGATCTTGCTGTCTGTATCATCAATGAAAGTATTAAACAGCATTGGTCCCAGTACGGACCTCTGAGGGACACCACTTGCCATAGATCTCCATCTGGACTTTGAGCTGTTGATCACTACTCTCTGAACGCAACCATCCAACCAACTCCTCATCCATCAAACAGTCCATCCATCACACCCACACCTCTCCAATTTAGAGAGAGGGAGGACTGTGTCAAAGGCTTTACAGAAGTCCAGACAGATGACATCCATTGCTTTTCTTGTGTCCACTGATGTGGTCTCCCCATCACAGAAAGACACGAGGTTTTCTATGAGGTGCAGTACTTCCAAGGGCTCAGTTTTATCAGAAAAATAGATGAAGTTTAATATGAAAACAATGTAGTAACTATCAAGTTGATGGAGGCAGAGTCTCAGACAGCAAGCTGACCTCAGCCTTCCTCATCCTTGTTTATCCCCAAGAAGTTATTCCTACCAGGATTATAAACTCATTATATTACCAACCAACCCAGCAGCACACCTGCACTCACTCCAACCATGAAGGTATTTTGCTTAAAAAACATTATCAAAAAACAGAGAAAGGCTCCAAATTGAGAAAAGTGGCGCATTAAAAAACAAGAAGAGCTTAGATTCGGTTAAGGAAAATACAAATTAAAGTTTACTACCTGCAAAAGCTGTTGCTGAGTTTTGATCATTTCTTTACATTGCTGAATCTCCAACTCCAGCTTTTCAGTTTCCAGCTCGTGGTCCTCTCTTGAGATGACATCTTTGTCATTCAAAGCTCCTGAATGTACACGTGACACTAAGGGGAAGAAGAAAAGCTATTTAACAAACAAAATCTCTCACAGCAAGAGCAAAAGGATTGAGACTGTTCATTCTGAAAGAGACACAGTGTAAGCAAAAAGCACTTCAATTAGAGACAGGAGATCCAGAATTGGTGCTCTACATGTATAAAGCACAAAATCCTGTTCAGAAAAAATGGTAATGAAAACATAGCTGCTTCACATTCCCCAGGGTAAACCAATCATCTGCACTGCAATAAAAATATCACAGAAAACCCCACTTATTTCAACAGTGATTCAAAAGGAAAAAAAAAAAGACAACCAAAAGCTTCTTTTCAATCACATGTTCTCAGCCTGTTCTCCTGAGCCCTTTTTCCAAGGGCTCATGTGTTCATAAAAATATGACAGTAACTATATTTATCACAGATATAAAAAGAAAGCCTTTTCTTTCAAGAACTGCGAAGGAAAAATGGAGCTAACAAACAGCGTGTGCATATATGCATCCCAGCAAGGGAATGAACTGGAGAGGAATAGGACGTGTTTTGTATAATTACATACTGCTTTAATCTCATGTATTGAAGGAAAACCACTTTATGTGGGAAGGGGGAAGATTTATATCACATATTAGGAAGAAATTCTTCCCAGTGAGGGTGGGGAGCCCCTGGCCCAGGGTGCCCAGAGCAGTGGTGGCTGCCCCATCCCTGGAGGGGTTCCAGGCCAGGTTGGATGGGGCTTGGAGCCCCTGATCCAGTGGGAGGTGTCCCTGCCCATGGCAGGGGTGGGACTGGATGGGCTTTGAGGTCCCTCCCAACCCAAACCATTCTGTGATTCTATCACAGTGGCTATAACGAGCCAAGTTTTGATCCCTCCATACCAGCACTTCAACATTAATTGAATCCTAAAGGACCAGACTGCGGTCATCTCTATAAATGAAAAAGTAACCGAAGAAAACAGCAAATACCTGAAACTTACCTTGGTGCCTACAACTATTTTTCCAGTCAGTTACACCAAATAAAGTATTACTCAGAAAAAGTGTTCCTAAAATCCTTTCCATGGTATAAACATAGAGACCAACTGCTCTTTTATGTGCAACCACACACGTCTTATTCTTGACAGCAGACATCCCCGCAGCATTTGCTCGTGTGGGTAAATAATACTAGGAAAGAATTTTATATATTTTTAGCTGTCTTTTAATGCTGTTTAGCAGCTGGAAATGAGGAGAGTCCAGCACCATCCTGTCAGCTCTAGAATGCCATGAGAGGCACGGATGTTACAAGCCCAGGCTCTTGAGAAGGACTCGCATGTTTTGAATCCATTTATTTCAAACTGTTACATCTGCGTTACTTGAACATCTCAAAAAGGTGGGGACAGGGCACACACTTTAAAAGAGGAGTAATTATTTCTTCAGGACGTTGCTGTTTTGTCAGACTATAATCGGGTCCTTTCCCATGGTGTGCATTTGCAGTTAAAACTCATACAGAAAAATCAGGAGCCAATCTGACTTTCTGGAAGTCTACCAGGTCACAATTCCTCCCATTGTAGCTTCCTTGTAACTCGGATAGTCAGTAAATAAATCCTAAGAGCATGAAAGAGGGCAAATTTAGGTATTGGGAAGAAATTTGGTACTGTGAGGGTGGGGGGCCCTGGCTCAGGCTGCCCAGAGCAGTGGTGGCTGCCCCATCCCTGGAGGGGTTCCAGGCCAGGTTGGACGGGGTTTGGAGCAACTGGATCCAGGGGGAGGTGGAAGGGGGCAGAACTGGATGGGCTGTGAGGTCCCTTCCAACCCAAACCATTCCGTGACACCAAATGGAATTATCAGTAGCCTTTTGTATGTACGTATCATAAACATCACCTTGGTTATCCAGTTTTTCAACGTGGTTTTTCAACATTCTCCATTGTTTTCTGATGCTGTTGGTAAGCTGCTCTCGCACAGTTTCACAGGATAGTTCCCACATATTCTCTTTATTTAACTCTCCAATATCTTCCTCCAGGTCTGACAGCACCTGTAGAAGTAGAAATAAGAAGCTGCAAACCACCCCACCACTCCAATTGAATGTATTTGTTCATTAAAATATGTAAATGGATTTAGGCTACTGAAGAGAAGGAAAATCCTTATAACACAGCCAAGACTTTTCCACTCAGAGACTGATATTTTTACAGACATTCACAAAGCAAACCAGTACTTCTAAGCACAAAAACCTGATTCACCTAAAATACAAGCTGTGGGATAGACTATGCCTATAATACATAATTTACTTCTGCAACACTTCTCCTGTTCACATTCATGAGACAAACCTAGAAAACCTAATGAATGTCCCTATCGTGACAGAAACCTTCCCAAATCAAGAGCAGCATGAAACTAGAAGGCATGAAATAGAATGAAGGAGAAAATACACAAACTAAAACTTCATGAGGTTCAACAAGGCCAAGTGCAAGGTCCTACGCTCAGGTTGGGGCAACCCACTGTTTCGATACAGCCCTGAGGAGAAGGACTTGTGGTGCTGATCAATGAGAAGCTCGACATGAGCCAGCAACGCGCGCTCACAGCCCAAAAAGCCAATCGTGTTCTGGGCTGCATCCAAAGCAGCACGGCCAGCAGGGCCAGGGAAGGGATTCTGCCCCTTTGCTCTGCTCTCATAAGACCCCACCTGGAGTCCTGTGTCCAGTTCTGGAATCCCCAAGATAAGAAAGAGATGGAACTGTTGGAACAGGTCCAGAGGAGGCTATTTGCCCATGGCACAGGGGTTGGAACTGGTTGGGCTTTGAAGGTCCCTTCCAATTCAAACCATTCTATGGTTCTAAAACAACAGCAACAAAAAACAAACCAAAAATCCCCACACCACCCTAAACCCTTCTGAAATAACTCCACTTGGGACTTGCACCTAGTAAGCACTTCTATTATTATTCTACTACCAGGAATTACTATTGTCTAGTTCATAGCTGTTCTGCTTCATTTGGTTAATTAGTACTCTGACAAGAGGATTAATCAAAAGTTTCAGAGCAGGCTTTTAATTTTTTTCTTAATTCTTAATGCAAGAAGAGTTCATAAATACTTGTCTGATCACCCAAGAACAGTGAATTGCAGAGCTCTAAGTCCCAGTTTTCCCTTAAGTTTGCTTCAGCACAAAAGTCCATGGAGAACCCGCTCCCACAGCTGGATTTTCACCAGTGTGGTCAAGTTTGTGCCAAACCCTCCCGACCTCACTGGAATTCTAAAAGCAGAAGGGCCATTTACAGAACCGGTACCCAATGATGCTTTATACTATAAATGATACCCAACACCCATTACTGAAGATCAAGCTGCTGAGCTGTCAGAACCATTCTGGGGCTCAGCAAATGCTTCCAAGATGGCTCAGAAATACAGACTGAAGGTACAGCAACTTGAGCAGGACACGGGACCTTCTGAAATAGCAAGTACGGGATTCCACCAAAACAGCACCGTGTCAGGCTCCATCTACATGTATTCTTACATCCCAACGCATGCTATTTACTGGAACAGAATATACTTCATAATACATTGTTGTGGTTTGAGCTAAAGCAGAAACAGTTTTCTGACTTTAACTCCGTCTCGTCTAAGTAATTTCACTTTCTGAAAGTTTAACGCATGTTTTTCAGAGTGGTTCTCTCTAGCAGTGATCACACGGGGCACTGGGATGCAGAAAGGCCACTGCCTGTACAATTCTTATACAATCCAAGGCCATCCCGGAGCTGGTGGAGCTGTAAGTCAAAGAGGCAAAAAAAGGTTGCACCTGCAGAGAAGGGCCGACAGGAGAGGTGACCCCAAACTGACCAACAGTGTTCCACCCCATACACATCATACTGTGTATAAAACAGATCACGAGGGTCTCTCACATTTCTTCAATGCTTGATGTCCAGTGAGGACCTCATCTGTCTGCCCACAAATCCATGCATTCCTGAATCCAATTCCTGAGCTCAGCTCCCTCCTAACCTTGGACCCTCTCCCTCAGGTCTTCTCTGCAGCATTTATAGTGACCTATGGTTATCGAGGGGTGGGGTGGGGGTGCACTCTCCCATTTGTACATATTTTATTACTTTCTTCTTATTTTCATCATGATTATTTCATTAAAACTGTAGTTTTAGTTTCCAACCTGCAAGCCTTTTTTCTTCTCATTTCCCTTTCCCTGGAGGTGAGGAAGAAGGGAATTGGTTGCCCAAGTGCTCAGTTTTAGCAGCTGAAATTAGCGGGGCCACAGCTAAACAGTAACATCTATTCTGTAGAGTATCCATATTTTCTTAATAGTCTATTGCAAATACACCATCCACCTTGCATGATTCCTAGAACCTAGCTTTCACGCAGGTTGTCTGTATTCAACTCTTCCTTACACCCAGGGACACTTACTGTTAAGAGAAAGCTCAGTTAACATTCTAGATTATTCCCTACTTCACTCCGACGTCAAAACAGAACTGCAACTTCTAGCAGGGAATCAGCAAAAGGAATAAACCCGATAGTGAAGGTACAGCACGTTGTCACATCGAAATAAAATATCCTGTGTGAGCTAAGAAATACTTGGAACCTGGAAACAAACTAACAAACCAGACCTTTTTAGTTGGAAATCAAACATTTTCCTTGAGCAGCTCTGCGTAAGGAACTGCCAACTACTCTAATCCTTGGACTATAGCAGTGGACCCTAACTACATGTCCTCCACCCCCAGGGATTCTCCAGCTTGGTTTCCATGCTTTAGCACCTTGGAAGCGAGCTTAACATCTTGGTATGGAAGGCAGACAAAAATCCAAAGTGCATTGTTATACAGAATTACACACCTATTGCATTTGAAATTCTAAGTACGTTCTCATTGACCATCTGGGAAGTACACACTGGGTATTGCTTACAGACAGCAGAACATTTAACCACCGAGAGCTTTCAAGCACAGCGCTGGATGTGCAATCCACTACAGGCATTGCAAGAAGTCTTTTTTTCCCCCCCCCGATAATTAAGTCACTCCAGCACTGTGCCGAACATCCCCACAGATTTCATTTGATCTGAAGAATACTCACTGGCCCATCTTCAGACCTTTCTTTAGGTTTCTGTTTCTGGGGTGGGAGAAGTGAAATAATCTCTTTCTTCATTTGCTGCAGAACTTTTTTCAGCTCGGCATTTTCCACTAAAAGCTGTTTTTGGCGTTGTTCGAAATCACTTAACAGAACTTTGTACATTTCCTCTTCATTTCTGGAAGCGGAAATCTTACAGTAAGAACGAGACAGCAGCAACGTCCGCTTCAATTAATGTTGTTCTAAAACAACTACCTGGCTTCTGTCTTATCAGTCCTCCATGCACCTCTCTTCCCATCAGCTCTACCAACATAATTTAGAACTTCCATAGCTACAAATGAAAAGGATATTTCAAAGCGTGAAACAACATGCAAGTATATAAAAATCCAGATGACACTGCATTTACACGTAGTTATTATCAAGAGAACACATTACCCAAACATCCCTCTCAACCTTCAGACCCACATGACACCACACGGCTCTGCTTAATGAAGGAAGATAGTGAAGGAAAGTAAACTTGTGTTTGAATACTCATGGAAGGATATATTCTAATCCCGTTTCATCTTTTTTTATACGTTTTTTAACGGCCCCTTCATCCCTATTTCAGCTTTTTTTTAAACACTCGGGTATCAACTCTAACCTCTCTTCCGGCAATAATGCCAGTTGTATCTCCAGTTTACAGTAAGCAATGTTAGGTGTTTCACATGGTGTTCTTTGGAACAAAGTAGCTTCTCTGTCTGCTTTTACAAATGAACAATGGAAAATAAGCAAAACACTATCACCACAGCTTAGCTGCCAAGTTCAGTTCTAGCTGAACTGAACGATCAGCGATCAGGCAAACAGGAACCAGCTCTAAAACCCTGTTATTTTGACCTCACTGATACTTGAGCTAGTGTTAACCAACTGGAGGCAAGAGCGTGCTAAACCATCGCACCCATTTTGCTGACCTCAGGGTTCTAGGGATTACCAAGCTGACACCTCAAGACCTGCAGCCAAAGTCAGTGTTCCTACTACAGTGTCCTAACCTGGTTAGGCTCGCTCACAAGCGGTTTCAAGAACGTGAATAGTTTTCTTCAGGTTTGGTTCCCTAAACCAGCTCACAGCATCCACTACAGGTGACAAATCGCTCAGTGTTTTGAGGGGGCGTGAAAGATAAGAGGGGAAGAGCAGGACTTCCCTTCCACAGGGCGGAAAAACTACTCTAAGGCCAGAGAGATGAACCAAAAATCACAGTATTTCTTTCAATTACATAGCACTAAAAGCTATTTTTATTGAAACGCCACAAAAAAACTACACTCGTGCCAAACAGCACTAATTAATGTGTTGAACACAAGTTGTGGGGTGCAGTAGAACATGAGTATTCACATCATAACGGAGATTTCTCCATAGCGCTAGATGTTCTGCCTATCTTGCGTTCCTTCCTCTCTAAAACTTCTCATCTCATTGCGAACACAAGCAGACTGTGGGACCTCTCAAGGGGAAAAGCACTCACAGTGTTCCTTTCCCATTGTAACAGGGCATAACACAGTGTTTATGACATTACCCACAGCCCTTGTGATGGCAGCAGCAGCAAGAAAGTAAAAGAGAGAGAGCTCCAGCTTAGGAATTGATTCCAAGTAGTTCTCCCTAGCAGAAATCAGAGTCATTTGTACGGAACAGACCTTTGGCATCGCCTCCAACCATACCTGTCGAACACTAAATCATATCTCTGATCACATCTACTCATCTTTTAAATCCCTCCAGGGATGGGACTCCACTACTGCTCAGGACAACCCCCCTTATTTTGTAAAGAACTCAGTCTTGCTTTGTGCTCGATAAACTATTTTATGAAACACAAGAAAAAATTTGCCTTACACAGTCAGCTGACGTGAAATATTACATCTTTTATGTAATATATTAATTAAAAAAAAAAATCTACAAGAGGAGGGCCATACTGACTTTACCCAGAACCAAACTTAAACATTTTTAACATACAGAACACGCTATTTCGCTCCAGTGAAATTCAGAGCTACTCACCTATCTTTTTGTCCTTTTTGTTCATGACTAATTGATGCAAGCGTTCTTTCAATTTGTTGTATTCTCTTTCTTTCCTCTTCATATCATGATTGTACTGTGTAGCTCTACTTGAAATTATATTCTGTAGCTTCTGTACCTGAAGAAATTTTTTTGTTGCATTGTTTTTAACCAAAGCATAAACACATAACAGTTCTTCAGAAAACAAAACAAATAAAGCAAAGGAAATGACACTTCTATCAAACCGCATTTCTGGTGAAAGGAAGTGACAAAAAGAATCTGAACTCGCACAAACCCACAGATTCCGACCTCAAATTTCTCGAGGAATTCAGTTTTTCTGCAGAAACCAACGCTAAGCAACATGCTTAGAGTATTACAGCTCATCTGAAATACAACTGAACTCACGTTCTGGCAATTCACACAGCCTTCTTGAATGCCTTAAACTAATAGAGCAGAGAAAGACATCTCTTTGGCTTCAACAACTAACTCAGGATACGGTTTTACTGTAACTCTAAAGGATACTTGTACGGTCTACACTAAAAAATAAACTCTTCTTTTGGTGAGCAGGATGCTGGAAGGCAGACTATTCTATTCATTCTAAAAGAACATTAAAACATATAGAGCACATTCTTAGCCTGTATTGTCAATAATTTTTTTTAAACCATCTTTTAAACCAATAAACCATATTTTAACCTTAAAATATTTAGTATGTTGTATGCGTGTAAGCAGTTTTTCTGCTGGAAATTTAGATGCTCCAATATACAAGGAGTACCCCACCCTTCTTACTGGTCTTTTGTGGTCCTCTAAAACATCATCACAAAAGAAGCTCCTACGCATGTAGGTCTGAGAGTGGCTGAATCCTGTTGCCTCTTCCTACTTCTTTATATTCTTAAACATTTAAGATAATGGCTATACTTTAAATTATAGGAAGTCTCAGAAAAACTGCACACGTGCCTCTCTGCAGTATTTACTCTCTACCATCACTGTAATTTGGACCTATCCCTTACAGAACCTATTTATCCATAAAATCATCACGATACCCAACATCTACGTAACGATGTAAGAGAATGTAAAAGCAACTCACTTCATCCTTTTCATTTTTAAGTAACTGGTGCAAATTCCTGTTCTTGGTTTGCAGTTGTCTGTCTCTTTCCTGAAGTCCAACTATTTCCCTTTTAGAAAGTTCCAACTGCTCCTAGAAAAAGCGTTGATAGTTCAGTAAGGATTAATAGAAAGGATTACAAAAACAAAACAAAAAAACCCCAAAACTGTCAGACAACCTAACTTGAGGCAAGTTTGTCTATACATTTGATCTCAGATGGTTTGGGGATGATCTTGCGTTCTCAGTGACAAGTTACTTGTATTTTCTGGTGCAAGTATGACTCTCCAGGACAAGAAATGTAATCTCCATTTACAAGAAAACAGAGCCTTAGTTTGGTATTTAAAAGTTATCACTTTCACAGTCAAGATTCTGTAAGTATATGTGTGCTTTGCGAGTGAGAAGGATACTAAGCAACGTGTGTGAATTTGGGACTATAGCTTTACTGGACTGTTCACCCAACAGATCTGCAAACTGTGACCACAGCAAAGCAAGTAGGACACTTCACTGCCATAGAGAGTAACTACAGGCAGATGATTTAATTCTAACAAATCATGCATAAACTAGTATTTTAGAAATCTTTTTCCACAAACGGGAGACTCAAACCTGGAACTGCCAACCTAAATGACAGAGCCCAACACTACAAATAAGCCCTTTTCCTTCCTATGTGTAGGGAGCTACAAATGAGTAAAGATGTTCAAGCAACAAGAACGTCCAAGCAAATCAAACCTCAATATAAGTTAGAAAATAGTGGAAGTCAAGAGGATTGCTGCACGGTACCTGAAAATTTACATGAGAAATGTTAAGAGCTGACAGGTAAGCTAAATGCCCTGGAATTGAAGTATTTCCATCACCATCCCACCTCATCTGAGAGCCATCTGTCTAAGGGAAGTAAACAGTATTCCGGAACTTAACATTATAGTGTTTGTATAAAAATGAGGGCTGTTACACATGATTTTTTTAATGTCACATCAAAATGCTTCTACATGGATGACCAATCTCAGCAGCAATATTTGTCAAGGAATGCATTCTGGGCAGCCCTAGTGAAAAACATACCTTGAACACCCTAAATCAGGGCTTATTTTCTTGAAAGAAACTTATTTTCTTGACAGAATCAAGGGGAAAGGCAGTAAGAACAGGACTGCGCATACAAGCACCCATGAAGTACTACAGGCTATGAGCTCCCGATACATCAGCTACCCCAGAGAAAAGCCTTGTGCATGTATTTATCCTGTGACAAACGCAGCTTTAGTAACTTCAGTTTTGCCAACAGTTTCTGAGAAGTTCTCACAAAGAGACATTGTAGTCAGCTATCCAAGGAATCCGGCCACAAAAAAACCCACAAGGGCAAAGCTACTGATACGGACTGGTAACAACCGTCTGACCACACTAGAAACGCTACCTACACTCTTACTGGGTACAATTATATTGGTAATTTATCTTCTAGAGCTCGGCACATCCTTTTCTGCGATGCTGAACAATGCGAAGTGTTTAACATTCTCAGCCACCGCATGCATTAACTCTTCCAATCTGAGGTCTTCCCTATTCCTTGATTAAAGGGACCATAATTCTTAATATTTTTTCAGCTCTCTCATGAATTCGTGTTTTGTTAACTTTAAGGAGATTTCAAATGGAAAAACAAACCTTAAAGAACACCCCAAAAAACCACATAAAAATACAATTGCAGACTAGTACCGGGGAGAAAACAGAAAAGCACTCACTTATGAATATGCAATCTGTTAAACATAAGTGCTACATAATACGGGTGGAATTATCTTGTTCTCTACCTTTAGTTTAGCATAGCAGTTCTGCAAGTGATCCATATCGCTACCCAGTTTCAGATGCTGCATTTCGACTTCTTCCTGAGCTCGAAGGTTCTTGTGCTGCAGTACAAGCAATTCATTCATGCAATTTATGACAGATATTAAATTTAACTCTCTTCCTCTGGGCTCCGCAAAAATAGAAGGAAATCCCAATGTTGTCAATTCCTGGTAAAAGACAAGGCAGGGAATAAATAACTGGATTGATCTCTCGATTCTCCAGAGAGAGAGAAACAACACAAGGTTAAAGCCGATACGACAAAAAAGTAAACCCTATTCCTCACCAACTTTGGCCTCTGAGCACTAAGAAGCCTTCTTAATCCATTGAATCTTTAGCATCACAATTGATTTAATGTCAGCTTCATAAAAGCTCCAATAAACAAGAACACCCGGCTTACCCTGTCGAGATAGGACAGGCTCTGCTCAATATTCTCCTCCGTGCAGAAGGCACTGAAAAAGGTGTGCATGCTTTTGGATGAAGGCAGTGGCAAGCGCAGCACTTGAGAGTTCATGCCTGGGGAAGAGATCCTTCTTTCCGAGGTATATTGAAAAATATTTTTGCCATCTAAAAGTCAAAATCATGAAGAAATAAGTCAGGGCTAATAGTTTAGGGCACACAACCTACAAAAAAAAACACCAAATCCCTAACTATTCAAATTATTTACAGAAATCTACAGCTCTAGAGGTTAGAATTTTCTCTAGAATAACACACTAAGCAATTCACAATAAAACATGGATAAGCGTCCACTGAAAATGTAAAGATTCAGTAACATTAAGGTATTATCTTTTAGATTTTACTTGTCCACCTAGAAAAAACTACCCAACCTTTCCTCCCAACTGCCCCACAAACACACAATTTGGGGTTTTTTCGCTACACAGGTACAAACGCCGTGCACTTAGTGAGAATTGTTACAGAATGTCTGATATTCTTATTCATATTAAGCATACACTATAATTTACTCTTCCACTACCGAGAAGCAGGGAAGAAAATATTTACTCCTTTAATAAATTTGTAATCAATTTATGAGGCAAAAGAACATCAAACGAGGAAAAAAGTCCCTGAAAATGCAAATTAGCCTGAAACAGAAGATTGAAAAAAAAAGAGAAGTGTGATTGAGAAGTCTTAGAATCTTTATATGTGTATATGTGTGTACACACATATATAGATATATATACACATATATATAGATATGTACACACACATATATATATATATGAAAATAAGTAATTTAGAGCAGCGTTTCTGTAAGGACTCAATCCAAAACAAAACACTGTATACTACATATTTAAAATTCTTCTTAACTAGTCAAGTAGACGATGCATGAAAATCCACTCTCTCTCTTCACCAGCTATAACATCACCAATAAAGTTAGAAAATCCACCAAAAAAAAAAATCACAATATTACCGGTTTACCTGATGGCAGCACTGGCACAGTAACAGTCTTCCAGTCTCCCATAGCAACACAGACAGGCAGAGTACCTGAGCAACTGGTTCAGCAGTGAAATATTGAGTAAAATCGCTGGCAACGTGTGTTACGTAGGCATCTCCTAAAATAGCACCAGCATTTTAGATTAACAATAGCAGCCAATACAGTTGGAAGATTAAAGCGGGCACAGAAGAGCGACTATTGGACTTGAGCCACGTGAAACTTTTCTACTTCCTTACAGAGCATTTGGAACACGTTAAACGTAGCAAGTACCACACTGTAAAAACAATACATCTATGTATTTAGCTAGGCTTAAACTTAACTAAGTCTTGTAAACCATTAACTAAAGCTAAAATGCCACGTGCAAATGAAAATAATAAAGACCGTGTAGGTAACCCAACTGTTCCTGTTGATACACACCAGAGAAAACACAGCAAGCCAAATATTAGATATTTTCCTGCCACATAACTATTTTAGTACGACCAATGTAAGCAAAGTTTTAACATAAGACTGGGATTATTAAAATATAATCCCATAAGAGTGGGATTATTACTCAAAAATAAGGATAATGAGGGCTCTAGAGAAGACAGACCAGCAAAGAGAGGGCAAATTTTTCTTAGCCTGGAGAAGAGGAGGCTGAGGGGAGACCTTATTACTCTCTACAACTGCCTGAAAGGAGGTTGTGGAGAGGAGGGTGCTGGGCTCTTCTCCCAAGTGACAGGGGACAGGACAAGAGGAATGGCCTCAAGCTCTGCCAGGGGAGGTTCAGGTTGGATATCAGAAAAAAATTCTTCACAGAAAGAGTCATTGGGTACTGGAACAGCTGCCCAGGGAGGTGGTCGAGTCGCCTTCCCTGGAGGTGTTTAAGGAATGGATGGATGAAGTGCTGAGGGACATGGTTTAGGGAGTGTTAGGAACGGTTGGACTCGATGATCCAGTGGGTCCTTTCCAACCTTGTGATTCTGTGATTCTGTGTAAATGAACTTCTGGTTAATATTTAACCATTCAATTTAACTTAACCTATACATGAGTTACATCGTCTTTCCCAGGCCAGTTGTTTGCTTTGTTGCAGAAGCTCTAAAATTGTTGAGGAGCACCAAGAGGAGAAGCCTCACCTGGTTGGCACAGCCACTCAGGAACAGCACAGGCCCTCTGGAAACCAAAGAGAAGTCACACACTTGTAAGAAAGAACAAACCTATCGTCCCTTCGTACCTCCACCACCCAGAAAGAAGGCAAAGACTAGCATGAGAGCTACCACACCGCTGGGAACTTAAACCAGCTCGGATGCTTTAGATCGGAGAGCGTAACCCATCACCTCTTACGCGAGCAATGATACTTAAGGGAAACAACCGTTCCACCTGATGGGAAAGGTGGCCCAATTTTCCCCCCCATCATTTAACACTTTGGAACAAAACCTCCAGTCTGTTTGTAGAGTTTCAGAGCACTGGGAGGTTTTCCCCTAACTCCCTCCCCACTAATCTTCCAATAAACACTCCCTGGATAAATAACTTAAAAGTTTTAGTGTCAAAAAACTTTAGATTTTCATTACTGTGGAAAAAGCTATCATTTGGTAAAAAAAAAAAAAAGGAAATAGAAGCGGGGAATGTGCTCTGTTATGAAAAAGATCTCTTGAGAACACAGAGTGAGATTCCTTCCCGAGATTTCAAAGCACAGCACAGTGCTTACAGCAAGATCAGGTTTTTAAGAGCTCACACTGGTGCGCAGCCACGGTACAGAATGCTCAGCACTAGAAAACAAAACACCCAGCTGAAGGAATATTTCTTTTTCCAAGGAAATTTAGGAACCTGGGAGGTAAACAGCTATTCCTCAGATGAGCTGAAAGCTTGCACAAACTACTAAGTTACATATCAGAAAGCACACATAAGGCAGCAAGAAAACACTACAACAACCATGGGGCTCTTCTTGCTTAAAGTGCGTTTTCTGCTCTCTCTGTCCATATTATTTATACATATTTTTCAATTTGCCCCTCCTGATAAACCGAGATGTCCAGAAATGAACAAAGGTTCAGATATTAAAGACAGGAGCTGACTTCAATAGCAGAAATCTGCAAGGCAATCTCTCCTTTTTTTTCCCCACTCATCCAAAACAACCGTGCTTTTAAACATGGAATTCCGAGTCAAACTGCAGATTAGGAAGAGAAACTTCTTACACGTTAGAGCTTTGTTTCTGTTGGATCCATCAGATGGAGAAGCCTGCAAACGTAAGGGAAAAAGAAGGTAAATTAAGCTACAGGTTTATTCTCGACTGGGCTGGCAGTGCTGCTGTCTAAAAAGGTATTTCAAAAGGTTAGGAGACACAAGATACACAAATTCCATTAAGGATTGTGGAAAGCACACAAAAATACTCCTCACATTTCAGATATGCTGTTACCTTCAAACAAACCAGCTTTTATTCTTTAAGAGGCTGCATACCCACCGCGAGATCTTATCACCCAAATTCCCACAACGTGCAGTCGTTCCACCCCACTGGTCTCTCCGCAGCGACAATGCCATCCTGACACCACATCCATCACCCCAAACAATGTTTAACTGGAAGCAGATCAGGACTGGTCCAGGTGCAGGAAGGTAATGATTGTCTAAATTGTAGCCCTGCGATCTGCACACAGATTCACTCAGTGGAGATGCTTTATGAAGACTAAAGCAGCGACACGCTGTTTCTAGGGACACTGAGAAGAGGACATAAAGAAAATCAAGGCACAAACTCAGGCTCAGAACGATGTCTCACAAAGAGAAAGGAAGAACACATGGGCCATACAATAAAGTCCAGAATACGCAACTATGTTCTCAAACTAATCAACCTTGAAGGCTCCAGAGCCTTTTGTCTTGAAAAGACCACCTGCAGTCGCACTATTTAATATATCCGATTAAAATCGGCCCTCAGTAATTTCAATTTCAGACTCAGAAAATTCCTTCAGCTATTAAGCCAAAAGTATCTTAAATTGTTATGTGGCAAACAAGTGCAGTGGCTTTGAAGCAGTAATCATTGCAGAGTCGTCAGCAGTTTGTACTTGAATCATCTCTGCAGACTGTATTTAGAATTAAACCCAGTTATGCAGGACGAGACAATCCCGTGTCAGCTGCAGGAGGGAATGCTGCAAGCCTTTAGTCTCATGCTAAGATCATCTCATCAGTTCCACGTGGCTTCCACTGCCGGTTCAGGACCTCAGTCGTGAACTCTAAAGCTATTTAGTGATTAAGATCCCGCAGATACATTTCCTTCCCAGTCTAAGCAGTTCCTCTGGAGCAGCACCGCTCAAAATAGCCTCGTTGAAGTATGCAAGAGCTAATGATGAGCATTCCTGATGAAGACCATGTGGATGCAAAGTTAATTTAGATCCTCTCTATTCAGAAGGGGCTCTTCACCCTCAGTAGCTGAAGCGCTCGCTTCACCACCGTAACACGGAGGGAATGTACTCATGAAGAGGAAGAAAACGGATAACTCTGAAGCACTATTTTGTGTAATCGGGGAAGAATAAAATACATAAGGTAGAAAAGCACTTTAGGGATCTCCCTAGGCAACACAGGAAGGTAACACAGACGTAGTGAGAAGGTTTAGTGTTTTGGTTTGGGTCTATTTTTTAACTCCCTCATCAAACGCCGGTTGGGAAAGCACATGGAAAAACGCAAAAAAAAATAATATCAAGTTTTGGTGCCTCCGAGCATCTCCTACTGATGTCAAAAAGCTGACTGACTGCGAGTGGGAGAGAAAAGAATTGCTGAAAACCCAAACTGCAGTTACCTACTCAATGATTTCCCTTCTGCGCCCATTCTCTGCACACGGGGATTTGTCACAGTTACTTCACCCACAGATTTGATGACTTGGCTCCAAAACCTGTAACAACCCAGTGTTCGCCAGATATTATTCTGCCCAATGGCAACGTCTCTTCCTGTTCCAAGCAAGAAATTCCTGGAGTGGAGAAGATGTAGGTGGATTGTCAGAAAAAGAGCGCCTGGGACTCAATTTCGAAGGCGCGAACTGAACAGCAGTCGTTTCCTACAAAGAAATGTAAAACCCAACAAACAAGCGAAAGGCGGCTGAGGGAACTGAGGTGGTTTAGCCTGAAGAAAGGAAGGCTGAGGGGAGACCTCATCACTGCCTGAAAGGAGGTTGTATTAAGGTGGGTCCTGGACTCTCCTCCCAAGTGACAGGTGATAGGATGAGAAGGAATAGCCCCAGGTTGGGCAGGAGTGGTTTGGAGTGCGCATCAGGAAAATTTCTGCAACAAAATTCATTAATAAACACACGTTTCTTTTAAAACACAAGTTTAACCTAAACTTCAAAAAAAAGAGGTACATTTCACAAACCCAGAAAGCTGAAAGGAGCTGTTCTTAAAATTATTGTTTTGGGGGGACAGGGATGGATTGATAATGAAGATGCTGAGATTCAAGACAGAAATCTGATTAAGCAAGCTTGAGTTCAGACTGTATCACACCTCCAAGGTCATTAGCAGTAAGCAGTTGGATTACAAACTTCACACAGCGCAGCATACTTGAGATTTCTTCGTATCATGCTTAAACTTGCAGAGGAGCTGTAACTGGGTTTGTAAAACTCATTCAGGCAATCAGAAGAGAAGAGCACTGCGCTGCGATCGTGTTACACCATCTGGTCAGCGCTAACCGACACAGGGTGTGACACAAGTGGGAAACGCATGATCTGGTAACCCAGAAAGCTTTCCGCCCCCACCGTGACACGGAGGACAGGGAAAAGTAATTTTTGAAGAGGTGGTTTCTACCTGCCCCGAATACCGCAAGGGCTTAGAAAAAAAAAAAATTTAAAGCCAGCATCAACCAGAAATTGTCAAAACATCCTCTGCTGTAAGGACAGGCTGAGAGAGTGGGGAGGGTTGAACCTGAAGAAGAGAAGGTTTCAGGGAGACTTCAGAGCAGCTTCTAAGACTGAAAGGGGCTCCAGGAAAGCTGGGGAGGGACTTAACAAGGGCACAGAGTGGTAGGATGAGGGGGAATGGCTTTAAATTGGAAGGGGGGAGACTTAGGTTAGACATTAGGAAGAAATATCATGAGGGTGGAGAGGCCCTGGCCCAGGTTGCCCAGAGCAGCGGTGGCTGCCCCATCCCTGGAGGGGTTCCAGGCCAGGTTGGATGGGGCTTGGAGCCCCTAATCCCATAGGAGGTGTCCCTGCCCATGGATGGTGGAACTGGATGGGCTTTAAGGTCCCTTCCAACCCAAACCATTCTGTGCTCCCTTCTCTGTGTCTTTCAAATACTACTGCAAGTTGTGACATGTATACATTTCAACTTAGTTACCTTTCAAATGCTTAGTTCGCATTTTCTTAAAGGCAATACGCTTCCTTCTACTAAATTACACCCCAAAAGAAGCCGTGAACCTACTTAAAGCTTTTACATTTGTCCAGTAATCCACAGATGCCACACAGATGGCTCTCATCCGGATAAAACAAAGACATTGTCACTATGTAAATTGAGGGTATACACCAGTCATGACATTGCAGGTTTACAAACACACCCCTGATGAAGTCATAACACCTGTACTTGTTTTATTTCACATAACCACAAAAGCCCTTGTGTTTCCTCCCTAGAGTTTCAGCAGTTATTCTCTCTCTACAGCTGTTTTAATAACAGTTCACAGTTAGCACTAAAATACACACATAATATCCAGCGACATCGACACAATTGAAAGAATTCCTTCCTCTAAAATTCAGTTTTACTCACCTTTATTTGATATCGTAATTTTAATGTCGGGTCTTGCAATCAAAGCAGACCCCGGATCTTTCAGCCCAAACTTACAAGATTGTGGCAATTTAATCATTATTCTATTATTGCAAAATGGGGGTGGCGGAATCCCTACACTTATCCACATTCTGTGGGAATGTTAATGCCAAATTTCCAGCTAAACTTCTCAGGAGTGTTAAAAGTAGTGTGAAAAGGCAAATCAACCCCCGCAGCCTGTGTGTTTATGTCTCCATTCTGAGCGTACCACCATCAGGAGATCCCAACTACATTTCTCTGTTCATTTTTACTTAAAAAATAAATTATTCTTTTTTAAAAAATCAAGTTTTAAGAAAATAAATATTTATTTCATCTTCAACACATACAGCCACAAACGCTCACATCTGATAAAATTCAATGCTTGGTGACTGTTCTGTCATGGCCTTCACCTCAAACACTCAGGTTACAAGGAACAGAATCTGATCCACTACTTCAAGATTCAACTTTACCTTTTTACATACACAAATGACTGAAATTCTGTTAATGCAATCACTGAAAAAACCAAACACATGGAAATGCTTCCTCTGGCTCCCAAATTCCTACCCTATTTTGACCACCACAGAGCTTGACATTAGCATTTCCCTATTCCTAAACAACAGCACTGTCTTTGTTAATCTTCTGACCTGCATTCCTCTGTTTGCATTCCCAAACCACTTATTCCACACAGCTGGAGTGGAACATTTCACTACCAAACCTCTCCATGTCACAGATACCCAAAGAGGAAAACGTCAGTAACTGTCTTCTGCAGTTCCTCCTCCTCCTCCTTTTCCAATCAACTTGAGCCAAACTTTATAGATTGGAAAAATACCAAACCCCACCCACCCTGACTAATTCCTAAAGTTGGGAATATTTACTGGGCAGCTCCAGAACCGGCATTCTAGATCTCAGAAAGGAAGAAAAACTATTTCTTTAGCACATAACCTCTACGTTAAATCGGGCATGGAATGGAAGACGATAACTCTAAATTGCTCTAAAGATCGCCAGGGAATTCAAGGAATGGTTTGCCCGTAAATTCTAGGTTTCTATGGAGCAAAGCAAGTGTCAGAGAACAAACTTTGTAGTTGCAAAGAAATAGGACTGGTGAAATGTCAGCGTAGTTTCCTTTGAAGGACCACCACCACTGCGGTGCTCTGGAAGAAGGAATAAGCCAACACAGCCCAGCAAGACAGCATAATTGCATCTCCAAAAAGCATCACTTCACCATGTTTTCTACCAATAGCTCTTAAACTAAGATGTCACTGGATTTATTAATGACTGATTAGAGATAGGAAAGGGGCAAAGTGTAGGAAGTAAGTTAATGATAGCATATCACGTGCAAGACCCAAAGAGAAAAAAAATGCAATCACTGAAAAAACCTGAAACACAGGGAAATGTTGCACCTGGCTCCCAAATTCCTGCCCCATTTTGAACTAACAGCATAGAGCTTCACATCAGCATCTCCCTATTCCTAAACAACAGCACTATTTTTGTGACCCAAAGAACCCCAAAGGGACCCGTGCGGACACCTCTGCTGTTCAATTCCATTTAAATAGGTGGCAAGCGGTTAAGTGAGAAAGCTCATGTTCTATACAGAGTTATTCGGGAAAAATAAACACCCAGACTGAGGAGGCACTGCAGAAGGTGCTCACACTGAGCAAATGGATGACAAAAATCAGCAGCTGAAATTCCACGTTCGTAAATGCAAACCAACAGAATGAAAAAGAAAACTCCGCTATGTACTCAAACCAACAGCCTCCAGTTCGGTATTAGCATGCAAGAAGAGATCCCAGAGCCACTGGGATCAGTCCGCTGAAAATAACAGCTGATCGCAGGCAGTTAACACAACACCGGAGCAGAAGGCAGACGAGAGACCATCATAAAGCCCCTGTATGAACATCCCCTGCTTAAATATCACGTGCAGGTACAACCCTGCCTGTGGAAAAGAAGAGATCTGAAAGCGGTGTGAGAAGACCAACCGGTGCTTTCCTACAAAAAGCTAATAAGCTACAGCTTTTCAGCTACGAGAGGCAACAGATAATTATTCATTGCTTGTTTTAACAGAACAGTCATGCAGAATGAAATGAAACATTCAGCAGAAGAGCTGGGAAATAAGAGCATTTATTCCATATAAAACACAACTAAACTGTAGACTCGCATCGCTGTGAGGTGCTGTGAACGCTAAATATACAACCTGGCTCCAATTCATTAAAAAAAAAAAACCCCAAAAAATCCCTATCCATCAGCAGCTATTAAATGTAAAGAGAGAGATACAACCTCTGCTTGCAAATCCTTCAGCTCCAGACTGCAGCGTAATGGGAGGATACACGGATGAAAGCATCGCTGTACGGACAACCTATACTCAGGATCTTTTCCCTTAGCACCTGCTTGCCAGCCCCCTTCGGAGCAAGCTATCACCTACTATGAGCCTGGAATTACCCTCTCCTATGCTCTCTTCAGCCCAAATGATGGCTGATATTGGTCCCATAACCCTAAAAAACCAACCAACCGAGAAAGAACGTTTCTCTCTCTGAATACTTCCAATCCCAAATCCACGTGAAGGGTATCAAATCATTTCTCCAAGTCTCCCTTCTAAGTTTACTACTAAAATTCACCTAACACATTCACATCTTGCTCCGCGTGGCTCCTGTTTTAAGCCATTGCCCCCAAAATTCCTACTAAACCTTCGCAGCCTACGGAGCCCCATGGAACGACTTCATCGATGGCAGCGTTCTACACAAACAGGGCACACAGCAATGATGACAAACCAAGCTCGCAACGCGTCTTTGAGCTTTGAACTGACACGGGCTCTGCTGCAAATCAAGGGAAAATATTTTGAAATCATGCAATAATAAGCTGAATTTTGCAAAGGACCCTCTCTCTCTCTCCCCTCTCCCATCACGTGGAGCCACCAGCTGAACACGAGCAGGGAGAGGCTGGGGAGGGGCTCCCCTACCAGGGAGTGCAGGGATAGGGCAGTTCTACGCTGGAAGAAGGGGGATTTTGGTAAGAAGTGAGGAAGAAATGTCCCACTGTGAGGGTGGGGAGGCACCGGCACAGGTTGTTTGCAGAGGCTGCAGCAAGTCCCATCCCTGGAGGTGTTCAAGGCCAGGTAGGATGGGGCTTGGAGCAACCTGAGCCAGGGGGAGGGGGTTGCAACGAAGTGGGCTTTGAGGTCCCTTCCAGTCCAAACCACTCCATGATTCCACGAGCAATTCCCTGAGTGCGGAGAAAGCTTTTGCACCTCTCACCTCTTGCAGCTCCACAGACACCAACCAGACGCTGAGCCTTGCAGCAAGGAGGGGGTGGGAACCAGCAAAGCCAAGCTCTCCCGTGTCCCCAAGGATCCTCCTGAGCCTGGCAAGAAGGAGCACAAGTCAGCATCCCCAGCTCGGCAGCCAGAGAGGCTCCCCCGGTGCACGCTGAGCCCTCCCCATTGCAACCCCGCTGCCTCAGCTCCTCACCGGCCGCTGCCCGCAGGAACCCTCCCCAGCCCCGCCGGTGAGGGGGAGGAGAAGGAGGAGCCTCCACCTGCTGCAGCGAGGGGAAAGGAGGAGGAGAAAGGACGCAGCTCCCACCCCGCAGCTGCAACCCCGCGCGGGGCCCCGCAGCATCTACCCCTCCGCCTGCCAATCACGGCGGGACGCGCTCCCATTGGCTGAGCGGTTGCTAAGAGACGCCCTCCGCTAGAGCCCGCCCCTCCGCTTGTCAATCACGGAGAGCCGCGCTTCCATTGGCTAAGCGGTTGCTAGGATACGCCCTCCGCTAGAGCCCGCCCCCTCCGCTTGTCAATCACGGAGAGCCGCGCTTCCATTGGCTAAGCGGTTGCTAGGATACGCCCTCCGCTAGAGCCCGCCCCCTCCGCCTGTCAATCACGGAGAACCGCGCTCCCATTGGCTAAGCGGTTGCTAGGAGACGCCCTCGGCTATAGCCCGCCCCCCGCAGCCTGGAGGAGGGCAGATGAGTGCAGTAGGCCCTGGGATGCCCTCACCCTGCGAGGCTCCGGGTTGGTCCTGTTAGCAGCACCCCTGGGACTGATAGTTTGAGTTCGTGAAGACCCCCTAAGGCCTGGGAGCCAGTTCTGCACAGACATGATGAGAATGGCTCCTTAAGGGGGACAGTCCCCTCTGTGGTGATGGAGAAGCACCAAGGCACTCCGTGCGGCGCACGCCTTGTTGGCCGGAGAGCATCAGTGAAATGGGCGAGCGGTACAGAATCCGAGTCGTTTAGGTTGGAAAGTACCTTTAAGATCATCAAATCCAATCATCGCACCTTAGTTGGGGCAATCCCAAGCACAAACAAAGGCTGCGTGGAGAATGGAGTGGGAGCAGCCCTAGAGAGAAGGACTTGGGGTGCTGGGGGATGAGAACCTCAATGTGAGCTGGAACACTCACAGACCAGAAAGCCAACCATGTCCTGGGCTGCGTGCAAAGCAGTGGGAGCTGCAGGGCCAGGGAGGGCATTCTGTCCCTCTGCTCCGCTCTGTGAGACCCAGCCTGGAGCCCTGTGTCCAGTTCTGGAGTCCTCAGCACAGGGAGGACATGGAGCTGTTGGAACAAGTCCAGAGAAGGCAATGAGGCTGGAGCACCTCTTGCACAAGGACAGGTGGGGAGAGTTGGGGTTGTTCAGCCTGGAGAAGAGAAGGCTCTGAAGAGACCTTAGAGCAGCTTCCAGTGCTGAAAGGGGCTCCAGGAAAGCTGGGGAGGGGCTCTGGATCAGGGAGTGCAGCAACAGAATGAGGGGGAATGGTTTTCAGCTGAAAGGGGGGAGATCGAGATGAGATTTTAGGAAGAAATGTTTTGCTGTGAGGATGGGGAGGCCCTGGCCCAGGGTGCCCAGAGCAGCGGTGGCTGCCCCATCCCTGGAGGGGTTCCAGGCCAGGTTGGATGGAGCCTTTAGCAGCCTGATCTAGTTGGAGATGTCCTTGCCCATGGAACTGGTTGAGCTTTGAAGTCCCTTCCAACCCAAACCGTCCTATGATAAACCTTACACTGCCAAGTCCTCCACCACTAAACTATGTCCCTAAGCATTACATCCACACATCCTTTAAATACTTACAGGGATGGCAAATCTACCATTTCCCTGGGCAGCTTTCTAGATGACCCTTCTCACAGAGAAGTTTTTCCTAATATCCAGTCTCAACCTCCCCTGGTACAACTTAAAGCCATTTCCTCTTGTCCTATCACTCGTTACTTGGGGGGAAGAGACCAGCGCCCACCTTGCTACAACCTCCTTTCACACAATTGAGAGAGATGAGGTCTCCCCTCAGCGTCCTCTTCTCTGGGATAACACCACCAGTACCCTCAGCCACTCCTCTTAACCCCTGTGCTCCAGTCTTTTCATCAGCTCCTTTTCCTCATTAATCCTATGAGGCTTTTATTAAAATTACCCAATAGAGCTTAGCAGTTAAGTAATCACATTCCGTAGGATTGGATTACTTTCATTATTGGGGTTTGCAAGACTGCAGCCTTCACCAACTCTTTGACATCCCCTTTGCTTTTTCTCCATGCCTAAAGCCTTCATAACCAAATGCATCAAATTCTGCGACCATACATCTGTATTCTTGCAATTTAATTATTGCAAGTCTTAATTCTCAGTCCTGCATGTTGTTGTAAGTTTGTTGACATCTCACTTCTGCCTGTTCTTTTCTTTTGGTACAGGACAAGAGGTCAGGTTTTATGTTGCCTTCCACGATTTGAAATTTTCATCCTAATTTCTTTCAAGCTTAATTAATAATAATTTTCAGTATTCCATTATTCTCGTTACGTTTAGCTTTGCTAAGAGTGTCCCATTGGAAAATTTAGTCCAAATAATCACAGATGTCTAAACATGAGAAAAGTGAAGAGGCTGAGGGTTATTTGTGTCAATTTGTCAAATGCTAATTTGGTGTTAGAGTCCAGGTCGAGATGATAGAAAGAGACTTAAAATGCAGTAGACTGTTATAACTGGAAAGCTACCATTCCAGAGAATGCAGCAATTAGGACATCGAAGATTTATTTTCAATAGATTATATATTTATTTTCCTTTTGTAAGTTAAATTATTCAGTCAAGTTGGCAATTTTTTACTTTTCTACTACAAACATAGCTGTGAGAAACCTCCTTACGCCTCTTACACTCTTCTTGCTCTGATTCTTTTTCATTCAGCAATTCTGTTTTTTTTAAAGGGCAGCCTGCAAATGGAAAAATGCTGAATAAGGTCACAATCGGCCTTTCAAAATTCTCACCAAAATTCAACTCCCAGCAATGAAATACATTCCTGTCATCAAGACTGGAAGTAAAGCTATTTTTCCTTTTTTTTTTATTTGTGGGCAAACCATAATTACTTCTCCAGATGAAAAAAAAATTATATAGGGCTAGTAAACCGCCCAGTTCTTGCCGTGTAGGAAGCTTGCAGAAATACTGATTATTGATTTGGCTTTTAGTCCCTTTGCAATAACAGTAATAAGTATTTTTAATCACAATACATTATTTAGGTCATAGGAAATCATTCCTCGCCGTGCAAAGAAACATTTCGTTTATGACTCGGGTTAACTGCAGACACTTTGGACCTTTATACAGTATCTTTGCTGCAGGTGCACTCTTAGGAGGAAGCAGACTTGCACAGAATACATTAGCAGGACTGGCAAGTGGGACAACAGACTTTGTTCATGGACAGGATTAAGCTCCTGGAGCTTTAAAAGATAATAGAAGGGTGGGTGGTGCCCAATTCCCTTTGCTCGTTTGATCTTAGCAGCTGTTCCTGAAGTTGATGCTATTCAAAAGCAAACTCCCCGAGCACTTGGCTGAGCGTCATGGGTTGCTGTGGTTTATGGTTTTTTTAACAGGGCTGGTCGGGAAAGGAGATGCTTTCAGGCAGGAGAGTCAGAGGAAATTTTACCTTGTGGAAAAACTGCAGCACAACGCAATTCTTCTTTGATAACGCACCAGTGTGTTAGAACATTTGTTGTCACAAACAGCCATGAGAAGTAAAACCTTCCTCAAATGTTTGATAAAGTGGTATATAGGCAGGATTTGGGTGTAGGGAAAGGGCAGTGGCATTGGAGGGTTTGGTTCCTAAGGGATACAGTAGGGGTTAAGATCAACTATTTCTTGTGCTCTCTTCAGTAACATCATAAATATCTTGCAGTGGATGTCAGGTCTCTGGCAGTAACCACAGTTTTTTCCTTCTTTACGTGGATTTATTTGAATCTAATCGATAGAATTATCTGGTGACTCACTTTATTTTGCTTTATAATTCAGCAGTTCAGAAAAAAAAACTTGTTATTTCATAGCCCTTCCTCTCTGTGATATAGACCGTTATCCTTAAAACTAATTTTAGCCTCATTTCTTCTACAGACAGTTTATAGAATAAATTATTAGATACATTTTGGAGAGGTATTTATCCTTTCTTCTTTGTAATCCTTTGGTAAAAAGTGGAATTAAGAATTATAACAGGAAGAATATTGAAGAACCAGACAAAGGCTTATATTTTGGGAAATTAAATATACTAAATGCTTCTAAAAACTTAAATACAAGCTGGATTGAACTGTAACGTGGCTAGGAGGTCAAACAGGCTGCTACAGTTCAGAAAGAGACGGACTGGTCCGCAGTTTGTTTGCATTTCAATTCAAATCTTCTTAAGTACATTCAAAAATGCTGTTTGCTGGAGTGGTTTCTATAGCAGTGTCCTGCTTCGTTACAAATCACCAGGGCTGATGAACCGTGGGCTACCAGAAGCTCATTAAAATGTCTGATCCTGTTATGCAATAGGCCAGTGGCAGCCTGTGACTCCTTTATTGTCTCTCGATGGAAGAACCGCGTCTCGACAAAGCCCAGCTCACAGGGCTTTCACGTCTCTTTGTGGCGATGCACAAAAATAACCTCAAAAGCCCGTCTGCGGGTCGTGCCGTGCACTGGTAAGCGCTTTAAGGTCTGTTCTTGGTTCCCGCTCACACAGGAGAAGCTCCAGTCATGCTGTGAGCTGAACAGATAACTCTATCTCACAGATACCTCTATCTCGACAGATACCTCTATCTTAATGGGTATCTCTGCTTTTGCAGAACCCATTGGAGACCCCAAAGATGCAGAGACCTATGGCAGCATTTAGGTGGACTTTGCATACATAAATCCACCTGAGTGACCCAGTAACTCCTCTCTACCTCTGCCCCACTATGTGAAGTCTCTTGGCTCAGTGTCTAAAAGGCATTAAATGAGGTGAATGTTTCACGCTAATCCCTGTTAGATTACAAAAAGAAGAAAAGCAGATGCCTGTCCTTCTCCAGGGGCCGACCGAGTACACCAACACTCACCGTTCGGTGAATGGATGAAACCCTTGGGATAAGATGCTGCTGCTGCCCGGTCAGAGTATCCCCCAGCCCAAGCCTTTGAGCTGAAGCAGTGCCACAGAAAGCACGCTGAGCATCAGGGATCCAAGGTGAAGCAACACAAGAAGGATGCTGACTCAGCAGCAAAGAAACCGCAGGCAAAACTTTTGAACAACACAGTGCCTCAGGGGGAGTGACAAAGTGCCAGCTAAATCATGTGCTGTCACTGTTTCACTCCTCCTCCTCCAGCTTGTCTACGCTGTTGTGCTTTTGCACTGGCCTTATTTTTTATTGCAACCTCATCTGAGTCAGTTCAGCTCAATAATTCTGCTTGGTTCTTTTTTGCTGGGCTAGTGCTCCAACAGTTTAGCAAATGAATTGGCTCACAGAAGGTTCCACATATGCCAAAGCCAGTGCAAGATAATCCAGGGGAGTGGAGAGGGAAAAGAAGGAATGATGGGACTTCTGGATTGTAGTGTAAATGAGGCGTTAGATCACTCATCCCTTTCATGGAGCTACACCCTCACATTTCTGTCTCTGCAACCTTATTTCTGGTTAAAGATGGGAGCAGACCTTTCCCTCATTTAACTACCTGTGCACATGATACAGGCACCATAGGCACCCAAATTGTCCTTTCCATTCCGGGAGGCAGGGACTGGGTGAGCTTTTACTGGATTTATTCCCAAGTCCTTTTGAGGGAGGATAAGCTCCCAGATGGCTACAATGCCTCCAGTGACTCAGGTTCACTTCTGAAACCTTTCAGACTATTTCTAGCTCAAGGGACTACTTCCATGAGAGAAGGAGCAGTGCAGACAATGACATTTAATTCAACTGTGTTGAAGGGTTTCAGTAATGCAGATGCTTCATGGAAAATTTTGATCTTAGTAGCTATAGCAACTCGTGCCATGAAAGAGTTCTTCTTCCCACCCTGTCCTATGCTACACATAGGCCATCTCCAGAGAACATGAACAATATTTTGCACATCTGTTTCAATCTCCGCCTCAAAAAGCTTCATAAATATTTGTCCAACATCTCACACTCATGAAATATCAGTATAGGCAGGGCTAAACATCATGGGATCACCTGCATTAAACTGCTCTCCATTCAGACAGCTGCTGAGACAGTTGGACAGATGTCATTACCGAACACTAAGGCACTCAGAAGTGTTTGAAATTGTTGTAATGTGTTCGTAAAGGAAGAAGAGCAAAAAGTAGCATCAAGGAGACAAAGAAAAGCTCCCACAGCTTTTGGAAAGCAGCAGGATAGCATTTCAGGGGAAGGCTATAAATGAAGACTGTGTTGTGTCTGCAGAAACACTCTCTGGTTTATCTGGCCTCTCCTCAGTCAGGAAAACAAGATGTTTTTTCATTGTCGGCAAATAAACATGACTGTGTCGCTGTTCAGCACCCCAAAATAACACAGAGATCCCCAAACTGAAGAGTTACCAGATAAAAAGGAGCAGGAATGGTGTTCTAAACACATGAGAACTGAGGCACCGAAGTATTAAGTGTGTTTTCAGGAAAGTCCATTCCACAACCAAGGACTGTCCTTTATATCCTGACACCCACCTTCAGATTGTTAGGACATTAAATTTCCATAGAAATACGCTGCTGGCACCCTGGGACGAGTTTGCCATTCGTGGACCTAGGAGCCACCAAGAGTGATGCTCACACAAGTAGAAATGTTTGCCTTCCGTGAAAACATTTACAGCAGCATCATTTATTGACTGTAAAAAAGAAATATACAAGCGTCAGAAGCGAATAATTAAAGCTTCACGCAGTTCCACTATCAACCATACAGTAAAATATTTGGGAAAATAAAGTTTCTAGAATCATATCTTACCATAGGAAAGTCCTTTCAGCCTGAACTCCACAAACTAACACTGTCAGAAAAGCAACACGACCTAAAGATTTCAATCCTTCCTCTTTAGCTGGTCTGTGATTAGCTTGCAGAGCAATTAAATTACAGTTATCCACAGTGAACACAGCTGGTACTCGGGGTTTTAAGCATCCTCAGCTGCAGCTAGTTTCAAACAATGCCTCTCCCAAGGGAGGTGCTTCATGTCACGCCACGAGAGCGTAGTCTGAGCTAAGGTGAGTTTGCTGTTTAAAGGGACTTATATTGAAATCCTTTCTTTTTTTTTTATTTTAGGTTTAGGTTTTTCACTGGGTTTTCTTTGTTTTATTTTAGAATTATTTTTTTGTTTGGTTTAGGTTTAGCACACAAGCCTTATGAGGAGCGGCTGAGGGACCTGGAGTTGTTTAGCTTGGAGAAAAGCAGGCATAAAAAGCCATAAAAAGAGGGGAGACCTCATCAACTCCATGAAAGGAGGTTGTAGTGAAGTGGGAGTTGGTCTCTTCTCCCTGGTAGCCAGTGACAGGACAAGAGGAAGTGGCCTAGGATATACCAGGGGAGATTTAGGTTGGATATTAGGAGGAATTTCTTTACTGAAAAGGTTGTCAAACACTGGTACAGCTGCCCAGGGTGGCGGTGGAGCGACCGTCCCTGGAGGGGTTTAAAAGGCAAGCAAATGTAGCACTTAGGGACATGGTCTGGTGGTGGACTTAGCAGGGCTGGATCAACAGTTGCGCTCCATGATCTTAAAGGACTTTTCTAACCAAAACCATTCTGTGATAAGCTCGGCAAAAGCATAAGGGAACAACTGTGATTCTGCATTGTGGTGCAGAGGGCATGAGTGCCTACGTGTAACTTAAACTTCATATGGATGAGTACCACGAAGGGGAAAAAAGTCAATGTCAAGACAGGTCACCAGCCGAAAGGAAACCATTTTGCAAAAATGCAGTCTTCAAATTAATATCTTACCAATCAAATCAAGTACTTACTGTTTAAAATCAATTTTATGGGCGACACTATGGCAGTGAGCATCTCTCAGCCCTGCCAAGACGCGCTGCCTCTGCAGATAGCTGGCATGCCTCCTGCACACTGCGCCTGCAGCAGGAAAGCAAAGACAAAACCAAAACAAGGAGGAAATATTTTAAAATCGAAATTTTTAAAGATGGTGAGAAAGTCTTATTAATGTAAGTTATTTTCTCCTTAGTTCTTCATCTGAAACCTACACGAAGAAACTCCTCGCTCACTCACACCCGTGGTTTAAACATGACAAATACATAATAGCTCTCTGTCCAGAGCTGGAAAGACAGCAATGAGTTACTTGTTCTTACTGCTCTGTAGGGTAATAGTTTCAGGAAGTTTTCCTGTTATTTGAAGAAATAAAGCAAGCTGCTTTAAATACAGATTGAGGCCAACAAATGGATCTTTAAAAATGTCCTTAAGTGAAATAATGTTTGTAAAAATTGTTATCAGAGGTTTCATTCCAAACACTTGAACATCCCACTCTGTAAGCTTAGGTTCTTTCTTTGAATGTCTAGAAGAACATCATCTTATGTTGAATGCTGTGGGCAGGATAACAACTGTGTACACACCTCTTCAGTCGCTGTCCAGGAGGTGAGATAACCTCCTAGGACACTTAAACAGATCCCTTTTAAATGAAAACTGGTACTTCACACTGTACGCTTGGATTTACAAGAAGTGGAATAGCCTTGTTTTGAAATGAAGCCAAAGACATCTTTTTAAACAGCTGGGGTGGAAAACAAATAGCATCAGGAAGCATAGTCGAAAAGGTTGGTTATCGTATTGACATCGCCTTAACTGCTGAAAATTGCAAAAGGAAAAATACGAGCCACGGAGAAGATTTCTTTCGGGCTTGATCATAAATTATACTGGCATTTTTGTCTCCATATCCACAGAGAGGACAGTTACCTTTCCCTCGTGACTGAAGTACACTTGCTGGATTTTAAAAGGCAGTCATAAAGTGAGGTTAGGGATCCCTCAGCCAGGATAAAGCAATCTTGATTTTAATTCCAAACATCCAGTATTTCATGTGTGAGTGGAATTGCCAATGAAGGGAATACATGTGTGTTTCGTAAGGAAAAAAGCGCCTGTATTTCCCCCTTATCCTACCTGCAGGAAAGAGAATATATCTTTCTAGTGCTCCAGTTGGATGTCAGCATGTAAAATAATTGTTTGATTTAGTGCAAAGTTTTAGAGTAGAGGATTTAAGACATTGCTACCTGCAGTCGTCATCTTCACCTCTTGCTGAAGGTGACTGCCTCTGGAATAGCAACTAGAGCAGCTAAGAGGGGAACATCTATTCCTTTCTGACATCACCATTAGGAGGGTTGTCTCCCAGAAAGGGAAAAAACATGGGATGGCTGCACAGCACAGACAGTGAGGGATGGACGGTGTTGGTGTGTACAGAGCTGACACAGAAGAATGCCTGAAAAAAAGCCGGGAGCAGCGGGGCTCACAAGCAGCATCATTGCTCATGCTTTCTATCACCAGAGCAGGGCTCAGTGCCAGCCCCCAAGTGGGAATTTAATCATGGAAAGCACCAGCGTGAAATAGTACACAAATCTGGTATCATGGGATCGTAGAATCATAGAATGGTTTGGGTTGGAAGGGGCATTAATCCCACCCAGTTCCACCCCCTGCCATGGGCAGGGACACCTCCCACTGGCTCAGGGGCTCCAAGCCCCATCCAACCTGGCCTGGAACCCCTCCAGGGATGGGGCAGCCACCACTGCTCTGGGCACCCTGGGCCAGGGCCTCCCCACCCTCACAGGTAAACGTTTCTTCCTAAGGTCTCATCTCAATCTCCCCTCTTGCAGCTTAAGAGTGCTCCCTCTCGTCCTCTTCGTGCACTCCCTGATCAAGAGCTTCTCCTCAGCTTTCCTGTAGACCGTTAGTCTAAAATATTCTGAGTGACCAGAAGGTGGATTTGAAATCGCATTTCTCGAGTCAAAATATGGGGGTATCCTGCCAGGGCCTTTGAAGGAAAGGACTGCTGCTGCGATTCCTGGTGAGAAGAGGCTCTGAGCAAGGAGAAAAGTCAAACGTCGAAGCACGGTAAAAGCCATTAATAATTTCAAAGCTATCCGCTAATTTTCTGCATACCAGTGCAATATAAACTCCCCTCTTCAGGGGCACTAAGCCAGTCAGAAGAGAACACTACATTTTATTTCAGTGGAACAATAGTGGCATCCAGTGGTCAGTCAGCAAAATTCAATATACTTCTTCCCTAGTGTTTTGCTGGATATTGTGGTCTGCTAGGGCACCTCATAGACTGTCCTGCGTTGCTTTCTTTGGGGTGGGTGGGAAATAATACTTCTTGAAAATGGGGTGCATTTGCACCTCAGTGAACGAAGTAAAACACATTTTCTGAAGTCCAATCATTAAAAAGTTAATTCTCTGGGGCCCTAATACAGTTGGCAAGAATTAGTAGGGAGGACAGAGTCAGCCTTGGTGCAAACGTGTTTGATCTAAAGGCTCTGTTCTTGTGATGAACAAGGTCAAACAAGTAGTAATACATCATTGCAGCTATGTTCTGTTTGGTTCCTCTGATTCTCTAGTGGAAGATCTGTGTATGGCTTTATAAATCACCAGAAGTAATTCTTCGGTTGCTATAAATCCTTGCAAACTCATTTTTGCCACGTCACTGAAGTGAGTTGCACCATGTCTCCTTACTCGCTGTTATTTATGTTACGACACTATCATCGCTTTGTGTAGCTTTATAACATTTCTTCCTAGACTGAATATAAGTTTTAAGACGAGAATATGATTTGTCATATTTGGTTTTAGAGTCTCCCCTTTCATTTGTGGATGGAGAACTTCCATTCACACCAGGCTGATCACCTTAATATTCACCACTTCTCCTCATGCACCAAAAAGAAAAGGAGTGTTTACTCCACCAGGCCTGAGTCGCTCATTTACATCCATCTTCTTCTATTCCATTTGGATTTCAGGCAAAGCAATGAACCTAACTGTGATTTGGTAGTGACAAAAGTATCTGCTGCAGCCTTATTTCTGCAGGAAATAAAATGCTGTGAGATGCTGCAATACCTCAGGAAAAAAAAAATGCAATAAACTTACACTAAAATTTGTTTTACAAGCATGAATTTTACAATCAAAGTTACAAACATAATATTTTCTCCTTCAGATACAGTCCTGACAACTTAGAACTTCAAAGATTCATCTACGGTGTTTGGTTTTGAGTTGTACATCTTCACAGTTGTGATATATTTGCACATCAACCAAGGGGAAAAACTAAATTCTCACGGTCCTTGACTCAGATCTCTGCAGAGCAGATATTGATACACCGTGCATGAGTCTCACCGTGGTGAATGCTCCACGTATTCTCTCTTTCTGATTTCCGCCTGAAAAACTAAATAATTTTTTCAATCCAAGTAACATCATAAAATATATATCAAAGCTTTCCATCTGCCTGTTTTGATAGCATTCATGTCTGGCCCAAATAGAAGTTAAATATAAGTTCTATAGGGTGTAGCCTGTTATAGGTTTATATATTGGCTTAATGACAACATTTGCACTACTTGTAAAATACAGAAAGGCAATAAATTAAAATTACGTGTTGTGACATCTGACAAAGAGAAACAGAGAATTTCTTTGGGAAGCCCAGAAAGCTTCACTACCCTTTAATTTAATTATCATAGAACCACAGAATGGTTTGGGTCAGGAGGGAACCTAAAGCCCATCCAGTTCCACCTCCCTGACATAGGCATGGACACCTCCCGCTGCATCAGGTGGATCAAAACCTTATTCAACACTTCCAGGGATGGGGCAGCCATGACTTCCCTGGGCAACCTGGGCCAGGGCCTCCCCACCCTCATCATGAAGAATTTCTTCTTAATGTCTAACCTAAATCTTCCCTCTTCCAGTTCTAAGCCGTTCCCCCTCATCGTGTCACCCCATGCCCTTGGAAAAAGTCCCTCCCCAGCTTTCCCGGAGCCCCTTTCAGTCCTGGAAGCTGCTCTAAGGTCTCCCCGCAACCTTCTCTTCTCCAGGTTGAACAACTCTCTCAGCCTGTCCTCGTAGCAGAGGTGCTCCAGCCCTCAGATCATCTCTGTGGTCTCCTCTACAGCCATTCCAACAGTTCCATCTCCTTCTTATGCTGGGGATTCCTGAACTGGCTTTTGAATGACAGAAGGGTCATTGGAAAGGTGTGGAAGGGAGGAAAATTCTATTGTGGTTAGGAAATGCTTTTTTCCTTGTCTGCTGTCTCAAATGTTGTGTGTGTTTTATGTAGACTTATGAAATTCCCAGCTCTAATTTTGTACGGGTTTGGCATTCCCCCACTTCTTTTTCCCTCCTTCTCATCATACGTGTAATGTCCCAACTCAGTCCCCATGGAAGGGAATGTAAAGACTCCCGCTGCCTGCAGTGGGAATTGGATTAGAACTCTAAAACAACAATTACATGCCTAATTGCTTTTTACTGCTCACTTAAAAATGCATTCTTTGAAACACTAGCAATATTTGTAAAGGCTGGGAGTTTAATGTGCCAAACTATTTAGGTTATTTGGAGACCTATTTTCCACCAGTGCCTGGAGATTTAAATAAATGCTATAAAAGAGCGTTATTTACATTCTGCATTTATAACAGAAGTGTTTATATTGCATTGTTATTCTTTGCAGCGGTTTTCCTCTAAATACCAAAACTTTGCTGCTTTTAATTCAGTGGGAGATGGGTTGAATTTGAACTGAAACTGGAAGCTGACATGAGGAAGAGGGGCTGCAAGCTTCAGATCAGCCAGAAAGACAGAGAGTCTTGTGAGAGTCTCGTCCTACACCTTTGTACTGCCTGTCCCTTCTGGAGATCATGCTTACCGCTGCTGGTCCCACTGCTTTGGTTGCAGCCCAGGACCTGGTTGGCTTTCTGGGCTGTGAGCGCACGTTGCCAGCTCATGTTGAGCCTCTCATCCCTCAGCACCCCAAGTCCTTCTCTTCAGGGTCGCTCCGAGTCCCTTCTGCAAGTGGTAGCCTGCACCAGCTCAGCTCTTTAAATCATAATCCTGACTCTACAATACAAAACCTCATAGAAAAATGAGTGTGAGAAGATTCTGCAGAAATTAATTAACCATCAGAGATACTTTTCTTGTCCTCCAAGACTGAAGAAAAGCAGTCACTGAAGGAAAATGGTGCAATCCTCTTCCTATAAAATGTACTTGAAAGAAATGATTTAATTGAAATAACAAAGTCTCACAAGCATGGCCTGGAGAAGGACTGTAAGATCTGGATTTGGCTGCATGCCTGATGGCTTTTACTATAGAAGCTCCAACTTCTTTCACTGCCCGCACCCCCCCGAATGTGCAAACCCCATCTCTGCCTTCTACATATATAAGGGGAAAAGTTGAGGCATCTTTTTAAAGAAATATAGCAGGAACTCTCTGTGTAGGCTTCAGAATAATTCCAGGTAATGCTGATAGGCACCATAGGGAGGGGAATTAGATTTGGGGAAATGGATTAAATTAGTGTCAGAATTTTGTCTTCAACTGGACGGAGCACTGAGGAAGCATGTGTGGAAAGCACTTAGCCTCAAATCCCTTTTATCTGCCCGCAAATCAGCTGATCAGTAAATGAAAATAAGCACACCATGAGCATACAAATTTAAGTAGAAGAGTACCTACGCAGTTAATTTCAGTGTTATTACAGTATGAGATGTTTGCAAGTCCTCTTGAAGGGGACAGATTTTTCCAGGATTTAAAAGCACCTCTCTCACTTTGCTATAATATATTGGTAAACTCGCTGCTCACATCCAAAAGCTTTTCAAGGTCATATCTTAATATGCTGCAGTAATAAAACCCCCAATAGTTTCTGGTGCACAATAGCGCTTCTCAAGAGCTGATATTAGAGTAAAAAAATTACTCTTTTACTAATTCAATAAAGTTAAATAATTTAAGACCAACATATTCAAACTTCCCAGGGTTAAGATTGGTATTTGAGCACTTTTTTTTCCACAGGACTCTTGGTAAGCGTAGATTTTTCCCCAAAACCTTAGGCTGAGAAGATGACTCTTAACTCTTATTTTCTTTGTTTGCAGCTCTGCTGTTCACCCAGTGAGTACAGCCACAGTTTTTCCCTTATAGTTTTTGATTTTTTTTACAGTTTAAATTCTCACAGGCAGGTTTCTCTGCAGAGCGTGGTTTTCCTTGCCAGCGTTGTTTGATGAGCAAGATGTTACAATGATGCTAGAGGCAAACATTTTCAGCACAACCGAGAACCCTGCGAAACTAGGGCAGAGCCAGAGATTGCTGAACACAGCGAAATGAAAGGGCGTTAATGTGGGATGCAATTATATTGGACTTGATCATGCATTGTATTAACAATGGGTCAAGCAAACATTTCTGGACTAATGGAAAGCGATTGTGCAACAGGACAGCCATGAGAAAAGAAACATTCGGTTGTGTCCATACGCCTGGTTAGTCAAAGCAAACAATCCTCCTCGTTAATCCATTTTCTTAGTGATGGTCTCCCTGTTGCTGGATCTAAGCCTGCAGCACTGTGGTCAATAACGCCAGCACAAATGGGAGGGTTATATTTAACCAGATCATTCAAACATGAACATAGCACAAGATAACACAAGATTGCCTGGCAGAGAAAGACCTGGGGGTGTTGGTTGACAGCCAACTCAACATGAGCCAGCAGTGTACCCAGGCGGCCAAGAAGGCCAATAGCATCTTGGCTTATATCAGAAACGGCGTGGCCAGCAGGACCAGGAGAGTCATTCTGCCCTTGTACTCAGCACTGGTGAGGATGCATCTCAAATACTATGTTTGGTTTGGGGCCCCTCGCTACAAGAAAGACATTGAGGCTCTGGAGCGTGTCCAGAGAAGAGCAACGAAGCTGGTGAAGGGGCCGAAGAACAAGTCTTACGAGGAGCAGCTGAAGGAACTGGAGTTGTTTAGCCTGGAGGAGGTTGAGGGGAGACCTTATCGCTGTCTACAATTACCTGAAAGGAGGTTGTAGGGAGGTGGGTGCTGGGCTCTTCTCCCAAGTGACAGGTGATAAGATGAGAGGGAACGGCCTCAAGTTGCACCAGGAGAGGTTCAGTTTGGACATCAGGAAAAATTCACAGAAAGGCTTCTCAAGCGCTGTAACAGCTGCCCAGGGAGGTGGTTGAGTCCCCATCCTTGGAGGTGTTTAAAGGGCAGATAGATGAAGCGCTTAGGAATATGATTTAGTAATGGACAGATACAGTTGGACTTGATGATCTCAAAGGTCTTTTCTAACGTAGGGATTCTATGTTTCTATAAAACCAACAAAGACTATATTCCACAAGCTCTGACATCATCACCATCATTATTATTACTACTACTACCTCATGTCACCACAGCACTTTTTTCAATATAAGGAGTGATGATTTTAGACCCGTTACCCAGCTTCCAGTGAGCTCCAATCTGTTTCCATGGCAACGGGAGATAGAGCCATCCACAAAGTTGTCAGAAGACTGTGATGTTCGGTTCCTGTGCCGAGCATGGCCGATGACAATCTAACAGTGGCAATCCGCACATTTTTAGGGACTGGTCCCCACTGCAGTGCTTTTAGCTAAATGAGACAGAGAAATAAATATGATATTAATGGGCTGTAGGGCTTTTTGTTGTACATTTTCTCTTTTTAAAGATTTCATAAAACAAATCTTTTTAAGGAATGTTTCTTGATTAGGAAATTCCAGTACCTGTGTTTTGATTTTGAAGCCTTTACAGAAAGAAACTTCATTTTATTTTATTCTATTTTCATTTATTTTATTCTACTTTATTTTTTTAGATTAAGTGCTTTCTCCCTTTTCCCTCAGCTCTGACCTGCTCCCAGCTTTTGGCAGCTGGTGACAGCCCATGTAACACTGCACACACAGTGCAAGGTGCACTATGGTTCAGCCACGTTTATACTCTGGGATGTGGTGACTGACCGCATTTTGGATAGTCTGAGGATGTGGTGGGGCAGATGATCTGAGGAAGAATTTATTCAATTTGTAGAATTATAGAATTGTTCAGTTGGAAAAGTCCTTTGAGATCGTTCAGGCCAACCATACCTATGAACTACTAAACGAGATCCCTGAGGCCCTCATCTGCCCATCTTTTAAACCCCTCCTAGGATGGGGACTCCCCCACCTCCCTGGGCAGCCATTCCAGGGCCTGAGAAGCCTTCTGGTGAGGAAATTTTTCCTGATGTCCAATCTGAACCTCCCCTGGCACAAGTTGAGGCCATTCCCTCTTATCCTATCGCCTGTCACTTGGGAGAAGAGCCCCGCACTCACCTCTCTACAACATCCTTTAAAGCAGTTGTAGACAGTGATGAGGTCTCCCCTCAGCTTCCTTTTCTCCAGGCTAAACAATCCCAGTTGCCTCAGACGCTCCTTGTAATACCTTTCACCAGCTTCATTGCCCTTCTCTGGACACACTCAAGCCCCTCAATGTCCTTCTTGTACTTAGGGGCCCCAAACTGATCACTTTTGATAAAGTTTGTAGGAGAAAAATGCTCAAACCTCTGGAAGATTCATAGGTGTTCAACTAATGAAAGAGTCAGGACAGCCCTCTGAAGGTACCCACACTGGTTCCAGCGGCTCCAGCAGCTGGATGTGGCTGCTGCAGCGGGTTCCCTGTCCCTTCCCCGACAGCTGAACAGCTGCTATAGCTCCCAATCCTGCATATCAACCCAAGCGGAAACCCTTCAAGGTCTGGGTTCCCACCCCAGGCTGTAAGACCTGGTGGCTGAGGTGGAGTTGTGCATGCCCTTCAGCCACATCTCCCATGGAGATCTTTGGCCACGGTGTGAGCAATGTGGTGGCCTGGGGGCTGTGGTTTCACCACCGCAGTAACCTCCCTCCTAACTGCGCCCGTGAGCCCTGGCGGCACCGCTCTTTGCCAAAACGGTCCTGGCACTCTTGCCCCCTCCCCAGCTGCTGCAGCCCAGTGATCATTGATGGTGCTGAGCACGCAACAAGCAATCAATGAGTGAAGCAGCTTTATGCTCCTAACAGGATTTTCTGCTTCCAAAAGCACCAGAAGCTCAGCACAGCCCACCCTGCTTTGAGCAGATTGAGTGGTACGGAACCAACTGGGAAAGTACACAGAGAAGGTGGCACAGTGCTGTGCAGCATATGGATGTTCGGGTTTGCCATGCCCAAAGCCTGTCCAACATAAATAGGCTCATTTCCTACTGACATCAACAGCTGTGTGACAGAGCTGGATGGTCTTTAAGGTCCCTTCCAACCCAAGCTATTCTATGGTTCTGTCAAGAGTGTCTGTCTTATTCCATACTGAAATCTAAAAGTGCATCATGATCATTTCCCACATTATCAAACAAAAACTAGTTATCCAAAGCCAGGCAACATTCCCACAGCAGCTCTAGCACATGCCATCATTCTTACCCTGAAAAGTGATTTTCATCTTATTGCACAGACTGTCCTCTGATTCATGGAATGGTTTGGGTTGGGAGGGATCTCAAAGCCCATCCAGTTCCACCCTCTGCCATGGGCAGGGACACCTCCCACTGGATCAGGTGGATCAAAGCCCCATCCAAGCTGGCCTGGAACCCCTCCAGGGATGGGGCAGCCACGGCTTCTCCAGGCAACGCGTGCCAGGGCCTCCCCACCCTCACAAGAAAACATTCCTTCCTAAGATCTCATCTCCATCTCCTATCTTTCAGCTGAAAACCATTCCCTTTGTCCCATCCCTGCACTCCCTGATCCAGAGCCCCTCCCCAGCTTTCCTGGAGCCCCTTTCAGCACTGTAAGCTGCTCTAAGGTCTCCCCAGAGCCTTCCTCTTCTCCAGGCTGAACAACCCCAACTCTCTTAGCCTGTCCTCCTATGCCACTGGCAGCCAGGAATCCCTGCAGAATTTCCAGCACAGCCTTACACCAGCTGCGCTCTCAGCCCCAAAGAGAAGAGGTTTGTAATCGATATCATTTCTTCATGCCAAAAAACCTGCAAATAATTGGTAAACCTCTTATTTCCTAATGTCCCCAAGCCTGATGGTTATTAACCAGATGTCTGCTATTTTTAGCAGCTGTTCTAAGCCGTTTTCTATAATTGCTCTGCCTGACATAGCAGTGTGCAGCACACACCTTGCTTTATGGTCCTGAAGTGATTTTTAATTGATGAGTGGCTTCAGCACTCGTTGGATGCTCAGAGCTATCTTTTAATAATAAAACAGGTAAGTTCTGTATCTTCTCTGCTGTAACTGCCTGCTATTCACTTCCATAATATCTTCTATTTTATTTGGGTTGGTTTTTGTTTTTAAACTTAGGCAAAGAAAGAGGCAGGTCCTGCTCCTGCAGACTTGAGCTTTGGCTCAAAATCCAGCAGCCATCCAGACTCAGTGACCAGCTTGGGTTTCGGTGCAGGTGAAGGATCTGAGTTGTAGAGGATACGGGGTTTATTGTGCTGTGGTTGCTGTAGGATTATTTTATTATGATTATTATGATTATGATTATTATTATTATTATTGCTTAGGGACATGGTTTAAGGGAGTGTTAGGAATAGTTGGACTCAATGATCCAGTGGGTCCTTTCCAACCTGGTGATTCTATGATTTAAAACATATTTCATGCCTGGGAAGCAAACTTGGTGAGTCCTTTGCTTTTTCCCTCTGGTTACTGTTGCTTCCGTTTGTAACTGCAAATATTTACATGTTAGCCAGGATAGTTTATCTCTCATGCCTTCTTCACAGCAATGTAACGTGACTTAGAGATGTTCACTTACACAGAGACCTCAGCCTGCTTCAGGAAAGAGAGTTTAGCTGTTAACCTTTTCAAGAAGGAGAGAAATCATTACCTTATTTCCTGCAGATAACACTCAGCAGCACTGGCAGCAGAACCAGAAGTGAACTTAGGGAGCACTGGTTGTGAGACCTCGTGCTGGGGCTTCCAGCTGCCTTCCTCCCATCTCCTGCAGAACAAGAAGGGTGAAAGTATTACAGCCCCAGCCAGGAAAACCCCAGAACATGGCACGGGAAGAAACCCGAGATCATCCTACCTAAATCAACCTACCTACCCATTCCTGGAGGCTCCCACGTTCACACTTATCTCCTCTCTTTTTAATACACCCACTAATGATGTTTGTCCTCCCAAATGAGACAGGTCTAGTGCCCAGCTCAATTTCTTCAGCTGTTCCTTGGTGGTCATACATTTTCTACAACCACCAGGATGCTGTCCTCTGGACACCTTCCTGTTCGTCCAGAAAGGTCAACCCAGTGTCCTGGATGTGGCTTCCCACTGTCAACCAAAGTAAAATACCTGCCCCCCATGCTGCTGGTGCAATCATCCCATTAATATGTCTCAGAACAAGACTTGCCTTTCTTCTCTCTGCTTGCAACAGCTTAACATTGATGTTTTACAGAATCGTGGAATGGTTTGGGTCAGAAGGGACCTTAAAGCCCACCCAGTTCCATGCCCCTGCCATGGGCAGGGACACCTCCCACTGCATCAGGTGGCTCCAAGCCATGAAGCTTGAAGCTGCTTTTTGGCTGTGGACAGCCCCTCCAAGCACTACTTCGACTTCTCCGCTAAAGGACAATGTAGAGTTGCTCTTCATGGTGGGGAATGTGCCTGCCTGGGTAGTTTATGCAGCCTTTGAGGGTCCTATGCACCGGGTAGCCTTGCTCTGACATTGCTGGTTGATGCATCCCTCACATCTCCTCCTGCATGCAGATAAAGGAAGCAACAGATAAACACCAGTCTTTCCCAAATCTGCTTTAATGCACTTCTTTCACCCTTGCCTTGCAACTGCTGCTCCATCAGGCAGCATTTTCTCTCCTATGTTTAGCTATCCTTTGCCTTGCTCACCACCCCGGACTTCACCTCTACTCCCAGATTCCCGGAGCTGAAGGTCTACACAACATCACTTGTAAAGGATTACCCAGAGAAACATCTCTGCAGGCTTTGCAACAAAGACACATTAGAAACAGCCAGTGAGAGGGTTAGAAAAGGATTGCAATGGGAAAAATTGGAAAACAAGAGGAAAAGAAGAATTTTCCAAGGCCAGCAGTGCTGCAACTCTGAGAGGAACCAGCAGGCATTTAGACTCCAACACAGAAGGGACTAAAAGACCTACAGCAGTCAGAGGAAAGGAGCATTTATCAAACACAGGTGTTTTGATTCCCTCTCGTTTTAGCTTCGACCTCTTGCTTGTAGAAGTCAGGCTTTGGTGTGCCACATGAACCGTACCAACGCATTGCTACGGGTCAACACAGCTCCATGTGCCCTTAGCTTAAAACACACAGCAGCAGTCCCAAAGTCAGCATTTCCACCCTTTCTATCAGTGTCCTCTGGATTTCCTATTCATTCCCAGCCCTCTGCTGTGACTCCCAGCAGCTACTGTTTCCTTTTCAAGGACACACTCCCTTATCGGCTCATGTGGTACCTCACAAGCACTGAAGGAAAACGTAACGTTAGATAAGGCAAACCTGATAAGATATATTTTTATGTAGGTTGCCATTTTCTAATTGGAAACCAGCCCTTTTATTTCTACTTTCCCCTTCCCTGTCATTACAAAACCCTCCATGCTTGCAGCCATAAGCTATTTCATTTTAGTTGAACTCATCTGCTATTTTCAAATACAGAACTAAAGTCGATTTAGCCAGGGCAATTAGCCCGCGAATCAGAGAATCATTGGACAGTTTGGGTTGGAAGGGACCTCAAAGCCCGTCCAGTTCCACCCCCCTGCCATGGGCAGGGACACCTCCCACTGGATCAGAGTGATCCAAGCCCCATCCAACCTGGCCTGGAACCCCTCCAGGGATGGGGCAGCCACAGCTCCCCTGGGCACCCTGGGCCAGGGCCTCCCCACCCTCATTGTGAAGAATTCCTTCCTAATGTCTCATCTAAATCTTTCCCTTTCCAATTTATAGCCATTCCCCCTCATCCTATCACTCCATGCCCTTAGAAAAAGCCCCTCTCCAGCTTTCCTGGAGCTCCTTCAGGTACAGAGAGGCCACTATACTGTCCTCCCGGAGAATCTCTTCTCCAGGCTGAAGAACCCCAACTTTCTCAGCTGTTCTAATAAAACCCCTTTAAAGCTCCACCCCATGGCTTGGAAAGTGACTCGAGGCAGGAGCGCATCAGTGAATTGGGCTGGATGTGCCTCTTTTGAGCAGCTGTTTGATCTTCACCCTTCCTGCCCCCTTCATTCCCATCTCCCAGAGGTGGGTGTGTGTAACTTACCCCGCGTCGCAGCTTTACGTTCATCCTCTCTGCTGAGTCAGGCAGAGAAATGTGCAGCAGAAGAAGTGGGACCTTTGGAATTTGTGTCATGCACAGATTCCCCCTGGAAACGGCTGGGGCAGAGGGTGCTGCTGGAGGAGGAGAGGTGCCCACTTGCCATTGCGGCCACACCATCCCACCGGACGTCAGCGCTGCATTAACCATTGGTGGGAGGATGAAGGCAGCCCAAACCTGCAGCTGCCTGCCCTCGCCAACACCTCAATCGGTTTTAAATCGGGAGAATGAATGCCACGACCTGCAATTATTCATCTTTTGTGTTGTTAGCTACAGCTCCCTGCACTGTGCCAAATCACACGGTTGGAGACTGGTTTGGTGGTTGGAACCTTATCCCCATCTTCCCACTCCTCTGCCTGCCGTCCTCCCTTACCCACCCGGTCAATCCCTGCTCAGCCCTTGGGGAGGGGTTTGGAGGAGCCAGGCAGGATCTGTGCTGCAGACAGAAGCCCCCAGGGTGGCAACGGAGCCCTCGGGGTGGCACACAGCCAGCGGGCAACCAACAATGATGCTGCCGAGGTGCTGGCTCGTCCCGGCAACCCTGGGAGAGGGGGGGCCACAGGAGCGCCGTGTACCGTGCAGGGAATGTGCCATGCCACCTCCCAGAGTGCTACTGGGGGAAAAGAGGGAAAAAAAACCAAAAAAAAACCCAAAACCCACACCAAAAATATGCCTTACCCAACACAGATGGCAGCTCTTAACCACCAAGGAGAGCCCAGGCCCAGCACAACCCCCTCCCGCTTCTGGTTTTAGCCCTAAAACATGCATTTCTCCAATGCAGTGTTTACACATCCCTGGCTTTGAGCAGAGAGTGCTCATGCAATGCCTACAGAGCCACCAGTGCCACCAGCCATTCTGTGTCTACCAGCTGTCATGGACTGGGAGCTGCCGTGGGGCACCGCTCACCTCTGTGTCTCCGCACATGCCAACCCAACTCCAAGATCAGCTGGTGGCCATCACAGCATTGCCCCCATCTCCGCTGGGCTGTGCTTGGGAGAACTGTGCTCTTCAGTGTTTTTCCAGGTGGGCTGAAGGATCAGTGGGTGCTCAGCCCATGGGTACAGAGGTATAAGAGCAGCCAGGAGCAGGGATTGGATGCCCAAGCCTCCCACAGCTTGTCTGTGTGTAGTACCGCTGAGCCACAGCACTGCAGAACCTCTTTGGTTGCTTCCCAGCACCGGAGCACGGCTTCGAGGCTCCCTGAGGAAATACAGTCAATTAGTTGATGCTTCTTAATGGGACACCTGACTTCAAGAAGTCTTCGAAACTACTCAATGAATATAAACAATGCTTCATTTAATTTGTTGTCCCAATTATCACTCACCTTTAAGGCCACTTTCCACTACTGGATTGTAATGTTCACTTCTAAGTGATCCACAGAACTTGGGTCTGGGCATCTCCTGCTTCACAAGCTTTGCTTATAATTTGGCTTTTGATTTGTCATTAAGCTGTTGAATTTACACAGAATATGGGGTTGGCCAAACAATCCTTTTTATCCGGTGTCAAGCAGCCTGGCCACAGGTGCTGTGTCCCACGGTGGGAACAACCACACAGAATCATAAGATAAAATCATGGAAAGGGTTGGGTTGGAAGGGACCATGAAGGTCATCCAGTTCTAACCCTCCTGCGGTGGGCAGGAACATTTTCAACTTGATCAGGTTGCTCAGAGCCCCATCCAACCTGACCTTGGATGTTTCCATGGATGGGGCCTCCACCACCTCTCTGGGCAACCTGGGCCACTGTAAAAAATTTCTAACATCCAGTCTAAACCTCACTTTTAGTTCAAAACCATTACCCCTACTCCTATTGCTACAGGCCCTGCTGAAAAGGTTTCCCCCATCTTTCTCAGTAGCCCCCTTTGAGTAATGAAAGGCCACAATAAATCTCCTCAGAGCCTTCTCCAAGCTCAACGACCTCAACTTTACACATAGAGTTCTATATTTGTACATGGGTTATAAACAGTAATGTAACATTCTTTAAATCAGAAATAAGCAAATAATTGTACTTGAAATTAGATGTGTACTACCTCCATCCTATGCAACAGTGAAAATCCAGAAGTGCTAAAAATAGTAGCATTCCTAAAATCACATCCAAAGCAAATTTTATTGTAACAAAGCTTGGCTTATCTTTAGTAGTATCAGGTTTTACTGCTTTCTGAAGAAGCCTAAATAAGACCTTTGACAGCTGCTACTGTCAGACAGTGGTATTTTTGCTGCTGGAACCATGGCATTTAACAGATGGAAAAGAAGATAATGTAATAATATAGCATCCGCAAGGAACATTTCAGAAGTGGTAGTCATGGTCTTTAAATAAAACTGGGCAAAGCAGAGCTGAGTCAAACTTGCTTCTGGATCAAAGAATGCACCAGCTGCTTCAATTTTGACAGTGTCAAAAATGTTCGTTATAAACTAAAGGGACACAAATTTAAAGTCCATGCTTGGAAAGATGGATTAGAGCTTGTGGGCTCTCCAGGGTGGTGCAGAACCTGCAAAGACCCCCATGCATGTGAGCACCAGCCACGCTGCGCGTGGACTGACTGACCAAGACCACCAGGATTCCATCAGAGAGGCCACCTACCAGCTCTCCTCTTCACTTCCAAACTGTGGCGGGGTTCGTCAGAAGCTTCCAGCTGTGTTTGATGCACAGGCGGTCACAGTCACTGGAGCATATCGGGAAGCCCAAGGTCTTTGTCCTCACAGCAACATCTTCAGTTTCTGCAGAAGAAAGGTGCACAGAAGTCAAATGAGCAGAACACATCGCAGAGGGGTTCCCTGCCCATTGCAGGGGGGTTGGAACTACATCATCTTTAAGGTCCCTTCCAACCCAAACTATTCTATGATTCTAACACAGCAGTGCCACCTCCTCACAGAGAATGTTTTTAGTTTACTGTTCATAAAGATAATGCATCATGAGAGCATTAATTTTCTCCGTGCCAAAGACGGAGACCAAATAAAGCATCAGCAAAACCCATTTTGCTGGGCTGGGGGAGGCACTGGTTGTGTCATCTTTGGGGTGTTGATACAAATACGCGCTGGATCCAGATGCCTTTTGAAGTAACAGCTCGCTCAGCCTTCATTGTGGGACTAAATGAATAAACAATGCTTCAGGGCAGCTCCTGATGGAGCCTGTTGCTACGGTTTCTATCAAATCAGTGGGCATCAGCCCACGGGAAATTATTGTAGCAAGTCAAAATACTCAGTGTGACTGCCGCAGGGAAGGACAAACTGCTCCTGCCAAATCCAAGTGTTATCTCATCCCTGGCACGTCTTCTAATCAACAGTTGGCTTTACTCCTTGAGAGCTCTTTGCACTTCAACTCCGAAGCTCATGCTACTGCTGCAAAGGGTGAGAAGGGATAGAGGGCAAGAAAAGAGAATTGTCCTCCATCAGAGGCTCCTGTCTGGCAACCCTCAGCAAGTCCTTTGGGCTTAAAGCTCTTGAGATATTAAGCATTGTCTCTTACTATTCCCTCAAGCTTCCTACTCTTATGTCTGGGCGCTGAATGCTGGTACCCGGTCCTGCTGTCCCTGCACATGGAAGTTGAGGCTGTGAACAACCACAGCACCACTGGAATGGCCCATTCCCATTTAGAAAAAAAACCCAAAACTCTTGAGCATATTTGTTTCTTTTTGTGGCTTTTCTGGTCTGTGGAATTGGAGGGTTGCGCTGGGACCCAATACTGCTGGAATTTATCAGTTCAGAGAAAAGTGTGGGTTTAATCCATGCTTTGAAGAACAAAGTAGAACACCAAAAAAATTACATGGGCTGTGCAAAGAAATTATAAGGGAGAAAATGGGACAAAACATCATAGGTCAAACTTTGGAGATATGTACAGCAGAAACTTAAGAATGTGAAACACGACATTAATTCATTGAATGGTTTGGGTTGGGAGGGATCTTAAAGCCCATCCAGTCCCACCCCCTGCCATGGGCAGGGACACCTCCCACTGGATCAGGTGGATCAAAGCCCCATCCAACCTGGCCTGGAACCCCTCCAGGGATGGGGCAGCCACCACTGCTCTGGGCAACCTGGGCCAGGGCCTCCTCACCCGCACAGGACAGCGTTGCTTCCTAAGATCTCATCTCAGTCTTCCCTCTTTCAGCTGAAAACCATTTCCCCTCATCCCACCCCTGCCCTCCCTGATCCAGAGCCCCTCCCCAGCTTTCTGGAAGCCCCTTTCAGTCCTGGAAGCTGCTCTAAGGTCTCCCTGGAGCCTTCTCTTCTTCAGGCTGAATGACCCCAACTCTCTCAGCCTGTCTCATATAGAAGACACTCCAGCCCATGGACCATCTCTGTGGCCTCCTCTGGATTCAATCCAACAGTTCCATGCCCTTCCTGTGCTGGTGACTCCAGAACTGAATGCAGGGCTCTGGGTGGGGTCTACCAGAGCAGAACAGAGTGGGAGAATCCCATCCCTCACCCTGCTGGTCACACTTCTTCTGATGCAGCCCAGGACACAGTTGGCTTTCTGGGTTGCAATCACACATTGCCAGCTCAAGGCAAGCTTCTCATCCACCAACACCCCAAGATCTTTTCTTCAGGGCTGCTCTCAACCCATTCTCCTCCCAACCTGTGTTTGTGCTTGGGATTGCCCTTACCCAGGTGCAGGACCTTGCACGTGGCCTTGGTGGACACCAGGAGGTTCACAGAGCCCCACTCTCACAAATGCCAACACACCCAGGACTCCTTTCATAGAAAAGGATCTACTGAAAGCAGAGCAACTGTGCAGAAAGTTAAAGCCGAGCATGTGGGTGAGTAATTCCGAGTTCACAGTCTACTGGCACATCCCTATAGGCACAAACCCTTCTATTTCTAATTAAATTAACTCATTTATACCTGTGGGAAAATCCCAGCCCAGGATCGCAGAGCGCACTGCACAAACAAATACTCTGACATTCATAACAACTGATGCGTTAACTGGGATTTGAATAGAATCATTTAAGCATTAATAACATTTCCATCTCTGGAGGTCCAACCTTTTCACTCCTACGCATTTTGACATCCATTAGTAACTGAACATATTCCTAATAGAAAACTAATTAAACCCCAAACTCCTTCTAGAGTAGCTTTCGGAGGAAAGCTGAAGAACTTCTCTAGATGAGAAGCATATCCCCATGAGACTACCGACCAAAACCTCAAGCAATTATGCGTTCTCGAAACACAACTTTCTTATTTTCAATGTATCAGAGCAAGTCAGGTAGACTAGAGGTAAGGGAAGACAAGTCTGCTTACTTACTCCTCACCTACAGCTGTGCAGAATTGGGGTTGGGGCTTTTTTTTTTGGTTTGTCATGGGTTTTTTAACTGGAATCTTTGTTTGGTTTGGGTTTTTAGGGAAATTAGACCATACCTATGGTTATATGGAATATATTTATGTATGAAGTGAACATTTAAGTTAAAATACAGCTATGAGTAAGGACAGATTGATAAGTGATTTGTGCCTTTCTTACTCTGCACATTGACGTTCTGCGCAGCGGGGCCGTAAAGGCACCATTGGAGACACCACTGAAGGCCAATTCAGAAGGAAAAGCTGTTCCTACGTGGTTAATGTATTTCCACACAAAGAGGAAGAGATGCTTGAATCCGTATACAAGACAATTCAAAATAGCGTACCTACGGCCTGCAAAATAGCGCTTCTAAGTAGGCTGGAAGAAAACAGATGCTTCTGCCTTCTGCAGTGAAAAAGCACCCTCAATATTACAAAAAGATGTATAAAAGAAGTGCCGGGACCAATTACTACTTGAAAGATAAGCAGGATGCTTTGAAGAATGGCTCAGAGCATAAAGCTGTCGAAATTCCTTATCTTCCAAAAGACCTTGAGGAGAGAAGACTATGATGACCTAATTCCTTGTTTCCAAATGGATTTTTTTTCCCCTTTTCTCCCTTACAGAAGCGTGTCAAGTTGCTGCAAAGGGTAGCGTTCTGGTAGCGCTGGACAAAAAGATTCCTAGAAAACAAGTTATCTGTGTGACTCTATATCACAAACCAAGGAAATAATGCAGCTGCCAATGCAGTAGAAGTGGGAAAATCTTCTCTAATTATTAGCAACATCTACCACCCAGGGTTATTGTTCCGAGCCACTGCCATTCAGTGTGATCTCCCAAACAGCTACAGCAGCACAAGGAGGGAAGAAAGGGGGAAAGTGGGATCACTTCTTTCAAGGGATTCAAAACACGCGTTAGAAATATAGGCCAGGGTAAATAACAAAACTTCCCTGCTTTCTTTTCAATATTTTACGTCTCTTTTTCATTTCTCAGCTCTACTCTTGCAAACAGCAGTTGCTTCAGGCCAGCCCAAAGCTTAACCCCCCCTGCATCTGCTAGGATACGGCCAGGACTGCAGGAAAAGGGCATAAGAAATACAACAGCCTTAAAATGACCTATTCTCCATCAGCTTCCAGTAACCAGCAGCTGAGAAATCATCATGCAGAGTTCATTAAAACTGCAAAAGAATCATAATATAAGTATTGCCTCTATAGGGAGCAGCTACATGGACGAGAGTTTTAAGTTGAAAAGAAAGAAAAATCAAACAAACAGAGTGGTTTGGGCTGGAAGGGACCTTGAAGCCCACCCAGTTCTAACCCCCCGTGCCATGGCAGGGACACCTCCCGCTAAACCAGATGTATAAATATATATAAATACAGATCTGATGAGAGAAAGGCACCGTCCTGTCACACCGGTGCAGTAATTATTGCAGTTCAGAAGCTGTCACAGGCACAGATACAGCTGTCTTTCACCGGTCTGCAGTAATTACTAAAAACAAACAAAACACCTACACTGAGGAAAAGCAGTTACTGTAGAGCAGCCCCAAAGGATTGGAGAAACCAGGCTTCAGAGCCACTGAGGCTGAAGCAATTTGGCTGCTCTCCCAGAGGGACTCATCACCCACACCACCCAGGTCAAACCAACAGCACTGACACCAGGGAAACTCCTCTCCCACGCACAGTTGTTAGACAAAGATCAGTCTGGTTGCTTACCCAGAAAGATTAAAGAGATTTATCGCGTAAAATAAAACGCCATTGTTCCTGGTTTTTAATCATAATTCTCTAAAAAGTATCTCTAGCGATCGTGACCACACAGGGTTTATGAGAGAGCCAGCCATGGGGGACAGAGCACACAGCTCTGCCCTGGGAAAAGTCATGGACTGTTTCTTCCTGGAACCATTGATCAACTGGCAGAGCAATTTTGGTGTGGAAGACAAGCAGCTAGAGAGGAGAAAACGAGGACACTATCGCAAAGGTTTTGGAACCATAATGTTGGGCTGGTGGTTGGACTTGATGTTCTTAGAGGTCTTTTCCAACCTTAATGATTCTGTGATTCTATAATTGCTGTAAAGATGTTGTATGAGAAATATCCGCTTGTTATTTCATAGAATCATAGAATAGTTTGGGTTGGAAGGGACCTTAAAGATCATCCATTTCCAACCCCCTGCCATGGGCAGGGACACCTCCCACTGGATCAGGCTGCCCAAGGTCCCATCAAACCTGGCCTACTTAATGCCATACAGCAGCTCTCAAGCCTCTCCCAAGACTCAGAAGGGCTTCCAGCATCACCAGGAACAAGCAAAACCTTATAACTATCCAACTTAACAGTAACTCTATCCTTGTCTTCCTCTGCCTCCTAAAAATTCACATCCTTGGGTTTCGGTGGGTGTTCAGCCTAAAGCCTTCCTCTACTCCACTCTCGAGAGACCTCACCTGGAGTCCTGTGTTCAGTTCCGGAGTCCTCAGCAGAGGAAGGACACGTGGAGCTGTTGGAGTGAGTCCAGAGGAGGCCACAAAGATGATCCGAGGGCTGGAGAACCTCCTGTATAAGGACAGGCTGAGAGAGTTGGGGTTGTTCAGCCTGGAGAAGAGAAGGCTCCAGGGAGACCTTAGAGCAGCTTCCAGCACTGAAAGGGGCTCCAGGAAAGCTGGGGAGGGGCTCTGGATGAGGGAGGGCAGGGGTGGGATGAGGGGAAATGGTTTTCAGCTGAAAGAGAGGAGACTGAGATGAGATCTTAGCAAGCAACGCTGTCCTGTGAGGGTGGGGAGGCCCTGGCCCAGGGTGCCCAGAGCAGTGGTGGTGCCCCATCCCTGGAGGGGTTCCAGGCCAGGTTGGATGGGGCTTGGAGCCCCTGATCCAGTGGGAGGTGTCCCTGCCCATGGCAGGGGGTGGGACTGGATGGGCTTTAAGGTCCCTTCCAATCCAACCCATTCTCTGATCAGCACACTGGCACATGTAATTAGGAGTGGGCACAAAGTAAAGCCAACAGAGACCAATACTGTCCCTCTGGGGCGTGAGAGAAAAAGGCAGCAGGAACCCCCCTAGAACCTGCCCTCACCAGCTGCCCTTTGCTTTTTTGTCATTGTACAAATACTGCTTCAGTGTTTTCCTTGAGACAAACTATTCTGAGAAATATTTATGGAGTTAAAAAGAATTCCCTGCTACCCGAGTAGCTGGATGTTTAGACAGTTTGATCTGGGGAACATTACACAGTCCCTGCTGTAGCACTTAGTAGGAAAGTTTGATGCAGGATCTCTTTCCTGTTCCAGTTGTGTCACACCGTAATTTATAGGAGTAGACAATGAGACAGCAGCTCCGAGGGAAGCATCGTGCTGAAATACCTCTATTTTGCACGACACTGCAAATAATATTCACACGGCACCAGTTTGCAGGGTTTTTGGTTGGTTGTTTTGGGGGGGTGTTTTGTTTCTTTGTTTTTCAAATGAGACAAGAGAAAGCGTGGACCTCAAAACCTCCCACTTCTTTATAGCAGAGTAATTTATGAGCCCTCTAATCCAGACCAGGACACCAGTGGATGAGGTGCTCTACAAACAATGCAGCCCTTTGCCTTTCCAGGAGTCACCTTTTCCTGCTTACCTGCAGAAATCATCCACGTGCGGTTATTTCGCAGCCCAAATCCCAGGCTCTGCCGGCCAGACCTCGTGTTTTCTCCATCGCTGGCATTCAGATCTTCATCCAAGCTCTTTTCCGGGCCTGATTCAACCAATTACTGCACTGCCTAGTATCACTAGTAAACATGAGAATTGTATTTGTACGACATACATGCACACACATCCTCCGTGATAACATGAAACAAAGCTTCCCTGTCTTCATTCTTATCTGCAGTTCGATCAGTTTTAGCTTGGATGGATCCGTGGAACCAAGGAAGAGCATCCATTTAGCACTCCCTGCAACACAAGGTAATGTTCAATCACCATCCAAACAGGAAACAAACCCAAGTATTCTCTTTTCAAGAAGCATTTTATTTTCTGGTAGCTTTGTATATGGAGCTTCAGCCTAGTTAACACAAACCGTGCAGTGCAGGTAGCAGCAGGGACAGGAACACTCGCAGACTATGCCTTCGCAATGCCGCTGGCTCTAGAAAGCACCACTTTACATACTTTTCAAAACACCAAACTAATGAAGTAGTATTTGCACAAGAACGTTGCATTATAATGGCAAAAAAAAACATGTAAACCTTTTTAGCGTTACTCAAATACAGCATCTACCTTGACACGTTAGGCCATATCCCTACAAGGTAACTCATGGTGTGGGAGAGATGCGTGAAAGGGGCTTGTTGTGTTTGTAAGCCAAGGCCCGCTAGGAAATCCCTCAGTGCCTTCTACAAAGCTGCAGCTCGGCCTTTGAGCCAAGGGCTTATTCTGCTTTGATCACACCGCAATCCAAATGCCAGTTGCACCCAAGGAAGAATTTGCCCAAACCACGGCTGATCTTGCTCTTTCAGTCTCATACAATGTGTTCTCCGACAATTCCAAATGGTCAAAATCTCCAAAATTTTCCAAAATGGAAGAGGATTGGAAGAATTTCCAGTTCCTCTGGTCATGGTCACCTACTTTAAGACCAGGGATCAGACTTTCTCTGGGACAACACAGCTAACTCCTCTTGAAATCAAGACAGGTAACAGTGAGCTCACTGCTGTTCCAACCAGACAGAAGGAGACAGGCTTTTAGGAGCTTCTAGAAATCTATGTTCCCATTTTTAATTTCGAAGTTTAAATGTCAAAAGCTTCACTTTTGAGGTTTAAATTTCTGGATGCTCCACTAGCAAAAAGTCGAAACTTCAGCTTTTTGGTCTGTGGCTACATCGACACTAGACTTGATCAGTCACAATGTTAAAAGTCCTTCATCTCTTGTCATTTCATGGCCTCTTCCTCAAGTACCTTCCAGGAAGATCTGCTTGTATATTAGAGGTGAAATGTGCTCCAGATGCCATCAGACAATTGATGCACACTGGAGTCACGGAGGGGCTTAGGCTGGTTTGAGCCTTTTTTTTCCTATAAATTCATTTCAATTTTAAATAACTCGATTGAAGCTGTCTATAGGCATATTTAAACTTCACTTAGAAGTTTGCTGTCATAAAACAGAGGTTTGGATTGCATTCCTCTCAGTGGCACAGCAGATAAAAGCGGGTGAGCACACCCCTCTGATGTTATCTGGGGAAGGAAGAAGTGAACACAGCCACACTGCTCTTCTGTTCATCCTCCCCAAACGTCTGCCTGCACAACAGCAGCAGGGAGTGCAACGCTTCTTGCAGCATTCACCCTCTCTGGAAGGAATAATGGCTTTTGTGCTTTTTCTACTCTCAGAACCTGACAATCCATGATTGGATGTACTCATGTGCAACCGGTACCTGGTTTGGGCTTCCCATCACAGCCAGATTTCTGGCAGAGCTTTAACAAACCATCAAACTACCTATTTTGAAAGCAAGAGAAGGAGAAGGTAAGAAGGAACTATTTCATCAACTTCGTAACCCAACAGAACAGGTCACAATTCTGTCCAACCAAGCCTACAATCATAGAACCACACAACGGTTTAAGTTGGAAGGGACTTTAAAGACCACCCAAGTTCCAGCCCTTCTACCATGGGCAGGAACACCTCCTAAAGATGCACAGAAACTCGTCAAAGCATAAATAGTCAATGAATGCCAAGCCTGCACAGTAAGGCACATCTGTTCTCTCTGGAGGAGCTTAAGGAGGGTCTCACGGTGTTGCTTACATTTTGTTTCCATGCACAAAAAGCCTCTGAGATGTATTTATTCCATTCATACAAAAAAAAAACCCAAAAACAAAAACCACCCCAATTTCATGTACTTAAAAGAAAAAAAAGAGAAAGACTGCAGCACAGAAAGTTTTCTTCATCACAAAGTGGTTTTCCATCAGGCAATTATTTATAAGAACTTTTGTTAACACTGGAGTTTAGGCTCTGGAACGAAGTGGATATATTGTTTACTAGCTTTGCCAGTCAATCTTCTCTTACAAAACCTTTCCCTTCCCCCTCTCCTTTTGCAGCCAAGTCAGTCCCTTGAACAGCTCAGGAGTTTCCTTTGTCACCAAGATCTCCTTTTCCACAAATTGTCCCTTGAATAATGCCATCTTCAATGTAGTTCCCTGAGGTATCTGTGCTCTTGCACAGAACTGTCGAGGGGATCCGTGAGGAGCGCCTGTCTTGGCTCTTATCCTCAGAGGAACAGCAGATCATCCTTTTCATGGTAGCCCACATCTCATCATCTTTGTAGGAATAAATTATTGGATTCATGACAGAGTTCATCAGGGCCAGGAGAAGAAACCACCTTTTAACATTCTGGATCCCACAGTAGGTGCAGTTCAGACCATCGAGCAGCAAGACAACCAGGCCAGGGGTCCAGCAGACAACAAAAGCACCTAGAAATAAAGGAGACAAACCAAAAGACTTTAAATTCCTAGGCCTTTGGAGTTTCTTTACATATTATGAAATTATTTGGTTCAAATTCTACATAAAATTATGAAAAATGGAGTAGAAAAAATTCTAAGGACAACAAAATTATATCTGCTACAGCTTCTCTGGCAAGCCCTGAGCACGAGGCCGAGCAGCTCTCAGAAGTCTGCAAGGAGCAAGGATCCAGCATCAGCTCAAACACTAGTAGGAAAGGTCATCACAACAGTGATTCATTCCTGCTGACAAATAAACAAGAAGTCTGGAGCATTAACAAGCAGAGAATCGGCGCAAGGAACTTGGACTTCCTCTCCGTCTCTCTCTCTCATATGCTGGAGGAGAAGATACCAGGTGGACCGCTTCCACCACTGCTGCAAGATGATCCAAAGAAAAGACGTGTCTTGGGTCACACTGCAGCTGACTCTGGGCATCCTGCCCAAGCCATAAAACATAAATCACGCAATTCAAACAGCTCCTGGCTGGAAACCTCGCAGCTGCTGCAGGATGCACATCGTCGTGTGTGACATCCCAGCAGCGCTGGCTCCCCAACCGGGGCAGCGGCCCATCCCTGCTCGGCTCCTGCCCCAGCTGTGCGTGTCAGGTACCTGAGACCAAACAACTCAAACACAGGAATCAAATTCAGTTGCAAATGAAAAGAGAGAAAGAAATACATGGGCTGGCAAAGATGAACCCAAGATCTAGCAAAGAACAGAATGAAAAGCAAAAAGCAAAAGGAAGAAAAGGATGAGGAAGTTTAAGAGCTGTGATGGGGCCACAAGAATGCTCTGTAAGAGAGGCATTTCCTCAGAAGATAGCAAGAAACTGCAGGACAGCCTCAGGAGGAGCAGGGTTTTCCTTGCATTTCAGCTGGGAGACAGGAATGACAACAGCCCCTGTGAGGAAGAAGGGTGCTCCAAGCCCCATCCAACCTGGCCTGGAACCCCTCCAGGGATGGGGTAGCCACCACTGCTCTGGGCACCCTGGGCCAGGGCCTCACCACTCTCACAGGAAAACCTTTCTTCCTAAAATCTCATCTCAATCTCTCCTCTTTCAGATTAAAGTCATTCCCCCTCATCCTATCCCTGCAATCCCTGATCAAGAGCCCTCCCCTGGTTTTCTGGAGTCCCTTTCAGCACTGGAAGCTGCTCTCAGGTCTCCCCGGAGCCTTCTCTTCTCCAGGCTGAACATCTTCAACTCCCTCAGCCTGTCCTCATAGCAGAGGTGTTCCGGCCCTTTGATCATGGACTCCATGATCCTTGTGGGTCCCTTCCAACTCAGGACATTCTATGATCATCTTCATCGTCTCCTCTGGTCTCGCTCCAACAGATCAATGTCCTTCCTTAAGATGACGAAAGCTCAGAAACCACAGCTTAGAAGGAAGTTCAATATTGCGTCTGCATCTTTCCATGTCATAGCTCATCCCCACCATAAAGGCAGAGGTGTAGAGAGTGGGGAATGTCATGACAGCTCGTGGCCCTCAGCCACAAGCTTGGGAGGGGCCCTGAAGTGCCCCATCTGCCCTCCTGCATCCCTCAGGCTGTCATGCCTCGCCTCGAGGCCAAGGAAGGAGCAGCCATACGCATGATAATACCAACTTAGCAAGCCACAATTGCTGTCTGACATCCAGAAATAGAAAATTACAACTCTGCACAAGAGCCGCCGTTTGAACAACGCACTGAGGAAATTCCAATCATAACAGCAGAGTTTCCCCCTTTTCAGCTTAGAAAAAATAATCAAACAAATCAAGAACGTTGATGATAGTGTTGGGGTACGTTCGATGGGTGTTGGTGTCCTTTCAACAATTTCAGTAGGAAAAGTGAGTCCAGCTCATTTTCATAAAGCTACTGGGTTTTCCCATATCTGAGCTGAGCGAGAGAACAGTGGGAGAGCAGTCTGCGTGATGGAGCAGCAGAGCCAGGACTCGGCAGCACCTCAAGCACCTCAGCACGGGCTGGTTTCAGCCCCACTGGATGCCTCTCCCCGTGGAGGATCTGAATGAACACTGTGCCCACCTGATGGGCAGCCCACGATGGTACAGAGCGTGAATTTAGGTGGTTTAGTGAGCATTAAGACTGCTGAAAAACGTAGGACAAGATCCCACAGATCTTGCTGCAAATCGATACTCCTGGACTCACAACAAAATTCAGCCAACTGATTTACTATGTTCTGGGCAATGTTGTGCAGATCAGGAAGGCAAAAGCCCACCACGACCTAGAAACTGCCTTTTCTGCTCTGCTGTACCAGGATTTTTGCAATGCTAAGTACTAATTTCATGGTGTTAGTTTTGAGATACTGGTTAACATCAGTGACATTCCTCCATTGCCCACTGGCATCAGGAGCTGCAAGTTGCTACCACAACACTTGTTTTCGCTGGTCAGTCTCTACACAACACGTTGGTTTGGCTCCCATGTGCTGAGCAAGCAGTTGTGACACCAATTCACTCTTCCAGTCTACAAGGGAGAAAACATCGCATGGATTTATTGCCCTGGGGTTCACAAGCAAATCCCATCTGTTTTAACAAGCACCGGAACCAGACCACCCAGACGACATTACTTTGCCTAGCTGAGTGTCTCGGTAAGTACTTGGACGGAGAGTTTTCACCAGCCACGGAGGGTCACCAGCACGGTCACCAACACACCAACTCCAGGCAGAAATTAAGATGGTAACAACCCTCCTTAGAACAAGCAGAGAAGGCATTTTGACCACAAAATTTGCAACCCTGTCTTTGTGGAGGAGGAGGAAAGAGACCCCAAAGACATTTAAGAAAAGAGAGAAATCTCTCTTTCAAACACGCCAATGTCTCAGACAGGATTAAGTCATGAACTCTGGAGATACATCCCTGCCTACCTATACAGGCAAAACGCTAAAAGGTTTCCGTGGGAAACATAATGGAAGATAAGAGGCATCTGCAGACATCCCATTCCATCAAGGAACAATGGTTTCAAACTAAGGGAGGGGAGATTTAGTCTGGATTTAAGGAAGAACGTTTTTACGCTGAGGGTGGGGAGGCACTGGCCCGGGTTGCCCAAAGAGGCAGCGGAGTCCCTGTCTCTGGAGACATTCAGGGTCAGGTTGGATGGGGCTCTGAGACACCTGATCCAGTGGGATGTGTCCTTGCCCGTGGTGGGGCAGTTGGACCGGATGACCTGTAAAGGTCCCTTCTAACCTAAAGCATTCTCCAATCCCATGATCTCTCTGCACATCTGCCCTGCCCCACAACTGAAGACAGGGACAAGGGCAATGCAGAGAGAGTGCCAGTGGTACTGGGAGATGCTTTCATGGGGCTGTTGCTTTGACTCCATCAAAAATACATTTTGCTCAGTATGTAGACAAGACGAGCAATTCACACTCTGCTCTTTTCACCACAGAGATGAAAGCAAAGCACAGCTCAGACTCACAGCCTTACTCAGATTTTGCTATTTTTATAACGGAGCTTTCAGATGGAACCATAGTTAAACATAAATATATACCTTTGTCTTGGGCAATTCTCTGTTTGCAGACCTTTTATCCCACAGGATCTCCTCTCCCTGACAAAGTGCCACACTCCAAAAAGAACTGAATTTGAGAGACTCCCTAAAATTCACAGAAGTGACATGAACCACATCCTGGCTCCAACATGAATCAGAAGAATAGCTCTGAGTCTTCTCACCTGTCCACGGGACATCAAGTACCACAATGCGTCAAGGTCAGTTTGAGGATTTTGCAGTAGATTTAAACACGGATTTTCTTGGAGATTCCATCATCTCTGTTTGAAAATTAAATCCTGTATTCCTTGAAGCACTGCTGACGCTTTGGCAGCATCGCGTCATAAAACTCTGCACGAGAAAGCTGTCTCTGAGCATGTCAACGTTAAGGAATAGAAGTGCAGTAGCTTCCAGTTGCCTTTGCCACACGTGTGCCTGAGTTAAAACAGCAAGCTACCAATTAAACTATAAATTCACTAAAACTGAAAATCATCCACCACAAAGTGGCTATTTCAGCAGGAATCTCGCTGCCAAGTTCTGATGAGCTGCTGCATACACACCACCTGAAAGGCAAGTACTCGCACACCTGCAGCCACATCTCTTCAGACCTTGGCTTGGGCTGTGCCACAAGGTTGGTCTAAGAGGATTTTAGCCCCTTTTGCCAGGTTTCCAATCTTCCCGTTTCAACAAGGTAACTTCCTATGGTTTAGCATGTCAAAGGGAAAACCGGTTCAGTTGCTCCTATCCTGATCATAGAATCATGGAATGGTTTGGGATAGAAGGGACCACCACCCTAATCTGTAACAAGCTGCCTACCAAAGAGACACACTTATCTTCCTTGCATTGACTGGTCCTCTAATTTGCATTTCTGATTGGTGCAATCCTTATCTCACTATCTAAAGCAGACAGAAGGCTAAAAGACTCCAGTAGTTTTGTCTGAAAACAACAAAACAACAAATCAAACCGCAACAAATGCACTGGTTGAGACTGCCGGCCTCGCACACCATGATTTGTAGTCTCTTACCTAAGACAGTCATGACAGTCTTCATAAGCTTCACAGGGGTTCTCCTACGGCTAATGGATCCGCTCGTGTGCGATGACAGGACGTTAGTTTTCCTCTGGACGTACATGTAGATTCTTATGTAAACCACCACCATAATGAAGAAGACAACGAGGTTTAAGACACTCCAGAACACCAAGTAACTCCTACTGTAAAGAGGTGCCAGGGATGAGCAGGCAGTAATGTTGCAGAGGCAGTTCCAACCCAGGGTAGGAACAGCACCCATGAAAATAGCAATGGCCCAAATTGATATAATTAAAAAGGTGACTCTCTTCTTCGTGAGATTACTGTGGATCTTCATCCGCATTATTGACATGTGCCGCTCAACAGCTATGACGAGGAGATTCACCAAGGAAGCTGTCAGGCTGGTGTCCAGAAGACCCTGACGCAAAAACCAGCGGTTAACGGTTAATGTCTTAGACACTGGGCCAGTGTTGAACATCAAGAAGACATAGGCAATTCCAGCAAAAAAGTCTGCGGCAGCTAAGTTGGCCAGGAGATAGTAAAAGGGAAAATGAAACCTCTTGTTCTTGACCACAGCCGCAATGACCAACGAATTGGAAATGAAGATGAAGAGGCAGAAAAATGTCCCAAAACACAGAACAACAATAAGCTTTGGCCCTGTCCACTCATCTACTGTGTCAGTGTTTGTCTTGTTATAAAAGAAGTCCATGCGCTTATCATAGTAGCATTCATTCATCCTGGATTAAAGCCCCTGCATCCTAGGAAGGGTGGAAGGGGGAAAAAAAGAAAGAAGGATTAAACATCAACTATTGCTCCTTCCATACCTAACGTCTTTTTCTGGGGGGAAGGAGATGGGTCAGGAACACGGGAGGGAATGCATTTGGAGTAAAAATTACTGTTGTACAGAGTTAATACAGTCGAAGATAGTAAACCCATGGGAGGACTGCTGTGCATGATGCTTTGATGAATCAAGAATTTAAGAGACTTACCACTAACAGTTGCACCGTACAGGCAACCAAGTGGAAACGAAGAGGTTAAAAGTGACTTTCTAGAGGTCACAAAACAAAACTGAGCAACAGCCAAGCCGTTCTTGCTGTGAAATCCCTGTTTGAGCCACAGCCCCATCATTATTTTCATTTTTCATTGCGTCCAATCAGGACAGTGAAGCATAAATCAGAGTTCTCCCATTTTACTGACTAAGCAATAAGAGCGTATTACTGGAAAAATACTTATTGGCTTTCCAATTGTATAATTAATAAATGTAATAACAGGCATACAAGATGCTAAAGCCATATACATTCAGAGCACGTGCCTGTTATTTACTGCTATGGCGTTGATGTGATGAAAAGGGAAAAAATACATATTTTTGTATATAAATAGTCTACATATTTGACTACACTATTAGGCTGTCAACCCAGAGTCCTGGGAGCACCCCAACCCCTATAATTGTATTCAAACCCAAACTGCAGCTCCTTAGCCAAACACGGCACGAAGGAAGCCTGAGCAACAGCAACAGTGCTGGGTTTCTTTCTTTGTACCCATATTTTGGACAAGGGGTGATTGAACACCACGGAAGGGGGAGTCTGCATTCCAGATTCCATCACGTTTGAGCCACTCCGGTGAGGTCAATGTCAGCTGGCTTGGCAATGGTATTGCCTTCCTTACGAACCGAATGGAACTCCAACTCATTGACCCAGGCAGCTCTGACAGAATTACTCGTGGTGACCAAACCCCGTGAAGGCTCTCAGAGCCTGGCAGGAAGGGTTGGTGGCTGATCATCGTTAGCCCTCACATTCCCTGTCAGTGTCTGAATCAGGTTTTTAACAATGACTTCATTAAGAGATATTGTATAGTTTTGGCAAAAAAAAAAAACTAGGAACCCAACCATGGCACGAGATCCTAATCACGGCAGATATTCTATAGAGCGGCAAACCTGACACTGAGGACGGAAAAAGGAAGGTATTGTGATACAAGTGCTGCGGGAGAGGCAGCAACACTAATAACTTTAGTAAACCTCCTTGTCAAATGAAACCTCCTGAAATAAAAAAAAAAAACAGCTAGAAGAAGTGGTCACAGGCACAAAGACACAAAAAGGCACAAGCTTTTCACCCCTGCAGCTAAAATTGATCAGATAAAGATCAGGTTCGCTTACTCTATTACTGCCCTGAGGTTACTTAATAGTTATATCTCATCTCTCTGGGAACTGGAAAGAGAATTAAGCAATCCCCAGCAGGCTGGATAATAATCCACATTTATTTTAAAGGCTCCTTCTGAGTGTTAAAGTAAAAATGTTCCTCTTCTGTCATTTAACTTATGCTACTTGCTTTATTTCTCTCATGCAATATTTGTATTATATAGTTTTAATTCTAATCGCGCTATTCATGGAATAGTTTGGGTTGGAAGTAACCTCAAGGATCACCCAGTTCCAACCTCCCCGCCATGGGCAGAGACACCTGCTACTAGAAGGTAGAAAATATGAATAATTTCATATTTTTAATATTTCAAATTTTTAATATTTCGGGGTTTTTTAATATTTCATTTTTCTGAACTGGCTCCTTGGTCTTTTTTTTTTGTTGGTTCCCACCCTGCAACAAGTAGTCAACATGAAAGCAGGCCACTTGACATTGCCATCCATTTCATTACCCTCAAGTAACTTGGGTCAATTCTTTACTAAAAGAATACATTATTTAAAGCATGCCAGGGAAGCGGAGGACTCTCCTTCCCTGCAGGGGTTAAAAAACCACACAGACACGGCACTTGGGGACACGGTTTAGGGGGCACGGTGGGGTTGGGCTGACGGTTGGACTGGATGATCTCAGAGCTCTTTTCCAATCTTAGTGATTCTATGAAATTCAAATATATATTCAGAATTAAGAACAATTACTTAAGGACAAGAAATGGAAGGAAACGAGAAAATCATCCCCTGTGCCAAAATATTCCGTCCCTTCGTCTAAAACCAGAAAAGCTTCAACAACTCAGATCCACCATAAGGAGTCAAGTGGAGCTCAGTGCCTGCCCCTCCCTGTTGAGGATGACATGGTAGAGCTGAGCAGTCGGTAAGCTCCCCATTCTCACCTAGAAATCTCTCAGACATCAAATTAAGTCTGTAAGTGTCTAGAAGTCCCTAAGGAGCTGCGGACAACCGCTATTCTAGCAGCTGAGTGCTGAGATCCCTGTCTGCCCCGCCAAGACGGTGTCACCATCAAGGACTTGCTGAGCTTGACATCAAGCTCTTACAGAACAGCCCAAATTCATGTAAATAGAAGCAGCATTTTGGGGAAGAACGGCAGAAAACAATCTGTGAAAGTTATAGGGAAGGTTTTCTGAACATGTTGTCTCCTACTGTGCAATCAGCTCAGACAAATCTCTCTTAACTAAAGACCAAAGGAACCTGCAGATGCTTTTTGCATCTCACCTGCAGGTCAGGCTTTCAGAAATCCAAAGCATCAACTATGAAGTCATTCTAAATACTTCAGCTGATTGAAATTCCATCCTTATTTGAAGTAGTACCCAAAACCAAAATAAAAATGGCACATCCGTAATTCTCCACCAAGATAATCCCACTGTAAACACTTACACTCACGCAGCAGAGCTGAAATGACAAATGACTTTAAAAGAGGTGTCCTGAGGTGCTGAGATAAGGCGGGAGGGAGAAGAAAAGCATCCAGCCGAGGTCCCAAGGTCATGGGGCAGGCTCTGGAGATGTCCAAGTGGAAGCAGCATCAAAGCGGTACCTGAACTGGACTAGTTTGCATCCTAGTCCTTCAGAGTGGAGATGTAGCGCTTGGCTGGCTGTACCAGCCTAGGTACAAAAAACACTTGTCACACCAAGGTCCTTCCAGACACTGGTTTATTTCACACCTTCATTTTATTTGAAGTCCTCCCAGCAGAACCAGCCCGGCCTCAGGGGAGCCGTGCAGCGGTGGCAGAGCACTGCAGCTGTATCCTCAGGGCTCCTGTCCCAGTCCACACCACACACAAGACATGTCCAACAGGATATCCCATATTTCCTTGCATGTCACAGTTCAACACATTGCAGGGCTTTGCTCTTGAGGTCTTCTCTTCTGCAGCCAAATCAGAGATGTTTACCTCAATCCGTGCACGTTTGAACTTAAAAGAGAGAAAAATAAAAGATCACTCTTGGATAGTTCAGATTTTTTTAAGATTCAAGCAATTTTTTTTTGTCAAAGCTTTCAAAATAATAGAAACACTAATAGAAAAACAGCTAAACTGGTCAATCCAGTCTTATAAAGATGATAGAGTCTTCTCCAGCCTGCAGCAGAGAGCTGCCCAGTTCTACTGCTCATTACATGAAGAAGACAACTTATCGCTCTCTCCAGCTCCATGAAAGGAGGTTGTAGTGAGGTGGGTGCTGGTCTCTTGTCCCTGGTGGCCAGTGACAGGACCAGGGGAAATGGCCTCAAGATGCACCAGGGGAGATTTAGGTTGGATATGAGGAGGAATTTCTTTACTGAAAGAGTTGTCAAGCATTGGATCAGGCTGCCCAGGGAGGTTGGTGGAGTCCCTATCTCTGGAGGAGTTTAAAAGACGATCAGATGTCGTACTTGGAGACATGGTCTAATGGTGGGCTTAGCAGGGCTGGATCAATGGTTGGACTCAATGATTCTAAAGGTCTTTTCCAACCAAATCCATTCTATGATTCTAATTGCCTTCTCTTGTTTCAAGTGGCTCTCACAAGCTTGATAATTCTCATTTTTAATGGGGAACCTCCATTCCCTTCCTCTGTGCCGCTTGTCATTTTATACAGACGCTTCCATACAGACCTCTGAAAGTTCGATGGCAGTGACTGCACTGTACATTCTACAGATGGGTTGAGCTATTAGCTTGCCACAAGTCGTTTGCAAGCAAATACATCAAAACTTCACAAGTGCCCAAAGTATACCCATGCCTCAAAGGTTCTTTCCCTCATTTCAAGCCATTTAATTACTTCAGTTCAACCAATAGCGGCTACAAATATCAGAAACTGATGGATTATGAAGCATGTTTTCCTGTATCACTCTGAGTAAACGCAAGCTTTGAGTGGGGGAAATCATCTGTTCCAAAAAATCTCAAAGGATTTGGTTCAGTTGAACCGCTTTCAAATGCAAAAGCATGCATTAAGAATTCTTCCCTACTCAGCGCATCCCAAACTCTGTTTGACTTAAAGACATCCGGTATGTTTGAATTGATTTGAAATTCCTCTATGCAAGTGAAATTTGGATCAAGTCAGAATATGTTCCTCATCATTCTTAAAATGGAAATCAAGAATTTGCCTTGAGTTTACAGGAATACATTACACTGGCTACTTAAATAAAGAGGTAGTGAAATAATATATCAGCCGTGTGACAAATTTTGGACAGAAGCTTCAGCTTGTTGCCAGTTAACACGCTTTAATTGTTGTTATCCAATTAGAAACAAGTTTTTGCTGCAAGAAAGTCACTAAATACATATATATTTATAATGAAATTTAATATCGGTTGTTTAAATCAAGGGTTTTCTGATTCAAACTGATTAACATCACCCCTTAAGGCACTGATTCCAAATTGAAATCAGGCTGTAAATCAGCTCCAAGTGGAGTTACTTGTTCTCAATGCACACAGTTCTGAAGGGAATCTCAAAGGGTATTTTAGTGGGAGATTTTAACGAGAAGGTCATTATAAAATTTAGTGTGCAAGCCATAATGTGATTCATGGCACACCCCACTGGGTCTCTGCCTCCTTCCGATCCATTACAAACCAAGTTGTATCAATATGATTGCCACAGCCTTAGTGAAAAGTGATTTGGAGGACTTTGATGGTTTCTGCTCCTGTGTAAACGCAACAGGGAGGGAACGGGCAAGCAGAGGTTGGGACAGGGAGCTCCTGGGGGAGGGTTCAAGCCGAAAGGTCTAGCAGGTTGGAACCTACAGCAGTGAAGCCCTAGAGCAGGAGTGAAATTTGACTTGGGTGGGAGAGGACAGAGGTTTGCCCCAGCAGAGCCCCAGCCCGGTTCAGTGCTGGCTTCCCCGAGCTGGCACGGGGCTTTCTGTGCAGAAACTCAGAGTGGTTCAGCATCCAAAGCAATACACTCTGGAACAGAGGGAGAGACGGTGAAGCCGGTACAGTCCGGGCAGGTCCGTGGGACTGCCCAGAGGAGCAAGCTGCACCCAGGCTGAGCCTGCAGAGCAGGCAGGCTGCCAGCCTCTGCCGGAGCGCTTCACCTCCTGCCTCCCCATGTCCAAACCCAAAGAGGTGACATCCAATACAGAGCTTTAAGATACTCCGAAACTTATTCCAGAAGTTACTCTCCAGAAAGCAGTGTGGATCCTGCTGACTGATCCCAGGCATCACGGGTGGAGCAGGGAGGTGACTCACTCGAAGTACTCTCTTTGCATTCAAACTGTTAAGAAATATTAAGCAGCAGCAAATGCCCATCTGCACGCATCGCTTAGGCTTTTGAACTTATTCTAGAAGCAGGCAATGGCCTTCAAAACAGTACTACAAGAGGAGTATCTGGGGGCGTGCAGACTACATGGCCCTCAGCACGGACTCCTGGCAGCAACGCTCCCGCTTGCCCGCGCCCTGTGCCACGGGCAGACACCAACACCCTCTGTCCCTTCCTCTTCTGGATTATAGAATCATAGAATGGTTTGGGTTGGAAGAGACCTCAAGGCCACTCAGTTCCACCCCCGCCATGATCAGGGACACCTCCCACTGGCTCAGGGGCTCCAAGCCCCATCCAACCTGGCCTGGAACCCCCCCAGGGATGGGGCAGCACCACTGCTCTGGGCACCCTGGGCCAGGGCCTCCCCACCCTCACAACAACACATTTCTTCCTAAGATCTCATCTCAATCTCCCCTCTTTCAGCTTAAAACCATTTCCCTCATCCTATCCCTGCACTCCCTGATCCAGAGCCCCTGCCTAGCTTTCCTGGAGGCCCTTTCAGCACTGGAAGCTGCTCTAAGGTCTCCACGCAGCCTTCTCTTCTCCAGGCTGAACAACCCCAACTCTCTCAGCCTGTCCTCCGATGGGAGCTCCAGCCTTCAAATCATCTCCATGCCCTCCTCTGGACTCGTTCTAACAGATCCATGTCCTTCCTTTGCTGAAGGAGAAGCCACCGGTTCTCCTTCTCTTGTCCTTGTTTCTGGAAAGCGCTGTCTCACCTCACAGCCAAGAGCACGGCGCACGCAGCAGAGAAGCCGGGGCGCCGGGCAGCCACACTATACACACAAGCAGTTCCAGTTCAGAAAGGGGATCAGTTCCTCGTTCCCCTCCACACCCAGTGAACATGTATGGCCACAGAGGAAAACACAGCCAAATGCTTGCACAGTAACCCAAGAAACCCATTCAGGTTACCTCAGCCTAGAAATACCAGCACAGAAAAGGGTGTGTAACACAGCAGAGGCCAAAAATGTTAATATATAACTGTAAGGAGTTCTGTGAGGTAAGTACTCTGGTTTGCTTTTAATTGTCTTTAGTAGTTAATTGATAGTATTAAAAAAAAAACAAAGTCAATTTAGAGAAACAGACCAAAAAGAAGTCTTTTGGGCATAAAGAACACAAAATTATGCCCAAATATCTCAATCTGAACTAAAACTTTTTTATCTGGTACCATTACAGGATGTAACAGAAGCTAATATTCATTTAACAGAGACAATTTGTCTTAGAAGTAACTGTTTTACATTGTATTTATTAAAGGAATTCTGTGGGCACTGCCTGTACTGGAAACAGCATCCTACACAGTCCCGTTTAAACACTGGAAAATGTAAATTTTTAAAGCCATATTTTAAATTCTACTTACAGTTAAAAATCTGTAAGTCTCTATGAGTAAGTTTTTAATCCAGAGAAGATCTACATGAGCAAGGGAAACTACTTCTGGCTGCGTTTGTCTACTCTTTTTCTTTGTAATGTAAGTATTCCCAAGTTCAGATAATTGACCGGACTCAAATTAAGCACGCACAAGCAGCATTATCCCATTATCTCGGTCTTCTGCTCCTTTTAGAATAAGGAGAGCAGAATGCTGCATCCATTTCCACTCCAAGCCCGTTTCATCTATATAATGTTAACTTGATGGAAAGTACAGTAAGACTCAGATTTCCACCACAGTTCTGGGCATTTCCAGTAAGAGTTTTAATGGCATCATTGCTTGGGTTGAAAAAGGAAGGGAGGGGGTGAATGGAATCAAGATAATTCTGTACGCATGCTACTTTTGAGAAGCATCAATCATTTGTCCTTGAACTACTGCTACCTTTGACAGCTCTCGCATAGAATGATAGAATAGTTTGGGTTGGAAGGGACCTTAAAGATCATCCAGTTCCAATCCTGTGATGGGCAGGGACACCTCCCACTGGCTCAGGCTGCCCAAAGCCCATCCAACCTGGCCTTGAACCCCTCCAGGGATGGGGCAGCCACAACTTCCCTGGGCACCCTGGGCCAGGGCCTCTCCACTGTCATAGAGTGAAATTCTTCCTTATGTCTACGAATTCTTCCTTACGCATATCAGTAGTGGAAACATCTAAGGTTTTATTATTTATCTCACAGCCTTGGTATTGTCTGCAAGATACACAAAGAGTCCTAAGGAAAATAGTAAACCTCCCCAAAAATGTAGAACCTCAAGACTAAACATTTAAGTTGCAGAGAGAGGAAGTGGCACCACCAGCCACGGACCACAGCGCTCTGCACAGACTGATAAGAGGCTGAAAAATCACTGCCAGGGCACACAAGCATCACCTTGTGCACAATCGCTGGAGACTGGCACCGGCTGTTGAGCTGTGAAGCTCAGAGATACCAAGGCACCTCCACCAAGGTGTTAAAGCTCACTCTCCGAGTCCTGAAACCCCTTTAGCACAGAGCTACTCCACCGCACTAAACTGCTTTTTAAAGCTTTGATCCACTACAAAAAGTTGTTAGGGATGGATACCAACTAACTCGCTCGTTCCCACAACTTTCGACTTCAGACTTTGGTAATTTAAGACTTTCTGAAATTATGGCTTACTAAATCTATATATGGAGTTCAAACTAAAAACTTCACTGCAAAGCCTTCATTTAGTCTCCTTTAAGTGTGGCTCTGGAAGGAGCTGGCAGGTCATCCTATAATGCGGAAACAGACATGGCATTTAAAGTCTTTCAAAGCCATTCAAACAGCCTGTACACGGTGAAACAAGCCTGGAAGAAAATACCTGTTCTGCTTCTAAACCGAGTTTGCCATTTCTGCACAACTTCCAGGTCTGCTCATCAATCACCATCAGCTCCTTTTTACAGCTCAACAAATCAGCTTTGTTTCACAGAGCCTTCAGAATGTGAATTACAGGCTATTCCGGCGCAGTCACAACCAAGTGAACGTTAACTGTTTCTTCTCAGCCCATAGCTGATGAGGACCCCAATTAAAACCAGTCACCTGCCTGTATCAGATTCCTTAACACGTACAGAGCTCTGGGCTCCAAGAAATCTTTGCTACACGCATGGAAGTGAACTTTGTGGCTTAGAAGCCAAATCCACCTATGTGAACGTTGAAGACTAACACCCAAGAGGAATATCTTCTCTGTGATCTCAAACCTTACACTTTAGAGACTGGATTTCATCATCTGCCACCATAAAGACCGCGCTGGAGGACCTTCCAAAATGGTTAACTGTCACAGTGGTACAGGAGGATAAGTTAATATTATATAGATGAAACGGGCTTGGAGTGGAAATGGATGCAGCGTTCCGCTCTCCTTATTCTAAAAGGAGTAGAAGACCGAGATAATGGGATAATGCTGTTTGTCTGTGCTTAATTTGAGTCCGGTCAATTATCTGAACTTGGGAATACTTACATTACAAGGGATAAGTTGATAAGTTTCAATTTATCTGAAACTATGGCTTTTTGCAGAATGCCAGGCTAAATACATCTCCCAGCTTTACTTGCTGGGAAGAGCTGATGCTGCTTTACCGATTGCACTAATTCGTTTTTCTCTCATTTCACTTCATTTTCAGTACACTGAGTGCAAAATCAGATTTTTCACCATACAACCGGGTTTGAGCACCTCTTAGAAGACCGTAAGAACAATGTAAGAAAGTACATCGTCCGATTTGCTTAAAGAGCAAAGCGACAGCCACACACCTTATCCAAAAAAAGTTCATATAAGTTCATATTCATAAAAAAGAACAAATTTCCAGCACCGCACCTTGCCGATCCGTAGGAAGAAATGCCTTTTCCCAGACTCGTACCACAATAAACTCTTATTTCTAGAGAGTATATTTCAGGCAGAAGGAACAGATTTACCCCACACGACCCGCGGGAGCACAAAGGAATAAAAGTGCGGTTTTCCTCCTGATGGAAACTAAATAATAGAGAGATATAACGCGAAATAGAATTGTATTAAGAGAGATTAAAAGCGTCAGGCAGCAGTGTGTATACTCACGGCAGGACGGGGTAGGAGCACAGAGCCCGAGGGGGGTGAGCCCAGTGTGGGACTGACAGAGCCGCATCCGTAGGATGATGGAGGGAGGAGGGATAGAAGGCACAACTGAGCCTCGGCGGTGGAGGGCGGCAGAGCTGCCCCCCGCCGCAGCCCCCCGGCACGAAGCACATGGAGCTGTGCCCCGGCAGCAGCGGGGGAGCCGCCGGCAGCGCTGGGGTTCCCGAACACCCCCCCCGTCCCCCCGCCAGGAGCTCCCCCCGTGCCCGCAGAGCCCCGCCATGCTCCGCGGCCCCGCCCGCTGCCCGCCCCGCGTTAACCCCTCCCGCGCCGCCGGCAAAGGCTGCCTCAGGGCTGCGCCATCGTCTCCTCCGAGGGACAGAGCTTCCAGCAGCCCTGGGGGACACCCAGAACACAGCCACGGAGCTGGGGAAGGGGCTGTAGAACGAGGCGATGCCCTCGTGTCCCATCGCCTGGGAGAAGAGCCCAGAGCCCGCCTCACCGCCTGTGAAGAGCCGTGAGGTCTCCCCCCCTCAGGCTCCTCCAGGTCCCTCCTCATAACCCTCGTTCTCCAGCCTCTTCTCCAGCCTCTTCTCCAGGTCCCTCCTCATAACCCTCGTTCTCCAGCCTCTTCTCCAGGTCCCTCCTCATAACCCTCGTTCTCCAGCTTCTTCTCCAGGTCCCTCCTCATAACCCTCGTTCTCCAGCTTCTGCTCCAGGTCCCTCCTCATAACCCTCGTTCTCCAGCTTCTTCTCCAGGTCTCTCCTCATAACCCTCGTTCTCCAGCCTCTTCTCCAGGTCCCTCCTCATAACCCTCGTTCTCCAGCCTCTTCTCCAGGTCCCTTCTCATAACCCTCGTTCTCCAAGCTCTTCTCCAGCTTCGTGCCACGTCCTTCCAGCATCACACCCCTTTTAAACTTGGTCTAAAAAAGCAATTAAGGAGCACCTCACACCCAGCAGTGACGCAGCACCCCGGAGGCTGCCGCCAGCTCCAAAGGGCAGGATGGAGCACGCACAGCTGTGCCACGAAGGACGAGCTGAACTCAAACGTAGAATGTGGTAAAAGAGCAAATTTATCCAAGGACCGCGAGCTCGTCCACCTCCTACCTGAATCCCTGAGAACAGTCATACATCCAGGGCGTGCAGAGCTACTCACGGGTCTGCTCAGAACTGGAGAAAACGGGGAAGAATTTCAGCAGAAAGTCCCTGCTCCACTTCTTGGAAATCCTGATAAAGATTACAGCATGAAACCTCAACAGCGTGAATCAGGTAGCGCCTTGTACATCGGCATTATATACAAAATGCCAACCACCCTCCAGCAGCTTTTTCCCATTTTATCCATCAATGGAAAGCCTCAAAATAAGAGCCCAACTTGTACCCACCGTGTCCCACTCACTTGAATGCTCACCTTGAAGATGGCTCAGGAACTTTTTCTCCTTCCTGCCTGTTTCTTTCTAATGCAACCCTTTTAGTGCCTTTCCAGCTGTTTCTTTCCTCCTTTTAAGTTCTCTAAGCAATTAGCAAAAGCTTCATGTTCCCAGGGAACAAGACAAGCAGAAGTAACAGCTTGTTTTCAGATTGCAAAAGCTTATGCTCCAGTTCTGCTTCCATTACTGTCCATCGCTTCCTTAGCAGTTGGGGTGGGACCACCTATCAGTCAGCAACTGCACTCAAATCTCTATTAATGCTCAGAATTAAAAGTCAACATATGCCAGACTTACTGCTAAGGTTAACTTCCGTGGAACAGAGAGCCAATGAGGAGCTCCAACAACTGGCTCTCGCCTTTTTTCTAAGAGAAAAAAAACACCAAACAGATGGTGAAGACACAAATGGGTTTCTAGAATACATTAGTGACCTGCTCTAATGAGGTGGGGCTGAAGCAGTAGCCTAGCGAGCAAGAAGCACGTATGATTTAAAACCAAAAATCAATACTAGGCAAGAAAGCTTTGTGGTTCTATTATAAAAATGAAGTCACAAAATCAGTACAAATTATCAGTATTTTCTACATTCCTTTGGTTGATAACACTTTCCCTCATTCGTTGAGGATTCTCTCACAAACAGGTATTTATCAATGATTTATCAATCGATCAGTGGCTTTACTAGTTCACACTCAATGTCCTACTAAACTGGAAAGAAGCTTTGAGTCAGAGCTTAGGGGCTCCTGCACCGTGGGTCACTGGGCCAAAGGAACGCGATGGACCTCACCTGCTTTAGGGAAGTGAGGCACCAGACCTCAGAAGAGGGCATCATTAATGCCTGAATTTGTCCTCTAGGTTATGGCAACACAACAGTGCAATACTTAAAAAAAAAGCAATCATCTTTCCATCATCCATCGCATGCTGCTTGCTACCTAGATCCCCAACCATGCAAAAGGAAGCATGAGTTTAATTTAGACACAATACACATCAAATATTGGGGATATAAAAGACTGAAAGCCCAAAAAACCAACAAACCACTTTTGGTTTTGGCAAAGCTGGTAAAGAGAAGATTGTGATCTATAAATGCTTTGTGTTAAAATGATATACAAGAGGGATAACAGCAATTAATTTGCACTTCTGTGCAGCACTGGGGTTTACATTAATTTATTTCAAAGGAACAAATTGTGCCAAGTAGAAATTACAGTCCCAATGCTGGATGCATCACTTCAAGTGAAAAGTTCCTTCCTTTCTCCTCGAATATGTTTTAATACTTTTTAACAAGGAATTATTTTAAAACATTATTGTCATGGATATCTTTTTCTTATTAATAACAACTGTTGGCTCAGGGCCACTTTTTTTCCTCCTAGAAGTGATTTGCAAACAGAGCTCCCGTGGACACTGCTCCAGGACCGGAGCTTGTGGCAAGAATACAGAGTTCTTCTCAGCCATCCCTCCAGACGCAGCTTCTGGGCTGTCCTCTTGGTCAGCCAGCTGATGTCACATTAGCAGCTCCTCCTCCTACAACACTTTAATTAGGCAAGATCACTCTGTTCACAGCGCGGCAGGTCCAGAAAGTGGGCTTCATTGCGACGTGGAGAATTCTTCTTCTCCATTCAACTACGCTTTCCTTGCATATATTAGTGGCAGATTTCAACGTGTGTCATCAATTGATAAGAATCAAGTTGTCATCACTCTCTTGTCTGCAAAAGAAAAAATTCACTTTTTCATTCAGCAGGAAATGCAGTAGGAAGCTTCTCCCCACACAAAACCAAGCTGAGTTTTGATCCTTCTGCTCTGTGCTCTCCCATTTCAGCACACAGCTCCGACACCTGTGCTGGGACAATCAAGCAGAAACTGCTATAGTAGCAAAAGCTCTAGATTTGCACTCCAGCCACAGGGCTTGTGCCCTCAATACCCTGCAGCGCATTACAGTAAAGCATATTTATTATGCTCAGCCGACAAAAACCTCTTATCCTGCACAATGACTTGGACGTGAAACCTGAAGCTGTACCTGGCTGGAGTTCTTATTAACTAGTTGGCTTTCAAGTGTCTACATCAACTGCTGGGATGGCTGCCCATCACCATCTCATGTGCTCCTTCTTGGCTACGAGGTTTCCCTCTGCCAAACTACATCAAAAGTCTAAAGTTGCATTGCACAAAAGCCTCAGTATATAAGTAGACAATATTAAACTGCTGAAATAAGATTTGTTACACCAGTTAGGATTAAAGAAGTGTTCGCATTCAGCTCTATTCCTTCTCCCATAGCCTGTCTTCCTTGCATGGTGCCCACGACCATTCTCCCCGACTCTCTAGGGACAGTGGTGAGATCCCTCCCCTCTCTTGACAAATTCAGGTGTGTTAGGTTTCCCCACAAACAGAATTCAAAGAATAGACTCCCAGACCAGCAAGCACCAAGCGAGATGATAATCTCTGACCAACACCAGCTTAGAAAGGGCCACTGGTAAGACCTCCAAAGGCTTAAGTTTGGTGGCAACCAGACATTTGCAAGCGTGTTTTCAATATCCTGACAGATTACCATCTGATCCATCTTGCCTCACAGGCCCAACCTAGCTCTGGGATGAAGCACTTGTCCCCGGCTGAATCACACTCTTTCTTTCTGCTAGTACTTCCAGCCTAGAGGAGAAGCTTTAGATGCGAAACCCCAAGAAGCAGAGACTTCATGTGCTCCTGAATCCATCCAGTCCATGTCTTTCCTGTACTAAGGAACCCAAAACTGAACCCAGAATTCAAGTTGCAGCCCCACCAGTGCCAAGTACAGGAGGACAATCGCTTCCTGCTGGCCACACCATGGCTGATCCAAGCCAGGATGCTGCTGGCTGCCTTGGCCACCTGGGCCACTGCTGGCTCATGTTCAGCTGATGTCGACCAGAATGCACTTAAGCCCAGAACTGCCACCTCTGCACCACCAGCAGACTAAAGATCTAACACCAAAGAAAGCACAAGAGGAACTGAGTCCAAATGCTCCACAGGCTGAATTCTGGATGTTCCAGCTCTTGTGAAAAAGCCCTTTGCAGTGAGAAGCTGACTGGTGTAGTTCCGAGAAACACAACTCATTAAAAACCACCCAACTGACCTCTGACAGCAGCAGATGAATGGCATGGAAGTCCGTTCTTTTCTGTAACCAATACTGCCATGGTCTTTTAGGAATTCATGTAGATCTGTTACTGGAAATCCACCTTGTTGGTATTTCTGAAAAGGAAAGTATTTCATTTACAACCCGTGAGAAGTTACTGGGCATGAAGTGTTCTTAAACTTCCTCTAGAGCACGATAGCCAAAACAAGACTATTTGGTTCATTTGTACAGTATCGCTGTAGGAAGCAAAAAATACAACTCCATCTTAGAAACACCAAATAGATTGCTTTGTTCCAACTGCATGTGACATAAAATTCATATTGCTTACAGATTCTCTTGCATTTTTTTTTCCCCAAAGCAAGTGATCTCAAGGGATGGATTCTCCCTCGTTCACATCAGCTGCTGTGTTTGCTGGACGTGCTCTGGGCTCATTTTCCCCAGGAACGCCAACGCAGCATTTGAAGGGCCCTAATGTGGATATTCAGCATTGCCATGCTGAAGAAATGCTCCACAAAACACTGGCTCAGCCCACGGGAAGTGCCACATGAAGTGCTCAGAGTGAAGAGGAACAGTAAAGCACTAGGTGAAACCACCAATAAACTCAGAAGCACAGTTAGTTAGGTAGTATTTTGAGCTGCTTCAAAAGTGGAGCTCTTGCTCAGTCTGGAAGAAAGAGTTACGGTACATGTCAGACCAGCCTTATTCTGCGGCCTGATGCTAAGACAAGAAAGGGATGAGAGCTAAAAAGCATGATCCTCAGTGCCTTCCCACTGGCTACTGCGGCTACTGGGAGCGTGAAGGTGAGACAGCACCAGAGGAGAAGAACAAGAAGGTAATTACTGAAAACTTCATTTCACGTTCAGCCAGTTCATACTGGAAATGTATAGTGCAGTTTGAACTCAAACGAGAAGCAATGGGTCTTTCAGAAGACATTTCCTTTCAACCACACATTTCCAAGCAGCACATTAAGGAAGCCTGGACACCTAAATGAGTTGAGAGTTACGTGCTTGGCCCTCGCCACTCTCCTGCCAAGAGAATGCTCTCTGAGATGTCAGCAAACCCTTCCTGACCTCGGCTTCTGGTCCTGCAAGAAATATTCTCTCCAAACAAGACTTATCTGGCTCTGTAACTATACTTAAAAGTTGAGTCTTCCCATTTGTCCTTTCTCTTCCTATTTATCCTTCCACTTCTCTTCAAGGCCAGGTTGGATGGGCCTTGGGCAGCCTGACTTAGTGGGATGTCCCTACCTATGGCAGGGGGGTTGGAACTAGACTTTAAGGTCCCTTCCAACCCTAACTATTCTATGATTCCTTCAATTCACTGTTAACTCTTTAAAGGCAGGTGAAGCAGCAGAAAATACAAAAAAGGGATACATGCCAAGGATGACTTTCTAAACCAATTATTGCTCAGTCACTTGGATGACTACCCAGCCACCCACCCACTCGCACCACAGCTTAAGCTAAAAGGTTTCAATAGTCTCATCAGTCATCATAACCAATGATGGTGTTGAGTGATTCACAGGGATGAATACAAAACAGATTAGGAGTGTGATGGGAGAAAAAAACATTTTACCTTTATTGTGTCATAGGAGTCAGTAATGAGGGCAATAAAAAGGCTGAGGATCATGTATATAAACAGACTAATGAAGGAGTACAGATACAACCGGCTGAACACCCACACCAGCGTGCTCTTCTGCTGGATTTGAGCAAATGTTGCGAACATATCGTCACCGTTGACCAAAGAAAACAGACACTCAGCCACCGTGTTCAGATCTTCAAACTAGAAAATAATGAGTACAGGATATTATTAGAATATGAAGGTCAAACATCCAGCAAATGGTTTCCCAATCAGCCGGGGAAAGTGAAAACTCTTATGAAACCATAAGTAATTTTTACTTATAACAGAAGAAAAAACTAACCCAGTCAATCAAAACCTATTGCATTTTCCTGTACGTCGAGAACAAAGCATACCTGTCACTAATAAAATCGTGTAGAAATATAATCTTGGTTAAGCATAATAAATTGACATCACAGATGAGAAGATTTATTGTCAAGAAATCCCAGAACGGTTTGGTTTGGAGGGGACTGTCCATCCAGTTCCAATTTGTAAGAACATACTGTTGTACAGGAACTGCTGGTCTAGTCTTACCTATGGCTTATATTTTTATCATTTTTATTTATTTTTAAAGCTAATACAAGACCCAGCAGCACATTATATGAGAAGGGGTGCACAGCACGGATAATTCTTGAGAAACCTGCAAGTTTTGATGCATGGGTACAGGGAGAAACCTCACCTATAAGACCCTGGCCTGGCATCCCACAAAATGCAGGATTCCTACGACAGCCAGAGAGAGGGAGTGGACAGAAAACAAAACCATATGTATTTCCATGTTTCTAAGCTAAGGCTTTCTTGCCAGGGACAGCAAAGGAAGCTGGAAAAACCTCACAAAGCCAGTCCTGGGCTCTGCCTGTGCTGTGTAGTGTCACACTGCCTTCCAGTGTCAGGAATAGGAAACCTCCACCCAACTGCAGCTGCTTGCCCAGACGTTGGTCTGCGATATTTAGCGAGAGGCAACATCTTCATAGATAAGCACATTAACGACTACAACTCCTTTTGCTTGGATAATTCATGTATTTGCTGCAGGGAAGCTACAACAACGTTCATGTTGTGCCTGTTATAAACAATTGAGCCACTAGTATGACTGTGGATCCCACAGCATCCTACGGAGAAATGTGTCATCATCAACTTCAAATACTTCCAGATTGAATATCTGCATTTCTTAAACAAGGGAATTATGTTATACTGGAGGAATCTGAGCTCTGGGGGTACAAGATGATGAAGCAAACACTGCAGCATATGTCTCTGTTACAACAGGTACTGTGTGCAACCAAAAATTGAGAATTTGTTACTGATTAATGGACATCTAGAATTTATCACAACAGGAATGTGCCTTTTTTCAAGCTGTCACATGAAGCATCTGCCAAGAAAAAAAACGAAACAAGATTTACAGGCTTTTTTTTCCTGTGTTTTGGAATATACAAAGCCTTCCTGCTGTACCCAGGTTTCAGACAAGACACAGCCTTAAGAAACCACACACAAACAAAACAAACAAGAACAACCCCACAATACACCCACACACAGGAAGCAAAGTAAATAAGACAAGCATTCATCCATGCCTTTATGAGTCAAGATTTAGGAGCTGAAGTCACGAGGCACAGGAAAGACTTGGAAAAATCAAAGCCAGAGTTAAGAAGATTCCCAGAAATAGGACATTAGAAAAAATTTCTTCACTGAAAGAGCGGTCAAGCACAGGCTGCCCAGGGCTGTGGTGGAGTCTCCATCGCTGGAGAGGTTCAACAAGTGTGTAGATGGGGCACTCTGCAACATGGTTTAGTAGGCATGGGGGTGTTGGGCTGACAGCTGGACTGGGTGATCTTAGAGGTCTTTTCCAAGCTCAACGATTCTATGATTCTATGAAGAGCTAACGGTGAACTAGTGCCTCTTCAACCCAAACGAACAGGGATTGCCAGAAGAGGGCGAAAGAGGCCATAGACCAATGCCCCTCTGGTCCCCGGGCAGACGTTGCCTGGATGAGCTCATCCCAAACACAGCTCTGTGTCTGAAACCACATTGAGGTCAAACACCCAGTGAAAGCAAAAATACAGTTATTTTGTTAAACAGAGGAGGCGGCAGGAGGTACAGATGGAAGGAGAAACATTCCTGTGTTCCACAAAGGTGATCAGAGGGCTGGTGCACCTATCATCCAAGGACGGGTTGAGAGAGTTGGGGTTGTTCAGCCTGGGCAAGAGGGTGCAGGATGGGAGAAGAGGGAACAGTTTTCAGCTGAAAAAGGAGAAATTGAGATGAGATCTTAGGCAGAAATATTTTCCTGTGAGGGTGGGGAGGCCCTGGCCCAGGGTGTCCAGAGATGTAATCCCTAGAGGTGTTCAAGGCCAGGTTGGATGGGACTTGGAGCCCCCTGATCCAGTGGGAGGTGTCCCTGCCCATGGCAGGGGGTGGAACTGGGTGGGCTTTGAGGTCCCTTCCAACCCAACCCATTCTATGATTCTGTGATTCATGTCAAAGCTTTTCAACACAAACATGAAGACTTATTTCTATTCTAACTAGGAACCATACACACACAGACACACGCATATCATTAGACCGGAAAAGGAGCATGTACCTTTTCATGATAAGGTCCCAGGACAATCCAACCACAGAAAGTATAGCCAAGATAAATCATCCCAGCACAACAGCAAAACCTCAGCACTTTGGGCAATGATGCCTGCATAGTTAAAATGAGCACCTGTGTGTCAGGGTAGAAGAAAGAAGAAGGGGAAAAAGTCACAAGTTAGAGATAGCTGAGTAAAAGTGACAAATATATGTTTTAATCATTGAATATCTGATTCCTGTCTTACGTTGTAGGTTTGAAAATATCCCAGGTATCTGATGACTCCGACCCAGACAAACAAAGTTGATGTTCCAAGTAAAATGCTGCAGACATCATAACTCGTGAGGTTCTGAGGGATTCAAACAGAGCAGACGTTCAAGTTAAAGCAGTCGGTATATCAGCTTGACAGCTATTCAAGTGCCAGCAGTTCAAACAAACCAAGCAGAGCAGTCCAATACTGAAAGGCTGTTGCTACATCACAAAAACCAGACCGGAGTGAACCGCAGTTATTTAGTGAGATCACCCTAATGCAACAGCGTTGCAAATGAATACATAGCTGCATTGATATTGTAGCTTTGCATGAAGAAGAAAAGCCTTTACCTTGTTTATGATGCCGTTTAACTATTAGATTGGATATCTCCAAGATTTTGTTTAAAAAAAGGTAAATATATACTATTGCTGGGCAAACCCCCTCTCATTTGCTTTTTAGTAAAACACAAGCCATAATTTAAATGAAAAGTGAGCCCTTTCCACATAATGCACATTTACATTTCTGAACAGACTGTAAGCTATTTGGAGCCTGAACATCATTTTCACTACCAGTGAGGTTTATAACCAATTCTATTTTTATTTTACTTTAGGAGGATGAGAGGAAATGACCTCAAGTTGCACCAGGGCAGGTTTAAAGTGGATATTAGGAAAAATACCTTTACCGAAAGAGTGGTGAAGCTGTGGCAGAGGCTGCCCAGGGCGGTGGTGGGGTCTCCAACCCTGGAGAGGTTCACAAAATGTGCAGATGTGGCACTTCAGGACATGGTTTAGTGGGCATGTTGGTATTGTATTGATGGTTGGACTTGATGATCTTAGAATTCTTTTCCAACCTTAACGATTCTAAAGCTGGAGCTGGTTGCATTAAGCACGAGCTGCCTATCTAGCTTCAGATCTCCCACCCTGATCCCCCTCCTCACCATGCAGCTGGAGGTTCTCAAGTGCTTCCCCTCTGAAGGCCACTCTGGGCATCTGCCCTTTGAGCCTTAGTACACACAAAGCAGGAGCAACCCGCTTATCTACTTTGTTTTTCCCAGAATACAAAGTTTTGTGAACACATGAATTGTTGACATACAGATCTACTGAAGAAAAAAACAAACAACCAAAGGAAAACACCACCAAAAAAACTCTGAAGAGCTGCCAACTGGACAAAACACATTGATTTCAGCAAGCCCAGACTGGGAAGTCAAGGACTAGTGGGTAACATTGTGCCTGCAGTTTGGAAAGACCACGAAAGCAAGCTGTAACAGCCACATTTCCAGTCTCACAAGCCACTGGGACCTCTGCTTTATCCAGGGGATAAGCCTTGGTTTTCCTGTACCATATATACTACTACTTCATGCAGAAATAGCACAACCTAAGTTGGTTTCTTTTTGTTAGAAACTGCCTGCTCACAGGTCCTATCCCAGGAATTAGGGGACTTAGTACTGTGGAAATATGGTGTTTAAATGGCTTACGTGGTCTCACTGAAAGACTGCAGGGAAAGGGGCTGAAACCAGTTATCAAACAAGCACTAGGAAATTAAGAAATAAGAACTAGCAAAAGCAAACAAGACAATAATTGAGGATGAAAGCTCACTTTCCTTTGTCCCTAAGTTAAAACATGTGGTTGTAAAAAGACCAGTGTTTTATCTGAAGTATGAAACTCTCACCTTGGCTTTTATTTCCATTTTCAGGATTGACCCAATGATTGTCATCACATCACTGATGATTACCAGGACATACCATCCATTTATGAACTCCAGGCGATCAGCATGACAGACGCGACGCTTATATTTCTCCAAGAAGAAGTTCACAAATCTCTATTGGCAAGCATTTAGAGATTTAGTTACAGGTCACCTCAGATGAAAAACAGATGCCTCAGTAGTAAAGCAATGCTCAAGCTTCACCTATCCCCTCTTCCTAAAGTATTTGCTGGAATAAAGCTTAAAACTCATTCTGTATAGCAACAGAAATAGATAGGAAAAACATTAACATTGGTTTAGGCCAGCAAAAAACAACTTTCCATTCTGACTTCATAACCAATTCCCACTAGCCTAACCATGGCTCGTTATCCTCTCACAAAGGTTTCGATTCATCTCCAACAGAGCAAGGCCACGCAACTAAGACTGAAAAAAGAGAATTAACAACTCAAATACAACTATAAGGGAAGAGCTGCCATTTTCAATAGAGCAAACAATATCATTTCCCACAACTAACACTGCCTATCTGCTTTCACTTGCCCTTTTTCCTTATGACTAAACGTTGATGCCCCTATTTCTGACAGCAGTTTGACAGCACCTTTGCTGAATTGTGTCCTCTTCACCCTTCTCTTGCTTACAAGCTACAAGAAGGATACACCGAACAAGATAAAACAAGCATCTGTGCTTTCATATCCTGCCTATCCTGAACTCTTCTCCCAACTCCCATAAGCTTGCAAAGTTTGCATCAATTAATGGTTATGATGGCACATCTCAGGACCCAGCTTGCATTTCCACATTAGTATTCGGACCAGAAGAGCCAAGTCTGCTTACACGAAGCTCTGCAAGCAGCTTAAGATGAAGTCAGACACAACTGGTCTCAGCCTGCAAAGGAAGGTTAGTGGGGAAGAAGGTGACAGCAGATCATGATCAGGAATCGCAGAGGGATGAGGAGGAAAGAACTGAAAAAGGGGCAGTTCCAGCTCCAGAAAGACCAAAAAACTCAGCCAGAGTTACATGCTATGCTTTGCATTTGCATACAACTGTCTTTGAGAGAGGTTTATTAAAGCATTAATTTGTGACAAGACTTCTATGGGAATTCTACTCTGAAGCCAGGGAAGAAAGAATTCGTGCTTTGAAGGTGCAGGATGTGTTGGCTGCTAGCAGCACAAAGACTAAGAAGGGGTTTGTTTTGCATAAAATCCAGGAAAAAAGTCTCCTTTTGCCCTTGAGAGATACAACAACATACTTTTTATTACAGCAGTGCACAAACAGAAGTAAAAAGTAAGTCAGATAGCAACTGTTCAGACACCAACACGTCCTTTCTAGAGACAAAGATATAGGAAGAGCGCAACATTCTGCAACAGAAACACTACCCGATATTTCAGAATAAATCATTTAACAAGACAAAGACAAAATAAGCATTGGGATTGTGAGCACTGCACTTACTTTTTGTAGTCTCAAGGCAAGAACAATGGATCGTGTGCAGAGGATGAGAGAAGCCACACAACTTAAAATGACGAATCCATCAAAGACTAGAATGTACTGAGTGTTTTTCTGAAGAACTGTGAAGAGTCAAAGAAAGGCAGAGCAGTCAGTCCTTTCATATCTCTCAGCACATGTCATATTTGCATTTAAAATCTCTCAAACCATAAAGAGAACGGTTACAAGAAATATTCTTTCTGCAGCTATGGAGATTAGGCCAAAAGAGTGAAAAGCACGTTCCAGTTCTTAAAAACAAAACCAAAAATGGGCATGCTAATACAGGAGTCCCCTTTTTGCACCAAGTTCATGGGTCCATTTGTACTTCCAACAGTGTGACAAGTAACCACTGTAAAAAACAAATGCACTTTATCCCATACCAACTTCATTAAGTTAAAACCAAACAAAAAATCCCACCTGATTTCTCATTCCACAACCTGCAATCAGAAACTTGCGTGACTTTCGGTAGTGTGTTCTTTTCATCTACAGGTTTACAAGCCATGATGTGAACCCAAATCAGATATTTTCCTTGGCTTATGCATCAACATATGAAGAGGAATGGGGAATGTCTTGCTGGACAGAGTGCTACAGAGCAGGGGAGTGACAGGAGGAGATGTGTAATACTGCCATCATGCAAACACATGGGCATCATACTCACCAGAGCCAAATACGTGCCAGTCTTTACATTCTTGAATATCAGTGTCACTATCAAAATAGATTTTGATTTTTCCACTATGGGCTCTATTGTTGAAAGTTATCTGGAAACAGAGGAGTAGATCATAAATAAGACTAAAGAAATTTCCTTCCATAAAGGAAAAACCCTTAGTCAATGCTTTGACATAACATGAATTAATATTTGTTGGTCAGGTGAGCTTTAAGAAAAATGTCACCATAAGTGTCGGTGTAGACGTAATTTGGGAATCACAGAATAGTTGGATTAAAGCCCATCGAGTTTCACCCCCTGCCATGGGCAGGGATACCTCCCACTGGATCAAATTGCTCCAAGCCCCATCCAACCTGGCCTTGAACACCACCAGGGATGGGACAGCCACCACTGCTCTGGGCAACCTGGGCCAGGGCCTCCCCACCTTCATCCTTAAAAATTTCTTCCTAAACTTCACGTACAGCATAAAGAGCAGTATTCCAAGAAGCCAGACTTCAAATTTCACCTTTAGAACAATAGCAATTACTGATCTTCTCAGATATGAAGTTACCAGCTGGAAAATGATATAAAATATCATCATCCCTATTTCAGCAACCTTGGGAAGGAGGGGTAAGGCCCAGAACATGTTTGACTGCTTTCTTCTGGCAACCTAAATATAAGGATGATGACCAGCCCTTAGCTGAAGCTCTAGTTCCACATACAGCGTTGGGAGTGCCATATCCCGTACTCACAGTATTTTGAAACGCATAGCAGTCAGGCAGTTCACGGGCATGGATTGTCTGGAGAGCGATGCCTTTCAGCTTGAAGGAGATTTCAACCTGTATAAGTCTGAAGGTTTTAAAAAGTGTATAAATACATGTATAAAAGCACACAAAAATACACATACACAAAGCAAGGAAACTGCACCACTCTGAAAACACCACAGTCATGAAAGGACAAGTTAAAAACAAAAAAAATCCCCTCTTCCCACTGCTTTACCTGTAAAATTCAAGATTGAAAAAAGACGAGTTCAGCTTCAGTTCAGCCTTCTTACCAGCTAGCTCCTGCGGCTTAAAAAAGATACATTCTGGAAGGAGAAGAGGAAAAGCTGTAATCTTAAAAATTTCATATAGAAAGCAACATAAAAAAAAGCGATAATCAGCCTGAACGGCAATTCCTAAATAAGCACAAGGTTAGTTTTGAGCAAATGTAATCATAGAGAGCCCCAGCTAGTGGGATCAGAAGTAGGTTCATGTAGTAAATCTTCAGAGGCTACCAGCAAGGAGCCAGCTCTGCGAGGTGGTAAGGACATCCACCCACTGAAGGTACAGACTGAACACCATCCAGAATTCTCTGTTTGAACTTCCTGCGAGGGGCGCACAGACAGCAAAAAAGCCCCATACCCCTCAAAAAAAAAACCCAAACCACAAACACACAGCCCACTAATGACAGCAGTTGAAACAAGCTTCCCATAGGCTGCACCGTTGCCATTTCCGGCACTAAAAACCAAGAGGGAAACAGAATCATAGAACAGGTTGGATTGGAAGGGACCTCAAAGCCCATCCAGTCCCACCCCCTGCCATGGGCAGGGACACCTCCCACTGGATCAGGGGCTCCAAGCCCCATCCAACCTGGCCTGGAACCCCTCCAGGGATGGGGCAGCCACCACTGCTCTGGGCAACCTGGGCCAGGGTCTCCCCACCCTCATAGCAAAACATTTCTTCCTAAGATCTCACCTCAATCTCCCCTCTTTCAGCTGAAACCCATTCTCCCTTGTCCTATCCCTGCACTCCCTGATCCAGAGCCCCTCCCCAGCTTTCCTGGAGGCCCTTTCAGCACTGGAAGCTGCTCTAAGGTCTCCATAGAGCCTTCTCTTCTCCAGGCTGAAGGACCCCAACTCTCTCAGAAGCACGTTAACACTCCTATGATCACCACACAAAAAGCCATTGGTTTTAAACTTTACTGATTCGGCATTAGAATGCAAACACTCCACAGCAAAATGTTTTTACTACACCACCACCATACCTGTTTCAGTAGAAACATCTATGTTCAGCGTATCGTTGGCAGGAAGCATTGTGCCTTTCTTGTACTGTTGTTTACAGATTTTTAAACCTGATCCTTCATGGTCATAACCGAGCGTCCCCAGAGATATGTTCTTTAATTGCTTGTACTAGTTTAAAAACAAAACAGAAGCAAAGTTAGAGAGAGTTGTCTTATTTACATTGGATAGTAACAATTGCACCCTCAAAGTTGTGTATCAATGCAGCTTTTTACACTAAAAAACAATTTCTACATTCACATAAAGCCTGTAAATGGAGAGCAGATCTCTCATGGGAAGCTAAGATTGCTGCTGGCCACTAATTAGTAGTGACTGGCATCCCAGTGGCACGGTGACTGGGAGCCCTGTCCCTTCTGGCTATGCTTACCCACGTGCCAGACAGGAAGCCAGCACAGGTTTTAATTAGCTGCCTGGCAGCATTGCTATTAATCACCCCCACTCCAGGGATATCTTAGGGATTTATCTCTTGAAGGTGTTAGTTTCCACACCACTTTATTACTCTGCATACAATCTGAGACTTATCTACCAAATCCACCCCAAGAGTAAAACGAAAGCTGCTTCCTGTGTGACTGCAGAAGAGCGAAGCCACGCGTTCGCTACACAACCAGCAACCAAAGAATGCCCACAGGGCTTGGGCAACTGCCAAAACCAATCCGCCTGCTTTACACAAGCACAGGAACAACTGAAAACATGCCTGCGAGGAAGGCAATTTCTTCTTCACTTACTCTAAACACAGCACAAGTCACCTTCTTCATGGCAGGGGGTGGAAGTGGATGGGCTTTAAGGTCCCTTCCAACCCAACCCATTCTACGGTTCATACGTTACAATATAATTGCAAACAAGGACTAGAATTGGAAGTGAATAAAACTATGCTAAACCAAGCACTGTCCACACATGGATCAGCCCTGACACCGCCAAATAAGTCCCCTGAATTGCCTTCCACACATCCTCAGCAACAATGATAGAACCTGAAGGAATGGCAGGAAGATGCGCAGGGGGAGGGTTAGGATAGACATTAGGAAAAGGTTCTTCACCCAGGGGGTGGTGGAGCACTGGAACCGCTCCCCAGGGAAGCAGTCACAACACCAAACCTGACTATATTCCAGAAGCATTTGGCCAGTGCCCTCAGAAATGGCGTGAATGCTGGGGTTGTTCTGAGCAGGGACAGGAGTTGGACTTGATAATCCTTGTGGGTTCCTTCTGACTCGGGACATTATGATTGTATGAGTGGTCGGTAGCAACCACATGCTCCACATCCAAAAACTGTAGCAGGAACCACCACGTTTCCACCCAAAGCTCTGCCTCACAGTGCTGCTTCGACTCCTCACAGCTGAGCTAGCAACAGGTTTGACAGCCTGGGAGAAAAGCACGGCCGCCGCGCCCTGTCAGAGCGCTGTCTTTAAATGAAGTAAGGAAGTCAAGTCTGACTAAGGCAGGTCAAGTGAGAAGAGGAGGCTGAGGGGAGACCTTATTACTCTCTACAACTACCTGAAAGGAGGTTGTGGAGAGGAGGGAGCTGGCCTCTTCTTCCAAGTGACAGGGGACAGGACTAGAGGGAATGGCCTGAAGCTCCGTCAGGGGAGGTTCAGGTTGGATATCAGAAAAAAATTCTTCACAGTAAGAGTCATTGGGTACTGGAACAGGCTGCCCAGGGAGGTGGTCGAGTCGCCTTCCCTGGAGGTGTTTAAGGAACGGGTGGATGAAGTACTTAGGGACATGGTTTAGGGAGTGTTAGGAACGGTTGGACTCGATGATCCAATGGGTCCTTTCCAACCTTGTGATTCTGTGATTATGTGATTCTGTGAAGTGAGTGGAAACAGTAGTTAGTCACAACTCCACATCCCTCTGAGGACATCTCCAGACCACTGCATCTGACAGCTGGTGCTCTGCCCACGTGTGCTTTCAGGCTCTGCCCTCCTGACAGCCTAACATGTGGCTCCGGGTTGCTCACATACCACTTTCAAACAACACTACGGAAGAGGAAAAGCAAAATTCCCATTTACACTTTTCTAAGTGGCCTCAGACCCAGCAGCCAGAAGAAAATCCTGGTCCTCCAGGCTCTGCTGCAGACAAGGCACAAGCATAACAACTCTGCACGGCTTCTTCATAACAGAAGCTTCCAAATTAGACCCAGGAAGGGAGTAAGGAAAATGTGAAAGAAAAAAAGTGAAAACAAAGTGAAAATATCACAGTAGCCCATTATACGTGGCCTAAAATTCTACTGTTGTAACTCCAGTTTTGCTGTGCGCTATTACCATCTTCTGTAATGTCACACCCTTCTGCTTGCCCCATTCCTGCAACCCCCAACCACACATTCCAAAATACAACCTCCCACCCACCCCCAGCAAAAGCTATGGCTTCTAGGTGCCCATCTTAAAACAAAAAAGCAAAGCTTAGGAGCCAGCTGGCTTGTCTCTTCCTAGAAGGCATCCTTCAAAACCAAACATGCATCCCCCTCCAAAAAAATACCCAAACAAACAGCACTAGGCATAATATTCGCCTGGAGGCACACTTTAAGGCTTACACACAGTAAAAATCACCGGAGGAACACCACAGAACACTAAAGAACCCGCTTACACAAGGTTAAAATCTCCTTAAAGGCTATATCTACATTTATAAAACACAGACATGAAGTGACCTTTTTCTGATGCCTGTATCACACATTGGCTCATTCTTGAGGATATAAAGCTATTATTTCTCTACTGTCTTCTATCTGGATTTCACCTCAGCCTTAGTGCCTACAAGAGAAGGAAAGGGAGACAAAGCAAGCAAGGAAGGAAAAAAAAAAAAAAAGCAGCACAGTTTATAGCAGAAATAGTGGCAATATTGAAAGTTCAAAGGAAGACTGAGAAAACTGCTTCCAAACTCATTTAACATACCAGGAGTGAAAGCCTTGGCCTCGTCCAGCACAGCAGAGGGAGCACCTTTATCTGTTGCTGGCTCTGCTGTAGCTTAAAGGAAGTGGCCAAGAAGCATCAAGCCGCTACCCAAGTTGGAAAAGGAGGTGCGGCCTTTGCACCCCTGTGACTGCTGGGCATAACGGAGAGGAGCAGCAAAATCGCTTTAAACCGAGTGCCAGAGCTCACATCCCAAGGTCAGAAAAAATGAAAGGAGGTTTAAAACCACTTTCCATTCATCCCATGTGAATTGTTTCGGGTTCAGTTATCCCCAAACACAAGAGATGTTTCATCTTCCGCACAGACTCTTTCATCTCATGATTCCTAAATGTATTAATATTAAATGGAAATATATTTACTGAATTTTCATCCTAGATTTATTCCTCCCAGGATTGTAAAGAGACTATTCTTTAAAATATTACCCCTAACAAGGATGAGTACCCCTACATTCCTGGAAGTACCATATTCCCCATTTCCAGGCCTCTGGACTCACTACAAAGCTGCGATTCAGCATAGCCATAAGCACAAATATTTTGAATACCACGCATAGGTATATTCAGGCCCGTAGCTCTTCAAAGAAAGACCTTAAACAAAGGTTCCAGTTCATGCAAGATGACCGATTTTCAAGCTTTCTGGATTTCTGTACTATGCACTACGTAAAGTATTGTATTTAGACTCATTTCCAGCAGAAAAAAATGCAGTCATCTGCACACAAAATACAGGATATCCCACCTAGGCTGATTTGCTGAAATATCAGAACGAAAATATAAGAATGGTGACAGAAAACCAGACCTTTAGTAGAAGTTTAAAACTTAAGTAGAAGTTAAAGCTTAAAGCTTAAGTAGATGTTAAGTTTAAAGCTTCACAGAAGTTAAAGCTTCAGTGTCAACACTGTTCATTATAAACACACACACACTTACCTGATTAATAACATAAAAAATGCTATCATAAGCATCCTGTTGTGTGTATATACTGCAGCTGTAGTCATCTTCATCAACTCCAGAATAGCCTTTCAGGAATAGGTGTTTAAAAGCAATGGTGTTTTCCTCTTTGAATGAGACCACCAACTGGTTACTCAACCCAAAAAAAATAAGCTGTCAAGAGAAGGGAAAAAAAAACCAAATTTGGATTGTAAACACTGGTCAAGCAGCAACATTTTGGACACAGTTTTGAATAGAATAAATAAAGATCAGAAAGGTGCCTGTTGCTGTAACCCTGCTACAAGAGAAGCAAAGAATCTGTGAACTCATGCCATAAGACTACTAGGGTCAAGGGTACCACAGGCAGAGTAGGAGAAACAGAAATCAAAGTCTTCCATCGATTTTAAAACTTGCAGTGGAGCAACTAAACGGACAATTGGATCGCTATCACCGCTCACACACCCCGGACCAACAACTCAGACTTGAATTTGCCAAAACTCGTGCTGAGGATGCAAACGGCAGAAGAGCTAACCTACAAGCACAGCCTGCTACCCTAGAAATGCCCTGCTTTGCTACAGGACAAGATCCTGAGTCATCTTCCTCCCTCTGGCATGGCATGGGATTAGAGTAAACCCATATGGGACGCCAGAGCAACAAAAAGCATCATCTACCGAACCCAGGTGCTGGTTAAAGAGGTGATAAGAAGCAGCAGCAGAGAGCGGAGTGGGTGTGCTGGTCTCTTCTCCCAAGTAACAAGTGATAGAACAAGAGGAAACAGCCCCAAGCTGTGTCAGGGATGGTTTTGATTGGATGTTGGAAAAGGAGCCACTGAAAGAGTAGTGAAACATTGGACCAGGCAGTGGTGGAATCTCCCTGGAAGCATCCAAAAAGCGTGTAGAGGTGGCACTTGGGGATGTGGTTTAGCCAGCACAGTGGTGTTGGGCTGACGGTTGGACTGGATGAGAGCTTAGAGGTCTTTTCCAACCTTAGTGACTCTATGATTTGTGTTGTCCTACCATATTGTTGCTCCCATTCCCACCACCACCAAGAAAAACACATAAACAGAGTCTAGAAACTGAAAAAATCAAGCAACAAGAGTTCCTTCACAGGCAGTGCAGCAGGAGGCTACCCAAGCCCCAAACACCTAACTCTTCATCCAAGGTTTAAACTGCTTACTGACAGCAAATGTGAAACTGTCTCATTACCGCATCAAGTTTCCAAGCCCCACAGAAACTTGCAGGAGTAAGAAAGAGAAACTGCAAGCAAAAGAACTGTGAACTTAGAAATCCCCCTAAACAAACATGCAGGCTCCACTAATATCCAAATTCTATCATTAAGAACAATGTCACACTGGAAAGCACACCTATTTTTTTCCCCTTCAGTGGAATACATTATCTTTTGTCCTGGACAGTAATTGCTCAGCTCCAGGCCAGGGCAAAAGAATGCATTCAGCAAGGCTATTTAGTGTGAGGCTGTTTGGTTGTACATCAAAGAAACAGCCAGGACAGAGAAACGGGGATGTCTGCTCTGTCAGGTATGTCCAGTCATCAGATCAAGAACTGCATCTTCATACTTTCAGCCAAGTTTTAAATCAACTAGAATCACAGAACGCTTTGGGTTGGAAGGGACCTTAAAGCCTATCCAGTTCAACTCCTGTACAGGAGTAAGGCCATCTTTAACTCAATCAGGTTGCTCAGAGCCCCATCCAATCTGGCCTTGAATGTTTCCAGAGATAGGGTCTCCACTACCTTCCCGGGCAACCTGGGCCAGTGCCTTACCACCCTCAGCATAAAGAATTTCTTCCTTATACTCAGTCTAAACCTCCCTTCCCTTAGTTTAAAACCATTACTCTTCATCCTGTCACAGCAAGCCTTGCTAAAGGTCTGTCCGCAGCTTTCACGGAACCCTTTCAGCACTGGAAGCTGCTCTAAAGTCTCCCTGCAGCCTTCTGTTCTCCAGACTGGACACCCCAGCTCTCTCAGCCTGATCTTTGGCTGATCACTCTAGTTAGTGACTCTAAAAAAATCAGGGATCTCCCAGCTGCTGTATAGAGAAATAAAACACAGCAGGGTTTCCTCAGGGGCCTCCCATGGGGATTTTGGCACAGTGTTGGACTAAAAACTTACTCCCCATGCTGGGACAGAAACCTCTTCTTGTTTTTCAGTCAGGCACAGACACCCCAGCTGCTGCAAAACTCTGAAACAGCCACAAGTGCCGTGACTAAGAGGCTGGTACCAGGCAGAAGCAGCTGGGAGGAGGCTTAACTTATTCCTCAGTTGTCCTTCAAGGGTCTTGCCCTCACTCTGAAATAGAGAAACGCTTGTTGAACTTGCCCATTTACTATCAGCTCACATTTGAGACTTCTCCACTGAGAAGCAATTTATTTTCCTTCAGAAACTCTGTTTTCCTTTCCTTGCCAACGACCCGCCTGGCATCCGAGCAAGAACCAAGGCTGACAAGAAAAATCTCAAGCAGAAAGCCAGAAAATCTGGTGGCCTATGAAAGCCAAGCAGCAGAGCACCTCCTCTGCTCATGAAGGACAGCAGGAGACTGGGACAGCACACAGGAAAAACTACACCTTCAGTGAATGCCCCAGGAATTTAAGTCAGTAGGTTAGGACAGACTGAAGGCGCTGAACCTTCCCAGAGCCATGTGAAGCTGTGTTTTGGCTCCTTGCTTACAGGCAAAGGTTACTGCCCTGCCTTCGAAGCGAGTGCTTCGATGTGATAACCCACATCTGAGGTGCAGCTGCCAGTAAAGATGGGGCAACACATCCTCTCTGCTTACACTGTGCTCACACCACTCACCTTCTCTTCCTCCCCCCAATGCTTTAATACGCTCTGCGTTCTTATCAGGTAGCAATTGTCCCAGGACTAGTGAAAACAGCCTATTTTGGCGAGTCTTGCCCAGACAGACCAGCTGCTGCACCCCGCTCCCGCCTGCCGACAGAGTTCCACGAGGACTCCCAACAGCGCATGGCAGCAGCGGGGCCAGAGAACCCACTGCATCATTCCAGTGAGAAGATGAAGGGCATGAGTGATCAATAAAACACGGGAGACGTAAGCCAGGGTTACGCTTCATGCAAACGGGCAAGTCAAACACAACCTTGGAATCCTGCAACTCAGCACGCTTTTAGGAGCTGTGTATTTAGCGGTAGGTGCAAAGTGTCAGATGTCAGAGTGTGGCATTTCAAAGGTCCACAAAATGCGTTCTATTCATACACATGTCCTGTTTCACTTCCCACAACTTCCAGTCACCATTTCTTAGTGCAGTGGAAATTCATCAGCTACATTGTGATCACAGGATCATGGAATGGTTTGGGTCGGAAGGGATCTCAAAGCCCATCCAGTTCCACCCCTGCCATGGACAGGGACACCTCCCACTGGATCAGGGGCTCCAAGCCCCATCCAACCTGGCCTGGAACCCCTCCAGGGATGGGGCAGCCACCGCTGCTCTGGGCACCCTGGGCCAGGGCCTCCCCACCCTCACAGGGAAACATTTCTTCCCAAGATCTCATCTCAATCTCACCTTTCAGCTGAAAGCCGTTTTCCCTCATCCTATTCCTGCACTGCCTGATCCAGAGCCCCTCCCCAGCTTTCCTGGAGCCCCTTTCAGCTCTGGAAGCTACTCTAAGGTCTCCCTGGTGCCTTCTCCAGGCTGAAGAACCCCAACTCTCAGCCTATTCTTGTATAGGAGGTGCTCCAGCCCCTGGATCATCTCCATAGCCTTCTCTGGACCAGAGCAGTTTAAAAACAACCCTTTTTGCCTCAACTCATCTAGGTACCCGACTGTTTGAAATGCAGCATCTGATGACAGAAGCAAGGGGCACATCTGATTCCTGCAGCCCAGACATCCCCATCGTCACCAGAAACTATACCATTTTCACATTGAATGTCTACATTTCGAGTTACTCACTAGATTCCAAGAAATATCACTTTTGAAATATCACATTCTGAAATACCACTTTTGAATATCACTTCTGAAACTACAAACCACGAAGGCAAAAGGAAGCAGAACAGAGCAGGACTGTGACAGCAAGCCAAAAGACAGCACTGGATTCAGTGCAACGGGCAATTTGCTTGAAATAGTTATCTTAAAACCAGCAAAATACTTGGTCAAATATTGCTGCAAAATCTCCAGGAAGCCTTTGTCCTCGAGTTTAAGTTCTCCTGCCCCCTCCATACACCCTTCGACGTTTCTGGGCTGAAGCAGGGTGTTCAAGTCAATAACAAATGCCCAGGGGTGGCAACGGCCCAGAACCACAGCCCTGCTTCTCCCGTACATCACTGACTCGCTTTAAAATAAAACCAGAGGAAGGATTACCTGTGTAGTAACCATCAGTATCTTCAGAATCTGCAAAGCCAGTTTCCACGGTATCTGACGTCTTGCTCTGTATTTTTCACATGGGTTCATGAAGTAAAACTTCAAATCTTCTTTCAGAGCCGTCTCTTTTAGATCCAAATCGGACTGAGCCATCCTATTCCTGCCACAAATAACACCTTAATTAGAAACCAACAGAACGCTTTGGCAGAGAACTTCCTCAGCTTGCAGCATCGCCTCAGAGCCCCACAGGACAGAAAAGCTCTCTAACAGTTTTCTGTTTGTTTTACAGCAAAATGCGAGAAGTATTTCGCTACGATCACATCATTAAAAATCATTCAACCACATTAGATCATCAAAACACAATGTTTACACAACTATTTCTCAGGAAATAGGCATCTAATAAGAGGATCTATACGAGTAATGGCGAGTCTTCGCTTCTCCCTTCCTAAATATGTGAAATAGAGAGGCCACTGTGAACACGTCTCTCTGAATAACCCACATTCTACCGCCAGAAAAAGGTGTCTTAAAGACTAAACAAGCAAAGCAGGCTTCACAGCACGCTTCTGTTACGAACACACAGCCGTAAGGGTGAAACTCGTAGGCATTTATTTACTCAAATACCTGGGCATGTAAAAATCAGAGGACCAAGCATAGAGGACTGTTGTTTTAGGTGTCTTAAATCACTCCAACTTTCTCCCTCTTAACAGACTCGGACATTGAAACTTTCCCCTTCTCCTAACCTTTTTAATCCTGTTTTCCCTTACTGTAATTGTCAGAGCTTTCCTACTTCACACAAAAATCAGAACCAAATTTGTCATGTTTTTCCTCCCTCCATGTGTTAAGTTCAAGCGATCGCATCTTAAGCTGCCTTCATATACCGATTATCAGCACCATTAACCACCTAGAAACTTACTCCCTGTGTTCCGAGTTTTATAAAGGATAACACTTTCCCTCTAAGTTAAAACCAAAAGCATCAATTCCAAGCTTTCAGATACACTCTTTTGTCCTCATCTGTCTGAAGTGTCAGGTATTTAAGCCTAAACTGCAGACTGCAAAACACATTTGATTTGCCAGAACCAGTTATCTCACAAGAGGAGAAACAAGAGTTAAAAACCCCAGCAGAGTCAACACTGTGGTGTCTCCCCATGAGAGGAAGTGAAAAAAAAACCCAAACAAAAAATATCTATTTTAACCTTAGAAGCTGAAAGGTTATATTTATTACACAGCCTGAAATCAGTCGTTCATGGAGATGATGTGAGATACTGGGTTTGGTTTTAAGACAGGAAAACCACAGGAAAGTGTTTAAGAAAAAGAAACGGTGGAGTTCATCCCTATTTAAAGTCAGAATAAAAACATGCTGGACTAGTTTTAATGACGTTTGAAGTATAAAAGCTTTGAAAAATTAAACACATCTGACAGAAAATTATGTGATAATTAGAGCCGTGAGTATTGTTTAAGGAAATAGGTACGTGCACCCTTCAGTCCTGCACTGACACCCAAAGACATCGCTGCTCCGGCACCAGCTTCTCGGGAGCGAGCATCATCGTGGGTACAGGATGAACAAGACCTGATCCAAAGTAAAAGTCACAAGGGAAGGTGCGAAAAAGAAGAGCAGGTTGAAGCTGGATCTGGATGAGATTTCAGGCATGAAGCTGTGACCTAAGCAGCTCCCCAAGAACTCAGCAAAATCCTCCCCTAAGCTTCCAGTAAAAGTGCATCAGAAGCGACAGATCTTAAAAATCAAACAGCAAATTTTATAACAATACTGTTTCCTTTGATATTTAAATACACAACCACAGAAGACATCGTGTCTTTCAAGCCCTTACAGCTATGCTAAAATCTTGATGCTGACTAATACCAATACTTTCGCTTTTACACTACCCCTCACTTAACTCCACTGGTGAGGGATTATTCTCACTGATGCGTTTTGTTTCTCATATTAATAAGCTGTAGAAATCAAGAGCAGGAAAATCAGCCAAGGAAAGCAATGTAGTTTTTCACTTTAAGAGACAAGATTCAAGCCTGTATCACCGTTTGGCTTTGTCTTCCAATAAAGAACCAGCATTCTCTGGTGCAGTATTTAAGAAACAAGAAGTAAAATATGCCAATTGTTTTCTAATTCGTTTCTAGGACAGATTCAAACACGCAAATAAACTTCATTAAATCTGCAGAACCAGAACCTTCAACCAAAGCATTAAAGCTCCAAGTGTTTAACAGCAACTTAAAAGTCTTTAAAACAAACCAGCGAGTTCTACCAAATGCTTATTAGCCTAATAATCTAAAAATAATCCAAATAAAGCACCTGCTCAAGACAGTGCAATAGAACCATTCAATTCAGACACGGTATTGTAATTAACACCTCTCCATAGGCTTCTGTAATACGTTTTGCAAAGCACTGATACAAGCAAGTTTTGTTAATGAAGACTAATTCAAATATCTTTAAACATGCATAGTAAAGCGTCATTAAGTGTTGTGTGTCACAAATAAGCGTAGTTAACAATTCCATTCCAAAAGCTGCATTACCCCAGCCACCAGTGCAATGCTGTATCCGTTAGGACAACCTGTTGCTTGGATAATATTTTGCAGCGAGGCACTTTAAAGCTCAGTATTCTATTGAGGAAAGAGCTTCCAGCAGAAACGACTACAATTTACAGGTGCTTACTTATCAAATACACTTTTTATCACAGAATCACCAGGTTGGAAAGGACCCACTGGATCATCGAGTCCAACCATTCCTAACACTCCCTAAACCATGTCCCTCAGCACTTCATCCACCCGTTCCTTAAACACCTCCAGGGAAGGTGACTCGACCCCCTCCCTGGGCAGCTGTTCCAGTGCCCGATGACTCTTTCTGTGAAGGATTTTTTTCTGATATCCAACCTGAACCTCCCCTGGTATATACGTAGCTCTTCACCCACCTGCAAAAGCGCCACTGAACAGATCCACTTCAAAATAGAGTAATTCACTTCAAGAGCAACGCTAAGAGTCCATCAGAGCTCCACATCAAGAGCCTGAATCTACTTGAGCTCTATGAAGAGGTATGAATGAGATTGAGGTGGTGTCGGGCGGGGAAGAGAAAAAGAATATATTATAGAATGGTTTGGGTTGGAAGAGACCTTAAAGATGATCCAGTGTCACAGGCAGGGACACCTTCCAGCCCTGGATCAGGGTCTCCTCAGTATCTCTCTGTTGATTTATAGACATCAGACCAGGCAAGCGCAGCCTCACCTTGACGAGAGTTTCAGAGGAGGTTTTGGAGAGAACTTAGAGCAGCTCCTGGGACTGAAAGGGGCTCCAAGGAAAGCTGGGAGGGACTTTTTAGCTGTGACGGGATAAGGAGTAAAGGGGAGATTCAGACTGGATGTAAAGAAGACACTCTTTACGCTGTGGTTGGTGGGGCTCTGGCCCAGGAGCGGCTGCTCCATCCCTGGAGACATTCAAGCTCAGGTTGGATGGGACAACCATCCAACAAGGACACGGTTTAGGGGCAGATAGGAACGGTCGGACTCGATTTAGGAGGTCTTTTCCAACCTGGTGATTCTACCCGTCTATGAGGGGGCTTTGAGCACCCGGAGGAGTTACAGGTGTCCCCGCTTCTGCTCGAAGGGCCCTTCCAACCCAAACCACTCGGCATTCCCAGGATCCCACCATCTCCCAGGGCATCACCTCTGAGAAAAAAAACCCAAATTCTTAAGAAACCGAGAAAAAACCGCCGTCCTCGGGGAAGGGCCGCGGGGAGGAAGGGCCGCTCCGCTCCCAGAGCCGCCGCGCGGAGAGCCGCGGGACGAGGAGCACTCACCTCTGGCGGGAGACCCGCCGCGGGGGGGCGGCCCCGGGCAGCGCCTGCAGGCACAGCTCCATCGCCTCAGCGGCGGCGGTACGGACCGGGGGACAAACCCCCCGCCCGGCAGCCCGGCCCTGTGCCGGGAGCCAAACCCCCCGCCCGGAGCCAAACCCCCTGCCCGGCAGCCCGGCCCTGTGCTGAGAGCCAAACCCCCCCCCCCCGCCCGGCAGCCCAGCCCTGTGCCGGCAGACAAACCCCCCGCCCGGAGCCAAACCCCCCGCCCAGTAGCCCGGCCCTATGCCGGTAGCCAAGCCCCCCCGCCCGGAGCCCAGCCCCCGGTGCCCGCAGCCAGCTTCCCCCCCCCCCCCCCGGCAGACAAGCCCCGTGCTGGTAGCCAAGCCCTCCTTCTCAGTAGTCAAGCCCCGTGCCGGCAGCAGCCCCCGCCCGGCAGACAAGCCCCGTGCCGGTAGCCAAGCCCCCCTTCGCAGTAGCCCAGCCCCGTGCCGGTAGCCAAGCCCCCCAGGCCAGTAGCCCAGCCCACTCCTGTGCCGGTAGCCAAACCCCTCCGGTAGCCAAGTCCCGCGCTTGGTAGCCCGGCACCGCGCGTCCTGCAGCCGAGTCCCCTGGTAGCCCAGTCCCCCGTGCCGGCAGCCAAGCCTCACGGTAGCCCAGACCCGTGCCGGTAGCCAAACCCCACTGCTCGGTAGTCAAGCCCTGTGCCGGTAGCCAAGCCCCCCCCCGCCGGTAGCCCAGCTCTCCCCCGCCGGTAGCTCAGCCCCCCCGCCGGTAGCCAAGCCCACCCCCGGCGGTAGCCCAGTCGCCCCCACCGGTAGCCAAGCCCGGTGCTGGTAGCCAAGCCTTCCAATAGCCAAGCCCTATGACAGTAGCCAAGTCGTCCGTGCTGGTAGCCCAGGCAGTGGAGCTCCCGGTCCTCCAGCACCTTCTCCTCCGCTGCAGAGGCCCCTGAGCTCAGGCTCTGGTCCGGGCTGGGTGGGTGACCCCAGGGGAGATTGGGGCTCGCGGAGCTGGTCGCTTTGGAGCAGAGAAGGTAAGGGTTCCTCTGAGGATGTGGTTTGATGTGGTTACTCCAAACTAGAGTGTGCGAAACGCCGCAGGCTTCATTCACGGTGCGGACGGGCAGCGCAGGACCCTGACACCATCATAAGATCATAGAATGGTTTGGGTAGGAAGGGATCTTAAAGTCCATTCAGTTCCACCCCGTGCCACGGAAAGGGACACCTCTCAAGAAACAAGTGATAGGATGAAAAGAAATGGCCTCAATTTGCAAGAAGAGGTTTAGATTGGATATTAGTAAAAATGTCTTTATCAAAAGAGTGGTGAAGCACTGGAAAATGCTGCCAAGGGCAGTGGTGGCAGTGGTTTTGAACACCTTCATCCCTGGAGGTGTTCAAAAAGCGTGTGGCCATGGCACTTCAGGACATGGTTTGGTAGGCACGGTGGTGATGGGCTGATGGTTGGACGGGATGAGCTTTGAAGTCTTTTCCAACCTTAATGATTCTATGATTCCACTGGATCAGGGGCTCCAAGCCCGATCCAACCTGGCCTGGAACCCCTCCAGGGATGGGGCAGCCACCACTGCTCTGGGCAACCTGGGCCAGGGCCTCCCCACCCTCACAGCAAAACATTTCTTCGTAAGATCTCATCTCAATTTCCCCTCCTTCAGCTTCAAACCGTTCCCCCTCACCCTATCCCTGCACTCCCTGATAAAGAGCCCCTCCCCACGCTGATGCTGTGTTTGGTTACAGTCACACTGTTTAAGGGAGAAGGAACAAAAGCCCAGACCTCTGTGTGCAGTTGCTCAAAATCAGCTGCCCGAGCATCATGTCAGCTCATGCACAAAAGTGTTCTTATGATGTCTTCTGCAGCATCTGGTGTGAGCTACCACCTCGGGCAGAAAGATGCCCCTGACAGAAAGGTATGAGCACATCTGGATTATTTCTCCCTGTTTCGCTTGCTCACTCTTTACTGGAGGATGTGCTTCTATCCAACCCGGTAACTGGTTCTTAGAGTCAAGGATGGCCCTCACCTCTCCCTTCCCCTCAGTCTAACTTCACTCTGTTCTGCTGAAAACGTGAATTTCCCACCACCCGCACATAGGCAAAATATTGGTGTTGACATGAACCTTGGTATGAAATCAGCTGTGACCCTGGTTTAGCTCCCTGCGACAGGGGGAAGTGCAGATTGGACATCAGGAAAAAATTCTTCACTGCAAGGGTTCTCAAGCACCGGCAGAGGCTGCCCAGCGAGGTGGTGGAGTCCCCATCCCTGAAGGTCCTCAAAAGGCGGGTGGATGAGGTGCTTAAGGATATGATTTAGTAGTGGGCAGGTACGGTTTGACTCGATGATCTCAAAGGTCTTTTCTAATGAGTCTATGATTCTAACTTACTTTCAGGAGGAAATACGGACCATCATTATTTTTCAGGCAGTGAGAACAAAGGAACTCTCTCACCCCTTCACACCATCTTGGACAGAACTGAAATCCTCGTTTTCCTTAGGATGGCACTTTTAAGCATAACGAGTTTGTGTGAAGCTTTATCTGCTTCTTTGCTCTGCCTACTTGCATTTTACAGTTTTATCTGGGCCTGCTTGATTGTATCAGCATAAAGATAGAGATGTCTCCAGGACGCGGCTTTACACATGGTACTGCCATTGCTGATGTTGAGATCCCTGATACTGTTGGAGTCACGAGGGTTTCTTTAGAATAAGGTCATTGTGACACCTCGAGGCTCTGCAAGGCCATAACCAGCGCTTCAGATAGCGACACAAAATAAGATTATGAAGCCCCACCACACATGCAACAGCAGGAGCCACAGATAATAGAATGGTTTGGGTTGGCGGTGACCTTAAAGACCATCCAGTTCAACCGCCTCCACGGGCAGATCTCCTGGCAGAGCTGCGCTTCATCTCAATGCAGGCAGTAGGCTCAAAAACACAGCACTCACTGGCTTCTTCTCAGGTGGACCCAGTTCTCAGGCAGATGAATCATAGAATCACATGTGGCCAACTCTGAAGGATCATCATCTGAGGCATCAGAAAGATTTTATGGAAGACCTTCTTCCTCCTTAACCACAGAACGTTGAGACAAAGGGTTGCGTTTTAGGCAGATCAATGTGCAGATGAAATCTGTGGTGCAAGGCGGGGTGAGAGGAAGAGTGGGGAAGTTTCTGGTTTTTCAATACAAGAGTTTGCATTCTGTACACGAGACACGAGCACAGATCGGGAAAAAGCTACCGATGTCAGTTCTTACCACTGAGATACTGAAAGAGAAGCAATTGTTCTGTCACTCAAAGACAAATACATGCAGAGTGAAGAAGGCATTGGTGGAATGGACGTGTAAGGATGCCATCCTTTGGGGGGATAAAAAGTAAAGTAAAAAGTGGCCCAGGTTGCCCAGAGCAGTGGTGGCTGCCCCATCCCTGGAGGGGTTCCAGGCCAGGTTGGATGGGGCTTGGAGCCCCTGATCCAGTGTGAGGTGTCCCTGCCCATGGCAGGGGTGGGACTGGATGGGCTTTGAGGTCCCTTCCAACCCAAACCATTCTATGATTAACCTGGCCACAAATGTACTCTTAAGATGAATACCAACACACCCAGTTGTTACTGCAGCTGGAAGTGTTTATTGTAGCGCATTTACAATGTGTAAACATTCAGACAGAACATGTTTAGTGTCCTCCACCTTTGTGCACAGCGTTATGCATTGTCGCACATACCTACAGGATTGTGGCTCACAAATGCAAATTATCCACGCTAAGGCTCCCCTTTGGTTTTCTATTCTGCTCAAAGACTGAGTAGAATATATATAGTAAATAAGGCATCCATTAAACAATATCACAGTCAACAAAGAATACAGAGTCAGTTGTCAAAGCTGAACTTGTATAAGATCTAATGTTTCAAACAGCCACTGAAAGTACCATGTTATTGGGTCAGTAGGAAACATCCAGTTTCCAAAGCATGGAAAGAGAACAACTCTCAGAGACACAGCTATTAAGCATATCTGTATTTAACTTAGACTTCAGGTTTACTTGTGTACCAGTGGAAGGTTTCAAATAAAAAAACCCCAGATATTTTGAAAGTGCTTTCATCGGACTTCCTTTAAAAACCCAAGATCAGCTCACTGCAAATGTGAAGACTATAACTGATCCGACCCAGGCTGGATACAGGAGAACATCTGCATTTCTCCACTCAGCTCCTGCCTCAGACCCCAGTTCTGACCTGGCACATCCCTGACCTCTCTGAGCAGAGACCATCACTTAACATTAAGTGGTGCTTCTGAATATATAAGTATTTAGTTTATTATATTTATAGAAATATGCAGCATTTAACCCATAATAACCCTTATCCTGGGCTGCATCCAAAGCAGCTTGGCCAGCAGATCAAGGGAGGAGATTCTGCCACTCCACTCCTCTCTTGTGAGACTCCACCTGGAGCCCTATGTCCAGTTCTGGAATGCCCAACATAAGAAGGAGATGGAACTTTTGGAACAGGTCCACAGAGGAGGCCACTGAGACAATCCAAGCGCTGGAGCACCTGTGCTATGAGGACAGGCTGAGAGAGTTGAGGTTGTTCAGCCTGGAGAAGGAAGGCTCCAAGGAGACCTTAGAGCAGCTTCCAGTGCTGAAGCAGGCTACAAGAAAGCTGGGAGGGACTTTTGCAAGGACATGAAGTGATAGCATGAGGGGGAATGGCTTTAAATTGGAAGGGAGAAGATTTAGATCAGACATTAGGAAGAAATTCTTCACAATGAGGCCCTGGCCCAGGTTGCCCAGGGAAGTTGTGGCTGCCCCATCCCTGGAGGGGTTCAAGGCCAGGCTGGATGGGGCTTGGAGCCCCTGATCCCAGTGGGAGGTGTCCCTGCCCATGGCAGGGGGTGGAACTGGATAGGCTTTAAGTTCCCTTCCAACCCAAACCATTCTGTCATTCTATGGTTTTTAGTTTATGCTCTCAGCTGTATTTGAATGGCTTGTGCATCGACTCACTGTGATGCCTCCAGAAAAAAAAAGTTACGATAAATGTCATAGTTTAGTTTCTTTTTAGTATGAGTGTAGATAAACACAAAATGCAGAGGGCTCCAGGGTGAGCTCTCATTCACGCAGTGCCACGTCAGCCCTAGCTGGATAATACTAGCAGTACCAAGGGCCCGGTTGGCATTCAAAGTTGCAGTTGTCCAGCACTGCTTCCACTTATCATCGAAAGTTACTGCCAATTCTAGTCTACTCATACAACGGCCAAGTCTCTGAACACAGACAGCTTTTTAATGCCCTTTGCATTCTAACGCAATTCAAGTGAGGAAACCACTAGAACAAATCTAATAAACCCCAAGCCCCTGAGCGAGCAGTGAGAGGGCCTATTCCGAAAGGCTGTACATTTATCAGAAGCTTCTGCCACAAGGCCTACATCGGTTTTTGAGAAAAGCAAATTCAGGCTTTAGCTATAAGGTTTCCCACCGATTCTACTGTCAGGTTCTTCAATGTGTGCTGCTTTAAATCCTCCATGATACACTCCCACAATCTGTTAATGATGTCCACTAGGACCTGTACAGGAAAGGAAGGGGGGGAAGTTGTGAGGCGTGGGCATCAAAATAATAGTTTCATTGTACAAGGAACCTTAAAAAGGCATCCAAGCTATTTAATTATTAATTGACATACATAGGTAAGAAACTGCTATGAACCACTATGAAACATTCTGAAAGTGTGAAAGGATTAAGAGAAGCCTTGTGTGTGTCCTGCAGGGCCACAGGACTGTTTCAAGAGCAGAAGCCATAGAACTGATAACTCAGCATCCCACTCAAGATGCATATTTATTCCTCCAGATCATGAGTTTCAAAGTAAAACCAGAAGGGCACTGTCCTGAGCCAAAGGAGCAATGTCCAGTGCTTGCAGGCAACTGCAAAGTCAGCCCTTGCTCTGGCTTCCAGAGAAAGAAACACACCGTTTCCAGTTTGGAACACTAACAGGCACAGCATGTGGATGAAGGCATTTTGAACCAATAGAATATAATTAAAGAGTAGGTAATCACTTCAGGAAACAAGGCTCTGAAACCAGGTACTTGAATGGCTACAGCTGGTTGAGTCCAGGGCACTGCTGGCTGCCCAGTGCTCCTGACGAACAAATTGCTGGAGAGGTACTAAGTTTTCCAAGTGCTCTTCTGGAGTCCTGATTCCCTGCCTCTAAGTATTACATCCCCACCCCTTCCTGCCTCATGTTGGGTTTCTCGCCTGGTTAAACTAGGAGGTGTGTGCAGAAAAGGAAATATTAACCTTGCATTGCCCTTTGCCCAGCAGCAAGATGCCATGCTCCGCTCCATCCCATGTTTTCAAAAAAGGCACCTGGTCTGAACAGCAGCTCTCCGCTCTGGACTGTCTGACTGCAGGCTCCGTTCTCTCCCTGCTCCCCAAAATGCCCCCTTTCCTTACCCCTCAGAAATACATTCTGTCTGGCACACAAGAGTAGAGCAAACCAGAAAAGCCCAAGACCAAGGAGCTGCACATGCTTTTGATCTTTTTAATCAAGCTGCAAATATCTTAAGGCACCTCCACTGAAGGGACCCTTCAGCAAGCACGGAGCAGAGTTGCTGCCAGGCAGGTTAAACATAAACCTGAAGAAACAAAACTTCAAATAACTGAAGCATTAAGGTCTCCATAGTGGAAGTTAGGCAATCCTTTCCCAAGCGCTGTGATAATGTGGAAGCATTCAAGAAACATGTAGACATGGTGTTTTGGGACATAATTTAGTGGGCACGGTGGTATCGGGCTGATGGTTGGACTGGATGAACTTAAAGGTCTTTTCCAACCTTAATGGTTCCATGATTTCTTAAACTGCATGCTACCTTACTACCTTGGCAAGCTGACTTTCTCCCCAAGTTTCATGCCTGCTACCATTTAAGTTAGGACTCCTTCCCACACAAGGTATCATTAAAAAGATGATGCTGAATGAGTTCAGTGAGTCCTGACTATTGCAATTAGTACAGGAGGTGTTAATGTATGGTTTTAATGTAGGTACGTACCCTTACAGCAACAGAAGAGAGATACAGAGCTCTCCTCCTCTAACCGATACCTGCCAGAGTTTGGCGAGTCTTTGCACTGCGATATAAATCTCCGAAGCTCTGTCTCCGGAAAGCCATCCTGCTGGTAGTGCTAAAAATTGATATTTAGTTAAACCTTCAGCAGAACATAGCCACACAATAACCCAAATCATCCCCAGACCACTTTTCAGACACTGCTTAAGCCCAAATTTAGAGGATTCAGAGAACCGCATATGCAATTATTGCTTTTTAGTAGACATTTAGCTTCCTCTGGGGCAGGAAATCAGATAGGCTTGTAAGAAAAACTGAAACAGGGAAGGACTTAAAACTTCTTATCATATCTCTGCACCCTCAAAAGTAGCCGTTATATTTATTCAGTAATTTGGCATGCACTGTAAATCAAAATAACGAGGGGGATGAGAGTCTTGACAGCCCCAGTCTTGCACTTTTATTCCAAAGGAAGGGTACATGCTTACCTTGACAGTTTCATACGTGTCTGTAATGAGTGCAATGAAGAGACTCAGCACCATGTAGATGAACAGACTGATGAAGGAGTAGAGGTAGATCCTACTGAAGAGCCAAACCAAGTAACTTTTCTGCTGCATTTTTGCAAAGGTGGCAAACATGTCATCTCCATTGATCAATGAAAAAAGACATTCGGAAACCATGTTCAGAGAGCGAAACTAGAGAGAAGGGGAGAAGCCAAGGACATCCGTCACAGCTTTATTTGGATTTGAAGACTGTGTGTGACATGAAGAAGATACGCAGATGACGACTGGCTGCCTTGGATCTCTTTGGATGCCCAGAGTATGAAAAGACGCACACAGTAAAGCATTTGAGGTACAAGGAAAGCTTGTCACCTCCTGTACACAAACACATTCAGTTCATTCACCTGTAAACTCCTGCTGGAGCAGGGAAGCCAATTTAATGTTTAAAAGGGATAAGGAGAAAGTCTCCAAAGTTTTATTCCAACACCAATGTTCTGCAAGACGAAAATCATTTCTCAAAATACCAGCATGTGAGAGGGAGTCACGGCAGCTTCCACTTCTGACTCACAGCTTTCATAACTCAAGGAAAGTCTGATTGAGTCATAGCAGTCAGACCTCCTCAAACAGAGCAGCATCATGGTGAAGATGCACTATTTTTATAGTAAGGAAAGCCTTGACATGGGAACTTAGAAGTCAACAGTAGTGATCCCTCTTTTGGTTGGAAGCCATTCTATTATTCAAGTTGTCTTTTTTCCACTTTAAGTTATCTTACCTTCACATGGTATGGGCCCAGCACAATCCAGCCACAGAAACAGTAGCCCAGGTAGATCATAGCAGCGCAACAGCAGAACCTCATCACGTTGGGTAACGCTGCTCGCAGCGTTAGGATGAGAAGCTGCACAGAGCAACGCCAACAGTTAGAATGCAACCAGCTGTTTCTTCCATTCGCCTTATAGCAACAAACGGAATAAATACCAACAGTACAAAGATCCCAGGAGATCCTTACATTATACTTCTGAAAGAAGCCTAGGTAGCGGATAACTCCGAGCCACACGAGCATAGTGGATGTTCCGAGGAGTATGCTACAGACATCATAACTTGTCAGGCTCTAAGCAAAAAGAAGGGAAAAGAAAGAATGAAATTAAAAATGAAGTTTTACAACAATTGACAGGTTTTAAATTGCAGCTCTCATTACTACAAAGATCTGTTAAGAAATGTTGTTTTCCTTGGCAATCTCTCCCGTTAAAAATGAGTTTGCATTACAGAGCAGAAGTCTTACCAAAGAGTAAGGGCACTTTCATACGGAACCAATTTTACATGCTTTTCCATACAGCTGTTTGTAAAACAGATTCTGACATGAGAAGCTGCGTTTGCAACGCCAGGACTGCAGGGAAGCCCCCTCTGCACTCTGACCCGCAGAGCGGCACACCAAACACATTTATGCTGCTGCCAGACCCGTGGCAACTGCTTCTGGAATTCTGCAGTGACAGTTCCCCCGGAGTGGCTTGGGAATCTCTCAACTGCATCCCAACAGACAGTGTGGATGTGACTTTACAATCACAGAGGAAAGAAGGTTCTTCCAATATGCAGGCAAAGCCCATTTTAAAACACAGCACAGCCTGTCAGCAGAGCTCCGATAAATACTAAGGAGGATCTTGTTTGGTAACTGGGAACTGTGAGGCGTAGAAAGTTATCAAGGAGAAGACTAATTAGCTTCTAATTTATTCTAACCGGAACTTCATTTATATTTTATTGGCACTTGACTGTTTTTTTCCACCTCTACTCACTGGCCTGTTTTCATCCACATTAGCATAGACCTTACTTCCTGACCTGCAGCTCTGCTCTGAAATGGATCACGAAAGCTGACTTGAGTAAGAAATGTTCACTATTTTCTGGTTTTATTCCTCTAATAATTGGCTGATCTTTTATATTAGCAAAATTCATTTACAGCTGGACAAAAATACACATTTAGGCTACTTTATGCAAACTTGTTATTTGGCCATTAACCTTCACACAGTAACATGGAACAAGATCTTGTTGTTACGGTCCATGAGGCTTGCAAAATTCAGTGAAGTGGACCTGTAGTGAGAGTTTTTAGTAAAATACTCTTAGGGAAAAAAAGTATATAAATATGTGTATGTTTATAAATACATATATATATAAGGTACTGGAATCCCAGATGCTGTATTCACTCCAATCTTGTTCTCATCTTCGCTTCTCCCAAAGCAGGACGGAGTTATCTCTTATCTTAGCCAGCTTCCTCATAGCTTCTTTCTACTCCTAATAGCTGAATTTATAGTTCCTTAGGTAAGATATGGTAATTTGTACAGGGCCTTTATGATAGGCAAACTGTCACCACGTGGATTTCAGACCCACCCTTTCATCCCTGCTATCCGAAGTTTGTTGTGTTGCAATGTCACACAAAGTCTGCTACAGATTTGGTGAACAACATCATCTGAATATTAAAGTGCTTCAGGAGAGCATCTTGTAATAATTTTTCTTCCCTAATTCTAGCTGTGCATAATATGCTTTAAAAAAGGGGTTTATTTTCTGTATCAAGTTATTTTAGAAATAGGAGGCTTAGAACCCAGCTGTGGCTGACTGTCATGTACATGCTGGAAACCAGGAGCTGGGAAAGCAGCAAAGTGATGTTTAAGGAGAGAGTGTCTGTACTAGTTAAACACTTGTTAAATGGGGAACAGAAAGTTAAATGCTAAGTTTTTTAAAACTCATTAAATAACCAAATATAAGTGGTCCTAAACAGGGAAGAGAAGAAGTCAACAATCTCGAACTTTCAGAGCTTGAGTTCATTTTATTCTTTGCAGTCTCAAAAGAGCAAAGAGATGAACACCATCCCTGGAGGCGTAAAAAAAAATGCATACATGTGGCACTTCAAGACATGGTTTAGCAGGCACGGTGTGGTTGGGCTGACTAGATGAGCTTCGAGGTCTTTTCCAACCTTAACAATTCTATGACTCTAAAGATAATTAGAATTCTAATATCTAGTGATACCTGGAGTTTTTAAATCTTGTAACTGGAAACAACACATCTCAGTTATAATTCCAGAGGAGAAGACAAAGTTTTAACATTCCATGCCACTCAGAATCAAGTACGGCCACCCCAAAGTCCTCCAAGAGGTTTAAACCCAGATAGAAACAACCTGCTTTCTTCCACCTATCATGGCAAAAAGCTTACCTTGGCTTGTATCTCCATCTTTAGGGTTGATCCAACAATAGACAAGACATCGCTAACCATAATGAGGATGTACCATCCATTAACAAATTCCATTTGATCACTGAACGATACTTCTTTCTTGTAATAATATAGGGAAAAGCTTACAAATTCCTAGGGGAAAAGAAAAAAGTTAATCAGATTCACACAAGACATGAAGGCTTTCCATGAAAATTTATACCCACCCTTTGGAGCTGAATTCCTTTAACCACTGATCGTGTGCAAAGGATCAATGAGGCCACACAAGTCAATATAACAAAAGCATCGAAGATCATCATGTAATGAGTGTTCTTCTGTACTGCAAGAACAAAAATGTGTGTTTATAATCAGACATATTTCATCTTGCTGACCATCTTGTGCACTGATGTAAGAATCAAGTTTTGATGCTAACTATGTTTATACAACTGAATTAAGAAAAATCTTAGCATTTTTCCCAGAAAAGTTTATGTGACATCTTAGTGAGAGACACAAGTTCATCTGCACAAATACCACCCTGGTTAATTTAGGAAGGTTGATACTACACCAAAAACATACCAGAGCGCGAATGCTTCTTACAGCCCTGAAGAACCAGAGGTAGGAATTGTTCGTTTTACAAGCCCTGGAATGGACTTTGAGTGACCCAATTTGTCAAAAATAAAAGAAATCCCAGGAACTTTGCAGTACCTATTTTTTCTTCCAGACCAGTATTTGGCTATCAGATAGGTCTCTGTCCTACAGCAGTGCAGATAATTTCCCTTGCTGCTCACCCAGCCAACACCAACACGGAGCTACCTGTGAGTTCTCCATCTCTTATGTTACTAAAACTCTCATTCTTGATCAACACAAGAAAAGCTAGGGAAAGCCTACAAGAAAGCTTGGGAGGAGAACTTTATCAGGGAGTGCAGGGAGAGGATAAGGGGGAACGGTTTTAAGCTGAAAGAGGGGAGATTGAGATGAGGAAGAAATGTTGCCCAGAGCAGTGGTGGCTGCCCCATCCCTGGAGGGGTTCCAGGCCAGGTTGGATGGGGCTTGGAGCAATTTGATCCAGTGGGAGGAGTCCAATGGGACTGGATGGGCTTTGAGGTCCCTTCCAACTCAAACCATTCTCTGATTCTATGATCATCAGAGCAGCCTGGTATCCAGCCTGTGCTGCTGCACCTGCCCTCTGCTGAGGGCAGCCTGCCATCTGCTGTGCATTTGCAGCACGGCAGCAGCAAAAGCAGTTGCTAAGGAGTGTTTACTGGAGTATGCATTTGCATAAGTGGTGTCTTTTGTGCTCTGTGATGCATTTCATTAAATTCCCCAAAATTAATTCCAATCTGAATCTTAAAAAAAAACAAACACCTTTTTTTTTCTCACTACCATCTCTTCACTACGTAACGCAGGCACAGGAGGGGGGCAAAGTGGAAAAATGGACCTGGGTCACCTTATTGCTTCCTTCAGAAAAAAAAATAAAAAATACATGGAATGTAGAGTCGTGGAAAGCTTCTGACTTACAAAGAGATTCTCTGCTCTAATCAAAAAAGGTCTCAGACAATGTTCTGATCAGATCTAACAGCTGCCAACAAAGGGTGCTCTTGTGAGTAACTGTTTAAGATAGATATTTAACCATACCGTGCATCTCAGTTACACCTAAACACACGCTAAACAATATTTAAGCGACATTAAGAGATGTCCCCAGCCATTCCACTCTAGCAAGCCTTAGCAACAGTGCCTCCTTATCTTTCCTGGTCCTGAAATTAGAGTAAATCAGGTTCAACTTTCCACCACTATCCTGTGTCCTTCTGTTGCCTGGTGCAAGAAAAATGGTTCACAGCCTTGCCTTAAGCATCGAGCAGTGTAAGTTCAGGGCTGAAGCTAGAAAGATGCACAGTGAGGTGGGGAAAAGTTTTGGTTGAACACTATCAATGGTGTAAGGCTTGAACACGGCTAAGGAAAGTAAGGGTGCGTCCCAGGATTTCAGATCAGGAGTTGAAGAACATCAAGTCCTCAGAAAATGAGAATTTATAGTGTACCATAATGCCTCATCTTTTAATAAAAGTTAACAAAAGTTGTGCCAGTGCGGCAAAAGTTTAGCATGAAAATTTGAACACATTCATATCACTTACTTGATCCAGAAACATGCCAGTCTTTACACTCCCTGATCGCTATGTCGTTGTCTAGCCTTATTTTAATTCTTCCACTATGTGCTTTGTTATCAAACACTATCTGTATTAACAACAACAAAAAAAGAAGGGCATGTCTTTTTAAAGTTAAAGCATCGCATAAGTAGCACCCTGTATTGCTAAGCTAATGATTCAGAACAAATCTCCCAAGGGAAAACTTGTTTAAGCTTAAGGTAATTCCAGTTTATTCAAATAAATGCTGTCAAATTGAAAGACAAATCTGGTGAACCATGTATTTGCCACAGATTGATCAGCTACATATTAGGTGAAATTCTTTTAACCTACAGCCTCATTCACCTGATCTGAAAATAACCTTTCCTAGAAGTGTCTTTCAAAAAAAGAAGAGGTTTACGCTTTTGTTACATTGAGACGGATTAGAGCACAAGCCAAGCAAGTGCTTCAGGACCACATCACAAGCACTCAAAGCCTCACCTCCCACAGTCACAACCGGTGGTTATTTACAGGGCAAACTAAGCCATAACAGAGTAATCCAGACACTACTGGGGTGCAGTGGAAGATGTCCCTCCCCAGGGCAGGGGGGTTGGAACTGGACGGGCTTCAAGGTCCCTTCCAGCTCAAACCATTCTATAATTCTGTCATCAATCCATGATGCTCAGCCCTCTTCAGAAAACACCTGCACTGATAGACCAGCAAGAACGATTTCTCGTTTCTTCCACGTACCGTCAGGGTGAAATCATAACAGTCAGGGAGCTCGTGGTGACGAACAGTCTGGAGGTTGATTGCCTTCAGGTTGAACATAAGCTGCACCGCCACCAGTCTGCAATAAAGCTTTGTATTAGCCTTTCAAAGGGAAAATGCATGACTATCCCAATAAGGAGGTGTTAACTCCTCCTCACCTGTGGAAATCCAGAGTGAAATTCAAATTGTGCTTTCCCACTGTCGTGTTGTCTGATGGCAACATTGGCTCAACATACAAGCAGTCTGCAACAGATAAGTACTCACAATAATATAGAAACATAGAATCTCTAGAGTGGAAAAGACCTTTGAGATCACCAACTTCAACTGTACCTGTCGACTACTAAATCATATCCCTAAGCATTTCATCTACCTGTTTTTTAAATGCCTCCAGGAACGGTGACTCCATCACCTCCCTGGGCGGCCTCTGTGAGCGCTTGATAACCCTTTCAGTGAAGAAGTTTTTCCTGATGCCCAATCTGAACCTCCCCTGGTGCAGCTTGAGGTCATTCCCTCTCATCCTATCACCTAACACCTGGGCGAAGAGACCAACACCCACCTCTCTACAACCTCCCTTCAGGCAGTTGTAGACAGCGATAAGGTCTCCCCTCAGCCTCCTCTTCTCCAGGCTAAACAACCCCAGCTCCCCCAGCTGCTCCTCGTAAGACTTGTTCTCCAGCCCCTCACCAGCTTCTCACAGGTCATCACACTCTTTTAACTGTAATCTGCCTTTCCCACTCCTGTGGACAAAAAGAGCTGTTGACTACACCAAGTGAGATAGCACGCTTAAGCGAGGAGCCGTTTGGGAAGTCAGCTGACAAATACATTGCTTTCCCTGACCCGGTAAAGTTATTCATCGTGAATTCATCGGGAAAGCTCCTGAAATCAGCCCATTACATTGTCATCTGCGCAGACGCCTCTACATTTCTTCTGTGGCAGTAGACATAAAGGACTGTTACCTTGGAGGTGAGGGCTAGAGCTTTAGTTACACAGTCATCTACTTGCTAGTTTTGGCTGGTATTAAGTTCAATACAGATCATTTGCTAGGACAATAGAAGACTAGATGTTTATAAGTATAAATGTAGGGTCCCAAAGAACTGATACAATAGATCAGGGTCATTACCAGTCACAATCTCTGGGTCTATATCAAAGGTGTCATTTCCAGGACTGATGGTTCCGTGCTTGTAGAACTGCTGACACACAGCCAGAGCTGTCTCTTCTGCTCCCCTCTTCTCATAAGCGTGGTTTCCAACAGAAATGTTGGGCAGCTGTAAGTACTAAAGTTCAGAACAAACAGACAAACCAACTTAGTTGGCATCAAAGCTGTTAAGAACAAAGCCAGAAGTGTTTGGATCTGTGTCAAACCCCATCTTTTTTCTTTAAAAGGTCACCTAAAGATCCCGTAAACCTACATCACACTACAGCTGAGTTGTCAAATGCTTCGTTCAGTTCTGGAGTCCTCAGCACAGAAAGGACGTGGAGCTGTTGGAGCAATTCCAAAGGAGGCCAAAAAAGATGGTCCAAGGCTGGAGCACCTCCTGTACAAGGACAGGCTGAGAGTTGGGGTTGTTCAGCCTGGAGAAGAGAAGGCTCCGGGGAGACCTTAGAGCAGCTTCCAGTGCTGAAAGGGGCTCCAGGAAAGCTGGGGAGGGGCTCTGGATCAGGGAGTACAGGGATAGGATGAAGGGGAACAGTTTTAAGCTGAAAGAGGGAAGATTTAGATGAGATCTTAGGAAGAAACTTTTTCCTGTGAGGGTGGGGAGGCCCTGGAACAGGTTGCCCAGAGCAGTGGTGGCTGCCCCATCCCTGGAGGGGTTCCAGGCCAGGTTGGATGGGGCTTGGAGCCCCTGATCCCATAGGAGGTGTCCCTGCCCATGGCAGGGGGTTGGAACTGGGTGGCCTTTAAGGTCCCCTCTAATCCAAACCAAACCATTCTATGATTCTAAGATATTTGACAAAATACAGGGTTTGTATCTAAATACCTTTTTGGCATTTACCTGTATCTGAATACCTTTACAGTACAGTATTTTTTCTCTTTACAATCCTTATTAGAAAGCCAAATTTGTTATTTGCAAACCACTCTGGCTCAAAGCCAAGGCCTGCATTTAGTGCAGAATTAGCATATTGATTAGCTTTAAGGATGTTGCCTGAATTACAGCGCTCTGGCAATGGCAGAAAACCTGAAATAGTCAAGATTTCCATCAGGGAAGGTGAAAGAAGAAAAGGGACCCAGCTAAAGAGCATCTGTATTGTATACATGGCAGCAACAATCCTTACCTGGTTTATTACATAGAAAATCTGGTCATAGACATCTGTTTGTGTGTACACAGCATAAGTATCATCCATTCTGTCCATGTACCCTTTCAAGAAGAGATGTTTGAAGGCCACAGTGTTCTCTTCTTTGAAGGCAACCACCATTTGATTGCTCAATCCAAAAACCACCAGCTGAAAAAGACATTTATATTTCCTGTTCAAAGACAAAGTTGGCTTTTGAATTAACATGAGAATCCTGCCCTGCCAACAACTAGTATTTCATCACACTGGTAGACACGTTACTTACGTGGAGGGTACTCCACAACTGGTCAAAAGTAAGTTTGACTTTGGGAAACAATAGATTTTAAGAATGTTCTTTTAACATGTTTACCAGTGTCTTGGCCAAGGACTTGCATGTTCACTAAGAAAAGGATACCATCTCAAGTTCAGGCTACCCATCTACAGTTACACATGCTTTGGTAGCTCAGCCTGACGTTACTGTGACCTGCCTTGGGGAATATCAGTGTACCTCAGCCAAAAAGGCAGAACAGGACTTAACTTGACCCCACTTTCAAGTCCTTTCCCCAGTGCAGAAATGGCAAATTGAGGACAACTCAGAAAAACACAAACATCTCTCCTTCAGATTTGAGTGAAAGGTGCTTTGAGAATAACTGATCAAAACCGTGCTTGGAACGGGATAACCTGTTCGAAAATATATTGCAGTTGTTCATGAAAAGTCAGCATAAAACTCTGCTGCTCTCCAGGCTGGAAAAGGTTTCTAGGAGAATGGGATGGATTGTTTGTGGGAGCTCACAATTCTCTTCACTGACTATTGTTCCAAATCTAATGTCAGGATTGTCGTGAAGGAACTCATCAGAGATAAGACTGAACCAGTAGTCTACAGATTAGGTTTATGGCCGCAATGCAAACGGGATGAGTAGGTTTTGGTAAGGATAACTCAGTTCCAGAGACACCAAAATGCTCTGTGGGCAAGCTTTGCACGCTGGGCACACAGGAACACACCAGCACATCAACGGGGCTAAGACTGAATTACCTAGTGGTAGATTTTCTCTGAAAAAGCTAACGTCTAGGTTCTTCCAGCATCAAATGATAATTGGAGGAGAACATTTCAAACTAAAGCGGCAAGTAAGGGATATAAACATCCTGCCAGATGTATAACAAAGGAATGGCTAGTCCTGCACTTTGTCCCATCGTTCATGCAAACACAGAAAACATTCTTCATACTTGTATTGTCAAGACATCACCATAAATGTAAATCACATGTGGGCAACTCTGAAGGATCATCATCTGAGGCATCAGTAAGATTTTATGGAAGAACTTCTTCCTCCTTAACCACAGAACTTTGAGACAAAGGGTTTCCCATGGCAGGGGATGGAACTGGATGGGCTTTGACGTCCCTTCCAATCCAAACCACTCCATGATCCTATGAAAGGTATCCTTCAGTAGGAGAAAATTATACCATCTGAGCTCTAAGCTACATCTATGCAACTAAGATAGTTTTGCAGCCTATCATCTCCCTGTCCCTGCACCATGCCAAGAATATCATTTGTCACCCACACTCCTTTGAATTTGCACAAGCTAAGAAGAGTCCCTCCTTCCCCAGTTACTCACCTGAACAGTAACCATTGCTATTTTGAGTAGCTGAATCCCAAGTTTCCAAGGTTTCCTGCCTCGGGCCCAGAATTTCTCACATGGGTTCATAAAGAAGAACTTTAACTTCCTTCGAAGCTGGTCTTCCAAAAGTCCCTGCTGTGACAGGCGTCGTTTGTAGCAGTAAAGATTTTCATCATCAGGAGCGCTGCAGCTGCTCACGGCCACTTCAGGATTTTCCATTTCTGTAATGAAGTCAGCTGGAAAACACGCAAGCATGAATACAGTAGCGTCAGATCAGCCTGTGCTGACAACCTGGGCTCTCAACAATGTTTGTCTTCTGTGAAAGGCACTTGCACATTATACTGAATTTAAGACCTTCCCAATCATAGACTCATAAAGGTTAGAAAAGACCTCTAAGATAACCCAGTCCAACACAACTCCACCATGCCTACTAAATCCTGTCTCCAAGTGCCACATCCACACATTTTTTGAACTCCTCCAGGGATGGAGACTCCCCCACTGCCCTGGGCAGCCTCTGCCAGGGCTTCATCACTCTCAGTAAAGACATTTGTCCCCAATATCCAATCTAAACCTCCCCTGGCACAACCTGAGGCCCTTAAAATATCACACATGTTCTGCAGGACCCAAAGAAACAGTTGAATGAGCTCTTAAACCTGCAGATAGGCTGTCAGGACATTTCTGTAATAGTGGAATTTCTGTCCCTTTGGAATTATGGAGTCACTTGCTGAAAACTTCTTCCTCTCTCACTTGCCAACAACATCATATTTGCAAGACACCCTGACTCATTTCCTTCTGCATCCAGAAGAGCACCAAAAGCCTCTCATGAGTGTTCACCCTTCTGGAAAACTTACCTACTTCTGTAGCCAGTAGTTTTCCCTGCTGCCCAGTCCCTGAAAGAAAGGGAATTTTCAAGACAGACAGCATTTTTCTTAGACATGAGTATTCGCATCGTTTGCTCTTGGAAATGGAGACACAGCATTGCCAAACTGCAATTCAGATAAATCACCTGAGCGCATTAAGGTGTCATTTAGTAAGATTATATCTATTTCCTCAGCCATAAAGACTGAATGCAAAGCAGCGGTGATCATGAAGGAGATAAAAAGACCACAGGCAATTGTATTCAGGCGTCATACTGAGCCAAAAAGGCTCACATTTGAGACGAGAATGAGGGGAAAGATTAGAAGTGAACCTTCTAAACACAGTTTGAGACGCTACTCTCCATAGTATTGAACAAGTTAACCTGTTACTAACTTCACTGACTCCCAAACACAGTTTAGGAAGTACTTAAGAGGTAGCCAAGAGTATTTATTTCGGATAAAAGATTAACATTAATACCAGAGGAGACAGCTGAGGTTGTGAATAAAGTTAAAGATGAGCCATAAGAGACAAATGAATTTAATTTGCACAAGAAAAGTTTCTTATAGAACGCAAACAAGAAATCATCACCAAGATTAAAAACACACAGATCATATCCATGCTTCTCAAGCAGCCGTTGCACACGCCAGAACACAAGTCTGTTTCCAGATATGATTCAAGATCATAGAATCATAGAATGTCCTGAGTTGGAAGGGACCCACAAGGACCATCCAGTCCAACTCCTGGCCCTGCACAGGACACCTCAACATTTACACCGTGTATCTGAGGGCCTTGGCCAAATGCTTCTGGAATATTGTCAGGCTTGGGACCGTGACTGCTTCCCTGGGAGCTGTTCCAGTGCTCTAACAACCTCTGGGCGAAGAACCTTTTCCTAATGTCCAACCTAACCCTCCCCTGGCTCATCTTCCTGCCATTCCTTGATACCTTGATATGTCAAGATACCTTGAAATCTTAGATATGTACGATTTCTTCAGCTCAGAGGACAATAAAAGTTTTGACTCAGCTGTTTAACTCTAAGAACAGGCCCATAAATATGCTTTAAAAAATAACCCAGCTCCCGTTTTACCAGGTCTCCACTGTCCTGTGGGATGCACTATCCGGATTTCCACTCCCTTCCTTCAGGTGATAAACCATTTCCTACAGGTGATCGACCATCCTGCCTGATGGGAAGGAACGCCCAGGGTAAAGCCCAGGTTGTGATAACTGCACCCCCTCACCAGTTGCTTAATTTGTGCTGTGAGTGAGCACCGGTAGGAAAAGAGAAGGTGAAATAAGGACAAGGCAAACCCAGGGAGAGAAGTACGTATCAGTTCCTGGGTACTAATACAGGCTGGGGGACAATGTGATTGAGAGATCAGTACAGGCTGGGGGATGATGTGATCGAGAGATTAATACAGGCTGGGGGATGATGTGATTGAGAGATCAATACACGCTCAGGGGTGATGCGATCAAGAGGCCAATACAGACTAGGGGATGTTGTGATTGACAGAACAATATAGGCTGGGGGACTATATAATCGAGAGATCGATACAGACTAGGGGATGATGATAGAGAGACTGATACAGGCTGGGGGGACGATGCGATCCAGAGATCGATACAGGCTGGGGGGACGATGCGATCCAGAGATCGATACAGGCTGGGGGGACGATGCGATCCAGAGATCGATACAGGTTGGGGGACGATGCGATCCAGAGATCGATACAGGCTGGGGGACGATGCGTGGAGAGCAGCCCTGCCGAGAAGGTCTTGGGGGTTTGAGTAGATGAAAAGCCCTGCTCTGAACCTGCAAATTTCCTGCCAAAGGAAGTGCTCGATCTAAACAAAACTAAACACTCGGGATCTCGCATTATGGACCCGAGAAGATGCTCCAGGCAAACCCAGCAGCAGGCTGAGTTCCCAGGCGGTGTCAGCCCCCTTCCAGCCTCCCCAAGGCTTCACACCCCCCTCCCAGCGTACCTGACACCGGCACCGCCGCCGCAGCTCCTGCCGCTCCCGGGGCGGCGCCGACACCTCCCGGAGCGGTCCCTGGAGGGAGGGGCAGGGCGGGGGGGGGGATGGGGGAGAGATCGGGGGGAAGAGATGGGGGGAGAGATGGGGAGGGAGGGGAAGGGATCGTGAGCGGGGGAGAGAGATGGGGAAGGGGGAGAGGTGGGGAGGGGGACAGGTGGGGAGAGAGATGGAGGAAGAGATGGGGAGGGGGGAAGAGATGGGGAGGAGGGGAGAGATGGGAGGAGGGGAGAGATAGGGAGGGAAGGGATGGGGCGAAGAGATGGGGTGGGGGAAGAGATGAGAGGGAAGAGATTGGGGGGGGGGGGCTCCAGCGAGGACAGGGCTGGGGGGGAGGAGGGGGCAATGCTGGGAAGGGGAGAGTTCGGGGGGGGGGGCAGGGCGGGGGGGGCGGAACTGGAGTGGGGGAGTTCCGCAGAGGGCTGGGGAAGGGGGTGACGAACAGACCTGGGGGGCACTCCGGAGAGGGCAGGGCTGGGGGGGCAGAGCTGGGGAAGGAGCAGAGCTGAGAGAATGGGGGTGAGGGTGGGTCTGGGGGAGCTCCAAAGGGACAGAGCTGGGGGATGGCTTGGCCAGGAGCAGGGCTGGGGAGGGGCTCCAGGAGGGGCAGGGCTGGGGGGGGATCCCATTTCCCTCCTGCTCCCAAACCTCCCTACTCTACACACACTTCCTATAGAGCAGTGCTGGGCCCAGGTTTATTAACTTAAGCTTCTGCATCGGGAGATGAAAAGGTGATGTGTGTGTTATAATGACCTCTCCCTCATCCACAATGAACAAAGCCTTTCTGGTCACAGAGTTGTGGTTATGAAAGGCAGCCAGTGGTGGAATGAACTGAGTGGAATGATGGACATGCTTCAATTATTGCACTGAGTTGCTATTAAAGTTATTAACTAGACCTCAAAGGATCATGGAATGGTTTGAGTTGAAAGGGACACTAAAGCCCACCCAGTTTCAGCCCCCTGCCACGGCATATCAGGGCACTGTTTAGTAGGCACTGTTGTGTTGGGCTGACAGTTGGACTTGATGATCTTAGAGGTCTTTTCCAACCTGAATATTTAGATGATTCCACTGGATGAGGTTGCTCCAAGCCCCATCCAATGTGGCCTGGAACCCCTCCAGGGATGGGGCAGCCACCACTGCTCTGGGCAATCTGGGCCAGGGCCTCCCCACCCTCACAGGGAAATGTTTCTTCTTAAGAGCTCATCTCAATCTCCCCTCTTTCAGCTGAAAACCATTCCCTTTGTCCTCTCCCTGATCCAGAGCCGCTTTCCTGGTGCCCCTCTCAGTCCTGGAAGCTGCTCTAAGGTCTCCCTGGAGCCTTCTCTTCTCCAGGCTGAACAACCCCAACTCTCTCAGCCTGTCCTCACAGCAGAGGTGCTCCAGCCCTCAGACCATCTTTGCAGCCTCCTCTGGACTCGCCCCACAGCTCCACGTCCCCCCTGTGCTGAGCACTCCATGCTGGACACGGGGCTCCAGGGGAGAGCTGAGCAGAGCGGCAGCAACCCTCGCTCGACCTTCTGGTCCCACTGCTTTGGACGCAGCCAAAAACATGACAGATGTGGAATACAGATCTTCCTATTGCCAAATCGCATGGAATCACACAACCCTCCTGCCCCGCTGCCACAGCCCCCAGCGCCGCCTGGCAGCTCATGGCGAGGAGGTGCCGGGGTGGGAGGGCACGAGGGGTGGCTCTCGCCTGCCGCCGCCTACAGCCCCCAGCATGCTTTGCTCCACACGTGCAGGGGTGCCTGGCGCCCTCCCGCGCACAGCATGCTGGGATTTGTAGTTTCCAATCAGCACTGCCGCCCGCCTGAGGGGAACCCACCAATGGCGCGGGGGCGGGTGGGAAAAGCGGGCGCTGATTGGCTGCCGGCAGCGTCAATCCCGGCACGTCGTTGCCCTGACAACCGGACGCCAGGCAGGTACGGGGGGATCCATAGGCTGGAGGGCAGGGATGCCCTGCGGAGGGACCTGGATCCATGAGCTGGAGGGCAGGGATGCCCTGCGGAGGGACCTGGATCCATGGGCTGGAGGGCAGGGATGCTCTGCAGAGGGACCTGGATCCATGGGCTGGAGGGCAGGGATGCCCTGCAGAGGGACCTGGATCCATGGGCTGGAGGGCAGGGATGCTCTGCAGAGGGACCTGGATCCATGGGCTGGAGGGCAGGGATGCTCTGCGGAGGGACCTGGATCCATGGGCTGGAGGGCAGGGATGCCCTGCGGAGGGACCTGGATCCATGAGCTGGAGGGCAGGGATGCCCTGCGGAGGGACCTGGATCCATGGGCTGGAGGGCAGGGATGCTCTGCGGAGGGACCTGGATCCATGGGCTGTGACCAATGGGACCAATGTGTCCAGGTCCCTTCAACAAGGCCAAGTGCCAGGTCCTGCACTTTGGTCACAACAACCCTGTGCAGCTCCAGGCTTGGGGTGGAAAGCTGCCCAGCAGAAAGGGACCTGGGGGTGCTGGGCAACAGCAGCTGAACGTGAGCCAGCAGTGGCCCAGGTGGCCAAGAAGGCCAATGGCATCTTGGCTTGGATCAGCCATGGGGTGGCCAGCAGGAGCAGGGAAGGGATTGTCCCTCTGTGCTCGGTGCTGGTGAAGCTGCACCTCAAATCCTGGGTTCAGTTTTGGGCCCTTCACTACAAGAAGGACATTGAGGGGATGGAGCGCATCTGGAGAAGGGGAATGGAGCTGGGAAGGGGCTGGAGAACAGGGGTACTCAGAGCAGCTGAGGGAGATGGAGCTGTTTGGTCTGGAGGAGGGTGAGGGGAGACCTCATCACTGTCTGCAACTGCCAAAAGGAGGTTGTAGCGAGGTGGGTGTTGGTCTCTTTTCCCAGGTAACAAGTGATAGGATGAGAGGAAATGTCCTCAAGTTGCACCAGGGGAGGTTTAGACGGGATATCAGGATAAATTTTTTCACCAAAAGGGTTCTCAGGCACTGGAACTGCTGCCCAGGGAGGTGGTGGAGTCCCCATCCCTGGAGCGTGCTGCTGAGCACTCCGTAGCCAGAGGTATCAATTTTTTGCCTGTCGGTTTGCCCTGTTACTGTTTGAGATGGTGCCCCTTCAGCAGCCCCGAGGCAGCACGCTCCGGAATTCAGCCTATTGCACAACGAAAAAAGTCTCTGCTCCTTTTTGTCTCCAGTCTGTCCTTTGGCGAGCTCACACGATGCCAGCCAGACCTTGTATTACGAAAGACCAGGAACAATCACTTTCTCCATACCTCTCATGATTTCATTGCCTTCCATCATATCCTCTTCAGTCTGGGCTAAAAAGAATTGTTGTTTATTCCTGGTACAAAACATGTTCCATATCTTCAGCCGTCCATGTTATCCCTTTTCCCATTGTATTTCTCTGACTGGAAGAAAAAGGAGAAACAAAATACAATGATTTCTAGTGTTTTAATGGAGTTTTCTATTTTGATCTCTATGCCTTTTATTAATTTTTAACCTAATTTTCCATTCTCATCCCAGAGCCTGTGTCTACCTCTGCTGATTTCTATCAAATATCAAAACCTACGTCTGGTTCAAGTTAATTTAATGAAAAGTACGTCTGAAATCAGGTATTTATTAGATATATATTAGATATATATTAGAACCAATCATTTGCAAAAATCATTTGGCAGTTGCTAAAATATCAGCTTTACTCCCTACAACTTAGACAATGAAGTTGTGTCCAGATATGCACAAGCATTATCAATAATACAAATTTTAGGAGTTTATATTATTCTCTGTAAAGTAGAATAAATTTAATTAAAGGGAATGATATATGAATTTTTTTGAGCGATGAGGTCCTTCTCAAGATGGTATTTTTAACAGGTTCCTAAATATTATACAGACAGAAATGTGATTTTTTTAGTTTGATAGTGGCAACAACAAAAAAAGCAACACGTTGTTTATAATTTCCTGGTAGCGCTTTTCTTAACTGGGAGTGCACTCAATTCTTCTGTCATTCCACACCATAGTAAATTACTGTGCTAAATTAGTAATGCACACAAGCTTGACCTTAAATCATTCAATTGGGCAACCAATAAATCATTCTGTGTCCTCAATTCAGACAGCATCGTTTGTAGTACTGATAGCTCGTTACCTTTCTCCTTTTGCAGTACCTGGAAACTCCACGGATTTGCTTGATAACTGTAAATGTTTCAGTACATTAAATAATTAGGAGAACACTCAGATCTTATTTTCTCTCCCAAGCCTAATGTTCAAAATATTACCAATAATCCAGGCTCCAAAACGGCAGAGTTGTCAAATATTTACTTAGGCTCCGCCAATTAACCAATGTAAAACTGTGTTCTGCTGGAAAACTGCTGAAAAACGAGACTGAGCATTTGTGATGAAGTTTTAATGAAATGCATCGCCTGGTTTTTAAAAATAAAACGCATGGCAATGTTTATAACAATTGATTTCCCAGAGCTGTTCCTTTTTGTAGGTTTTGTGCTCTGAAATCTTTTAATTTAGGTTGATTTAAATGTTGTTTCCAACCTCAAGTATAGAATCATTAATTTAGATAAGCATTAATGGAAAGGCATAATACATTGCATTGACCGGCAGAGAGAGTTGGGGTCCTTCAGCCTGGAGAAGAGAAGGCTCTGGGGAGACCTTAGAGCAGCTTCCAGGGCTGAAAGGGGCTCCAGGAAAGCTGGGGAGGGGCTGTTCACAAAGGATTGCAGTGACAGGACGAGGGGGAAGGGTATAAACTGGAGAGGGGCAGATTTAGACCGGACATTAGGAAGAATTTCTTCACCATGAGAGTGGTGAGACCCTGGAACAGGTTGTCCAGAGCAGTGGGGGCTGCCCCATCCCTGGAGGGGTTCCAGGCCAGGTTGGATGGGGCTTGGAGCCCCTGATCCAGTGGGAGGTGTCCCTGCCCATGGCACTGGTGGGACTGGATGGGCTTTGAGGTCCCTTCCAACCCAAACCATTCTATGATTGGATATTTCTGGATGAATAAGCACATTGAAGTCAATTCTAAACAAGCAATATAGAAATATCCTTAAGATGGTAGGAACTACCAACAAATCAAAGGAATTATCTTTAGTTGTCATATTTTCAGACAATCCTCTAAAACAGACACCTTTTTTTTCATGCTTTTCTCGAAAGGATATGGTAATTTGTTTAAAAAACTAGAGACTAAAAAAAAAACCAAACCCCAGATCCCTGAAGAAAGAGACAACTTCTGAAAATATTACCTTTTCTCTTCCACATGAAGAACCATTAGGATTTTTGATTCTTATTTCTTTTTTGGAAAAGGAGGGGTGCCCTTCAGTACCTGTTAGAAAGTTCTCGGAGCACGTTGTTTTCCTGCAGGGAGCATCTAAGGGTTGGTAACATCATCGTGTGGAAAAAATCCAAATTTGCATGCTTTGTAAATAGCCGTGGGCTTAATTCTGCTTCCAGAAAAGTCGTTAAGTTCTGCCTTTGGAGGCCTTCTACGTTCTCGTACCGCTGACAGCCATGTGCCCACAGGATGACAAATGGGCAGAGGTGATAGGGTGTTATGGGTATGGTAAAAGGAGATAATTAATTTGTACTTTCCTGTCTGCTCTCCAGCTGGGGAGGTTCTGTGCATGCCAGGTGGAACCATGAACAGTCCTACTGGTTGCTGTATTCATCTGCAACCCTTCAGCAGGGAAACTTTTTGTATTATTAACTTGGAGTCTTGTGTCCAGTTCTGGAATCTCCAACATAAGAAGGAGATTGAACTTTTGGAACGAGTCCAGAGGAGGCTACAAAGATGATGCGAGGGCTGGAGAACCTCTGCTATGAGCACAGGCTGAGAGAGTTGGGGTTGTTCAGCCTGGAGAAGAGAAGGCTCCGTGGAGAACTTGGAGCAGCTTCCATTCTGGAAAGGGGCTCCAGGAAAGCTGAAGAGGGGCTTTTTCAAAAGGCCTGGAGTGACAGGACAAGGGACAATGGCTTTAAATTGGAAGGAGGAATATTTAGATTAGACCTAAAGAAGAAATTCTTCAGGATGAGGGTGGGGAGGCCCTGGCCCAGGGTGCCCAGAGCTGTGGTGGCTGCCCCATCCCTGGAGGGGTTCCAGGCCAGGTTGGATGGGGCTTGGAGCCCCTGATCCAGTGGGAGGTGTCCCTGCCTGTGGTCTTGAAGGTCCCTTCCAACCCAAACCATTCTATGATTCTATGAATCACGCATAGAGATACACTCACTCACCAACACTGCCTTCACCTGCATCGGTACAGTGCTGTGTGTTCCTCTGCACTCGATTCTTTCCATAAAGGAGGAGGAACTGTGTTACTGGGATACAATTTTCAAAAGCTTTAGCTGTTTTTGTAGGCATGATATACTGGAAGTCAGCTGAAGGAAAAGGGATGTTTTTACTGGCAAGTTATTGTACTAAACATAGGCATGTGATTATCTCAGCCCTGTCAGTGTTTCCTCTATTCATGTGACTTAGAGTTTAGGTGACTTAGGAGAAAGCACTCAAAATTTCCAAGTTGGCTTTGTTTCAGCTTAAAATTAGCAAATGGTGAAGTAAGGCAACGTGACTGTAACATATATGAGAAGGTTTGTATTGTCCTTCAACTCATTTCTAAACCAGCTGGCCTCTCCTCCTGTCCTGGAGGGCTTTCTCTTTTATCCAGGTTGGCTTCAAATTAGAGTAGTCACAGAATCCAATTATAAAACAGGTCACAATTTTATTTTTGCTGTAAAATATACAAAGAAATGGATAAGAAATAGCTTTGTGCCTTTCCCTTTTTTTAAATAAGGGACGATTAGCCTCTTTTAACCATCTGAATTGACCCGTACTTGAAGTTATTTAGCCCTAAGTGTTTCAGAACTATAAATAAAGGATATTGTTCAGTGTAGAGGCTTCTTTGAAAGATTACAGCTGGGAAAATATATTGGATGTTAGACACAAACATATTGTCTATGATTGTAGTCCTGTATTTGACCAAAGGACTGTAAGAATGAGGCCAGAAAACACTCCTTTCTCCTTACTTTCATTATACCTGACTTGAAGGGTTTTTTACTCTTCAGAAAACATCTCTTGCAAGGCAGAAGTTTCAGAATTCTGAAGCATTAACCTGTTTTGCATTGGTATTCCCAAGTCTTTTTGGAAAAAGCAGATTAAATTGCTACAATTCTTCAGGTGGATTACTAATGGGGGCTGGGTTTTGCCATAAGAGTCAGAGAAATGCACTGATAGCCCACGGATGGAGCTCATCACCTGTGATCTGCAAGATCCAGGGTGACAGAGAAAAGAGCTTGAGGACTTAGATCGTATTTTTCTGTTTTGGTTGCAGTGAATGAGAAAAATGCGTAACTGTAATAGGAGTGTCAGACTCTGCTCCCATTAAAGTCAACAGCAAAATTTACCTTGCATTCATGGGAAGTTAACATAGATCCCAAAAGCCAGGCTGTAATCCATGACCTCTATCTTGCCATTAACGGCCATCTCCAACCTAAACTTCAGCTTGGAAGCTGAAATATTGCTGGCTCCTGGAGCATTCCAGAACTGCGTTACCAAACAGAAACACACTGTTCCTCAGTCTGGGAATGAAAGGCCATCCCAAAGCCAGGTTGGCCACTAACATTGCAAACACAGAAGCCACAGTATGTTTGCTTTAAGGTTCACACTGTTTTAGACCTTCCAGTGGGAAAGCCTCAAGCTAGAACACTTACTTTCTAACTCCCTATTTCACCTTGAGCATCACGACAGTAACTGGGCTGCTCACATGCGCAGGCAGAGGGGCTGTGGCTCCTGGAAATGCTCATCAGAAATAGCTGTCTCGTGGCACTGGAAGGTGCCAGCTCTTTCTTTCCTAGAAGTGCATCTGCGTTCCTCTTGTTAGTGTTAAAATCATAGTAGCATCCAAATATTTTACAAAGCCTTGTAGTGATAGCACGAGGGGCAATGGCTATAAACTGGAGAGGGGCAGATTTAGATTAGACATAAGAAGGAATTTCTTCACGATGAGAGTGGTGAGACACTGGCCCAGGTTGCCCAGAGCAGTGGTGGCTGCCCCATCCCTGGAGGGGTTCCAGGCCAGGTTGGATGGGGCTTGAGCAGACTGATTCAGTGGGAGGTGTCCCTGCCCATGGCAGGGGGGTGAAACCAGATGATCTTTAAAGCCCCTTCCAACCCAAACTACTCTATGATTCTACTGTAGGTGCCTTGTTGACTGGTTCCTCCCCCAGCCAGTTTCCAGTCTTAAAAGAGTGGGAATGTGGAAGAGGGGGACACAAACAAATGGAGAGTCCCCTTGCCCTTATCCTGGCTGAATGCCTCTAGGTGTTCAATAACAACATCAAACCATTTTCACCACCTCTCTTACCAGCGTGTGGACCATCCCTGTGCAGCTCTTCCACTGTGTGTGCCTTCCACACGATGGGGCTGCTGGTTCGTGGTGGCACGCTGGCCGGGCTGTACAGTGCTCAGGCTGTACTGCATTCCTGCTTTCTCATGGAAAGGAGCCTTTCCTGAGCTGCTGCTCCCATCCTTGTTCTGGATTCTGGGAAGAAGGAGAGTAAAGGAAACAAGAGTAGCTTCTATACAGTGTCATCTCCTATATGTAATTATACATACAACATCCACAGAGCTACACTGAAAAAGGAACTGAAAATAGAAAAGCGGAGTGATGCTTTGTGCAGCTGAGCAATGATTTACACTGAAGGACAGTGGGACAAATGCTTAGGGATATGATTTAGTAGTGGACAGGTATGGTTGGACCTGATGATCTCAAAGGTCTTCCAGCCTAGCGATTCTATGATCCCATGAAATATTTAAAACTGGGTCATTTTCACCTGTGCTCTTCCCACTGTATCTCAGGTCCTCAGCTTTCTGTAAGGGAAACCCTCATCTTCATTGACCCGGTCACTGTTCGGGATAATCAGTTTCCAAACTTAATCAACCTGAACAGAAGACATAATTCCATATACTACATATCACATCACATCATCATAATCTCATATCGTAGCGCTCTCACCTGAAGTCCTGTGTGCAGTTCTGGAGTCCTCAAAATAAGAAGGATATGGAACTATTGGAATAGGTCTGGAGGAGGCCACAAAGATGATTCGAGGGCTGGAGCACCTCTGCTATGAGGACAAGCTGGGGAAGGACTTTTTACAATGGCATGGAGGGATAAGACAAGGGGGAGTGGCTTTAAATTGGAAAGGGGAAGATTTAGACTGGACATTAGGAGGAAATTCTTCACAAGGAGGGTGGGGAGGCCCTGGCCCAGGTTGCCCAGGGGAGTTGTGGCTGCCCCATCCCTGGAGGGGTTCAAGGCCAGGTTGGATGGAGCCCCTGAGCCAGTGTGTCCCTGCCCATAGCAGGGGGAATGGAGCTGGGTGGGCTTTGAGGTCCCTTCCAACCCAAACCATTCCATGAGTCTATATCATATCATAATACAGTCTATTATTTAAAAATATGTAACGTACCTTTGGGTGCGTATGAAAATATTTCTGTAACAATAAACTACATTAAGTCATGGATCAAATTTTCACTCCTAGATGGTGCGTTCCGTTGTCTGCTTAAAGTTTATTGATGGTACGTATCTTTATCTAGAGAAATCTCAAAACATGTCAAGAAATGTCGCATCTGGCAAGACCTCCTCGAAAGGCTCAAAAACCTCGGCAAAGCAACAGAAAGCTCGAAACAAAGCGAAGGGATCCTCAAAAGGAAAACGAATGCAGTCTGGTACGTAAGGTACAGAAGCAATGAAACGAACAGTCATCTGGTCTCGCATGTCCTCTACACCAGATGCTTTTAAGGCTCAGCTTGACAGAGTGCTCTGGGCCATCTCATTTAAACTCTCGATCACCTAGAACATTGCACCAGACGATTCCTGAGGTCTCTTCCAACCTGGCATTCTGTGATTCTATGACAGCTACCTTAACAATTTTGGGCTCACGCATTTAAGCATGAGATATGTTAGAATATGTTGTTTTATATAAATAAGAGATCTACAAATAATGATTACAGTTTCGTAACCAATATATGGAACGTAACAAAGCTACATGGCGATACTTACGCTCCATCTTGGTAGTTTAGATTTAATAGTTTGTGGTGTTACAATAACAGTATTGAATGGAAATTTGGATCTTATAGGGACATTCCAGTACTTGAAAGAGGCTACAAGAAAGCTGGGGAGGGACTTTTAACAAGGGCCTGGAGTGATAGGATGAGGGGGAATGGCTTTAAATTGGAAAGGGGAAGATTTAGGAAGAAAATCTTCGTGATGAGGGTGGGGAGGCCCTGGCCCAGGGTGCCCAGAGCAGTGGTGGCTGCCCCATCCCTGGAGGGGTTCCAGGCCAGGTTGGATGGGGCTTGGAGCCCCTGATCCAGTGGGAGGTGTCCCTGCCCATGGCAGGGGGTGGAACTGGATGGGCTTTGAGATCCCTTCCAACCCAACCCATTTCATGATTCGCTATTAAGTGGGCAGATTGACAAAAGCTAACAGCCCAGGGAGAGAGCAACAGACAGAGAGAGGTGCTCCCAGAAGGAGGAGTTCAGGTGCTCAGGGTCACACTGCAAAGGTACAAGAACAGTCTTTGACAGAGTCTCACCTTTTATTTCTGCATGACCTGATTTCCATGGGAAATGCCCCAGGCGGGTGCTATCAGGTAGCAGTCAGCACAGTTTTAACCATGGAAGCTGCAGGGCGCGCCACAAGAGGACAGATTTCTCCTGGCTTGTCTCTTACGCAGACCACCTGCTCAAAAAGAAAATGCGTCTTAAATCCCCATAGTTTCAAAACATGCCAACATCTCCTTAAGATACAGACCTGTTTCAGAAGGCTTCACTCATTTCTGGCGTTAAATTTGAACGGAGTAGAAATGATTTATTGTTTCCTGTTCACAGTTTAGTTTTAAATTTAGAGATTTTAAGCATTGCCCTAAGAAGGACAGGACTGCATATTTATAGTTACTTTGTTAGGAAGAAAAATCACTGATAACATCATATCATCATATTTCAGGTGAAAAAGATGAAGTCGATCTTTCTATGGCTGCTATAGGTAAGTGCTATGATGGCTTTAAATTAATTGTTTTGGAAGATTTTAAACATTTTGCAGCTTTAATGTCGCTAATGCCAGGGAATGAGAAGGAAAGAGTAGAAACTATGAAGAAATGGAGCTATTCCAGTAGGGGTTATGGTACCACTGTGAGCAGCAGGCAGGAATGGGTATGGGTTTGTAGGTGATGTTTTTATCTCGGGTTGAGAAGAACTGAGATCAGAGGAAATAAAGATCATTGCAACAGAATTATAGGGTGCAAAATGTTTGCATTTAGTAATAGTTAAGCCATTGAAAGGAAAACTTTTTATTCTTTTAAAGAAAGCTTTGATCTTTGCCAAATCACTGAATCTGGTAAGATGATTTTAGCAGATCTCTTGTGGTTTTAATCATAGACATCAACAGACCTTGATAGATGTCATTTGCTTTGTAGTAGAAAAAATGCCATTTAAACGTCACAAGATATGAAGCACTTCTACTTATGAGCAAGAAAAATGAAGTTTTCTGCGGTTTTAAGTGTGACCATGGTTATGAGCTAAAAGATGTAATTATGTGAGTTTAAATATAATCTTGTATCATAACCATCAAATAATTTAAGTGTGGGGGGTTTTTTTCCACATTTCTAGTTAGGTTTTCCTTCTGACCTGATTTGTGCAGGTTATATATTTGGATATAATTTAAATTGCTGTCAGTGTAAACTTTTATCTAGCGTTTACAGGAACAGTCCAAAAGGTCACCTTCTTAATTAGCTTTTAACAGTACAGCTTTTAGTGATAAAAGCTAAAACATAATGTGACAAATATGCAAACCAGGTAATTTTTAAAGAAATCATAAATCACTTGTCTTGTTACATAATCCTGCGAGCACATGGGAGGAAGCAAAAATTGCACTTGGATTAACTGCACTGAAATGGGTAAACTGCAATTAATGAAAATGGGCACTAAGTGATCCCTCGGATGGTGAAAGTGTTCCTTTTAAAATTGTATTATAGTCTTCCTGGAGATACTTAGTTTTGAGAGAATTTTACCTCCACCTAGAGGCAAACAAGGTTAGAAACCATAATAGCCAAACTATCGCTAGAAGCTGGAAAAAATGCTACTACGTGCAGATCCTGTGCAGGATCTAAACTGTACACATGGGATATCCTTAGCATACGACCTGCAGGGGTTCTTTACTCCTCTTAGTGCTTTTTGGTCCTTTGTGAAGTTCTTTTTTACGTTAGGAGCTATGGACTGTTAGAAATGATGTGGGTACAATTTGCTATTAAAAAACCAATTTACTAAACAAAATGCAATAGCCTCTAATTAGATGCTACCTACTTCTTAGCCTGGAGAAGAGGAGGTTGAGGGGAGACTTTATCGCTGTCTACAACTACCTGAAAGGAGGTTGTAGGGAGGTGGGTGTTGGTCTCTTCCCCCAAGTGACAGGCGATAGGACAAGAGGGAATGGCCTTAAGCTGCAACAGAAGAAATTTAGATCGGACTTTAGGAAAAATTTGTTCACAGAAAGGGTTCTCAAGCACTGGAACAGCTGCCCCGGGAGGTGGTGGAGTCCCCATGCCTGGAGGGGTGCAAAAGGCAGGTAGCTCAGGTGCTTGGGGACATGATTGAGCAGCGGACACGTACAGTTGGAATTTATGATCTCAAAGTCTTTTCCAACATATTAATTCTATGATTCTATTGGAAAGCAGGCAATAAAATTGTTCATAATAGTAAGAATTCCAAAACAGGCTCTTTAAATTACAATATTGAATCTATAATATAGATCCTATAGTAGAGAATCTGTTATAACATAGGATTTTATAATATCAAATATTATTCCTTTAGGCTAAAAGATGTAAGTCATTTAGTTCTCATCATTGCTTTGTTTTTAACTTGGACTTAGAGCAGTAGAGACATGAAGAAAACAGACAAACTGTCCTACTCTGCTCCCTCTCTTAGTGAAGTCTATTGTATTTTGGCTAACTTTAATGTATGCTTGGGTGGTTTCATTTGACATGGAAGCCTACATCTCTCTGAAAACTTTTCTTTAGCATTTGTGGACAAGGCCATACAGAATCACAGAATCACCAGGTTGGAAAGGACCCATTGGATCATCGAGTCCAACCATTCCTAGCACTCCCTAAACCATGTCCCTCAGCACTTCATCCACCCGTTCCTTAAACACCTCCAGGGAAGGCGACTCGACCCCCTCCCTGGGCAGCTGTTCCAGTGCCCGATGACTCTTACTGTGAAGAATTTTTTTCTGATATCCAACCTGAACCTCCCCTGGCGGAGCTTCAGGCCATTCCCTCTTGTCCTGTCCCCTGTCACTTGGGAGAAGAGCCCAGCTCCCTCCTCTCCACAACCTCCTTTCAGGTAGTTGTAGAGAGCAATAAGGTCTCCCCTCAGCCTCCTCTTCTCCAGGCTAAACAACCCCAGCTCTCTCAGCCGCTCCTCGTCAGACTTGTTCTCCAGCCCCTCACCAGCTTCGTTGCTCTTCTCTGGACACGCTCCAGAGCCTCAACATCCTTCTTGTGGTGAAGGGTCCAGAACTGAACACAGTATTCAAGGTGCGTGATTCGCATGATTCGGTGTTTAAAAAATAACATCATATGAGCTTCTTCAATCAACAACAGTTATTCTTGTATAGGGGTTTTAATATAGCAAAAAGTCACCTAATTGTTAGGTTTTAATTAAATTTCTTTGAGCCACGGGGATAATCTTCTGAAAAAAATCCCATAAGAACAAGGAAATCACGTTTATAACTTGTCTTTAGGTTCTAGCCCTCTCAGTTGTCCCAGCCACAAACCAGCTCTGCGGACTGTGAGATGCAGACAGTTTTTGTTCCTTTGCTCTCCTGTCCATGCTGCCCTGCAAGGCAGCCGTGCATGACGAGAGGTTAGAAATTGCGTTCTGGTTCGGTGCGCAGCTCTAGGTTTCTATCCTACAAAGTTTAATTTGCAAAAGGACGTGCAATAATTTTTTTTGCTTAAATATATCAACACGTAAATTCTATCTGTCCTGCAATTGGAACTGCGGTCGGAGTCTTGCTTCTGAAGGACATCCCTAATGAGGCCTCACGCCCTTGGCTAGAGTGACCTGGAAGCCCTTCAGATCAACTTTTGCAGTGCCTTAAAAGGATTAAATGTTTCAAATCACCCTGGCATACACACTTTTTCTGAGCCAGGTCTCAAAGCAAACGAAGGCTCTAGGTCTTGGCCTCATTAGATACAGGGAGTAGATGTCAAAAGGCAAGCACGGGGACTCCAGAAGATAAGTCCTGGCTTGGACTGGTGTTACCAGCTGTGAGTTTGGACCAAATGACTTCCAGAGGTCTTTCCCAATCAACATCCATCTAATTTTGTAGTTTTTTGAAACCTCCACACAGATATCCCTAAAACCTCTGAGGCGTCGCAAGAGAAAGTCGTGCAGTATTGACTACAATCTGTAAAGAAAGTGAACTAATGGGCTGTGCACGCTACAAGTGTGTGCTGCAAAATAAGTGGTGAATGCCAAGTAAATCCTAACCCATACCTGGTTGCCAGAAGCATCGTAGCTGTCATTAGTTTTAGTGATGACTGCAGCAGAGCGGGTGCAGCGGAGGAGCAGCACTGAGAGATTTTAAAGGATAAATGTCAGATGCATCGAACATTATGTATTATGCGATAGGCTTACGTAGAGATTTAGCTTCCCGGATGATAAGAGATTAAGAAGGATTTATTGTTTTGTCAGTCCTCGTTGGCTTAGGTTAGAGACGGCTCCTCGAAATATGCTGAGTCAGCTGGTCGACACCATCATTTTAGATATATCAACTCAGCAACCAGACCCAGTGGGGAGTGTCCCTGCCTAGGGCAGGGCTTGGAACTGGGTGGGCTTTAAGGTCCCTTCCAACTCAATCCATTCCCTGATTCGATGAACTTCAATTTAAGCCACGCGCAAGGAGAAAAGTACCACAGGTTCTGGGAATTAACATAAAATATTAAATAACTCAAACTAAGAAAATAGAATGAAACAAAGCAGATGGAAGGTATCAGCTGTTATCACAAAAGCCAGCTCGTTTCCGTACATAAAAATCCCATTTCTATCATGCAATTTTGCTTTCTTTCATAGGTCACCCAGAAATCTTCCCTTTAGTTTTGACTACGCAGACCCAAGAAATTTTTAATTGCCGAGTTAATGAAGAGGTCACAGAACAAAACCGTTTCAAACTTATTAAAAAGGAGGACATCATTCAGGACCTGAAAACAAGAGCTGCCATTTCTGACTTCCACCCTGTCAAAAAAACTGTCCTCGTATGTAGCACATTTCATTCTCACTTCAGGGTCTCACAGTAGATATTCTTTTAATGATAAGGTCTGTCCTTGTTTGACTGTGCAAATACACAACTGCTGTAATATCCATGGACCACTGTCAGCTCAAAGTTTCTCATGGCTCATCATCCACCTTTTTTTTACTGAAAACTATGTGAAAAGTAACATAAAAGTTACCGGCTTTGATTCTGTGAACTGGCAGAGCTTCATGTATTTTGGCTTCTTCTAATTCATGGCCTCCTTATTGAGAATCATTAAAACAGTTTCTTTTCTGTTTAATTCTCTGTACGAAAAGATAAAATCCATCTGTTCTTTTCAGTTAGTGCACAAAATGCCCTCTTAAAACCACAAGATTAACCAAAGAAACTGAATTTACGCTGATGGTAGCTTTGCCAGTCACAGGCTTCTATCAGTTTGGGATGTTATTTGCTTTCAGTTTTCTACTAATTGTTTTAATTAAAATAGGAATACCCGGGGGAAGAACTTTTGGTAGTTTTTGATGCAGAGTTCCAGTACGGCCAGAACTTTTACCTTGTTGCTTCAGAGGAAGCCAAGGAAAACCTTCTGAAGGTGAGAAAATCCAAATGTACTACACCATTTTCTACCTATGAATATTTCAGAATCTTGTCTCAAACATATACGTCAGGAATGGTATTGTATTCATAAGCATCTGACGTGCCTGGCATGCTAGAATGTTTCTTTAAACGTTAATCTGATAATGGAAAAATATGTGTATCACTGTAAAAACATCATTTATACTGAGAAAGACTGAACTACATGTTTGTATTTTACTTCTGAGGGCCAGTATAACCACCATGGCTTCATGGAGGGGTTCCAGGCCAGGTTGGATGGGGCTTGGAGCCCCTGATCCAGTGGGAGGTGTCCCTCCCCATGAGAGGGGGTGGAACTGCATATGCTTTAAAGTCCCTTCCAACGCAACCCATTCTATGATTCCATGATTTTTATCGTAAGCTTTAATTTCCTCTACCAAGACCCAGGGAGGTGATGGAGTCCCCATACCTCGTAGGATTTAAAAGGCAGGTAGATGAAGTGCTCACGGATATGATTTAGTAGTGAACAGGTACGGTTGGACTCGATGATCTCAAAGGTCTTCTCCAACCTAGCAATCCTATGATTCTAGAACCCAGACTCAAAATTAAAAGCCTAAAATATATCGGGCATCTTTAAAGAAATATTACACTTATTTGTCACGATACATATGTATATATTATTCAAATCGTACTCTAAAATGTTCTTAAATTCCAAATCAAGATACATAGATTTCCCCTTGTGCATTGCATCACCAAAGAAGGTTTACGGGCAGCTTATATATTATATAATAATAATATTATATAATAATAATCAGGAGTAACAATTAATTGAGAAGCAAAGTGCAATTCCAGGCAGGAGGGCGTAATATAGAAAATCATTATCAATTCTTTCAAGACAGCGGTTTCTCTTTAGTAGTTAAATATTAAATACGTAAGGTTTATTGGAAAATACTAACATCCAAAGGAATGAAGGGGCGCGGCATAGCCAGGCTTCCTGCATTGAGACGACAGTAAAAAATGCGTGAATAAAGACTGAAAACTGGGTTTCTAGTTCGTACTTACATTTCAGCACTGAAGTTTTGCAGAAGCACTATTTTGCTCTGTTTGATGGCACAGCCTCCAGAAACTGCAGAAGAAAAAGAAGAAGAAGATGGAACTCTGGACATCCAACCTTATAAACCTCCTGTGTCTAAACCCTGGGTTTCTCTTGGCAGCGAAAAGGAAGTTGAAGAAGAATCCGTTAAAGAGACCGTTACAAAGGTCAGAATCAACACACATTACTCAATCAAATAAATATCATAAACCCCAAATTTAGTTTAAGTTTCTTTAAAAATAGTCAGAAAATTGAAAATTGCAATTCTGGTTTTTCTTGGCATCTTTCAATAAGAAAAGCGAGGGAATTAGCTCAACATTTCACAAACTACAAGTGCTGCAGAAAGTTGGTTTTTTTCTGGTTATCAACTCTGTTCTCTTTAAATGCTGCAAATAAGGGACATAAGGCGGCGTTGGATGTACTGACAACTTAAACTGGAACTTCAAAAGTCCTGATCGTCTGGTCATTAGCATCTCTGCCACTTCTTGCTCTGTTTACTATCTGGCCAGATTACAAGTTGACTCATTGTAATCATATTCTAAGAACCCAGTTGTGTTTCCACAGAGCCCCACAAACTCTGCTTCATTGTATGGATGGCATTTAAGACTTGTAAGGGCTCTCACCTCAGAATAGATGTTACCAACTACAGTTATTACAAGCTGACTGCACAGAAGGACCGATTTCATTAATTACACCTACAGATTGTACCGAGAAAAGTAGCTCCACTAACAGCTGTCACCTAACTTGTGACGTGGAGGGCGTTTAACTGTCTATAGTCAATACCTAAGTCCCTGTTCAGGGGTGATTGGGTAACTATTGATAGGTCTCAGCAACTGGACGTTTTGCTTATAATTCAAAAGATGTCTGATTATTCTAAAGCTAATTCACCGTCACTAAATTTAACCCATGTTCACATTTTAAGTAGCTGTTATTCCGCCTTGCTTGAAGTATTCTCAGCCCATATTGACAGGGGACAGGACAAGAGGGAATGGCCTGAAGCTCCGTCAGGGGAGGTTCAGGTTGGATATCAGAAAAAAATTCTTCACAGTAAGAGTCATTGGGCACTGGAACAGCTGCCCAGGGAGGGGGTCGAGTTGCCTGCCCTGGAGGGGTTTAAGGAACGGGTGGATGAAGTGCTGAGGGACATGGTTTAGGGAGTGTTAGGAATGGTTGGACTCGATGATCCAGTGGGTCCTTTCCAACCTTGTGATTCTGTGATATTCCTCTCCAGTTCTGCTGGTAAAAAGTAGCTGACAAGGAATACCTCTCCACTGCCTAAAATCAAGTGCCCGCCTCTCTTTGTGGGTAGATGCCAAGCCAGATCCCTTCTTCCTTCCTAGTTCTCACTGTAAGAAACATCCTCACTCAAATTTCTGTGGATCCGCTTCAGGGTACTTTTCTCTCCATAATCCCTGCAAGCGAAGCTGAAATACCTCACCCGAGATTGAGAATTGCACTAGGAGGGAAGGGATGAAAAGTTGGGTCTTGGAAGCCCAATGCGGTGTTACGTAAGACCTCCTGCGAAGCAATCCTTTAATTAAAAGGTGCGGTTTTGATATCGCATGTATTAGAAAATGTAATTCTCTTATCTTGCAGGCAGCAACCTAAAATATTACTTCTTGTTTTAGAAATACAAACATGTTCTTCTACTATTTATGTAGGCTATTTACAAGAGCGCTTCAGACTTTCAAAATACAGATAAATGAGTAAAGGCAGCACAGAAATCACAGACAAAATTAGTTCTACAATTATACGAATGCTGCCATTTCACAGAACAAACTTGCCAAAAACTTGTCTCCTCTGCTAACTACAGAAATATCTCTTTTCCAGGTTAAATATATGGTTTCTCGAGTACGCAGGATGTTTGGTGCACCGATTACATTTACTGATAAGAACGCTTCAGAGGTAAAAGACAGTTACATTGAATGCACATCCTATCAAGACAATGCTTTCAGTATTAAAGTGCTTGAAAAAGATGTGGGCATACAGATGGTTCCAAAAGTCAGAGAAGCTGGTACTCAGACAAACTGGTAAGCGTGAGAAAATATTTATCAGCTTATTTATTATGCTTCTGATCTCAACTAAAGTTATGTCAATTAGCTCAACTCTTCTGGAGTTACTTGGGTACAAACTGATTAAGAGAACAGAGCTGGATGCCCCATTTGCATCTTTCTTCTTTCACTCTTTCCCAAAGATCTTTGTCACAATTTTGGCAGCTAAAATTGAGCAGCTGGGCTCCCAGTTCCCTTTCCCTTAGCTCCAGGGAAAGGGAAATGAGAGGAAAAGTCTTGCAGGTTGGAAACTAAAACTACAGCTTTAAATAATAATAATAATGATGATGATAATAACAATAATAATAATAATAATAATAATAGAAAAAAAGTAAAATGTATACAAATACATGAAATTGCGCCCCCACCTCTCTATGAGTGCTGGAGGCTGGAAGGGAGCTGGGCTCAGAAACCAAATTCAGGAACGCATGAGTCTAGGATCAGGAGCAACCAGACAGATGAGGTCCTCCCTGGACACTGCCCATCAAAGATGACCATGAGACTCTCGTGACCTCTCTATTTTATACCACGTATGACATCCGTGCGATGGAATGCTCTGTTGGTCAGTTTGGGGTCACCTCTCCTGTCTGCCCCTCCTGCAGGAGAGGGCTTTGTTGCCTCTTTGACTTAGGGCTCCACCAGCTCCAGGTTGGCCTTAGGTTCCTCTAGGAATCAGTGCAAGCAGTGGCCTTTCTGCATCCCAGTGCCCTGTGTGATCACTGCTAGACAGAAACCCTGTCGGAAAAACACGCAGTTCACTTTCAGAAAATGGAATTACTCAGATGAGACTGAGCTGAAGGGAGAAGACTGATTCTACTTTAGCCCAAACCACTACGATCTTCTAGAAAAACTGAATAGCCTTAGCTTCTAGTTTTACAAATTACCTGGGTTTCTGTCTTTGAAATTGTTTCTGTGCTTACTCACGTTCAAATTTATTCCAATTGCTTAGGACCTATCCGAAAAATACAGCTACGCAGTATTTCCCCAGACGGTTGTCAGACGAAGAGAAAGAAGAGATTCTGTCATCCGAGAAACTGAAAAACTTTCTTACATCAGCACGTTTAAGGTAAAATCATTGCAGCAACACACATTAAAAGCTACCTGAAATAGTACAGAATACAAGCAAGAACTCTCGTCCGATTGAACCACTGCTCTGGTCAAATACTGCTTTTTTTTTGTTTGTATATATGGTTTTGGTTTTGTTTTTCTCTTGCTTGTTATTTTAATATTAACAAATATTTACTTACTATTTGTTTCTGGAAATTAACACCAATCCTATGCCATAGATAAACGTTGGTTTAAATCGATATTAGAGCTGTTAAAGTTGATAGTGACGCATCTTTTCAAACAAGCTGCAAAACTGATCTTTCAAACGCTGCTCATTCCGGCAGAAGCTCCTGCAGAAGAGCAAAGGCGCTGTCTTACAGCCCTCAGTCGCTCCACAAGTCCCACCTGCTGGTGCTCTTTGCATAAGACTCAAGACAATTACACAAAACTAGAGTTAAATTCTTTGTACAATTAGTTATTTAGATTTAAATGGAAGAGGGTTTCCTTACAGCGATGCGTCGTTAAGGAATTAAGAATTTTTTTTACTCCTGTGGTCATACTGCTATGTAGAACCGCAGCTGTTTCTCTACAGAATTAGTTGTGGTTTGACTACTGAGTAGTTTGACCCGGATTCTTCAAAGTGGTAACTCTTCTTTTCACAAAACAGAGTGGAAATTGCGTTGCAGCAAAATGAAATCATGAATGCTTTTTTTGATGACTGGAAGGCCTTAGGAGAAGATGAAAGCAGTGCTGGTGGCAAGCCAGCTGTTTTGCTCGAAGCGTACCAATCGTTTAGAGATCTGCGCTACCTCAAGGACAGCACGATTCGCTGCGTTTGCTGGCATCCAACCATTGATGGTAACGCCGTTAAAGTACCCGTTGGAGACTTGAATGACACATATTATATGACAGCTGTAAAATAGCCATCTTTCATAAAATTATCAGCCTTTACATTACAAAAAAAATACACAAACCCAAATAATTTAGAACGTCTGAATTGCTGATTTGAGACGAAGGGGAAAATCAGACAGACAAATTCTTTGTAGAGTTCAGAGCAGCCATGCAAAGTCCATCACACTGACCTATAAGCAGAGATCACAGGAAAGGGAGATTTCTCCCTTACGCGGCTCGTTTAAGCGGGGCTGCAACTGTGCCAGGTCCTTCTGGTGGCTCTGGATACCATCGTTGTTCTCCCCACGCCTGGTTCTTGTCGCATGCCTAATACTTGTGGAGGAATGTTAGAGCCGCAACAGGACGCGACTCTGCTGAGTACCGGAGAGCATCACGAGGCACTCAAATATCTCCTCGTGCTCTGTGCGATGGATTATTGCTCTACACAGCCAGGCTTAAAGGCACAATTAAGTTCTATATCAACATCCAGCTGCACAGCATATGAATAGAATCATGGAATCATAGAATCGCTTGGTTGGAAAAGATCTTTGAGCTCCTTGAGTCCAACTGTATCTGCCCACCACTAACCCACAGCCAACACTGCAGTCTGCGTAGAGAATTAATTCAGCTACAAAAGTCTTGATTTCATGATGGGTGGCGTAGATGTGTCACATCATTTCAGGTATCACAGCTTTAAGGAGGCATTAGCAAAAAAGTGGAATTTTATCCTGATGTTTAGGTGCCACGACTCATTGTTAATTAAGGTGAAGTAACAAAAATAATGTCTTCAAAGTTGATCTCTAAAAAGGAAAACATCTGTACATTTTGCAGTGTTTCTTGCACTGTAATCAGAAAGTATAATTATAAGTCACTTAGAATAATTAACAGCATGTCGAAACTTGGATTGTCTCTTCAGACACCATTCATTTTCTCCCTCAATCAGGGATGATAGCAGTATCAGCAAGACGGCGCCTTTCTGATGAAGAAGAAGTTAACCTCTGTGATAAATCTTTGCTGCAGAAATCAGTAATACTTTTCTGGAGTTTTTTTGACCCTACCCACCCTCAGGTATTTAATCTGGACTTTTAAATATGCCAAGTGTTTAAATAACAAGAGAACAAACAATCCGTGTGATTGTGTTCTCAACTATTTTGTTTCCTTCCTTCTTTTTAGTTAATTTTGGAGTGCCCTGAAGACATTGACTGTTTTCAGTTTAGTCCAAGTGATCCAAATCTCATCGCTGGTGGCTGCATCAATGGACAGGTGTGAATTTTCTGTTATAAAATAACAGAAATCAGATATTTCTGTATTTTCTTATGGTATAAAAATAAGGGTGAAGAAATGTACTCAACATCCATAATAACACATTGTGTCACAAGGCAGATATCAGTCTCAGGAATTCTCAGATTCTGTACTGACGTCGCACCTGGTTATTCCATGGTTGAGGCATCACTGTACGATGCTTCTTCGCAGCAGCAGTCCTGATAAATAGGTCAAGCTGTAAAAACTCTTTTCTTTGGTTGAGACAAGTGCAGTCTTTCAATTGATTGCATCAGACTGAAGAGGAAATACTTTCAAGATTTCAGAAGTGAATTGCTTCTTTTGCCCCAAATCCCCATGAACTCTATTTGAAAACAAAGCATATTAACGTAAGGGATTAAATAATTCGTAATAGACTTGTTTTTTCTTATAGGTTGTACTGTGGGATATTTCTCAACATGAAGAAAAGCTGCAAAATGAAAAACCTGTTGATGATGACAAGATGACAGACGTTAACACGGTGAATGGTTCCCTTCTAAATATATTGCAGTACACCCTATGTCTGGGGTGAAGAAAGGGTGGGATGAACAAACTAGAGACCTAAGAGCAGAGAATACACATGAATAGATGTGTGTGGGCCTGTTGGAAGTCTTTTGGAGCTTCAGGTCCGAAGGCCTGTTTTGATGCTTTTTTTCCCCGAAGGGAAGTTATTAGACCCCTGGGAAGTTCTAGAAACTGATCTGAAATACATAAAGAAGCATTAACAGTGTGTAAATAACCCCGGTTTTCTTTGACAGGTCTATTGTATTTTGGAAATGTACTAAAAATCTCCCTCTTTAAAACATTTCTAGCCTTCACTTCTTGAAGCCCAGCAGAGTAGCACAGAGCCACCTCTCGTGAGGCACTGCATAGTCTCTTCCTTAGAGGATAGTCATAAAAAACAAGTAACAGATCTACATTGGCTGCCAGCTTATTTTGAGGTAAGTTTCAAAACCCACTTTTCTTCTTCAACCTAAGAAGAGCCTGACTTGCAATGGTACCAGCCAGGATTTATCCAGATAACTTCATTTAGGGTTTTTAGCAGGCAAAACTGACACTGGTTCACCTGAAGTACATTTGTACAACGTCTCGACTTTATAACTTACAGGTTAGTAAGTCCTGATTCTCAAGCATTACCCAAGCAGAAACCATGGTTTCATTTCTAGAAGCCCATTTTCTGTGTTGAAAACCTGACTTAGAAAAGTGGAATTGTTGTCTGTCATCCTCTTCTCCCCCATAATCATTATTATTGTATTTTTAGGACAAACAAATGGGTGCTACTTCTGAAAACAGAGCTGAAACCTGTGTGCAGCTTGTCACCTGCTCCCCTGACTGGTATGTACAACACATACCCAAGGAGATGCCTTTGAGTTTCCTTTGGAAAGCTTTATAGAACGTGATTTAACCAGCACGCTTCTGGACTCCTATCAGCCTATCCTGCATAGCAGAAATTCTGTATGCAGAAGACAAGCACATCAAGTTCTTCACCATTTAAGCCCTTTACAGTAATGGCATTAAGGGTTCATTAACTGAAAAACCTCACCTGTATATGTTTATATTCTTAAGCAGCACTTTAGTCACACGTGCATCGGCCTGAAGAGCTCTATCACCACACTTTGATTGATTGCATAAAAAGCTATTAATGATTTTGAGGCCAAAGAAATACTCTAAACTGTATTTAAACTTGGAGGCTTAGCTGGCAAAATTATTCTGCGTGAATCTTCTCTTTTGGGGACCAAATAGTCCTGATGCTTCTGAGTAAATGGGATCCAGTGTGAAAGGTTGGCGAGGAGGCACAATGCAAGGAGTGGAAATAAATGTGTAGCTTTCTTGACAGCAAAAGGCTTAAGGCCTCACGGCTGCGTGGCTGAGCTCCATCACTTATTTCCAATTACATCAAAAGGCGGGTCTGAGGCAGCAAAGTTTGTTAATGATATAAAGGTATTTTTCCTAATCAGAAACAGAGAAGACTTTGAAGAATTAAGTTAGAAGAAAGATTGCAAATACCATTGTTAATATCTTTGCAGTGTAACGCAAGGAAGGCACATGGAAGAAACAATTTAAAGTACTCACACACACCTGGGCTCCAATTTACAAGTATTCACCCAAAATAAGAGCAGGGGATTCTCTATAATGTCATCCAGCGCGGGCTCCAAGGAAATCCTGTTAGAAAAGGGAAAAAGGTGTCAGCAAGGAGGAAAATGATCATTGTCTGTATCAAATCTGCGACAGTGTCCAGAGCAAAGCAACAGGAACTATCAGAGGGCTGAAAACTCCAGTGAGATGACAGATTCGAGGGAGTGGGACCATTCGTCTTGAATGTCAGCAAATAAATTGGTACACGTGAGAGCTGGGAATGAGGTTTGATTTGGATTACTTGATTACCTGCTGAATTCTTCTCCAGTTCTATGAGTCTCCAGGAGGTAATTCCCATAAGCAAAATGTACCAATGTTATCGGGCTGTTCTGGTATAGATCACAACTGATGAAACAGTGAATAAAGGAATACATACCCTCATTTACAAAAGAAGCAATTAAGTGTTTGAAATTTGCTTCTCAAAGTCTATTGCTATCCGGGTTTAAAGATAAAAGGCTGAAAAAGCAACTTTAAAATGCATGGAAAACTGCATCTGACTTTGAAACAAAAAAAATAGGTAATAATATTATACAATCATTTTGCAGCTCAATACTATTTTGGGATATTCCAGCCACCAACCTAACCGAACAACCTTTATCTGAGAAGGTAGCAGAGGACATTTTTTCTAAACGCCCTGACGTTTCAGATACTTCTAAACATCTCGATTTCTGCTGGAAACCTGTCGTAAAGGTACTGCCCACAAATATAGAACAGAAGGATCAAGTAGATATGGCCAGAACTCCATAGGAACGTACCCTTTTGCTTTCCAACTCCAATTTTTCCAGCAATTTGTGACTTCCTTGTGATTTTCCTCCTGATTATTAAAAGAGACGCTTCAATGTTCCTCTGAAATTTCCCTAAAATGCATTTTGAAAAGGGAGCTCACAAGAAATAGTACGATTGCATCTTAGAAACTATAGTTTAAGTTAAGTACCTGTGAGCCTTTTCAAGTGCTGTGTTGTCCATCTCGGTGGGTTCCAAACCGTGAAACGTGGTCGCGCTCAACAGAACCGTAATTTCTGGCACCCCAGCAGTCAGTCTGATGAAATGGTCATAGCAGTTTGGGGAAAAAAATGAGGATGAAAATAATCTATTAGGTAAAAAACCCGTTGATCTGTGCTGCAGCTGGTACAGTTGCTGAACAAGCATGACCAATGGAGCTGGGTTTTTTCTTGAAACATGGCAAAATCCTTACAGGGAAAGGATAAAACCGGAGAAGCCACACGTTTGTATTTTGTAAAACCAGTTTTCTGATTTTAGCTAAATCTCGTCTAAGTAACTTTATTTTCTGAACATTAACTGCTTGGTTTTAGCTGCTAAAATTGGCCGGGCTGGGGCTAACCCGTGACAACATTACAAACTGAGAAGACCTGGAGAAAAGGAGGCTGAGGGGAGACCTTCTCACTCTCTACAGCTCCCTGAAAAGAGGTTGAAGTGAGGTGGGGGTTGGTCTTTTCTCCCAAGTGACAGGCAATGGGACAAGAGGGAATGGCCTCAAGTTGCACCAGGGGAGGGTCAGATTGGACATCAGGAAAAATTTCTTCCCCAAAAGGGTTCTCAGGCCCTGGAACGGCTGCCCAGGGAGGTGGCGGAGTCCCCATCCCTGGAGGGGTTTAAAAGATGGGGAGATGAGGTGCTCAGGGATCTGGTTTAGTAGTGGACAGGTCCAATTGGACCTCATGATCTCAAAGGTCTTTTCCAGCCAAGTGATTCTATGATTACAGTAGAAAGTCGTTTTGTCTCATACCTCAAAGTTCTGACCAAATAAGTTAGCAAATGCATTTTTTTCTGAACAGATAAACCTATGCGAAAGCGATACCGACACAGACTGCATTCCCATCAGAATTAGTTTAAGAGAACTACGTTATCGTTACAAAACTTCAGGTAATTTTTTTATTACACCTTATTGAGGAGAATGTTTTTATCAAGCTTATATTCCAGCGTATACATAATGAAAACTGAGCAAGAAAACGTTGTAGAGCCTAATGCATCGGGGGGAAATGGTTTCTTAAATATACAGTTATTCAAAGCATGACATGTGCAGGATGTGTACATGTACTGAATACAAAAAGAGCAGTTCCATATCCACAGTAACTCTGCCAGGCTGCAGCAGCCAAGAGGGGTTGCATAAAGGTAGTTCCTACAGACACTGATGCCGAGTAAAACATGAACAGAACGGTCCTACCCCACTGTGGGAAACACTTGAGAGCAACTGCACTAATGGGGAGATTCCAGTTGGAAACATTTAACCTGCAAAACTGCTCCTTTACAGTCTTTCTTCATCTCTCCTCTTGAAATTCCCCTTTATCCATTAACTACCTTTATAAGACAAAACATGTGCTTGGTCTAATAAACGTCAGATAAATGTTTCCCAGACAGGAGACGAGCTCGAAACATCCCAGAAGCACTCGCCAAAGACAGCCTCTATACTCGAAGCAAAAACCAGAAAACACTGGAGAATATCTCCACCAGCCTTTTTATTGGAACTGAAGTAAGTTAAAATAATAGATTACTAATTAAAAGGTTATTCCAAGCTATCTTAAAGACAGAACAATTAAATAGTAGGGTTTTCACAAATATATGGACTTGCCTGTTTTATTCTGGTGTTAACTAAACAGATCTTTCTGGATGTGCCACACTGTATTACAGGGGACAGGACAAGAGGGAATGGCCTGAAGCTCCGCCAGGGGAGGGTCAGGTTGGATATCAGAAAAAAATTCTTCACAGAAAGTCATGGGGCACTGGAACAGCTGCCCAGGGAGGTGGTCGAGTCACCTTCCCTGGAGGGGTTTAAGGAACGGGTGGATGAAGTGCTGAGGGACATGGTTTAGGGAGTGTTCGGAATGGTTGGACTCGATGATCCAGTGGGTCCTTTCCAACCTGGGGATTCTGTGATTCTGTATTCCCACTTTAATGCATTTAGAACGTACTTAAAATAATAGTAACCCCCCAATATTTGGTAGAATATGAACCGTTACTCAAAGAGCAGAATTAGAAGATATTTCCAAAATGCAACGTGCAGTTGCAGCTCAGAAAACCAACCGGAGCTGCATCCAAAGCAGTGGGACCAGCAGGGCGAGGGAGGGGATTCTGCCCCTCTGCTCTGCTCTCGTGAGAACAAAGAATCGTAGAATCCCACCTGTAAGTCCTGCGTCCAGTTCTGGAGTCCTCAGCACAGGAAGGACATGGAGCTGTTGGAGCGACTCCAGAGGAGGCCATGGAGACAATGCAAGGGCTGGAGAACCTCCCATCCCAGGACAGGCTGAGAGAGATGGGGTTGTTCAGCCTGGAGAAGAGACAGCTGTGAGGAGACCTTAGAGCAGCTTCCAGGACCTGAAGGGGCTCCAGGAAAGCTGGGGAGGGGCTCTGGATCAGGGAGGGCAGGGAGAGGATGAGGGGAAACGGTTTTCAGCTGAAAGAGAGGAGATTGACATGAGATGTGAGGAAGAAATGTTTTGCTGTGCGGGTGGGGAGGCCCTGGCCCAGGTTGCCCAGAGCAGTGGTGGCTGCCCCATCCCTGGAGGGGTTCCAGGCCAGGTTGGATGGGGCTTGGAGCCCCTGATCCAGTGGGAGGTGTCCCTGCCCATGGCAGGGGTGGGACTGGGTGGGCTTTGAGGTCCCTTCCCACACAAACCCTGCCATGATTCTCTGAAGACACGTTAAACTTAACTACCTGCTTTAGGGAACCAAACAATATTTCCTTATTCCAGAATACATAAGATTAGTAATACATTTTTGCTGTTGAGTATCAGGTAACAATATTTACACCACAATTTCTCCCGCAAGTTATTTCTACTCTAGGAAGTCCCAGTATCTACCCTACATCCGAAATCTTTCCCTGTTTTGAGTTCACATGGAAATGAAAATTTGGCCTCTTTCTGCTTCTGGTCACCTTTTCCTGAAATACTGGAACAGTCATTGGCTGCAAATTTTCATTTTACTGAGAATATATTTAATGTTAAATGCATTTCCTTGATTTTTCTGGCATCACAGGATGGCAAGATTATTTATTCTGACTTGAAAATGGAAATTGATGGTGACTTGGCAAAACCAGTTAGTGAGTACAAGTTTCTCAATACCTGTTTAAACATATATCCCTAACTTTAAACTATCGGCACCTATACTCCGTCTTTTTAAGGCTCTTGTTCACCTGCCCTAACAGTCTGTCTCACTGATGGCACCAGGATCCAGCAGGGCAGCCTCAAAAGCGTAACGGCTTGGCTATGGAAAGCTCTCTCCAGTATCACTGGCGCGTTGCTATATACCTATTGGCACAAATCATTCAAGTCATGCCTCACAGTAACTGGATTTGCAGGAATTCCAATTCCTGTGCCTTGTGAACCAAAAAAAAATTGAGGCTACTATCTTTGAAGGCTGTGCCGGATCCTGCACTCCTGTTTCTCCCTGCGCAACTCTCATTGTGAAGATGATCGCTAAAGCACTCGTTACAAGCAACTGCCTTTTTCGTTCCCTTAGGCAAGAAGCATGCTCAGAAATACACCATCCACAATAAAAGCGTCCACACGCTCCAGAGATCTCCGTTTTTTAAAGACGTCATTCTAAGCATTGGAGGCCGGAATTTTGCCATTTGGAAGGAAGACGTTACAGTAAGTTGTTTTAACGCAGCTCTCACAGAATGGGTAGTTTTATAGGAGATAACTATGATAGCGTCAGGGTCATCGAATCACTAGGTTGGAAAGGACCCACTGGATCATTGACTCCAACCATTCCTAACAATCCCTAGACCATGCCCCTCAGCACCTCATCCACCCATCCCTTAAACACCTCCAGGGATGGGAAGCTTCACAGTTTAGAAATAAATTTGGTATAAAAAAAAGCTTTTCCTTTTTCTTCACATCAGCAGAGCAAGGGAGGGCATTGTCCCCCTCTGCTCCTCTCTCGTGAGACCCCCACCTGAAGTCCTGTTTCCAGTTCTGGAATTCCCAACATAAGAAGGAGATGGAACTGTTGGAATGGGTCCAGAGGAGGCCACGGAGATTTTCTGAGGGCTGGAGAACCTCTGCTATGAGGACAGGCTGAGAGAGGTGGGGTTGTTCAGTCTGGAGAGGAGAAGGCTCTATGGAGACCTTAGAGCAGCTTCCAGTGCTGAAAGGGGCTCCAGGAAAGCTGGGGAGGAGCTCTGGATCAGGGAGTGCAGGGAGAGGATGAGGGGGAATGGCTTTAAATTGGAAGGGGGGAAATTTAGATGAGATCTTAGGAATGAATGTTTTCCTGTGCGGGATGCCCAGAGCAGTGGTGGCTGCCCCATCCCTGGAGGGGTTCCAGGCCAGGTTGGATGGGGCTTGGAGCCCCTCATCCAGTGGGAGGTGTCCCTGCCTGTGGCAGAGGGTGGAACTGGATGGGCTTTGAGGTCCCTTCTAACCCAACCCAATCATTTCATGATTCTATGAAATGAAATGACCTCCTTTAATTCTAAGCTTGTAAAACCTTCTCAAAAAGTTATTTCTGCTGCTGGGAAAACTGAGTAGTTAAAGGCAACGTGGGATAACCAAGTCTCAAGAACTACTTATGGTGCTGTGTTTTCATCATCTGAAGATAAAGATACTTGGGGGGTTTTACAGTTCCTCTCACCTCGGAATCCAAGTTAGCGGGACCCGGCGAAACCTCAAGACCAGAGACTTTAATAGCAGACACACACATCACTCTACTGGAAGTGAGATATCAGGGTTTTTACTTCTCCATAACTCTCTTTATCTGCAGAAGGTGATATCAGTTTTGCCATTGATAAAATTTTTGTAATAGGATTGTTTAAATAGTAACTGTTCTCAAATGACAGGAGTTGAAGTAGCGAATGGATAGTTCTGTTTATTTATTGGCTCTATCTTTCATTTGTTTTCAAAATCTCATGAAGAATGGACCGATCCTTCAGTCAAGCTGCTCTGCTGGAAGATACACTGCGGGACAGTGGTCCTTAACCAGACCAGGAGTTTTCTTCATTGGCAGAGATGATGGAAATATCGATATTTGGGACTTACTCAAGAAAACTTATGAGCCATCTAAGTTCCAGAACATCTCTGAAGCAATGCTCACATTCATCAGCCTCTCCATTGCCTCACGTACGTTAATTGTAGTCACACTTTACTGTGCCAACCTGTTTGTAACATGGCCCATGACTCCAAGGCACCCTAATCCTGTTGCTTATCTATTATCTTATATAACAGATAAGTACATACTTCTACTAATTTAATACTACACCGTATACACAACGCCACATACATCAGATTCCAAGTGTGATAGCGTGGCATAAAACAACTGAAAACACGTAATGTTTAAAAAGAGCCTGACAAAGCATTGATATGTATTAATTAAGATTTTTATACGGTATTAAACGTTATATATTTAAAGGTAATTTCATTTTTAAAGAACATGAGAGAGCAAAAAGGCTGCCTTTTCACTGCAGTTAAACCAAGGCCTTAACAAAACTGAACCCTCTGTAGCTCGTGTTTGGGTGGAGGCACGTGTTACTGTTGGACTTTAGATTGTTTATATGGTTTTTGTCAAATATCTTTCAGCAAAGCAGCACTTTTTAGCCGTATCTGACGATTTAGGAGTACTGCATGTTCTGGAAATCGGTCAAACTCTAAGGGAGCCTTTGCAGAATGAGGTTGGTAAAGGATTTTTATTTATCCCTGTGACACTTCATCCTGAAAACTCCAATGAAGAAAGAGACTTGCCTGGAAAAACTTGCTTTTAAATGGAATTGATTGGAGCTCTGTATGGCCATGTTCTCCTAAAAGCACCTGTAGCAAAGCTGGCTTCGCTCCGACAGGGGGCCCCGAAAGGAAACCTGGGTGACAGTTGCCAAAATTCCACTGTGGCTACATGAAAACACAGTAAAAAGTTCAGCATTTTTTGCTGCAGTGTAATTAAAATTATATAACTGCATGCATATTTGGATCCAAAAATCAACTCATTTAATCTTTATATTGCTTTACTGCAAATATTTATAGTCCAAATACAGATAAACTAATAATACCGTCCAGGCCACCAGCAATAATTCTTGTAGTGCACCTTTTTTGTGATTGTGTTAACAGGAAGCTGACGTCCTGGAGTATTTTGAAAGAGAAGCCAAATATCTGAAAAACTGGGAACAAGAGTTTCAAGAATATCAAGACTTGCAAGCCAAAACAGAACTGAAATGGAGCTGGAAGCACAAAGACAGAAAATAGTAAGTTACACTTGAATTTCAAGGCCAGGTTGGATGGGCGTTGAGCTGCCTGATCCAGTGGGAGGTGTCCCTGCCCATGGCAGGGGGTTGGAAATGGATGATCTATAAGGTCCCTTCCAACCCAAAACATTCTATGATTCTAAGAAAACTCGCTTTGTTTCTTTGGATCTTTACGAGGCTCCTGCTTTGCTCGGCAGAATTTCACACAGTATTTTCAAATATCAGGATGGATATAATGAGAATGCCTTAGCAGCTCCTTATTTCATATTTACAACTTGGAGGAGTGGAACAGATGGTCCGAGTTCACACAAGTTCAGTTCTTGTAGGAGTTTCACTTGACCATGAGCATTAGAGCCTGTGGACATTTAACAATTATGAATTTGCTTTTCTTTTTACAGCAGTCGCTCTTTCAAAAAGGTATATTTTCATAGAATCATAGAATCCCTAGGTTAGAAAAGACCTTTGACATCATGAAGTCCTACCACACCTGTCCACCATCATATCCCTAAGCAATTCAGCTATCCATCTTTTAAACACCTTCAGGGATGGTGACTCCACCACCTCCCTGGGCAGCCTCTGCCAGTTCTTGAGAACCCTTTCAGTGAAGTTTTTCCTGATGTCCAGTCTGAACCTGCCCTGGCAGAGTTTAAGTCCATTCCCTCTCATCATATCACCTGCAACCTGGGCGAAGAGACCAATACCCACCTCTCTACAACCTCCTTTCAGGCAGTTGTAGACAGTGATAAGGTCTCCTCTCAGCCTCCTTTTCTCCAGGCCAAACAACCCCAGATCCCTCAGCCACTGCTCATAAGACTTGTTCTCCAGCCCCTTCACCAGCTTTGTTGCTCTTCTTTTGGGCAGCTTCCCTAAGAACGTTGCTCCTTCAAGCAAGGACAGACTCCAGCCTTCTATGCTTTATTCACATAGGGATTTTGCTTATCCATTCTTTGCTAAATGGTTTAATAATACCAACTAACCAGCCAAGGAAACAACAACTCGGTTAACGTAGCCCAAAGTGATGCCTATTTTCATTAGTTTGTGATAGCACCAATAGCGTCCTCTGCAAAGCAACAGGGGCGCAATACAGGTTTCAAAGTTTAATGGTGACTTATTGCCTGGTATGTGTTTTTCCTTCAGGGTGTGACTGCTCTGCAGAACACAAGAAAAGATGGAGAAGCAAGAAAATGCAGACTACACTGTTTCTTGACCTGCAGAAGCAGATACCAACAAATTTAGGAGTAGTAAAGAAACAAGAAATACTTTCTTTATCAAACACCTAAAGCCCATCAGAGCTTTTTATTTCAGGACCTCTTTATTTCAGCCTAACATGTTTAGCTTCAGAAATAAATCATCTTGCAGTTAGAGATTATTGTTTCATTGACCGTATCCATTTGTTTACTCACCATGTGGTTACTCACGGCTGTTTTGGGCACATTTTCTCCACTATCTTTCATTAATACAGTTATAATGAATATTCTGTTCACACAATAGTTTTCAAAGTTTTGTGTCTGTCGGGAACAGACTGTAAAAAATCTTGAACACAACTTAACAGGTCAAACCAACACGCGATCCTTCCAGTCTACATAGAATCGCTTGGCTGGAAAAGACCCCTGAGATCATCAAGTCCAACTGTACCTGTCCAACCAGATCCCCGAGCACCTCATCTACTTGTGTTTTAAATCCCTCCAGGGATTGGGAGTCCACCACCTCCCTGGGCAGCCTCTGCCAGGGCCCGAGAGCTGTTTACCAAAATTTTTCCTGATGTCTAAACTGAACCTGCCCTGGTGCAACTTGAAGCCATTTTCTGTCATCCTATTACCTACCAGTTGGGAAAAGACACCAACACCCACCTCTCCACAACTTCAGATGATCACAACAATCACAGTAACACCAGACACAGAAAGAACAATTCTTTATGCAAAGGCTTCACTCTCACCTAAGGGATTTAAAGATCAAAACCAGACTGTGAATGGCTTTTATAAATCAATGAGCGATTGCGGCTCATGAAGCACAGGAACAAAGGTATTTCCTACACTAAAGATGATTTCCTCACTCGCTGGCTTCACTCTGCCCATGGCCATTTCCACAAGCAGTTGTTTCCTCAAATCGCATATGCAGTCATTTGGATTACAGCAGGGAAAGAGGTGGCCAACACTGCTACGAGAGGATCTGTCCCAAGCGGATTGCCGCAACGCTCAGAAGGCATCACATAATGCTGCTGCGTATGCAGGGAACAGTCAGTGCTTCCTCGACAACAGTGACCTGGTTCTGGTCCCTTAAACACAGCCACAAGTATTCACCATGCTATAAAATCTCCTATTTATTACTCACTACACCTAAATGAGAAGGGAGCCCATTGCATCTCTGAATCCAAACATTGGGACACTACGGGACAACCAGAGAAATGATCATACAGTCACGGAAAAGGTTGGGTTGTGTTGGAAGGGGTCTCAAAGCCCATCCAGTCCCACCCCCTGCCATGGGCAGGGACACCTCCCACTGGATCAGGGGCTCCAAGCCCCATCCAACCTGGCCTGGAACCCCTCCAGGGATGGGGCAGCCACCACTGCTCTGGGCACCCTGGGCCAGGGCCTCACCACCCTCACAGCAAAACATTTCTGCCTAAAATCTCATCTTAATCTCCCCTCTTTCAGCTGAAAAACATTCCCCCTTATCCTGTCACTGCCCTCCCTGATCCAGAGCCCCTCCCCAGCTTCCCTGGAGCCTCTTTCAGCACTGGAAGCTGCTCTAAGGTCTCCCACAGCCTTCTCTTCTCCAGGCTGAACAGCCCCAACTCCCTCAGCCTGTCCTCCTACGGGAGGTGCTCCAACCCTCAGATCACCTTTGCGTCCCTAAACACATTCCGGGGGCTGCTGACCCAGAAGCGTGGGGCTGAGCACAGTTATCCACAAACCCTTCTGTCTCTGCAGGCTGAACCACTCCTATCTGCCATCATCAGATTAGAAAACAATTCTTATTTAAGCTCGGCAGACGCTCACAAACCACCACCACAAAGTCACCTAAAGATATTGTTCCCTCCAAGAAATCGGTATTATTTAAGACAAACAGCTTTTGCATTTTCTATCAAAGACACTTATTCATGAGCAAGATAGAATGGCGTTATACTGGAGTTTTAATATTTACCAGTGTAAATGAGTAACAGCTCATAAATATTCACGTTCCTCCTCCATCCAGAGAGACGACACTTTGGAGAGAGGTGTTCTTCTGGTTGCTCAGTTTCAATAGCCGGGTCAGACCCCGTGTAAGCGAGCGGAGCCTCTCAAGCGGAAATTAAACCTATCAGGGGAGGACAGATTAAACTCTATACGGGTGAGTTCACTCTTTCCATGACTCACCAAACTGTTGGAGGGTCACAGCCTCCTGTCAAACACAATGTCCGTATGGGCACAGCAGATACGGAAGCACAAAAGATGACCCACACACGGGGGATTTGCAAAGAGGATCTTTGCTGACAAGCGATAGCCAGCCCCAGCGCCCTGCTTCGTCAGAGCAAAGCGTAACCAAATACGAAACAGGAGCGGCGTGAGCCTCCCCTGTCCCAAAATAAACATTGCAAATCAGGTTTAGGTAGCGTTAAAAACACGTCCTTTCCATCTTCTAGGGCCAAGATCTCCGCAGCGTTGAGTTTTACCACTTTGACTGAACTTTAGTGAGATTTAAAACAGGTTTGGTGCCACTGGATAGGACGTGGTTTGCAAAAGTCTTTTTAAGTTTAAATATCATAGTAATGTTCCCTGTTCCTCCTATTAAATGATCTCTAAATTAAACCCAAGGAAAACCCAATAAGCATGTCCCTCTCCCCTCTAGCACGGTGTTTGCACTCAGAGCTCAACAGGAAGAGGACACAGCTCCTCTGCTAAATCAATATTTAACCAACAACCTGCTCCATGCGGATGTGTAAACACCTCCCAGCCGTCTACTTAAAACGTTCGGCGCTGTTATCAGGCCTGGATTTCGTTAGAACATCACCTCAGATCACCTTCCGCAGCGTTTTGATAAACAGGGCTGCAAACTGTGCTTACAGTCAAGTCAACCACATGGTCATGACTTACCTGGAAAGCCCAACTGTCCCCCCTCCACTGAAGGTCTCCAAAGACAGCCTAGAAGAGGCAGCAGCCTCAACGTGAGCCTCACTCCCTGCTGCAGATGCACCTTTGAGAGTCTTGATTCAGAAGGTATTCCAGAGGAGTACTGGATTAAGAAAGGATTCCCAGATTTCAGTTGGGTTTTCCTAGCAGTGAGGACAATGAGGCACCAGATCAGCCCTCTGCAGATCATCCCTGCTCCCTCCCCAGAGCAAAGCGGGCTGGGGAGCTGCAAGAACCCCCTGGTGGAAATGGAGTAACCTTCAGAGACCCATTTTCCTCCTCATCTCGGTTCCCACGTAACACCAGAGGCATGAGATTACACACCCCAACAGGGCCTTTTATCCTCTCTAACCCAGCCCTGGATGTTCAGCTACCCGCAGGGTCAGCTCTACGTTACCTCCCGGCATGCTGCTCCACAGGGTAATTCTGCCTACAAACTTAGAAGGTTTCCCACACGTCTCTGAAAAATCAAATAGTGGAAAACATTAACTCCTTGTGTAGGATGACATTTTAAAATGAAGGCATCACAACAACACAAAGGCCTCCCCCCACTCCAAAGAACCATCCTCCAGCTGTTGGTAGCTCCAGAACTCCAGATAAAGATTCATTTCCAAAGACATTTTTACTGTGAAGAACCCCCTGTTCCTCGGGAGGAAGGTGAAGGGGTTAAGATCAGCAGTGATACCAGATGTGCCTCTGGCTTATCAGATTTATAGATTTATTCCGTAAAAACCCTGAATATCTACTTTTGCTGGGGATGTTTCTCTCTATTTTTAGAGCACATCCGAATAACTGCAGCTGCATTTCTTGCCTGGTGAGTTAATAACCACCTACACCCGTTACACATTTAGGAACGATGCATCTAGAGATCTGGTTTCTGATGTAGGACCCCAGCAGTTTAAGGCGGCCCCAGGTCGTGCTGCCACCTCCTCTACGCCAATCTCTACCCCTTCTCCTGCACCCTCCTGTAAAAAGCCACTTTGGGAAGCTGAAAAGGGAGGAGAAGCAGTTCAGTGTCAGCTGGATCGGCCACGCAGCCCAAGCAGCATCGGCACAATCCTGTTTAAACACACAGCAATAGGTTAAAACTCTACAGATGGGCTTTAGTCCATTCCCAAACCCATCTACCTACGGTATCCTTCTGCAGCCAAGAGTTGCGCCAACCTACAAAGCACTTCTTCTCTTCCCTAAGGACAACAAACCAAGACGCTTGGCTGCCACCCAGCCCAGCGCATGGGACATCACTGACCAGACCTAAAAATACCGAACCAGCCTATCCTTGGGTTTGTTTACACACGATTCTGGTACAAGTTGTGAAACTGCTTCTGTAAAAGCATCCGTTTTCTTTCTGGGAGCACGGAGGTCACACCTGAAGGAAGCCCATACCCTCCAAGGTCTTCACCAGCAGGCTCTGCCCTCTGCGTTTAACCTCTTGTAGCAGCGTAAAAGCTTCTGCAGGGCAGGAGCTGCTCCTGATGGCAAAAAAGTGACACCCAGGAGCCCAACACGTGGGGTAGCGCAGCAAGAGAAGCTTCAGACTGCGCCCACAGGGTTCAACAGGAACTCTGCCCAACAATGCCCTTGTATACAAGAAAATCTTCATTACTGGTTGGGTAGAAGCAGGTTGGTTTAGTCTCCCCATGTAGTGTTTCCCACATTAATCCTGCTCCTTAAGAACCTGAAACAATCATAAGAAGGATGCACCTTGACCAGATTATATCATTAATTATACAAAATATAATAACATCTTTAAAAATTTAGATAAGGGACAACATGTAACAAAAATGTCTCATTAAAGGAGGATTTCTAAGATACAAAATGTGTTCCACAAATAGTTATAACTCAACCATCCTCATGGGTCCCTTCCAACTCAGAACATCCTATGACTCTATGATTAACAGCAAACGTTTCACTCGAATAATACCAATACTTTGCTATATCTTAACAAATTACCATATTAACATAAAACAAATTAACATATTAACATTAATAAGGTCAGGCTGGATGGGCCTTGGGCAGCCTGATCCAGTGGGAGGTGTCCCTGCCCATGGCATGGGGGCTGGAACTGGATGCGCTTCAAGGTCCCTTCCAACCCAAACTATTCTATGATTTTATGATAATAACTAATATTCACATTAATATCATTTATCAAGTCATTGATTTCCTGTTAACACATTAGAGCTGGCAGAGCAGGGCACTGCTGCACCAAGAGACAGAACTTGCCTGAAGAAAAGTACTCAAAAGGTGCTAATTTGCATCATTTATGTTGTTATAAACAATGAAAACTTAATATTCCATTTATCAAATAACTTTAAATGTAGACATCTCACACGCAGTGCAGCGTTCAAAAGCATCAGCATCCTGCAATAAAACGCTGCCACAACACTGGTTCGAGCTTCCTTGCGGTATTATTCCTTTATATTTAGTAGCGTTTGGGTCCTTTTTTTCAATGATATAACTGAAACACTGGGTTAAACCTAGAAAAGACAATAGAACAGATCATCTTCTGAGAATTTAAATGGCTTCATAGAATTAACTCCCACGTGCAGCCGGTACAAACGTACGGCACCAGCTCAGACAGGCTTAAACGATCACTAACTCAGCTCGGTCAAACTTGGATTTTAATTCAAATTTTATTTAGAATTTAAATTTATAGTTTAAAAAGGATGCACATTCTGTAGGTATAAAAGTTTAAAAAAATACATTGATTTATTGATAAATGCCTCGGGTTAAATTTACATTTTCATACATTATCATTATATCGCAATAATCGTTTTGCATCTTTTAACACTTAAAAAATAAATTAATGGGATTGAATAAACCATTTGGAATCATGCTAAGAGAATTCCTTAGAGAACAGGGGCGAAGTTGGCCAGAGCGATTCTTTATTCCTCACTACTGTAAATAAATAACTCTTCAATTAAGCAATACGAGGACGTACAAGTTGGCAGAGCAGCACTTACCCATGGGGTGAACGGAAACCATGGTGAGATGCCACCATCATGCCAAAAGATGAAGACAATGAAGTCCTACCCTGCTGACCAACAGTGAGTCTGTGTTTGACCTCTCAAAACATATCACCCTCTCCTGCCCGAATCCCCCCCTTCCTCACCGGGGGAGACCTGGGAAGGACAAGGAGTGACCGTGTCTCCTTTAGGAAGAAATGTTTTGCTGTGAGGGTGGGGAGGCCCTGGCCCAGGGTGCCCAGAGCAGTGGTGGCTGCCCCATCCCTGGAGGGGTTCCAGGCCAGGTTGGATGGGGCTTGGAGCCCCTGATCCGGTGGGAGGTGTCCCTGCCCATGGCAGGGGGTGGGACTGGATGGGCTTTGAGGTCCCTTCCCACCCAAATCATTCCATGATCTGTATGCAGTGTGGTAACTATTTTCAATTAAACCAAGAACGTGTTTCCTTAACATGAAATGTTAATTCCTCACCATAAACGACTAAAGATAAAAGATGATTAGAGAAAGTGGTGACAGCTGCATCTCGTAAGGTCAGATGAGCTGCAATCCTACCCAAACTCCCCAAGAGTGACATCACTCAACCCCTTCAGCCTCGTGGAACAACTCCGGTTTCCATTTGGGGAGATGAATTTAAAAGACTCGGGGAAAAATCTAACTGCCTTTGAGCAGAACTTTGAGTCTTGCGTCTCCAGAGAGGGCTCAGACATATCCACCTCCCAGAGGCCACCCAAAGGTACCTCCAGCTCTGGAGGGAGAAACAGAGTATTGAAATATCAAGAGTGACTTAACAGGTTACAAGAAGAAAACAAGTTTTTGAAAAGTAAATACCTTCCAGACCTTCTTTATATATGAAAAAACGTGGAGGAAAAAAACCAAAGAGACGAAAAAAAAGGAGAGAAAGAACGGTGGGGGTGAGACAGAGAAATAACAGCACCTGCGAACCGATGCCCTGCAACACAAGGTCATTCACATTAATCATTCACCCTGCCTTCTCTCCGGCCACGTTTCCATGCATAAATCCAGTGCCACGTTACCCATGGGGTAGCTCCATCGCGGCCTCACTGGACACATCTTCCCACGAAGAGGGACGTTTCGTAAATCTGAGATCTTTCTCCTTTGCAAAGGCAGCTACAGCCACATGCACATTTATACACAGATATATACAAACTAGGTTAGAAAAATATTTAATTTTTGCTTGTTTAAATAATTATTGAAAAGTGTTAATAAAGGAATACATTAATATTTGTACAATTAAAACTTTATATATAAATATTTTATATATATATATAAAGCATTTTTCATAGCAGCCATTGCATATATAGTAAAATGAGTCTATCTGAAGTCTGTGCTGCAAAAGTCAGGCCAAGCAGCGTTCATCGTCTTCCAAGAGGAACATCTGTACCGTAGCCAGGATTTAAGGAATGAGGATTTCTGCTGCTGCTGACAGCAGTGATGTTGCTTTATCTTCTGCCAGGTATTGCCCAGACTGCCTAAGTGCAGAGAATTTGTAGGGAGAAACGCCACTATGTGGAACCACCTCAGGCTTTCTAAGCTTGTCTCCACCACCAGAACCAGGCCAACACCTTCTTCTAACAAAAAAAAGGCAGAAATGGAATAAGAATGGCTTAATTTGTCAACGCAAGGTGGCCCGTGTCCTTACCACAGGCATCTAAGGGCATCGTCACACCTCACATGGCTGTGGGAAGCCCGGTGATGGGCACAAAGGCAGTAGGAGGAGGTGTCATGCAGGACAGGGTTTAATAACTCATATTTAGCTTGTTTTTGTTGAGCTCCCTTTCCAGGTTTCCTATCAGAGTATCAATGCTTTCCTGCAGGTCCTTGAGGTTTGCCCTGTGATCCACCGCTGAGTCTATGGCTTGCATGGTCAAATAGCTTCGAAACGTGTGCTCCTTGGGGACGGGCTGGGGGTGTCTCACTGGGGCATCCGACTCCTCGGCTTTGCTGCTGTCATCCTCGCTCTCCGTATCTTCCAAAGGGACGTCATCGTAGTCTGCTTCGCTCAGGGAGTCTTTTGGGTTCAAGAAGTAGTTTTCCCCACAGCTGCTCCAGTCTCCGGCGTAGCGGTTGCTCGACGGGCTGTCCAGACCGGCTGGCTTTGGTCTAAGCACCCCAGACATCTCGGTACAGCTCAGATTCAGCATCTGAGGTCTCTGCCGCTTGGGTCTCAGGTAATTCAGGGACGATGGGTGCTCAGGAGATGCATTCAGATGTGCCAGTTCTTTGGCAGGCAAGGGATGTACTAGAAAAGAAGCTAAACCAGTCAGGACTAAACCCATGCCGCAAGAAGACAAGTCTACCATAGATGCCCACCACCCTCTCTCGGTGTCACACGCTAACAGCATGCATGAATACATGCAAGCTTTCAGCCAACACATTCCACCGTTGCGTTTTCTGCCACTGTTTGATATAAAATAATCAGAAAAAACACTGTAAAAGCTCAGTTTTGAGCATTCATGCCAGATTCAAATTGCAACGGAAAAGCCCATTTCACAGTAGCAGAACCTCCCAGAGCACAGCTTCAAGTCACTGTGTGAATTCATCACCATCCAGCTCTGGGTCAAAGCAAAGCAAACAGCTCAGCTCACAACACTTTGTCCAGGCTGAAGGGGTAACAGAAAGCAAGCACGGCAAAGGAGGTTAAAACAGAACAAAAATACCACTGCGGAGAACCACCTCAAGAAGCTGAAGACGCACCAAGCGTTGAACTTTTGAGCTTCTCTTTTCGCCCTCTGCGCTATCGAAAGAAGCTCATTTGCATGGATTTTCTAAGCAGCCACAACCCCATGTCAGCCATACTCAAACAGGTTTGATGGCAGCGTTACCTGAGCTCACGATTACCCCGCACAAGTTACTAACATCCTCCTCCACCGCTACTGGCTTCCTGCGGTGAACAGCACAGATATTTTTACTTACCTGTGCCTATTAAACGTCTGAGCTACAAAACTTTCGTTTCATGCAGACCGTTACCTCTTGTGATTCAAAACAGAGACTTTCTCTTCCTGTTTGCTGTTGAAAACACGGCGCGCACAAACCTGTGCAGCCCAGAATCTCACCCTCTCCTTCTCAGACTCCTCACACACAAGCACAACGGTTCAGTCCTGAACCCAACGCTTCTCCTGGAGCTGCATTACAGCTCTCTCCAGGGGTTTTAGCCTTAATTTACATCTTGCACAGTAACAGGCAATAACCATAGAATGGTTTGGGTTAGAAGGGACCTTAAAGGTCATTCAGATCCACCCCCTGCCATGGGCAGCAACACCTCCCACTGGATCAGGGGCTCCAAGGACCATCCAACCTGGCCTTGAACACCTCCAGGGATGGGGCAGCCACAACTTCCCTGGGCAACCTGGGCCAGGGCCTCCCCACCCTCACTGCAAAGAACCATCACTGCTTTATTTCCCTTCCTCACTCTAACAAAAGCCCTTCTGTTCCAACTCTGCTCCCTTAAGATGAAGGGCATGGGTTAACAATAACTTGCCAGTATTACCCGGTTTAATTGAACAAGGACTATTTGTTGCCGGTTGGGAAAATACGGAAATCAAAGTATTGCACAACGTGTTGATTATCAAGCTGTCTCAATCTACAGGAGATTAGAAGTAACAGACCAGCCAGCGATCACTCCACTGGGTCCAGCCACTCTGCCTAACACACACAGCGTTCACCTACTTACATTTGTGTTTTACCTCCCTTTTAACACCACATTCTTGCAAGGCGAGGGATAGCGTTCAGTTCTCCCTTCAAGCTGAAGGAAAACTCTCCTGGATAAGCTGGAGGAGTGGGCCTGTGTGAATCTTATGAGGCTCAAAAAGGCCAAGTGCAAGGTTCTACACCTTATTCAGGGCAATCCACATTTCAAACCAGGTGGGGGATGATGTGATTGAGCACAGCCCTGTGGAGAAGGACTGGGGATGCTGACTGACAAGAAGCTCGACAGGAATGGGCCATACAAGCTTGCTGCCCAGAAACCAACTGTGTCCTGGGCTGCATCCAAAGCAGCGTGGCCAGCAGGGCGAGGGAGGGGATTCTGCCCCTCTATTCTGCTCTCGTAAGACCCCACCTGGATTATTATGCCCAGTTCTGGAATACTCAATATAAGGAGGATATGGAGATGTTGGAATGGGTCCAGAGGAGGCTACAAGGATAATCCGAGGGCTGGAGCAACTCCCATAGGAGGACAGGCTGAGAGAGTGGGGGTTGTTCAGTCTTGAGAAAAGGCTCCAAGGAGTCCTTAGAGCAGCTTCCAGTGCTGAAAGGGGCTCCAGGAAAGCTGAGGAGGAGCTTTTCACAAAGGCCTGGAGTGACAGGATGAGAGGGGATGGCTTAAAATTGGAAGGGGGTAGATTTAGATTACACATTAGGAGGAAATTCTTCACAATGAGGTGGGGAGGCCCTGGCCCAGGTTGCCCAGAGCAGTGGTGGCTGCCCCATCCCTGGAGGCGTTCCAGGCCAGGTTGGATGGGGCTTGGAGCCCCTGAGCCAGTGGGAGGTGTCCCTGCCCATGGCAGGGGTGGGACTGGATGATCTTTAAAGTCCCTTCTAAGCCAACCCATTCTATGATTCCTTACCCTTCTCCTGCCTCCTGAGGGCAGAGCTACACCCACCTGCTTCTCCTCTCCACAGCAGCCATGCCAGCAGTCACCCCCAAGGTTTCACGAATAGCATGAGCTGCCCAAACAGCTCCTGGTCTCCCTTTTCATTGTGCCTAACGATCTCTCCTTGTACCGAATGGTCTCCCTCTCACATTACACCAAAGTCTGCCATCTGGTATGGAAGCAACTAGAACAACAAACTTCTCATCAAACGAAACAACTGGACACAAAGAGTAGATTATAAAATCAGCATCATTTCTTCAGGTTTAAGAGGTGATGCCATAGCACCTCGTGTTTTGGGAATTCTAATGCTGCTCATTCACCCCTGTGAATTAACTGTCACACAGTCAAAACACCCAGGTTTGGCATTTTCCCTTGATCAGATTAATGAAAAGGTACCTGGCCACAGCTGGAGTAAATAGTGAAGGACTTCTATGTGTTTTTTGAAGTCCAGGGCACTTGCAAGCTCTTCTGAGTCTGTGAAGACTCTGTTGTTGTGGTTGGTGGTCTCCTGCCTCTGGCTCAGTAACACAGGCCCAAAGCACACGGCCAAATTCTGGCACGTCATCTTATTCACTTCGTGGTAAGAAGCCACCAGCTTCAGGTGATCCAAGAGCATCTTCAGGGTAGCCTAAAAGAACAAAATACAGCTCAGGAAACAGAACACAAGATGAAGGTGGTGCTGACACCTCAACACCTGGTCAGCAGGAATAGGGAAGGGATTGTTCTCCTGCGCTGGTGAAGCTGCACCTCAACTCCTGGGTGCAGTTTTGGGCCTCTCACTAGAAGAAAGACACTGAGCTGCTGGAGTGTGTCCAGAGGAGGGGAACAGAGCTGGGGAAGAGTCTGGAGCAGAGGTCTTTTGAGGAGCAGCTGAGGGAACTGGGGTTGTTTAGCCTGAGGAAGAGGAGGCTGAGAAGACCTCATCACTGTCTACCACTGCCTGAAAGGAGGTTGTAGGGAGGTGGGTGCTGGGCTCTTCTCCCAAGTAACGAGTGACAGGACAAGAGGAAATGAACTCAAGTTGCACCAGGGGAGGTTTAGACTAGACATTAGGGAAAAAATTCTTTATGGCAAGAGTGTCGAAGCACTGGCAGAGGCTGCCCAGGGTGGTAGTTGAATCTCCATCCCTGGAGGGGTTCAAAAAGCATGTAGATGTGGCACATGAGCCCAGCAGTGTTGAGCTGATGGTTGGACTCAATGAACCTAGAGGTCTTTTCCAACCTTCATGATTCTAAGTTAAGGCTTTACCGCACATCCTTAGGAAAGAGGAATGCATTTCCCCATGGAATTACGACACACAGAGCAGTGGACCATTGAATCAGGACACAGGTGTAGAGATTTGACACATTTTATACCCAGTATGAGAAGGTTCTTTTATCTTCTGAAGCATGCGATCACTTTGGACCTGCCATCACCACTCACCTTCTCGACATCCGGCAGGCAATCCAGAAGGGCTGCTGTGTGCTCAGAGTCACTCAGGTCATTCTCACAACCATTTGCTGTCATTTTCAAGGGATTCTTCACCATGGCATCCAGAACAGCTTCGTAGAGCTGCTTGGTTATCAAAGGAGAGGGGAGCTCTCGCAGATAGTCCTTGAGGACACCTTCACAAGAGACACAGAACAGATGACTTGAATTCCAGTGGTTTTTAGAAGCATGAAGGCACATCTTCACCCATCCCATGAGAAATCCCTCCGTGTCAGTGACAAAATGTATACTCGGGAGCAAGGGATGAGAGGATGACAGCAAAGGGGCACAGCAAACCATGGGTACGTGAGGAGTCCCCAGACAGTCAGCTAAGAGGCAGGAGGTATCTATGCAACATCCCCACAAGGCTGAGAGACATCAGCACCCCTGTCATAGCCAGTACAACTGACACAGAAATCTTTGAAGGAAACAAGACCACCTCCCCGTAGCTTTCATTTTCCTTAAAACATGCACTCCGTGCCACAAATATCCACCCATTTTAGCTAAATCACAACTGAATTCAAACACTGTGATGAGAAGTACTTCCAAGACTGAAAGGGGCTCCAGGAAAGCTGAGGAGGGACTCTGGATCAGGGGGTGCAGGGATAGGATGAGAGAGAATGGCTGAAACAGGAGAGATGGAAATGAGATCTGAGGAAGAAATATTTTGCTGTGAGGGTGGGGAGGCCCTGGCCCAGGGTGCCCAGAGCAGTGGGGGCTGCCCCATCCCTGGAGGGGTTCCAGGCCAGGTTGGATGGGGCTTGGAGCCCCTGAGCCAGTGGGAGGTGTCCCTGCCCATGGCAGGGGGTGGGACTGGATGGGCTTTGATGCCCCTTCCAATCCAAACCATGCTTCGATTGAACATTGAGATATTTTCTTTTTTCCTTAAGCGAAATATTAGCAAGAGATGCTGACTTTTATCTTAACACCTCCCACCGGATCAGGTTGCTCAACCTGGCCTCCAACACCTCCAGGGATGAGGCACTCATGACTTCTCTGGGCAACCTGGGCCAGGGCCTTTGTTTCAGCTGTGCTTTTTCTTTTGGAGGGGGAGGCTGAAATCGGAATCGCCTTCAAGTAGGAAACACAGCTCCATAATCACATCAAGCTTATCCAGCCAAAACACTCACAAATGTCTATTAATAACCATTTAGGAAGAATTCCTGTAATAGCATCCACAGTCACAGGACGACCACCTGCCAAAGAGCTTTCTCCTCTGTAGCCCTGAACAACAGGAGAGTTTGGGAGCCACAAATGCCCCTTGACCTTTCTAAACCCTTTTGCTACTCACTCAGCTAAATTAGCCCTCCAAGAGGCTGCTGTTATTTTTCTTCTCCACAGATCTACGCTTCCCGCTGCTGCCAGCCCACAAACACATTCCCCTTGACCAAACCACACGCAGCAAATGTAGGCAGCAAGCAGAAACTCCTGTCCACTTCATTAATTCCTCATTTTCTGCACCCAGTGATCTGTTAAAAGCATCGCATGCTTTACACAGAGAGATGAATTCACGTGGATGCGAACAGACACGAGGCAACAACACTGACCACAGGTCAGATCCGAAAACTGGCTGCATGCTTCACTTTGGGCCACGAGCACACTAAATTGTGTGTAAGGCTGTGCCAGTCCCAAGAGCATTTCTCAGGCAAGGTTTAATCATTAAATGTTCCTTCTTTAGCCTCTGGAGAGCTGTCAAAAAAAATATCTTTTTAATCTCTTGGAAAAGCAGCACTACTCAAATTTCAAACAGGACACGAGGCAGCACTTCAAATCAGCCAAGATTTATGCTGAGGATTCATATTTTATGGAACACATGTTTTGGCTCCTAAAAGCATGAATCATGCACATCAGCCTCAGCACTGCAAACACAGCAGTAACACATCAGGAAAGACATTCCCTCTCCCCAAGCACATGCGAGTGAGGTTCTGTGGGCTCTTTACTTGCTAGCACTGAGCATGGTGGGTACCTCAGGTCTGTCAGTGCAGACCATGGACTCATGGAACAGTTCGGATTGGAAGGGACCTCAAAGCCCATCCAGTTCCAATCTCCTCCCATTGGGCAGGGACACCTCCCTCTGGAACAGGTTGCTCCAAGCCCCATCCAACCCGGCCTCGAACACCTCCAGGGATGGAGCAGCCACAACTTCTCTGGGCAACCTGTGCCTCACCATCCTCACAGGACAACATTTCTTCCTGATATCTCATCTAAATCTCTCCTCTTTCAGCTTAACACCATTCTACTCATCCCATCCCTGCATTCCCTGATCCAGAGCCCCTCCCCAGCGTTCCTGGAGCCTCTTTCAGTCCTGGAAGCTGCTCTAAGGTCTCCCTGGAGCCTTCTCTTCTCCAGGATGAACAACCCCGTAATATCGTCTATTACCACTTTGTGTAATTATGAAGTGTAATTAACAAAATACGCTGAAATGAAATAAACCCCAAACAGCGTGCAACGGTACTGTACTGGACGCCGGATGGTACAGAGAAGGCTTTGGCAAAGAACATTCAAACCCTGCCTACCCTTATTGCATTTTCCACCCCTGGATATGGAGGAAATGAATGCTCCTGCCAATTTCCTGGAGCAATTGGTTTGCTCAGTGACGCCTGAAATGAGCTCCACTTTGGTTTACATAACACGTATCAATAGTTATAAAACTGTTCCACTTTTAAGTAAACAACCCCCCCCCAACAACAACTTGCTCCAGTTGTGCATGCAACTCCTGTGTAAATGCTCATGTAAGGAGCTGATAGAGACGCGCTTCCTAAGAATTCCCAGTCCTGCAGTCCCAGTCCTTCCCACCTTCACCAGCAGCTTCTGGAGGGCCACTCCAGTGAGCAGGAGAAAGCTGCTACTTAGTTATGGTTTAAACGAAGCAAATGATCCAACGACAGCATCTTCCTGCAGCTCTAACCAGTCTGCACAAGATGATGGGACGGCCGCTTCCAAAATCCCACATTCGCTAACGTAAAGGGAGGACAAGGGGTTGCTCTGAGATGGCTCTTGGATCACATGTTGTACAGCAACACCAGCACAGTGGATGCGTCCGGTCACAACTGAAGTCTTTCAAGATTGGCTCCAATTCAAACCGACAGCAGAGGTTTAACCCAGGGACCTCGGCTCCTTTCAGACGTCCAGTTCCCTTTGAGGCTGGCGAAGCAGATCCTGAAAGCGGCTCCTTCCATGCCCTCCTGCCTCCAAACCTGTTTCATATTTACACCCCACAGGGTTACTGCACTCATTCCTACCTTACCTTCAGCAACACAAAGCAGGAGGTTAAATGACAACAGAAACCAGCTCAGAGCACAACTTCACCTTTTAGAAGGTTAAGAACGCAGCACAATTCTGTACTAAAAGCAAAGCAAGTGAATGTGTTACCTGTTATGACATTAATGTCTGGGTACTGGCTTTCACAGAGTGTCACAGCCTTGCTATCCCTCTCAAATGCCTCTCGAAGCTCCTTCTTAACCGCCGCTGAGCCACATAACCGGTACAGACCCACCACCTAGGAGCAGAAACAACGGTCACGCATCAGTGCCAATACCTGACAGCATGCTTTGTTTCATCCAGGAAGCAAAAAGAGAACAACCGTTTGGAAACGCATGTTAAGGAAACTCAAAGAGTGCAAACCGTGAACACCACATTAATTTTACTTTATTTCAATGAACTCTACAGGCAGGTGCACTGAGCAGGGAGTCCAAAACTCACTCAAAAGACATAAAATATACCCAAATAAGCCATAACACAGGCTGTACTGACTTAGCCAATGCAAAACTAAGACTGCAAATGAGAGTATCTTGTTGGCCATTTATTAATTCCTATTTAAATAAATGGAATGTTACCCAATGGAATTTGTACTCCCTCTTTCCCAGGACCAAAAATGATGTAGTATTTGCCTAAGCCAGTTTCTTTTCACTCTGAAGTTGTCTAACACCGTGTCTGAAGTTCAGGTGGAGATGCTGTACCACACCAGAAGTCAACAGACTATACGAAAGCCAAAGATGTCAGACAAGCACAAGGTCAAACCAAGAAGTTAACAGTATATTTTGGGGGTTTGGCTCTCCCTGTGCCAATAGGCAAATTAGATTTCATGCTCAAAAGCATCAGGTACATCCAGACAATTCAGATCTCATTCGCTTCATTACCACTGTTGCCTCGATTACCCATTATCATTTGCATGACTTGGTGCTAATAAGCCCAAATTAAAATGCTGAAACCATGGAAAGAAGAAATTTTCTCTTTTTCACTGATTTCCATCGTGTGTGTTCAAGGCCAGGTTGGATGGGACTTGGAGCCCCTGATCCAGTGGGAGGTGTCCCTGCCCACGGCAGGGGGTGGAACTGGATGAGCTTTAAGGTCCCTTCCCACCCAAACCATTTTATGATTCTAAGTTAGCAGAAACACCCACGATAAGAATCACACAGTTTTGATCAGGAGTGACTTCTAGCAAAGCAATTGCACAGAAATACCATTTCTGTCTGTATTTTGCCACCTACGTTATAAACAGCGGAGTTCACCCCATAGCACCTGGAACGACATCCAATCTGCCAGCAACTTAAAGCAGCAACAGTGGGATGTAAAATGACTTCTCGATTTCACCAGAGCAACAACAGGCATAAAGGAAACCGAGGCGGAACAGCACGCAGGAGTCCTCCCACCAGGTTCAAATTAATCGCCCAGGAGAACATCTAACCTTACAGCTGTGCATCCTTCTTCCCAACAGACTTCTTGTCTCGCATCCATAACTGGGGATTTGTTTTCATACCTCATTTCTCATGCTGGGGTGTCCTGTACTGGGACAGGAGTTGGACCGGATGATCCTTGTGGATCCCTTCCAAGTCAGGGCATTCTATGATTCTATGAGCTGGCTTTGGGTAGTAGGGGACATTATACCCTGATTTTGGAGGCAGACACAATACGCCCTTACAGAGGATCCATGCCTTGGGACTCAGGCATTTTCAGATTCTCAGCTCAGCTCTGCTTTGGAGGGTGACTGCACGCTGGGGGCAGCGGGTTCCTTTCACCATCCCTAGTCCTAAAGCATGACTGTAAGCAAGCACACAATCTTTTTCATAAAGGCCGAGTTGGAAGCACTGACTTCACATGGTCCCGTTATGGTTCCCACTAAGCAGCAGCAGCAGCAAAGCAAAATATGACAACAAAAGTGCTTTTAATTTCCCTTTTCCCGTCCTCTCTGCTCACGCTCTGCAACAACAGCTGTCCCAACACAGAAACATGAACAAAACCGATTAAAAGATGCACAGTACCTGACAGCCTCTCTTTTCGATCTCCAGAATGCATTTCTGCATCAAAAGTGGCACCATCAAGCCAGCATTTTCCTTCTCCACAACTTTCCGAGCCTCTACGCCGAACACGACAGGCTCGCGATCTGCATTGAGACCATCCAGAGAGTTCTCCCACTGCTCCATGAGCGACAGCTTGACATAAATAAGTCCCCTCGGTTCCAGCTTGACAGCCAGCTGATGTGTTTTTGTCACTCGGAAGAGAGTGGGAAGGGCCACAGTTCCGTGACAGCACACACGATTTTTCCGTGGGGTGGGCTCCCAGCTGAACACCACCAGCTTTAAGTGCTGAGCATTTTCAATCTCGATGTTGAACGTGTGGTCCATATCCAGGAACGCTGTCCTACACGTAAGCAAGGCTGTTCTTGCTTTGTTTACCGAGTCAACCTGTATTGCACAAAAGACATCTTTTGAGTCTATCCTTGGTGGTTTTAAGTCTTCAGCGCCATAAAAGTGAATGCTCATGAGTCCAGAGATGTACTGAGAGCACTTGGGTTGGTCAGAGAAGTTATAGTGTCTGAAAGCATCAATATCTATTTCGGTTTTACCACTGTTACTTGGCAGGCTCTCCTTTCCTTTCCCACACTTGCCTTCCTGCCCAAGTTTACCTGATTTTGTTATAAGTTCAGGAGAGTCGCCGTCACTGAGGTAACCACCTTTGTTGAAGGATTTGGAGCTCCTCGAGCTTTTCTTTTTGTAGGTGTGTTGCGACGACACGCTGCTGTCCAGATGGTAACGACTGATCACATTCCTGCTAGCAGTGGTGGCTGAGCTTCCAGAGGACGCCAAAGAAACCATATGGTTTGTATCCCGGCAGCTGCCTTTCAGCAGGGAAGGAGGGTTATCTGAACTAGTATGGCTAGAAGTTCCCTTGACACTCAGCTTCCTGCTCAGCTCTGGCAGCTTCTTCATTTTCATGGAAAGCTTCCTCACAGTCCTGGGAGATTTGATCCTATCAGGGAAAGGCCAATTGATTGATCCACTTTTCTTCAGAGGGCTGGGACTCGGAGGAGAAACCTCTGTTGAGGGGACATCAGCCTTGTGTGCAAGTGCAACTCCAGACCCTTTAGGAGAAAAGAGAAGGAATAATCATTTTCCGTAACAGTGAATGTGCAGAGCAGTGTTTTATTGACAGAAACGTGTTTAAATCAGAATCATTTAGTGCTTATTTTTTATGCAAGCTTAGGAAACAAATACAGAACAAGTTAGAGAAGAAACAAAATTTACATTATATTTGATACCAGCAACCAGGGTTTCAAGATAGTTACGAATACGCCATTATTCCAGCTATAAGATGCTGTTTTAAAGATAAGATGCCAGCTGACAGGTGCCAGCATGACAAGTTTTAGGCAAAGGAGAGGTTATCATCATAGGATCAATCATAAAATCATGGAATGGTCTGGGTTGGAAGGGACCTTAAAGCCCATCCAGTTCCACCCCTGCCATGGGAAGGGACACCTCCCACTAGATTATGGTGCTCATTTCTTCAGGAGCAAAGCGAAGGAATAATCATTTTTAAACCATTTAGTAACAGCAGTTTGCAGCAAAGGAGAAATAAATCTTGAGCTAAGAGGTAACCACGTTGATTTGTCCTAACTCGATAAACATAATCCATTCAGACAAGCATCGTTCATTCATCAGTCAGCTGTTCAGGAGCACTCAAAGCTGGGCTCTGCTGACTTGCTCAGCCAAATTTAGCAGTTCAGAGTCAAAAGCCAGATTTGTTCTGCTTTCTGGAGATGAAAAGGCCAGAAACTGCATATACACAAACGAGCGATCTCACTCACTGCATTCAGCTCCATCTATTTGTGCTGTAACCCCCCCTCCCAGCAGCTGCATTCCCGGGGCACAGGTGCTGCAAAACCAGTCTTAAATGGGAAAATACTGGAATACAACAAATGCACCTTTGTCAATGAATCATAGAATGGTTTGAGTTGGAAGGGACCTTAACGATCACCCAGTTCCAATCCCCCTGCCATGGGCAGGGACACCTCCCAATGGATCAGGTTGTTCCAAGCCTTATCCAGCCTGGCCTTGAACCCCTCCAGGGATGGGGCAGCCACAACTCCTCTGGGCAACCCGGGCCAGTGCCTGAACAACCCCAACTCTTTCAGCCTGTCCTCATAGCTACAGCCCTCAAATCGTCTCCGTAGGCTCCTCTGGACTTGCTCCAACTGTTCCATGTTCTTCCTGTGCTGAGGACTCCAGAACTGAATGCAAGACTTCAGTGAGGTCTCATGAGAGCAGAATAGAGGCAGAATCCCCGCCCTGCTGGCCGTGCTGCTTTGGATGCAGCCCAGGACATGGCTGGTTTCTGGGCTGAGAGCGCACGCACGTTGCCGGCTCCGTGTAAATTTTAGCAGCTCCCAAGAGGACGGCTGCAGCCTCGCCTGCACAGGCTCGGGTACCACGGAGCGTCTAAGCACCCTGCATGGTACGATTACCCCGAGCAGCTCAGAGAGACTCAAACATCTTTATCCATCCATCCATCACCACTCCTTGCTAAGCCACAAACCCAGGTTCACACCATGTAAAAAGAGATCAAGCAGCATTGTTTTCACAAGATACTCAGCAAGTTATACTTCATAGAGCTTTCTTTTACCTATTTCTCAAAGGATTTAATTCTAAACTCATCATCTCCAGTCCCGACTACCATACAGCAAGTGATTTTTATGAGTCCCCTGTTCACCCAAATTAATTTTCACCACTCAACTATAATCTTACCTTTTATACTTTACAGTGGGAGGTGTCCCTGCTCATGGCAGGGGTGGAACTGTATGGGCTTTGAGGTCCCTTCCAACCCAAACCATTCCATGATTCTTTACTTAGCTTAAATGGTTAAACCAGACAATCTGGTCTGTGTGGTTTTGGTTTCTCCCTCCCCAAAAAACCCTACGAAGATTCCCTCCAGCCCCAACAGAAGTTTGGCTTTAATAACTTCTGCAGCTGTTCAAGAAGATCTTTATAAAAGCAAGTTCCAGTTATGAAGAATAAAAGCACAGAATCTGTTTTCCAGAGCAACAGAGGAAAATTCATGCAGCCCTGCATCCCACGGCAGTGGTTCTCTTGCAGGGCAAGGGCTATTTCTAGCACGCCCGCTGTGCTTTTCTGGCAAGCAGCTAGTTAGAAATGTGGTGTTTGATAAACATGGACAAAGCCTTCCCTTGTGCTGCAAATCGCCGCACGGTCCCAACTGCTGGGCTGGCCCAGAGCGTGCTGCAGTGAGCTGTGCCGTCAGCTCGCTAACATCCATCTTTCCTTCCTGTCCAGAGCCTCTGGCACGGGCTTGGAAAAGCAGGCCAGCCAATTAAACTTCCCCTCAGCTCGTTAAAACCTAAGAGTCAGCCCAACCCTTTGATTTTTAAGTCCAACTTCTGCTGCGTTCAGCCCCAAAGAGTTAAAATGAAATATGTGGCTGGGAGGAACCTAACAGCGGAGTATTATGCAGGATGGAATTCCCACCAGCACCCAGCCACATGTTGTCCCACTAAAGCCAGCAATGTGCCGAGCTATGCACGCAATTTTAAACAGCGGACACGACAGCTCTGTACAAGCTGAGCCGTAGCTCAGCCTGGTAACATCTCACCTCGCAGCCTACTTGGACATGGTTTAGGGAGTGTTAGGAATGGTTGGACTTGATGATCCAGTGGGTCCCTTCCAACCTGGTGATTCTGTGATTCTGTGATTCTACCCATCCCACAGAGCCTTCTCACAAGGGTGCTAGAGGAACGGAGTTGTGTCTTGTTCCTTCGACCAAGTTACACGGCTGTGCTGCAAACAGATTCCTCGCCGTCCCTGTGCCCACTCGCTCTGCCACTGCACATCCCATCCAAGCACTTAGACTTTAAAAATATCATCATGGAAGGATGGTAGGAGTGAAACATGAAACACAAGAGGCACCTCTCATTACCACAGCAGCAAGGGATGTGGAGGAATGCTTCACCATGAGGGTGGGGAGGCCCTGGCCCAGGGTGCCCAGAGCAGTGGTGGCTGCCCCATCCCTGGAGGGGTTCAAGGCCAGACTGGATGCGGCTTTGAGCCCCTGATCCAGCGGGAGGTGTCCCTGCCTATGACAAGGTCGGTTGGAATTGGATGGGCTTTAAGGTCCCTTCCAACCCAAACCATTCTATGATTCTATGTGATGCACTTGACTATATATATAAAAATATATGAATATATATATGATTTATTTGGGTTTTTTACAGTGAGAACAATCAACCAATCACTGGAACAACACCCCCAGGGACATGGTAGAGTACCCATCACTGAAGGTTTTCAAGATGCAACTGGCCAGGGTGCTACGTAATCTCATCTAGGCTCCACTTCCCATCAAAGGATGGACCAAACGATCTTCTGAGGTGCTTCCCAACCTAAGCTCTTATACACCTTTCCTACATTTACCTTATGCTTTCCGTAAGCTTTAGCAGTATGAGTAAAACAACAAAAAAAAACCAAATAAAAAAACAAACCCAAAATAGCTTGAGAGGGACAACGGAATCCACGTCAAAGCTGAACCTTGAACACCTCCAGGGATGGGGCATCCACAACTTCTCTGGGCAGCCTGGGCCAGGGCCCCCCCACCCCCTCAGGAAAATATTTACAGGCAATATCTACATGCTGCTATGTTTGGGAAGACTCACAATAACTCAATTCTATCGTTTATTTTTTCTTAGTCTTTTGGCTACAGACTCTCTCAAAAAAAAATACGACAAATAAAAGAATCCATGAGCATTTTCTCTCTGCCAAGTTGGAAATCCAAATCAGGCAGCAATGTTTGAAGTTTTAAAGGTAAAATTGATCCTGTTATCCATAGAAGAAAACAGCAAATGACAAAATGATCTACTACCTATTTCGTTGGCTTTTATAGTGCTCCACTTTTTTCTGTCATTGCTTCTTAAAATGTGACACATTGCTTCTTAAAATGTGACACTAACCAATACTGACATGTATAAATCATATCGATAAGAAAGGTGAGCAGCCTTGTCTCCAAAGCTGTAATCGCTGATTTGTCAGGAGTTACTGCTTCATGTCCCTAGCCCTCTAGGAACACAGACATCTATTTCCTTGCAGCTGTATAACTCAAATTCCTAACACAAATAAAGTTAAATTGGCCATGTTGCCCTTCACGCAGTAATTTTGCATGGATGAGCTGTCAATTTAAGTTTGACTGAAAATAACTGTAAATACTTTAACTGGATTAAGAAGAACAACTAAGCTATTTCTCCACAGTAAACCCAGTTACTGGGCAGCAGGGAGCCACTTCATCATCAATTCATCTGTTCAATGTGATCACTATTCAATACATGCAAAGGGAGAGCTGCATTCGATGTACCTTAACGAACTCAACACTTAACAAACCAATGAGGGAAAACCCACAACACTTCTCTCCTGGTTCCAGCAGACACTTTCAATGGGCAATTTTGCTTTCAGAAGTAAATATTTCTTCAATATGAAAACAAGGTGTTTAGAAGACAGGTAGATGAGGTGCTCAGGGATACGATTTAGTAGTGGACAGGTACGGTTGGAATTGATGATCTTAAACGTCTTTTCCAACCGAGGGATTCTATGATTCCATTTGGACTTTCTCCTTCTTACATAAAGGGATTATTTTTGTAAAAAGAGCAGTCACCTAAATATTTAGAGATTAACCACCTAAACTGGGGTCAAACTGCTTGCGGGACACACACGCATGACTTTCTATAACAACCACACTTACTGACCTCTCCAAAGCACAAATAACTCAGATGATGACAAAACCCCACCTAAGAACACAGTATTTCATCAACCTTGCAGACAAATACAACTGGTCTAAGTATTTAATGCAGCTATAAAGAGAGTCATTTCTACACAAATGCCCAATAACGGGATGGGGCTTTGAGCAAGGTGACCTAGGGAGGGTGTCCCTGCCCACGGCAGGGGGTGGAACTGGATGGGCTTCAGTGTCCCTTCCAACCCAAACCATTCTGTGAGCCTATGAATAACTTTAATACACTTTGATACTGAAAATATGCTTTATATCTGCAGCATTTCTACAAAAAGAACAAACTGTGAGCTCCCAGAAGAGAAAACTGTTTTTTCTTCTGCTGTTGGTGCACTTTCTTTGGTCCCTTTCAACCCAAACCACTCTATGATTCTATAAGAACAGTTTACTATTCCTCTAAAAAGGAACAGAGGACACTTACGTTCCCAAATCCTCTTACCTGTTGAAGGGCACTTCAAGGCAGGACTGTCCTCTGCTGCTGGCACAGCGGGAGCCTTGCAGGCAAATCTCTGCCGGTGCTGCTGCACGTGCTCCCCAGGATGCACGGCATCGGCCTGACTCCCTTCGCTGGGCTGAGCAGTCCAACCGTCCCCTGCGCTATCCATGGAGCGTGGAGGACCCTTGTGGGGACTCGTGACCATCGTTGAGTCACCCCCAGGAGGGGGTTTGTACCGAACTGCTGCGGGGCCTGCAGCACCAAGGCTATTCACAGCACAAAGACGGACCCTAGGCAAGTCGGGCTCGTCATCTTCAGGGATCGGGTTGTACCATATTTCTCCTTCATCATCTGCATCATTGTCCTCACCGAAGTCCAAAGCAACGCTCCTCGGTGTGGCAGGACTTGGCAGGGCACCTACAGGAGCGCAGCTTCGCGGCGGGCGCTCCCACTCCACCGGTGATGTGGAAGGAGCCCACGGCACAGCGGGTTCAGGCAGCGGGATGGGAGATTTGGGTACCGGGATAACAGCCGCCTGCGTTTCCTTACAGGAGTTTTCATCTTCTGGAGGACGAGGAGGACATCGGTGCGTGCTCTGCTGCAGCCAGCTGCGTTTCTTCGACACGGTGATGCTGGTCATCTGCGGCCTGCGCTCAGGGATGTCGCTGGCCTGGGGGGACCTGGGCTCCTTCCTGCTTCTCGAAGCGATGTAAACATTTTCTATCAAATCTGTTTCCAGACAGAAGGGCAAAAAGAGAAAGACAAAATATTTAGAATATCATTTTGCTTTTGACAGATGAACACACAAGCTGTCATATGTCATTTGCACTGGACCTCATCCAAAAGGGCAAAAGATAAGTCGGTGTGATCATAAAATGAGATTTCGGTCTGTCAAAGCGGAGTGCAGACGTAATTAAAAAAGAGTCAGGCTTGTTAGGCTGTATTTTTAACACCATGTAATTTAGATAAATGGCAGTGAGATAGCCCTGCCGAAAGGGCACGCACACTGAGACAGAAACGGCTGCTTTTTGTTCAGCTGAGTCCAGGTACAACTGGTTTGGAAAGTTGCCAAGGAGTAATTCCACCAATGAAGAAACAGTCCCTGATTTTAGTATAACCTATAGCTCAAATTGGAAAAGACCTCTAAGCTCATCCAGTCCAACCCTCAGCCCAACTCCACCGTGCCTACCAAACCATGTCCTCAAGTGCCATACCTACGTGCTTTCTGAACACCTCCAGGAATGGACACTCCACCACTTCCCTGGACAGCTTGTTCCAACACTTCCCCACTCTTTCAGTGAAGAAAGGTTTTCTAACATCTAATCTAAACCTCCCCGGTGCATTTCTGCATGGACAGCCCAAGGAGCGGTCCCAGCTCTGGTGCCATAAATAGATGGAGCATCCGAGAACTGTATTTCCACAAACAAAAATATCTGCTGCTTCCTGCATCACCGCAGAAACACAAGACTGGTTAGGACAGCCTACAATTCCCAGAACAGCGGGCTCCGAAGGAGTACAGTGTGCCTAAATATACCTCCAGTGACACATCTGGAATCAGCCTCCAGCCCCAGTGGCAGCAAACATGCAGAGCAAACCCAACTTTGTTTTTGGCATCCATCCTGTTATCTCAACAACAAACCAGCTGCGAAAGCTCATGGAAGAAACGTTAATAACCGAGTACCTCCGGCACCCTCGAACGCCCCCGCTGCTTGCAGAGACATACCAACCCATCACCCAGATTCAATCCCACCCCTTCTCCTCTCTCCAAACCAGCCAGAGGTCATGGATTGCGAACGTTCGCTGAATCTCATCCAAATGATACGCTTCCACGTAAAGCTTCCAAGTGCAGCTTTTGCAAGCGACAGCGGCGTTCGCAAGCACTGCTGCTTCCCTTTTATTTGAACTTGGCCCTAATCCTGAAAGCCCTTATGCCTCTGTTTATTTTAGCAACAAACTGTTTCACATGCAAGTATCTGCCCAGCCAACGGTTCACTATCCCAGAGCGAGTTTTCAACGTTGTAGCTGTTATAGAAACACGGCATTTTTAAATAAATACAAAACTTTTTGAGATAAACACAGGTCAGGCACATATTTTTGGGTTTAGAGCATGGTTCATACAGAAGAACGTCATCTACTCTCAACTGGCACCCAACTATATCGCATATAGTCTAAAAATATATACTAAACCGCCACGTCAACACAGAACAAGACAATGGTTCCTTCCTAAAAGGTTTGAATTGAAGAGTCAGGTATAAATATGTTGGTTAAAAAAAAGGCCACTTCACCTTCCACTCGATTTAAATAGAAATTAAATAAATCACTATTTAAATATAATATGTTATGGTAACAATACGTGTATGCTCAGAAATCAGAGCCTCAATGTTTCAGCTCAGCTGAGGTCAAACTTTATATTCTGCTTATTACGTCGGCATAGAAAATATCTCAGTATGATATCGTGCCTCGCTTTTCAGATAGCAAAGAAGAGGGGAACGACTTTTTCCAGTCTCTCCATATATGGATCAAAACAATTCATGTCTCTTCTGGCTGTAGTAACTATTTAAACACATTTTTTTTTCCCCATTAAGTTCCCTAATAAGAAGAAAATATTCCTAGGAAACGCATATTTCCTAAAAAATATAATAATTCTGTATTCAAACAGAACAACGGCAAGACTAAAAATAAATGCGTAAGCTTTAAAGTGCACCATTTACAAAAATAAGCAGCAAATGGAAGCCAAAGAACGATAAACAGTCAAACAATAAGAAAAAATGCAGGGATTCACACAAAGTAGGGGTCTAAATTCAAGAATCTCTTATTATAATGAGGAATATTTAACATCAAGAAGAGTAAGAACGGATGCGGGGGATGTTACCGCTGATGATTGATCCAGGACCTAAATTTAGATGTGCCGAAGTGCACGATTGCTGTTCACAACAAACATGAAGGTTACAAAAGAGCTGGAAAAAAGACCAAAACTTTTCCTAATGGGACTAAATCGCTGTTTAATTCTGCTGCAGACCGGCAGCTCCATCAAACCCCATCACTTCGAGGGCTTGGTTTGCATTTACTTACACTTCATAGAAGCTGGCACTTATATAAATGAAATAAATGATACAAAATAGATGAGAAGGAAAATAAAGACAACTTTTATACACGGACGACGGGCTTAAAACACCCCAAGGCAAAGTGAGCCTTTTCCCTGCCCCAGCTGGGAAGGCAGGAGTGAGCACAGCGATGGGATGCTGGAGGATGCTGTGAGACGTGGGGAAGCAGCCGCTTTTCCCTTCGGCATTCCAACCCAACCCACTCCGTTCCATCCACTAAAACATAATAATAAAGGGCAACCAACAACCCTGCAGAGATCAGATCTTTCAGAAATAGGAAAAACTGCCTTCCAAAGCACCATCACACAGACTCGCGCAGCCTCTTCTGCCGACTTTAGGAGAGTCGGTGAGCTTCCATCTGGAATTGGAACGGGTGTTTTGGCACGGGAAAGCGATGGGAAAAGCGCAGTAAAGGGACGGGAAAAGCACTAGGTCCCTGTTACACCCTGGCCATGGCTCTCTCGGACCCAACACCCTGCAGGGAACCAGCGGCCCAAACCAGTGCTCCCAGTAGGGCAGACACGGATGGGTGGGTGGGCAACCAGAGCCGGGGAGCCCGGGGACCCCCGCACAGAGGGAGAGCGAGACGTACCTGGAGTCCCCGCGCACACCGAGACCCCTGGGGAAGAAGCAGCCCCCCGTGCAACCGAGAAACCCGTGCACCGGAGCCTCCCCGTGCACACCGGAGCCACTGCACCCCCGAGCCCCCCGTGCACACCGGAGACTCCGTGCAGACGGAGCTCCCCGTGCACACCGGAGCCTCAGGGCAGTGGAGAAACCCGTGCACACCGGAGCCTCAGGGCAGTGGAGAAACCCGTGCACATAGAGACCCCCTCCTCGAAGCCCCCAGGGCACACCGAGACCCTGCGCACCGGAGCCCTCCGTGCACACGGAGCCCCCGGGTACCCAAGACCCCGCCGCCGCTGCGCAACGAAGACTCAGTGCAGACGGAGCCCGAGCAGATGCAGCCCCCGGGCACACCGAGATACCGGGAGGGTGATGGAGCCCCCGGGCACACCGAGACCCCGGGAGGGTGATGGAGCCCCCGGGCACACCGAGACCCCGGGAGGGTGATGGAGCCCCCGGGCACACCGAGACCCCGGGAGGGTGATGGAGCCCCCCCGGGCACACCGAGACCCCAGGAGGGTGATGGAGCCCCCGGGCACACCGAGACCCCGGGAGGACGATGGAGCCCCCGGGCACACCGAGACCCCGGGTACCGAAGACCCTATACCCCAGAGTTCCAGAGCATACGGAGCCCCCGGGAGGGCGATGGAGCCCCGGGCACACGGAGCCCCCGGGAGGATGCAGCCCCCGGACACCGAAGAACCCTCACCCCGGAGCCCCCGGGACAGACGGAGCCCCCGTGCCCCGGGTCCCCCCCCCCGCCCGCAGCCGCCCGTCCCCGTCTCACCGTGCGAGGCGGACCCCGCTCCGTGGCGATGCCCGCCGCCCGCCGCCGCCGCCGCCCCTCGCTGGGACCTCCTGCCCCGCAGCTTGGAGAGCGTCCTGCGCAGCGGCTCAGCCATGCCTGCCGTCCCGCTCGGCTCTCAGCGGGCGCTGCCCCGCGGGGTCCCGTCGGCTCCCGTGCTCGGCGGCGGCGGCGGGGGGGGGGGCGCGCTGCCCCATGGCCGAGCGGCCCCGCGCGCCCCGCGCCGCCGCGCGCATACCGCGCATAGCTCGGCGGGGCGAGAGGGGCGCGGGCACTGCGCATGCGCCGGCACACCACCGCCGCCCCCGCCCCCCCCCCTCAGAACGCGGGAACGCGCGCTTCGACCCCGCCCCCGCCTGAGCGCGGGAACGCGCCTTCCCCCCCTCGCCTCAACCCCGAATCCTCGTCAGACGGCGCTGGGGGAGAATAGCTGAGGGGTGGTGTTACAGCGATGGTGAAAATGCTCGCAAATAAAACTCTCTAAGGATTGTTTTGGAGGTTTAGGAAGCAAGAAGGCTTTAAGCTCAGGGCCGGGCAACGTGGGCGAGTGATGTGCATCAATCCTGTGCCACGGATAGTGAAAAACCCAGCAAAGAAAACCCCCTCAAGGGTCGGGTTTGGACTTCTAGAAAGCCATCAGCCTGTAATTCCAGGGCTGGGCAACACACAGGACTGATTTCCGTCAGTTGTGTGCGGCTGATCCCCAAAATGCCGGCAGAGACCTCTGGAAGAGGGTTTTGCCTCTCTTAAGGCTCGTTTTTGGACTTTTAGAAAGGAAGCGGCTTTTAATTGCAGAAATAGGCAACACAAGAGACTGATGTCTCTCAGTCATGGGCGACTGATCCCCAAATTACCAGCAAATAAAACTCCCTAAGGCTCGTTTTGGAGGTTTTAAAAAGCAAGCAGCCTTTAATTTCAGCGCTGGGCAACGTGAGGGAGTGATCTCCCATCACTCATGTGCAACTGATCCCCAAAATGCCAGAAAATAAAACTCTCTAAGGGTCGTTTTGGAGGTTTCGGAAGGAAGCAGCCTTTAATTTCAGCGCTGGGCAATGTGAGGGGGTGATCTCCATCACTCATGGGCAACTAGTTCCCAAAATGCCAGCAAATAAAACACCCCAAGACTCCTTTTGGAGCTTTGGAAAGCAAGCAGCCTTTAATTTTAGGACTGGGCAACGTGAGGGAGTGATCTCCATCACTGATGTACAACTGATACTGAAAATGGCAGCAAATAAAACTCTGCAAGACGCGTTTCTGAAGTTTTAAAAAGCAAGCAGCATTTAATTTCAGGGCTGGGCAATGTGAGGGAGTGATCTCCATTACTCATGTGCAACTGATCCCCAAAATGCCAGAAAATAAGACTCTCTTAAGACTCATTTTGGAGGTTTGGAAAGCAAGCAGCCTTTCATTTCAGGACTGGGCAAAATGAGGGAGTGATCTCCATCACTCATGCGCAACTGACACTGAAAATGCGGGCAAATAAAACTTCTAAGACTCATTTTGGAGCTTTAGAAAGCAAGCAGCCTTTGATTTTAGGACTCAGCAACATAGGCGATAGATCTCCACCAATCATGTGCAACTGATCACAAAAATACCAGCAAATAAAACTCTCTAAGACTCCTTTTGGAGCTTTGGAAAGCAAGCCTCCTTTAACTTGAGGACTGGACAACATGAGGGAGTGATGTCCATCGATCATGTGCAGCTGACGCTGAAAATGCTGGCAAATAAAACTCTCTAAGACTCGTTTTGGAGTTGTAGAAAGCAAGCAGCCTTTATCAGGGCTGGGCAACATGGGGGAATAGATCTCCATCAATCATGTGCGGCCAGACAAGAGCTGGTTACCAAATGTATTTCCCTTTTACATGCATGCGTATATATTTTCCCAGAAATCTTATGCATATTCTATTACTTTCCAAGGTCTAATTTTAATGTTATTATGAGCTTTGCAACGGAACAGTCAAAACTTGCTACTTTGGAGCTTTGGAGCCAGCACTCTGTCTGACCTTGCCTTTGAGACAGGGAAAGGCTCCAAACAGAGGTGATCATAGAAAAAGACACCTCTGTTCAGCGCAGATCCCCACCCTAACAGGAAAACATTTCTTCCTCAGATCTCATCTCAATCTCTCCTCTTTTAGCTTAAAACCACTACTATCTTCTATGAATATCTTGGCCTTTGCTCAGGGATGCAGACACTGAGTCCTCAGAAAATGATGAACTCAGTAGTTTGTAGAATCATAGTATACTTTGGGTTGGAAGGGACCTTAAGTGTCTCCTGTCTAAACAAAATACTTTGTTCCAGGAGGGTTTATGTTATTGACTTAAGGTAACAGGGCCCGGCTCGGCCCCAGGGTCCGACCTGCACGGGTGCAGGCACCCAATCACCACCTCGAGCTGTACCTGATGTTTCTCCCAGTATCATCTTCTCCATCAGCCGTGTGCATAGTGTTCCTTGCCAAAGACCAAAGGATTCATAGCATATTTTAAATTCTTCTTTCCCCTTGATGTTCTTTGTTTTCCTCCCAAAGAAACGAATCCGTAGGCTGCACACTTATTCTTCCCCTCTGGGCTCAGGCTGTGAGTGTGGCAATTCTTGCAGGTTTTTAGACAGCTCTGGCTGTGTAGGAACAGCAACGCACTCACTTCAAAAGCCTGTGCATGCTCCACACTGGGGTAACGCCAGCAAAGTGGGGATGCAGTTGACCTTGGTGTCAGTAGCCTTTACTATTCCAGCCAAAATGCCGCATAGGTAGAAGACAAACGGCATTAGGACAGAGCAAATAATGAACTGAGGCTGCTGAAGCAGGCAAAAATTTAGATTTATTGTACATGTTGCTCAGCGACATCATGCATTTGTTCCATTAGCAAATTCTGTCCTAGGAAATGGGATGCGATTGATTATTCGCCAAGATAAAGCACTGAGACAGGTTTCATTGGTTAACACCTACGTGGCTCTAATTCTCCTGCACTTCGTTTCATTAAAAACAGCTTCAGGAATGTGCTTTGGAGTTCTTTATATGACATATCTCACAAACTATCTGTGACAAACTTGTTTTGGGGTGCGTTACAGCAGAGGAGCCATCACCATCTCCTACCTGTTGGCGGTAGGTTGGACATTGCTTCCCTGCAGAAGGCAGCATTGAGAGTAGCCCTGAAGAAAAGGACTTGAGGGTGTTGGTGGGTAAGAAGCTCAACATGAGCTGGCAATGTGCGCTTGCAGCCCAGAAAGCCAACCGTGTCCTGGGATGCATCCAAAGCAGCGGGACCAGCAGGGCGAGGGAGAGGATTCTGCCCTCTGCTCCTCTCTGGTGAGACCTCACCTGGAGCCCTGGATGCAGTTCTGGAGTCCTCCGCACAGGAAGGACATGGAGCTGTTGGAGCGAGTCCAGAGGAGGCCACAAAGATGATCGGAGAGCTGGAGCCGCTCCCACGCAAGGACAGACTGAGAGAGTTGGGGTTGTTCAGCCTGGAGAAGAGAAGCAACAGTTTTAAGCTGAAAGGGGAGATTTATATGAGATAGTAGGAAGAAATGTTTTCCAGGTTGCTCAAAGCCTCATCAAACCTGGCCTTGAAAACCCTCAGGGATGGGGCATCCATGACTTTTCTGGACAACCTGTGCCAGTGCCTCCCCACCCTCATTGTAAAAAATAGTTATCACGTGTCACATTGCAACACCTCGAAATATGGTTTTGCCATCCTGTCTTTTGAAACCATTTGCATTCCTTTAAATATACGTATTGGGAAATATCTGTCTACGAGTTTCAGAGTGAGATGTAAAACCGTTCCACAATGCCTCTGTCTGGGAGAAATCCCAGACGAGGCCGGGGGTGGCTGGATGTCCCAAGGTTCAAGAGCTGTGTGTCCTGAGGTGTCTGCCCGGCCTCTGTCCCTACAGGGGTCAGATCCTGCCCCCTCGGACAGCCACAGCGCTCCTGAACTGGACTAGAAATAGCATCTCAGGCAAAGTAACACACAAGGAATGCAGAAACACAAAAGTATCTGAGAGCACACTCGCTGTGCACAACAAATGCACGAATCTCTAGCAGATTATCTCACAATTCCATTTTCTTCATGACCTATGGGCCCAAGTAAAGGAAAAGCCCACTGCCACCTCACCTCCTCTACCTGATCTTAATCACAGAATGGTTTGCGTTGGAAGGGACCATGAAGGTCATCCAGATCCAAACCTCCTGCAGTAAGTAGGAACATCTTCAACTTAATCAGATTACTCAGAGCCCCAACCTGGCCTTGAATGTCTCCAGGGATGGAGCCTCCACCACCTCTCTGGGCAACCTAGGCCAGTGTTTCACCACCGTCAGCGTAAAAAAATTGTACTTAAAGTCACTACATGGAACTTTTGGCCAGTTCCTTTTATTTAGGTGGCATTTAGGGAAGTATTTGTTATTTGGGTATTTCTTTTTAGCAATTAAAACTTCAGTAGAAAGCAGCTACCAGCCAGAGTAAGGAGCAAATCCTGCCTAGAACTGGAGTAGTGACGTTTGCTGTATAGCCCTGCCTTCTCCCATGAGCATTAGCTATGGAAACAAAAGCAAATTTGCCATCGTTGTGTTTTCTGTGCTACTTCCCACAGTATTTTCTTCATGTTCTGTATGGTTTTCTATGTTAGTTTAAGCACTGAGATTATTGCTCCGTGTAACAGGCACACAGGAAATAACTCGGGGAAAAGCTGCCAATAGCTGGGTCTATAAACACAGTTTGATCTGTATCTTAGAAAATTGTTTCCATTCCAAACCCTGGTTACAAAGCACTTTTTCTTTTTGGCAGCTGGATTTTTATTTTAAATCCCTATGCATCCCCTATTTGCCCAACAGAGTTGGCATTGATCACACAAAAAAACCACATCTGCAGATAAAACATTAAGGACCCGTCTGGAACTCACTTGAGCCAGTGGGGTAAGAGTCAAAGCTGAGCTTTTGTTTCCGGCTCAGCCTGGTTTGTGCAGGAGCTGCAAAGCCCTGAACGTGAGTCCTTTCGCTCAGCCTTCAATATAGAGTAAAAACTACTTCAAGACAACGGGAGCAGAGCTTGGATTGGCTGAAGAGGCTTCTTACTAGGAGATGGACAGAAGTTTAGGACCTGTTTAAATAAATAGAGAGCAGTATTCTTCTGAAGGTACACAGAGAAATGATTTAGAAGTTCTTTTCATTAGCAGACAGAGATATGACCAATCATTTTGGGTTTAGAATCATGGAATGTCCTGAGTTGGAAGGGACTCAACAAGGATCATCGAGTCCAACTCCTGTCCCTGCATAGTACAACCCCACCATCCGTACCATGTGCCTGAGGGTGTTGGCCAAAAGCTTCTGGAATATTTTTGATGTGAGGTTTGTAAATGACTACACAAACAAAAAAGTCAAACTTAAGTTGGAAAACAAAATGCCTTGATGAGGACTATATCCCTAGTGAAGAAGCTGATGCATGGGTGGCAACGTTTGGGCCCTGGTGAATTGATGAATTTGGGCCCTGAGTGATGAATTATGCAGATAAATAGTTCCTAATGAACTAATCCTAATAGCTCCTAATGAACGAATGACTAACAAATAATCTTTACAGCCTTGCTGACGGTTCCAGAGGTCAGCTCTGCCTCAGCAGATATTAAGAGGGATCTGTGCTTTCCTAAGTCAGCAGGCTTGCATTTCTGTACAAACTTAGGGACTGGTTTTGAATGGCTCTGGTCTGATTTTGGAAGATTCCATCCGTCGTAGCATCTAAGAGCTGCTCCTCTACCTGAAATAGAAGTTATATATTCATAGAATGATAGAATGGTTTGGGCTGGAAGGGACGTTTACAGATCATCCAGTCCAAACCCCCCCCCTGCAGGAGCAGGGACATCTTTAACTCAATCAGGTCACTCCGAGCTCCATCCAACCTGGCCTTGAACACCTCTAGGGATGGCGCCTCCACCACCTCCCTGGGCAGCCTGGGCCAGTGTTTTATCACCCTCAGTATAAAAGCTTCTTCCTTATATCCAGTCTGTATCTTCCCCTCACTTAGTTCAATATTTAATATTTAAATTTATTAATTTAGGATGTGACTGTGTAAAGATACACATTATTTGACTCCAGTGGGATTCATTCGCATGAGTAAAACTGGAAGTGTCTGAAAGTCTCCTTTTCATCAAAGCTCAGCAAATCAGTCTCTCTCTTCTCTCAGGACCTGTCACAGACAGGGAGATAAAGTGACAACTACACGACTAAAGCGGAGCTGCTGACAGCTGGGAACTGGAAGCGTTTGAATGCCCCAATAAAATCTATGAGAACTCTTTTTATTGAAAGTGTCTGCCTTCCTGACATGGAAATGGCCTGAAATAAGAGTCCTGTGAAACCCTATCGGGCAGTTAATGGGCATTATCCCCAGCCTGCCAAACACCTGATCTCTCTCAGATGCAGACACCACCACAGTCATCCGTACCTTTGTTCGGCCCAGACCCCATTTTGAACTGGCCAGCCTTAGCACCCCAGATTATTATCCCAGATGGTCATCATGGTTATCTTCGGAGAAAGACAAACCAGTGGGAGAATAAACCATTTATATTCTAAACCTGAGGAGGTTGCTAGACTGGACAAAGCTGAAGGTGTTCATGTTCCACCATCTGCTCCCTGGTCTCTGGAACCACCGGCAGTTGGGGTTGTATTTTTTAAAAGCAAATTTTAGAGACTCCAAGAGCAGCCAAGTGTTTGGCTCAGACCACTGGAGGGATTTAAAAGACCAATAGATGAAGTGCTTAGGGTTATGATTTAGTAGTGGACAGGTACGGTTGGACTTGATGATCTCCAAAGTCTTTTCCAACCTAAGGATTCTACGATTCACTGACTCCCATCTAGAGTGCATCCTTGCCAGAAATCTCCTTCATCCAAAACGGCTTTAAGAGGCACTTAAGAGAGAGATTGTTGTTGAGAGCTTACACCCAGTGCATGACACTTGCATTGCTGTTGCTTGGCCATGGCTGTCCTAACTTCATGCCTTCTCATAAAGAGGTGATGGCCATCTGAGAAGCCACTGCCACCACCAGTTTCTCTCTGTCTCCTGTGGCAAGGGCCTCCTGGGCTCTGGCAATCTGACATGTAGCATCAGGATGGATGCTACCCTGGCTGTGACATGCCGAGCCCTGTGGTATGGTCTACGTGTCCTCTTGAACTGTAATTAAGGTTAAACAGGAGAGGATTTTAATAACCATGTATGGTTAGCCCAGTTTCAGATAAGCAATGTGATGGAAATACTTCTCATCATAGCTATCAGCTAGGTTAAGCAGCAGGAACTTTCATGGCTCTGCCATCTGTGCTTTGTTTAACCAGAAAGAAGATGGTAATCCATGCTTTTTAGTATCTCACATTTATTTTTTTTAAGTTGGTATTTGGCTTTTTAAAGAATGCAAACTAACATGAGCTTTTTCAAACATCTCATTGAACCTCAGGGCTGCGATCTCGCAGCGTGCCAGCGCTACGGGAGGATGCCAGTCTCACTGAAGAGATGCTAAAAATACCAAAGTACTTGGGATATGAAGAAGCCAGAGCATTACCCATGCAGTAAAAATAGTCGGTGTCATGATCATCATCACCATCATCTTCTCCTAACATGGAGACAAACCCAGCAGACTGGTGACATTCCACCTTGGTTGAAGTGAAAGTAAACACCACTGAAGAGTGCAGTAAGTTCAAGCAAAAGAAAAACAGATACAAGTTTATGCTCAAAACATTAGGAGGTCCTCTGTGAAGGAACTGGAATCACTGAATGAGCATTTCTCTGACAATTTTGTCCTATCTCTTTAGGTCAGGACCACATTTGTGGTCCCAGGAGGGCAGGGCAGAAGCAGAGCTCTCACCCTTGTCTACCCGTAGTCTGTCTTTCTCCTTGGCCTCAAGTCTTTCAAAGTCTCCACTGTTCTTCAGTCTCTTACAGTACTTGGCTACTAATTCAAACTTAGATTAAATGATACAATCAATTACAGAATAATTAAGGAAAAAGATCTCTAAGCTCATCCAGGCCAGCAATCAGCCCAACACCACCATGCCTACTAAACCATGTCCCAAAGTGTCAAGTCTACACACTTTTTGAGAACCTCCAGGGAAGGAAACTCCACCACTGCCCTGAGCAGCCTGTTCCAGTGCTTCACCACTCTTTCAGTGAAGACATTTTTCCTAATATCTAATCTAAACTTCCTAAGATCTCATCTCAATCTCTTCTCTTTCAGCTTAAAACTGTTCCCCCTCGTCCCATCCCTGCACTCCCTGATCCAGAGCCTCTCCCCAGCTTTCCTGGAGCCCCTTTCAGTCCTGGAAACTGCTCTAAGGTCTCTCTGGAGCCTTCTCTTTTCCAGGCTGAACAACCTCAACTTTCTCAGCCTGTCCTTGTACGGGTGGTGCTCCAGCATCATCTCTGTGGCTTCTAGACTTGCTCCAACAGATCCACATCCTTCCTGGGCTGAGGACTCCAGAGCTGAGCACGGGGCTCCAGATGAATTTCATCAATGTGTTCTTAGGGGAATACACATTCTTAAACTTCCTTTCCACCACGTCTACCATTAGAAACAGCATTTGTTTCTGATGCTTGGAAATATTTTCTGAGTTGGACTGGGAAGCCCATGTATCTCAGTGACTTCAAGTAGATGGGAAAGGCTACAAAGTGGCCCTCACAATAAGGGCACCCTTCAGGTGAGATGTTATTGAGAAGTGTGAGCTATTGAAAACATTCAAAATATTTACATTCTTTAGTGGACAGAAGCACTTCTCTATCTTAATCTCATCTCAAATTACTTGAGTTTCCAGTTGTGCCATGGCATAATCTGTGTCACACCCACAACAATGGCCCTCAGCGCTTTAATACAGCTGAAAGAGGGGAGATTGAGATGAGATCTGAGGAAGAACGTTCTCCAGCGAGGGTGGAGAGGCCCTGGCCCAGGTTGCCCAAGAAGTCATGGTTGCCCCCTCCCTGGAGGTGTTCAAAGCCAGGTTGGATGGGGCTTTGACCAACCTGATCCAGTGGGACGTGTCCCTGCCCATGGCAGGGGTTTCAAACTGGATGGGCTTCGAGTTCCCTTCCAACCCAAACCATCCTGTGATTTATAGTTAAATGTCTATTTTATTACATTGAGCTCTAAGATCTAAAATTGCTGAGGTTTTTTTAGATCTATTTTTGGATGAGTTTAACTTTGTGTGTTGCCAAACACCGGTTTCTGCTCTGAAACATCATCTGTGAGGTCATTTTTATCATTCTTCCACTTTTGACCAGCAAATTCCCTTGTTGTTTCTATAGAAAAGAAACACAGCTAAACAGGATATGCTGACTGTAAAAACAGAATTTGCATGGGAGGGACAAGAGCTGAGGGAAGTCTGAAACTAAAATTACTCCAACTGGTTTTTTGAAGCTGTGTTTCCAAGGTGACAGAAACCCCTTTATTGCGAGGTTGCTCATTTACCTTGAACAGTTGCCAGTATTTTGATTGAATTTTTAGTTCTGAAGAACTAAAATTATCCCAAAGCCTTCTCAAAATAAAGCTTAACCAACCAAACACAATGAAGCAGCTTTAAACCGCATAGCACCCCTTTGGATGATGTATCCCCAAATAACATGTTCTGATTGTGTGCCTAGTTCTCAGCTTAAAACCATTCCCCTTCAACCTATCTCTGCATTCCCTGATCCAGAGCCCCTTCCCAGCTTTTCTGGAGCCCCTTTCAGTGCTGGAAGCTGCTCTAAGGTCTCCCTGGAGCCTTCTTCTCTCCAGGCTGATCAACCCCAACCCTCTCAGCCCATCCTTTGTGTGGGAGGTGCTCCCGCCCTGGGATCATCTCCGTGGCCTCCTCTGGACTTGCTCCAATAGATCTGTGTCCTTCCCGTGCTGAAGTCAAACTACTTGTCATTCCCTGTGCCATGTCTTACCAGCAGTCCCTGTGCAATGTTTAGGATTCCATTAGGAAACAAACCCAAAGCATCGAAGAAAAGGTGAATGATGTATTTTTATACGTCTGATTCAGCAAGCACTGGTGAGTCAGTTGTCTGCTGCGAAGCACGCTCAACATGGCCTCTGCATCTGTCTCAAAAACACATCCATCTCCTCTGCTTGTCCACAGGAGACAGAGAGAGGAAAGCTCCAAAGTCAATAGGGGTGATTCCTGACTATTAATGCAGTCATGACAATGCACATCTATGCATCTCAGGTGCTTTTAAAGATGGCTCTTACCCTGGCTTGCGCTCTCCCTGTCAGATTTGCATATAAAAATATATATTTGTATTTAAATATAATCACAAATGTTACCCTTAAGCAGAATTTTCCTTTGCCTCTGAGTAAAGAACATCTGGAAATGATCAGTCTCTCTCCCCCCCTTGCCCTAATGTCCTCAGGGAGAAATCAAATCAATCTTCTAAGAATTGAAATGAAAAAATGCTTTTGTAAGCATGCTGAATTCATATGCTCATTAAGTCTCCCTGAGAAAAAAGCATAAGGAGGGGAATAGGATCCATTCTTTCTAGGACTGAAAAAAACACAACTCACTTTCCTTATTCTTATGCTAGGTGCACGACAAGAATCACAGAATCACTGAGGTTGGAAGAGATGCCTAAGCTCTTCCAGTCCCACCATCAGCCCAGCCCCACCGTGCCAACTAAACCATGCCACCAAGCGTCGTGTCTACACACTTTTTGAACCCTTGCAGGCACGGAGGCTCCACCACTGCCCCGGACAGCCTCTGCCAGAGCTTCAGCACTCTTTCAGTAAAGATGCTTTTCCTAATCTCCAATCCAAACCTCCCTTGGTGCTACTTGAGGCCATCTCCTCTTGTCCTGTCACTTGTTACTTCGGAGAAGAGACCAGCACCCACATCACCACAACCTCCTTTCAGGGAGCTGCAGAGAGCGACAAGGTCTCCTCTCAGCCTCCTCGTCTCCACACTAAACAGCCCCAGGTCCCTCAGCCGCTCCCAGAACCCCTGGGCTCCAGCCCCTTCCTCAGCTCCTTTCCCCTCCCTTGGATGCACTCCAGCCCCTCAATGTCCTTGTTCTGAGGGACCTAAAATGGAACCCAGGATTCGAGGCGCAGCCCCCAGTGCTGAGTCCAGGCGGATGATCCCTTCCCTGGTCCTGCTGGCCTCACCATGACTGACCCAAGCCAGGACACTGTTGGCCTTCTTAGCCACCTGGGCCACTGGGTTCACGTTCAGGCACTATTGACCCAGCAGCTCCAGGTCCTTTTCTGTTGGGCAGCTCTCCAGCTGCTCTTCCCCGAGCCTGGAGCGTTGCCTTCACCCCTTGTCACATATGAGGAGCCACATGCTGTGGCTTCTAGAAGCAGAAATTTATGTGTGTGATTAGCTTCAAACACAAGACTTTCCACTGTCTGTAGGGGGATTCAACCACAGCTGAGCTCCATACACACGTATGACTTTTGCAGCAATTAATGCAGCATCTCTAACGAGAAATATTACCCATCTGCGAATGGAAAAGCAATGATCAGCGTTGCAACTTGCTCCCACTCTCATTCTCCACCACCTCTTGCACTAAATATAAAAACCAGTGAATCCATTAATAGCAAAAACACCAAAGGTGAGGATAAAGCTGAGTCTAGAAGGTGATATTGGCGCGCTACCAATAGCACAAACCTTGAATGGTGTTGTTCTTCCCAGCAGGGTGTATTTGGGCGCACAGGCGTGTCCCAGAGCCGCTCAGGCTCTGCGCACGCAGCAGGGTGTGCCTGCAGAGGTATTGCGGTTTGGATCAGGAGGCTGCTTTTGAAGGGACTCTCCCTATCAGCCCGGCAGACTCTGCTTGGGTTTGCAGAGCGCACCAGCTGGATTCCTTTCAGATGAGACTCAGACCAGAGGATGCACTCCAGGAATGCCTTTAATACACTTGGACTGCTTCGCATTACAGGCGCTCTCTTACTGTGCCAAATGACTTGCTGAAGTACGTGTGGCCACTCACCGGTCAGCAAGCAGGAGGGAAGGGATGCCATCCAGAGGGACCTGGACAGGCTGGAGAGTTGGGGCTGTGCAAACCCCATGGAGTTCACCAAGGCCAAGTGCAAGGTCCTGCACTGGGCTTGGGGTGATCCCAAGCACAAATACAGGCTGGGTGGAGAACAGGTTGAGAGCAGCCCTGAGGAGAAGGGCTTGGGGTGCTGGAGGATGAGAAGCTCAACATGAGCCAGCAATGTGTTCTTGCAGCCCAGAAACCAACCATGTCCTGGGCTGCATCCAAAGCAGTGGGACCAACAGGGGGAGGGAGAAGATTCTGCCCCCCTACTCTGCTCTCGTAAGACCTCACCTAGAGTCTTGTATCCAGTTCTGAAGTCCTCAGCACAGGAAGGACATGGATTGGTTAGAGTGAGTCCAGAGGAAGCTACAGAGATGATCCGAGGGCTGGAGCACCTCCCATCTGAGGGCAGGCTGAGAGCTGGGGTTGTTCAGCCTCGAGATGTTTTGTCAAACTTGTCTTTAGGGGGTCTTTATCAAGTAGTTGCGATCCTTCCTGCAAAAAGAAGTAAAATCATTCTCTCGCATTACCCGGTCTGGTTTCTCAAGACATCCCTTCCCACCCTGGGTCAGAGAAAATACTTGTTTAACAAAACTGTTAATGTTCTGCTTCCCAACGGGAAGGTTCCCCCATCACTTTTGCTGACAGCCTGCTGCTGCAGGGGGTGTTTTGTTTGTTTGTTTGTTTGTTTGTGCTGGGTTGAACAGAGCATATTAATCCTCTCCTGATAAGTCCTCTGGTTTGGGTTTAACTCCCCATTCCACCTTAGTGGGGTTACCTCATTTTTAACCCTGTTTTTGTTTTCACATCAGTCCCACCTACAGCAAGAAACAGACGGTGGGAGAAGTTAAGCAAAGGCATGGGAAATCAATGTGTGCTCCATAGAGTGAGCTTGCTTTGTTAGAAGACAGCACACAGAGTCCTTGCGTAGCTGCTCATACCCTACAGCAAAACAAAGATGAGATTTGTCTTTTGAAGCTACCAAGACAAAAGTATTTGAAAGATGAAGAGCACTTCATCTTCTAAATGAAGAGCACTGATAAAATTATTTGATAAGGACCCAAACTGCTTATCTCCATTCATTGAATTCATTGCATTCTTCTGTCAATCCAGCTCCACAGGTCCTGGCTGCCCTGAAAATTCCTGCTTTTTTCAGAAGTGCCCTGAAGAAAATAGTTCAAAGGAGCCAGCAGCACAAACCCATTCCAATCTCTGGTGTGACTCTGCCTTCCACATCTTTGTACTTTTCTGTCAGTGACGCGAGTTCTGTGGACTCTTCTGAAGACAACAACATTGCTCCCTTCACTCTGGTACTCTACGCAGGAAGAACTGGCTCACTGTGATCTCTGTCCCACTGTCATTCTCACCGTTTCTTGGTTCTTAATTGTATGACTTACAAGCTTTGAGAAGGCAGTCCACTGCTAACAACGGGTTTTTCTCAGAACAGAATCATTCTGAGATTTGCACGTCCCATGGGAAGGGTCCTGTGCAATGAAAACACTGGGCTTCAGCAATTTTATATACTTGGATGATGTTTTAAACTACAGAAATCCTGGTTTTGTTTCAGTCTTTGCATTTTGAGAGAGCTGCAGACTGCCTAGCTCATCGCTGCCTCTGGTTGTATCCTTCTTTCAACTTCACCTTAGTCAGCACATCCAGAAAATGCCTTTGGCAGTAATGGAACTGGATCAAAGGAGGAGAACAACCTCCCGCAAGAACAACCTCCCCCGACAGTAACATGGAGGGAGGGGATTTTGCCCCTCTGCTCTGCTCTGACGTGACCTCACCTGAGTCCTGCCTTCAGTTCTGGAGTCCTCAGCACAGGAAAGACATGGAGCTGTTGGAGCGAGTCCAGAGGAGGCCATGGAGATGATCCCAGGGCTGGAGAACCTCCCATACAAGGACAGGCTGAGAGAATTAGAGTGGTTCAGCCTGGAGAAGAGAAGACTCCAGGGAGACTTTAGAGCAGCTGCTAGTACTGAAAGGGGCTCCAGGGAAGCTGGGGAGGGGCTCTGGATCAGGGAGTGCAGGGATAGGACAAAGGGAAATGGTTTTCAGCTGAAAGAGGTGAGATGAGATTGAGATGAGATCTTGGAAGAAATGTTTTGCTGTGAGGGTGGGGAGGCCCTGGCCCAGGTTGCCCAGAGCAGTGGTGGCTGCCCCATCCCTGGAGGGGTTCCAGGCCAGGCTGGATGGGGCTTGGAGCCCTTGATCCAGTGGGAGGTGTCCCTGCCCATGGCAGAGGGTGGGACTGGGTGGGCTTTAAGGTCCCTTCCAACTCAAACCATTCTATGATCACAAATGCACCATACACTGAGTGGCACTTTAAAATTACCAGCACTTTGTACTGAGCTAAATACAATTTGGCAGTAAAGACTCTTATCACAGCTCTGTCATAATTGTTTTTCATATAAATACCTAGACAATATCTTCAGTTTTAGGAAGATTCGATTGTCCCGGCATCAGCTTATCTCACATTTTGCTGATGCAGACCACATAACATCAAAACTAAATATCACATATCAAACTCCATTACCACGTCCACATGTTTTACTGTTTGCATTTTTCTATTTATTACAAACAAAACCCTGAGGAATCTGTTGTGTCATAACAAATACATCACAGAAACGCATACAGCACCAGGTTCATCCCTCCTCTTCACCAAGCACGTAATGCAATGTTTATACCACAGAGGCTTTCAAACGTAGTTTTATTCCAGTGACCTATTTTCACTCTTTACACATTTCAAAACACCGTTAGGCAAACACAGCACAGGACAGGACTTTATATTCCTTTATAAAAGGGTTTGACACAATGGAGAAATCGGTCCAGAAAAACTCACGTCACCAGGTTTCTTGATAAACAAAATATCACGAAGCCCCGTAACCTCCATGAGCACAAGCATCCATCAGGATGGATCCTGCTTCTAAATCCCTCTTTTAAATAAACAGGTTTTGTTCAGTAGATGAGTTCCTATCACGACAACGTCCGTTTCGTTTTGTGCTTTCCAAAAGGCAAGTGTACTACAGAAATAAAATTCCCTACCCGACAGGAGAGAGAAATTCAGTGAACACGTAGTTGTTTCCCATTCCGGCAGAGGAATGCAAGTTCATTGAAGTGGCTCAATCCAGGATGAATCCTTATAACTTCTTCTTCTTCATCTGCTCCCCAGAGTCCAGTTTACGTTTCTTGGCAGAACCTGGTTCATCATCTTTTTCGTCATCTTTAAATAAAAGACAGAGTTAAGCAACATCAGCAAAGCTCGCAGCTTTGTCTTAAAACACCATCTTTATCTCAGGACAACTGACTGATGCACATTTGAGATGCCTGGAAGAAAGGCAGTCGTATTGACTGACAACATCCTCATTTTTGGACTATGGACAGCATGTGGACAGAACAGGAATGATGAATTGGTGTTCCTACCAAAGACCATTGGGGATAACTAAAAAGAGGGCTTGTTAAGCTACTGTGCCTGTTCTAAAAAAAAGCATTACTTAAATAGGTAAGACAAAAAGTGAGAAAATGACATCTCGGACATTGACATTGGTCAATGGAGAGTTTCTCTTCTCGGTCTTTGGATGAAGGCTAAGAGAACGGGAAGGAATAAGCCTCCAGGACAACTGAAGTAAGACAGAGACAGGAAAACTGCCACTAGGGAAGGAATATCCATAACAAAAAAAGGACAAAGACAGCAAAAAATCCATCCTTTTGAGGTTTGCCCACAACTATACCGGTGAACCAAAACATCATCGTGTGTTCTGAAAGCCCAGAATTTCTTCTTCTGGCTTTGTTCTCTTGGTCATCACTGGCTATTCCTTAGCAGCTTTCTTTGAGTTCCGGGCAAGGCGGTCTCCAGCCACAAACCACCCACCCAGTTCACCTCCCCATGCACACGCTTGTGAACCACACATGCCTATGTGGAGCACGGCGGCCCCACACCAGGCCCTCACCTGATTCCACAGGTTCTTCTTCCTCATCCGGCAGGAACTTGGCTTTGCTAGGCTGTCGGGGCGCATCATCACCATTGTCCTCGTAGATGTTGGACCACTTTATGGCCATGTCAAGGCCTGGAGGCTGCGGGGGTGGCTTCTCGGGCTGGGTGTAGGTCTCCGGCGGGGGCACGGCGTTGGTTTTCCACACTTTGAACTCCTTCGGGGGCTGTGGGGGAGAGCAGAGACTTGTCCCACTGGGCAGAGACAGAACGGGGATCAGTCCCACCAGGCAGAAGAAAGCAGGGACTCATCCCAACCGGATACCATGGAGCAGGGACCGATCCCACCAAGCAGGGACCCATCACAACCGCACCGGAGGGAGCTGGGACCGGTCACACCAGGCAGAAGAGAGCAAGGACCCATCGCAACCAGAAGAAGAGAGCGGGGACCAATCATAACCGGCACGAGAGAGCGAGGATCCAACCCCACCAGGCAGGGGAGAAGAGGGACCCATCAAAACCAGCAGAAGAAAGCAGGGACCAGTCCCATCGGGACGGAGAGTGCAGGGACCCATCCCAACCGGCTACCACAGAGCAGGGACCGGTCACACTGGGCAAGAGACAGAGGGGACCCATCATAACTGGACAGGGGAGAGTGGGGACCCATCTCAGCTGGCAGAAGAAAGCAGAGAGACTTATCACAAGCGGGTGGGATGGAGGAGGGACCGGTCCCGCAGGACAGAAGAAAGCAGGGACCCATCCCAACTGGGCAGGAGAGAGCAGGGACCCATCACGCCCATCAGAAGAAAGCAGGGACCGGTCCCACTGAGCAGGGAGACAGTGGGGACCCATCACAACTGGCAGAAGGAATCAGGGACCCATCCCTCCAAGCAGAAGAAAGCAGGGACCCATCATGACTGGACAATGGGAGCAGGGACCCATTCCAACCCAACAGTACAGAGCAGGGATGGTCCCACCAAGCAGAAGAGAGCAGAGATCCATCACGACTGCACAGGGGAGAGCAGGGACCCATCCCTCCAGGCAGAAGAGAGCAGAGACCCATCCCTCCGAGCAGAAGAGAGCAGGGACCCATCCCTCCGAGCAGAAGAGAGCAGAGACCCATCCCTCCGAGCAGAAGAGAGCAGGGACCCATCCCTCCGAGCAGAAGAGAGCAGAGACCCATCCCTCCGGGCAGAAGAGAGCACAGACCCATCCCTCCGGGCAGAAGAGAGCGGGGACCCATTCCTCCGGGCAGAAGAGAGCAGGGACCCATCCCTCCGGGCAGAAGAGAGCAGGGACCCATCCCTCCGGGCAGAAGAGCGCGGGGACCCATCCCGGCTGCACGGGGGCTGGCGGGGACCCCTCGCGGTGGGGCGGAGCGGGGCCGCACCTCGTCGGGCGGGCGCAGCACGCGGCTGTCCCAGTCGATGCGGCGCAGCAGCGGGCTGTGCAGGAAGGCTGGCGGCTGCGACACGCGCCGGAACAGCTCCTCGGGCGGCGGCAGCCGAACCGCCGGGGCCGCGCCGCCCCCCCGGGGCTGCCCCGAGCCCTCCCCCGCCGCCGCCGCCGCCGCCGCCGCCTCCTCCTCCTCCTCCTCGGGTTCCGAATCCGAGCTGGAGCTGCCGTAAGCGGCGAAATAACCCAGCGGGTCCTGCCCCTCGGCGGCCATCGCGGCGCTGCCGGCACCGCCCGCGCGGGAACGGGGCGGGACGGGGCGGGACCGGCGATGGGCGGGGAGGGGGGGGACGGGGGAACCCGGGGATGGGGACGGGGGGAGCCCGGGGGATGGGGACAGGGGGAGCCCGGGGATGGGGACGGGGGTGAGGACAGGGTGGGACGGGGATGGGGATGGGAACGAGGATGCCGACGGGGGGGATGGGGACGGGGACAGGGGAGCCCGGGGATGGGGACAGGGAAGGACGGGGATGGGGACAAGGATGGGGACAGGGGAGCCCAGGGATAGGGACAGGGACAGGGGTGAGGGCGAGGGGACGGGAATGGGGACAGAAGTGTCCAGGGATGGAGGAGGAGGCCAGGGATGGGGACAGGGAAGGACGGAGACGGGAGCCCAGGGGTGGGGACAGGGATGAGAACAGAGGGGGGTGGGAATGGGGACGGGGGAGACCGGGGATGGGGACAAGGGATGGGAGAGGCCGGCGATGGGGACAGGGACGGGGGATGGGGACAGGGGAGCCGGGGATGGGAACGGAAGAGCCTCAGGATGGGGGGGCTGAGGGAAGGAGCAACCGCCTGGAGATGGAGGTGGTGCGAGAGCTGGAGCACCTCCTGTACGAGGACAGGCTGAAAGAGTTGGAGTTGTTCAACCTGGAGAAGAGAAGGCTCTGGGAGAACTTAGAGCAGCTTCCAGTGCTGAAAGGGGCTGCAGGAAAGCTGGGGAGGGGCTCTGGATCAGGGAGTGCAGGGACAGGATGAGGGGGGATGGTTTTAAGGTGAAGGAGTGGAGATTGAGATGAGATCTCAGGAAGAAATGTTTTCCTGTGAGGGCAGTGAGGCCCTGGCCCAGGCTGCCCAGAGCAGTGGTGGCTGCCCCATCCCTGGAGGGGTTCCAGGCCAGGTTGGATGGGGCTTGGAGCCCCTGAGCCAGTGGGAGGTGTCCCTGCCCATGGCAGGGGTGGGCCTGGATGGGTTCTGAGTTTTCTCCCAACCTGAGCCATTCACCTTAGAGGCAAAGCCAGAGCAGACAAAGCTGTGACCATTGCCATACAAGGTCCAGCCTCAGCAGGCCTGGGCGTCGTCTTCACCTAAAAATTTCCTAAATCTGATGGAAGAAGCATGTTCCAGACTTCCACTGTCAACCAGGTCCTTATCTCTGTTACTCATCAGCTAAAATATGCGCTGGCCCTGTTAAGTTAGTCACACTGCTATAGAGACAGGCTAAGGGCTAGGGAAGGAGTTTGGGCTACAACATGGTGATTTCCTTTAATCTAATGATACCAAACCATGTCCAGCTGATCTCTCATAATTATTGTTCCAAAAGAAATCCTACACTAAGTATGAAAACAACCACGGAAGTGAGCCTCCATGGTCCTGCAACATCTGCAAACCCTATTTTGAGTCAGGCTCTTGGGCACTCAAAGGTTTGATTTCTCCCCTGCTATTAATAAAAATAAAAGCCTTAAATTAAGAATTAAGTCAATATACGCATGGCTAGAAGCAACACTCAGTTTAATAATCAAGTCCTGTGTGGCTAGAAGGAACACTCCTCACATCTTTCAGAAACCGAGTCTTGTAAAAAGCAAGAGTTAGGTTAGCGATACCAGTCATGAACTGGCACCTTGTCCCCACACACAGCTCTCGAATGCAGTCCTGCAGGCACAAGTGTTTCACGTGCACTCAGTCTTTCCACCACCCAAATCTCTCTTTAAGAAGAGAATAAGAACAAAAGCCTCCCACACACACAAAACCAAACCCACACATTGGCATGAACTTCTCTTCCAACCCATACAATTGACTAAAGAGAGGCAGACAGGAAGAGAGGCAATCGTACAAAAGAATTTATTCCAAAAGGTGATAAAAACATTGTAAATTTAAAAATAAAAGGCATGTTATTACCATTTGGTAAGAGAATACATTCATTTGAAGTCTCAGGTTAACAGGCTGTGCCGCACAGGCAGGTTTCCTGCAGGCAGCATCCCTCGCGTGTTTGGATTTCAAGCTGCAAGACTGCCTTTGCCCTGAGCTGATGCTGTTTTCCAGTTAACGCCACGCTTCCTCGCTCTCCCCCATTTACAAGAATCCAAACCTGAGCACAGCTCTTTAAGTGGGCACTTAGACATCAAGTTTGAGACATTAGACTATGTGCAACTACCGTTCAAGTTAATGGAAGAGAGAGTTTAAGCCTACCCTTAATTTCATGTTAGAGAGCACAATTTTGCTTGCAGATTTAGGCACGTGACTTCCAGAGCAGCTTCTGAACTAAGTGGTTTTGTTGAAAACCATTTTCACTGGCCTGACATCTACATCTAAGGTCACAGACTAAGAAAACCAAGGATCTTTACAACCACTAAACAGAAGCCCACATCTCCGTTGACTGTAAGCTGTTCATTACGGCATGCAGGGGAACATCACCATTTATTCTAACCTCCTACCAAAACCAGAGTAAACATTACAAAAACAAAAAATAGAGATGATATTGAGGTCCCACAGATGGGCTGCCTCCACAAACAGAGAATGCAGCATAGGGGTGCTAACCTGGGTTTGGATTTGAATGGAATTGCAGTTATAGTGCTGTATGAGAGCCCAAATAATCGAAAACCATAAATACAAACCTACCCTTTGATATACTAAAAGCATCCCATCGCTTTCCAGTGTAGAGCACATTCCCAAGTAAGAGTTTGTCTTTGCCTGTTGATTTTAAAAGGATTATAGGCCAATTTCATTAAAAAAAGTAGATTACAACTGAAAGTATGAGCGGGATATCGCACATTATGTTGTGTCATGAAATGAGAACCTTCCCATGCTGAAATAGTTTAAATGCATTTGACTCTAGACGATTTGAAATGTAAACCTGTCCGCTTTGAAGAGTTCTGAGTGCAACACTGCCAAGAGCCCTTCAGTTCCAGATACCTCCTTGCCACAGGACTCCTCCTCTGCTTATCTTCTGGGACCACACAGGCAAACTTTGCTCCTTAATAGCATCACGCAAGAACATTTTCTTACAGCCCACGTGATGCCATTACAGCAGTTTACATTCTGTTTCCAGCACTAACGAGACTTTACATTTAAAGTGCATCTCAAATTGGAAATTTCTAACTACATAATAACTAAATAAGAGCTAATACAAGAATAATATGCTAAGACTTGTGGAAGTCTATTTGCTAGCTCAAATCACCATCACACCAAGTGCCTTTTGATTTCCTGGTAGGACACAGAACAAAGTTCAGACAGTAAGGCCACTTCTGGCAAAAAAAAAAAAGCATAGCAACAGTTTGGGATAGATTCTCTTTCCTTATGCAAATGGAGCACAAATACAGAAAGTAGAATTTATCCTGTAGAGAACTGCTCAATTTGGTGAGCTTAAGCTTTTAGTTCAGGAAGTCAGTTTTCAATGCTCAATCCTTTTCCTCTCCATCTTTCCTAATTCACTCATAACAGAAACATTAAGAAAAAGATTTGTTAGTTTTTTCTTCCTATAGAAACTACTTGTTCCATAATCGCAACTTAAGTACCTGTTCCTAAATGTGAAATCTTAAATATAGTATAAAATCTAAACCTCTGCTGGTTTAATACCACGATCATGTGAAAAAATGCTCCCTAAAGAAGATAAAATCAAGCAGGTCCAGAGTCATTCGATTACAAAAAGACCCGCTCCTTAAAAACAGTAAATAGCACAGATTGTTTCCTCCGATTTTGCTGGCTAGCACTTTGAAAACATTGGTTTTAACCTTTATAAGACATCGCACGACGTTTCAGTACCAGTTGGATGAACAGATATGAGTCCCTGTGTTCACTGTAGTTGAAGAGAACGTGACCTTAAAGGCAAAAAGCAATTGTCACTCGAACTCGAACATGGTTCCTGCTGCTCAGACTGGAGCTCTGGGGGCAGAGGGGGTGCGCCGGGGTCTCCCGGACCTGGGAGGGTGCCTGAGAAAACAGCACTCTCAGCATTTCCCATCTCTGCAATTGGGAAATTCATGGAATGGAGAGAGACAGCGGACACAAAGGGGGCGGTGCTATAATCCTCTTCTGGGTGGTGTATCTGTGTAGGTTGTGTGTCTTTGGTTTTGTCAAAAAAATTCGATTCATCAGAATACGATCTGGAAAGATCGTTCATTCCCACATACAGTGAGGTCATGCAGGCGCTGCAGCTCAGACCTAGGAGAAAAAAAGCAGAGACGGGATTTAATTCCAATCTGGTGTATTCTTTAAACTCCGCTGTGGTTTAATATCAGTAAGATTGTCACAGATCAGCTGTCTGTATTTTTAACAGACAAATTGCAGACTCATGGAATGGTTCAGGTTGGAAGGAACTTTAAAGCTCATCCAGTTCCACCCCCGCCATGGGCAAGGACAATTCCCACTGGATCAGGGGCTCCAAAACCCATCCAACCTGGCCTGGAACCCCTCCAGGGATGGGGCAGCCACCACTGCTCTGGGCAACCTGGGCCAGGGCCTCCCCACCCTCCTCATGAAGAATTTCTTCCTAATGTCTAAACTAAATCTTCCCCCTTCCAATTTAAAGCCATTGCCCCTCGTCCTGCCACTCCAGGCCCTTGGAAAAAGCCCCTCCCCAACTTTCCTGGAGGGCCTTTCAGTCCTGGAAGCTGCTCTAAGGTCACCCCGGAGCCTTCTCTTCTCCAGGCTGAACAACCCCAACTCCCTCAGCCTGTCCTCAGAGCAGAGGCACTTCAGCCCTCCGATCATGCTCTTCTCTGGAGCCGTTCCAACAGTTCCATCTCCTTCCTATGTTGGGGATTCCAGAACTGGGCACAGGACTCCAAGTGGGGTCTCATGAGAGCAGAGTAGAGGGGCAGAAACCCCTCCCTCACCCTGCTGGCCACGCTGCTTTGGATGCAGCCCAGAAGACAAACCTCTTCATCTCACCCGTGACATCCCAATATTCATGACAAATTCAAGGATACAGGTAGGATACCTAGGCTGACGCGAATCATTTCTCTCTGGTCAGCTGCTATTTGACAAAGATGCACCATAATTTAAGCTTCATTTTATGAAGTTGTTACAGCCCTGTGACCTATTTCTTCACAGCTTTTCCTCACTGTGTTCTTGAAACATTTAAACACTTGAGCTCCATAGTTCTACACCAAAGCAGACTGCACTTGAAGGCTGTTTTACCTCAAGCCAGAGCAAACTTCAGGCTTTTTTTCACCCCTAGGGTTAATAAGCTCTACTTCCTCCTCTATTTCCCTTTTGATGGGTGTGGAAGGGGAAGTAAGGTTTCTGGTTTAGAAGGCTTGTACTTCCTTTACCTGCCTTAAAATATGAATGCACAGAGTCACCTCAAGCTTTGTGTGCCAACAAAACCTCTCTGTCTGTGTTGCCTCACAGAGCAGAGATTTACAGTGCCTAATGTGAAGTTTTGGCATTGCAGGCACACGGCAGAATTCCTCTTGGACTGCATTCGCTGGCTGATCTCCTGCTGAGGTGCAAAGCTTAACAAAACCAGAGCATCCTGCTGCGCAGCAAAGAGCTTCAAGAGAACTGCAAGAGGGAAGATAACCACCTATTCTGAGTTTTGGGTTAGAACTGCATAGAAAGCAAAACTGAATGGGAAGACAGAGTTATCCATCGTAACAATAAGGTTTTTTTGCAATGTTTTATTTATGATTGTTATGATCTCAGAGGTCTTTTCCAACTTTAATGATTCTATGATGTGTCCAGATAGTAAAAAGGCAAAGCCAGGACACACGCACTCAGATGTTAACCCCAAACTGGTGATATTCCAAGAACTTTGTCCCAAACACAGAGGAAGCAAGAATAAAAAAATAATCTGTACAAAGAAACGTGACTTAAAGAATTGATGGAGTTTAATTTTGCAGGCTCTCAACATAAAACAAGTCTTACAAAATATTATTATAAACTTCTCACCTTTGAGAGCTTCCAGTTTCTCGTTTTTGACTTTCAGCACTACGTCAGTTATCTTTTGTAAGAGGAAATTTTGTGTTCTCTCCCGTCTGATGGATTCAACCAAAGCATCCAGTCCCTTCGGGTTTTCTGCCAAGTAGTCCAATAGCTTCCCAGTTTTTTTCCTGCTGGAAGATCGAGAAGAAATTTCTTCTGTGTCCTCTCTAGTGAGTATTTTCTTTGAGCGCAGGTAATCGAAGTGTCTCTCAGCTATGATTTTATCACAGAGGTAAGGACGCATCCTTTCTAAAGCCTGAAAAAACAAAACAAACAAGCAGTAGCCAATCTTTCCGTTTATTTATGTGTGAACCCCATGAGGTGCAACATCAGAACTAAATACTGCCATGTCACCACTCTAATTTCCTTGGAAGATCAAGCATCCTCTCCCTTACTGAGTAGTTTATTTCTACACTTATTAAGACAAACCGCACTCCTCGACCTTGTTCAGAGGGCACATATAAGCACAAAAAGCACCAGTATGGAAATGATACTCATCTTATTTCAATCTGTACATTAACAAGTCTGCTTGATCTCAACATCAAAGTAGAGTTAATGCATGTGTTCACGACTCTCTGGTTTCAGTATCTACTACTTTGTAAGATGAGAATCACAAATGACATCCCTGTGTTTGAAAAACAAGTTCTTGTTTTATATAATACTATAAAATCAGTTTCCCCCACCGGTGTTTTCACTCTGCAGAACTGCACAAGGAGTCAGATACCTGCTAGCTGAATGTTACTGATATGAAAAAATTAACACCCCTCCCAGCCTCACTGGATACAAAATAATAATTAAAAACAAAAAAGATTTGAGACCCAGGAGGAAAATCACCTTTACATACCAGACATATAAAGAGACGGAAATGACAAAAACTCCTGAAAAACATTTTCAAACACCCTCCTGCTTGCAGAGATTGGATTTCACAACAGCAGCATTTAAAAATAAAGATTGGAAATTTGCCTTGTAGCCATTTACCGGCTCAGCAAAGAGAAGCAGAAGAAAAGCTGGCTATCAAGATGCACTTTAAGATGATTTCAAACAGCAAAATACTGGCTGGCACACTGGCACTAGGGAAAGTACCAAGAACTCTTGAAGATAAAGCTCCCTGCACTGCTGCACGAGGGACAGCAGAGATAAATGCCTTCTTCTCGTTGCTCTTTAGGATCCAACAAACACTCAACTGTCAATAAACAGCCTGTGGTTACACAGCTGTTAAAGAACACATCAGATGAGCATGCATGGGAGGCTTTTGGCAGTGAACTATTGCCAGGAGATAGAATACAACATAAAACCAAAACTGTAAGGGTGCAGCTGTGTTCCTACCCTTACCCTTGCACTGGTGGATGAGAAGATCCAGTTAAGAAACTGATTTGGTGACTTTTTTTCCACCCTCCCCCAGCCAGATTAATTACCTTATCCAGTTTAATTGGTGGTGGCATAACAACTACAAGAACAGAGAAGTGCAACAGCACCACTTCTATCAGTTTAGGCAGCTCTGGAACACATCTCCAGTGTCCAACTGCAACCAGTCCATGCCTGAATGGTGATAAATGGAGTGGGCAATACAAATTTCTTCAGTTCTCATGGAAATCTCATCCTGCCACCTGGAGGATCAATCAACGAACTCTGAAACGTCAGTCAGCTGAAGTTTCAACCTCAGAAGAAGACAGTTGTTATTGAAAAGAAAGATTATTGTGCTCTGACTAACGTCTTCCTGTAATGAGTCTTTCCCTGTATGAAGTGTATCGTTTCTGAATTCCCCTCCTCACAGGTTAATGGTTTATGAGGGACAGAAAGAGTAAACACAGGAGAAGAGGAGCTTTAAACACACTTTGCTCTACAGTGATGGTTTTCTGTGACTCGCTGCATTCTTCCCATCTCTCGAATGTTAAGATTCCAAATGGTATAATTCTTCCTTGGGACAAGTTTACCCATACCGAGTCACCCCTGCGAGACAGCTCTCTGTGTGACCCCATCACATCTTCTAGTCAGGACATTGGGGAACGCGGCACTTCTGTTGGCAGTGATCCTATAGCAAAGTCACTCAACCAACTTTGAAAGAGTAAAGCGAGTTTACACTGAAGCCACTACATTTAAAACCTAAGAGGAGCTCCAAGGTCAGAGTTAGCGGATTGTATTTCAATGATAAAACTCCTATTATTTCTTTCTACAGATGAAGTTTCCATCACGCCCTCTGACTACCACGGGAGATGCTGTACCACGGGAGAATTCAGTCCCTGAAACAGAACACATCACCTATACAGTCTGATTTAAGCAGTTCTTATTTCTTCTAGTGTGACTACCAGACGCTAACCACTGCAGTACTACCCTGTGGCTCCACAGAAACAAGTAATAACTTCAAAAACACACCTTGTAAAACTATGACAAAGCATTTAAAGAAGATTACGTATCCATAAAGCTAGAAAGAAACCAAAATTGAACTCGAAATGTTCTTTATTGCACTTTAAAGTACATAAAAGCCCAACGTCACGGGACGTGATTCTTCCTGTCTACTCTGCCCTCATAAGACCCCAACATTCTTCTAGAATCCCCAACATAAGGAGGATACGGAACTGTTCCAACAGGTCCGGACAAGGGTTACAAAGATGATCCAAGGGCTGGAGCAACTCTGCTATAAGGACAGGCTGAGAGAGTTGGGGTTTTTCACCCTGGAGAGGAGAAGGCTCCACAGAGACCTTAGAGCAGCTTCCAGTGCTGAAAGGGGCTACGGGAAAGCCGGGAGAGACTTTTTACAAGGCTATGGAGTGACAGGACAAGGGGAATGGCTTTAAATTGAAAGGGGTTAGATTTAGATTAGATATTAGGAAGAAATTCTTCACAATGAGAGTGGGGAGGCCCTGGCCCAGGGTGCCCAGAGCAGTGGTGGCTGCCCCATCCCTGGAGGGGTTCCAGGCCAGGTTGGATGGGGCTTGGAGCCCCTGATCCAGTGGGAGGTGTCCCTGCCCATGGCAGGGGTGGGACTGGATGGGCTTTAAGGACTCTTCCAACCCAAACCATCCCATGATTCTATGATCCCATGTGATGCATTTTCGGTGCCACGAAGGAGGGAGCCCCAGGGCCGCGGGGAGGAGGCGGGGCACCCCGTGAGGCCCCGGCCCGCGCCCCTCCCGCCCCCGCCGCCCGCTCTGACCGGCCTTCCGCTTCCCCACTCGGGCCCCGCTCCGCCCCCTCCGTCTCTCGCCTCGCCTCGTCCCGTCCCCTCCACTTACGTCCTTCTTCACTTCGGCCATCTCGTCCTCCGTCAGCAGCCGCCCCACAGACCCCGAACCCGGGCCCGGCCCTTCCATGGCCCGAACCGACCCACCCGCCGCCACCGGAAGCCGCTCGGAGAAACGCTTCCGGTCTAGGCACCGCCCACGCAGGCCCGCCACCAATGGGCTTTCAGGAAGCGTGCCCCGCCCACTAAGGCGCTGCCCTCAAGGGAGACCCCGCCCCCGCGCTCTACGCTCCGCCCACTCCCCCTCGTCGACCAATGGACTTTCAAAGATGTCGCCCCGCCCACCTACGGGCTTTTAACAAGGGCGGACCGCCCCAGCGCCCCGCCCCTCATAGGAGGACGTTTTTCCCCAAGGTCTCACCTCAATGTGCCCTCTTTCAGCTTAAAGCTGTTCCCCTGTCCCATCCCTGCACTCCCTGATCCAAGGCCCCTCCCCAGCTTCCCTGGAGCCCCTTTCAGTGCTGGAACCTTCTCCAGGCTGAACCACCCCAACTCTCAGCCTGTCCTCGTGCTGTGGAAACGTATCCAGGAGGCGCCTTTCTCTTGCCTTTCGTTTCAGTTGTGGTTTGCTCTGAGCAGTGGTGATCGTCAGGCTCCGTGTGTGGAACCTGAGTGACTCTGCATGGATGGGTTTCTGTTTGAAGCACATCTATCCAGCAATGATTTCCATTCTTCTCAGCTCTAGAGATACGTGAGAGCATTCTGTTTGCTCACCAGCAGCAGTATCTGCTGGTGTATGTCTTAACCTGGTCCATCAGGGCCATCGCTGCTAGCGGCTGGAGTTACCACAGAATCATGGGATGGTTTGGGTTGGAAGGGATCTTAAAGCCCATCAAGCACCACCCCTGCCATGGGCAGGGACACCTCCCACTGGATCAGGGGCTCCAAGCCCCATCCAACCTGGCCTGGAACCCCTCCAGGGATGGGGCAGCCACCACTGCTCTGGGCACCCTGGGCCAGGGCCTCCCCACCCTCACAGCAAAACATTTCTTCCCAAGATCTCATCTCAATCTCCCCTCTTTCAGCTGAAAACCATTACCCCTTATCCTGTCCCTGCACTCCCTGATCCAGAGCCCCTCCCCAGCTTTCCTGGAGCCCCTTTCAGCACTGGAAGCTGCTCTAAGGTCTCCCTGGAGCCTTCTCTTCTCCAGGCTGAACAACCCCAACTCTCTCAGCCTGTCCTCATGTTGCGGAAATGTATTCACGAGGCATCTTTCTCTTGCCTTTTGTTCCAGGTGTGTCCTTAGGAGGATCTGAAACTCAGGGTGTCCCTATCCTTCCCTGGTTCCATCACCAGGCAGTGGCAGTGTCTGCAGCTGCCACGACCTTCTTCAACCTCCCAACACCCTCCCAAGGTGAAAAACTGCCTGGATGGCTGAGCCCGGAGCGATGTGGTGGACAGAGCCCGATTCCATTGGCTGCTGGTCCCAAGTGGTGTCCCCAGCTCCTCCTCTCCAAGGTGAATTATAGCGTAGGCTTTGCTTCTGTCCAATACTGCTGATAAAAATTGCTACCATGCATTCTGGATTTAAAGAACTCATTAATAACCTTGCTCAGCGAGAGGCATAGTTCAAAGCTACGTGATGTCTGGATTCCCAAGCCGTGTATGAGACAAACTGAAATGAATTGACTTCGGCAATCAGGAAAAATGAGAATACAAGAATAGAAGATATTTTAGCAGACTTAATGCCGATAAACCCTAACAGGATTTAATGGTCCAGGCAGCTGGAAGAAGACTATTCTCAGCATGAAATCCACTGCAGGAGGTTAGCAGCAGTTCAATAGTAAGAAATGAGCCTCAATGAGGAATGATGTCGAGATCATTTCTTTCAAGGGAGCTGCGGAGGTTTTGGATGCTGCTTCAGTTGTGTGAGGATGTACATTTGAAACATCCATAAAAAAAATTCCTGAGCCAAAGAATTTCTGGAAACCTCTTACAACCCAGCACTGTTCAAATCTTTCACAATATTGGTCCCGGAAAATGTAACACCGTCGCAGTTTCTCAGAAGAGGTCCGTTGGCTCCAGGTTTTCTCCCCGCTCTGTCCTCATTGATCGACTCCTCTCCAAGCAGCAGGGGCTTCCCTGGAAGGACCTTCGGGTGCTCCCATATCATTCTGCCTCCTGGTTCTTACTCAGGAGTCTGGTCCTGCCCCAGGACACCCCCTTTACGGAGCTGGCAGCACCTCTGTGAGAGCAGCAGGGCTCTACACCCACACCTCCCTAGGGAGGAGGAGGAGAAAAGCTGCTAGACAGAGAGAAGGGAAAGAAAGTTTGGTTGGTACGGATCCAGAGCCTCGCCAAAACCAAATGGATATCTGGAGCTACCAATGGCAACTTTTCAAGCCCGAACCCACAGCAATCAACAAAGAGCTTGTGAATTTTTGGGGGTGATGTTGTTGAGAGCATCAGAATCTCTGGAGTTTACGATGCAGAGGGCTGTGACTCCTGCTTTTTTCGGCAGGATGTCCTGACAGCAGAGAGGGAATTTGCACATCCAAGTGCTGAGGTCTCGCTGAAGAAATATTCTACAGCTCGGTTTTACAAAGGGCACTTCTTTTTAAATGATTATTATGCTTTTGATTTTGAAGGCCTTGATGTTTTATGAGAAATTCCTTCATATGACAAGCGGTAGCAGCTTTTGTTGGGTTTAGCTATTGCCATTTGGAAACAAACTTGACTAAATTGATATCAACTCTCTCCTGTAGATAAGAGGGCCTCCAGGAAAGCTGAGGAGGGGCTCTTTGTCAGGGAGTGCAAGGATGGGATGAGAGGAAACTGTTTTCTGCTGGAAGAGGGGAGATCTTGGGAAGAAATGTTTTGCTGTGAGGGTCGGGAGGCCCTGGCCCAGGGTGCCCAGAGCAGTGGTGGCTGCCCCATCCCTGGAGGGGTTCCAGGCCAGGTTGGATGGGGCTTGGAGCCCCTCATCCAGTGGGAGGTGTCCCTGCCCATGGCAGGGGGGTGAAATTGGATGGGCTTTGAGGCCTCTTCCAACCCAACCCATTCTATGATTTGGGTACACAAAGATGCCCATCAATGCAGTTTAATCTATTAATTGCACCAAGTTCAGTATATCCACATCAGACGCAGTACTGATTTAAATACTGTATAGTATGTAGTATAAAAATCCTACTTTTAACCAGTGTCGTTAAATTAGTACGAAGGCTCTTTTTACATCAGCCCCATGGAATATGACCTGTTTCTCCAACAAGAAGAGTATTTAGATTATGGTTTATTCCAAGTCCTATCACTACCAAAACTCTACAGTTTGGAAAGGATGCAGTTCTTTTGCTACAGGACTGTTAATTTATGTTGGGCTTCTTAAAAAGTTGAAGCAACAATATTGAGGCCTTGAACAACTGAATCTCGGATTCCCACAAGGTGGCACTGAAGGCTCACAAGCACTTACCTCCAAGTCCATGGAGCTTGGAGTAACTGCATTGTCTGCTGAGAGTTCCTTAATCCCAACATCATAACCTAAATGATATTAGAGCACAAGAGGATGAGTGGAGTAACTTCACATGCACTGTTTGGAGCACACAAGTGGTATTGAGATATAAAACACCATAATTATATATAAAACATGGCATTTAGATATAAAACATGCACTCATCTGTCATGTTACCACAAAGCAATGCCTGAAATGTCATCACCTCTCTCGACATCCTGGGGGAGAAAAGACACATGAATAATTGAACAAAATGCCACGAGGCCTTTGTAGTTTCACCTTTTGTAACTTGCAGTAGATACAGGAGCTGCAGAGGAAACACTGTACTACGGTGACATCTGTTTAGTTATCTTGGAGAGTAATAAAATTTAGTCACAACTATTGTGTCCAGAACACAGAGACAATATCATAGAATCATATGGTGCTTCGGGTTGGAAGGGACCTTAAAGCCCATCCAGTCCCACCCCTGCCACGAGCAGGGACACCTCCCACTGGATCAGGGGCTCCAAGCCCCATCCAACCTGGCCTGGAACCCTTCCAGGGATGGGGCAGCCACAAATTCAGGAAAACATTTCTCTAAAAGATCTCATCTCAATTTCTTCCTAAGATCTGAACTAAATCTTCCCTCTTTCAGCTTAAAACCATTCCCCTCACCCAATCCCTGCACTCCCTGATCCAGAGCCCCTCCCCAGCTTTCCTGGAGCCCCCCTCAGCACTGGAAGCTGCTCTAAGGTCTCGACAGAACCTTCTCTTCTCCAGGTTGAACAACCCCAACTCTCCAAGCCTGTCCTCACAACAGAGGTGCTCCAGCCTTTGGATCATCTCCGTGGCCTCCTCTGGACTCACTCCACCAGCTCCATGTCCTTCCTGTGCTGAGACTCCAGAACTGGACACAGGGCTCCAGGTGAGGTCTCACCAGCGCAGAGCAGAGGGGCAGAATCCCCTCCCTCACCCTGCTGGTCACGCTTCTTTATCTCCTCTCTATACATTATTTTTAAATGCAGCGTCTAAAATCAGGACTTATTTTTAAGGAGTCCACATTTCTTCTAAAAGGCTTAAAAGTTTGAGCACCAGTGTCTATAATTTGCTTTATTTCTAGGCACGTAACCAGCTTCTGAATAAAAAGATGGCATGGAACAATATTAAACGCATACGCTTTCAGTTTCCAAGCAAGAGGCAGAAACTACACAGTGCACAGTACAACTGACAATTTATTCCTTCGCAATGGGGATACATAGCATTGAAACCGCAAGAATCACAAAAAAAAAAATAAAAATCAAAGTGCAAACCCCTGTTAGAACAGATTATGGAATGTATTGATGATTTTGGCACAAAAAGTGGGGAACTATATACTGCAACGAGGTTTTCAGTGTAATGAAACGCGACGCTTCTGTGTTCAGTAGTCGTATTTGTGCACTGCAGAACAATTCAATGTAAACCAGTGACTAACACATTCACATACAGCTCTGTACCAGTTACATCATCCATCCAGTTAAAACTCTTCTGAAAACACATGAGGTCCAGTGATACTTTGCTCTCAACCTCTTAACGAATGCCATTCTTTAAGCACTCTTATCTTTTCAGCTTCCTTATTGATAAAACCAAAAATAGGCTCCTAAATAGTAACTTATTTTCCCCCAAATGGTTCCATGCGAATACTGATGTTTTCTGTCAAAGCATTTTGACTCAGACTTCATTGATGTAATGTATAAGAATGAAATCAATAGCTTGGTTTTTATTCCGATTTCACTCTCAATTTGCTGTGAACAAACAGCAAATTCTGTGCACTGACTTTCTGTGTTTCAAAGTGGACACGGTGTTGCCTGTGAGTTCTGTACCTATCACACGGCAATCACCAAAACATCAGAGAGCAGCTTCATACAGTGGCATCTATTTAAGACAGAAAAGGAAGGTATTAGCATAGAAAAAGATAAAAAATAAATGCAGAAATGGAAGAATTCAAGTTTATCTTATAAGGTACAGTACGCATTCACATTTTCATTGCGGAGAGAGACACTGTTATTCACATTCTGGTGAGGAAAGAAAGCCACGGATCACAGCTCTTCCTAAACCCTTGGCAAAGGTAACGTCTGTGACAGATCTCTAACACACAGTGTAGCTCTTTCATTGAAACTGAACTAAAGTGATTGCTGAAAGGGAAAAAAAACCCTTTGAGGAGTCATTCAAGCTCCATTGCTGTTAACCACAAGATCTTCTGCACGGTCCTGCCATGTCCTACAGCCTAACAGTTGCTATCAAGTGTGTCGTGTGGGCAGCTATTAGCGTTCAGTATCTCATCTCCTTTTTTGGTTTGGGATTTTGTTTTATTATTTGCATTAAGTAAGGATGATGATTTAAAGCAGGCATCTGAGAAATGTTCTGGTGACAAGACCTACAGGATGCCTGTTAGATGCCCATGTATCACAGCAGAAACGTCCTCACAACTGAATTCTTCCTTTGGGCAACAGAAAAAACCAGCAAACACCAAGAATGAGAAGCGTTTGGCATGATTTTAGTTCTCAGTACCATACTGCAAATGCACAAACTGAAGTGCTCTTAGTGGTTTTTTGCTTTCAAATGCCGGAATAAAGAATAACGTTAAAAGCAGAGGAGCGAGGGCAATCGCGCTAACGAGTGTGGGTGACTTTTGGATTCAGGCTAAGATGTAACTTAGAGCATCTGCTTTAGGAGACTATGACACCTACAGAGGATCAACAGAGAGAGCGCAAGTGTGATTTCGAGCACCTAAATTCTGTGCCTGAAGTTAGTCTGAGTACAGCTCGGAATCCTCACGTGAAGGAATTCAAGTCCTTCAGCCAGTCCTTATCCCAAAATGCAGCCTTGGAAGGAAGGAAATGCAAACGGCAACAGGGGAAAGACCGGCCTCGCCGTCAACAGAGACCTCTGTTGACGTTTCTCAGCTCTGTGATCCCAACTGCCCTGCTCCTTCCCTTGGGGAGACAGGGGAATTCCTTGTCACCTATTCCATTGTTCACAGGGACACAAGATACCAACAATATCCACTGTGAATGTTTCTCTCTTCTGGAGTAACCCTAAAGAGGAGGAGTCACTCCTGTCACTCTGGATCTACAGCTCCTGCTGACAGTCACCCTTCCAGCTCAAGAGACGTTGCTCGGAGCCAAGCAGACCCCTCGATTTCTCCTCCCTCCCGGTTCCTAACTCAAGGAGGGAGGGGGTTTAGGGCAGTCAGCTGGGGGTTGGGATGCTCTGGAGTGAACACCAAAGAGGGAGGAGTGCAGAAAAAGATGACTGAAGTAGGAGAACTGAGGCAACAGAAGGAAAAATCACTCGGGGGTGAAAGAGAAAAGCGTGTCTAAACGAGAAATGAGATTCTGAGGAAGAGAAAGACAGGAGAAAGGTGAGAAAGAGTGGAAGGAAAAACCACGTCAAGAGGTTTCAGAGATAAACTGAATAGGAATCTCACAGCATAACGCTGCCCCAGTGTAGCTGGATGCTCTGGAAGAGGGACTGAAGGCCATGGATGGTGGCCAGACCCCAGGGAATGCACAGAGCGGTCAGGAGGTGTCTGTTCTGCCTTTGTACGACAGCTCCTGCAGCTGTACAGGTTTTTAACAGAGTACAGCTTGCCTCCAGGAGGCCATAGTTATATACTACAGGGCCACTTTTTTGGCACAAACCTTTTGTTTAATATCATTTTAAAATGCAAGATGCTTTATCAGCTCATATAAAAGCACCAAAGGAAGGTAGGAAAATGCCCCACTGCAATGGTTACATCCTTCAAGCCAGGGTCAGGCTGAAACGATGGTGCCTGGGGATGGAGGAGACAAAGGAGAGATCCCTTCGGGACAGCACACGGCCATAGAAAACAGCACTTGAAACGAGACCTTCTTTGGGACACACTCTCTTTTCACGTACATTTTTGCTCATCACTGCTCTCTCCCTTGTGTCATCACAGTGTACCGTGCGCCTACAAAGCATCAGCTGGATTCTGGTCTCTTCCAAGAGGTTTCCTCCTCATTAGCCACTGAGATGAGGGAAGAATTACGCTGAGGAATACCTACGGAGTACTCACGCTTCCTCCCTTACAACTGCACAAAAAAAGCATGCGGGTTTCCAAACAATATCCAAGTGTGTGTTCAGAAAACACTGTTTGCTTTCCTGCAGACCACACTGCCTGAGCCCCCCTGCTCGCTTCCTTCTGCATCGTAGCAACATGCCACAAGCTGTCCAGGAAAGGTAGAGGAGATGTCTAGGAAGCTCCTAACATGTTCAGACTATTCGTCAGTCTCTGGAGAGTTCCCACTACTGCCTCTGTTTGGGAGTTTCTCCATCCGGAGTTTACAAATGGTTTAAACAAGAAGCATGTGAATACAATTGGGTCCACTTTGCCTTACTGCGGTGAAATAAAAAGCGTGACTCAGTGGGTAAGCGCGTTGTGGAATGTGCTACAACAAATATATTTGTTTTAACCGAATGCCACAGTAAATATTCATGCAATTAAAAAAAATAAGATGGTTATTGTTCCAAGGAAAATCGCCCCAAGGGCAGATAAAGTATAAATGCCAGTCTTTCAGGAAAGAATCGTTTCCCTTATTCATGCACAGACTCCAGGAATAGCTGTCCTTCAACTCCTATCACCCAAATTCTTTTGAGTTTTGCTAGTAAGTGACCTCCAAAAGAGGAAAAAAACAGGAGAGGCTGAAATAAATAAGAAAAAAATAAATGGAATTAATCCCACATACACATTTTAGATTACTTTTGTAGGTTTAACCTTTCCACAAGCATCTTGGCCTTTCATTTTTGTGGTCCGGGTGCTCCCTGGGATCTGGCCTTTCAAGATCTCTTCCATTCTGACAAAATTGGAAGTCATGGCATTAGCAGCAAACCGGGACCTGAACTTGCAGGATATACTTCGTGTGGCTGCGCTGCTACTACCTCGTTTGCTGTCATTCATGCTTCCCTTGGATGCTTCCATAGGAGGAAGCTTTGTCCAAAGTTGCTACTTGGTGTCGGAAATTGATTCCGGACACAACAGCAACAGGATATGGCTGAGAGAGTGAGCATTGCCCACTGTTCCAGAAAGGTTCCTCACCACACAAAACACCAAGTTCATGAGCCCACTGGATTTTCATCAGTCCCCCCTGATACCTCGCATCGCTGAAAGTAAAGAGAAACAGAGATGAAAGATGGAGGAAGGTGAAAAAGATGCAGAGCAAGGAAGCAAGATAAAAAAATTCAGGAGAAGGGAACAGCGTAAAGACAACAGAGGTGCTTGAGATGCTGAGAATTAGTTGGTTTTCATTAAATTTTCATTAAATTTTCACACAGATATGTTAAATCACTAAAGCTAGGGGTTAGCCATTATCATTGTCTTCCGCTAGCCCACGGGACTAACGTACTTCAGGATTATGTGCCCCCCGACAAACCACACGTCTACCTTAAGTACCATCGTCAAGGACATCATAAAAATACATGAAAGCAAAAAATCTGTAAACAAGGGTTAGTAGCACAGTGGTACAGTAGATTGTCAATCAAACCAATAAAAGTGTGGATACAGACTCGTCTACCTTGTGTGTAACATTATTGCCAGGTACAAGGGAGGGACTCTGTAAACTCATAATTCTGAACTCTTGTTAATGAGCACAGAGCAGCAGGTGAGCGACCCGTCCACCTTCTCCAGTTCTGTGTTGGCTATTGGGATCAGCATGTGGTCCTTCAGTTTTTCAAATACCTGTTTAGGAAAGAAAAATGGAACAGAAATGACTACACTTCATGCCTCTTTATTTTCCCTTTTCTCTAGAATGAGCAGACATGGATTTATCAGTGAGTGCTGGGTCATCTCATCCTTAGAGCAGCCTTCCAGTACCTGAAAGGGGCTACAAGAAAGCTTTTACAAGACCTTTTACAGGGGCATGGAGTGATAGGATGAGGGGGAATGGCTTTAAATTGGAAGGGAGAAGATTTAGATTAGACCTTAGGAAGAAAATCTTCATGATGAGGGTGGTGAAGCTCTGGCCCAGGCTGCCCAGAGCAGTGGTGGCTGCCCCATCCCTGGAGGGGTTCCAGGCCAGGTTGGATGCAGCTTTGATCCACCTGATCCAGTGGGAGGTGTCCCTGCCCATGGCAGAGGGGTTGGAACTGGCTGGGCTTTAAGGTGGCTTCCAACCCAAACCGCTCTATGACTTGGAATCAACACTAACATCTACAGTCTACGTTGGCCTTCTGGCTGTGGGATTCACACACATTAATTCTGCAGTGAGCGGAACCATAAAATCGTTTGGTTGGAAACGCCTTCAGGGGCGGAGAGTCCATCACTTCCCTGGGCAGCCTCTTCCAATGCTTCACCCCTCTTCTGGTAAATAAAACCCATTCTGGAAAGCACCCAATTTCCATTTCCACCCATGTCCCGGCAAGACTGGGATGCTGGGAGTCTCCCAGGCGCCCTCAGCGTGACTCTCACCTTCGCACTCTCCGGGTACTCCTCGGGTGCTCGGTGCAGCAGGACATGGCCTTTGCTGGGAATGTTTAAGTAGATGCAGTTTGCGGCGGCATCGTCTGGCACCGTCAGCTTGTCGTAGCGGTGGTCACTCATCTGTTGCATGGTCTGCCGGGAGACACAAAGCGCAGCTATTGAGATCCAAGACATCAGCAGCCCCAAACAAATGGGAGAACAGAAGCTTCAAAAATTAGCTCATTGCGATTGCCAAGTCAGCCAAGAGACATTTTGCTGTGCAGCAAGTAAGGAGATCTTTCATCTCTGCCCTTCAAGGAAGGCTCAACCAACCCTAAATGAAATGAGCAGCAGAAAACCTTTGTAAAACAGTTCCCTACAAGCAGCAGGATTAAGCAGGGTACTCAGTAAGCATTGTCCATGAGGTCTTTTCTTCAAGGAACGCACATTGAGTAAGCAAAACTCCCACTTGCGTTGATTGATGGGAACTAGAGGTGCTCAACACCTTCAGAAAAAGCAGCCATCACTCAATATTTCTAAACCCAGCGTGGATTAACACAAACAGGACAGGAACAGTTCCCAGCCTGGATATCAGCCCAATCCTGATTCCTTTCAAGGACCTTTCTGCTTTCCAAGCAGTTCTTCTTTCACTGAGCACCTGTGCTGGGGAGCAAGAAGGCACGTCTGCGCTAATCCGCATTCCCAAAGGGACAACACAATAACCTCCTTGGAACAGCAGAGATGGTGGGTTTTAGAGGTTTGGGATGTAAATATTGGGCTCATACACAAATTTGGATCCTGGCTCGAATTTCAGAGACAGAGCCTCTCAGCACATCAGACAGAACCTCCTGAGTTTTGGATCAGGCTCAGCCCTTTAATAAAGACGGGAAAAGCCTGGAGACAACACACCCGGCTCCCAATTGTGCCGTTCCAGCTCTACATCAGCTTCACCCTGACAGAGACCGAGAAGAACGCGGAAGCAAACAAAGCTCAAAGTCAAAGACTACTGAAAGCCTAAGCAAGTGTTTCAGCTTCTTTCCAAGTCCCCTTCTCTCATGTGGATTGGAAAGATGTAAATAGAAAGAAAAGGCAGGCCCTTTCAATGCAGCAAACTGATATTCCGTTAACAGTGTTTTTTGACTCAATTCCCTTCTCAGGGAAAGCCCAGAGTTACATTGTGTCGCAGAGAGCAGAGGCTGATTTGAGGCACAGTTAAATTTATCATTAAGTTATTTTCCAGGTCATTCGTTTGTAATTACTTCTCATTCATTAAAAAAAATTATTCTATAAACCTGAATTATAACAAGGAGCTACAACACACTGGGAAGTAACAAAGCAGCTCACGCTCGCACACACCTACACCAAACAATCCCTTCAGAGGTCTGGATACGTTTCTGCTGCTGTCGCCTGAGTCACCCACATCCCGTGGAGGACACGGAGCTCACAATGAAGAATTCCATGCATTCCTGAGGAAGCGTTATCAGATTGTCATTTCTGATTTCTTATGAAGCCATGAAACCCTCCTGAGCTCCCAAGGTCACCTCCACCTCCCTAAAAGGCCAATATGTTTTTCTGGGGAAAAATCCTCAGACCTTTACTTCACTGGATGTATTTTTATTGCTGTGCTCACCACTGTCGACTTTCCTACTTATGGTTTTGTTTCCGTAATGTTGCAAGGATGTATTTTATTACGCTCTCCTTGCTCTTGCGGACACTGAGCAGCAGGTGACGTGCTTGCACCCAATGCACCTCTGCTCAGGAGAGCCAGCAGACTCGTCCTTCTACCGGCAGCTTCTCTTTTCTTCCCTACATCATCTTCATCGTCTGGATTAAGGCAACACATTGATTAAATCTGCACTGAAATACACGTGTAAGGAGAGGAAAAGCCACCACGCCCGGATCTGCTCAGTTCTCAGTTTTGCTTTCTCCACTCATAGAAACACAGAATCATTAAAGCTGGAAAAGATCTCTTAAGCTCATCCAATCCATCCATCAGCCCAACACCACCACCGTGCCCATGTGCCATACCCACATGCTTTCTGCCCCCCTCCAGGGGTGGAGGCTCCCCCACTGCCCCGGGGCAGCCTCTGCCCGTGCTTCGCCACTCTATCAGGAAAGACATTTTTCCTAATACCCACTCTAAACCTCCCCTGGCACAACTTGAGGCCTCTTCCTTTCATCCTATCCCTTTTCACTTGGGAGAAGAGACCAGCACCCACTTCGCTTCAACCTCCTTTCAGGGAGCCACAGAGAGTGATGAGGTCTCTCTTCAGCCTCCTCTTCTCCAGGCTGTGCAGCCCCAGCTCCCTCAGCCATTCCCAGAACCCCTGTCCTCCAGCCCCTTCCCAGCTCCATTCCTTTCCTCTGGATGCGCCCCAGCCCCTCAATGTCCTTCTTGTAGCGAGGGACCCAAAACTGAACCCAGGATTCGAGCTGCAGCCTCACCAGCACTGAGTCCAGGGGGACAATCCCTTCCTGCTCCTGCTGGCCGCCCCATTCCTGATAGAAGCCAGGATGCTGTTGGCCTTCTTGGCCACCTGGGCCACTGCTGGCTCACATTCAGCCGCTGTCGCCCAGCAGCCCCCGGGTCCTTTTCCACCAGGCAGCTTCCCAGACGCTCTTCCCCAAGCCTGAAGCTGCACGAGGTTTTTGTGACCCAAGTGCAGAACCCAAGGCTTGGCCTTGTTGAACCCCATACAACTGACCTTGGCCCATGGATCCAGCCTGTCCAGATCCCTCTGTAGAGCCTACCCAGGAGCAGATTGACCTCCCACCCAGACAGGGCTCCAGGGCAGAGGAAGATGGAAGCAGGCTCATTTGATTGTATTTTCTACCAGATATACCCCAGAAATACATGTTTTTTGGCAATGGGTTTGCAAAGACTATAGCGGTTGCACAAGGCGTTTGCAGAGGGCTGGCTCCCTGCCCACAAACGCTGTACAACCCGCTACGTTAAGAGCCAGGCATTTCCCACATGCCTAGTTTTTTTTCTGGGAATTTTCTTCGTCCTGAAAAGGGTAATTTTCATTGCGCATTCTCTCAGCCCTTAGTCATGCTTTCCTTACGTTGAAGTCATTCGCGTAGCCTAAAATGCCTTTTCTATAGTGTGTCCTCAGACAACTGAGGTAATGGATAAGCTCAATAATCCTAAAAATGAAGCAGAATGATGCATGAGGGAAAAATGCCTGTGTTTAGGGTCTGTTATCGCTGACAGGGTCAAGATGACTGCAAGCGCTTCTAAAACAGGCCAAGCCTAGTGAGGAATTTTTCCCCTCCGTGAGCTCTGCCGGCATCTGGGACCTCCTCATATCCCATATAGGAGAGACAGCGACCAAACCCACCGCACCTGCACTGCGCCTTCGTGCCTCCAACGCCCTACGAGCAAACCAAACACGAACTGAATGTTCCTCTCGCTGACGTGGCAATGAACATCGCACTGAAAAATGCCTGCGTCACGTCAACCGAGGCGCCAACGTGCAGATTTGCAGGGACTGATTTCTGCACAATCAGTCCCTGCTCCTCCAGACCATAATATTTAGAAGAAAACCCAAACTTAAGCCCAAATCAAATGCATGGAAACCCTTCACTGGCAGGATCATCCCCTCAACTGATTTCACCTACCTTGTCCTAAATCCTTCAAATCTCAGTGTCATTAAAAGTCAACTATTTACTTAAAGCTACGTAAGATATTTTTCCATCCCATCTCTTTCTTTCTTTCCAAGCACATTACAGCCTGGTCTGCTTTACAGACATTTATCCTGGAGCATGGAGAAAACTGGAAGATTTGAATCCAAGAGACTGAAAGTTCTGAGGAAAGGTTAAGCCAGATCAAGACTTCCCCTGTGACGATGACAATAAAGTCTTCTGTGGTGCAGGGCAGCTATCACTGCTGAGAAGAACAACTCAGTAACACACAGTCACACCTCCTCATGTTGGCTGGGAGTGTGGAGGACAGTCGGCTTCTCCTCTGCTTGGAGGAAGGACCGCTTGGTCTGGGAACAACAGCAGGTTTACCACAGAATCATGGAATGGTTTGGGTTGGAAGGGACACCGAAGCCCATCCAGTCCCACTGCCATGGGCAGGGACACCTCCCACTGGATCAGGGGCTCCAAGCCCCATCCAACCTGGCCTGGAACCCCTCCAGGGATGGGGCAGCCACCGCTGCTCGGGGCAGCCTGGGCCAGGGCCTCCCCACCCTCACAGCAAAACATTTCTTACCATGATTCACACTGTCACTCTCTCTGTCCCTGCTTCACACTTATCTACACCAAATTCCATGCATTGTTTTATTGCCTTGTCTCTGTCTATTAAGCTCCTTCCTTGCCTTCTTCATATTTGGAGAAACAATTGGCATTGGAGAAGAAAAGCAACAGCCGTAGGGCTCAAGACAAGGAAATGCAGGTCAGAATGGGGCTGGAGAGCTACACCACGGTGCTACGTGCGCAGGTGCTGGGCCTCAGCCTGCTGTACAAACCACGCTGCTCAACAGCTTCTCAGAGCCTCCTTGGAACGCAGGAGTGCCAACAGCAACCATGTGATCATGGCCCCCTGAAAGGAGGTTGTGGTGAGGTGGGTGTTGGTCTCTTCTCCCAAGCAAGAAGTGATGAAGTCAACCCAAAACGCCACATCTACTTGTTTCTTGAACCCCTCCTGGGCACAAGTAGATGTGGCACTTTGGGACATGGTTTAGTATGCACAGAGGTGTTGGGCTGATGGTTGGACTGGATGAGCTTGGAGGTCTTTTCCACCCTCAATGATTCTGTGAATCCATGAACAGTCAGCCAAGCTGACCGGAGGGGACAGCGATCTTGCTTGAATGTCAAGCTCTATCAGGAGCATCGCCGCTGAAATGCAGACAGGCGAGAGAGACAACAACAGGGCAGCCTCAGTGGGAAGGGGACAAAACAGCCACTTCGAGCAGTGTAAATCAAAGGAGAATGATCTAAAGCTTCTTGGCAGCTACCAAAAATCCTGCTAGAGATACAGGATAGCATAGTGTAGACCTCACGGATGCAAACCGCATTCAAGATCTACTGGAAACCAGCAATGCTCTGGTCCATATGTCAGATTTCTCAGCCCACACAGAGCCAGAGTGTTACTTTAATTTCCACCTACGCTCTCAGCAGCTGGGCTTTGGGCTCTTCCTCCCTGCTGCACCCTCTCAGTCATGTTTTCCAGCAGACAGAGTTCTTTAAGCAACCTCTCCCTCTTTGCTCCTTGGCTTTTCCTGGTGGAGGACACCTTTTGCATCCCCGGAGATGCGATGGGTACCACGTGCCCACCACTGCCGCTCTGCTCCTCTTGAACCACCTCGCTTCATGGTCACGTTGTCACCTGCCTGCCAGCTCTGCCCAAAGGGAAACCACCACCTGAGGAGGGGAAAAGGAAGCAGCTTACGTGTGTTACTGCTTTCATCCAAGAAAGGGAGAGAATGAACATCCTGTCTTCTGGAACAGGAACCCAGGGAGAGAATAGTCAAAGGAAAACAAAGAAACAAAGGAACGAGTCCCCATTTACGCAAGTCAAATGACATCTTCTCAAGCAGCCTCTGACCCAGCTCCTGTGGCTGACGGCCTCGCTGGTGATGACAAATACATATTGAAAGTGAAGCTTTCCTCGCCCCATAAAAAAAACTCAATTAAATAGCCTAATACAACAGTCGCTGTTCTATAAATACATACTTTTGAGTCTGTATCTTCCAAAGGACCGGATCCTTCTGCATGTATGCAAACTAAGCTCTTGATCGGGGAGTGCAGGGATAGGACGAAGGGAATGGTTTTCAGTTGAAAGAGGGGAGATTGAGATGAGATCTCGGGAAGAAATGTTTTGCTGTGAGGGTGGGGAGGCCCTGGCCCAGGGTGCCCAGAGCAGTGGTGGCTGCCCCATCCCTGGAGGGGTTCCAGGCCAGGTTGGATGGGGCTTGGAGCCCCTGATCCAGTGGGAGGTGTCCCTGCCCATGGCAGGGGTGGAACTGGATAGGCTTTGAGGTCCCTTCCAATCCAAACTGTTCCATGGTTCCATGATAAACAGCACTAACGCTGAGTTAAGCACAGTAAGTTTATCACACCATCTAATGTTAATTCAAATTAAAACACAGCCCATTGCCTTTTTAATGCAGTGGGGCACCTGCTGCTCAGTCAAGATCTGTCCCCTCTGCTATGCTGTACACTTTTCATTCATAAAACCATGGAAAATAGGAGTTAAAGTGCGCAGAACTGACTAATTTTCCTATCTATAACTCAGAGAGCAGCAAAGTCGCCTTTGTTCATTTTTAGGGGTAAGTTGTCAGTTGTTCTCTGGGTTTCCCTAACCTTTCTTTGCTGCTGCATGACAGAGAAGTCAGCATTCATCTGCGCTTTCCGCTAATTCCCCATCTGATGTCATCCTCTCTGGGTTATTAATATTAGCAATCATTTCCACAGCAACCCATTATGATATCGTAAATAGAAGATTATGACTTCATGCGGGGAATACGCAGAGGTACAAATGATGAATTCTTAAGGAGGAAGAGATAAATGTTTGTGCATTGCTAGGAAAGCCAGACACTACACAGACAATAGGAAGAGCTGATTTAGCTGAGCTTTTTTCACGCTGCCTGGGAGCACCGGCTGCTTTCTAAGAACACCGGAGAGATGAAGCTTTCCCTTAGGTGCCTGTTCTGGAGGTGCTGCGGTGGCAGAGCTGGGAACCCCTTAGCTGTTATGCAGGTATAATCCTGCTCCCCTGCAGGAGAACAGTACTTTTTCCAGCTGGCACACTCCAGAGCCTTCAGTTACACCAAATGGAGAAAGAACAAAAGGCATTTAATCTCAGGAATGGGGGCAACCGCTAAAGCTAGAACAATGCCCAAGTCTTTAAAAGCACTGCTCTGATCACAGCTTTGGATACAGACCAACGGCTTCATTGCCCAAAAGAGACTCCTTTCTATTTCATCCTTAAGATGTGGTTTTGATAAGCCTTGGCTTCTGTCAGAAGAGTGTATGGGGCTGCATTTCATGGAATCATAGAATCTCAGAATGGTCTGAGTTGGAAGGAAACTCAAAGCCCATCCAGTTCCAACCCCCTGCCATGGGCAGGGACACCTCCCACTGGATCAGGTTGCTCCAAGCCTCATCCAATCCGGCCTTGAACACCTCTGCTGTCCCAGCAGAATCCAAAATTCCATTCCTTGTGGAATAAGTGGTGCAGAGCGTCTCCCAGAGTGCTGCCCTGTCCCCTCCCTGCACCATTCACAGCCTGAATTAGTCCTCGTTCACAGAAGAGGTCAGCGACTCAAACGGTGCAGGATCGGAGCCCAAAGGGGACAGGTTTGGAGGAAATCCTGGCTTCACCGAGGGAACAGCAAAATAATCCCAGGCTTTACTGGTTTAACAGTCACAGCCAATATTCAACTATGGAGTTAACAACATGTATGGAATTATGAATGGGTTTAACTACAAGAAGGAATTAAACACATCCTCGAAACAGCAGAGGGAACTTAAAAGTTTCAGATGTGAGAGGCACTACAGGCACTGGGAGCTGATGCAGTTCATCTGTCTCTCTCTTTCACCCCATTTCCTCGAGTGCCACTTTCCAGCTGCAGCTCAAATATTCTTTAGTTGCCAGAGCCTGAACAGGATTGCATGGTTAAAACGTCACTTCGGATTTATTATCTGCTCCTACCACGTGCCCCATAATCCTGAGCCCTGCACACTCGCTCCCCAGCTCACGTGCAGCGTTTTACGTGACACACACTGAACCCAGGATCGATCATGCTCTGCCATACGTGAGCACCAGACGCAGTTTCTATTTCCATTTTTAAAGCATCGTAGGGATCCGCGAGCTGCAGCAGTAAGAACAATCAAGAAAAACCTCTCTGTCAAACAAGATTGTTAGCAGGAAGATAAATCCTATTTTAAACATACGTTAACATAGCACAGCCTCGCAGTTCACTTGTTGCCTAACAAGAGGCGCTGCAGAATGAAAACAACTCAGCTACCAGAGATGCTTAAAGACAGCTTCATCATCCTAATTGTGTTTGCAAAGCAGACATGAAAAATGGCAACAACAAAGGAGAGGTTGAAAACAATGAGCCAGCACAATAAAGGAGCGGCACGGCACGCGGGGCTCTGCCAGGAGCGCGGGGGACGGCGCTGCGATGGGTGACAAGAGGAGCAGATGATGGCACCGCTACAGCTCAGCCCAGCTGGTGACGTCCAGGGAGCAGCTTTCGTTCCGAGCCAGTGGCTCAGAGATCCTGCTGCAACTGCATTTCCACGACTACAAGACGATTAACCACTGAGCACTTTTGTCTTCAGAGGCAAAGGAACAAATACAAAGAAATCACTGAGGTCAAAAAGCAAGAACTCAAACGCTAGAGAAAGTGGCACTGCCAGCTCCCTCCTTTCCAAGACAGATGCTTTACTCATTTGTTTTCCAGTTATTCCTCTGAAGAGATTTAGAATCCTGAAGGGGAAGCTTGAGGTTCCCCCAGGATGTGAGTAGATTTGGATCCAACATGCTGAGCAAAAAACACTCTCCAGGGAGACCCAACAGCAGCTTCCACTACTGAAAGGGAGTCTATGAGAAAGCTGAGGAGGGGCTCTGGATCAGGGATTGCAGGGATAGAGCGAGGGGAATGGTTTTAAACTGAAAGAAGGGAGATTGAGGTGAGATCTTGGGCAGAAATGTTTTGCTGTGAGGGTGGGGAGGCCCTGGCCCAGGGTGCCCAGAGCAGCGGTGGTGCCCCATCCCTGGAAGGGTTCAAGGCCAGGTTGGATGGGGCTTGGAGCCCCTGATCCAGTGGGAGGTGTCCCTGCCCATGGCAGGGGTGGGACTGGATGGGCTTCAGTGTCCCTTCCAACCCAAACCATTCTGCGATTCAACGTCGCAGCTTTTTACTCTACCTTGGGTAACGCTGGTATTTACCTGACTGATAGTTATCAGCAACATTTAATCAGCTTATCCAAGAAACATTTTTGGCTACAATAGCCAAATTGATGCCCTGCAACGTGATGAGCCGAGCTGTGCAAAAGGCTTTAATCAAACTGATGAGTTCTCAGATTAGGCCTGGCTCAAGTTCAAATTGCAGCTCCGAGCAATGACTATTGTACATGAATTCTGCTCATGTTTATAAACACTCTATCCAAGTGCAGAGCTGTCTGGATATCTGCAAACTTCATCAGGCTGCTGCTCATGATGCATTTTGAGTTTGAACCGGAATATTTGGGATAGTGCATATTCGCAGGGAACGAGGCAGGGCTCTTTCCATCCCAGACCAAATCAATCTGGCAGCGTCAGGACGTCAGGCCTTTACAACCAAGGCCATTTGTCATAAGTTTCTCAGGGGAGACGACACGGGAATGTGCTCCCAGAGCTTCACGTAGTGGTTTCTAATAAGAGTCACTTGTTCAAATGAATGGGCAAACGACGTGGGAAGCCAAGGGACCGTCCTCTTGTTTCAGAGCTCCTCTAAGCTCACACGGAGCAATTAGGCTGCTCTCCTATTCCCTTAATTGCTGCCAAGCTCCAAGCCTAAGCCAGCCAAAACTGCACGTTCCTGGCCTCCTTACCTCAAACCACGTCCAGCAGGGGAGATTGCGAGGTTTCAAATATTGGTTTTATCTTAGCTAGGGACTGAGACATTTTAAATCTTTAACTGTCACGAGATAAAAAAGGGGAAAAAAAATACCCCACCAAATCTCTGCTGAGCTCAGAGAATAAAAACGAGGCTGCTGAGAAACGAAAAGTCTTAAAATTATGCCCAGGAGGAAAATGTATAAGATTTGGAAAGCAAACGTGCAATGATATATATCACAGCATGGCATAAAGCACAAGAAGTCTCTCAGGTCTTCATCCTGCCAATACTTAAGGATGTTTTAAGATGATAAATACCACCACCTTAGAGAAGCCAAGATGTACAAGACATGCGGGATGGGTTCCCAAGGTCTTGGGGGGATAGGGATGTTGATCTCAGAGTTAGACACTATTTCTGCTGTAAACGTTGTGCCTGGCGCTGGTTCACATCAGCAGCCTTGGGCATTGCTGGCAGTGCTGTTCTTGAAAATAATTCATGTTTCAGAATCAAGGCAAGAGATACAAGTCAGGTTGCACACGTTGCATTTAAATTGAGAGGATTTCATCGCGCTGTCTCATAAAGCAGAGCCATCTCCACCCCTGCTTCTTCACTATAAGGGATGCACAGTCGGCTTCCTCCATGCATTAGTGATCACACCGCACCAAGGAGGCTTCTGCGAAGCCAAAGAGCAAAGCCTGCACTCAGGTTTTTATTTATCGGCAAAAGAAATGGTATAATCCTAACCTGAAGATTTAGGATTTGTTGCCATCACTGAAAAGCAGATTTTGGTTTCACCTTTGAAGGCAAGTCCTGAGGAAAACGCGCAAGACACTTAGCTGTAATACTTTCATGGAATCATTAAGGTTGGAAAAGACCTCCAAGCTCATCCAGTCCAGCCGTCAGCCCAGCCCCACCATGCCTGCTAAACCATGTCCTGAAGCACCACAGCCACACGTTTTTTGAACCCCTCCAGGGAAGGAGACTCCCCCACTACCCTGGGCAGCCTCCGCCAGAGCTCCACCACTGTCAGAAAAGATATTTTTACTGATATCCAATCTAGACCTCCCCTGGCCAAAGTTTCTGCTGCAAAGTATCAATGCCTCCAGCTGTGCTACCGTGCCAGAGCCGAGATGCTGATCTTCCAGGTGAGCTGGCTCTTTGCCTCTGTCTGTAATGAAATTCATGGCCTCAGGTGTCTCTGTGCCCACATCTCCGAAAAAATGTAATTTGGTAGATTTGCTCTGAGCACACCCAGCGGGCAGGAAAGCCACTGAGCCCAGTGCAAACCACATAAGCAATAAACATTACCCATTGAGGAGGACGGTGGTAGCCCAGCATTGACCTGCTATGTGATGGGTTACTGCTTCACAGAAGAGAGTTGGGCTTCGGCCTAAAGAAGAGAAGGCTGTGGGGAGACCTTAGAGCAGCTTCCAGGACTGAAAGGGGCTCCAGGAAAGCTGGGGAGGGGCTCAGGGAGGGCAGGGAGAGGACAAGAGGGAATGATTTGAAGCTGGAAGAGGGGAGAATGAGATGAGATCTTGGGAAGAAATGTTTTGCTGTGAGGGTGGGGAGGCCCTGGCCCAGGGTGCCCAGAGCAGCGGTGGCTGCCCCATCCCTGGAGGGGTTCCAGGCCAGGTTGGATGGAGCTTGGAGCCCCTGATCCAGTGGGAGGTGTCCCTGCCCATGGCAGGGGTGGAACTGGATGGGCTTTGAGGTCTCTTCCAACCCAAATCATTCTATGATTCCATCATTCTAGGTCTGCCAGCAAGCAGACAGACTCTTGAGGCCCCTAAGCCCAAGGGTTCAAACCCACACCTCCTACTTTAAAGGCAAACGTCCCGAGACTGAAATCATCAGCAAGGCTGGAGTGAGAGTGTTCTCCCTCCTTTGTGCTGAACCCACACTGTTACGAGACCCTCACGGGACCAGAGAGGAAAAAGTGTGACCAGGAAGGAACTTGACTTTACAGCCAGGTGGTGGAGGCAGGAGGGATGGGGAGCCCTGCGCTCTGCAACCGGACGTGCCGATTTTGTCCAGAAAATCTACACATCAAAACACGTACACAAGTCACCTTTGCAACAGGGACCAGATCCCCCCCTCCCTCCTCCTTCACACCAAAACTTTTACTTCCCTTCTGGCAATCTGAAAAGCCCCATTCCCTCATGGCAACAGTTGATGTAAACATCTCCTCCTCCTCTGATATCTCCTTCCTCTTATCACCAAATTACCACCTTTTTAGTCAACAAAGCTGTAAGTAATAACCTCCATAATCCATTTTAACCTGTATAATCGATTTATTCCCTGAAGACAGCTAAAGCTAAATTAACATCTCTGTTCTTTCGCCTGATATAAACATTCTTTATGGTTTTCACATACAGGAGATCCTGAGATGTCCTGATTGCCTCTTTCATTGATCTATATCTATTTTAAAATCCCAGCAACCTTGAGCAGAGATTAAAACAAAAAAAACCCCAACCCTAAGTTTGTAGTTTAGATAATGTTCTTGTGTGCTTTACCTTGAGGGCTTTCTGTGCAGCTTCACTTGATCCGATGGCAATCAAGTTTGGTCCAGCCATGCTGCAAAAGCTCTTCAGATGCAAAGCATCATGAACAGGAACTGTGGAGACAGCGTAATCCTGTATGGGAGCAAGGAATGGTTGCTATAAATTGTCCTAGTTCCGTAATTATATTGAGACATTCCATAATTTGTTTTACTGTGCAAATTAACAATAGCAACGTATCTCAGGGCACTGTGTCAACTCGTTAAGTATGAGATGACACGATAGGACGAGGGGAATGGCTTTAAATTGGAAGGGGGAAGATTTAGGTTAGACATTAGGAAGAGATTCTTTACACCAGGGTGCCCAGAGCAGTGGTGGCTGCCCCATTCACCTCGATGTTGAAGGCCAGGTTGGATGGGGCTTGGAGCCCCTGATCCAGTGGGAGGTGTCCCTGCCCATGGCATGGTGTGGGTCTGGATGGGCTTTGAGGTCCTTTCCAACCTAAACCATTCTATGATAGCTTGTATTTCCCATGACACAAGTGAACCTACAAACCTTAAACGTGTCAGCCAGAATTTCTGCACCGCGTTGATTTGTCCGTCTGGAAAGACCCACAAAAAATTCTCTGCCTGGAATGAAAAAAACAAAGGGCAAAACAGTTACAGCTTCTTTTTTATCTAAACCATCCCCAAACCCCACACATCAGCTTCTCCATCAGGGTACAGATTGAAATCAGGCAAGCTTTAGCTGCAGCAATCTTTTATGGATATCATTTTCTGTCTTTCTTTGCTCAAGTTGAATAGTAAAAGCTGAAATTCAGCTTACAAGAATGCAACCTGCAATTGTCAGCTGATAATTTCGAGCAATTATCTTTTTCCAGAAGACACGTTTCACCAGAATCATAAATAGCTTCCTCTTCTAAAGCTCTGCGATGGTCATTGAGTCAGGAAAAAGAACAGCTGGGCTGCATTAGTACCGCTGATTGACCATTTCTCCCTCCCTCTGAGATTTCCTCTGGTCTTTAAGGCAGCTGCCGGCATCCTCCAGCTCCAGAGGAAATCAGGGCTGGATCTGCACTGCTTTCCTTCCCTGTTTGCCTCTTTTGAGACCCCTCTTTCTCCTTAGCGAGCTAAGGAAAGCAGCTGTGACGCTGATCCAAACAAACAGGCTCATTCAGCACAGGCAGGGAGGCAAGCGTGTGTGCAGGTGATGTGAGAAAATGCCTAATGGGTTTAATGACATAAAAAACACAGCCAGTGTCTTCATCTTTGAAGTCAACCACGCATATAAGTTGTCTGGCACAAGACAGCCGGCTGGCAACTCCACTGCTTTCTCCGTAAAATAGAAACACACTTTTTGCATTTGATTCATGGAATCTGTAGTGACTGAAGAGGGAAGATGTGCTGTAGAGAAAGAGAAACCACCAGAGAGCAGGTCAGTCGTGGATGAGATGCTCATACAAGCATGGAACGGTTTGGGTTGGAAAACACCTCTAAGTCCATTCAGTTCCACCCCCTGCCATGGGCAGGGACACCTCCCATTGGATCAGGGGCTCCAAGCCCCATCCAACCTGGCCTGGAACCCCTCCAGGGATGGGGCAGCCACCGCTGCTCTGGGCACCCTGGGCCAGGGCCTCCCCACCCTCACAGGAAAACATTTCTTCCCGATATCTCATCTAAATCTCCTCTTTTTCAGCTTGAAACCGTTTCCCTTCATAACTGTTTGAACTCTTTCATTGAGCCAGTGACAATTACGTGCATCAAGCTTTCACACAAGCCTTGACAATTACCCTGGTGACCGTAGCTGCTCGTAATTAGGAACATGGGATAACCACAGGCAGTTGACTACTGAAAAAGTTTTTCTTCTTGGCATTTCACAAGCTAAAATAACATTTGCATGCGCAGAGCTGCTCGTTGTACAGCACGTGCCGCTACTTCATTGACTCAGGTATTAGACAGGACAGCGAAGGCTGCACTGAAAATTCATCTCAGCTACCTTCACGACATTTAGTGAACAACTGCTTTAACACAAGGCACAGACATTTTAGCATGCTGAGGATAGATAATGCGGTCTTTGAGGCAGCCAGAATACATAAAGAGCAAATTCACTACCACTGTACCTGTAAATAAGACGTCTCCACCATCCAAGGTTGCATTTTCATCTACCATCTCTACTATGTTGAGGTTGAGGCTTTCTAGTACTTTCTTCATGGCTTCAACCTGTTTAAAAGAAAGTTGTTTAGACTATGTTTTATCATTGAAAAACTCTAAAACGCTACCTATCATTAATAAGAGTTTAAAGTCCTTTAGCAAGATGGATGGTAGGGTCCATTACGCCCTTGCTCATTGTAGCTCCCCAACTCACTCCAGAGGCCTTTGTGGTCTGGAGGGGATGAGGTGTCAGGGGGCAGTGATGAGGCTTTTGTCTTTGCCCAGGAACCACGCAGCATCCCAGGGAGAGATGAAGGGTCCAAAACATGTGTTAATTCTGGGCCCTCTGCACAACAATATCCTCTCTTGCAGACCTGAGACCAAGAGGGTTCTCCCTGCCCAAGGAGGGAGGCCAATCCCATCTAAGGCTCTGGCACAGGGACTGGAGGAGCCCACAGCACACCACACACAATCCTTAACACTTCCTTGTGCTCCTCTGCCTTTCACTTGATGCAAAAATGACTTCAGGCGGAAAGCCGGCAATCAAGGGTCTCCAGGCTTAGCAGTAAGGCTTCATCCTCTTTAGGATGCTGCTCCATCTCCAGTGATCTTTAAAATTAGGTTTATAAGGAAGACTGAACTCGTGTGACATTTTAAAAATAAATGGGAAACAACTGAGTTAATGTCGGAAAACCGTCATACAAATACAGTCACATTTTGTAACATTCAAACTATTTCTTTTGCCTGCAAAGCCCGGTGGTTTTTACGGTGCAGGCGCTACGCGTGTAAAACCCCAAAGGAGAAAACAATTGCTCAATGTGGAGTTCTAGAGCTCCAGTTTATACAAGGAGGTTCCAAATCCAAGAGCACGTAGACTCACTGATTTGTGCTGACATGAAGCAGACAAGGAAACTCACAACCGAGACACCCGAGCACACCACCGGCAGGCAGCTGGAATAAATAAATATACCCATCAGACGGGGTTATTTAAGGCAGAAGGCCAAACCGCAGGGAAAAACAGGATCATCCATTCTGTTGCGTGGCCACCTATCTCCAGTTAATCCACCACCAAAACCAAAACACCAAGAAGAGACAGCTCTTTCAGGGGAATCTGCTGCTTATCAGGTGGTCCCAGCAGGAGCTGTCTGGGCTTGCAGGAGAAGCCAATGCAGCTGCTGCCCTCACCGAGCACTCGCTCCATGTTTCACACCCAACCTCCTCGCTGATACCATGTCCCCACCAGTATGGAACATCAGATGTTCCTGTGGCAGAAGACCACCCTAGCTGGTTTCTGTGGGAAGAGGAAAAAAACTTCTCTGGGCCACAGAGGAACTCCCGAGAGAGTAAAGAGGTGTGAAAGAAGAGAAAGTGTGGCTTCCCCATTCCGGGAGGTGTTCACGGTTGGATGGGGCTTTGAGCAGCCTGGTCTAATGGGAGGTGTCCCTGCCTGTGGCAGGAGGGGTAGAACTGGATGGGCCTCGAGGTCCCTTCCAACCCAAACCATTCTATGAAAAGAATGAGCAGCCTGCAGAGTCAACAGGGCCAGGAACCATGCAATGAGCATCGCAAGCAAGCCAGGCATGCTGGCTGCAAAACTGGTGGCTATTAATGGCTTAATAAAGTTAACGGCCAGGAGGCAGCTTATTGAGGGGAGAAGAAAAGCTACGTGCATCTTGGCTACATACAGGAGGTTGTAGGGGTACAGGAACCCAAAGAGAACCTGCCCGCAAGAAGCTGTGCCCATGACCAGAACAACCCAGCAACCACCACCAAGCTGGACATGGGTTCCCTCTACATTTTATCGGAGCATTGCACCCATGCAAAATGCTGAGAAGCAACTCCAACATCATCAGCAAAGGTGCCACAGACCTTCCTGAGGAGACGCAGGCAGGGAGGCAGCAGCACTTCACACTTTTACCCCAGGATGGCCAATTAATAACACTTGCACTGGAGAACCAATTAAGTAAATTGCCTTGCTAATGAGAATAGCGGAAAGTAAATGCTGACTTTGAGTTTGTGCTTTGAGTCACACGTATGTTTTAATCACCAGCTGCTGATTACCATTTAACCACCAGGCTATAGCAGAGATGCCTCGAATTGTTCCTTTATTTAATTTACAAGGGTTGATGCAGCTGTAGCACAGACATTAAGGAAAGTTAACAGAAGTAAAAGTTGTCCTAAATCAAATAAAACCAGTTTAATTTGCTTCGCGATTGTTCCAGGCTTTGAAGATATTTATAAGATGCTCAAGATGTTCTCCCTCAAGAGTTGAGCTCATTTTAGGTTATGAAACCAGACTTAAATAAATAAATGACTGCCATATAAATAGCTGGATCTGTTTTCATGATGGGTGTTAATGCACTCGAGTCTACGGTTCAATGTTTTGCAGGGGTTTTAAGCAACCGGTAGAAATTCCTAGAGCTTTAATTGGAAAGTGCTGTTCACACGTCTGGTGACATGCACTGGGAATATCTTTCAATATCCATCGCTTGTGTAAAAGAGAAATCTCACGTTACTGTTTGTCTTCTATGGGCAGCACCAGGAACTCCGTTCAGTAGAGGCAGAAATGAAAATAGGAGCATGAACTGAGATGGAGAAGATTGACAAGGGAAGGCTTGACATTATTAAAAAATAAAATAAAGAACTTGTAAATACAGGAAAAAACAACCCAAAAATGAGTAGCCCATCTGTGTTTGCCTATAGCTGAGTTTCCTGCATGGGGGATAGCACAGACCCGCATTAACCCCACCACATCATCTTTACAGCCCATCCTGCAGCAGTGCTGAGTTGGGTCTCCAACACAGCACGTCAACCTTCACCAAAAGGGCTCTCGGGCACCGAACAGCTGCCCAGGGAGGTGGTGGAGTCCCCATCCCTGGAGAGGTTTAAAAGATGGGTAGACGAGGTGCTCAAGGATGGTTTAGCAGTAGACAGGTACAGTTGGACTCAGTGATCTCAAAGGTCTTTTCCAACCAAGCGATTCTATGGTATTCGTTATAAAGACAGCTTACTGCTTGCTGTTTTCATAAGTAGCAAAGAGGAAAAGTCACCTTCCCTCTGTGTGAAAACTAAAATCCCAGGTAGTCAGAATGGGAGCACACAAAGAAACCACTCATCTGTGTCCTTTAAGATTGCTGTATCAAATTATCTCAGGTCAGCGTAAGGTTTGTAACACGATCTTGGGGTTTATTGTACATGTACCCATTAGAACATCGGTTGAGTGTTAAGCTTGTATGCTTTGTGCAGGGATATTTTTTCCAATAAGCACATTCCTGGTGTGAGGCGGGATGTGTCTAATCCAGAGCAAAGCTGATTGAGAGACAACGGGCTCCAGCCAGCTCAGCTCCGTTTCAAGCAAGGAGGACAATAACTGCGTTTGACATTTATAAGAATCTAATTTCGTCGTGCTTTAAAAATGGAGCTCATTACCCTCTGGACTGGTGCCTTCCACCAATTACTGTAACTGATGTGCAGGGATTTTTCCTTCTGTATTTGATACATTCTAAACGGAAGGCTGCTTCCTGAATTACTTACTGGTCTTCTGTGTGCTAACCATGTTACAGGAGTTATGGTATTGACAGTAAGAAGGGAATTATCTTCTCAAAAAATAAGTGTAAACAAGGCAATGATCCTGTGAAGCACGCAAGAGGAGGGCAGCTTTCTCCCCCGCCCCTGGCGCAAGGGCTGGGCAGTGGGGCCATGGGCAAGGTGCCCCCACGGCTCCCAAATGCCCCAATGCAGGGGCACAGCTGGGGCTCAGCAGAAGTGGTGGCTGGTACCAAACTAGGCATCTCCTAATGACTGCAATTACTCAACCACCTTCACTTCTGAGCTCTCTGTGAAAAGGTGAAGATGCGTGATTTGAAAGAAGGATACAGAGAGATCCGGAGAGCAGAAGACCATCCAATGAGCCAGGTTAAATCAGGCTTCTAAACCAGCAGAGCTCTACGTGCTAACAGCTCGGTATTTGGACTTGGAGTGCTGGGGGATGAGAAGCTCCACAAGAGCCGGCGATGTGTGCTCACAGCCCAGGAACCAACTGTGTCCTGTGCTGCATCCAAAGCAGTGGGACCAGCAGGGCGAGGGAGGGGGTTCTGCCCTCTGCTCTGGTGAGACTCCACCTGGATCCAGTTCTGGAATCCTCAGCACAGGAAGGACATGGAGCTGTTGGAGCGAGTCCCGAGGCCACAGAGATGATGTGAGGGTTGGAGCACCTCCTGTATAAGGACAGGCTGAGAGAGTTGGTTTGTTCAGCCTGGAGAAGAGAAGGCTCTGAGCAGCTTCCAGGACTGAAAGGGGCTCCAGGAAAGCTGGGGAGAGCCTCTGGATCAGGGAGTGCAGGGACAGGACAAGAGGGAATGGTTTTCAGTTGAAAGAGGGGAGATTGAGATGAGGTCTTAGGCAGAAATGTTTTGCTGTGAGGGTGGGGAGGCCCTGGCCCAGGTTGCCCAGAGCAGTGGTGGCTGCCCCATCCCTGGAGGGGTTCCAGACCAGGTTGGATGGGGCTTGGAGCCCCTGATCCAGTGGGAGGTGTCCCTGCCCATGGCAGGGGGTGGAACTGGATGGGCTTTGAGACTCCTTCCATTCCAAACCCTTCCAGGATTCTCCAGAGAGCGCACCCCAGCCCTACAGACCCTCAGCCCCAGACACACGACTGCTCTGCATCCTGAAATTTTACATCCACCACCGATTTCTCCAGCGCGGTGAATCACAGTGACTGAGGATCAGCCTCCACTTCGTTGTGTTTTAAACAGACATTTATGGCCGTGTGAAGCAAATGTCAGACTTAATGTGTGCAGAAGCTCAGCTATGATATCTCCGAGGTGACTATTTCTGGAGCCATTAGCTCTCGGCTCACTAAGTGCCACTGTCAATATAGAATGCATTTTTCAGCAAGGCTCCAGTGCAGGCTATAAATAGAGATGGACAAATCCGAGGCCAGGAAAGGGTAGACTCCAGTTTTGCAAAAGCAGATACCAGCGCTGGTCACGATCCAGGTTCTTGCCTGTCTGAATCTGCTCTGTTCGGAGAAGAGGAAAGCCTGTCATCTTTTGATGATAAGCATTGCCCTTCTGGGCTTGCAGGGGCTTCGAAGAAAATAAAGCAGCACTCTAACAGCTTTGAGAAGAAAATTCCACTACTGGTTATTTTCTTAGCCTGGATAGAAGGAAGAACTTTTCTACAATGAGGGTGGTGAGGCACTGGCCCAGGTTGCCCAGGGACGTAGTGGAGGCCTCATCCCCAAGGTCAGGTTGGAGGAGGCTCTGAGCAACCCGATCAAGTTGAAGGTGTCCCTGGTCCTGCAGGGAGGGAGCTGGACTGGATGACCTGTAAAGGTCCCTTCCAACCCAAAGCATTCTATGATTCTTTCTTGAAGAACGATATGTGCCCTTCTGTGTGGCGATCTCTGAAATTCATGGCGTGTTGGTTGTGGCAAAGCTTCCAACTCTTTCTCCCAGTGTTGATACCAGGAAGGGCCCTGGCTCTTGAGAAGCCAGTAGGAAAGTGGTGAAAGAGCAAGATGCTCCAGCACTGCTATCTGACACAGATGACAATGTAAGAGTGTGTTAAGGGCACAACAAGGAAGGCCAGCTCTGCCTCACGAAGAGCTGCCAGCACAGCCTGGTAAGGACACCCTGTACCTGCCACTCCTGCCCTTGCCAGAGAATCAGAGAATGGTTTGGGTTGCAAGGGACCCAAAGATCATAGAATTCCAGCCTCCCTGCCATGGGCAGGGACACCTCCCACTGGCTCAGGGGCTCCAAGCCCCATCCAACCTGGCCTGGAACCCCTCCAGGGATGGGGCAGCCACCACTGCTCTGGGCAGCCTGGGCCAGGGCCTCCCCACCCTCAGTGTGAAGAAATTCCTCCTTATGTCTTGTCTAAATCTGACCCTCTCCAATTTAAAGCCATTGCCCCTTGTCCTGTTTCTCCATGTCTTTGTAAAAAGTCCCTCCTCAGGGGACTTGCTTCTTGGGAGAAGAGCTCAGCACCCACCTCACCACAACCTCCTTTCAGGGAGCTGCAGGGAGCGATGAGGTCTACCCTCAGCCTCCTCCAGGCTAAACAACGCCAGTTCCCTCAGCTGCTCATGTAACCGGTGCCGAATGCCCATCACCCCTAGAAAGAGATCTGAGATCAGGGTGAGTGAGTAGAGCACCAGCAGGGATTAATGGGAAAGGGGAAGTATGGAAAGAGCTGGACCAGAGAAGGACTCGCACACAGAGGAGGAGCAGAAAGCAGCAGGTGGCCACAGGGGGTTCCTGTCCCAGAAAAGCTTCCTGGCTGTGAAGGAGAGGAGCTCCAGCCTGGTAGGTCTTGGGAGGTCAAGCAGCAACCTCCTCTTCCAGGTCCATGTAGTTACAAACACAATTAATCTGGATGTCCTTGGAGCATGTTGTGTTTTAATTGCTAAGCAAGAACCGAAGAACATGAGAACAATTCTACAGGGCTCGCCAGCACTCAAACACACCTGAGATTCCTCTCCTCCACCACTTTTAAATGCAGGGACGCCACTTCCCAGAAAACAGGATCCAGCACCCTGCTCGCTGGCTACAAAGAAGTCGGGCTGAAACCTGAATCCACTGCAAGTGGAAATAATTTCAACTGAGTATAAAAAAAAAAGTCACAGAAAAAGAGGTATTAAAAAAAGTCACCTAAGAGAAGGATGTTTAAACAGACAGACTGGGAAGAAAAGGCTCACCAAGAACCACGAAGCATAAAATCAGGTTAGTGGAAAAGTTTTAGCAGCATGAATGCATTGTTACAGAAAAACAGTGAAGATTTTGCCGGATAAAGATGACAACGTGAAATTTAAGTGGTGCGCAGGCATGCTGAGAAAGTAACGTTCTAAATACTTTCTGCTTACAATCACAAAATGATCAATTGTTAAGCGTTGGACAGAGAAATGGATTCCATTCTGCTTGGACATGCACAGCGGGCCAAGAATGCACCTGGATAAGCCAAGCATTTATTATCTCCCAGACACTCAATATCCCATAATACCCCCAGCGGCTGCCAGCTCCTTGTCCCCCCCTTGACCACACGCCATGTGCCCCATTTCACAGCTGAAAAGTCTTTAAAATTCATGAAGCCTGTTGAAAGCTCGACTGTCACATTCTGCTCATTCCACGGGGTATGGGAAAACCGCGCCGAAGGGACATTTCAACCAGGGCTATTATGGCTCTTGAATAACCAATATTCCATTAAATTGCTAATAAACCCACTTGAAGATAAGTTGATCACAATCAAGCCATACAGTAACATTCCTTTCCTTTAACGCCGAGTTGTCAGGTTTCACTCTGTACTGTACTCCTGTTTCTGTGCCGTTTGTTCGTGCCTTGACACGGAGCATTCAAGACGCTCACTTTGTCCCCGCTCGTCTAAATGCCCTATTCTAAAGAGGCTGAAAGATCTTTGGCAAGGGATAATACTCTGCTCAGTTTAAGGTAGGCAACTCTTTTCAAAGGAAAATCTATGCTAAAGCAGTGAAAAATAATTACAACTCACAGGGATATTCGGGGTTTTGTAACTTCTTGAATGGGGCGCTCGCAACCTGAACGTCACGGTGCGCATCCGGGTTTCCCCACCGTCCAGTCAACCTTGGCCTGCTCTGAAATTTCATTTTGAGTTTGCAGTTGGACCAAGTGATTTCCTCCTCCTTCCAGCAAATCTAAGGTTTATCAACCAAAACAAATTTAAAAACTCTGAGTAAAACCCCTTTGAGACTGTTAGTTTGGCTTAAAATGGATTTTGTTTGATTCCTTGCAGTTAAGCCCCCTGGCACGGGCAGGGACACCTCCCACTGGATCAGGGAAGCCCCATCCAAGCCCCATCCAACCTGGCCCTGAACATCTCCAGGGATGGGGCAGCCACAGCTTCTCTGGGCACCTTGAGCCAGAGTCTCCCCACCCTCATCATGAAGAATTTCTTCCTAATGTCTAGTCTAAATCTTCCTCTTTCCAATTTAAAGCCATTCCCTCCTGTCCTATCACTCCAGGCCCTTGTAAAAAGCTCCTCCCCAGCTTTCCTGAAGCCCCTTCCAGTACTGAAATTTGCTTTAAGGTCTCCTTGGAGCCTTCACTTCTCCAGGATGAACAACCCCAACTCTCTTAGCCTGTCCTCAGAACAGGGGTTCTCCAGCCTTTTGATCATTTAATTGGAAAGATCTGGTCCCATCTAGTCCAACTGCTGGAAAACCACAGACAAGACCCAGTAGATCACCTCTAGGTCTCCATCGCCACATTCTGTGGACAGGCATGGAGGAGAAGCCATTTCTCCAGCAGGCACCTGCCCAGAGTCCCCTGGAGCCAGCCCAGCTCAAGGAGCAACGACCATCACAGAATTACAAGGTTGGAAAAGACCTCCAGGATCATCGAGTCCAACCATTCCTACCAACCACTAAACCATGCCCCTGAGCATCTCATCCACCCGTCTTTTAAATCCCTCCAAGGATGGGGACTCCACCACCTCCCTGGGCAGCCTCTGACAGTGCCCCATGACCTTTTCCGCGAAAATTTTTTTTCTGATGTCCAGCCTGACCTCTCCCCTGGCGCAGCTTGAGGCCATTCCCCCTTGTCCTGTCCTCTGTCACTTGGGAGAAGAGCCCAGCTCCCTCCTCTCCACAACCTCCTTTCAGGCAGTTGTAGAGAGCAATAAGGTCTCCCCTCAGCCTCCTCTTCTCCAGGCTAAACAACCCCAGCTCTCTCAGCCGCTCCTCATAAGATTTGTTCTCCAGCCCCTCACCAGCTTCGTTGCTCTTCTCTGGACACGCTCCAGAGCCTCAACATCCTTCTTGTAGCGAGGGGCCCAGAACTATCATCACAGGCAGCACAGAGAATATTTTTCTTCGCATTGAATTCCCTCCATAACTGGCCTTTCTCTGAGGAGCATCCGGTTGCTCCCATGTTATTTTATAACAAGGGCCCCACGGGCAGAGGTTATACTAACCCAGCATTTTCTCCCCCTCTAACAATAGGTTTCATTCATGCTTTCAGAAAAGTTGACTTGTCTGCCCTATTTTAGCTACGCTAACACATCCTGCAAGAGCGCCCTGAGGTGTCTAGACACATACAACAACAATCATCGCAGAAAATGTAAATTCTGACCATTTTCTGTCTCCCAGTTAGTTCCAGTAAGGTTTCCACTGCTGGGTAAGAAAAGTAGCATTCCAGTTATGATCATGGAAGTTTGCTGGTATATATGAAATGGGATTAAATCCTTGAAGACACATCAACAGTTTTAAGTAGTCAAAAATACATAGAATCATGGACTGGTTTGGGTTGGAAGGGACCTCCAAGCCCATCCAGTTCCACCTCCTGCCATGGGCAGGGACACCTCCTGCTGGATCAGGGGCTCCAAGCCCCATCCAACCTGGCCTGGAACCCCTCCAGGGATGGGGCAGCACCACTGCTCTGGGCACCCTGGGCCAGGGGCTCCCCACCCTCACAGCAAAAGATTTCTTCCTAAGATCTAATAATGCACAGGGTTAGGGGGACAAATGAAGAAAAGCAACATATCAGCTATGTAAAAAGGAACCGGTCAAAGATTCTCCTTAATGAAAGCTCTTCTTGCAGAAAGACACTGTAGATGTGAGGCTCCTAACTGAATCGTGCTCCTTCAGCGATGGGTGCCTGTGCAATCTGAGCCACCTCCCCTTCACCAACTTCACTCACCGGGCACTGCTGTGGAGACACAGCTTCTTCAGTATCTGACTGCTTCGGTTTGCAAACAGTTACTTTGGGAAGAGAAATACCTCTCTGAAGGCTTTTAAATACATCTTAGATATCATGGTTTCACTTAAGGTATTATTAAATAAGAACTATTCTGAAGAGGGAGTAAATTCAGTAAGAACTTTTCCCAGCTGCACTCCACTGGGCTAATTGAATTTGATGACCTACATTTCCTAATTACGCCTCATGTATCTGAGGTAGCAGATGCTCTTTGCAGAGCAGCAGCGATGCTCCCAAGGGGTTACGCACCGAAGCACCCGAGCTCTGCTCTCCTGCCTACACCGCCAGCCCCACTCGCACCAGGCACTGGTTTTGAGGGACACAGTGAAACCATGAATGTGAGCCAACAGCAGCCCAAGTGGCCAAGAAGACCAATGGCATCTTGACCTGTTTCAGAAGCAGTGTGGCCAGCAGGACCAGAGAAATGATTTTACCCCTGGACTTGGCATCAGTCAGGTCACAACTCGAATTTGGGTTCACTTCTGGGTCCCTCACTACAAGAAAGACATTGAGGGGGTGGAGCACATCCAGAGAAGGGCAATGAAGCTGGTGAAGGGGCTGGAGAACAAGGGTAATGAGTGGCTGAGGGACCTGGGGAAAAGGAGATTGAGGACAGATCTTATCACTGTCTACCATTGCCTGAAAGGAGGTTGTAGTGAGGTGGGTGTTGGTCTCTTCTCCCAAACGATAGGTGATGAGAGGAAATGGCCTCAAGTTGTGCCCGCAGAGGTTTAGATTCAATATCAGGAAAAATGTCTTCACTGATAAGGTTCTCAGGCACCGGAATGGCTGCCCAGGGAGGCGGTGGAGTCCCCATCCCTGGAGGGATTTAAAAGATGGGTGGATGAGGTGCTCAGGGATCTGGTTTAGTAGTGGACAGGTATGTTTGGACTCGATGATCTCAAAAGTCTTTTCCAACCAAGCGATTCCACGATTGTCCCAACAGGTCCCATGGTTGGTGCAATGCCTCCTCGCAGAAGCCTGGCCCAAACCCACCACTGCACAGAGCAAACAGCTGCGGCACAAGTGACGGACACAAAGCAAGAGCAGCCCATTCCCAGACTCACGTGGGAATAGGGAGCACGTCTGCTGGAATAACAGCCAAGGGCTGATGATACAGCAGACTCCGGTATTCCTTTATAGGCAGCTTAATGGCTTTTCCTTTCTCTGCACACCACTCCATAACTTCACTGCCATACAGAAACAAAGGGAAACACTGACATTTATAAAATTATAACTAAATGGAAACTATTACCTCACGAGATGCTATCAACACCCTTAGAGCTGTGGAAGGAACCTGACAGCTTGTAACTGCAGAGCTCCCAGACACAGGCGATGCCAGAGCCCGCGGGTACCTGCAAGATGTGCTGCAAACAAAAGGTGAGCCTGGGGCTGGAGCGGCACTCGGGCATGAAAAGGTTAAATGGAAATCACCGAATGCACTCCTGCCACTGAGGAGCTAAACTGTGTGTTTCCTTGGCAGCTGTTTTAGGTTTTGGCTGCTGGGGACTCCTGCCCCACAGGAGAGCACGTTACTGATGGATTAAGGAGATGGTCTTGGGGTGATGGGGATGAGAAGCTCCACAGGAGCCGGCAACGTGCGCTCGCAGCCCAGAAACCAACCGTGTCCTGGGCTGCATCCAAAGTGGGAGCAGCAGAGAGGGAGGGGATTCTGCCCCTCTGCTCCGCTCTGGTGAGACCCCACCTGGAGCCCTGTGTGCAGTTCTGGAGTGCTCAGCACAGGAAGGACATGGAGCTGTTGGAGCGAGTCCAGAGGAGTTCCGTGCCCCTCAAAATCTTTCCCACGCTTCAGCCTCTCAAGGTCTTTCTTATAGTGAGGGACCCAAAACTGAAGCCAGGATTCGAGGTGCAGCTTCACCAGCACCAAGTACAGAAGGACAATCCCTTCCCTGCTCCTGCTGGCCACACCATTCCTGATCCAAGCCAGGATGCCATTGGCCTTCTTGGCCACCTGAGCCACTGCTCACACCATCTCTTTTCAATACTTGGCTCTAAAGGCAGAAACACAGCTTCTCCTTCAAAGACCACTTCTTAAAACAACCAAAAAGATGATCTTCCTGAAAAACCTAACGCGCAGTTCACAGACATCAATTTATAAAGGCACAATTTGTTCAGAGTACAGACAACACTCCGTGCTCTTCCAGTTACAGAGCAAGTGGTGAAGCTAAAATGCACCAAGCAAGTGACAGATTTCACAGACAGAATGGATGGCCCTGGTAAGTAAAAGCAGTCACACAATAAACACAAAGAATTAATAATTTGCAAAAGCCTTATGTTCACAAAACTGAAATAGTTGAGCTGTTTTGCACATCCTAAAATGAAGTGATGCCCACAAGCAGTTTTAAGAAAACGTCATTAAGTGTCCAGAAAGCTCTCACGTGAGAAAGAACGCGGCGCTAGATTAAGGATCAAAGATAATGGCTACATTAATTGGTGTAGAGGAGAAAATAAATCAGATATAAAAGCCAAAACAAGTGAGTTTGAGGGCAGTGTATCAGAAATTAAGAGAACTTATCAAAGCAAAAGGACGCTGTGGAAATCTCTAGATAGCAGAATCCATGAGGGCCTTATTTTTCTCTCCTTTGCTCCCCTACTTCGGAACAACAGGAATAGCAGCAGCAGTGCTGATTCATTCCTACCTGGAAAGGGTGAAATCTTCATCATTAACACCAAAAAGGCAAAAGAACCGAATAAAGATTTTTGCTCCTCATGGGGAAAAAAAGCCAGTTAAATATTCCGACTGCATCCCTACTGTAACACAGGAGGACGTTAAACAGCAGCTATTAAAAAGCACTTTAAAACAGCAGGTCAGGATGATTTCCACCCAAGAGGAATTCTGTGGTGTCCATAATCTTTCACAGCCTCACGGGGATGCCAGACACGTGCAAAATGATTGACGGGGGAGTAATAAGGAATTAAAGGATAAAATAATTAATACCAATCAGCATGTGTTTGCAAAAAGTCAATCTTGTCTGGTTTGACATGGCTTTGGATGAGAGGGCACGGAGAAGATCCGAGGGCTGGAGCACCTCTGCTGTGTGGACGGGCTGGCTGAGAGAGTTGGGGTTGTTCAGCCTGGAGAAGAGAAGGCTCCAGGGAGACCTTAGAGCAGCTTCCAGTGCTGAAAGGGGCTCCAGGAAAGCTGGGGAGGGGCTCTGGATCAGGGCGTGCAGGGAGAGGATGAGGGGAAATGGTTTTCAGCTGAAAGAGGGGAGATTGAGATGAGATCTTGGGAAGAAATGTTTTGCTGCGAGGGTGGGGAGGCCCTGGCCGAGGGTGCCCAGAGCAGCGGTGGCTGCCCCATCCCTGGAGGGGTTCCAGGCCAGGTTGGATGGGGCTTGGAGCCCCTGATCCAGTGGGAGGTGTCCCTGCCCATGGCAGAGGGTGGCGCTTGATGAGCTTTAAGACCCTTCTAACCCAAACCATCCCATGATTCTATGGTAACTCCGGCCGCTAGCAGCGATGGCCCTGATGGACCAGGTTAAGACATACACCCGCAGATACTGCTGCTGGTGAGCAAACAGAATGCTCTCACGTATCTCTAGAGCTGAGAAGAATGGAAATCATTGCGGGATAGATGTGCTTCAAACAGAAACCCATCCGTGCAGAGTCACTCAGGTTCCACACACGGAGCCTGACGATCATCACTGCTCAGAGCAAACCAGGTCACGGGCGGGGAGGACGGCACAGGAGGTACAAGTGACCAACCCACATTGCCATATGGCCACCACAAAGGCTGCTTGGCTGGCATGAGGACCTCGAGTCACAGCCAGAGGATGGGCCATCTGTTTAGTTTCATAAACCGAGGCACCACAGACGATCCTCGTCTGCACATGGACTCTGATCGCGACCCTGCAACCACAGAGAGCCTCGGACAGACAAACTGGGGGACTCCACACAGGGGCAGAGAGATTCGCCATCCTGGCACAAGCGATTGCCACAGCTGCTATCTAGTACCGCATCCTCCACATGGAGAATGTCCAACAGTCACAAAGGGCTCAGAGAGGAGCCGCCAGGAGCAAGGAATAATTTCCAAAACCTCCATCAAAGCAGGAGGCATGGAGCTCAATCTGTTTCGCTAATAAAAGAAAGGTTTATAAAGGCCTTCAATCATGTCTGCAAAGAACTGCAAAAGGAACAGAACTTCAGTAAGAAGCTCTGACAAAATATCCAAATCAGGAGTTATGGGTGATGGGGGGGATAGTGGGCTTTTTTTCAAACAGGAAAGCTGGGCCAGGGGTCTGGATCAGGGGGTGCAGGGACAGGGCAAGGGGAATGTTATTTGGCTGAAAGAGGAGAGACTGAGATAAGATCTCAGGAAGAAATGTTCTCCAGTGAGGGCGGGGAGGCCCTGGCACTGGTTGCCCCAAGAAGTCGCGGCTGCCCCATCCCTGGAGGGGTTCCAGGCCAGGTTGGATGGGGCTTGGAGCCCCTGATCCAGTGGGAGGTGTCCCTGCCCATGGCAGGGGTGGGACTGGATGGGCTTTGAGGATCCTTCCAACTCAAACCATTCCATGACTCTAAGATCCATGTAACTTAGCAAGGATTGTGTTAAACTCTCACCCTACTTTGTAGCCCAAGCAGAGGGCACTCACAGCTCGCCAGCGAGCAGCCCACCCCCAGTGCTGACAGTGTGGGTCTCAGAGAGGATCACAGAATCACAGAGCGGTTTGGGTTGGAAGGGACCTTCAAGCCCATCCAGTCCCACCCCCTGCCATGGGCAGGGACACCTCCCACTGGATCAGGGGCTCCAAGCCCCATCCAACCTGGCCTTGAACCCTTCCAGGGATGGGGCACCACCACTGCTCTGGGCACCCTGGGCCAGGGCCTCCCCACCCCCACAGGGAAAAAGATGAAAAGCTGAACCTGTGCGCCCACTGTTAATCCAAACACCAGAAAACACTGATGGACAACTGCAACTTCACGACTTTTCCTCCTTGTTCAGTAGAAGGCAAGCAGAAGGTTGGTGCGAAACCACAGCGCTTCTCAGACAGTGGCTTATGCCAGTGCCAATGATGTCATCTTAGGAACAGATGAGTCTGAAAATCTTAACTAAGGAACTTTTTTCTGTTACCTTTTTAATTGCTGCCACACATCCCCGCGCAGGCAGGAGCACGCTCACCCTAAGAGATGACATACTCCGTTTATTACCAACAAATGGATCAATTTTCTCTTTGCGGGTAATAAAAGGCCTCCCTGGAAAAGCTTGTGGCTGTATGGGACAGACAAAGGTGGTTAAAGATATCTCACGGTACCACTTACGTGCCACTTCTGCTGGTGTACTTAGCAAACATTAAAGAGTACGACCTTGAATGAAAGCCCGCAGCATCTGCAACACGTATTGAGGCACAGCCGAGTGATGGGATAACTGGGGAGGAGGGGTGTGACCAGTGGAGATCACTTGGGAGGGGGCGGGGGGTAAGGTGGCTTGGGAAACACTGACGTATTGTCTTTCCATTACTAAAACTGACACTTTGTGAACCAGGATTAGATCATTTTAAGAGGTTTACATAAGGACGCTGAAAAACAAGCCCTTTTGCACATTCTTTGTAATGTCTCCCTCCCCTTTCTATTTCCACTATGCATCAGGTCGTGAAAATCCAACATGCAATAAGTCCAGCGTTCCCAGACAGAGACCAACCTCGACCCAAGTTACATCTTCCAGCTGTTCCCAGCTCCTTCTCTTCTCTCCATCAGCCAGGCTCATAGCAGCGCCTTAATTACTTGTTTAGGAAGGATGTGACATGTTCCAATTTAATACATTTAGCCCTTCTTTGAGCGAACGTCGAATTAAGCCTCAGTATGCACTTGACAGATCTCTTAGCAACTGGCATGCGATCAGCCAACAATGGATGATTCACAGTTTTAGCAAGAGTGTGCAGAACCGCCTGCCAAAAGTCTGAATAAACTCACATTGCTAGACACTATGGTAAAATGTACCCTGATCTCTTTTAAACTCTTATATCATAGAGGAAAGTTAACCTGCGTGCATTCCAGCAGCTCGCCCAAGTCTGCAAATCCAACTGCAATGCAATTCCTCGAGCTTATGACAACTGAGACTTTTCGGTGGTGGTTTTCACTTCATTAGGATAATTATACCTTTCAAGGGAAACAGCTAAAATCCAGCAGTTTGTGTCAAAACAGGACAACTTCTTCCGTTTCCATTCCTCTGAAATGGGAAAAGGAAGAGAGTGGGGAATGCTAGATCATCCAGAGTCACAGTGACTAAAAGATGGGCTTAATCCCACACCTCCTGCTGCAGAGCCCGCTGGCGTTTCAAATATTTAGCGATCTCTGTGCCATCCATGAGTCAGAAGGGAACAGCAGGAAGCAGCACGAGAGAGTGCAAGGATCCATCCCACATCACCACGCTCTCCTCATCGCCCTCCAAAGCCCAGGCTGCCACACCAGAGACAAGGCTGTTTGTGTTTCTACAGCCAAATTCCTACCTTCATTGACCAGTTTCACTCCAAGCTTCAGATTTTGCCTTGGAAGAGTTTCCTCTGGGCTCTCCACGTGGGTATCTGCCTACACAAAACCAGACTCAAGCAAATCCTTTATGAAATGCTACTGAAAACATGACCAAAAGCGGAAAAGCACTGTTGGGATTAGATCCCACACAGCGAAGGTGACAGAGGATAAGTCACAGACCCTTCCCTTCCAGCTACAACCATGAATCATGACCAGAGCTTTTCCTGTGAGGCACTGGAGTGAAGCCCCTTGTGAGGAACAGGGTCTGGTCCCAGGAGACAGGGACAGCCCTCTCCCAGCATCCCTACCTCACCTTAACGTCACTGCAGCCAAGAGGACCTTCGGATCTCTGGCACAAACTTCAGCTCTGGGGGTCTGAAAAACTTTTCACTCTATTTTACAGTAACCTATCCATTGGTCCTGCTCCTATCTCACATTTTGGACTCTGTTTTTCATCATCCCTCGCCTGAGACATCAATATTTACAGCAGAAGAGAGCTGACACTGCTGCCCCTTTAACCGCCTCAAGCCACCACTCACTTGGTACACAACTGAATAAAACCCCATTTGAAAATCACAGAAACATAGAACGATTTGGGTCAGAACAGACCTCAAAGCCCATCCGGTTCCACCCCTGCAATGGGCAGGGACACCTCTCACTGGATCAGGTTGCTCCAAACCCAATCCAACCTGGCCTGGAACCCCTCCAGGGATGGGGCAGCCACCACTGCTCTGGGCAACCTGGGCATGTGCCTCACCATTCTCAAAAGGAAAACATTTCTTCCCAAGATCTCATCTCAATCTCCGCTCTTTCAGCTTAAAATTGTTCCCCATCATCCTATCCCTGCACTCCCTGATCAAAAGCCTCTCCCCAGCCCTTCTGTAGGCCCCCTAAAGGACATCTTGGCCACCTTTCTTTGCCACCTTCTCAGTAGCTTTCGTCCTCCAGCTTTCTCTGGAGACAGGGGATGACTTGGTGGCACTTGGTGGGAGATCCACCACCCTTAGGTCCATCCAGGCACCACTCAAGTGTTCCGACCTCGCGTGGCTCCGAGGAAAGAACACCCCGGTCCTTACAAACTGGATGCAAACCCAAGACGAGGAAAAGCTGCAGCGTGTTAAATCTGTTTACAATTTCAGCAACACAGGCTGGCAGCCCCGCGCCAGCCCCCGGCAGCCTGGGACTTCTCCCACTGCAGGCAGGAGCCTCGCTCCAGCAGCCCGGAGCAGCCCTTTTCCAGGTAAAGCGGATACACTTGGCTAAATCAGTAGCTTGCTTTGGCACGGAAGAGCGGGGCGCCCGAGTCAGCTGGCAGGCTTTGCATCTGAAAAGAAGGCTGTGGTCAGGGGAAGGAATTTGAGCACATTGAGCTCCACGCTGTCTTTAATACTGGGATAGTCCCAGGTTTCCGCTCGCATGGGCTGATGAGCCTTCGAAGCGAAACGAAGGCAGCAGGGGAGGTACAGCGAGCGTCGGCGAGATGCATCGAGCGCAAAAATGCCACTGCTGAGAGTTGCTGTAAATGCACAAAGACAAAAATGAAGAAGGTAAAGGTGCTCGTGTATTGCTTTTTGTAAGGAGAAGCTTCCTACGGACAACACTCAAACCAGAGCCGAGGGGATTAGGAGATTTTTTCATCTATTTCCACAACGATGAGATCAAAGGACTGAAAAGAATGTGGGCAGCGGGGCTGCGGGGAGCTGGGACACAGGCGCCTGGGCTGGGGAGGCACTCGCAGACCAGAGGGGATCTGGTGCTCGACTTCCATCAGGCAGCAACGTCTGATCTGCGCCAGGTACCACCAGCAGCATCACACACCGGCAGCTAAAAAAAGCTATTTTATATCTAGAAACAAAACACACCGGGGTCTGCCTCTGCCTCCGCGCAATCCTTTGCCCGGATGGAGGCAGACGAGATGTCGACGTTTGCATCCCCGCGCTGCCCTGCTGCAGCTCTTAAGCCGCAGAAAAGGGGGGTGAGGGGAGACCTCATCACTTCGCAGCTCCCTGAAAAGAGGTTGTGGTGAGGTGGGCGCTGATCTTTTCTCCCGAGTAAGGAGGGATAGGATGAGAGGAAATGGGCTCGAGTTGCACCAGGGGAGGGTCAGATGGGATATTAGGAAAAATGTCTTCACCACTTCCCTGGACGGCCGTTCCAGGGCTTCACCACTCTTAGACGGCCGTCCAGGGAAGTTGTGCAGTCTCCATCCCTGGAGGTGTTTAAAAGACAGGCGGACGAGGTGCTCAGGGATCGGTTTTAGCAGTGGACAGGTGTGGTTGGACTCTATGATCTCAAAGGTCTTTTCCAACCAAACGATTCTACGATTTTGGGAGCTCTGCTACCGCCTCAGCCGCAGAGCGTGTGCCGTGGTATTTCTGCCTTGGGAAACTCGACGTTACTCACCAGCTGACACGACTCCCTGCGTCGTACGAGGCAGCCGAGCAGAATTCCCTCACTCCCTGTTTTGCCCTATAAGGGCATTCGATGATGGCGCTGTGGACCTGCGCCGTCGCACAGCTTTCCCGCAGCTGCCGCGGCGCAACGAATCCAAGCCCAAGGTTGGGATTCTTGTGTGTTGTGATAATCAGCTGGGGGTTCGGAAAAGCCTTCCAAAAATCTAATGTTCTGGCAACTTAACAAGGCTTCTGAAAAAAATAACAGTTCAACATCTGGAACGAAAATACTTCGAGGAAGTCCAAGACCAACACAGCACAGAACATTTTTCCCCCCATTACTCTTACTGTACAGCACTTCCTTGTCCCCAGCTCAGCGAAACTGGAACGTTTGCATCCAGATGCTAAAACATTTTATTGAAAGGCATGCAGGAAGGTAGAAAGATAAAGGGCTATTCATACGCTTGAACAGGAATTTTTCTTAATTTTCTGGGTTTTGTTTATTTTTATTCCTGTCCCATGAATTTCCTCCATCTTTTAATGCATCTTAATCTTCATCAATATTTAACTCTGCGGCAGGAATACTGCATACCTTGTTTTCCCATTTAACTTGAGAGTGGCGGGGGGGGGCAGAAAAAACATCGATGGGAAGAAGAAAAACAGCCAGTTTTAAAGGAAATGACTTTTCCTTTTTCCACAAGATGTCCTGAAATATAGGCAGGGAGAAGGATGAAAGAGAAAGGTGGGCAGCAAGAACACCATGCTGTTTCAGGGAGTTAACTAGGGTCATCATTTAGGACTTTTTTTCTGGGTTCCAGGTTTAAGACCGACCAAGATCATGTCCAAAGACATTTCTCAACCATGGATTTAACTTCTAAGGTAAATGCAGTTCCTGTAGTAATAAACAACTGCAATATCATTCACAATGAACAAATACCCACATATTAATTGACCTTATCACTGTCTATAACTACCTGAAAGGAGGTTGTAGAGATGTGGGTGTTGGTCTCTTCGCTCAAGTGACAGGTGATAGGATGAGAGGGAATGGCCTCGAGTTGCGCCAGGGCAGGTTCAGATTGGACATCAGGAAAAACTCCTGCCCTGAAAGGGTTCTCAAGCACTGGAACAGCTGCCCAGGGAGGTGGTGGAGTCCCCATCCCTTGGAGGGGTTTAAAAGATGAGTACATGAAGTGCTTAGGGATATGATTTAGCAGTGGACAGGTATGGTTGGAGTTGATCTCAAAGGTCTTTTCCAACCTAGGGATTCTATGATATATATCAAATTATATACAATATGTATCTATGCGCACACCTACACATACATATGTCCGAGAACCGTTCAGCTGGGGAGGGGGACGCTCGGTGAACTTCTGCAAGCTAAGGGGGGGTCTCTCATCATTTTCAATATTGCCTAGAATAGCAATTTCCCGTTGCACACAACAGAGAGGTTGCCCAGCACAAAGTGATGTAACCCAATGCTGGCAGAGATCACTGAATCGCTGAGGTTGAAAAAGACCTCTAAGCTCATCCAGTCCAACCATCAGCACAACCCCTGCGTGCCTAATAAACCATGTCATGAAGTGCAATGGTTACACTGCTTTTGAACCCCTCCAGGGATGAAGACTCCCCCACTGCCCAAGGCAGCCTCTGCCAGAGCTTCACCACTCTTTCAGTAAAGACATTTTTCCCCGATATCCAATCTAACCCTCCCCTGGTGCAACTTGAGCCCATTTCCTCTCATCGTGTCACTTGTTACTCAGAAGTGCCCGGCACCCACCTCATCAATGCCTCCTTTCCAGGAGATGCAGATGAGGTCTCCCCTCAGCTTCCTCTTCTCTAGACTAAACAGCCCCAGTTCCCTCAGCTGCTCCTCCTAAGACCTTCTCCAGCCCCTTCCCCAGCTCTGTTCCCCTTCTCCGGACACGCTCCAGCCCCTCAATGTCCATCCTGGGGCCCTAAACTGAACCCAGCATACGAGGCGCGGCCTCACCAGCGCAGAGTTGTTCCATAGAACACTACCTTGCTCATTTTACCACAATAAAAACCATGATTTTTATATGTTTCCTTTGTCTCTTATGGAAATCTCTAAGTCCAGATTGTGTCCTGCAAAGTACCAGATACCTAATTCTCCACCAGTCTTCTCTCCCGGGGAGCAGCGCTGGGTCTCCGGGTATATGGTTAAAACAACTGATGTTTTCTTCATTATGAACGTGTATAGAGGGTTAAGCTTTCCAACACAGCGTTGGCTATGAAATGCAACATGGTTTTTCCTTGAAACAAAGAGATTTTGGACAAACTCACGCTCTCCCCTCTGTGTTACAGCAGATCAGACCCCTCGGATCAACACAGCATTAAAAGCAGCGCGGAGCTCCTTGCACAGTGTCCCAAAGATCCCGAAGAACCTGTGCACACCCTCAGCTCAGCCAAAGAAATCAGTTACAACCGAGCCACTCCAGGCCTCGGATCCAACAGGAAGTGACCCTAAACCCAGAATATGTTTGTATTTCTGTGTATTGCACAGAGGATTTATAGGATTTAATCCTGGTGCACCAAGCTCTCCCGCAAAGGGGACTCGGACCGAGCAGAGCAGAGGAGCTCAGCCCTTGCATCATCCCTCCACACGGTTATTTCTAAGGAATTTCACTAGCGGAAGAGGACAGCAGAAAGGGGCCCTGAAGTATTGAGGTTTGTGAATGTGTTCAGCAGAGGGGGACGATGCCACACAAAGCCGCGCTGTGCAGGAAGCCCTGCGGAGCCTCGGGACCCCTCTGGGTTAACTGCAAAACCAGACAAATCAACCTAATAAATCTCACGGGCAGGTACATCTCCCACAAACGTGGAAATACTGAGAAGAGTTGAGCCCTGACAGAGTCACCTGCAGAAGGCTCGAATTAACAAAACCAAGGAGTAATTTTGTGTCTCGGTTCCTGCTTGCAGCTGAAATCTGGAGTCACATCCACAAACACTTGGCACATAAAAAAGTCATAGAATCATAGAATACTTTGGGATGGAAGGGACCTCAAAGCCCATCCAGTCCCACCCCTGCCATGGGCAGGGACACCTCCCACTGGATCGGGGGCTCCAAGCCCCATCCAACCCGGCCTGGAACCCCTCCAGGGATGGGGCAGCCACCGCTGCTCTGGGCAACCTGGGCCAGGACCTCCCCACCCTCACAGCAAAACATTTTTTCCCAAGATCTCATCTCAATCTCCCCTCTTTCAGCTTCAAATCATTCCCCCTTGTCCTGTCCCAGTACTCCCTGATCCAGAGCCTCTCCTCAGCTTTCCTGGAGCCAATTTCAGCACTGGAAGCTGCTCTAAGGTCTCCCCGGAGCTTTCTCTTCTCCAGGCTGAACAACCCCAACTCTCTCAGCCTGTCCTCACAGCAGAGGTGCTCCAGCCCTTGGATCATCTCTGTGGCCTCCTCTGGACTCACTCCAACAGCTCCATGTCCTTCGTGTGCTGGGGACTCCAGAACTGCATGCAGAGCTCCAGGTGAGGTCTCACCAGAGCAGAGCAGAGGGGCAGAATCCCCTCCCTTGACCTCCTTGACCTTCTCGTCACACTTCTTTGGATGCAGCCCAGGATCATTTTCCTCATTACCTGTTGAGACTCGTGTAAGTGCAAACCATTCAGGCTTCACAAGAGATTGCAGGAGTCCATCCTCTCTCCTTTGCACTATCTACATTAAATCTTCTTAGAGGGCAGCAGAGGACAGCGAGAGGTTTACCCTCCTACGCACAATCAGGATGGGCACATCCCACAGATGGACACCTACTCTGCTCTCCAGATCACGCACAAAACCTATCCTAACGCTTCCCTATCCCTATTTCCCCTCTAGGATGCAACCTCTACCTTGCTCATCCCACAACTCCTCTCTCTCTGCCGTAGCTCACCCCTCTCCTTTGGCAGCCGGTGGCCCAGGGGACACTGCTGCATTTTCACTGTCAGAATGCAATGAATCTTCTATCAAATGGGCTTGATGAAGAAAGTCATTCCAATTAGGCTCCATCAGCAAGACAAAACCCTCAGATGTCTTTCCTAAAGGATATAATGAAGCACAGTTTAAAATACCTGGAATCCAATTTTAGCACTGCAGAATAACGATTCGCAAAGCCGGAGTTTTAGGTAAATGGGAACAGCTGAAAGAGAAGAATCCCCAAGATCTGAAACAACCGGGCTTGTTTTAAGCCATGCAGCAGTTCCTTCATAAACCAGGAGCTTCTAACAACCTCACAGGCTTGAGGCAACCTGTAGCAAAAGTGCAACCGGTTTCACAGGAACTGTTTTTTTGTGCAGCCGATGCCATACAGAAAAACAGTGCAAGCACCCTGGAAAAGGCACCTCTGGGAAGCTCATTGGAGCTCCATGGAAGTGGAGTAAACAAAGCACACATCAACAGCACATCCTCAACACGTTTCTCATCCCATTAGGATGAGAGCAGAACTAGGAGCTCCTTTGAGCAGAGGATTCGCTCGTGCGCGCGGGGCTGAATGACTCTTCCCATTGAGTTCAGTGGGAACAAACTGCCCTGGACTGCAGGAGAAAGCAGCGCTAACAGAAAGTTAATGAGATATAAACCAGGTTATGAATGGACCGAAGAGAAAACTCTCCTAGAGCTACTTCCTGCCCTGCTGTGATGCCTTTTAGGACTTCACCTTACCCCCCTTTCTCCAGGCAATGCTTTATCGTACCCCACTTTCGCTCCATTTTTCTAATCAGTTTCCATTATGTCCTTTTCCTTTAAAGTTTCCCACTGTTACAGCTCTACCAGGAGCAATAACGCTGCAAACGGCGGCACAGACTGGCTACAGCCTTTTAAAGAGGCTTGAAACGGGGCCAAGATGGAACGAGTCTGCTGGACAGGGGGGTTCAAACACCGGGGCTCCGACTGCAGCGCCTGCAGCTCCTGCCAAAGCAGCTCTGCACACAACAACATGGAAAGTTTTAGAGCAGTCTCTAGCCCAGGGTAAGAAAAAACCATCCTGACCTACAAGTATTAAAAAGGATGTTACGATCCAGAAGGCTGGATTTGGCCCCCTTCAAAACGGAGGGAGACCCAAAGGCTGAGCAGCGCTAAACCTGCCTCCTCGCAAAGGGAGGAGGAGGAGCAGGCGCTGAGCTCTTCTCTCTGGTGACCAACCAAGGGGATAGCAGGAAGATCTGCCAGGGGAGGGTTAGGTTGGAGATTAGGAAAAGATTCTTCACGCAGCGGGTGGTGAAGCACCGGCAGGGCTCCCCAGGGAAGCAGTCACAGCACCAAGCCTGACATAGTCCAGAAGCATTTGGTCAATGCCCTCAGCCACGTGGTGTGAACGTTGGAGCTGTCCCATTCAGGGACAGGAGTTGGACTCGATGATCCTTGTGGATCCCTTCCAACTCAGGTCATTCTGTGATTCTATACAGTGAATTTTCCCTACCCCTCCTTCACTGGAAGAAGGAGGGCGATGCAAGTTGTGTCTTTCCTTCTTGTGTTTATGTTCAACCCAGAAACCCACCTACCCCACGCACACATACTTCTAATGAACCACTTTACCCACCTTCAAATCTCTCTCTCCCAACACCATTGCCATCTCTCCAGCTCGCACTCACCACCGGCACGGCTCAGCGCTGGCTGGCAATCTCCTGAGACAGGCTCTCACAAGAATTTCCTGCTTCTGCTTCGGCCAGACATACTGCAACAACAGACGCAGTATTTTGGCACCTCCAGTCCTTGCTCAGGCCAAGGCCCAGGAATGCAACTGAAAAAAAAACCCCTCCACTTTTTAATTTTTAGATTTTTAAAATAACTCGGCTCTTCCCTTTGCGGCAATGGGTGTCTGCTTGGCTTCCACACTAAAAGCCGGCTTTCACCGAGATTAACTGAGTTTGGACACTATGGCGCTGAAGGTATCACCAAAAAAATTGCTTCCCAGAAAACAGCGTGGTAAGACACCACCATCACAGCAGGGCGCCGGAGCAGTTTAACCCAGAGAAGCAAGTGTTATGGAAAGAACAAATGACTGACCCTCCAAGCACACTGAATTAGGTTTTCCACAGGTCCTGGGGTACTTCCAGTAAGCACTCCTATCAGGATATCCTAGCTGGTGAAAACTCGGCATAGGAGCCACGGGTAAGACCTTACAGATCTTTTGCAATTTGAGGTCACAAAATCTTAGAATGGGTTGGGTTGGAAGGGACTTCAAAGCCCATTCCGGTTCCAACCTCCCTGCCATAGGCAGGGACACCTCCCACTGGATCAGGGGCTCCAAGCCCCATCCAACCTGGCCTGGAACCCCTCCAGGGATGGGGCAGCCACCACTGCTCTGGGCAACCTGGGCCAGGGCCTCCCCACCCTCACGGGAAAACATTTCTTCCCAAGACCTCTTCTCATTCTCCCCTCTTTCAGCTTCAAATCGTTCCCCCTCATCCTCTCCCTGCCCTCCCTGATCCAGAGCCCCTCCCCAGCTTTCCTGGAGCCCCTTTCAGCACTGGAAGCTGCTCTAAGGTCTCCTCAGAGCCTTCTCATCTCCAGGTTGAGCAACCCCAACTCTCTCAGCCTGTGCTCACAGGGGAGGTTCTCCAGCCCTTGGATCAGCTCCGTGGCCTCCTCTGGACTCATTCCAACAGCTCCATGTCCTTCCTGTGCTGAGGACTCCAGAACTGAAGTCCTGTTTTTTTATCAGCAATCGCTTCTATCGAGATGACTTAGTTGGTGAAAACTCTGCACAGGAACCACAGGTAAGACCTAGAAGATCTGTTACAAAAGATCCGTAAAGACCTACAGATCTTTTTGAAGATGGACTAAGGAAGCCAGTGTTTCCGTGTTTTCAGGTCTCTTCCAGGGAATTATCGTGCCAGCCTGCACTACAGCCGGACATGACCATTTCTCAGTGCGACTGATGTCTCACAGTAAATACTTCAGATACTTGTAGGCTGCATCACTGCTGGGTCAATACAATTCCCACTGACATCAGATTGGGGAAAAGCCTGGCTGGAAATTCAGAACTTGGGCCACAGAGAGATGCACTCGGACAAATCCCCTCTCCTGTGCCAGGACAGGAGAGATCTCCTCATAGGAGAGCTGGAATGCATGCCCATGCCACTGGCATTACGTAAGGACCGGGCCGGACGCTGCAGAGAGTCCTGACTCCTTTTAAGAAGAGTGACCCTAAGACGTTCTTCTAGTTGTTCACTGGAAACAGCTTCCTACAGCCTGTGCTGACACAAGCAGGAGTCAAAGCTTAAGATACTTTTCAAACACACCTTTCCTACCTCCTGTGTGCAATGCCAGGGGAGATTCAGATTGGACATTAGGAAAAATATCTTTACCAAAAGAGAAGTGAAACATTGGAACAAGCCGCCCAAGGCAGTGATGGAGCCTCGATCCCTGGAGGGGTTCAAAAAACATGCAGACGTGGCACTTTGGGACATGGTTTAGTAGGCACGGTGGGGTTGGGCTGATGGTTGGACTCAGTAGAAGCGCAGACAGCTTGGGTTGGGCACCTAAAGAGCCGCTGAGCCTGTACTTCCCATTCAGGGCTTTGGCCAGGGGTCAGAGGACACATCCCGCGGTGTGAGCAGTTATTCAGGCATGTTAGAACATTTTAAAACGATTCCACTGCTGCTCTCACCTACAGGAGTTACGACCTCCAACGGTGTCTGCGCAGCGCTGGGGCTCACGCCGTGCACCGGACAGGGTACACGTGACAAGGAAAGCTGGCGTTGACAGCAGCCACCTCTTCTTCCTCAGCTCCTCTGGAGTACCTTCCCAAAATTCTAAATGAGCACAACTATTTTCTCCTAGGAACAATGGGGCAAACCGACGGAAAATCTCATTTCTAGAGCAGTCAATACATACAGGAGGCACATCACATGCCTGACATATCAACAATGACAAGACGGCTTTCCCAGCCCCACAGGAGCATGCAGAAAGCAAAGCACAAAGATTAAGCGTTCTTTAAAGATCCATCCTCCACCGTGGATTTAGCTTGTTCTTAAAAACTCACTGCAGGATGTATTTAATATTATTACGCACGCAAGGTCTGTTGTGCTCTTACGCACGCACTTTGGCAGTCTAAGACCTCTGAGTCAATATTTAAGGCTAAGAAACACTTGAAAGCAAAAGCCATATCATCCTGACAAACATCACAGTGCATCCCAGTTTCCACTATTGAAAAACACAATCGTGATCAGCTCAGAGAGACGGGAAACAAGCAGAAACCAGGCAAAAAAAAAAAGAGTTTAAGTGGTTTAAACTAAGAAGACTGATTAAAAGCTCTGAATTAAGCATTGGCACCTTACAGGATTGAGCCCCAGCTCCTTAGAGGCTCGTGTCACTGGCACACTGCTGGAAGTTAAAAGGAAAAGTCTCTCCTCTTGAATCCTAACATAACGCACAGCCATTGCCAACGCTCGTCTAGTTGAGGAGCAGCTGAGGGAACTGGGGTTTTTAGCCTGGAGAAGTGGAGGCTGAGGGGAGACCTCATCAAAGGAGGTTGTGGTGAGGTTGGTGCTGATCTCTTCTCCCCAGTAGCAAGTGAGAGGACAAAAGCAAATGGCCCCAAGTTGCGCCGGGGGGGGATTTAGATTAGATATTAGGAAAAATGTCTTTACTGAAAGAGTGGTGAAGCCTTGGCAGAGGCTGCCCAGGGCAGTGGGGGAAGTGTCCATCCCTGGAGGAGCTGAAAATGTGTAGGCATGGCACCTGGGGACACGGTTTAGTAGGTATGGTGGTGGTGGCTGATGGTTGAACATAGAATAATTGGGGTTGGAAAAGACCTCTATGATTCTATGCCTGTCTTTATCCTATCCCTCCTTCCTGGACTGAAGTCATCAGCTAGATCTCCATCCAGCTCCCCTACGTTTCTCCCTGCTCCAGATCCCACCAGAGCAGGCAGCCAACGCTTGTACTTCACCAACGGATACCTCTATGGATACCCGATGCCTCCTGCTAGCACCAAGGCTGCAGTCCATTCCAGGTGTTTAATTATTTAACATGACCATCGCTATGGAGTTTGTAAATTAAAATGGGGTTTCAGTACTTTTCACACCACTCCTGAGAAATCCAGTTTGTTACCAGCACAGCACGACATCAAAGAGGAAGGAATGCGGTGAATCTGCTTTCAGAAATGGCAAACGGGGCCCTATTTTTAGACACAGTCTCAGGATTGATATACATTGGAGTAAGACCTTCCACACTGCTTTATTAGCAGACCTTTGTTTACATTCCATCCCGCAGAAATACAAACCCATTCCTTTTAAAAGTTTTGGGAATACAGCTGTGTGTTGGAAGGCCGGCAGAGCTTTTGGAGCTCCCGTTAGGCTTCTGGTTGTGCACGGCAACCTTGTAAAGATGGCAAGGGAACTAAGGAAAGCGGAAACTAGGTTAAAATTAGAGAAGCCTGGTCTGGAATTACAAGCAGTGCCTTTAGTCCTTAGGATGAAGCGTGGACAGAGCACATTTCAACCGCACAAAAGCTTTGGGCGGCCACTGGTGGCTGCTGATATCTGTGCCAAGGATCCCCGAAGGATAGAGAAATGAGAAAGATAAAGCCAGGCTTGGGAAATATTAAAGCCAGGACATGAAACAGCAAGCCCAGGGGGGACAGGACGCGCTCACAGCTAGCAGAGGGGACAGGCACAGGAGTGTTTTCCCACTGGTACCACAAACCCAGTTGCCTTTGTCAGAGCCTGGATCGCAGTCACCTCTCTTTCTGTTAAATTCATAGAATCAGAGAATCATTTGGTTGGAAAAGATCTTTGAGATCACTGAATCCAGCCATTCCTGTCCATTACTAAACCACATCCGTGAGCACCTCATCTACTCATCTTTTCAACATCTCCAGGAATGCGGACTCCACCACCTCCTCCCTGGGCAGCCGTTCCAGTGCCCGAGAACCCTTTCGGTGAAGAAATCTTTCCTGAGGTCCAATCTGAACCTGCCCTGGTGCAACTTGAGGCCATTCCCCCCTGTCCTATCACCTGTCACTTGGGAGAAGAGCCCAGCACCCACCTCGGTACAACCTCCTTTCAGGCAGTTGCAGAGACTGATGATGTCTCCTCTCAGCCTCCTCTTCTCCAGGCTGAAAAATCCCAGCTCCCTCAGCTTAAAACCGCTCCCCCTCATCCTATCCCTGCACTCCCTGATGAAGAGCCCTCCTCAGCTCTGCTGCAGGCGCTACCTGCTCCTCTAAACACCCTCCAGTCAGCCCTGCGTGACGCCCGGATGGCTCCATGCTCTTCAGTCAACAACGGTCTCACGGCTGCTCGTGGCGATATCCCAGATAACGCGATGGATGGCACTCCTGGCAGCTTGCCATTCCTCAAACCCACCTAGAAACAGCTCCCGCTCCTGCCATTTGCAGTCATAAAAAGACCAGCAGTTCTGCTTTGCAAATTTTTAGTGATTCAATTAACTGTGAAGCAGGGGTATCAGAGCAGGAAACAAGAGTCCCTTTTCCTAAAGGCTCCCTGTGCTCTGAAAATAAACTGTCACCAATGTTGGTGGCTTCAGGCTGATGTGAGCTATGTTAGGCTATTCAAGCAAAGCCTCTCCATCATCCCCACAGCATAAACCGGCAGGTTATCAACAGTCCTACAGGACCACAGCAACCCAATAAGATCTTCCCAGAGCCTGGAGAAGAGAAGGCTCCTGGGAGACCTTAGCAGCTTCCAGTGCTGAAAGGGGCGCCAGGGAAGCTGCGGAGGGGCTCTGGATCAGGGGATGCAGGGAGAGGACGAGGGGGAATGGTTTTAAGCTGAAAGAGTGGAGATTGAGATGAGATCTTAGGAAGAAATCTTTTCCCTCGAGGGTGGTGAAAGGTTGCTCAGAGAAGTCATGACCACCCCATCCCTGGAGGGGTTCCAGGCCAGGTTGGATGGGGCTTGGAGCCCCTGATCCAGTGGGAGGTGTCCCTGCCCATGGCAGGGGTGGGACTGGATGGCCTTTGAGGTCCCTTCTGACCCAAAGCATTCTATGATTCTATGACACACAACCCCAGCACCCATGGGAGATGGTCCTCCCCCTGGCACCTTGCTGCAAAGGCTCTTTCAGGACACTCTCTTCCATAATGTTAAGCCTGGCTCTCGATATCTCAAACCTCTCTATGCCAAGTATTCATTGCTCCGCCTTTCTAAGAATCATTTTGCAAAGCTTGGAGGGCAATATGTTTTCACAGCTGAAGTGGAAAAGCTAGAAACAACATTCCTCAATGAGAAATCACTTCTTTACAAAGTAGGCACTGTTTCTTAGGGTTAAACTGACTTGCCAACGGGAGGGGAAAAGTCCTTTTATACTGTTGACATAAAATATCTCTGACTGTCTTAATGGGGAAGTTGGTTCATTTTCTACTATCTGTTCTAGGATGGATATAGTGAGGCACAGACTGTTGTCGTTTGAGCTAAAGTAGAATCAGTTTCTGACTTTTCAGCCAAGCCTCATCTGAGTAACTTCATTTTCTGGAAGTTACCTGCATGCTTTTCAGACAGGGGTTTCTCTCTAGAAGTGATAACACAGGGCACTGGGATACATAAAGGCCATTCCTTGTACTTATCCCTATAGAAACCAAGGCCATCCTGGAGCTGGTGGAGCCATAAGGGAAAGGGGAGGAAAAGGCTCCAACCTGCAGGGAGGGACAGACAGGAGAGGTGACCCCAAACCGACCAGCAGAGCATTCCACTCCATACATGTCATCCTCAGGACAGAACTAAGTGATCACGAAGGTTACTCTCTCTTCTTCAATAGCCGATGTCCAGTGAGGACCTTACCTATCTTTTTGCCCCGGTCCCCAATCCCTGTGTTCTTCAATGCAGTTCCCAAACTCAGCTCCTCCTGCCACTGAGTCCAGCTCAGGACCTTTCCCTGTGCCAGCTCTGCAGCATCAGCGGTGATGTCGTCATCAAGGGAGGGGCAATTTCATATACCTGTATATATTTTATAATTATTTTATTAATAGTATTCTCTTCATTATTATTGTTTCATTAAAACTGTTTTACTTTCCAACCCTCAAGTCTCTTTCCTCTCATTCCCCTTTCCCTGGAGGGAAGGGAACTGGGAGCCCAACTGCTTGGTTTTAGCTGCCAGCCAAGCTAGGCTGGGGTGGAACAGTGACAGGGACAAAAAAGTAAACCAACATCAGAGACCTCAGTTTTGGTGCTAGTGATGACCCATTCTATGCCATCAGACACCCTGATTAAGCCCGAATGGGGGTTCTCCTGTCCCAGAGGGATGGAAACACCAGCGAGCTCTCTGCAAGGCTAAGGCGGGGTGGCTGCCTCCCAGACCGCAGCTCTTGGACAGCTCGTGACCTTCAGGATCCCAGCGCGTGGCTCATTAAGAGGCTGCTAAACACCTATCAGCATTACAGCTTATTCATAATACACGCACAGCTTAAGTGGGTCACCGAGACCTGGATATCCACGCAGCCCAACTCCAACAGCAGTTGCTTCTGGCAGCTTAAGGGAAGAATAACAGAAAGAGGACAAGCGTAGAGTGGTGATGTCTCCAATATAGTTTTCCCAGCTTACTGTATATATTTCCAAAGCCAGATAAGGCATCTGGATCAAAGCGCTAAACAGCTATTGATGGATTTTGCTTTCATCCAGCTGTACTTTTGGCCCCCACAGCATCCTGGCAATGACTCTGACAGTTCAGTTGTGCATTGCCTGACAAAGTACTTCCCCTTGAATCTGGGTATTTCTCTGGATGTCATCAAGTTTCCTAATTCATTTTCTCTATAGCGTTTGGGACGTTGTAGAGCTCTCCTATTTCTCCCCTCCCCTGCCCGAAATAACTTTGAACTGAAGGCATTGATCTAATTAGCGTCACCCCGTACAGAAGCAATCCTACGCTGCAGCAAGGTCTCCTCACCCACCCTACCTTTTCTGCTTACACTGCGCTTCCAGAATGGGTAACCAGAACCTCACACAGCATTTTGGGTTCAGATGAATAATCAATTTAAGACCAGTCAAAAAAATGGCCTTTCAGCAATACCGGAGGCGTACAGCATGTAAAAGCGTCTTGCAAATACTCATCTGCAAGGGACTGCCCTAACCCAGCCCCTGTGGTCAACGGAAGGTGGTTGTCCTATGGGGTAACAACAAGGTCTCATCCTAGAACAAGAGGAAGATGAACAGAAATTATTTGTTTTAAGGATCATAATAATAAGAGGTCGCTGTATGGCACTGCTGAAGCTCCCTTTTATATGACTGGACTTTCACAGCTGGACTTGTCAGTGAAGACGTGGCATCCAGCACGATGCACAACCATACACACAGACTGTAAGGTCCCACACCCCACCTCCTTCAGACCAGCTTTGACAGCATTTCTCTTCTACCCCAACTTCTGCCCTCAATACTTTTCCTGCATTGGTGAGGTTTTACCTTTCAGAGTTCCCTTCCTTAAATCCAGTTCAGATCAGTCTGATGATCTGATCAGTCTGATGCCTGATCCAATAATGATCAGGCATCATTATTGGATAAAGACCAGTAAAGCCAACAGCAGAATAGTATTTGCCTGATTTTGTCTGGAAACCACACTAAACCCAGTTGTTCTTTGCACACATTTTGAGCTGCTGCAGTCAGGAGGAATGTGGAAAAGCGTCCATAACCACCCGGTGCTGCCACCACCTCCTCTACCACCCTCTGCTCCAGAAAAGCACCACATCTAGAAGTTTCTGAATATACGTGGCTACAGGAGTCGGCCCGTATCACCTTGCAAAACACAGGCAAACTTGTAAAAGACTTCATAGGATCATAAAATAGTCGGGTTGAAAGGGACCTCAAAGCCCATCCAGTCCCACCTCCTGCCATGGGCAGGGACACCTCCCACTGGATCAGGGGCTCCAAGCCCCATCCAACCTGGCCTGGAACCCCTCCAGGGATGGGGCAGCCACCACTGCTCTGGGCACCCTGGGCCAGGGCCTCCCCACCCTCAAAGGAGAACATTTCTTCCTCAGATCTCATCTCAATCTCCCCTCTTTCAGCTTCAAATCGTTCCCCCTTGTCCTCTCCCTGCACTCCCTGATCCAGAGCCCCTCCCCAGCTTTCCTGGAGCCCCTTTCAGTACTGGAAGCTGCTCTATGGTGTCCCCGGAGCCTTCTCTTCTCTGGGCTGAGCAACCCCAACTCTCAACCTTCTGGAAAGCAGGTCATAAACCAGCGCCATCTCTAAACCACTTGCCTTCCTAGCTTGGGTTTGCACAGAGGTGACCATCCCCATGGCTGCTGGTCTGCGACTCAAAGACCACGGACCACACTGAAGTGCAGAAACATATGCACAAGCAGAATTCTTTTCCTCTAAGACCACTCTTCCTACAAGGTACAGGATTCATCCTCCCTGACTACCTCATAAAAAGGAAAGAGAAATGTAAAATCATCACGACACAGTCAATATTGTCCAATTCTGTGGCAGCCCTGTTGCAGTCGGCTGCAGTGGCCAGCTGGGACTGAGCTGAGACAGACGACCTCCTCTTGCCAGCTAAGTCCAGCTGGCATCCAGCGACAGACGTGGATAGACAGTTCCTTTGCTATTAACATACATAAACCTTCCAGAGACAAATTATCACCATTTTTTTTTTTTAAGGCTAGTGCCAAATACTGAATCTCTACCAGAATGAAAATGAGTACCGCAAGACTTGAATAAGCAATTTGTGAAATACGTGTTTGGTTTTGCTGTTGGCTCAAAACAACAGAGAAGCGGCACACTAAAGTGCAGTCAGCTGACCTGTATGCCATCGGCGCCCTTGGATGAATGCAAGACCTGACTCGGGGACCTCTCAGCCATAAAACATGTCATTTAATTTTCCTGAAAGAGAAATTCCTAATACTGTTCCTAAAGATGAAGCAAGAAAGGATGTTGTCACCAGATGCTGCGGGTGCACCATCTACCCTCACCAAAAATCTGTGACTGCCCAGCCCTGTTAACAAGAGAGAAGCTTTTTTATGCCATAAACTTGATTCATTGAAATCATAGAATCATAAAATAGTTTGGGTTGGAAGGGACCTTAAAGATCATCTAATTCCAACCCCTCTGCCATGGGCAGGGACACCTCCCACTGGATCAGGTTGCTCAAAGCCCCATCCAACCTGGCCTTGAACACCTCCAGGGATGGGGCAGTCACGACTTCCCTGGGCAACCTGGGCCAGGGCCTTACCATGCTCATCCTGAAGAAATTCCTCCTTATGTCCAGTCTAAATCTGCCCCTCTCCAGTTTATACCCATTGCCTCTCGTCTTATCACTACAAGCCTTCATAAAAAGTCCTCCCCAGTTTTCCTGTAGCCCCTTCAGGTATACTGGAAGGTCGCTGTAAGATCTTCTCGGAGCCTTCTCTTCTCCAGGCTGAACCACCCCAACTCTCTCAGCCTCTCCTCAGATGGGAGGTGCTCCAGCCCTCACATCATCCTTGTAGTCTCCTCTGGACCAGATCCCACAATGACCAAGACAACACCGAGGTCTGTGTACCAACCCCCTCTTTTGCAGAGTGTGGAAGGTGTTACAGGCATGTAGGGAGCACAGGATAAAAAACAAACCTCCGCTGGGGATGTTACAAACACTTCAAAGCCAAACTTCCAGATGTGACTTTGGTAAAGTGGTTTTTTACAATGCCTTTAATAAGACAGTCACCAAAGAGAGAGATTTAGGTTCTGTTTGAAAGTCAGGGCAGCAATCCCTTGGGGAAGGAGCAGGGTAGCTCCAAGCCATCTGTATAAGCACCAAAGGCTCTTTTCACTTAAGGAAACGCTTACAGTTATTTGGAACCTTTAACCACTTAGAATTTCCACTGAACTGTAGGCTCACCAAAGGCTACTTATCGCAGCTAAAAGGACAGTGATTAACAAAGTACAAGAGCTGACATCAGGCTTGCACAATAGTAATCAGTGCCCACAGGAGACTGAAAAAACAGGCATTTAATTTGGGTTCTGCCTTTTTTTCATCTTCTGGTTAGCAACTTGGATATTCCTGAGAAACCTGACATCACAACAGAATATCAAGGTCCAGGGAAGTGGTTGCACCCCTGTATTCAGCATTGGTGGCCACACCTCAAATCCTGGGTTCAGTTCTGGGCCCCTCAGTAGAAGAAAGACATTTGAGGGGCTGGAGAGCGTACAGAGAAGGGAACGGAGCTGGGGAAGGGGCAGGAGAACAAGGGTTATGAGACGCGGCTGAGGGAACTGGGGTTGTTCAGCCTGAAGAGGAGAAGGCTGAGGGGAGACCTCATCACTGTCTACAACCGCCTGAAAAGAGGCTGTACCGAGGTGGGTGTTGGTCTCTTCTCCCAAGTGACAGGCGATAGGACAAGAGGAAATGGCCTTGAGTTGTGCCAGGACAGGTTCAGATTAGACATCAGGAAAAACTGCTTCACCGAAAGGGTTCTCAGGCACTGGCAGAGGCTGCCCAAGGGGGTGGTGGAGTCCCCATATCCCAGGTATGGTTGGACTTCACGATCTCAAAGGTCTTTTCCAACCAAGTGATTCTATGATTCTATGAAGTATTGCCTCTGCTATAAAAGCACAAAACCCAAGTTGCTCTTAGACTGTCCTTAAAGATTGCCTTGCAGTTCTATAGATAGAAAGCAATTACAATGAATACAGCCCACTTACACTGATCTGACTAGGAACTACTTACTAACGTTTTCATTAATGCTGTGATCACAGAAGCAAAATTGAAAACACAGTTCGCCCAAAGCATCAGCCTTAATAACGTAGGGTTACGGGAACAGAAGCAATGAACTTTAAGACCAAAGAACACCTACCCAAACCATGAGGCAGCACTCAAACCGCAGAGCAAAAGAAGGGGCAGAGCCACGGAAACAACTTAAACTGCTTTTGAAGTAGCTTCACAAGTCTAAAACCTAAACTGTAGAATCTATATCTTCCCCCTTCCGATTTAAAGCCACTTCCCCTCGCCCTGTCACTCCAGGCTCTTGTAAAAAGTCCCTCCCCAGCTTTCCTGGAGCCCCTTCAGTCCTGGAAGCTGCTCTAAGGTCTCCCTGGAACCTTCTCCAGGCTGAACAACCCCAACTCTCTCAGCCTGTCCTCATAGCAGAGGTGCTCCAGCCCTTGGATTATCTTCATAGCCCTCCCCTGGACCCGTTAAATGCCTTTTCATGTCTACTGATGCTACCACTACCTAGGCTCCCAACACAGGTCTACACAATACTGTGCAAAGGATTGTTTTTCAACGTTTTCAATATGGTTTAAGAACAAACTTAAGGACTGTTTAAGAAGCTTTTCTCCTCCACTGGGTGCTTTTCAGTTAATTTATATGCTAATATCAAAACACTGAAAATGAAAGCTAATGAAATACATTAAACACTGATGGAGGCGCTGACAGAAGTTACTCCCTTGCCTTCTGTACCCCATGATGGGCATCACATGTTTGCTTCTGGAGAAAGCCTCCAAGGGACACAAACTTGCTAGATATGCTCTGCAAAAATAACCCAAACCCACATTAAAACTCAGCTACAAATATTACCTAATACTTCTCAAATTGTTTTCAGTATGACTGAGAATAACACACTGACAATACGTTGCACACCTTCTCTCTAATGTTGAGGTGAGACTGAGGAGATGGTGAAAAGGAGAGGCTACAGGTGTAGAATGGGAAAAGCATCCAAGGAAAATCAATCTGCTAACAGGGCAGAAAGGTACCCAGTTCCTAATTTTGTCAACCTTCATGTAAAGCTTTTGCCCATCTCGACTCATCTACTGTTTTCAGCGCTACACAATGACACTGTGGTGAACCCTGTGCTTTCTGTCTTCAGCCCTCTAGGCAGAACACCGAAGTTAGTCTGAAACATCAAGGGTAAAGCACAACAAGGGGTCAGTGCAAACGTACAAGTCCTCCACCGTTTATTATGACAAAGAACTATGAATTATTGAAACTCATAATAAAACGTTTAATCTCTTGCCTCTCCAGTGATCAGCAAGTGCTAATCCTCCATGGAAACGAGACAGGTCTTTGCCAGTTCTGCAGAGAGATGCTGGTTTAAGCGATTAGTCAGCAAATACAGGTTCTTTTGTACTAGCACGGGCTGTAAAATAAAACTCCCATAACCTAATTAAGCTAGGAGCTAGCAGAGCCTTGAATCCGTTTCCCTCGAGCCTAGCGTTTCTATTCCTCACCATTACCCTACCGAACTGGCCAGGTCTACAGAGGGAGTGGAGGAAGTGTCTTGCGTTGAGCAGCAGCGTTGAGTCTATGCAATAGACACATAAACTTAGTATTGTACTCTTTTTTGCCTTTCTCGGAAGCCTCCACCAACTGGGCTGAGAATCATTCCTGCGAGCAGTGAGCTATTGGTTCCCGTAGGGCTGAGCAGCCCAGCAGAAGCCGTACAGGGTGAGAAGGGGATGGCAGACAAGCAGGTGAGAGGGCTCAACGCCAAGGAGCAGGTTACCGTGCCCAGCACAGCTGGAACACTGCTATGGACAAAGCCCTGCCGCCCAGCAAACAGAGGGGGGAAGCAGTACCAAGAGGGGTACCAAGAGGTGCTCAAGAGGCAATTAGAAGGCTTGTCCAACACTTGTTGAGAGGATGGGATTTGACAAACATACTCCTTTGCTGCTCGTCTCCTGTTCCTCACCGCCGAAGGACTGTCTATCCTCTGACACCACAGGAACGCAGCCCCACAAGTCATCCCCAGCGGGTCTTGGGGAACCACAATCGAGTGAAATTTTCCTCTCGATAACCAAAGAGGGAACCACAGTGATCTTTCCTGCAGCAGCTCCTGAAGCTTTCCCTGCTCCAGCTCCTCTACCTTCCCTGAGAAGCTGAGAAGAAGCCAGGTCACTGTGGGTGCATTTTGCTGAGCTTTTGGGTTTCCATCTGTCTGCATAAGCACAGAAATGGTGCAAATGCTGTTTTTGTGCTATCCCAAGCACATAAGAGAACTTAGGCAGTAAAATCAACGTGCTGATGAGGGCTCTTCTCAGCAACTCACCCTGTTGTGTTCAGAAGGTGACGTGAAGAGTTTATACTGGAGGAATAAACAACCGAGAACGTAATGCTGGAACAAAAGGTGCTGGAACTGCCGATCTGATCAGCGGTCACAACATTTCCATTAGAGTTACTCAGCTTGAACATGGAGAGCACTGGTGACTGCAAACAGCTAAACAAAACACCAGCTTATCCACATTAGTGATCTGCCCCTGGCTTACTTCAAAAGCCAAAAGCCTTCCTGCCAAGCCCCAAACTCCCCAGAAACCATGAATTTTAAAAGAAATTCAGAAATTGATAACACAGAAACATAGCGCCTTGAAATAAGTCCGACTCTTCCAAACAAATCATTAAACGCACGACTAGTTTTTCTACTTTGCTAAGAAAATACTGGGCTCTTTCCCAGCCCTGGCTGAACACAACCAAGTTTAATGCAATTCCTTTTTTCTCACTACAATAACTTGGAGTAAGAACAGACATAATCCCAGATTTTATTTTGCTTTGTTTTGTTCCAGCAAAGATCCAGTGGTGCTGGAGGGGTAAGCAATAGTATCCATAAAAGCCTGAAGGCTCTATCAATGCTGTTACAAACGACTGCAGAAATGTGCCTGCTGCATACAGTGTTGGAGTAACTGATGACGAGCCTTTTTAATGAGGAGTCTAGTCAGCGAGAGAACACGCTGCATCAGGGTTTAAATATTACATTATGGGTTTTCAGATGGAGGCAGCACGGCTCAGTTCACACATCAGGCAGACGCTTGCTCAGGAGGCACGACACACCTGAAAGAGCACTGCTCCAGCTGCACATCCCACCACGCTCTTGCCTTTGGGATCACAGAATGGTTTGGGTTGGAAGGGACCTCAAAGCCCACCCAATGCCCACCCTGCATTGGGCAGGGACATTTCCCACTGGGTCAGGTTGCTCCAAGCACCATCCAACCTGGTCCTGAACACCTCCAGGGATGGAGCAGCCACAACTACCCTGGGCACCCTTGTGCCAGAGCCTCCCTATCTTCATCGTGAACAATTTCTTCCTAATATCTATACTAAATCTTCCCCCTTCCCATTCAAAGCCGCTCCCCCTCATTCTATCACTCCATGCTCCTCCCCAGCTTCCCTGTAGCCCCTTCAGGTACTGGAAGCTGCTCTAAGGTCTCCCCCGCAGCCTTCTCTTCTTATCCAACCTGGCCTTGAACACCTTCAGGAATGAGGCATCCATGAATTCCCCATCCTCGCACCTCGGCAGCGCTCTGTGCCCTTCAGCTTTCACCAGAATGATCAGTGATTAAGTACACTTGACCTACCACCCCCCTCCCAGCGTGCTTCCTGCACACAAGCTCTCCCTCTCTTAGCTCTTTGCAGAAATGCTACTCTACAGCCCTGTTTCCCTCATCCCTTCTTCCGATGCTCTGCCTGTGCTGTACAGAAGTCCATTAAACAGTGAAGAGCTCAGCAAGACATGCTTGGCCGAGCCCTGGCCTTATGGGGACGCTCTAGTCAGGAGTGGATGCTCAGGAGTTGGGCTATACCTTAACTGGGTTAAGCCAAGCGTACGCCAACCGCACTGCTAAAATATTCATGGGTTTGCACTTACACAAAAAGGATAAGAGACTGCACCAAGTGCCGTCCACGCACTGCATCTGCCCTCTTTCCCTCTCCGTCACCCATATGAGTGACAAGGCACTACAACAGCCTCAGTTCGGAGATGGGAGCACCACCTTTCAGAGGCAGCGTGAAGAACCCGGTCTCGCAGGGCTTTGCCCTTCTGCTTTTCTAGCAGATCCATCAGACAAGAAGCCAACCAGACGTAATGACTGTCCACTGTCTTGACAGTAAAGATTTCACAGCAGTTCAACTGACTCCACGTATCCTAACATACAACAGCTTTCATGCTCACACAATAATTCAGGTTGGAAGGGATCTCAGGAGGTTTCTAGGCCAATATCCTGCTCAAGGCAAGACGAGCTGTGAGAACAGCCTAGGTTGCACAGGAGGAACATCCAGCCAGGGCTTGAAAACCTCCAAGCATGACAACTTCACAGATTCAGAGGGGAGGGGGACCAGGATCAGTCAGGCATCGTAGAATCATTAAGGTTGGAAAAGACCTCTAAGCTCATCAGGTCCAACCACCAACACAACAACACAGTGCCAACTAAACCATGTCCCAAAGCACCACGCCTACATGATTTTCGAACCCCGCCAAGCATGGGGACTCTTAACACTTCCCTAGGCATCCTCTTCCAATGCTTCACCACTCTTTCAGTAAAGACATTTTTCTTAATATTCAATTCAAACCTCCCTGACGCAACCTGAGGCCATTCTCTCTCATCCTATCCCTGGTCACTTGTGAGAAGAGCCCTGCACCCACCTCACCACAATCTCCTTTCAGGAGCTGCAGAGAGCAATGATGTCTCTCCTCAGCCTCCTCTTCTCCAGGCTGTGCAGCCCCAGGTCCCTCAGCCGCTCATAACCCCTGTTCTCCAGCCCCTTCCCCAGCTCCATTCTCCTCCTCTGGACGCGCTCCAGCCCCTCAACGTCCTTCTCGCACGGAGGGGCTCAAAGCTGGACCCAGGATTTGAGCTGCAGCCTCACCAGCGCCGAGTCCAGGCGATGATTCCTTCCCTACCCCTACCAGCCACACCACGGCTGATCCAAGCCAGGATGCTGTTGGCCTTCTTGGCCACCTGGGCCACTGCTGGCAGCAGAACAAGCAGCCGGCAGAACGAGCATCTTCTCCCGCCCTCCGCAAAGCACTGCTGTGATGATGTTCCCAGGAGAAAGAATAGTTGTAAATAATTGAGACTTACACATTCAGACAAGCACTTGCACCGCAGCACCGTGTATTGTTATAGCCTTAAGAGGGTGTATGTTCAATTATTCTTTGGGTTTTTATTCCACAGCAAACTCGGGAGGGATTGCTCCATCATTCAAGAAAACTAATAAGGCTCAAATTATGCTTCAAAGCTTCTTCTCGCCTCTTGATTCACGACTTTGCCTGGAGAAGTCATGAAGTAAATCTGTTCTGCTGCTTCTAGTAACAATCCACTACGTTCGGGCTTTACTTTCGACCACTTCTGAGCTGCTACTTCATGCAAAATAGGGAGCGCTAATCAAGAAGAAACCTGGTTGCAGGGTCAGCCAAGCAAAACAACTCCATAATATCAACAATAGATTCTTATTATTCTCAAACTGACAATAAACTGTGTAAATAAATGATAAATCATTACCATGTGCATCCCCTGCAGCACAATTCTTTTTAATTGTTGTGGATGCTGCGAAATGATACCTAATTATGGTTTAAAACAATGTCATCTATTTAGGATGACGAAAGTAAATCCGACATCTTATGGTTTCTTATTAAAAAGCTTTGTTTTACCTGGCTGGTACTTACAGCAGGCAGGATATAATTAATATCTGGTGCATAATTTGCTGGGTTTAACCCCAAGGAAGGGCGAAGGGTACTCACATCCAACCCTGTTTTGCAGAAGGGTCCAGCAAAGCCCTTCTCTCTGCCTCACGCGTTACCAACCCTCCTCATCACATCGAAACCTCAGTTACGTGTCTCTGTCCACCACCTTTGCTGAGCCAGAACGACTGAAGATGCTGAAGGGAGGAGGCAGAGGAATTAACCCGCTGCTTTGCGGAGAGTAAGAAGCACACCTTGCTTCCTCATTCCATGCTTTTTAATTCCCTTATGGCACCTCAGAGGGTGCAGCAAACAGTTACAGCCACTCTTGCCTTCAGCTCTGCTGCCGTATCGCGTCTCTTTAATTCCCTGTGCACTGGCACAATCCGAGACCTCAAAATGGAAAATAAAACCACTTTGAGGCAGAGCCGATTCCCACGCACACCTGTGAATTTACACAGTCTCCCCTTTAGGAGAAATATCTTTGTTATTGAATTTGCACAGAGCAAAATAACTGAGTCGTTTCTCCTAAAGGAGGAATAGAGCGAAGGGCAACGGGAATCGCATCGCTACAAACCAGCGAGTCATGGGAAGGACCAGTGAAGACTTGCGTGGGCTCTGGCTGGGAAACAGCTGCTTCCGAGAGCCGCGTGTGGCACACACCCTTCACTGCTGCTGTCACCTTCACGAGCGTTCAGATGTGCTTTACGGAGTGAACACACGTGGGTACGCACGAAGAAGCGTGTGCATACAAGATCCATGCGGTATCCAGATCTGTACTTGTCCAGAAGAGCCCATGGAGGTGATCCGAGGGCTGGAGCACCTCCCCTGTGAGCACAGGCTGAGAGAGTTGGGGTTGTTCAACCTGGAGATGAGAAGGCTCCAAGGAGACCTTAGAGCAGCTTCCAGTGCTGAAAGGGGCTCCAGGAAAGCTGGGGAGGGGCTCTGGATCAGGGAGTGCAGGGATAGGACAAAGGGGAATTGTTTTCAGCTGAAAGAAGGGAGATTGAGATGAGATCTTGGGGAGAAATGTTTTGCTGTGAGGGTGGGGAGGCCCTGGCCCAGGTTGCCCAGAGCAGTGGTGGCTGCCCCATCCCTGGAGGGGTTCCAGGCCAGGTTGGATGGGGCTTGGAGCCCCTGATCCAGTGGGAGGTGTCCCTGCCCATGGCAGGAGGTGGGACTGGATGGGCTTTGAGGTCCCTTCCAACCCAACCCATTCCATGATTCTATGATCTCAGACCGTTACACTGTTGGATAAAACTCAAGTAAACTTCATTACTGTCAAAAGAAGGGCACTATATCAAAAATACCAAGCAGAGACACTCATCCATTGCCCTCAATGACCAAGAACCACTACACGCACACTCCAGCCCAGTCCTGTCCCACAGGCACACCAGTAAGTGCTGGCAGATGGTACCCCAGAGAAGATGGGAACTGGAAGAGAGGGTTGTGTTAAGACGCGCTTACAGGAAGGCAGGTTGCCAGTGTAGTAGTTTTACAGCTTCAGTCACAGTAAGGTTTGTTTAATTTACCATTCATGGAGGAGATAACTAGGTGGTACTTCAGTGATGAGTGAGTTTATGAATGAGTTGAGCATGTTAAAGGAATCCTAAAGTACTAAGTCCTAAAGCATATCTAAAATAAGGCTCCTACGGTGGCACGTCCTTCACATCTCTCTCCAAGAAGACAGCCTGTACATCCACACCCCTCCAGCCCGGAGCCTGCAATGACTGCACAGCAAAGGTGACATCAGGTTTAAGGGCATCCAGGCTATCAGCAACCACATGAAAAGAAACGCCAGGCCAGCATGTGCGATCACCGCAGATGGCTGTAATGCACTGCCTGGAAAGGAAGTCAGGCTGAACATGGAATGGAAGCAGGGTTGGGACTGAGCTGTGCCAAAGCATGGACACACACCTGCACAACCCACCAGTGATCCAGGACCGAGAGGGGCAAATTTGCAGGGAGCCCACACACCCCAGGAAGCACGAGTCAGAGCTTACACCGTCCACGTGTCTCCAAGAGCAGAAGACGACCACTTTCCAACAAACCCCCAGTGCAGACGGGAGGCAGGACAGGAGCCAGCGCCCCGGGAAGCTCACCAGGGCAAGAGACGATGCCCCTGGGGCAAGAGACGATCACCCTCGGGGAGGCTCAGCAGTGCAAGAGCCGATGCCCCAGGGGCAGGAGCCAATGCCACCTCGCTGGGGCAAGGGATGATGCCTCCCAGGGGGTTCACTGCCCCTTGGTAGGGGGGTGTCTCGCTGCAGCAAGAGACAATGCCCCGTGGGGCAGGAGCCAGAGCACGAGATGATACCCTGGGGCAGGAGCTGATGCCCCGTTAGGGGGACTGGCTGGGGCAAGAGCCACTGCCCCCCCAGGGTGAGACCTGATGCCGCCAGGGGGGTCATCGGACCAGAAGCTGATGCCCCTGTCGGGGGGGGGGGGGCTCACTGGGGCAAGAGATGGCACCCCTGGGGTGGTCTCCAGGGCAGGAGCTGATGCCTCTGAGGGGATCACTGGGGCAGGACCTGCTGCTCCCCGGGAGAGCTCACTGGGGCAAGAGCTGGTGGTCCTGGGGTGGTCACTGGGGCGGGACCTGATGCTCCTGGGGGGGGGGGAGGTGTTGTCACTGGGGCAGGAGCTGATGCTCCTGGGGGGGTGGGGTGTCACTGGGGCAGGAGTTGATGCTCCTGGGGGTTGGGAGGGGTTAACCGGGGCAGGAGCTGCTGCCCCCAAGGAGGGCTCACTGGGTGAGAGGCTGCTGCCCCGGGGAGATTGGGGGGGGGGGGGGTGGTAGTTAAGGGGGGCAGGAGCTGCTGCCCCTTGGGGCGGGACCTGATGCTCTTGGGGGGTGGGGGGGTGTCACTGGGGCAAGAGCTGCTGCCCCTGGGGGTTGTGGGGGGTTAACGGGGCAGGAGCTGCTGCCCCTTGGGGCGGGACCTGATGCCCTCGGGGGGTGTCTGCGGGGCAGGAGCCGCTGCCCGCCGCGGGTCCCGCCGCCCCCCGCCCGCCCCGCACCTCCTTCCTGCGGCTGGGCGCGCCGGGCCGGGTGAGCAGCGCCGTCTCCTCGCAGACCACCGCCGCGTCCTCGACGAAGGCGCAGTCCGGGAGGCTCTCGTCGGCCGGCAGCTCCAGCACCTGCAGCCCCAGCTTGCCCCGCAGGACGCCCACGTAGAGCTGGTGCTCGCGCTCGGCCCGGGCCAGCTCCACCTCGGCGCCCGCGGAGCTGCGCAGCGCCTGCCGGCACAGCGACTCGGGCAGCGCCCGCACCACCGCGTGCGTGCAGCGCCCGAACGAGCCGGGGCCGCCGCCCACACCGGCCATCGGGGAGCCCGGGGGCGAGGGGAGCGCGGGGAGCGGGAGGGGAGCGCGGAGGGAGAGGGAGGGATGCGCGGGGAGCGGGAGGGATAAGCGGGCACGGAGGGACGCGCGGGGGGGAGGGAGCGACGGATAGGTGGGTCCGGAGGGATGCGCGGTGGGCAGAGGGAGGGCGGGAGAGAGAGAGAGGGATGCGCGGAGGGAGGGAGGGATGCGCGGGCACGGAGGGATGCGCGGAGGGCAGAGAGAGGGAGGGATGCGCGGGCACGGAGGGATGCGCGGAGGGCAGAGAGAGGGAAGGGTGCGCGGAGGGGTGGGAGCGAGGGATAAGCGAGTACGGAGGGAGGCGCGAAGGACGCGGAGGGAAGGATAGGCAGGCACGGAGGGATGCGCGGGGAGCTGAGAGGGAGGGAGAGATGCGCGAGGGACGCGGAGGGAACGATAGGTGGGCACGGAGAGATGCGCGGCGGGCGGGCGGGCTCGGCTGCCGGCGGGCAGGAGCCGGTAGCGGCAGGCAGGCAGGGATGCGGGCAGCAGGGAGGGATGCTGGCCGCGGGGAAGCGCCGCCCGCCGCGGCCGCGCCCATTGGCTGCCCGGGGGCTCCCGGCGCGGGGCCGCCGCAGGGCGCGCTCCCATTGGTCGCCGCGCGCCATTGGCTGCGGGAGGAGCGCGTACCTGTGCGGGGGGACCCCGGGCCGGGGGGCGCCCTGCGGCTGCGGGGGGTCGTGGGGTGGGGTGGGCTGGAAGGGACCTCAAAGCCCATCCACCCCGTGCCACGGGCAGGGACACCTCCCACTGGCTCAGGGGCTCCAAGCCCCATCCAACCTGGCCTGGAACCCCTCCAGGGATGGGGCAGCCACCACTGCTCTGGGCACCCTGGGCCAGGGCCTCCCCACCCTCACACGTCTTCGTAAGATCTCATCTCCATCTCTCTTCTTTCAGCTGAAAGCCGTTCCCACTCATCCCATCACTCCAGGCCCGTGTAAAACGCCCCTCCCCAGCTTTCCTGGAGCCCCTTTCAGTGCTGGAAGCTGCTCTAAGGTCCCCCGCAGCCTTCACCCCAACTCTCAGCAGAGCTGCTCCAGCCCTCGGACCACCGCCGTGGCCTCCTCTGCCCTCGCTCCAACAGGTCCACGTCCCCCCTGTGCTGAAGGCTCCACGACTGGACACAGGGCTCCCGGTGGGGTCTCCCCGAGCAGAGGGGCAGAATCCCCTCCTCCCGGCTGCTCCCACTGCTCTGGATGCAGCTCAGGACACGGTTGGTTTCAGGGCTGTGAGCACCCATTGACCGCTCCTGTGGAGCTTTTTATCCATCAACACCTCAAGCCCTTCTCCTCAGGGCTGCTCTCAACCCATCCTCCACCCAGCCTGTGTTTGTGCTTGGGATTGCCCCCACCCAGCTGTAGGACCTTTGCCTTGTTGAACTTAATGGATTTTGCTTCCTCATGGAGTTTCCTTCCAGCTCTTCCTTTGCTGACCAGGCTCTTCCCAGTGCCCCTCTGGTCACGGAGGGGACTCCACCAGCACAGAGCTCCACATTCCCGCTTCGGCGCTTGGACAAAACCCAAGCAGCTGCCTTGGCAGTACTGGCAGTGGCGCACGTTCTGTGTGTGAGAATATCATTATTGAGTAGCACAAAGGAAATATCAAAGCGTGTTTCCAACAGGGTCGCTGACTAGGTTTTCACCTCCATTTTCCATGCGTTCTCCCAATATCCAGTAAAGGCTGCCTTTACTTCACGTGCACAGGCGGAGTTATTTGAATACCTGTCATTCACTGAAGAATGTGCAAATATCATTCTCCTTAAGACAAATGGACAGGTAACTGAGTTACTAACACACAGGACACATTGAGTTCTTGGGAGACCACTAGAAATGGTATTGTACTGTCTCTTGTACAGTGTATAATGCTCCCACCGTTATTAAAGCCTGGTTTTCCTTATTACAGATTTGGGATATGCGCATTGGCGTGCTTTGGTTTGCTTTTTGTTGGCGTGACTTTAAGCCAGAAGAAAAAGCGCTGGTGTCCTTCTGTAAATCCAAAAATTGCCAGGATCCCTACCTGAGAAGGTCTTGAAAATAGCTACTCTTGCAGCCAATGGACTGCAAAGTTCGAGACAATATGGGGTTTTTTTTTTGTCATCCCTAGATAACTTCTGAATTTATAAGTGATGACGGTTTTTAGGTCTCACTGAGGTTAATATGAGGTGATGCCACGGAATCATCGTGTACGCACGTGCTGAGCTAAGAGAGTGAGGTTTGGGCTGGAGGCATTGTCCCTGACCCAGGTTGACCTCAGGTGGCCACAGCTGCTCCTGGAGGATGGCCAGGTATCACTTCTAGCTTCTCAATACCGTTCCGCATGATGGGAGACAAGACTGGAGGAAGGAAGACCTCTTTATGAGATGCAGTGCTCTGAGATAGTGGTATGCTATGAATACTGTGTGTTTGGGAAGTAGAAAACATCAGCTGTTTAAATAAAGTTGCGAAAGTAATGACTAAAGTAAAAAAAAAAACCAAAACCTCTATTTCCATAAATGTAAAACAGTGCAGTTTAAATACAAATGAAACTCTGTTTGCTGATTGTGATTGTTCTATTATTTATATTGAACAGAAAGGCATCATTAGCAGTCTCGGAGCAGAGATGCATCCAGAGCAAAATTGTGCATGTTTGTAATAAGATTAACAAAATATCAGTTTACTCACAAATTAACATTACATAATAGAGTGTGCTTACAGAGTCTTGTAGGAGTGATATTAAAATTCATCAGAGGCAGTAATACAAAATGGGTCAGTTACAGTCCTTGGTGTAGTATTTATTGTCTAACTTGCTCTATATCCAGTATTTTCCTCTGGAGCAAATAGAGTGAAAGGGCAAAGCTGTCCCCCAGCAATGAAAAAAGCTCTGTCACATGACAAAACTCATAGCATCATAGAATAGTTTGGGTTGGAAGGGACCTCAAAGCCCACCCAGTCCCACCCCCTGCCATGGGCAGGGACACCTCCCACTGGCTCAGGGGCTCCAAGCCCCATCCAACCTGGCCTGGAACCCCTCCAGGGATGGGGCAGCCACCACTGCTCTGGGCACCCTGGGCCAGGGCCTCCCCACCCTCACAGCAAAACATTTCTCCCTAAGATCTCATCTCAGTCTCCCCTCTTTCAGCTGAAAACCATTCTCCCTCACCCTCTCCCTGCACTCCCTGATCCAGAGCCCCTCCCCAGCTTTCCTGGAGCCCCTTTCAGCACTGGAAGCTGCTCTAATGTCTCCCCACTGCCTTCTCTTCTCCAGGCTGAGGAACCCCAACTCTCTCAGCCTGTCCTCATATGAGAGGTTCTCCAACCAGGTTGCTCTGTTCATGCAGAACAATGAAAACCGTCCTTGCAACAGAGAATGGACTGCAGACCACTTAATGCTTCATCCAGAAAATACAGAAAAGGATGCAAACCCAGGTGTTTTGTGACTGACACTACAAAGAGTCGTCTGCTGGCAGTGATAGCGAGAAGCAAATTGCTTTGCAAAACGTACTTGAGGAAGCACATACGAACTGTGCATTAGCTATGAGGCGAATGGAATAGATATTGAAATAGGAGATACGGTTTAAAAGTTATGACAGAAAAGTCATCCGTACACGGAGTGAAATTTCCTCCATTTGACAAAATCACCAGCGGCTTATTGATAAGATTTCTTTTTTTTCTTTACAGCCGTGACTTGATCCCAGTCTGCAGCAGTGTAAAAAGCTGCTGCAACAATGAAGGGAATAATTTCTACAAGGTGGAAGGCAACCAACAGTTTCCATATTTTCCAAAATATGGAAAACTTCTAACAAGAAGGGTGGATGGGAAGAGGTCCCTTCCAGTCCTATGATGCCATTATCATTTTTACCCTGAAAAGGACTGATGATTTTAGTGAAAACAGCTGCGTAATGATGAGTCTGATGTCCCCGATGACAAATGTACAACCTTTACATGCACCGCTGAAGGTCACGGCTGCTCTTGAACCATGTGTGACCACGACAAAGGAGAATTTGGATCCCCTCCGGATACAAACGCATACCTCGCGGGCTGGTTGCTTGGCCATGGTAGAACACTACAAAGTCTGAACACACTTCCCATCGCTTGCAGATGCTGAAACGAAACCGATGGCTCTAAAGCTTTAAAGGACATCTCTCACACCATCAAGGAAATAGGTGAAACTCAAGATAGTGAAAAGCCAGGGCAAACCAGCAACTGAGCACCAGCACAACCCGCTGTGGCTGTGGGAACCTGCACCAGAAAGGTGAAGCACCGTGTCACTTTTTAATAGGAACACAAATGTTAATGATTTCTTCACATCAATAGAAAAACACGCAACTCCTGCACAACCAAATACCATTAATAATAGAAGCAAACACTGCACTGCAGAAAAAGCTCCTTTTGCAACCAATGGGTCATTCACTTCATAAAGGTATAGGATCAGGTCTTACTCGTGGCCATAGAAGAGAAAAACGTTACTTTAATCATGCTTTAGACAGACAAAAAGTGACTCAAAGGGGTTTTCATCCAGATAGTTGACAGAAGTTTTCCATTTCTGCTCCGGTACTGTAATATAAAAACTCACGGTAACTCAGTGAAGCAGTATTTTTACTAAATAATTAAACGTTTGGGCTCCTCATTTACAGGAGCTAAAGACATTAGGCAACAAGTCACTTCACCCCAGTGCATGGATAAGCTCCCGAGTGTTTTTGCCTTTTCCAAATGCTGAATGCTCGCCATCTATTCTTTATGTAACAGATCACTCCTGGAAGAGGAGGCCAACCGCTTCTGGATGGCATCAATCAGCAGCGCATCTGCCAGCCTGTAGAGAAACGCTTTTGGGGAGCAGCATTGCCTGAGCTGAACCTGAGCTGTCTCACAGAGTCTTAACCAGGGTCAGATTAATTCTATCTATAGCTGTTTCAGGGGAAACACAATATTTGTTTTGTCTGCTACGGGATAGCGAACAGGGCATTTTCTCAGCTGGCATTTTGCATCCTCTGAAGAAGGAGGAATTCCCCTGAACTGACAGCTATGCAGTTGTTGGGAGGCGAAGCTGTCAAAGGGTGATTCTTTAAAAGTCGGCTTTGGCAGCATTGTTGCCAGGACAGACGGCACCAAGGAGCCCGGACAACAGTGCAGGGCATTCCTCGCATTTGTAGTCTTCCCACATGTTTTGTTACAATAAGTTGCAGCGATGCAACCAGAACCAACTGTTGGATTCATGTGGCTGAGCAACCAGACCATTGGGGAGAGAGCTACCAAACACTGACTGTGGATGAGAAACATAGAATAGTTTGGGTTGGAAGGGACCTTAAAGATCATGTAATTCCAACCCCTCTGCCATGGGCAGGGACACCTCCCACTGGATCAGGCTGCCCAAGGCCCATCCAACCTGGCCTGGAACCCCTCCAGGGATGGGGCAGCCACCACTGCTCTGGGCAACCTGGGCCAGGGCCTCCCCACTTTCATGGTGAAGAAAGTCTTCCTTATATCAAGCCTAAATCTGCCCCTCTCCAGTTTATACCTGTTTGCCTCGTCCCATCACCACAAGCCTTTATGAATAGTACCTCTCCAGCTTTCTTGTAGGCCCCTTTCAGGTACTGGAAGGTCGCTACTAAGGAGGTGTTCAAGGCCAGGTTGGATGGGGCTTTGAGCAACCCGATCCAGCGGGAGGTGTCCCTGCCCATGGCAGGGGGATTGGAATTGGGTGAGCTTTAAGTTCCCTTCCAACCTAAACCATTCCATGACTCTACCTCCCTATCTCACCTTCACCATGCCTTATGTCCACATCTACCTCTGTTCTCTGCAGGGGGAAAGCCTCCTGTTGGATTTTAGGCATGGGTGAGGTACCACAGGTTCAGATGACCAGGGCTGAAATGTGAGATAAGTTCTCGGGGGGAATTTATGCTGAATTACAATGGTGGCCATCTCTCTTACGGAAAAGAATAGAAAGACACCATTTGTTTCCCTGATGGATATACTTCCCAGAATACAATGGAGCCTAGAGAGAAAGAGGGGACAGGAGACAGGGCTAGCATAAGTGCTTTGCAGGTTGTTGTTGTGGCTCCTTTGGGAAAATCAGACAATCAGACTTTTTCCTGCTATCAGACAGCGTTTTTGATAAACCATGCTGTGTTATCAGCCTGGTAGGAAAGCATCAACTCCAGCAGAAGTGGAGCTGGCGCTCAGGCCATTTGCACTTACGCAGCTCTTGCTCAGTGGGTCTCAGGAGTCCAAAAGCAGCTGCAGGTGCCCCCATAGAAACACGGAAAGTGTAGGCTAAAGTGGCTGGTTGGTAAGTCAGGGCTGCCTTGATACAACAGGAATGATGAACATGCTGGTTTTTTAATTCCATTCAAGACTTTCACCAAACTTATACACCAAAAGAAAAGCAAAAAGCTTCAGAACACTGATTGGTGCCGATTAATATTTTCTAAAGGACCCAAGCCCTTTGCAATGTAACTTGAGCTGCTTTAACCCAATGATTATCCCAAGTTATCCCAAGTCTCCGTTTCCCTTTTTTTTCTGGAGCCGGCTGACCAGTTGGCAGCACCCCGCAGGGGTGGCAGGCTGTCCTTCCCTCTTGTAGCCTGAAAAGCCCTCGCAAGCTCAGCGGGAAGAAGCAACGACATTTGGCTGGAGCATTTCTTGCTTTTCTTAGTTTGCATTCCCCGTTCCTTCCAGAAACCAGCTGCCTGAGGATGAATTCCCAGCCTTTCTTATCACTTAACCATCTTTTGCCTTGATTTGTACACGCTCGGTGTTGACTTGGTCAACAAACTTGCAAATGCAACTATGAAACCGTACATTTACATAAAACTTGTACAAGTGGAATTAGCCTTTGTATCCACAAGAAAGAGAATATGGAGAGAGGGAGCTAAGGCACACATCTGCGTTCATCTTGTATGCACACGAATCGACAGCTTTGTGGTTTCCCTGCAAAGGGGGAAGCAGCTCTTTTCCCAGTTTCCTTGGCACCAAGATTAGTGCTAGAGACAAACAGACAGATTCGTACATCACCAATCAAGCTAAGAAAGTGAAAGCTCTCCAATAAGCTTCTTTTTACTGAGTTTATTAATATGCTCTCCTAAGTGTCAGAGTGAAGAAGCTATAAAACATTAAAAGATACACAGATTAGCTCCAGTATTAATGTATCGAGGCTGGTAGCAATAATTCTGGCTGCGATTCGTCACAGAACGGACATGAAATGATCTTTTCCTCTTCAAAGGGAAATGTTCGATAGCTGTTTGCCCCTCCACAGGGAAACAACGTGCAGATGCTTCCATGGGAATCAGGGAGTACAACGGGAATGATAGTGGTTGGAAGGCTTGAGAAGGCAGTGAGTGATTAGTGTGTTCCATTTGAACTCGTGCTGATCGTTACCACTTAGCAAAGAGGTTTGTGGATGCCTCTAACTCACCAGCTGAAAAAGAATGCAGAAATGAAGGAGTTAAGGTGCAGTTCAGAACGGGGCAGAACTCCTACTCCACACAATTTGCCTGAGAAGTAGGGCAAAAGCACCCAAGAGTGCCCAACGGGGTCTGGGGGCAGCACAGAGGGCACCGCCTTTAGCAGATAAACCAGCAGGAGATGAGGCATCCTTGATACCACCAAACATTTGATTCTGAGGGAATATCAAGCTGAAGCATCTGCAGGACTTCAAAGTCTGTTTTCTGAATGTCAATAGGAAGGTCAGAGCCTGTCTCTGTGCATTCGGTGTTAGGTTCATGTACCCTTGCAGTGCAAAACTTGTCTTAACGTCCAATTGGGATCTTGCAAGGCACATCTTCTGCATGATTTACCCTTTGCATCTATTCAGAAAAATTTTATGGATCAAGGAATGTTTTGGGTCAGAAGGGACCTTAAAGCCCATCCAGTTCCACCCCCTGCCATGGGCAGGGACACCTCCCACTGGACCAGGTTGCTCCAAGCCCCATCCAACCTGGCCTGGAACCCCTCCAGGAATGGAGACTCTACCACTTCCCTGGGCAGCCTGTTCCAATGTTTGACCACTATTTGGGTAAAGAAATTTTTCCTAGTATCCAATCTGAACCTGTTGTCTTGAAACTGATGGTTACAACTCTTTTTATTCCCCAGATCTGGGGGCCTTGTGATGAATTGTAGATCACTGTTTGCTACACGCTGCAGATGCTCTGCACTGATGCTCACGCTTACTGTCTAACCTGTTGGTGTTTCGAAATCTCTGTCCTTCTGCACTTGATAGCAACTTCATATTGTATGGAAATCCAGTTGTAGGTAGACGTACAAACATTGCTAACTGGAAAGGAATGACTGTTGTCTTAATAAACTGCTAGAAGTCAGTTCACACAGTCAACACGTTTGCTGATAGCTTTGCTGACCACGTACATCCAGTTCTGTTTGAAATGTGGTTGTGAAATCAAGTGAAGAGGATCAGTGATGCTTTTCACCATAGAACTGCAAAGGCAAAATCGACACTGAAAGCAGATCACTCTCATTGATTTCTCTGAAAGCAGTGACAGCAAAGTATATTTCTTGCATTTTGGCAGTTCTACTCCTTACTGCTATAAATACATCCAGAACAGTGCCTCAAAATGCTCATATTCTATTCCATTTGGGATGAGGGAAGAAATACCATATGGTGATGAGCACAGTAAGTGGGGAGGGAAGAAATTTTATTGTGCATCTAGATAAGAATAATTATTTAGTGATTAGGGTCATAGTTCTGCTGGTAGGTAGATAGAGCTAAAGTGTAATTATCTGCTCACTTTAACAGATGTGTTAATGGCCAAAATGGAACGATAGCCTCATTTATTCCTTTCAGTTACAACTAATTTAAAACAACTTTTTTTTCTTTTTTAATAGCAGAGGGAAAAGCATTTATTTAGTTATTTTTTACAAGAGAGAGATGTGATTTTGATGATAAATACTGCTTTCAGGCGGTTCTGCTTATGGATGCTCTTCTCTCAAGACTTTAAAGTCTATGGCTTGGGGAAACACCTCAGAAGAAGCAACTTCTGATGCATCCTAAGTAGGGCACACCACACCATGAGTCATTTCTCAACATCTCTCCAGAAATAGTGAAGACAACAAAGCAGTGTCACATGGGAAGTATTTTGTTACGAAGAGTAGAACTGCTTTGTGTATAAAATGAGACTATACTCCAACACTGGATAACAAAGGGATGTATCAATAACTGTTGTATTTTCACAGCTGCCTGAGGTACCAGATGACTTCTGCTGCGTATATTGTCATCTCCTGATTAGAAAGGGAGATAGATATACGCATAACAGTAACGCGGCAGTGACATCATGATTTAAAAATACCCTAATAGCACAAGATGGAATTTGAGATCTCACCAACCAACTGAAAATACATCATTTTCCTTTTTTAAATTTGGCAAGTATGAGCCAAAACTTGCCTTTTTTTATCTCTGCTCTCTTGTCCGCATATAAGGTTCGCTTTCCACTACCGGCTGTTTCAAAGGGAGTAGTTATTAGAGTCAACGGGAAATAAATCACTGTTTCCAAGAAGACCTGTTTGAATTTGGAATTTTTTTTCCCTACTGCTTCAAGTTAAATCTTTCATAAACAATAACAAAAAAAACAATCAAGATATGGTGAGTCAACGATTGCAATCATAGAATGGTTTGGGTTGGAAGGGACCTTAAAGCCCACCCGGTTCCAGCTCCATGCCATGGGCAGGGACACCTCCTACTGGATCAGGGGGATCTCAAAGCCCCATCCAACCTGGCTGGAACCCCTCCAGGGATGGGGCAGCCACCCCTGCTCTGGGCACCCTGGGCCAGGGCCTCCCCACCCTCACAGCAAAACATTTCTTCCTAAGATCTCATTTCAATCTCCCCTCTTCCAGCTCCAAACCATTCCCCCTCATCCTGTCCCTGTGCTCCCTGATCCAGAGCCCCTCCCCAGCTTTCCTGGAGCCCCTTTCAGTCCTGGAAGTACATATTAATCAGTGTTAGACATTTCTTTCCTGGTAAGTCATAAAAAACCCACTTTTAAAATCTAAAACTCATTATACAATATTACTTTTAGACAATTACTTTTCCAACATCACTCAAGTACTGCTTTCATTTTACTCTATAGCCATCACTTTGCTTTACCACACTTAATATCTTAGTATCTGGAGGCAGATTCCACCCCATCGCTACTGGCGGCGCAGTCATTCCGGTACACTCCAGATCAAAACACAAGCAAAAGGAAAACCAGGCCTGTGTGCAGGTTTTCTTCTATCAATTTGGTGTATAAATAATTCTGTTAGAATTGGGTACATCAACAATATTTTCTGTTGACCGTGATTACTTTTAGTGTATAGTGTCCAATGCTCCTGGAGCACTTCATGATGGCATTTCCTACATGAATAAGTTGAATCTGCTGAATATTATCTTTCAACTAATTATCCACTCCTCAACAGAAGGGGACTCATTATTCTAACCTTTATTCCTTAATTTCAGAAAGCCATACACAGACGTCTACCCCACACCGGTACCGATCTCCTTTACGTACTCAACATTAGATTGATTGGCTGGATAACAATCCCTTTGTGCCTAATGATGCTATTTGCATATTGTAAATTGCAGGAAGTCTGGTTTTTATAGCCAAAATACCACTGAATTTCTTTTTTCTAATTAAATTGCTGCACTTTGTGCCTGCGTATGAGGTTTCTCCTTGTGTCCCTGTTTCAGGATCATGACCTGCACCAGCTACGTGCCCCCGGAGCAACAAAATTGTCAATGACGGGACAAAAAATTTGGCATTTAGCCCATGAAATTTGGAAGCCGGCCCCGAAAGAGACCACGTTGACTGTGAACATCTGTGTCTTCAAAGTGAAATGCAAAATCCACTTCTTTGATCTCGTCCCCTGCTCAGTAACACCACATTTATAAACAAACATGCATCATATAAGATAAACACGGCCTTGCTCCCGTGGAGCAGAGAGAGGAGAAGGCTCCTTCTGTGCCCGTTTTATTTTTGGGAGGCAACTGGACACTACGGCAAAGAGATGCTTTATATAAGGACCTGGAGATGTGGAGCTTTTCCAAAACCAACAGCACGCTGTGCGCGGACAGCGTGGTAAGGAAGGTAGTTTTCTACCGTTAACACTTTGCAATTCTACCCACGCATTCAGCTGAGTCCCCACCTGAAATCCGGCGATGAAATTGCGCACAGCAGCGACAGGGAATGAAGATACACATCAGGCTGATAAGCAGCTAAGAAGTAAATTGGTTGCCCAGATGGAAATCAATAGCTCTCTTCACTCTTTTCATTCTTTGGCAAGATCAGGAGCTTTGGATGGCAATTAGAGCTTACCCAGCTGCTAAGTGTCCTAATTACACTCACAAGAAATCCCACATTTCTCCTTCTACCTGAAACATCCCTTGTGCCACATTCATTAAGCTCGTTACAGCCAAGCCTGCTGCTGTTGCTAGTGCTGATGTTTCTTTTTCACTGAAAAAAAAAAACCAACCCCAAATCCTTGCTTGTAGCTGTAAAGGTCCCTTCCAACTCAAACCATTCTACGATTCAAAATGGAGCAGAGAGTGGTTTCAGTTTTACATCCCTGGACCTGTCTGCTTCTCCTGGAAATGAAGTCCTATCTTTTATGTATTTTTTCATTGCAATGTTTGTCCTTCCTTTGAACTGAGGCACGTCTGGATTCTAAGAGGAGAGAATTTTTTTTCCTTGTAAGGAAAAACATAGCAAAAATTTCTAACAGATCTTCATAATCTCTTTAGTTTCTCTGGATCATTTTCGGTCCTGTATAAATAAAAGTAAGTAATGGACAGCTGAGCTGGAGCAGTGCCAAAGCTTCCAAGAACTCCTTCTAATTGTCCTTGACTGAAATAGGTGGTTTTTCAGAAGCCTTCAATAATTCAGGTCTGAATCTAATGCAATTAGTGAAGCTGCGCAAAACATACTGAAGAGAAAAGCCACTAAAAGCTCAGACCTCTTATTTTATCATCATAATTATCACATTATTATTAATTAAAGAGGGAAAAGCCATTGACTACCCATGGATCCAAGAGCAAGGGCTCTAAAGAGCTCTAAAAAGACAAAGGTACAATAGCATCCCACCTGGCCCAGCAGCTCAAGACCACAATGCTCAATCCATTGTGCTATATAAATCACCTTGTGTTTGAACAAAATGCTTAGATTATCCTAATTAAGCCACAAGATTAGCTGAACAGGGAACAACTATATTCACCAAAGAAGAATAAGCTACGGGATGCATCAATGGAGAAAAGAAAGGGTAAGAGGGAATCCATCATTCCCCTTGAGCCACTCATAACCTTCCAATTTACACATGCCAGATGATGAAGATGTGAATTTCTAAGGAGCAGGAAGGTTAGAATGAGTATTAAGAACATTAAAGACATTAACTTGTGTCAGGCTTTTTTTTTTTGGTCTCTTTAATAGCTCTTCGATTCTCATTTATCCTCAGCCTCTGCTGTGCTGCTCTGGAAGGGCACAGAGGCCTTAAAGGCAGGTATAAATGAATTCACACCACCAGAAGAGCACAAGGGTACCTTGGAGCTAATGAAAATGATCTCCATTATCAGAGAAAGAAGGAAATATTGAACATCCGGCGCTATTGTTAACACAAGAATCAGCTAAAATTTTCCCTTCATCTCAACGCGTTCTTATTTGTCAATGAATGCCGTATTTTAATAAAAGAAATTCATATGCACATAAGCTATTGCAAATAAAGCCTGATGGGAGTTCTCCTTGAAGGAGAACAAGGCCATCTGTCCTCCATCAGCCAGGCACAAAAGGGATGCCTCGCTACTTCATAAAAGCTGCCAGTCAATTCTAGGTGTGGGATCATCCATCACGATCGGCAACGTGCCATCTCCCACTTTGCGGGAGAGCTGTGTAATTTGCAGTGCTATGAACATGGTTTGTAATTATATTTGATAGGGCTACAGGACATAATTGCATGGTTGTTATGTTTAGTTGCTACCGGAAATTCTTGCCAGGCATTAGCTGCTAGCGGATTGCAGTAGGGATAAGGGAGAAGAGGGGAAAAAGCCATGTTCTCAACTTTATAAACAACTTTTTTTTTTTAAGGTTTTTGACAAAAATTAATAATATCTACATGGGAATGATTTTTTATTATTATTATTATTTTGTCAGCTTAATTGGACAACATCCTAATAGGACCAGCAAGGGTCCTCAGCATAGGAAGGACACGGATCTGTTGGAGACAATGAAAATGATCCAAGGGCTGGAGCACCTCTGCTGTGAGGACAGGCTGAGAGAGTTGGGGTTGTTCAACCTGGAGAAGAGAAGGCTCCAGGGAGACCTTAGAGAAGATTCCAGGACTGAGAGGGGCTCCAGGAATGCTGGGGAGGGGCTCTGGATCAGGGAGTGCAGAGATAGGATGAGGGGGAATGGTTTTCAGCTGAAAGAGGGGGGATTGAGATGAGATCTTAGGGAGAAATGTTTTGCTGTGAGGGTGGGGAGGCACTGGTTGCCCAGAGCAGTGGTGGCTGCCCCATCCCTGGAGGGGTTCCAGACCAGGTTGGATGGGGCTTGGATTGGAGCCCCTGATCCCATAGGAGGAGTCCCTGCCCATGGCAGGGTGTGGGACTGGATGACCTTTACGATCCCTTCCAACCCAAACCATTCCATGATTCTATGATAATTTTTTACATTTTCTTTTTCAATATTTTATGGAGTCCAGGCAGGCAGTATCTGTCCAGGTATGTCCCAGGCAGACCGGTTTTCTTCTCCTATTTGCAGTCATTTGTAAGCACAGCTGTCAGGCAATATTCTGGTCTGGAAAGCAGCTCCATGAAACTGATACCTTATACCTTGTCACGTACACATCGGGGCGATACTTGGCCATATTTGCCAACTCTTCCCCAAGTCAGAAAGCGAGAGGGTCCCTTGTACAGAGACCTTAACAATGGAGTTCGAAGAGGCAGATCCTACTCCTAGCACAAGACTACACACTCTCTGATTCCCCGTTTCACTGTCATTAAGGAACCAGCGGTTGAACCAGTGGCACGGCAGGACCATCTTCCAACACTGATCCCAGGGAAACATGAAATGAGTGAAAATTAGCAACTATTTAATCCATTCTGGCCTGGAAAGAATTTAAGAAGAATGCAAAGCTTGAATCAAAACTTGAGTAAGCCTGAAGCCATCCTGAAATGTTTGCGAACTAAATTCCCTCCCGACACTTTTCTATTATTTCAGTTCTTGGATCATCATTCTTTGCATGCTGGGACCAACAATGCCTTTTATTGTAGCCTGCTTCGTTTTCCTCTCGCACACAAAGGGAAAGCTCCCTTGGTGAATGCCAGAGGCAAATACTGCTTTCTCAAAAAGTTACACAGGAGAAGTATGCTTTGGCTTTTGTTTGCGCGCTGTAATCTTCAGCTGTGCTGAGAGCGGGCTGAGTCATTCATAAATACGGCCTTTCGACTTTAAAGGTCAGCTATGCTTTTCATAATAAAAAAATCTGTTAACACAGAACCACCCAGGCAAACCCAAACATCAGTTTTAAGTAACGTATCACATATGACCCACCACGATAAACGTCCCACCCAGAAACTGTGACTCTGCAGCCTACAACAAGCAGTAACAAAACTGGAAAAAGTGATGGAGATAAGCAGGTCTTGGAAAGGTCTAGGAAAATCTGGGATGCTTTTCACATACCATAGGTGGTGAAGGAGGTTACAGAAATCTTAGAATAGCTTGGGTTGGAAGGAACCTTAAAGACCATCTGGTTCCAAGTCCTCTCCCATGGGCAGGGACACCTCCCACTGGACCAGGATGCTCAAAACCCAAAACCCCATCCAATCTGGCCTTGAACACCTCCAGGGATGGGGCGGCTACAACATCTTTGGGCAACTTGTGCCCTCCCCACCCTCACAGGAAAACATTTCTTCCCAAGATCTCATCTCAATCTCCCCTCTTTCAGTTTAAAACCCTTCCCCCCCCCTCCTATCCCTACAAATATAGATATACAAATATATCCACACACACCGTATATTTAAAAATACCTGACGCAGCTGAACATGAGCATCCATTGACTTCTGAAACAGGAGACCAGTTGAGAAAGAACCAGCAACACGCGAAGGATCAGCTCATGCATGAGAAGCCTTGCGGTGAAACAACAAGGGTTGATTTTCAGTAAAGAGAACAACATTTGAGACGCAGAAAAGAAGCATAAGCTCTTTTCAAAACACAATGAAAAATTTAAACTTCCAGGGGCTTAAGAGTATTTAAATGCAAATGAGCTCACTGCACCCATCAAGAGCTGCTTCGAAATTGTTGCATTATTATCTGCTGAGAAATCATAACTTTGGAGCATCCAGCCTACTCTGACAAAGAGCTGTAAGCATGGCCTCTGGGGTGGGGATCGTCTCCTATCAAATAGAGGGGATGTTGATTCTAAACACTGTAGCACCTTTCCAGCTGGGTTTCGAGTGCATTGGTTTAGAGGAGACCAATTCCCTCATTGATGTGCCTGAACTCACTGTCAAGTTGTTATTTTTATGAAAATAAGTTAGAAATAAGACAAAAGAGTGGAATGGGGTTGCACTGGCCTGGGTAGCCCGGAGAAGTCATGGCTGCACATCCCTGGAGGAGCTCAAGACCAGGTTGGATGGGTCTTGGGCAGCCTGATCCAGTGGGAGGTGTCCCTGCACATAACAGGGAGGTGGAATTGGATGGGCTTTGAGGTCCCTTCCAACCCAAACCATTCTATCACTCCATGTGCCACAGGCACACATTGCTGTCTTAGGCGCGCAGACCTTGTCAAGTGTCAATCTCTCTCCAAGAACCTGACCCAAAACACACAGCTCGGCATTGCACTCGTGCATTTTCTGTATGTTTGGGTCTAGGAGGGAAAGAAGTCAAATCCATTTCTGCAACCAAGCCAGGCTCTTTAGCTGGGGCACAGCTTTCCCACCCAGTGTCCATGCAGTCACCTCACAGCTCAGCACACGCAGGTATGGGATGGATCTTGAGTTTAAAGGTCAGATGTCAAAAGGACACCTTTTGCTTTTTCCCCAAAATAGAAAACTCCTTGTGCTGGAATCAAAACAATTGAAAAGTCGCTGAAATAAGAGAGTAACAGTTAATCCTGCCAAGGGAGAGAGCTAAATTCTCCCTGGAAAGGCTACTGCATGTGGGATTATCTACAGTGGTTAACCAAATATTCAAGGGACATTAGTAATTGCCATAACATCCCACCACTTACTCTGTCAACTGTACAATTTATGCACGGAGCTCGCAACTTCAAAAGGAATTTGTTTACTTTAAAAATAGTTGGAAATACATTTCCAACCCACAGGATTTTCCCAAATACCTTCCTGTCCCCACCTCAAATAAATGCCTGAAAGGCTTCTAGGTGTTTTGTGCAAACACCTTGCCCAGTGAATTTTCCCTTGGTACCGTTGATCTATAACGCGTGCTGTGCCAGGACATACAGCTCCTTCATTTCCCTGCTCTCCTGGCTGAGGTGCAACCAGCCACCTATGCGAGATCATAGAATCCTGGAATGCCAGGTTGGATGGAACCTCAAGGATCATCTGGTCCAACCTTTTTAGGTGATTGATAGTTTAAATGAGATGGCCCAGCACCCTGTCGAGCTGAGCCTTAAAAGTGTCCGGTGTAGAGGAATCCACCACTTCCCTGGGGAGACGATTCCAATATTTCACTGTTTTCACAAGGAACGTTTTTCATCAGGAATCCAATCAGAATCTCTCAGGGAGCAACTGATCCCCACTCCCCCTTGTCTTTTCCATGTGACTCCTTGTAAAAAAAAAAAAGGAGTCTCCATCTTCTGGACAGACACCCTTTACGTACTGATACATGGGAATAAGGGCTCCCCTAAGCCGTCTCCTCTCAAGGCTGAACAAACTCAGTTCTCTCAGCCTTACTTCGTACGGAAGGTTTCCCCATCCTCTCATCCTGAATGACTGCTACCCAGGTCCAGAGCCCTTCTGCTGCCCCACACGCCCTCTTTGGGGGATCCCTCATTGGCTTTGACATTCATCAGAGCATGGAAGATGTTCACAAAAAAGGTTGCTACGCAGAGAGTAACCTTTATACTGCAATTTCTAAACATCTAAGGTTCATTGACCATACAGCTCTGGAAGCAGGGAATTATAGATGGGTGTCAGAAGCCAACAGTTCCCACCACTCCGCAACACCAACACCATCACCCCAGAAGTACTCTGGGGCGTGGGAGACTTGATGCTCCTCTTTGCAGCTTTGCTCCTGACTTGAAACAAGCTGAAGCCGCCAGGGAGCAGCCAGCTCTTCCCCCGAGAGCCTGCAGCTGTCCATGGGAAACCTCCCAGCCTTTATCCTTCCAGGCTGCACCAAGTCAGGACCCTAAAAATAAGAGCAGCCAGTTGCAGCCCCCGTGCTCTTTGATCTCCTGGCCCTGATGCTGTGCTGACCTACAGCTTCTGGAGGACTTTGCCAGCCGGGCCGGTGGCCTGCCTAGACTTGTCGTAGCCTGTAATCCCATCATTCCAGCAATGCATCAAACCATTAACTGAAAGCTTGCCCTTTAAATCTGATGTGTGTTTTGGTAACTTGCTTCTCTCTTCCTACACTCTGAATTCACCAGATGATTTCAGGGACAAAGGATCAGGATCGGCCCCTAATAATGCCATAGTTTTATAGCAGCACCTCAGTTACTGATGGGATTTATTTAAGACTGTGAAATATAGTTAAACGGAAATGAGCAGTGGAATAAAAATAGACTTTATAAGTTAAGCTCCTGCTATTAATTGACTCAGTACTGGTGACCGAGAAAGAGGTAGGGCTTGGTGACATCATTTTGCCTGATCAGTCTCGCTTAATAAACATGTTGAGCTGAACTCTGATGTCCCTGCTTCTGCAGGGGGTTGGACCGGATAACCTGTAAAGGTCCCTTCCAACTCAAAGCGTTCTATCATTCTAACTGGTTTTCTGAGCCTCTGCTCACTGCCTTCACCTGGTCCATGAATGCTTGAAATGAATGAAATTCTTCACTGTGAGGGTGGGGAGGCACATGCCCGGGTTGCCCAGGGAAGATGTAGCTGCCCCATCCCTGGAGGTGCCCCCTCCCAGGTTGGATGGGGCTTGGAGCAACCTGGTCCAGTGGGAGGTGTCTTTGTCCATGGCAGCAGGGTGGAACTGGATGGGTTTTGAGGTCCCTTCCAATCCAAACCAGCCTATGATTCACCATTCCTGCCTTCCCCCAGTGCAGGCACAGAGCCAGCGGCACAGGAGGCAGCTCCAATGCCCACACACCGCCTGTGTCCATCCCCTGGGCATGCTGTCACCTACAAAGCTCTCCCAGCCACCCCTCTTCCGCCCTGCTTTCCGCTTTGTTTCGCCCCTGACCTCAGTGGCTTTGCAGCTGAGCCTGCGTTGGCAGAGACTCATCACGAAGCCTTACAAGGTTATTTTAAAAACCCGATCTTGCAAAGATATGGGAACTGGAAGTCCCACTTTGTTCATATTTGTCTTCCCTCGGCTGTGTGCATGCCAAAGGGCTATCATCTTCCTTCTCAGCCGAAATAGAAATTCAGTAATGCATACTTGGGGAGTTTCATCACTGCAGTAATCATTTAATACTGACAAATAAGCCAGGGAATAAAACAAACAGCTGGAAAACGGTCATCCCCATCCATGGACACCTGCTCTGGGATGCAGCCTGTAATGGTCTATATACACTTCAGAGACAAAATTACTTTCCCACATGCTGGAGAGGATCTGTTCAGATCTGGGAATGAGTTATAGGAAAGACATCACGGGTACCAAAAATGGTATCAACTGAACTGGCTAAAAAGTACCTAGTTGTAGTTTTGAAAATAACAGATTATCTCATTCACAAAAAAGCTCTTAAATTGAGAAACAACACAAGAGTAAAAATATCCCTTGAAGAAAACCAATCGAAGCCTCAACACTCTTCCCCCCCAGGGATGAGTCACCGACACCATAAGCTTCCAGGGCTTTCTCAAATGTGGGTTACTGAACCTGATTTCGTCCCTCTGACTAAGAGCGAGGTGGAGCCTTCCATGTGTCTCATTCCCAGGCTCAGGCCTTAAGGCAGGGAAGCAGAAGTTTAGAAGTTTAAAGAGTTTTAAGGCTTCTGAAGCCCATATTGAATCGGGAAAACCTACACACTCAAGACTTCCAGAAGGCAGGGCCAGCCTGATCGGATGCCTAAACAAGACTTTAGGAGCAAGCATCCCAGTCAGCGTATGGTTTACAGCAGAAAAGAACCACCTTTGGGAGAAGATCTCACATCTTGTTCCCTCAGAAAAATGAACTTTATTAGAATTTTTTTTTTTCCAACATGCAGAGAAATGATGCAAAGAAAACATCCTCTATTCCACAGCACCCTCCGAGCAAAAGTTTCCATCTCCGTCCTTCTGCCAGAACGTACTTTCATTCCTGTGTTTTGAAAGTATCTCAGACTGCAGGTAGTCAGAGCACTCACGTGGTAATCGGTCATAGAATCGCTCGGCTGGAAAAGACCTTTGAGTCCAACCATACCTGTCCACTACTAAACCAGACCCCCGAGCACCTCATCTACCAAGCTTCTACATCCCTCCAGGGATGGGGACTCCACCCCCTCCCTGGGCAGCCTCTGACAGTGCCCGAGAACTCTTTCAGTGAAGAAATTTTTCTTGATGCCCAATCTGAACCTTCCCTGGTGCAACTCAAGGCCGTTTCCTCTCGTCCTATCACTTGTCACTTGGGCAAAGATACCAACACCCACCTCACCACAACCTCCTTTCAGGGAGTTGTAGAGAGCAATAAGGTCTCCCCTCAGCCTCCTCCAGGCTAAACAACCGCAGTTTCCTCAGCTACTCCTCATAACCCTTGTTCTCCAGCCCCTTCACCGGCTTCGCTGCTGTTCTCTGGACACGCTCCAGTCCCGCAATGTCTTTAATGATGTGGGCTCTCACTATGAAGTCACTATCGGGTAAAATTTCAGCTGTTTCAGTACATGGAATATTTTTAGACTGGGATCGCCAGCCTTTATTTGTAGGAAGGCCAGATTTAGGTTTCCACAAACTGAATAGAGCAGATTCTTTCCCCGCTCTACCCCTCCCCTCTCCAGTCTAAGGGAAAGCAGAGTAGGTCCTAAATATACATTAATTCATTCTTTCCCTTGTCTTTCCAAGTGCATGTAAATACATTAAAACAGCCCCCTGGCTTCCCCCTGCAGAAGAAAAGCCTAAGTAGGCAACATAATGCGACGATTAACCTACTCAGACATCAACACTTTTGCACAAAGAGAAGAGATATTATTGCAGCTCTGGCCTTCGAATCCAATCCTTGATACCCAACGCAGTCTTTGGAAAACTTCATAACAGGAAGGAAACAAAAGCAGATGCGAACTTGGAATGACAGTTGAAAGCAAGTGGGTTCAGTTTGGGTGGCAATTACACAAAAGAAGCGTGAGCACCAGAACAGAGAGAAAAACCTTATTGCACGCTTCAGTTATAAACCAGCATTCCAAAAATACCCTTCCTGGCAAAACCAATACCCACAGGAGGAACAGCAGACTCTTATAGAAAGGGAGTCAGGGTCAAAAAAGGAGGTCCAGGAACAGGGATCTATTCACAAACCCTGAAATACTTCACCTCTTGCATGGAAAAATACAGGACAAGCGTAGGCTCTCACCTTCATGTGGCTCGACTATAAATACATGTTTTGCTGACCTGCAGGTATTCACTGATGCCAGGCAGATGGAGGGGAGTGCTTGCCAGCCTTTAACACCTTTTTATTTTTGATAACAGGTACATCTCCACAACACGGTTCAAATATGACTTTGGGACTCAACCCGTTGAGGGTGGCCGTTCTTACAATCCACTTGTCTACATCTGTGGGATTTCCCCCATTAGCTAATCGCTATTTTAAGATCAACTTGTCAGCTAGAGAGATGACATCCAAACTTTACGCTGTTTGTGTCACCAGCTTGAGTCAGCAGTCAGTAATGCTGTAAAACAACCCATCTGAGGCACTTAGGAAGCCTCCTGCCCAGCCAGCACTGGGAGTTGACCTCACCCTGATGGAAACCCAGCACAGTTCAGATGCTGCCCATTGCTATTCAGCAGGGAAAACTGATTTACCCTGCACCAAGACACAGACAATATCACTTTTAACCCACTGTAAGAGCCACAAGGGTCATCAAGAGCTTGCTAGTGCTCCACTTGACTTCTCTTTGCTTGCAAAGAGCATCCCAACAAACCAATGTCCTCTCGCTGCTGCTGCCCATTACTCCAGCAATGCAGGTTGTGCAGAAGTTCAACTGTATGGGAAATAAGTTACTTTTCTTCCTGCATGGAAAGGAATGGATTCAGCACATGCCAGACTCGCCTCTTTTTTTTGTTTTTGATGACTTGCAGACCATTGTTTATCAAACAGGACCCTGAATCCTTTATGTGATACTCTCTTTGACATAAATACTTGAACTGACATGAGGTGTACGATGGCAAACAAACAAATCAATTTAAAAAAGCAAGACTGCTGTGGAAACAAACTTTACAGTTTCCCACAGAGATTAGATGCTGATTTTCCTAATGAAATAAACCACTTGCATCCAACTCTGCTGCTCTGCACTCCAGATGAACCCGGAGCCTTGTGCTGGATCTTTTCAGGGTGACAGCTGATTACAAACATCTTGCAATCACCTCACCTTCTTACCTTCAGGGGTTTTTTTTTTTTTTTGAGATGTTATATTTCCATTTGGCTTCTGAACTTTTTGTTTCCTCTAACTGGAATAAAACTGTTCCAAAAAAATACCCACGTCAGCCTCCCAGCAGGGAGTTTCGGGGCTGGCTGATGCAGCCAAGGCAGATGACCAGCATCCCTGGAGCACCCCAGGGTGATGCTCTACCACACACATTCCTGTGCCATCACCAAGCAAGGAACCTGCCAGCAGCTCCCTGGACACAAAGGCTTTGGCTGGAGCCCAGTGCTCTCCAGGATGGCAACTCCTACAATTTGTTAATAGCTTGAACAATTTAGAGCAGCCTTAGTCCTGCTCCAAGTCACTCCGGGGCTGTTAACCCTCCCTTCTGCGCCGTTGTTGTGGTGACTGGAGTCCATCTCCTTGGTCTTCTCTGGTGAAACCGAGTGAAACTCTGGTGAAACTTTCTCTGGTGAAACTTTCACCTTCAAACAGGTTAATTAAACAAGAAATGTGGTTTGCAAGGCTGGCAGGAGACCTCTGCAAGGGTCAGCCAAGGACAGGCAGCTATGCAACACCCTGCCAGCACCACCGCACCAGTGCCTTCTGCACATCAATCTCATCCCCCTCCACTCACACCCACTTGGGGGAAAGAAATCAACCCTCAAAATCCCTGGGAACCATCAGGCTGTCGCCTGGGGTTTCAGATGGCTGCAGCCCTTCTAGACTGAGAGCTTCGCTGTGCAGGGTTAATACACCAAAGTGTTTGAATATTTATGAGCATCATGGAACAAGGCCTGGTGACACAGAGGGTGCTGGACCTCTTGCACCAAGTTAGTATTTTTAAATGGTATCTTCTTCTCCAATGCTCCTCCTGTACGAGGACAGGCTGAGAGAGTTGGGGCTGTTCAACCTGGAGAAGAGAAGGCTCCGGGAGATCTTAGAGCAGCTTCCAGTGCTGAGAGGGGCTCCAGGAAAGCTGGGGAGGGGCTCTGGATCAGGGAGTGCAGGGACAGGATGAGGGGAATGGTTTTCAACTGAAAGAGGGGAGATTGAGATGACATCTTGGGAAGAAATGTTTTTCTGTGAGGGTGGGGAGGCCCTGGCCCAGGTTGCCCAGAGCAGTGGTGGCTGCCCCATCCCTGGAGGGGTTCCAGGCCAGGTTGGATGGGGCTTGGAGCCCCTGAGCCAGTGGGAGGTGTCCCTGCCCATGGCAGAGGGTTGGAACTGGGTAGGCTTTAAGGTCCCTTCCAACCAAAACTACTCTATGATTCTATGACAACATTTGTGGTGGATTTTTTTTTTCAGCCCCAATATCCGTTTGAACTCACTCACCATTTCCTTTGGAGGTTCTTTTCTTCAGGCAGCCAGGTGATCTGTACTTAAAGGTTTACAATGTTTTGCTTTGTTTTGAAGCGAGCTACTGTTGTAAATAAGGCCTTTGATGACTAAAGTGGCATTGGATTGACGTGCAGGGCTTTTTCAGGCTGTTTATTAGAACATCTGAGGAAGCCTGGTTCACTTTTTCCTCTGCACAGGCAAGTTTCCTCTGCGTACAGGAACAGAGGAGAGAAAAACACTGGGAAGATGTTGGAAAATATGATAGCAAAACTGCAAAACACTGACAGGTGGGCTCCAAGGAGGTAAATCTCTGCCTCGTTTTGTTTTTAATGGACTAGATTTGATACTGAAGCGCTGCCTTCCCCTCCTGTTTAGGAAGAAGCCTGTTTACAGGGGCAGGGAGAAAGCACGAAGGGTGGGAGCATCAAAGGATGGTGTTGGCATTTCACTCAAATTCCTCCTAGTTCTGCAAATTCACTGGAGCTGTCTTTGCCCACCGGCCTCCCAACCCCGCTTTTTCCCTTGGAGAGCGTGGGGAGCCTTTCTGCAAGCAGAGGAGCTCTGGCTCAGCCCGGGGAAGCATTTGGGTTCATCCCTGGGAGCAGCTCAAATGCTTTGGCCAGATGTGATGTTTCTGGGCTGCAGCTGGCCGCCGAGCTGGGCACAGCACTCCAACCCAACAGCGAGGTGGCCCCAGCCAGAAAGGAGCACTCGCGCAGCGCCAGGAAGGGCGTTGATGGCACCTCCTCAGCCTTCTGGGCGGCACTGTGGTCAGGGTGGCGGGCAGCTCCCCACCGGCAGAGCCAGGGCCGGACCCACAGCCTCGCAGCGCTCGCCCACGCCACTGCCAGCCGCCCCACGGGCCAAATGAGTAGCGGAGTTTCTTGCTAGGAACATTTGAAAGCAATTTTAGAACCATGTCTCCCATTTGGAAAACTCTGTGTCACAGAGGTGTTGCGTTTCTCGGGGGGGGAGATGGGAGGTGGAGTGGTACCCAGGCAGGAGGAAAAGGCTTGGCAGGGCTTTTCGCTCTGCAGAACCCAAGCTGCTGCTCGTGTGTCCCAAAGCATCCAGGTGATCTTTCCCAAGCAATGTTACTGAAGGTCTAGTTTGGTTTTGAAGCCATGTGTTGTGCTGCACAGCCTCTCCCAGGTGCTGTGCTACCTCCTCCCATCACTTACCCCAGGACTGTGTGATGGAGAGGCAGAAAAAAAACCCCATCAGGAGCTCAAGAAGCAGCCCCAGCACTGGGCAGTGCCACCCCCCCCCCCCCTGCCTCCTGGGTGAACGCACGCTCTCCCTCCAACACGTTAGCACCCTCATCATTTCCTTCCACCACAAAGAAGCTGCAAAGCTGACAGCAAGGGATGAGGAACATCCCTCCAGACCTCCAGCCCCTCTTCCCTGGCAGCCAAAGGCAGAGCAGAGCCCGTCCCTCGCCTGCGGTGGCAAAGGCAGCAGCAAGAGCTCACCCAGGGGAGCTGGAGGCATCAGGAGCAGATCCGGCCACATCTCCATGCTCGGGCTGCATGGCCAAGCTCACCCGCTGGAGTGTGGAGGAACAAGGACTGTTCAGTGGTTTTAAAAGGGGAAATTCTTTTTTCTGCCAGACCATCCCAGGCTCCCAGCACTCCCCAAATCACGGGCTATGTTTATACCACACTCTCTGGCTCTTTCTCACTAGGGGGAGGATCTGAACAACAAGCTGGTGCACTCTTCTTCTAATGCCACATGTTTCTGGTTCATAAGATCTCTGGCACAAACGTGAAGAAGGTTCAGACAGATTTGAGCACATCAGATGCAGGTTGGACACCTGCAGGACAATGGCAGCTGGACATCCCCTCCTTTAGCAGCCTCTGGCCAGTGAAGAACCTCGACCTTGCTGAGGTGGAGAGGCAGAGTGACTCAGGGAAGACATCTGCAGTTTCCAGTAGCCGTTTGGCCAAACTGAATGGTTGGAAGCACCGATGGAGCCATGAGCGAGTTGTGGGCAGTGGAACTAATGAAGCCTCATTTCCTATGGATTTTTGTCTTGCGGTTGGACTTCCTGGTGTCTGAAGGCCACATGAGCGCCAAGGAGGCACTTTCTGTGGTCAGGGTGTTCACGGCCTCTCCCTCTGCCTCCCCACCATGGATTCCTCCAGCCTTTAACCAGGCTGCCGGCTCTCCGAGGGCATCAGCAAGGTCTCCCTCCTCCTCCATGGCCACCACCTTCCTGGGCTCTGCCTTCAGCTTAATCTCTTCGAAACAAACACCCTCTGTTCATGGTTGGCTGGGATTGATCCAATGGATTCAAAACCAGAGGGGAACTAGCAGGCAAAAGTGACCAAAAAAACCCTCCATTTAATAAGAAAACCATCATAACAACGCTTACAGAAACATTAGACTGTAAAGCAGAAGCAGCCACAGTCGTTACTCTCGCAGCCACAAAAGAAAACTTTATCAAGACCAGGAGGCAGTGGGCATGGACCACGCACCTTCAAGTGCTCGTAGAATCACAGTGTCCTGAGTTGGAAGGGACCCACAAGGATCACCCAGTCCAACTCCTGTCCCTGCACAGGATACCCCAACATCCACTCTGTGTGTGGTTATCCAGAAGGTAGAGCCAAGCTGCTCAGTGATGCACACAGGAGAGACGCTGGGCATCAAGTGGAGCGAGAGGGGTTCAGATTGGGTTCTGAATTTCAGTCTGAATTGTCCAATGATCGTGTATTTTTCTCTTCCCACATGTAAAATGCAAAGGCACATAAAGACAGCATCTCCCACTGGCAGGAGTTCCATGAGAACACATGCACTAAGCCCATACGGCACCAGAGACCTCAGAGGTTTAAAAATAAACACCTTTTAAAGACAATGAGGAATAAATACCCATCACATGAACAAGTGCAAAATTAGCTGGGAGCGCGTTGTCTGTGGGACAGGAATCCACTTTGCTGTCGAGCTGGTTTGCGGCAGAGCCGATCGGCCGCAGGGTGTGATGTGACAACACATCCCCTGCCGCAGGAGGCAAGCGGGACAGCGGGACGCAGCCTCCCTCTGTATTTACAGCTTGGTCCATGCAGCCCACACCCTCTCTCTGTGTATGATAATCTGCTTCACAAAATATTTTCCTTCCTAAGGCCAACATGAAAATGAGAGCAGAAGAAACTTAGCCTCGAACTGTTTAAATAGCTGCGAGTTACTAAAAAGCAAAAGGAAAAAGCAAGCTGAAAATGCTGTCATCTGGGGTAGAAGAGACTGACAGGCAAAAAGAGGCTTCCAGATGCACTGAGGGGAAGACAGCTACGATTCACATCAATGGCAAAGTGTCACTGAGCATCTGGCTCGGGACCCCTCTGCACTGCAAATCAGCTTTTGGATACGGACTGGCTGCTCTTTGGTGTTGCCTTGTTTGTGCCACAGTGACTCTGCTGCTAACAATTGATTTTGTCCATTTAGGAGCCATCAAGTTATCTCAATTATTTAACAGTGTGTAAAATCACAAACATATTCAACTACAATGCGTTCCTCTTGCGTAAACCTCTCCTCTTGGCCACATACATAATGAAAACCCTGTTGAGTCAGTAATAAAATCCAGAGAGCTTTCAAGTCTCAGAACTGAATGTTCAAATTTTGTAGCTCACTTCCTTTTCTAACCAGACAGTGGGGCTGCCAAGAGAATTTCTGGGCGTTCAGCCTCTTTTGATATACATACACACACAAATATATATATATATATATATCTCTCTCTACCGGGTCTGGCAGAGAGCAGGCACCGATTGTTTTAAACGCAGTTAGGAACAAATACATTTTGAAAAGAAAGCAGAATGCTCCTTGTTTTCATCCAACGGAACAGACAGCTCAGACCTTGACAGGGAAAACGATCAGCTCCAGCTCTGTCAATAAATAAATATTTGCATTTCACTCCAGCAGAGGAAAAATGCAGCGCTGATTTTAGGAACCAACCTCAAAAATCCGCGTGTGGAAATACCAGGGTTCCTTATGCAAACAGGCTGGTTGCACATGCAAATGCCCGACTTGCCTGAATAACGGTGCTATAGGCACGGAGGGCATAAAACCTCGGACACATTTTTTGGTGGCTCAACCTCACTCCTGCGAAGAGCAGAGCATCCTCATCCCGTGCCGAAGCCAAACGGTAATGAGTGAACTGGGAAGACTTCGACAGCTAAATGAGAGCCTTAAGACTATTTTACACAGAAACCTTCTGATTTCTGCCCAAACAACTCAATAGCTTCTAAATCCTTTGCGCTATTTATAACAACCACCACCACAATTACATTTATTTCTTTTCAGAAGCCCTGTCTGCTTTTGTATTTATACTGCAAGCAGCGCATTAGAAAGGGGACCAAATAGCTTTCACATATGTCAGTGCAATACAAGAGCAGGCAGCAGCCACGTGAAGGGAAGGACAAACATTCAACGAGTTTCATATGGCATGGAAATACAAAGCGAAGTTCAAGTCCGAGAGTTTTCCCACACTTGGGCTGAGTACGTTCCCAACAGCCGCCAAGGTGTTTGCAGCCATCGGATGGGAGCGGGATGATCCAGGGCGTAATCCAGCATCTCCCCGGTGCACCCCAGTACTTACACTGATGGGGGGGAAGAAGAAATAACGCGAGGTGAATTGGCTGAGGAATTAGACCTTGTGGCTCGTCAACTTGGCAGGCGGAGCGAGGTCATCCTAACCTACCGTATGCTCCAAACTGGGAGATCTTTGCATAGCTTTTGTGATGAAATCTTTCCGCTGTCAGTGGGCAATGACTCAGAATAGGGGAGGGATGCTGTTTACTAAAAAACTCTTGGAGGGAGGGAAAGGGAAATATATAGGAGAGGCTAAGGATGGGATCCAAAAAAACAAGATAAGAAAAAATAAACCATGTGTAGAATGTGGGAGTGAGAATGGAGGTGGAGACAGAAATACCAAAGTGAAGGCAGAAAGGGGGACACGTGCTAGAAGAACGTGGACAGAAAGCCGAGTATAGGTCAGGAATAGCAGAGGGGCGTAAATGGGAATGAGACGAGATGAGAAATGAGGCGACAAAAGGCAGCGGATTCCAAAGTTGCGCCTATTGATGTGCCCTTTCTTAGAATCACAGAATCATTAAGTTTGGAAAAGACCAAGATCATCAAGTCCAACCATCAACACAACACCAACATGACCACTAAAGTGAATGTGTAGCCAAGATGACTCTAATATTATCAGGACAACAATGACCCTATCAGGACAGCAGCCTGCACTGGCAGAGGGTAAAACAATAAAGGTGTTCAAGTATGGAGAATCGTGGCAGTGACTAAAATGTCTGAGGTCAAAGGGAAGACCCATTGCCCCCCACCAAAATGCCATTCCTGCCTCTGTGAGGGTTCAGCTTACGTGTTGTAGCTGCTCTCCACATGCTCTTGTCACTTGTAAGCACCCATAGCACTCTCACTCATGCTTCAAGTATCCAAAGTCCTCCTGGTCCTTAGGAAATCCTCCTGACATCGCCAGGAGCCAGGAAATTAGATCTCAAGAAGTCTTTTCCTATGAGATGGTGAGGCCCTGGCCCAGGGTGCCCAGAGCAGTGGTGGCTGCCCCATCCCTGGAGGGGTTCAAGGCCAGGTTGGATGGGGCTTGGAGCCCCTGATCCAGTAGGAGGTGTCCCTGCCCATGGCAGCGGGGGAGAACTGGGTGGGCTTTGAGGTCCCTTCTGACCCAAACCATTCCATGATTCTATGAAATATTGTTTATCTCCTCTCTACAGGGGGGCATTGAAGCCAAGGGAGATGAATGACTTGCCCAAGACCACACTGGCAGGGTGTGGAAACCCAGAGCTCAAACCCAGCTCTCCCAAATCCCAGGACAGAACTGCAGCTGCTAATGAGAACCAAGAAAATGCAAAAAATGCAGATGAAGCATCTTGAAAGTTTCATAAGCAAAACTCCCGCTGCAGGCATGAATGGAGGAAGCACAGACTCCAACAGGCAAATTCTTTGCCACCCCATCTCCCAAGTCCCAGAAATCCTGTTGATCTGGGCTAATAAATTTCCCCGAGCCCTAGACATTCTCTTGGCCCTCATCCCAAGCTCACATAAGAAGCTATTTCATAGGCAAGGTTCTTATTTACAGTTACTCAGCTCCCATAATATTTTATCTGAGGTGGCATTTTTAACACTCCCCTCCCCAATACTGGATGAACCATCTCTTTCTTTGCTTTATAGGTTTGTAACTAATCTAGTTAAAATCCCATAAATATTGGGATGTTTCTGGGCTCCCCATTCAGGCAGGAGCCTGGCTGAGGAAAAAGCCCATTAGCATTAAAATGATGGTGACATCCAGGCTGGAGCTGACAATTCATTCATTTTTTAAGTCTCCTGTCATGGTGCCAGCTGCCCTTTTGGAGCTGACTGTGCAGCAACTGTGTAGTGCAATACTTGGGGAAACGGTATCCTGCCATAAATTCCAGAGTCACAAGTCCTTGCCAGGTCACACAGGGGGTTAACGCGCTGGTTTGCTGCCCCTGGGAGACCTGGGCTGGAGTCTTTGTTTTATTGCAGACCTGGGTGCCACTAACAGCAAGGAGAAGGTCATAAAGGAAGGGAATGGGGTGCTGGGGAGCAGCCAGAGCGGAGCAGCCAGAGCGGAGCAGCCAGAGCGGAGCAGGGAGCTTAGGCCGGCGCTGATGCTGGAGTCAATGAATTTCAGTTTGGGTCTCAGATGGTGGGGTTTGCTTGAATTGGAGCTCACGAGAGCTGGGAAGGGGTTCTGGATCAGAGAGTGCAGGGATAGAATGAGGGGGAACGGTTTGAAGCCAAAAGAGGGGAGATTGAGACGAGATTTTAGGGAGAAATGTCAAACTGGATGATCTTTTCTATGAGAAAGCGGTTCTGGGGGCCATTGCGCATCCAGGAGAAGCATCAGCATAACACAACTCTTTCTTTACAAACTGAGCTACAGGCCATGTTTCAATAGACGGCCTGCGCACACCTCTTGACTGTGCCTTCATTGCCACAGAAGGGTTTGGGTTGGAAGGGACCTCAAAGCCCATCCAGTCCCACCCCCTGCCATGGGCAGGGACACCTCCCACTGGATCAGGGGCTCCAAGCCCCATCCAACCTGGCCTGGAACCCCTCCAGGGATGGGGCAGCCACCACTGCTCTGGGCACCCTGGGCCAGGGCCTCCCCACCCTCACAGCAAAACATTTCTCCCCAAGGTCTCATCTCAATCTCCTCTCTTTCAGCTTAAATTTTATATATATAGCTGTATTTCACCATAGAGAGCTTAGCCAGCCCTAACACAGACCTCTACCTCCTAATGCTGCTTTCCTTCAACAGAAGACTTTACTGACAACCAGCCCAAGAATTCTACTTAAGAAGTTAATCTTTTCTTCTTCAAGAGTTAAAAAGCTGCCAGCTGTTTAATCAGATTATCAACATAAACTCCCTTCTCAGCCGAAGATAACTTCTGAGGAAATCAGAGAGAGGTAGATGCAGCCACTCGTTCCCTAGGACTTCTCCAGAAACTCAAATATCAGTTGTGTCAGTTAATTAATATGTGCTAATTAATTAACATCATTGGTTTTGACCCGATAGATCAGCTTTAACATCACTATAATCCAGAACAGAAGCTGGGACTCAGATAAGACCTCAGCCAAGATCAAAGCTAACGTCTGGAGAACCTCCCTGAACGTGGCAGTGGATTTCCCACCATCCTCAACAGCATCTTGCGAGGGTGGGAGGTGTGGGCATCTTATTGCCCGGGAAGGGCGTTGTATCTGGTCCCTCTCACCTTTTAGGGACATGCCCGCTGATAACATCTGGGCTCTCAGCTGTGGTCCTGAGCTCCAGCTCCCAGTCCGTGGGAAGTCACAGGGACTGCACACTGGCCCGTGCCCCCACCTGCCCACGGTTTGCTGCCTCGCTCTGCGTGCTCAAACTCTCCATTTCACACCAGACCTTCATCAGGTCATTTCAGCAACCACCTTCTTCTCCTGGAAGAAGAGCTGCCACCCTGACTGTCCCTTTCACTGACTACTGAAGTGAGGAAATGTTCTTACCCCACATCATGGAATCGCTGAGGTTGGAAAAGATCTCTAAGGTCATCCTCCAACCATCAAAACAACGCTATCCTGACGACTAACCATGTCCCTAAGTGCCACATCCACACAATTGTTGGACACCCCCAGGGATGGAGCCTCCCCCACTGTCCCGGGCAGCCTCTGCCCGGGCTTCACCACTCCTTCAGTAAAGATGTTTTTTTATAATATCCAATCTAAACCGCTCCTGGCACAACTTGAGGCAATTGCCTCTCCTCCTGTCCCTTGCCGCTCGGGAGAAGAGAGCGGCACCCACTTCAGCACAACCTCCTTTTGCGGAGCTGCAGAGAGTGACGAGGTCTCCCCTCAGCCTCCTCTTCTCCAGGCTGAGCACCCCCGGATCCCTCAGCCACTCCCAGAACCCCCGTTCTCTGGCCCCTTCCCATCTCCATTCCCCTTCTCTGGGCATGCTTCAGCCCCTCAACGTCTTCCCTGCAGCGAGAGGCCCAACATCCTCACCAACCAACATCCAATCCTCTATTTTTGAAACATATAAGGCCCGAAATGTAGAATTTGGGGTTTTACACCAGCTAATATTAATAGAAACATTCTCAGAATTCCCCCCCCCCCCAGTGTAAATGGAACACTCTATTTTTTCAAGCGTGCCCCAGTGGTGCTCGCCGCCAAACACTGCAGCATTGTACCCGCCCGGTGAGCTCGCTATAAACACATCCCTCGCTGCTCTGTCAGCCCCACTGAGCTTTCTGTAAACCAGTAAAAGTAAACCTACATGGTTAATATTTACCCTTTATAAGCGTGTATAATCTAGAAGCATTTTTAGCAGCACGAGCAAGGCACGATTTTAATCACGGATTTTCATCTCGACATGGTCCTGTTAAACACTGGATGGGTACATCCCGAGAAAGCCCGCTCCTTGAAGCCAGAGGCTCTCCTCTCCCAACTGATTACAAACATTGTGTTATCACACACTGGAAGACTCTTCCTATCTCCCATTTTTCTGCTCTGATGCCAAATTACAGAATTGTAGAAGGGTTTGTGTTGGAAGAGAACTTAAAGATCATCCATGTTCCACCCCTGCCATGGGCAGGGACACCTCCCACTGGCTCAGGGGCTCCAAGCCCCATCCAACCTGGCCTGGAACCCCTCCAGGGATGGGGCAGCCACCACTGCTCTGGGCACCCTGGGCCAGGGCCTCCCCACCCTCACAGCAAAACATTTCTTCCTAAGATCTCATCTCAATCTCCCCTCTTTCAGCTGAAAACCATTTCCCCTCATCCTATCTCTGCACTCCCTGATCCAGAGCCCCTCCCCAGCTTTCCTGGAGCCCCTTTCAGCACTGGAAGCTGCTCTAAGGTCTCTTTGGAGCCTTCTCTTCTCCAGGCTGAAGAACCCCAACTCCTCCACCCTGTCTAAAAGCTGAGCTCATGAGGATTTTCGGGCACAGACCTCAGGTTAAGCAGTAAGAGAGGACAGGGGGAGATATGGATTTGACCGTGTACAAAACAATGTAGATGAGCGCAAAGAGTTAAAACACTAACAACACAACAGCAAACTTATCTGATAGTAAACAGCTGCCAGGCAGTGCTGATTTTCTTCTACAATTAGCATAACGGCTAGCTTGTAGTGCTCCCTCCATGCAAAAGAGGTCCCGCTTTCACCTCCCCACTGACACTCGGAGTCGCAACTTCTGTACAACAACAGGAAAACAGACATTAATGCAGTCATAAAAAAGTCTCTGCACCAAAGTCATCTGCTGATAGCCTCTGCGAACCTTCTGCTTCCCGAGGACATGCGTTCCTGGGAAAACCGTAGGCAGCAGACGGCCTTCCTGGCTGACTCGGCGAGATGCCCTTCTCCCTGTGGGGCTGCACGAGCCACCAGGCTTCTGGATGGAGCCCATGCAAGGACAGAGCAGCCCACCAGCTCTCACCAGCCACCTCCCTCCACTTTCTGCCCTCAGCAGAGATAAGGTAAAGAAGAGATTCCATTCACGTAGTTTCTTCTTCACTCACCTAGACAAATCACCCCCACCAGCTCCACAACGCAAGACACATCTTTCAGATTCGGATGCTACTCAAGCTTAGAGATGGTTTAGCACTTCTCCCTTCTCGCAGTCACACAGTGCCAGGATGGGCAGCTATTTGCGCATTCTTGGACCGTAACTCCTTCTCCACAAACGTTCTTAAAGGACATACACAATCTCTTGGCTGCCCACAAGTCCTCCCTATCTGCAAGGATGGCATTGTGTCTACTTATTTGCCTCCTATTGATTTTTTCACTAAGCTATCACAGACTAGAAGCAAAGGGGCGACAAGCCAGGGAGCGGCACAACTCGCTGATTTCCAGCAACAAAATAAGCACAAAATAATGCCACAAAAAAAGCAAAAATAAGCACAACAAAATAATGCCACAAAATAAGCACACAGAACAGCAGAAGACAGCTAGCTGCTGCTCTGAGGTGCTCCCGCAATGTGTCAGTAGTAAAAGCCCAGATGGAACAGAATGGAAGTGAACAGTAAAGCAGCAAACACAACCACGGTGGTTTAATAAGCTTGTGTATGGAGCAGAGAATAAGGAATCTGGAGAAAACCAACAGGCATCTCTAGGGATTCTGAATCCTAGGACACTTCCAGCAGCTGGAAAGCACAGTAAGGAACAGAATTCCCTGCGCGGCAGAGCACACCCAACATCCTGCCAGACCACAGCTCCCCTCCTAGTTTATTCATGCAAAGAATTTTGCATGCAAAGAATAAAAATATATTAATCAATACTCGTAGCCTTCAAAAAAATAGCTACAAAAACACGTTCTCCAAATCCAAGGCTCTTTAAACATCGAGGTATCAGTGACAAGAGACTGTTCCACCGGGTCATGAACAACAGCGAAGGAGGAAAAGCATCAGAAAGAAGGCAGAGAGTTTCCCAACCTCTGACACAGAATAATGTTAATGAAACACAGATTATCAACTGCAAAGAAACAAAACACCTTAAGGAATGAGGAGTTTGCCGTGTATTTCAAAGCGGAAAAAGAAAACAAACAAGCAAACCTGAACATGCCGAAGAGAGCATCTTCTGCAGCACACAGCCCCACAATACAGATAAAACCAGGGGGTGGTTGTCTCCAAGATGCATTTAAACTGTAGGCTGAGGCAGACAGCAGCTGCCAGCCCTTAAGGACCACAGCCTGGGAGTGTGCTTTGATCAAGGATTTCTCAACCACACCCCAATTGACAGCAATCAGGTTCAGCTCCAGGAACTCCTTGGAATCACCAGCAATTTTCTTTCAAGCTTGCTCTTTTGCCTTAACAGATGGCAGTTTGCGTGCATTGCTCCACTGGGAAATTCTGCTCTTTGAGGGCCGAAGTTTAAAGTTAAGAAGTTTCTACTGGGATCATTTGGGATGATTAAGTCTGTGGGGTGGGATCTCTGTCCAGGCCTTTATCTCAGTTGGGAAAGAACATGTGTGTGGTCCTGATACCTCAGCCTCCTTCGTGCAACTCACAAGATGCAGCTGTGAAATTTTTGTTTCTAGAATATATAAAGAGATTTCAGGCACTATTGCTATAATTTGAAAGCTACGTTGCTGGATGAGAAGCTCAACGTGAGCCGGCAATGCGCATTCACAGTCCAGAAAGCCAACCATGTCCTGGGATGCATCCAAAGCAGTGGGACCAGCAGGAAAGGGATTCTGCTCTGCTCTGCTTTAGTGAGACCTCCTCAGAGGTCTCTTCTCTGGGCAGATGGTTCTAATGCTTCACCACTCTTTCAGCAAAGAATCAAATCTAAACCTCCCCTGGTGCAACTTAAGGCCACTTCTTCGTCCTGTCATTTGTTACTTGGGAGAAGAGCCCAGCACCCACCTCACCACAACCTCCTTTCAGGGAGCTGTAGAAGGCAATAAGGTTTTCTCCTAGTCTCCTTTTCTCCCCAGTTCCTTCAGCCACTCCCAGAACTCCTGTCCTCCAGCCCCTTCCCCAGCTCCATTGCCCTCCTCTGGACACGCTCCAGCCCCGCAATGTCTGTACAGCAGAACAGCTCACACACTGAAGCAGCGATGAGCACAATTGAATTTTACACTGAATTTCTCTTCGTTGTTGCCCTGCGGAGTTAGGAGGCTCCAAAGTTCCACTTCCACACAATTGGAACCTCTGTGACACCTTGACAGCAGCCAAAGGGGAACGTGGTGCTCTCAGAAAGCAAAAGGACTCTCAGGGCACAAATCATAGAAACACTTGGTTGGAAAAGACCTTTGAGACCATCAAGCCCAACAATACCCATCCACTGCTAAACCAGATCCCCGAGCACCTCATCTACCCGTCTTTTAAACACCTCCAGGGATGGAGACTCAATGCTTCGAAGCAAAACCACCCCAAATATGAGAAACCAGAGAGAAAGCACAGACTACACCAAACCTGACAGGCGTGGGCATAGCTGAAAGGGAAGGCAGTAGCGAAAAGGAAGAAAACAAACAGAAAATGCTGTACTCAAAAGAATTCAGCATCAACTGAGCAAATCGAAGCGAGAAAAACACCAAACCGATGTGAACCCACTTGAATTTTAGCTGCTGAAGCCTTTCTGGCTACTCGGCCGCTCTGCCTGTGCGTCGCTCTGCTTAATTCGCCCCACTGGATTTGCACCTCCTGTGAGTGACTGAGAGGAGCCATTGACTCCGGGAGCTCTGATTTAGTGTGGCAGGAACCGGCGGCCTGGCAGCGGCTGCGGGAGAGGCCCAGCCCGAGGTAGGTAAACATTAGAAAAGGAAAGGCCACAAGGAAAAAGAGTGGAACAGGGAAAAGGAGAAGAACGAGGAGGAGAGATGGAAGAAATGTGTGGCAAAGGATGGGCAGAGGAAAAAAAGAGAATGAGAAAGAGGAAAGTAAACACAGTACAAAAAAGGGCTGGATGGTGGGATTAGAGAGACCTTTCACCAGAATTCACATGGCTGTAAACCTCTGGGGTGCTCCACTTTGGTGCTGGATAGAATCATAGAATCATGGAGTGGTTTGGGTTGGAAGGGACCTCAGAGCCCCTCCAGTCCCACCCCTGCCATGGGCAGGGACACCTCCCACTGGATCAGGGGCTCCAAGCCCCATCCAACCTGGCCTGGAACCCCTCCAGGGATGGGGCAGCCACCACTGCTCTGGGCACCCTGGGCCAGGGCCTCCCTATGCTCATTGTGAAGAATTTCCTCCTAATGTCTAATCTAAATCTACCCCCTTCCAATTTAAAGCCATTCCCCCTCACCGTCTCACTCCAGGCCCTTGGAAAAAGCCCCTCCCCAGCTTTCCTGGAGCCCCTCTCAGCACTGGAAGCTGCTCTAAGGTCTCCCTGGAGGCTTCTCTTCTCCAGGCTGAACAACCCCAACTCTCTCAGCCTGTCCTCATACGGACGGTGCTCCAGCCCTGGAATCATCTCCATGGCCTCCTCTGGGTTCGCTCAAACAGATCCATGTCCTCCCTGTGGTGAGGACTCCAGAACTGGACGCAGGGCTCCAGGTGGGGTCTCACGGAGCAGAGGGGCAGAATCCCCTCCCTCCCTGCTGGTGCCACTGCTCTGGATGCAGCCCGGGACGCGTCCGGCTTTCAGGGCTACGAGCACGCACTGCTGGCTCGCTCTCTGTCACTCTGAGCACCAGCACCTGGAGACGCTTCCATGCTAGGCAGCCCTTCACGCTGCTCAGCGGTCCCGAGGCACTGTACACAAGGCTGACGCTGGGCAGAGGGAGGATAAACCATTCAGTCATTCTTTTCTTGATTTCTTTTGCTGGAAAGTCCTTTCCCTGGGGAGACATAGGCCTGTGGAAACAACAGGATACGCTCACTAAATCTGTAATACCTGCTGCGTAAGCCAGCTGCTTCAAATTCCTGCTTTTGCATCAGCCAAGCTCCCAGTAGACTTTACCTGCCCAAAACAGCGACCGCCCACGGCACAAGAAGTGAGGAGCCAGCGAAACACTCTTCATGACGTGAAGCAGGGAGCGTTTCCCAGTTCACCGAGGACAACAAAGATCTGGAACGGTGCCTTACGTGGAACAAAACCTAAAAAAAAAGGAAGATATTCCAAACTTTTCCCTGTTTTCTGACGTACATCCAGGAGGTGCAGGCACAGTCCAGAAAGTAAATGCTGGGTCATGGTTTCTAATGTGAAACGTGCTGGGAAAGCCTTTGAAAGGGTCACAACCTAACCTGAACTCCAGCGAAACTCAACCCATGTCAAGTGTTGTCATCTACTTGAAATTCAGTCCAGGCTTGTTAATAGGTGCTTCAAAGCTTTTGAAATGACCCTTTTTTGAGCAAGTGTAGGTTCAGTTACAGTTTCCCATCAAAGCTGTGTGAGTGTGAGGCAAGACACGAATCTAAGGGAGAAAAAGTGCCATTCATTGACTTTTCCTGCTGCATTTGCTGGGTGTTGTGGAAGTCACAGATCAAAGTGAATCGCTTGGTGCACGTCTTTAAATTGGATGTCATTAAAGAAAAAAGTGTTTGCATGAATTCCTGAAAAGGATTTTCCAACCAAAACCATTCTGTGATTCTATCTATATTGGCCTTCTCAGGAGGAGCAACTGAAGGCTGAATTTCCCTTTCAGCTATTGTCCTTTCTGGTCAGACTTTAAGGCATTGATGAAGAAAACCACTGCTGCCTTCTGTAGACCAAGTTCCGGGCAATGAGGGCCTGGAGCTTTCATCCCATCACCTTTCCTGAACCACAAAACCACTGCAAAATAAAACATGGATCGAGTTTACTTGAATGTAAAGACAAACACAAAAAGAGTAAATTGTGGCGGGTGGGAAAACCCCACAACAGGAACCTTAGAATCATAGAATGTTCTGAGTTGGAAGGGACCCACAACAACCAACTCCTGTCCTGGCAAAGGACACCCCAAAGTTCACACCGCGTGTCTGAGGGTGTTGTGCAGACCTTCCATCAGGCCTTGCCCAGGAAGGGGCTTGGCCCCCAGTGGGAGGAGGGATGGCAGTACGGGGGACATCCCCATCCTGCGTGGCATGGGGACATCCCTGGAAGAGAAGGCCGGGCTCTGCAGCCCTGCCTGAGAGTGGCACCAATGTCCCTCTGATGGGGACACCCATGACAGTGTCCCTGCCTCTGTCCCCAAGGCCACAGCATTTCCTCTGCAGGGAGAGGCTGTCTTGTCCCACATCATCCATTTCGTCTCCATTCCATCCCACCCAGCATCATCCATCCCGTCTGCATCACCCATCCCATCCTGTCTGCATCATCGTCGCATCTCCATTCCATCCCATCCTGCATCATCCGTCCCATTCCCATCCCGTCCCACATCACCCATCCTATTCCGTCCTGCATCACCAATCCCATCCCATATCATCCATCCCATCCCGTCCCACACCATCCATCCATCCATCCATCCCATCTCCACCCCATCTTGTCCTGCCTCACCCATCCCATCCCATACTGTCCTGTCCAGGTGGTGGTGCCACTCTTTGTGGAGCCGCAGTGGTTTCTGCAGGGCAAGTGGACAAAGCTGGGCTGTCTCCATCAGCCTCACTCCATCCCCTGGGACCTGGAGCCGCTCGGGGAGAGATGCACGTCGGAGAAGTGGAACAACGCGTTGTATGTGTTTGGAAATCCCGCCGTACGGCTGGAGGCTGCGCTGCCGCCTGGCCCGGCCGAGGACAGGGGCCCCATTGTCTGCGCCCCTTCTGCTGTCGCCTGCGCCTGCCTGGCAGCCGGCGTCCCCCTGCCGCACTGCTCTGGCCAAAGCCACGTCCAGGAGCCGTGCTCCCAGGACAACAACAACCCCTCTTTTTTTTCCTGCGAGGTCCAACAAGGCTGCTTTATTATTCCTGGTGGTGTTAAAACACAAAACATCTCGGCAGGCACACGCGTCCCTGGCCCCTGCGCCGGGAATCATAGAGTCGCAGAATCGTTTGGTTGCAAAAGACCGTTGAGATCATCAAGTCCAAGGAAGAAGGACTTACCCGGAGCCATGAGTAGAGTCCTCGTGAAACAGGTCCTTTCTGTAACCCTCTCGGCAGGCGATGGGATGTTTGGGCTTTGCTCCTCCGAGCTTCGGAGCTGCTGCTGCTTCTCCTCCCTCCCTTCCCATCTTTGAGGAGCAGCGCTCACCGACGCTGACTGTATGGGAATGCGACGCAGACAGGTTCATCGCATCCCTCTCCTCTTCACATCCCCTCTCCAGTGTCTGCCTCACCCTCCCCTTCTCCTTCCCCTCTCCGCTTTTTACGGGCTTTGGAGGGGTTTTGCCAAGTTTCACCTCTCTGAATCTGCTCCTCCACCTTCCAGCCTTGAGAAAAAAAAAAAACAACAAACCAAAACCAGCCCTGAACTTGTGTTAGGAACAATAATCTCATTTGCAAAGAAAAATCCCTGGAATGGGGACTTATTGTAACGCCGTTGGGTAGCAGACTCAACTGCTGGGCTATTTTCAATAAAGGAGCAAACTGCGGGATAACGCCAGTTGGCTCCTCCAGCCCAATTCTCCTAAATCATGATAGACAGATTGCGTGAAAAACAGGAATTCCAAAGAATTTCCTGCCCTGGGAACAGAAGTTAAGGCTATATTTAACAACATCTGAAGCTGTCAAGAATGCTTTGTGGTTGGATAACAGAGCAGAAAAATGTGAAAAATGCAGGCTACTGCTATACCAAATATGGAAATATTGTTACGTCTGGTGTCTAAATCCCCATCTGGAAATACTTACAGCCAGGAAAAGAAAAGACGCCACAACAGAAGCTTAAACTCCCTTCCCCGAGCCCGAATCTTAAACTTCCACAGGGCAATACCGTTCCAGGATGCCCAGATTGAGGAGGGGACAAGAAACCAGCAGCAAGGAGGATGAGAACCAGCCATGGTGTCCCCTCAGCTCCCGGCTGGCAAACCTTGATGCACCCGGAGCTCTGTGGCATCACCAAACATCTCGTTTCATCCTTCAAAAGCAGCAGCAGTGACAAAAAAAACCTGGGTACCACCGGGTGCTTCTGTGGGAAGCGGGATGGATGGCAGGGATGCTCCAGTGCGGTTGGCCAGGAATGGAGATGGCACATTGCCAGGCTGCAGGGGCTCTGTGGCATCACCAAACGAGACGTTTGGTGATGAATTTTTTTACCTGGGTGCCTATGTGGGAAGTGGGATGGATGACAGCCCTGAGCAGCAGGGACATGGATGTGTCCCCCCATCATCGCTGCAGCGCAACCACCTTCACGATGCCAAAAGCACCAAGGTCCTTGCCTCGATATCCTCAGCTGTATCTCAGCTTTAAGAGGAGAAGGCTTAGGGGAGCCCTTCTTCCCGTGTACCAGTACATAAAGGGTGTCTGTCAAGAGGATGGAGACTCCCTCTTCACGAGGAGTCACATGGAAAAGACAAGGGAGAATGGGGACCAGTTGCTCTGACTGGATTCCAGAAGAGAATTTTTTGCTATGAGAACAGTTAAATATTGGAATCATCTCCCCAGGGAGGTGGATTCCTCTACACCGGACACTTCTAAGGCTCAGCTCGACAGGCTACCAGACTGTCTCATTTAAACACAAAAAGCTTGGACTGGGTCATAGAACCATAGAATCGCTTGGTTGGAAAAGACCTTTGAGATCATCAAACCCAACTGTACCTGTCCACCACTAAACCATATCCCTGAGCACCTCATCTTTTAAACACGCCCAGGGATGGGGACTCCGCCACCTCCCTGGGTAGTTGTTCCAGCGCTTGAGAACCCCTTTTGGTGAAGAATTTTTTCCTGATGTCCAGTGTAAGCCTCCCCTGGACATTCCCTCTTGTCCTATCACCTAGATTATCCTAGAGGTCACTTGGACCAGATGATCCCAAAGGTTACTTGGATCAAACGATGCTAGGGGTTGTTTGGACCGTATGATCCTACGGGTCGTTTGGACCAGATGATCCAAGAGGTCGCTTGGACCAGACGATCCCAGATGTTGCTTGGATCAGCTGATCTGAGAGGTGGCTTGGACCAGATAATCCTAGGGGTTGCTTGGACCAAATGATCCCAGAGTTTGCTTGGACCAGATGATGCTAGGGATTGTTTGGACTAGATGATTCTAGGAGTCACTCGGACCAGCTGATCCCAGGGGTTGTTTGAACCAGCTGATCCTAGAGGTCACTTGGACCAGATGATGCTGGGGGTCGCTTGGACCAGATAGTGCTAGTGGTCACTTGGACCAGATAATGCTAGAGGTCACTTGGACTAGATCCTGCTAGAAGTCATTTGGACCAGATGATCCTAGGTGTTGCTTGGACCAGATGATGCTAGAGGTTGTCTGGACCAGATGATTCTAGGGGTCACTTGGACCAGCTGATCCCAGGGGTTGTTTGAACCAGCTGATCCTAAAGGTCACTTGGACTAGATGATGCTGGGGGTTGTTTGGACCAGATGATCCCAGGGATCGCTTGGACCAGCTGATATTGGGGGTTGTTTGGACCAGATAGTGCTGGAGGTCACTTGGACCAAATACTGCTAGAAGTCACTTGGACCAGATGACCCTAGGGGTTGCCTGGACCCAATGATGCTGGAGGTCCCTCGGACCCTGTGATGACGCGGGGGGTCCCTTGGAGCCGATGATGATGCGGGGGTCCCTCGGACCCGGTGATGGGGGGGGTCCCTCGGACCCGGTGATGATGCGGGGGTCCCTCGGTCCGCCGCCCCTTCCAAGCCGGTCAGCGCCCCCGGGTCCCCGGAGCGCCCCCGGGCTGCGGGACAGCCCTGCCCCCGGCCGAGGAGGGGGCCGGGGGGACCCCCCGGCGGGGCCGGGAGACGGGGCGGGGCGGCGCATTCCTGGGATGCCGCGAGCGTTGGCCGCGGCCGCTGCCCGGAACGCGCGACGTCAGCGGCCCCCGCGCCCCCTTATAAAGCGGCGGCGGCGGCGGCGGCCCCAGAGCGCGCAGTCAGCGCAGCCACCGCCATGGGAGCGCCGCCGGCCGCGCTCGCAGCAGCCATCCTCTGCCTCGCACCGCTGGTGAGCCGCCACCGGCACCGGGAGCGGCACCGGGAGCGGGGGAGAGGGGAAAGAGAGAGAGAGGGGATGGGGGAAAGAGAGAGAGAGAGGGGAAAGAGAGAGGAGATGCGGAACAGGGGGAGATGGAGGGGATGGGGGAGATGGAAGAGAGAGGAGATGGGGACGTGGGGGAGATGGAGGGGATGGGGGATATGGAGGGGATGGAAAAGATGGAGGGGATGGGGACATGGAGGGGATGGGGGACACGGAAGGGATGGAAACGATGCAGGGGATGGGGGAGATGAGGGAGATGGAAGAGATGGAGGGGATGGGGAAGATGAAAGAGAGAGGGGATGGGGATGTGGGGGAGATGGAGGGGATGGAGGGGATAGGGATGGAGGGGATGGGGACGTGGAGGAGATGGAGGGGATAGGATGGAAGAGATGAAGGGGGTGGGGGACATGGAGGGGATGGGGGAGATAGAGGGGAGGGAAACGATGCAGAGGATGGGGAAGATGAAAGAGAAGGGATGGGGATGTGGGGGAGATGGAGGGGATAGGGATGGAAGAGCTGGAGGGGATGGGGGACATGGATGGAAGGGATGGGGGAGATGAGGGAGATGGAGGGGATGGGGGACACGGAAGGGATGGAAACGATGCAGGGGATGGGGGAGATGAGGGAGATGGAAGAGATGAAGGGGATGGGGAAGATGAAAGAGAGAGGGGATGGGGGGCATGGGTGAGATGGAGGGGATGAGGAGATGAAAAGGGATTGGGGAGCTGGAGGGGATGAGGGAGATGGGAGTGATGAAAGAGGTGGAGGGGATGGAAGAGATGGAATGGGAAAATGGAGGGGGTGGAGAAGATGAAAAAGAGAGGGGATTGAGGAGATGGAGGGGAGGGGGAGATGAAAGTGGGGGAATAGAGGGGATGGAAGAGATGGATGGGATGGAAGAAGTGGAGCGGATGGAGAAGATGAAAGAGATGGAATTGGGGAGATAGGGGAGATGGAGGGGATGGCTTCAAGAGATGGAGGGAATGGAGAAGAAAGAGATAGAGTGGATGGGGAGATGGAAGAGTGGATGGGGAGATGGAAGAGTGGATGGGGAGATGGAAGAGTGGATGGGGAGATGGAAGAGTGGATGGGGAGATGGAAGAGTGGATGGGGAGATGGAAGAGTGGATGGGGAGATGGAGGGAACAGGGAGGGGATGGAGCAGATGCGGGCATAGGGAATAGGGGAGATGGAGGGGATAGGAGGATGCGGAATGGGGGAGAGGATGGGAGAAATGGGGTGGGGGAGATGGAGGAGTGGTGGAGTGAGGTTGTAGTGGTATGAAGGGGATGGAGAGGATGGAGGAAGATGGGGAGATTGGGGAAATGGAGAAAATGGAGAGGATGGGGATCAGGGAGATGGGGATGGAGGGGATGGGGTTATAGGGGTATGGAGGAGAGGATGGGAATGGAGGAGATGATGGGGGAGACAGGGAATGGGGGGCATGGGAGGACAGAGGAGATGCAGGGGTGGAGGAAATGGTATGGAGGGATGCAGGGGATGGGCGAGTTGGGAGGATGGAGGGGATTTAGGAGATGGAGGGGATTGGAGGCATGGAGGAGATGGGGAGATGGAGGAGATGGGGACATGGGGGAGGAAAGAGGAAGGGGCATGGAGGGATGTCGTGTTGAGAGAGAGCTTATGAAGGGGTGGAGGGATGGACAGATGGAGGCACAGAAGAGATGGAGCGATAGAGGTATGGTGGGATGGGGGTATGGGAGCATGGTGGGGATAGAGGGATGGAGGGAGGCTGCATGTCTCAGCTCCCCACACTCACCGGCCCCGCTCCATTCTGCTCCGTAGGCTCTGGGCTCACTCTGCCCTGCCGTCTGCCAGTGCCCGGCGACTGTCCCGCAGTGCTCCCCGGGCGTGGGGCTGGTCCTGGACGGCTGCGGGTGCTGCAAGGTCTGTGCCAAGCAGCTGAACGAAGACTGCAGCCGGGTGCAGCCCTGCGACCACACCAAGGGGCTGGAGTGCAACTTCGGCGCCAGCCCCGCAGCGCTGAAGGGCATCTGCAGAGGTAAGCGGCTCCCCCCAGGAGAAAAACCCACTCCCCACAGAGCCAGGTTTAAGGAATTTCGAGCCCATGTATGGTTATGCTTTTGTTGTTGGGAGCTTGGCAGAAAGGCACATGACTTCAGCAGTCTGGAATGCGATTCAGTGTGTCTGGGCTCTGCTAAACGCACAGAAGGAAAAGTGATTCCTGACTAAGTTATTGTTCTGGCCCCGCGTCTCCCGGGGCTTGCGGGGAGCTCCGCCGTAAATTGAATTTAACAGCCCAGCAAATACCTGTGCGATTCCCACCGCTGCTTCCCACTGCTGACTCCCTCCTTTTCCCTCTCCTGCAGCCCAATCCGAGGGGAGACCGTGTGAATACAACTCCAAAATCTACCAGAACGGCGAAAGCTTCCAGCCGAACTGTAAACACCAGTGTACGTGCATAGATGGAGCTGTGGGCTGCATCCCGCTCTGCCCGCAGGAGCTCTCGCTGCCCAACCTGGGCTGTCCCAGCCCCAGGCTGGTCAAAGTCCCCGGGCAGTGCTGCGAAGAGTGGGTCTGCGATGAAAGCAAGGATGCGCTGGATGAGCTGGAAGGCTTCTTCAGCAAGGAGTTTGGGCTGGATGATTCCGAAGGTGAACTAACCAGGAACAACGAGCTCATCGCCATCGTGAAAGGAGGCCTGAAAATGCTACCAGGTGAGTATGGGTTAATCTGCGTGACAGTGACGGGGAGGAGGCAGGAGGGCGGAAATACGACTCCTTAGACCCCTATGGAAAGAAAGAAACCCAGCAAGAGGATGTATTTAGGCTAAGCCCTCCTTTCCTTTTCCAGTTTTTGGATCTGAGCCACAAAGCCGAGCTTTTGAGAATCCCAAATGCATCGTGCAAACAACCTCCTGGTCCCAGTGCTCAAAGACATGTGGAACCGGCATCTCCACGAGGGTTACCAATGACAATCCCGACTGCAAGCTCATCAAAGAGACCAGGATATGTGAAGTCAGGCCGTGTGGCCAGCCTAGCTATGCCTCCTTGAAGGTAAATAACAGCCTCTTCCCGTGCTCCTCTTCTTTCTAAACTGCTTTGGGTGAAGGGTAAAGGCTGAAGAAAGATCTCCTGCTAATGATATTATTGCTTCTCCTTTACAGAAAGGAAAAAAATGTACCAAGACTAGGAAGTCCCCATACCCAGTGAAGTTCACCTACGCTGGATGCTCCAGCGTGAAGAAGTACCGCCCCAAGTACTGCGGCTCGTGCGTGGACGGCAGGTGCTGTACGCCTCAGCAGACCAGGACTGTCAAGATCCGGTTCCGCTGCGACGATGGAGAAACCTTCACCAAGAGCGTCATGATGATCCAGTCCTGCCGATGCAACTACAACTGCCCGCACGCGAACGAAGCTTACCCCTACTACAGACTAGTCAACGACATCCACAAATTTAGGGACTAAACCATCTCGGGGGTGGGATGCTAAACCCAAGTGTGAAGTAACCAGCCGTGGAGAAAGGACCTTGGATGGAAATGGTGCCTTGCCCAGTTGAGGGCAACATTGAGATGTTAGAAGAGTGCACTGTGCAACTGGACACTAACGCAACAGAGATTTTAAGCATACTTAAAGCTTCATAGTACTGGAGCAACTTTACTGCTTCTTTTTGGAGCACCTTATCGAATGATATACTGTTTTCTGTTTGTAAGTGATCAGATAAATGTCTCGTTCCGGTTTTGAAACCTTTTTTTTTTTCTCCTATCCTGTCCAATTTAACACTACGCTTCTCCCCTCCTCCCTCCATCTTCTCCCACCCTTTCCCAACCAAGTTGGAAGTTACATTCCTTCCTGAGGTGGGCACTTGTGGGGTGTTCACAGTGGCAGCTATTATGTACCAACTGTAGTTTAACGGCAAACAGAAATCAGTTGTTTTAAAGCTGAGTATTTTATTTATCAAACTGTAGCGGTTTTGTTTGGTTTTTTTTTTTTTCCCCCTTTTGAGTTTTTTTTTTACCCCTTCCAGCCCCTGTAATACTGGAATAAGTTGTAAATGATTTTAATTTTATATTCAATGAATTAAAAGAATTTATTTATGGAATTAATCATTTAATAAAGAAATATTTACCTAACTCCTCTTAGTGCAGTATCCTGATAGGCAGCAGATTTGAGGACAGCAAAGGCAAGAGCTTGCTGGGAAAACAATGCTGAAAAGCTTAGATTCCTGCAAATTAAACCAAGCTCTGCTACAGATGCAGCAAGGAACTTGACGGGGAGTCTAATTCTTTGGGTAAATGACGTTTTGAAGTGGTGCATGCAGGCTCTAACCCCGTGGTCTAGAAAGTATAGACAGAAAAAAACTTCTTGGCGTTGAAAGCGAATGTTTGATAGCCAGACTGAAATGTTAATTAGACTGTCAGATTATTCAGACCGTCCTGGAATTTGCAACATAAGGTGCTTCATTAGGATGCAGCACATGCACGATGATGTTGAACATCGGGGTGGAAGTGGTCATCAAGCCTCGCGTTTCTGGGTGGCTGCTTCTTGCAAATTAATACATTTCTCCGGCAGAAGAATGTTTCCTGCAGTCTGCAGGAGGTAGTTTGCTTTCACTAAATTCAAATTAAATGAGCTTGAAGCAATGACTTTTTGTTAATCCTAATAACCCAGTGATGAAAAGTAAACATACTGTTAACAAGAGAGGAATGTGAGGAATTTCGAGTACTTCTCCAATAGCGTAAAAGGCAAAGCAGCCACTCTTCCCTGCTCAATCTTCCCTTCCCGCTTTTCAGTATGCAATTAGACTTGGTACTGTGGGACACAGGGGACGTTTGGCAACCCAGGGAGTTGTAAGGCAGCGAGCTGGCACACGGCAAGAACGGGACATTTAAAGAAATGAACTAGCAGAGGATCCGGGAAAGCATCAAACCTTTGTATTTCGCTGGGTAGCACAAAGCTGTGCTACGGACAGGACTGAAAGGAGACCTGCAACAGGGTTGGTTTAACCCCTCCTTGGAGGACTTAACTCCTCCTGGTTAGTTCTCCGGCAAAAGATCCTTTCCTGGTCTTTAGTAAGAAAGCTATGCGGTCACGGAGGTGTTAGAATTGTGAAGGGGTGCCATCCCGTGTCAGCTCAGTGCTGGAGTGGTTAAGAGTCAACTTTTTGTTAGATTTGACATAAATATTTCAATACAATCACAGAATCATGGAATGGTTTAGGTTGGAAGGGACCTCAAAGCCCATCCAGTCCCACCCCATGCCATGGGCAGGGACACCTCCCACTGGATCAGGGGCTCCAAGCCCCATCCAACCTGGCCTGGAACCCCTCCAGGGATGGGGCAGCCACCACTGCTCTGGGCAACCTGGGCCAGGGCCTCACCACCCTCATCACAAAGAATTTCTTCCTAATGTCTAATCTAAATCTTCCCCCTTCCAATTTAAAGCCCTTCTCCCTCATTCTATCACTCCAGGCCCTTGGAAAAAGCCCCTCCTCGGCTTTCCGGAGCCCCTTTCAGCACTGGAAGCTGCTCTACGGTCTCCTTGGAGCCTTCTCTAGGCTGAACAACCCCAATCCTCTCAGCCTGTCCTCATAATAAATGGCCACATATCTCTGCAGCTCATCTCTGGCAGCTAAAGCTTCGCCTGAGAAATTACAGCCATCTCTCTTCTGCTCAGTCAAGTTCTCTCCCCGCAGGCATTCAAAACTGGAGCTGGTTTGGAATTCACCACCTGGCCACCAGTCTCAGCTGCATCTAAACTTGTCTGTACGGTATTTGTTGACAGCGGAGGTGTAAAATGCAGCGAAGCACTTTTGTTTGGGCTCTACTTCCACCCAGCACCGAACACATCGCTCCCTCAGGTGCTCACCGAGAATCCAGCAGGTTTACGTGTTGGGTTGGTGCAAGGAGAGAGGGACAGACGCCGCTGCTCACAGACACACAGCGCCTGCACGCGCGTTCCGTGCCATCCCCACCACCACACACGCCAGGATGACACCCACCTTCAAACCAACATCAGTAGCAGCTCCCTAGAGAGTCACAAATCCGTGTGACTATGGTGGGAACACGCACACCGCGTACAAACACGTGGCCTTTCCACCTCCTGCCCGGCTCTCAACAGGGTTTTACACCCTGTGCTTTGGGCTTTTCATGTTTCATCGGTGGTTCTGTGATCTTCTCAGTAGAAAAATGCACTCTTGAGACAAAAAGAGTGCAGAGAGAAGATCACGCCAACCCTAAAGTGTATTAAATGAAATTATCCTGCTGTAAAGAGAGGGAATGAACCCCGCTAAAAGGGATCTCACACCAAGCGATCCTCACCCACGCTGTCCTCTCTTCATTCTTTGCGTCTCACACGGCAAAACTACCAAACCCCACGGTTCGTAATAGCATAAAAGGAATCGGTGTTGGGTTTTGTGTATCAGCTTTGCACTTGCTTTGAAGGCTTTAGATCCCGTGTCGCTCCAGCAGACAAAACCCTAAGTACTCAGCATGAAACTATAAATGATAAACGCCCATTTCTTTTAAGTGGACTCAGCAGAGCTTTGAGAGGGCCTTAATGAACACAACTAGAATTGTATTTCTCGGTCAAAAACTAAAATATCAAAATCCTTTTTCAAGAGGAGGCATTAAGAACATAATAGACAACGATGAGCAGCAGTGAGTTTTGAGGACATTTCAGTGCCAGGCCACCGAGCAGCCCAGATGCCGGGAACATCTCCGTGTGGAGCTCCTCTACGCCGGGCAGACACCAGGAGAGTCCCCTGTCTGTCCCTGGGCCCTCGGCTGATGATTTTCCAGGTGTTCCCATGTGTTCCGCAACCCCCCTGCCCAGCGGCACTGGGGGAGCGCGGGGGTGACGGAGGATGGAGAGGGGGCCCAGGGCAGGTTGCTGAGGCGGATGCTGCCGCCAAAAGGAGCATTTCTCACACTACAGCTGCAGAAAGGCGCGTTCCTGTATTCCAGGCGCTCACTGACACGGGTTTGATGGTGGCAACAATATCGGGGTTATGTGTAAAAACCTTCCCGACCGACGAAGGCGACTCAGCAAAGACAAAGTTTCTGCTTCCTTACGCGCCGCATCACAGGAAACAAACTAAAAGGAATATGCGGAAAGCAGACATCCACGGTGACATGAAATCCTCTCTCATGGGGTGCTGTGAGCTCACCCTCCAGCATGAGCAGCAGATGGGGAGAAGCTAAGATCTTACTGACAGCGGGGACAGCCAAGCTGTTAATTAACTCTCTCTGAGCCGTAAGAGCCTCTGTGGTCCGTGTATAGACGACTACAGAGCCCACAGCAAAGCAGTCCCACCCGACCCTCCGGTGGACACCTCCTACTGCGGCTGCTGCCAAGGTGAGGAGGCACACGGACCATGTGGGAAGAAGGAAACACCGTGGGATTGCTGCCGGAGGGTGTCCTGTGCTCACAGCCCACTGAAGCTGCAGGAATTCCGTACCCTCTCCTCCCAGACAAGGAGCTCTGTCACAGATTTGGGCACGGAGGAGAATTTCTGAGCTACGGCTGCACAGATCTCGAGGGCTGAAAGAAGGAAGCTTGCAGGGGGCAGTCCTTCAGGGTTGGAAGTCAAACTTACCTACCCAGAAGCCGCTGGATGCGTTACACCAGAGCTTCCTTTGCCAGGTACGGCCCCTACTGAGCCGATCCTGCTGAACAGCCCTGTGAAGCACATGCACATTTCAGTTTACTCCGGTTTAATCGGGGGAACTATTCCCATGCCGTGCCCAGAGCGCTCCGCACACAGCAAGGGAAGCCTGGGTCCACTTTGCCTCAATCCTGGGTTTTTCATGTAACCACATCCCTGGTTTTATCTTCACAACTTTTTTCGCCACGTCACAAAACTTTGTAAAACAGCACAGCAAAACATGGAGGTGCCGTGGTGGAAGAGTAGCATCCACCCAGCTTTGGAGAAAACCGTAAGTGAGTTTCAGCTTATCAACAACTGACCTGCACTGAAGCGCTGTGGGGCTTGGTGCCCAGAAATTATAGATCGTAGAGAAGACGACTTCAACAAAATCATAGAATAGAGTGATGTAACAGTTTGGATTGGAAGGGACTGCAAAGCCCATCCAGTTCCAATGCCACTGCCATGGGCAGGGACAAGGATCAGGTTGCTTAGAGCCCCATCCAACCCAGCTTTGAACCCCTCCAGGGATGGGGCAGCCACAGCTTCCCTGGGCAGCCTGGGCCAGGGCCTCACCAACCTCATTGTGAAAACATTTCTTCCCAAGATCTCAACTAAATCTTCCCTCTTTCAGCTTAAAACCATCCCCCCTCATCCTCTCACTCCAGGCCCTTGGAAAAAACACCCCCTCCCCAGCTTTCCTGGAGCCCCTTTCAGTGCTGGAAGCTGCTCTAAGGTCTCCCCAGAGCCTTCTCTTCTCCAGGCTGAACAACCCCAACTCTCTCAGCCTGTCCTCCTATGGGAGGTGCTCCAGCTCTCACATCATCTCCATGGCCTCCTCTGGACTCACTCCAACAGATCCATGTCCATCCTGTGCTGAAGATTCCAGAACCGAACTCAGCAAAAGACAAAATAAGCACCTGTGCCTGTAAAGACGGAACACCAAGGAGCTGAATGGGTGGCATCCATCCACTATGATTTTTCACTCCTGAAAAACTACAGAGCTATGACTTCCACATACACAATTTATGTTGGAGAAGATCCTGGAAGACCCCAAGGCACCATTCACGTAAGCAACTTCATCTGTCTTGAAGTACACTTACGGGATGGAATGCAGCAACTGTCCAGGAGGAAAAGATTACACAAGATTCCGTAAAGGTTTTTGTTTCCTAGACAGCAGAAATGTAAAAGTAGGGTGCATAGATTTACCCAGATGGGAATCCAGCCAGGACACACACATTAACTCAGCACGGACAAATAAATTCACAACCTCACCGTGGATGCGGTTTCAGTTCAAATGAAAGGACTCCGTTACAGATATCGGTTACAGCCACAGGTGTAGATCAGCAGTAGTTTGAGACCACTGGTTGAACACCAGATCAAAAGGAGCCCAGAGATCATTTGAGTCAAAAGACACCCATTTCTCAGAAGCTACCGATTTCCTTCAGCATCTCAAACCAACCAGGTTAGATCCTAATTAGCTCATTAATCTGACAATATCAGACCTCAAGACATCACGGTTGTAAAACCAACGAGTCTATTGGTGAGAACTTAAACCAAGAAAATATGTTTTACTCTACAGAAGCAGATACTGGTGCTGTAGAGGAACAGTCCCATCAAACCCAACGCAGATGCCCCAGTGCAGCTGGAAATGGAGGTTGGGAGAAAAGGTCAACAAAGAGAGACCACTGAGAGTTTAGACGTGAAAGGGATGAGGACTCCTCAGGCAAGCTTTTCATGCCACCCTTGTCTCCTCTTTTCCCTGAATGTCTATACCTCATCCACCAACTTAATTTTTACCTCACTTGAACTTAACTCCACTCCGTATTGGCACTCTCGGCCAAATGGACAAGTTCTGGGGTTATGAAACAATTCAGTAGCAAATCAGGAAGCGAGGTGTCGAACAGGCAGCTTTCACAGTCACTTCTTCCTCCTCTTTGAGGCACAACTCGGATGACAGGAAAAAAGCAGCAATGTGCTTTTAAAACCACCTTTGCTTTCCCCGCTAGCTCGGGTCGCGCAGGAACCAGCCGGCTCCCAGACCAGTAATCTATTTGCTTAATCAAGGCACTCTCTCCCCTCTCATTTTTATCCCTACTTCTTCGTCAGATTATTTTAGCTCTGATTTGTCACGCAACCCCACAAACCGCTGCGCTGATGCAACTGATGCAAAAAGAAGCCGAACACAAAAGGATTAAATAAACATGAGGACAACTGAGCCAGTTAAAAACCCAAACCCGCTGTTTCTATCACTCGTAGGAGCCAGGAAGTCCACAAAGACTCACAGAATGGTTTGAGTTGGAAGGGACCTCAAAGCCCATCCAGTCCCACCCCTGCCATGGGCAGGGACACCTCCCACTGGCTCAGGGGCTCCAAGCCCCATCCAACCTGGCCTGGAACCCCTCCAGGGATGGGGCAGCCACCACTGCTCTGGGCACCCTGGGCCAGGGCCTCCCCACCCTCATTGTGAAGAAATTTCTCCCTAATGTCTAATCTAAATCTTCCCTCTTCCATTTTAAAGCCATTTTCTCTCATCGTGTCACTCCAGGCCCTTGGATAAAGCCCCTCCCCAGCTTTCCTGGAGCCCCTTTCAGCACTAGAAGCTGCTCTAAGGTCTCCCCAGAGCCTTCTCGAGCTTGAACAACCCCAACTCTCTCAGCCTGTCCTCAGAGCAGAGGTTCTCCAGCCCTGGGATCATCTTCGTAGCCTCCTCTGGACCCGTTCCAACAGTTCCATGTCCTTCTTATGTTGGGGATTCCAGAACTTGATATGGGACTCCAGGTGGGGTCTCACCAGAGTGGAGTAGAGGGGAAGAACCCCTCCCTCGACCTGCTGGACTTCCCCTCACCCCAAAGGCACACGAGGCGTTAGTGACTTTCCATCTTTTACCACTCTATTGATTTTTCCTGCCAAAAAGCCTACTACAATAAGATAACCTGGAAATGCTTTTCGGCAGGAAAAGTTAGTGGTGAAATCAAGCCAAACCAGCGGAGCTTTGCTTCCAAACCAAAGCAGTGTTACAACACACAGAGCCAAGGAAGGGAAGAAGCTCTCGCAATATCAGCATCGTTAGAGCGAAGTTGCTGCCTGACCGGTCCCCGAGACCCAGCAGGGCACAGCGGGATGCATTTCTGTTATCACAGACAGGCGGCAAAACAACCAGCCTTGTTTTCCCCTGCTTTTACACAGCATCTGCAACTTCCCTTTCAGTTTCAGTATTTATTTAGAGTTGTTTTTGCTGCCATTTCTTGTTTGTCTTGCATACATGTGACTTCCTTCCATTCCACCACAAATTTCCACCAAATAAAACCATATGCACTGCCATAGCAACATTTTAATACAAACACAGGGTAAGCTTTGTTCCCCTCAGTACACAGTGCATTTTTTTTTTTCTCTCTTATTAACAGCAACGCATCTGCATACAGTTTAACCGAACGCCCTAGCAACAGCGTAAACACAAATTCAAGCTTTTTTTTTGCCTTTGGAGGGCGGAAGAATAAATGTTTTGAGGAAAAGAGCGTGGGACTTAAGAAAGAATGAAATGTTTTGTGACCAAATACAAGTTGGTCACAAGTTGTGAAGTTACATCATCACAAGTGTATATTTACTCTCCAAGAGCTTTCTTGCAAAGCGTTGGACGGTCTCAGCTCCTACAGATGTCAACAGAGAACAGCGCGAGGTCTGAATCCCAGCTATGCTGACACACAGCGCAGAGTCCGGCTTTCCTATCAGCACGACGTGAATGTAGAGATTTATTAGAGATTTATGCACTTCTTTTAGTCTAGACATGAGGAGGAAGTTCTTCACAATAAGGGTGGGGAGGCCCTGGCCCAGGTTGCCCAGAGCAGCGTTGGCTGCCCCATCCCTGGAGGGGTTCCAGGCCAGGTTGGATGGGGCTTGGAGCCCCTGATCCAGTGGGAGGGGGTGGAAATAAATGGGTTTTGAGGTCCTTCCGACCCAAACCATTCTCTGATTCTGTGACAACTCAGCATCTCCCACCTCATCCTCCCAGGAAGCTCTACAAGAAAGGAAAAGAACCAAGTTCTCGCGTAGGGCTGACTCAATCCTACCTCTCCGCTCCCGCTAAGCACTTAGCTACGCTCTATTTTTGTCCTGTATGGCTTGAGAAAGGGATGACTTCATTAAGCTTTTAATTTTTTTAAGCAGCGCGTTCATTCAGGACAAGAGCCTTTACTCTTTGCTTCGTAAGCCGATGGCCCTTCAGCTCAAGTGCGCTGTAAGGGCTCAGAGCCTGAAACGCCAAGAGTCTAAACATTCAAAGAAATGCCGTAACAAACGGCTTGTTCCTTCCATGACAAGTAGTTTATGGAGAGAAATAAATGAGTAAGCGTAGTAGGCATAAAATCAAGCACTCAACACAAGCTGGTGTTGAAGGATGAAGATTAAAACAACATCGCACAGTTCTCATTCAGAGGCATCATCTGTGCTGAATCAAGTCAGATTCCTGTCAGGATCCTTGGACAAATGATTACAATAGTGTGTTTTCAAAACAGACAGAACTTAAGTCCTCCAGGCAGCCTCAGCTCCATCTCTTAAATGACCAGAAATAGAAAAACACAGCTTTTGCAGCTGTTATTGTCTCCCTTTGGTTTACACCAAGATGCTCATTCTGGGCTAAGTCACTCAGAGAGGAATCAAAACTTCCCTCTGAAAGGGTTATAGACCACCTCTCTAGTCAAAGAGTGCATAAGCTTCAATTAAATCAGTAACCGTATCACTAGGAAGAACCACCAGCGCTGCAGGACCTGCGTGGGTCCCCTGCCATCAGCAAGGCTGTGCTTTTAGGGATGTAATTTTGGTTCACTTTATCATAAACAAAAATCAAATAATTTTTGCTAAACTGAAAAAAAAATATTTGAGGTCCATCTTGGCTTGCATTTGATTTATCACCACTGCTCAAACTAGCGTTTGACCATCACCAAAACCAAACAAAACTGGGGGAGACCACAAGGCCAACCATGTCCTGGGCTGCATCCAAAGCAGCGCGGCCAGCAGGGAGAGGGAGGGGATTCTCCCCCTCTACTCTGCTCTCATGAGACCCCACCTGCAGTCCTGTGCCCAGTTGTGGAATCCCCAACATGAGAAGGTTATGGAACTGTTAGAGCAGGTCCAGAGGCGGCCACGGAGATGATGTGAGGGCTGGAGAACCTCCCATATGAGGACAGGCTGAGAGAGTTGGGGTTGTTCAGCCTGGAGAAGAGAAGGCTCCACGCAGAACTCGGAGCAGCTTCCAGGGCTGAAAGGGGCTCCAGGAAAGCTAAGGAGGGGCTTTTTAAAAGGGTCAGGAGTGACAGGACAAGGGGCAATGGCTGTAAATTGGAAAGGGGAAGATTTAGATTAGGAAGAAATTCTTCACGCTGAGGGTGTTGAGGCCCTGGCCCAGGGTGCCCAGAGCAGCGGTGGCTGCCCCATCCCTGGAGGGGCTCCAGGCCAGGTTGGATGGGGCTTGGAGCCCCTGAGCCAGTGGGAGGTGTCCCTGCCCATGGCAGGGATTTGAACTGGATGATCTTTAAGGTCCCTTCCAACCCAAACCATTCTATGATTCTAATAGTAACCAAGGAATGAAAGGCAAACACTACCAACGCTTTTACTTCCAGTTCGATCGCACTACAGAAGCCTATTCCCAGCTTTGTTTGGGGAATTTCAGTCCCAGTAACCAACACAGGAACACTCCTTAATAATTTTTTTAAAGCCTTCTTTAACATAGGAAAAGATTTAAACCTGCAGGCGAGCATCAACAGCATCTTTATTTAAAAGGAAATTATGTTTGTGTTCAGCTCACAAGGAAGCTTAAACCTGATTTATATCAGAACGTGGGCAAACCCCTTCATATAATTAATGACAACCTCCAAGAGGGGAGGAAAGCAATGCTAATTACTGATCTGCGCTCCTCAGCCAAAGCCTAATCACACACACATGCAGATCGACGCTAATATTTGCAGCACTCTAATTTCCACTGCGTGCTATGAATCTCAACAGAAACACCACGCTTCTACTCCAGATGAGACATTTGCTGGCAAATGAACTGTGGCAGTTTTGCTGTTCTGCTCTTTTATCGGCGTTGTTATGAATGGGTTCAAGACTGGTTTAGGGTAATTTGTGGCTACTAAGTCAGCATGCAGTAATCACTCATTAGGAAAAGCTTATTCACTTTCACTGAACTGAAAAAATATGAAAGCAGCACCTATAGCGAGGAATCTCAGTCCTTTAGAAAGGGAAAAAACAAACAGTGAAATAAGGGGTGGGCAGAGGACCAATACTGACTGAGGTATGGTTGGAGTCGATCGTCTCAAAGATCTTTTCCAACCAAATGGCTCTATCATAGAATTATTAGGTTGGAAAAGACCTTTGAGATTGTCAACTCCAACCGTATGATTCCATGAAGAAGAAAATAAGAGCACAAGTGGCTAAAGCCAGGTAAGAATCAAAACTTTCCGGTTTTACCAAAGGTTACAAAACACACAAGGGCAAGGGCACACGATACTGCTGTGAGAGGCAGCAGTGTGTGACTACAAAGGCCTGGAGCTCTTTGCAAACCTCAGTAGCTGGATAGCAGAGAAGCATTTCCAAATGACAATTTGTTAGCAAAAGTGTGAAAAAAAAAAAAAACCCCACCCCAAAACCTTCTACAACACTGAACATCTTGGAAATCCTCTCCACACAGTGTAGCTGGTGAGGAACCTACAGCCTGGTGCCCTGAAACCTGGACAGGGTCTGGAAGCCCAAACCCTCCCCGATATTGCTCGCAGCCTCCTGCTACCTCAACAAGTGTCTTCACTACCTTCTGTTGTCTTTCTACCTATAATGTGAGTGCTGGCAGGAAGAACAGTTACTGGCTGCAAACCCACCTTCAGTTTGGTGTGCATCCCATCCCACCAACTTTTGTCACAAAGGAGACAGATGGGCAACAATGACAGCAGCAACAGCCTCACAGAGCTGTTTACAAAGGGATCATGTCCTTAAAGCTTTACAAAAGCTGACTTCGCCAGACCCTCGCAAACTGACCCCAAATGCCGATGCCGAATCCCGAGAACGCCCTGGTGCAGGTGTCCAGAGGGGTCCATCTTACACACGCCGTTCTCATCCTCCAGCAGACCCTGCGGACACAGGGGACTCAGGTATGGTGGCCTGGGAGCTAGAAATCACTGAAGTGAACAACAAATTTCTCATGAGCAGATGATACAGTACAGGACTTTTTTATGGTTAATTTGTCTTTAAATAGGTAAATGTAGTTGATATTCCAGTAAAGAAAAGCCCAGAAAGCCAACTGTATCCTGGGCTGCATCAAAAGAAGTGCTGCCAGCAGGGTGAGGGAGGGGTTCTCCCCTTATAGTCCGTTCGCATGAGACCTCACCTGGAGCCCTGTGTCCAGCTTTGGAGGCCTCAGCACAGGAAGGACAAGGATCTCTTGGAGCGAGTCCACAGGAGGCCACAAAGATGATCTGAGGGCTGGAGGACATCCCGTTCGAGGAACAGGTTGCCCAGAGAAGTCCTGGCTGCCCCACCCCTGGGGGTGTTCAATGCCAGGTTGGATGAGGCTTTGAGCAACCTGGTCCAGTGGGAGGTGTCCCTGCCTGTGGTAGAGGGTGGAACTAGACGGGTTTTAAGGTCCCTTCCAACCCAAACCAGCCCATGATTCTATGATATTTGCAATATCTGGCAGCGGTAGATAAACCAGTAATGAGATGCATAACATAAGCATTGTTTAGAAGTCTAACATATCAGCACTAGTGACTATATATCCATTCCTACTGATTTTAAACCCCTTGCTGTTACAGAAGGTTGGGGTAGAAGATTAAACAAACAGCCACAAAAAGTCAGAAAAAAATTTACATTGTACCCTAAATGTCATAGAATCACAGAATGGTTTGGGTTGGAAGGGACCTTAAAGCCCATCCAGTCCCACCCCCTGCCATCAGCAGGGACACCTCCCACGGGATCAAGGTGATCCAAACCCCATCCAACCTGGCCTTGAACACCTCCAGGGATGGGGCAGCCACTCCATGACACCAGAGATTAAAATAAGGCCATTTGCAGCAGCTCAGCGTGACAAGGAAATATCTTAAAAGAAAACTAATCCAATGAAAAAACAGTGTGTTTTTTCAGTAAATTTAAGCTTTAAGACTCAAATCCACCTATAAATACAAATACATGATGAGAATTTAAACTCGGGCACTGAGCTGTTAGGATTAAAGGGAAATATATTTTGTTGAATCTAACTTGAAACTTTCAATCTGGGTTACTCTGAATAAAGATACGTAGGAAAAAGTGTGCAATTCAATAAGAATATTGGATTCGTCTGGAACCAGCAACTCCCCACCTCTTTGTTTAAATCCCTAAATAAGCATTACTGAATCCCAAACCAGGCAGGCAGTTTGGAAGTGTGGCCGTTAGTGAAGAAAGCCAAACCTCTGAGAACTCAGTAGCATATAAAAAAAGCTTTAATTAAAATTTTCAAGGTTTATTCCATCCTCTTCTCTCAACGAACTGTCATGAACTGTCCCGAATTTCCCCTTCTTCTATAGATGAAAGGGATGAACTTTCGCTGTCCGAGTTCTCTGCAGGTTCACTGGCATCTAAGGGGGTAGGAAACAAAACCCAAGCAATTAGTTACAGCAATGATGTTTGCTCATCAAACAGAAGCAGTTTTGCATCTCCTTTCCCCTTTTAATCACAATTTCATAGAATCACGGAATGGTTTGGGTTGGAAAGGACCTAAAAGCCCATCCAGTTCAAATCCCTGCCATGGGCAGGGACACCTCCCACTGGCTCAGGGGCTCCAAGCCCCATCCAACCTGGCCTGGAACCCCTCCAGGGATGGGGCAGCCACGAGTTCTCTGGGCAACCTGGGCCAGGGCCTCCCCACCCTCATTGTGAAGAAATTTCTCCCTAATATCTAATCTAAATCTTCCCTCTTCCATTTTAAAGCCATTCCTATCACTCTACGCCCTTGTAAAAAGTCATTCTTCAGCCTTCTTGTAGGCCAAATTTCATTGAGGACAGCTACTTCATAAGACATAACCAGTCTCACAACATGGGATGAAGCCCTGGGCAGGGTGGTGTTGCTGAAAGAGAAAGTTTAGTTTGTGTAAATTGGTCTTTTAGTCAAGTACACAAGCAGAATATTTATCTGACATAAACTCTTCCTCTTCATCCACTGAGAATTTCAACTTGTTCTCTTGGCTGCTTTGTTTTAAATGTTGTTTTCTGGGTTGCTACATACACATATTAAAACTATAATAAACTATAAATCATTTACCCTTCTGTCAGCATTTCAGTTAAGATGGGAACTACTGAGATTCTAAACAGCAATGGAAAATTAAGACGATGCACCTATGTGCTCCGTTCATGTGCTCCAGCATCCCAAAGATGGCATTAAGCTGTGTGGATTGTGGACGAGGTTAAAGCCGTGCAGTAACTTGTGCTTTAGGACACGGCCGTTGCGCTCTGCGGAGATGACATTGTGAAGCACTCACTTCCCAAACTGGCCTGAAGCCTCACACCCTGAGACCCTTCCTTTAACAAGCACCAACCTCGGTCACCAAGGGGTGAGGTCACCAAATGCTTGGTGGCACTCGAGCAGCACAAAAATAAACTACAGCCAAGCAGGGCCATGATTCACACTCTTCCCTCATTGTTATTTTCAGTATTTGATCCAACTATGACTTTAAAGAAGGTTTTGAGCATTAAGTGTCAGATGCTTCGTTAATGAAATGCTACTGAAAGGGAGCTGATGAGGCATCGTTACTGTCCTGTCCAGATAAGCTCTACAGCTGGCAAACGCAGATAACACGTAGGACACAGCGTGCACCTGTACAGTTGAGATGGAATTTGTTCAAGAAAATAAAAGCATTTCACCCAGAAACATCAGAGGTCACATTTTGTCTACATTAAATCTAGTGTATAATCAATTAACATTTATATGCCAGATATGTAGTGAGCAATGCGCAAAGTAAGGATTGTTTCTGCCCCTAAATCCTGTGAAAGCTCCTGTAATCCCCTGCTATCTTCAGCCATGACTGACCTTGTATGCTGAGATCCGAGCACCTGTAGGTTTTGCTACCAGCAAGTCAAGCATCAAAACATCACATAAAAGGACGTGGCAATCTTCTGACTCACAGGGAAGCTCAGCAGACAAATTTTAGCTTGAGTTTAGTCTGCTACGCTACATTCTATTAAACAGGAATTAGCTGTTAAATGTATTTTTATGCTATTTTTGTGTATTTTTATGTTTTTTTTAATGTATTTTTATTTAAATGTATTTTTATGGTATTAATAGCATTGCCTATAAATTGCGATCACCCAGTCCTTCCCCCCACAAAACCGGCTGCAGACGTTTTAGAAGTAACCAACTCTGTCAAACTTTGCCACGTACAAAATTCAGCCCAAGCCTGAAGAGGTGTTTTACCTCAGTGGCTAAAAATACACCAAAAATGAACCAAGCATCAGTAAGACAGGAAAAACACACACAACGCAAGTTATGGATGTAAACCATCGAGCCAGCAGTTTGAACAGTTTGAAAAGAGAGCATTCACAACAGCTTTTTTATAGCAATCTTTTAGATACAGAGGGAAATACGAGACATACTGCACGCTCCTGGCAGTATGAATAGGTGTATGCCTAATTATTGTTTATTTAACTAAAATATCTAAGAATATCATAGCAGGACATAAATATATTCTTACCTTGGCCAAGTATCACCATGCCATGCTTCAGTGTCTTCAAGACCACAAATAGCGTTGGATACTCAATGATGACTTTGCCTTTGAGATTGTCTAGGAGGCTTCTACTGGCATCCAGCTCATTGTACCTTAAAAAACAACAGGGAATTTTATCTTGAATTTTAATACCACCAAGGACATAACATAAGCTTTCGAGGGAAAAAAAAAAGGCGAAAAGTAGCTTCCTGGCAATTCCCAGGAGTTTCAGATCACGGTCAGAAGAATTATCTTCTGATTCAACTTTTACGTCCAGTCTTATTATCCAACTACATCATTTTTTTAAGCCCTCCCAACATCAAAGCATAAGAACAAGAGGAGAATTGAAGTCAAATTTCTCTAAGGGCTGAAATGTCTTATAGTTTCTTAATTAATATCTTTACCAAAACCAGATACGGACATAGGGTTATCAAAATGGATAAGGTTACCAAATTGAGATTCTAAACTAAAAATAACATGTAACGTTCTACTCGTGGGCTTTAACACTGCAGCTTTCATTTACATGGTTAGCAATGCACCTCATTTATCACGTTTCCTTATGAATTATCAGTGGGAAGAGGAAATAAGCAGCATATCTGAAAAAGCAAAGGCATATTGGAAGTACTCAGAGCTCTGGTTTTGCCGTACAAAGGCTCTGATACCCAGAATATTTGGGTTATCATTTCTAAAAGATGGTACGATGTCTCCTTTTGTAAACAAATCCCTCCTTGCAGCACCATCTGCAAGAGCTCCCTGCAGAAATTCCCACACAGGTGTGCTCTGAGAGGTGCGCGACTTGGAAGCGCAGTCCTTTCCCAGAAAAAAGCAGCTCTTCACCCTGCGGGGCGAAGCCAGGGGCGTAACAAATGATGTCACAGTAACAAAAAGTAAACCGAGTGTTTCCTCTGCACTTATTGCCCAAAACTGTAATATTCTCTCCCAGCTCTCTAACTGGAAACCTGGACGTGGGATTTTGGGGAAAGGAAGGGATACTTCAAAGCCCTCTTGAAAGTGAAACCCTGTTGCTGTCACTGCTGTAACTGTGGCATCCGACAGATGCTCCGATATTATTGCACTGCAATCCGAGTTATGCAATTCTTTCTGTAATCAGCATGATTAAATTACCACTAAGCTATTGTATCAGTTATAGGCAAATGAAGTTTGAAACCAAAATATACTGTGGGTAATAAGTAGAATATTTCCCCAGGCTGCTCTACCTTCTCTCCTCATTAACATGTTATGCAGTTGGGATTGCTTCTGCCAAACCCAACGCTGGATTGGGTAAAGGAAATCACATCCTTTATGATTTACAGTAACGTGCAATTAAGAACAGGACATTGGAGCAGTCAGCAGACAAGAATATTGAAGATAAAACAGGAGTTGAGTTCTTAGGATTTAAGGGAAACAGTTTGAGCAAAAACTATTTCTCTCTCCTATTCAACTTCAATCATCATGAAAATATTTGGTTTCGTGTTTCTCTCAACCCAAAGTAATTACGACCTCTCCTTACCGAAACCCTTTAAAAGGGATAACAGTATATTACATTTCTTCTTGAATGAATGCATTCATAACTTGTGGATTAACACACATGAACAGAAACATATTTACTGCTTTATTTACAGTACTCTAAATGCAAAGCACGGCGATACTTTTCCTTTGGCAAGGACCTCAACACATTCTTTTCTGGTTAAGCAAACATTTACCACCAAGAGGCCAAAGTAATTCACATGCCACAATACACTTTCCATTATCTCATGTTTTAGACAAAACATCTTTACCGTCCAGTTTGGCATAAGATAAAACATTTGTACTTAAAACTATTTTATGATAGTAAATTACTGAAGTGTTAGATCACTGAGTTAGGGCTTTATCTTTTTTAGTTGTAAATTTTATTGGTTGACAGAGAAAACATCCAAATTTTTAGTGCATAATGTGGGCTGTAAATTTCAGGGAAAATAAAACAAAAGAGGTTAATGCTTCTCTCTTTTAAACTTCATTGTTATTGTCTCTGCTGTCCAAAAGACGTCAGCCTACCACATTCCCTTGCTTTATAGACAAGTGCAAGTTGAGATTTTCTGCTAATCCACCTGCCACCCTCCTGCTTGTCTGTGCAGGCTTAGGAGACCTCAAAAGAAAACTCACACTTGTTGCTCAATTCCAAAGTCTAATCCAGGACAGCTCTTGAGCAAAACTGATATTTAAGGTTCTCTCAGAAAAAATCATAGAATCATGAAATGGTGTGCGTTGGAAGCAAAGCCCATCCAGTTCCACCCCCTGCCATGGGCAGGGACACTTCCCACTGGATCAGGTGAATCAAAGCCTCATCCAACCGGGCTTTGAACACCTCCAGGGATGGGGCAGCCACCACTGCTCTGAGCAACCTGGGCCAGGGCCTCACCACTCTCATCCTGAAGACTTTCTCTCTAATGTCTAATCTAAATCTTCCCCCTTCCAATTTAAAGCCGTTCCCCCTCACCGAGCCACTCCAGGCCCTTGGAAAAAGTCCCTCCCCAGCTTTCCTGGAGCCTCTTTCGGCACTGGAAGCTGCTCTAAGGTCTCCTCAGAGCCTTCTCTTCTCCAGGCTCAACAACCCCAACTCTCTTATAGCAGAGATGCTCCAGCTCTCGGCTCATCACCATGGCCTCTTCTGGGCCTGTTCCAACGGTTCCATACACTTCTTATGCTGGGGATTCCAGAACTGGACAGAGGGCTCCAGGTGAGGTCTCATGAGAGAGGAGTAGAGGGGGAGAATCCCCTCGCTGGCCCTGCTGGTCCCACTGCTTTGGATGCAGCCCAGGACACGGTTAGCTTTCCGGGCTGTGAATGCACGTTGCTGGCCAACGTCGAGCACCCACAAGACTTTGTGCATACACCAGAGGGTGAACAACACAGACCTATGGACAAAGACTGCCCCGTAAGGTTTTTCCAGACACCTACACGTGCAAGCAATTTCAATTTTTGCTTATGAAATGTCTAGATCTGTATGAAGAGAAACTAAAATTGTAGAGAAATGGCATTTTTACAAGTCTTGCAACTTCCTGTACTGCTTATTCACTGGGATGAGCTAGGATGCAGGGTAATGCTGGAATGCAGGTCCTCCTGTGAACTTGCAGGGAAGCGGTCTCGCCCCAAGTGGAGGATGGAGCAAAAAGAACGTGGTAATCAGACATTACCAGATACTCTTTTATCACCATTTTCACCTGCTTGTCCTGTATCACTGGGACTGCGCAGCCTGCTGAGCAAGAACCCATGAAAACTTCAGGCCCTTCTTTTGCTGTGTTTCAAGTAACAGCCGAGTAACACGAATGACAGCAAACAGAACCCTTCCACTTGGACTCTCTCATGCTGCAGGGCTGGTCACAGGAACAGCTTAATGGGGACAGGACTATCATCCTAAAGGAGCTCCTTCGGTCTTTCATGGCAGGAGAGATTTGAAGATAAGCCTGGCTCTGAACTGGCCACCCTGAAAGAACCATTCCCCCAATGCCCCATCTTCACCTCTTTCTTCCAAACCCTCTCCCTCCTCCCTTTTCTCCGACTGCCCAGCTCATACGAATTGTCTGCGCTACGGCTTCCCAATCCCTATGTTCAGTGGGACTCTTCTTTGCACCCTACTTTCCCAATCTTCTTTCCTCCCTGGGATTTACTCCCCACCTATTTTCCCTCTCCCTTTCACACATTTCTTCAGCCTCCTCATCTGACACCCACTTCCCTGATTATTTTCTTGCCCCAAACGAGGCTTAGTGCCCCTGTCACGAAGCGAGAAATGGGCCCGAATTTCTTCTTAATGAGACGACTCCAGTTATAAGGGCCACAAAGAGACAATCTTGGCAGAGAACAGCTTTTGATTTTAGCTGGAATGAAATAACAATAACTGCTTTTTAAAAGACAAAAATTAAATAAAGCTTGCCTGCCAGCACAGGCAGTTTAAAAGCCTACAAAAATGGTGACAATTGAAGACATTTAACAAGATTCAGCAATCCCACAGCAGTTCCCAGATGTTTCATTTGCTCCACCAACGCTTTCGCTACTTTTAATGTGGCTCTGCACCTCTGATAGCATCTATGAGGTTCTGCAAAGGATACTCTCACTATCTATAGTTATTCCACCACCTTCCAGGAATTCAACCATTCCATCTCCTAATCTGTCTCCCACAGGCAGGAATGCCGCATTAGGTCACTGAATCACAAGCAGCTCCCCTCAAATGGAGCCCGTGGCTATCATCGCAGCAGCGTGACTTGTCTCCATGAATTCAGACAGCAGGAAATTCCCTGCTGATCAGGTTTTCCTGAATGTCATCTACAGGAACTTTGATTTTAATAATAATAAAGAAAAATCTGCAATCTGGAATTAAAAGATAAACTGGAACCATGTTATTTCTTTAGTTCAGTCTGCTAGACACCGAAAAGAAAGCAAACAAGTTTCGACCATCTAACTAATTGCAAATATGACTAAAATGCATATTTGTATAGTGATGTTCATCATTTTCCTGTGAGAGACATCAACTAAAATCCTTGCATGTATTTTAAACAAAGATGATTTTTCTTCCTAGAACTGAGTGGAAAGATCGAGGTATTTACTTGGCGTAATTCAGATACAATAAATCACGTTCTCGATTGCCGGCCTGAAGATTCACAAGCAAACTTCTACTAACTTATAAGAAGAATGAGGATTTTTTTCCTCCCTGAAACAAAAGAAGGTGGCATTTCCTAGGTATCTGCATAGGCCTAGAGGAGAGCAAAGCGTGGGCACAGCATTTAAAGTCTCTCCCAAGCACTCTTTCTGAAGTGCTGCAGCACAGCAAAGATAATAACTACCAGATGGACTTTCATTCCTAAGTGGTGAATAACCTCTTCGTGTGGTTATGATTTGGTGAACATGGAAGAAGCAAAGTGCACTCTTGAATTAGGTAGGAAAGGCAAGTTATATGGCAGAGAGGAAACATCACGTATAGAAACAATGCATCGTTCTTTGACTTTGCTTTGTCACCAGGAAAAAAGAAAAATTAGAAAATTCAGTGAGGAAAAAAACCCAGAGAACTGAGAAACAAAAAAAGGAAATTACTTGTCATAACACTTCCTTTGTAACATAATTCTTAGTACAATATGAAAGTCCCTACTTTGCCCAAACACACTTTTAAGGAAGAGGGGCAGGAACCGAGTGCATTAATATTTTAATGTGAAAATAATTACACTATAGTTTGCACAAATACTTTAAAGCCTGCTAACTCCTCCTTCCACTCTTGGTCCACAGTTTCTCCCCCAGGCTAGGACCTCTATAATTTGCCTCAACAAATGCTCACCAACCTCTCCTCCATATCATCAACACTTGCACAGCTCAACCTCTACAAACACAGACCAGATGCCGGGCCAATCCCTTCGCAAGCCACAGAATCACAAGATGGTTTGGGTTGGAAGGGACTTGAAAGATCTTCCAGTTCCAATGCCCCTGCCATGGGCAGGGACACCTCCCACGGGATCAGGTTGCTCCAAGCCCCATCCAAACTGGCCTTGGACACCTTCAGGGATGGGGCAGACACTACTGCTCTGGGCAACCTGGGCCAGGGCCTCCCCACCCTCACAGGAAAACATTTCTGCCTAACATCTCATCGGAATCCACCCTCTCATCGTCAGTAACACTGCCATCACTAATGTCCTTTTTTAAAAAAAAAAAATATTAAATAAATAAATAAAATTAAGACAAGACACTTTCTCTTCCCAACCTTTTGGCCCACAAGTCCTGCAAGGAACCAGCTGAAAAAGCACAGGAAGAAAAGCTGCCAGCGTACCAGGGAAAGTACCAGGAAAGCATCTCAGACTTTATCACCATCTCCTAAAAATACCTACATACACAGAATGCATAAAGGTACCTCCAAGTAACAAGCAAACCATGATCCTGTTCCTTTTCCTTGCCATACTTTGACCATGGAGTATCCTCAAATGAAGACTGCAGCAGGACAAGCTACATTAATCCACAGTCTCCTCTCTTTTATGGGCTCTAAGAGGCCCTTCTATTGGGGAAATTGAAGAACTGCTGAAAATGGAAGCATAAAATGGAAAAAAAGCCTCCAATCCTCACAAAATACCCCCTCTTTTTACAAACATATTTAAGGCAGTTCAAAGAGAAAAAAATAATACCCAAGTGAAGACAGCAGGAACATCAGCTGTCACCTAAGTTACTGGGCATGATAGTAGATGTCCAGAGAGACGGAATAGTTTGTTTGCTTTTACCCTAGAAAACATATGAAACAGTTAATGGAAAGAAGAGATAAGCAAAATAAGACTACTACAAGTATGTCACCACTGAAGCACAAAGGCTGTCCTTGTTTTAACCTCTTGAGAATGTGGTGATTGCACAAAGGAAAAACCACAGTAGAAGTCGTCTAATGACAATCATTGAAAAATATATCATTTTCATCAACATCACCAGTAATGGCAAAACCCATAAAGCTGGTAAGGCACTTGCTGCAATAATTTACATTAAGAGTGCTGTGGCAAAAGGGTTCAGGAAGCACAAGAATGATCCAAGAGATCCAAGGACCTAAGATTAACCAAAGTACAAACCGTTCTGCATCTTTCAGTTATGGGAGAAAATATGACAGAACAGAAGGAAAATGTGAAGCTCGCAAATGTCAGTTTCTTGGATTCAGTAAAATTTGGTCCATAGACTGCAGAAGTAAAGTGATCCTGAACTTCAAGAAAGCAAATACTTTCCCCATCTCCTAAGATGCTATGAAAAGAGGGAACAAAAAGTGAAGATGCTGTAATTCAAGTTCATGACAGCAAGTCCTCTGTCTACACAAAAAGGAATTTACTTACTTTGGGAAGCCAGGCAGCTCTTACAAATCAAAGTGGTATAGAGCAGAAATACCAGAAAGTGTACACCATGTAAAGCTTCTGTACGACTGAGATAAAGGCACAAAACAGCCTAATGAGTCAGTGATGGCCAGAAGGCCTAAAGGGAACATGGAATTCCACAGGGGGAAAGTTATTAAAATGACAGTGGGTTGACTACTGCAGATCACAGAATCACAGAATGGGTTGCGTTGGAAGGGACCTTAAAGCCCATTCAGTTCCAACCCCTTGCCAAGAGGAAGGACACCTCCCACTGGACCAGGCTGCTGCAAGCCCCATCCAACCTGGCCTTTTGTTTTTATGCTTGGGTTAATCTAATGAACCTCCACTTCAGAAATGGGAAGAACTGAGACTTCTGTGATTTGAGAACCCTAGATAGCAAATTCTAACTTCCTGAATTACGCTCATACGGAGATAGCCTGAACACTTCTAAAACTTTACACTAAATGGTAGAAACGCATCCACAACTTTACACTTATCTGCATGGGAATCACAGTGCCGCAAACCTTCCCTTAAAGGGTTACTAACACTTTACAATGAAAAGGAAAAGCTATGAAATAATGAAAACAAATTATTTTCTTGGCAAACAAGCAGGAAGGTCAACTCCCTCCTTGCCGAGGTCGAAGCGATCAGCCCGAGCTCATTTCCGTCAAGAAAGAGAAAAACCAGAGGGATTCCCCTTTGGCAGCATCAGGAGGAAATAACAGGTTTTCTCCTTCCTGACTGGAACACGAAGAGGTTCTCCTCCACTCCACCTCTATGGAAACGCCAATGGCTACGCTGCCGTGTTTCACAGCTCTGCAGCTCCCAGGTTCAGCCTATCCCTGCAACTACCCTCAAACATGAACGCATTTATCTTTGCTCCCAGAAGCCTCTTATTCCAGCCTCTCCGCACTGCCTAGTCCCCAAAACCGAGAAACTTGGCTAACTTTAGATCAGCATCTCAGCGTGTCTTTTTCTTCCAAGAAACTAGCAGCAAATACTCTTTTTTCTTCAGAAAAATGTTTTAACAGCAACTCAGATGGATACAGTTGAATTAAACCCCTCCATACATCTCATAATAGTTGTTCTAGAACAGAAAAGGACAAATGGTTTGAACATTATGTCTTCTCTATAGCCCATTTTTACCAGCTCCTTTCCCCAGCCAAGGGGCGAGAGATTATTCAATAGGGTTTTTCCAACTGCAATCTTTTCTTGGACTTCACAGCCTGTTGCCTTCAGGTCTGCCTTGTATGTGCACGCTGCGCAGTACACAGATCTCCCCGAAGGCGTTCTCCACACTGTGCATACGTGTACATAAACATTATGTTCCTAAAGACAGGACAGTTCCTCTCTGGTCCCTAGGAGAAACTGTGGGCTGGAGCAAACTGCAAGATCTGTTGTGGAAAGAGCATTTCAAAGAATCATGGAATGGTCTGGGTTGGAAGAGACATCAAAGACCATCCAGTTCCAACCCCACTGCCATGGGCAGGGACACCTCCCACTGGATCAGGGGCTCCAAGTCCCATCCAACCTGGCCTTGAAGACCTCCAACAACAGGGCAGCCACCACTTCCCTGGGCAACCTGGGCCAGGGCCTCCCCACTCATCCTGAAGAATTTCCTCCTAATATCTAATCTGAATCTTCCCCCTTCCAATTTAAAACCATTCCCCCTCCTCCTGTCATTTCATGCCCTTGGTAAAAGTCCCTCTTCAGGTTTCCTGGAGCCCCTTTCAGTACTAGAAGCTGCTTGAAGTTCTCCCTGGAGCCTTCTCTTCTCCAGGCTGAACAACCCCAACTCTCTCAGTCTGTCCTCATAGCAGAGGTGCTCCAGCCCTGGGATCATCTTTGTGGCCTCCTCTGGACTAGGTCAAACAGGTCCAACCATGCACGTGTACATAAATAAACAATACTCTGTACATCAATACAGGCCAGTTCCTCTCTGGTCCCTACGAGAGACGACAGGATGGAGCAAATGGCAAGACTTCTTCTCAGAACAGTCCTTCCTAGCTGCACACTTCTCGAGAGAGAGGAGAAAACCTGCCTACATATAGCTGGGCACATTGCTTCCATGCTTCAAGCCCAGTTAGGATGCAGAGAAGAGGCTGCTATGTATGGTTTAGAACTTGGGGTCTGCCTACCTGCTTTGCAAATATGAGGGGCTGAAGATCTGCTTATAGAACACCACCTGGTGACTGGACAGGACTGAAGGTACTGGCTGAAGGCAACACTGACAATTTTATCATTGTCTCATCCTCCACCTCTTTATGGACTCACATATTCCTCCTCCAGGTGTGGTCTGGAACTAACTCACCACAACACAGATGGCAGAATTTCGGAGCAGAGGCTATAATTTCTAATAAATCTTTGTGGAACAGACATCTCAGCAACTCTTTAGCTGGGACACTCCAGAAACCCTAACGCAATCCCATTCATTATAAACCAGTTCATCCAAAAGAATTCAGGAGGGGTTACAAAACACTGGATTGTTACTTTAAAAAACAGGCGCCTGCTGGTTCCTAAAGGAATTTCTTTCAGGAAAAAGAAAAGAACAATTGCTCAAGATAGTGAGATGGACAAATTCTGTTCTTTTTTGGAATCATCCCAATGATCTTCTCAAAGGTCAAGTAATTGTAATCAGACATCATAAACATTTTAGCTATGCACGCTACAGATTCAGACCATACATACTCAGCAATGCCCAGCTTTCTGCTTTTCATCTGTGTTGTGTAATACAGCATTTCAATGAAAACCCAAATGAGATAGGAAGGAAAAGTGACTGCTTTTTACAGCAAAAGCCATGTATCCAGGCATCTGGACCACAAAGATGATCCCAGGGCTGGAGCACCTCTGCTATGAGGACAGGCTGAGAGAGTTGGGGTTGTTCAGCCTGGAGAAGAGAAGGCTCCAGGGAGACCTGAGAGCAGCTTCCAGTGCTGAAAGGGGCTCCAGGAAAGCTGAGGAGGGGCTTTTTCCAAGGGCCTGGAGTGACAGGAGGAGGGGGAATGGCTTTAAACTGGAAGGAGGAAGATTTAGATTAGACATTAGGAAGGAATTCTTCAGGATGAGTGGGGAGGCCCTGGCCCAGGTTGCCCAGAGCAGTGGTGGCTGCCCCACGGCCTGGAGGAGTTCCAGGCCAGGTTGGACGGGGCTTGAAGCATTCTGATGCATTGGCAGGTGTCCCTGCCCATGGTAGTGGGGTTGGAACTGGATGATCTTTAAAGGTCCCTTCCAAACCAAATCACTCTACGATTCCACAATCTGTTGCTCTCCAACCCTTCTGTCAGCAGACTGATGTTCAGACAAAGAAGCAGCATGTAAAAAATGACGGTGAAATGGCTGGAAAACTAGAAAGCCTGAAATGACCAACAAGAGACAAAGTATTCTGTAAGAATAGCTGAAGGTTTAATAAAAAAAACCCACAAAACAAAACCCAACACTCTGGGAAAAAACAGCAGCAAGTATGAACACACAGGAGCGCTGTGTTTAAGGAACAGCCTGCAGCCCAAGTTCTATTTCCCCTTGAACAAGACAAAGTCACCCGGGCCTGACTGCAGTTGTGCGGTGAAGAATGACTATTGTAAGCCAGCTCTCTGCTTTTGTAAAGCTGGCAGAGCTGCTTTTGTGCCAGCTGCTGCGAGCGAGAGAGGAGGAATGTATTCTACTGTCAATCTTCTGCTGGCATCGCTTAAAGCCAGCTTGGGGTCTGTTCCAACTTATGCCAAGGCCAGCGGTTCAGCCAGGGATTTGTATCCTTAATTCCTGTCTCATGTATACACCACGTAGTGCACAAATGTGAAGAGAAACGGCTTCCTGAGACAGCCTAGAGAATCTTAAATAAACCACCCTGCACTTTTCAACTCTGACAGCAAATGAAGCAGTATTTCTGAAAAGAGGTGGTAATACGATGATAAAAAGAACTGATCCACGCACAACATTAAGAGCAGTGATTTTTTTTTTTAAGCTAGTGAATTACATTTGAAAAGCAGCATGCAAAAACCGCAAGCTCTGTTGGTTTTACATAGAATCAGGGAATGGTTTGGGTTGTAAGGGACCTCAAAGCCCATCCAGTTCCATCCCTCTGCCATGGGCAGGGACACCTCCCACCGGATCGGGGGCTCCAAGCCCCATCCAACCTTTGACACTACCTCCAATGTATTTAAATATAACAGGTTTCAATAATCTTAACCCGCTGACAAAACAGATATCTAACAGATGCCATTAAAGCAGTAAAGGTCCCTTCCAACTCAAAACATTGTACGATTTTATGAATGATAGGAAGATAAACAATCCAATATAGACATATTCAAAATTATTTGGTTCCATTATATTTCTATGACTCTCTGAATTCCAAGATGATTTTCTAGAAGTCTGTTAGTGTTATTGTACACACTGACAAGAACTTGCTTCGTCTTCCTGCATCTATGACTGTGACTCCTCTGACCTACTAATGTGATCTAACCCTTAGTTATTTAGAAACAATAGACTACAAAAGAAAATTCGCTTTGAGCGCAGAATGCAGTCATCCAAGGAAATAACTCTCATTTCTGCCAGTTGATCTTGAGACAGGGAAGTCCTCCAAAATTACTAACATCATCCAGCCTTCTGGGAAGCAACTGCGCTGGATCGGTTAAAGTAAAATAAGCATTCACCACCATAAAGCAATGGCATTTAAGAGAGAAGAACCTCTGATACTTATTTAGAAGATTTGCTTCCCTGTGGTCCACAAGAATGAAGTGGCAAACATGCCAGTATTCTCATGTGCACCGGCCAATGTCACAATGCTTTTGGGATTTTCAGCTTTCTGAGGAAGTAAAGCATTAGCTGCATCAGTACCAACGTGAAAAACAATGCTTATAGCTGATTCCATACGCATCCCCTGTATGGTGTGGCAGTTTTACGACAGGAAAGCTATAGGACACAGTCTGGTATTGCTTAACACTCCAGTTCCTTGAAGATGATGGTCCACTGAAAGCAGTGGGCTTCGCAAAGCTTTTAAGGCCAACCAGACTGAATTTTCCAAACACCGAAATATTCTGTCAGGAGAGGTTTAGATGAGATCTTAGGAAGAAATGTTTTGCTGTGAGGGTGGGGAGGCCCTGACCGAGGCTGCCCATAGCAGTGGGGGCTGCCCCATCCCTGGAGGGGTTCCAGGCCAGGTTGGATGGGGCTTGGAGCCCCTGATCCGGTGGGAGGTGTCCCTGCCCATGGCAGGGGGTGGGACTGGATGGGCTTGAAGGTCCCTTCCAACCCAAACCATTCTATGATTCCGTGGCAGTTATCTCTCTTGAAGAAATAGACAATCGCATACTATTAGGATAAGTAAATAAAATTTTCATTAAATATCTGTAGTTACCAAAAAAAAACCCCAAACCCCAACCATTCTGACCAATAACTTATTTGTAACAAATATCAAGAGTCTGTTGGATTAAATTTAGGACTTCTTTTCTTGGGGGGTTGGTTTGGTGGGATTTTTTGTCACATAAAGCCTAATAAGGCAATTCTAAGGAAAGAAGAAGGTGTATTTCCCAAAGCAGATTGTATAATTTGGCAGTTGCATCTTTCCTTAGTGGAAAAAGCAATACTCTTACCATATGAAGTCACTTTGAAGGCATCCCAAATAAAGGACTGAAGACAGTCAGGACACTAATTTATCCCGAAGAAAGAAAAAGACTACTTTATAAAAGAACGCAGACTGTAAAAATCATCCAAGAGGCAGCAGTTAAACCTTTCTTGGAATAGTTACAGCCAAGGAGAGAACGGACACCAACCACGACCTCAATATTGCATAACAGGTGATAGAGGCGAGTACCACCAAACGGAAAACTATTCTAACTCTTTCAAAGGTGGATTTTTTCCAAACCAAGGTTTTAAAGGAAGAAGAGAGTTGTGTAACACTTGTTTTTTCAAACTCTCCTTCATAAGATTCCTTATAAACTGCAGTTAACGAGAAGAGAATCAAGAATCATGGAACGCGTTGGGTTGGAAAGGATCTTTGAAGCCCATCCAGTCCAACCCCTCTGCAGAAGCAGGGACATCTTCAACTCAGAGCCCTGTCCATCCTGACCTTGAACATTCACAAGGAGAAGGCATCCATCACCTCTCTGGACAACCTGGGCTAGTGTCTTAACACCTGCATCATAAAAATATGTCTCCCTTATATCCAGTCTAAATCTCCCTTCTTCTAGTTTAAAACCACTGCTTTGTCCTATCACAACAGGCCCCGCTAAAAAGTTTTTCCCTATCTTTCTTTCAAGTCCCCTTTCAGTACTGAAATATGCTCTTCCCAGAGCTGGAGAACCTCTGCTGTGAGGACAGGCTGAGAGAGTTGGGGTTGTTCAGCCTGGAGAAGAGAAGGCTCTGGGGAGACCTTATAGTGGTCTTCAAGTACCTGAAGGGGGTACAGGAAAGCTGGGGAAGGGCTTTTTCCAAGGGCCTGGAGTGACAGGAGCATAGGAAATGGCTTTAAATTGGAAGGGGAAGATTTCAATTACACATTAGGAAGAAATTCTTCACGATGAGAGTGGTGAGGCCCTGGCCCAGGGTGCCCAGAGCAGTGGTGGCTGCCCCATCCCTGGAGGGGTTCCAGGCCAGGTTGGATGGGGCTTGGAGCCCCTGATCCCGTGGGAGGTGTCCCTGCCCATGGCAGGGAGTGGGACTGGGTGATCTTTAAGGTCCCTACAACCCAAACCATTCTAAGATGCTATCAATCTTGCAATCTGGTTTTAGAGAAGACAGAAAGAAGAGCTTATCACAAAGTTCTCTAAGAACTGTCACCACTGATGACAAAAGGCACCCAGCAGGAAGAAGCAAGCACTGTGTCGTTTGGCAGCTACCCACGATATCTGCACACCAGGGGATTTACCCAGCTGCCGTCTGAAGTTCTGCAGAACTCCTGTGAGGAAGCAGCAATCTGTACTACATGGCTAATCTGTATTTCTGGAGAAAGAATACAAGGAAAACCAAAAAATTTAAAGCATTCTGCAAAGGACCTTCAAACTAAGAAGCCTATTTGCTGTGAAACACAGAAAACAGCCCAAACTAAACCACAAACTCCTGTTTCATAAACAATTGCAGGAAATACTAAAACCCTTCTGCTACATACTCATCTGAAAACTAGAAGACTAACATTTTAAAACCCATAATAATCCTGCTTAGATGTTCTCTGAAACACCATTGTGCTTCCTCAATAATACGTAATTATAAGTATGAAAAGTATGTTTTTCAAAAGCTTCTGCTAAGCCTAAAACCAACAGCAGATTCAACAATGTGTATTTACAGCCTTTCTATTATCTAGGGCTGGTGGAGAAGGAATGTTTCTGGTGGGCAAAGGGGAAGTTTTGGATAACACAACATTGATGTAGACTCATACGCATTCGCAGACTGCACCAATCCTTCTCCTCCAGTCTGTGCAAAGTGACAGAAGAGGATTTTGCCATGCAGGAACAGCCTGAAGTCCCACAGAATGAGGTGGCACAGGATGGGGAATGACTCTGAGCTAAGAGTGGGGCTCAAGGCTAAGCAAACCAGCAGCTAACGGCTCCCCGTTAAAGAAACGTGGATAGAGACACGTGAGAGTGCTCCATCTGCACTCAGCTCTTAGACCACACCGAACACCACGAAGCAGCCAGCTGATCCTGTTTAGAGTTGCAAGTGCTTCCATTGCAGTTCCAGGTATTGATTTATGGAATGAGAGCCATAAACTTCAAATTAATTTACCTGGCAGGGAGCCAAATGGAGAACAAATCAAAATAAATAATCTTTACTTATAGAATCATAGAATGGTTCTGGTTGGAAGGGAACTTAAAGATCATTCATGTTCCACTCCCTGCCATGGGAAGGGACACCTCCCACTGGATCAGGCGCTACAAGTCCCACCCAACCTGGCCTGGAACCCCTCCAGGGATGGGGCAGCCACCACTGCTCTGGGCAACCTGGGCCAGGGCCTCCCCACCCTCACAGTAGAACATTTCTTCCTAAGATCTCAACTCCATCTTCCCTGCTTCAGCTGAAAACAATTCCCCCTCATCCTATCCCTGCACTCCCTGATCCAGAGCCCCTCCCCAGCTTTCCTGGAATCCCTTTCAGCACTGGAAGCTGCTCTAAGGTCTCCCCGGAGCCTTCTCTTCTGCGAGGCAAATACAGCAAGATTTTCAATTCCCTCACAGAGCCTTTGTCACGACAACTACGCTGGCGTAATGCGCTCAGAGTGCCTGCTGGCAGAGACACAGCTTACGTCAACAGAAGATGCTTTTCTGCTGACACAGCAGTCCCATCATGTCAAACAAACTTTGTTCTTTCCTTTCAGAAGTGGAGTTTTCTTTCAATATGCCGCTTCCTCGACCCGCCTGCACTGCCACCGCTGGGCCCGCTCCACCAACTGGCATGAAAAGATTCACACAACTTCCAAGCGAGGAGTTGCATTCTTCGAGTCAAACCACTTTTCTATTTTAACTTTCTACAGTTCTTTTTAAACTTCACATTCACTAAGTGGGATAAATACTAATTACTGTGGTTTTAATATAAAGTAACAAAACTGATTCTGGGAGCACAGATAAGGCTCAAAATTCAGGATATTTACGTGTAGCCCAACTCCTGACATAGTCCTAAAAAGCTTCATGATAAAGGATTCTCTCTCAACAAGTCTGTGAGCTGAGGAAACGTTATGCAGGTCTCAGAAGAGGAAAATGCTTAAGTACCAAAAGAAACTGGTGAGCACAAGAGATGTTCCATTGCAACATTAGACTGGTTTCTTTCCCGAGCTTTGTATGCAACTCACATACCCTACTTCAGAAGATGAAAAGGTGAACTTCACCTGCTGCTACAAAAGCAATTTCTTCTTCCGATGTAAAAAAAGCAAGATGAAAAGCCGAGCACTAAAACACAAGTGTATGAATGAAAAAAATATAAATAAATATCTAACATAATTGCCTGAATATTCCTTTCCAGTCACAAACTAAAGGCTACTGAACGTATTTTCGGGTTTTACTGCATTAACTTGGGTTAATTACTTGAGGAAGGGACAGGCTGCTCATGAGTCCCACCATTACAAGATGAACAGAAGAGTCTGTTAAAAACATTTGATAAGTGGGACATGGTTTCTGTTCTTGTTTCCCAGAGTTAAGCCCTAGAAGGGCTTCTTCATGCGGGTGCAGCAGTGCATCCAGGCTGCATGACTGAAGTGCCTGCGCTGAACGAACACTGGAAGATATGGCAGAAAGACAGAAAGCGAACTGAGCAAACTTCACCTGCCCTGTGCTTCCACCACGAGCTTTCCAGGGTAGCTCACAATACCAGTTTTCCTAAAGTTTCTCCATAAACATCCAGAATGTGGCTATTCTGGAAGTAAATGGAAATCAGTAAAGACACGTCACTTAAAACTACCTGGTTTCTAACTGACAACTCTGATGGCAAATGTTCCAACCAGATTCCAAAAAATGATTGCAAAGAGAGGAAAACAAATGAAAACCATCAAGAGTTCAGGGCTTTAATTTTGAAGTATGTTCCGTATTTTTGAACAGTACTTACTAGGAAAAAAATAAAGCACAAACAGAAAGTTCAGTTATCACTGAAGTTTTTCAATGTAACTTCCCCCCCCCCAAAAGTATTACTTACAGCGTGTTTTTTACAGTTGTTACGTTTGAAGAAGAGAATGTACTTGAAGAACCCTAACAGGGAATCACTGGTCAACCACAACAAGCTCTGATACGATCTTATCGCTATCTACAGCCACCTGAGAGGAGGTTGTAGTGAGGTCGGGGTTGGTCTCCTCTCCCTTGTAGCCAGTGACAGGACAAGTGGAAATGGCCTCAAGATGCACCAAGCAAGGATTAGGTTGGATTTTAGGAGTAATTTCTTTACTGAAAGGGCTGTCAAACATTGGAAGGGGCCCAGGGAGGTGGTGGAGTCACCACCCCTAGAGGTGTTTAAAAGACAAGTAGATGTTGTACTTGGAGATGTGGTCTAGTGGTAGACTTAGCAGAGCTGGATCAATGGTCAGACCCAATGATCTTAAAGGTCTTTCCCAATTGAATCCATTTTATGATTCTATGAAGCTGCTTCATATCCTTTGCAGTAACAATGACAATGACGTGAGCATTCAAAATGGTATTTATACCAAGAAAAACAATTTCTTTAATTTGGAATTTCAAGATTATCGTCTATTCTGGAAACAAAGACAACAATTCTGCACATGTAATTCTGAAGACTTCAAAGCCCACACCCAGAAATATGGTACCATGAAGTGGTGAGCAGTAAATCTGAGAAAGATGCATTACTTCAAATGCAGTGACAGGAAGCTGCTAAGTAGGCTAAGTTTTATGTAGTGATTTCAAAAGACAGCTCTCCTCAATTACCATTTCAACTCCATTGGGGAGGTTAACGTATCCACAGAGGAATTTGCAGAAGGGAATGGATGTCTACGTTTCTGCTGGTCAATACAATAAGTCAACATTTTAACATCAACCTGTCTTTGCTGCAGGACTGGACTGAGCTGAAGGAGTTCAGGTATGGGGACACTCACTATTCCAACGTAGCTGTGAGTGCCCTCACTTCATAAATCGTCCAAGTCACCTGGATCTACCACTCAGTTAATGACACAGAAATTTCAGTGTTGACACATTAAAAGACAAAGAAATACCATTTTTGTCGAATCATTTTTAAAATGACTGGGAATTACTCGCTGCATTTTAATTCATGAGATTACGCAATCTCCATTCGTAATGCTATAGACTGAGAATCATGTTATTTCTTTTTGCTATTTTTAATTGATAAGCACACAAAGTGAAGAAGAACCACCTCACCTGACAGAGTTTTGCCTCCTGTTTTCTATTTTCATTAAGATCTGTATGTCTGACTGAGGAGCCGCTGCATAAATCTTTAACCTGAAGAAAAAGAAAATGCAACAGAGATGAAGGAACAGTGCCGTACAATGACTTTTCTTATTGTCCATACAATATGGACATCCTTTGCACCTCAACAGCCAGAATTATGTATTTCTTCATGAAGACAACAATTTGCCACATACCAAGCGTTTCCGATAAACAAGGGCTATAATTACTAGTATGCTTTTCTAATTACTCTAAAGAAAAGCTTCACTGTCATGCCTGCTGAGGTTAATTATTGTTACATTTTTTAGGATTACAGTTGCTTTGTTTCATTTTTATGCCACAGTCTTAATCTGTTCCTGGTTTAAACGTGGTGGCTGTCCTCCAGGGTTAGTTCATTGCTGAATATTACTATGCCCCATCCCTGGAGGGGTTCCAGGCCAGGTTGGATGGGGCTTGGAGCCCCTGATCCAGTGGGAGGTGTCCCTGCCCATGGCAGGGGGTGGAACGGGATAGGCTTTGAGGGCCCTTCCAACACAAACCATTCCATGATTTTATGTACTGCAGGCAGGGAACTCAGCTCTGCATGCTGACAGCATGGTTGGTTGAAGCCATCTATTCAGAACTGTTCCCTTCTTTTATTAGTGCATTAGATAAAGCAGGTTAGAAAAGTTATTTCATACATACCTTTGACAAACCACAGGATCTGACTCCACTGGATCGATGTACGGCTTAAGGATATCAGTGAGAGTTCTATCGTCAGGCACCCTTTCACCAAAGATAAAAATCAAATACGTAAGGCACAGTTCATCATGTACACAGAAATCTCTCACCTGAGTCATTTGGAAGCAGCTGTATGTTCGCACGCTACAGTGGCACAACCGAGCACTTTACAGGAGGCTCATAAATGCGTATGGATACAGCACAGATAATTCACAGCTTTATCTCAGTTTCAACACTGGGACTTCACTGGCATCTACGTGGAGTAAACAGATGCGTATCTCTGGTTTCTAACCCCGAAGGTGGAACACGGTGTTCCTACAGCCCTGGAAGCAGCCAAGGGCATACTCCTCATCCCCCTTCAGGCTAGGAAAAAGGGAGAAGGATGTGTCAACAAAAGCTTATTTTTCGGCCATTGCAAAACGCGCTTGTGGGTTTTCCTGCAAGCGAACAATGCAAGTGTTTCAGCCTATAGGAAGGTCACCTCCAGTGCGCAGGCGAGGAGGAATGGCAAATCTGGTTGAACGTCTGCTCCACGAGAACAGAATACATTAGGTGTATGGGATATTGCTATGAGAATATACAAAGTGCTCTGTTCACACAGAAAAAAGGACTAGCAAGCACATTTTGCCTGATTTGAAAAGCCTGTTAGCTTTCAAAAAGGCTACGGAACTTCAAGCTTTCAAAGGGGAAAGGACTACACAACTTTAAGCATTTTGTTCCATTTAAATACCGTTTTAATTAAGACTAAAAATAACATTCGCGTTTACCTTGTATAACAGAAATAAGTAAGAACTGATCAAAACATTTTGCAGTTCTACTTCAGCAGACTAACGTAAACTTTATAAAACCCTGTTTTTCAAACTCTGTACCGTTTTGAAGTGTATTCGGCGTGACTATGAGGAAACACGAGCTTCAAATGCCAGTAGAACTTGTCCTCCCTGAAAAGAAAAAGAAAGGTATATTTTTAATGTTAGCTGGTAAGCACTGCGTTGTTTTCTAACCATAAATCTTGGTAGCTTTAGGCAAGAGTGCAGTAGAAAATATATAGTCAATATTTTGAACAGCGTTTTCAAACACTAAAACGGGCATATGGAGAAGCTGAGATGCACTTTGCTCTGGTTTAGGGTTTTACACTCATGACAAATAGCAAAAGTTGGGAAGAGGAAGGAGAGGACCATTTAGAAACCAGAGGCCAGACGTTTATGTGAAGCATACGAATATCTAATGCATTCCCTTCCACTTCTTTAAACCCTGCTGAAGATCCATGAACCATTATACCCAGAAGAATCACCATCAGCTATGCAAAAATTCTGACACAACAACCAAAGTAAGCACAGTGTTGTTCCAACATGTTGTTTCGTTTATCAGGCAGATGAAACATTATCTAGCAGGTTTGAGCTGGCTGCAGAGACAAGATACTCGCATCCAACAACAGGACAGCAAACTTGGGTGCTAAGCTCAATTGACTTTAATGAATTAGTTAAGTTCACTACTTAGCGGGGTCCTACAGGAAGGCTGGGGAGGGGCTGTTAATCAGGGAGTACGGGGACAGGACAAGGGGAATGATTTTAAGCTGGAAGAGGGGAGATTGAGATGGGATATGAGGAAGAAATGTTTTGCTGTGCTCCCAGCCCCCTTTGTCTGCTTTTGCTCATCAAGAGTGGGGAGGCCCTGGCCCAGGTTGCCCAGAGCAGTGGGGGCTGCCCCATTCCTGGAGGGGTTCCAGGCCAGGTTGGATGGGGATCGGAGCCCCTGATCCAGTGGGAGGTGTCCCTGCCCATGGGACGGGGTGGAACTGGACGGGCTTTAAGGTCTCTTCCAAACCAAACTATTCTATGATTGCATGAACTACGCTAACAATTTTTAAATGCAAGCACTTCATAAAGAAGGGCTTTTATCAAATAAATAATCAGTCCCTTACCTAGTTATTTTTAGGTGAAAAATGAGCTCTATAGCTGAACTATACTTCCTGTGCTGTGAGTAAAACCCTAAGTGTTAGTGTTTACAGAAAAACAAGCAAGCAAGAACCCTAGCTCCAAGGAGATAAAAATTAGAACAAAAAGAAGTACTGAAAGCCAAGGTCCCCAGTACAGCATACGACTCAGTAGAATTGTACCTGAAAGAGACTCCAGGAAATCTGTGGAGGGACTTTTTACAAGGGTCTGTGGTGATAGGATGAGGGGGAATGGCTTTAAATTAGAAGGGGGAATATTTAGATTAGACATTAGGAAGAAATTCTTCTCCCAAGTGGGAACAGACAAACTACGACACAGCTCACAGAAGCATGGATGTGGCCTTGACGGCTGTGTCTAACTCTGGCACTTGAAAAAGAAACATTCCAGAAGCACTTTGAGCTATCTGTTACCTGCTGTTAGGAACATTCTTTATGTGTCTGCAGAAATGGCTGTCACACAGCACATTCTGATTTCACACGCCAGATCAGTTCCCTGCCGGCTCACTGAGGCAGACTCAGCTCATCCCTGCAGCTGAATAATCAGCTTAAGAGGGCTCTTTTCAGACTTTTGCCCTTCCTTCCCCTTCCAGGCACAGTCTAGTCTGTGGAACAGTGCAGAGAGAGATATGAATCAGGGATTCTGAGCACTGAAGTTAAACAGATCATTCCATGTCAAAAAGTCTCACTTTGGCTAAAACAGAAATGCTGATTACTTTTCGCAGCATGCTAATACCAACCCTGCAGTTCATGACTTCATCTCTCTTCAAAGTACTCTTGCCTGAGAGTAAAAAGCAAGCAGAAAGAGGCAAAACAGATTAAGAACAGGGCAGAAGAAGGGAAGGAAAAAAGAAGCTTAAAATTCAATACCCTCATACTCTTCACTGTACAGCAAAGTCATGAAAAACAACCTGCTGAATGCCTTTTATTACAGGGAAGCACCCCTTGCCATCGCTGATCTCTGCCCAGCCAGAGAACTCCATGTCAACTGTAGATGCTATCAAAGCTGCTTCACAACAAGTTCTGATTAAAATGAGATATCCTGGCTCCACATCTCCCTGACTTCATTTTCCATTATGGCTCACTGGGGTAGCATTTCCTTCAAACACGACTGACATGGACTACGCTCATTTTCTAAATGAAAATGCTTAATTGAATAAGTCATTCACAGCTGAGTAACAGCTCCCTGTGTGAAGTGTTCCATGCCACTTGGCTGCCATGGAACGCCACTCCACGGTCTTCTCGAATACCAAGGCACTGACTATAAAACTACCGACTGGCAGAGATCTGGATGAGGCAGATGTCAGTAAAAGCAGCATTATAGCCCATCCCTGCATTGCTTGGCTTCACATCCTATTTTGGCTACTTCAGAAGCATGGAATCTGATCAGAGGGAAGAAGAGGAGCCAAGCACCTCTTCCCATGCGTGAGATGTGACTACAAATTATGTTCAGAACTGCGCAGGCTGTTTTGCAATTACTGTTCTTCTAAAGCGGAGTCACAGTCTCCCTTTCGTTTCTCCTAAACTCACAAAAAAAGATTTTCTAGAACCAACCGTAGTTTTCACAGAACTACATGGAAATTATTTTTACATTGTTCACAGTAACAAGACAGACTTTTATTCCTGCTGTCACAAAGACAGCAGCAGTGTATACAAAGTGGTTGTTAACTCCGGCTCGCTCAGAATCAAAGAATCGTTTGGTTGGAAAGGAACTCTGAGATCGTCAAGCCCAACCGTTACCTATCCACCGGTAAACCAGATCCCTGAGCAACTCATCTAACCATCTTTCAAACGCCTCCAGGGAAGGGGACTCCACCACCTCCGTGGGCAGCCGTTCCAGTGCTTGAGAACCCTTTTGGGGAAGAAATTTCTCCTGATGTCCAAACTGAACCTGCCCTAGTGCAACAATTCTCATTGCTTCCTATAGTCAATGCAGTAGCGAGGAAGATGCTCCAAGTACTGCAGGTACAGGGAGTGCAGCTTCTGGGAATTAAGGGAAAGATTGACAAAGGTTCTGGGACTCAAACACATCAGTTAAAACACCTCGACAGATTTTTGAAGTGTCCAATATTTATGTATTTCTTAAAATGTATCTCATAAAGTTGAACTTTCTTGCCTGAATTGACTGCTCGAACAGTCAATTTTGCCCTAGGCTCCAGTAGAATTTTCAAATGTATGTGCATATATATGTAAAATAAAATATATATTGATAAACTATTCCAAATACATCACATCATGGAATCATGGAATGGTTTGGGTTGGAAGGGACCTTAAATTCCATCCAGTTCCAGCCCCCTGCCATGAGCAGGGCAACCTGGGCCAGGGCCTCACTGCCCTCCTGGCGAAGAATTTCTTCCTAATGTCCAATCTAAATCTTCCTGCTTCCAATCCTATCACTCCATTCCCTTGTAAAAAGCCCAGCTTTCCTGGAGCCCCCCTCAGCACTGGAAGCTGCTCTAAGGTTTCCCCAGAGCCTTCTCTTCTCCAGGCTGAACAACCCCAACTCTCTCAGCCCATCATCATCTACACCTCTGCCGAAGTACTTCACTGCCAGCCTGCCAAAGACAGTGATTCACTGATGACTTTGTTTCTATTTAGCAACCAACATTCTTAACATGTTTTAAAAATAACATAAAGGACATCTTACACCAAAGCACAAATGCATTGTATTTCCTGTCTATGTTATTTAGAATTGATAAGAGAGATGAAAAGGACATAAAAATATTTAATGAAGGACCAGTTATCCTTCAATTTGACAAAGCCCGCTACTCTCACCTAACACGTTGATGTTGAATTGAAATACAGGACATGTTCAGGATCGACATATGCCTTCCTTAACTTTCTCAAATAATGAAGATTCAGCCCAAATAAGTGATAGATTCTCTGGTGGATTAAAAAATGTAAAGATTTAAAAGAAAAGAACATGCAGAGGTGTGATGATTTCATCCCGCTTGATGATTTCACCCCACCTGTCCCTCCAGACTCTGTGTTTCCAATGCCAAATTGACTTTGTCACACTTCTAACAGCAGCACACACACAAAAGGATGTCTTCATTTTCTTTAAACTTCATCAAGCTAATTCCTGGGTTTAATGGATAAACAGGAAAACTGAAATATTTCTCCTGCACGTTCCTATGTTTCCTAGTGACAGTAAACAGCAAGGCAATCAATGAGGGGACTGAAGTGAACTTCCTTTTTAACACGTGTGTCCTACAAAAAGGCTCCCAGCAGCAGGAGATGTTACTAACCAGATGTGTTGCAATAATCAAACGTGTTGGGCTTGAACTGAGAGCCCAGTGTACATCAAAAAGCTGAGTGAAGGCCAAGTAACTCAGGCTGTAATGATCTTTACGGAACGAAACTACTGTTGTCCTTAACTTCCGCAAATAAGCACAATTAATATCAGATTTGCTATGAGAATGAAACATTTCGGTTGCTAAGATAAAAAAATCATCCCCATTACAGAACTCAGTACTCATCTTCACGTGAGGATGTTCTGAACAGCTACTGAATTAATGAAATACAGGAACATTCTGCTCTCTGATCACTCCAGAGTAGCATTCCCTTGCCTAGGAAGTGACTTTGGCAGGTCCCAGAAAGCAAGAAAAGCTTTGTACTTAAGTAACTAAATTCAAGTGTAACAGCTCCAACAGTGCAATATCAGCCCCAAACCCAGCTCAGATAACTCTTGGTAAATCTTTAAGAGCAGCAACGCTTCGATCAATTTTAATTATCCCTATCTAACTAAGGATTAGAGTTGACATTTTCAGGCTTTCAAAGTCACTTCTGTAACACTAATGATCTCTTAACTGATGCTAATCCCAAATATCCACACTATATTCTGTTCTCAGAACTAAATCAAAGAAGAGCGATAATGAAATCCCTTCTTGTCCTCCATACACCATCTGACAGAACGCTCTAGCGCTGCAGGAGTGCTTTCCACCAGGGAGGAGACTCGCAGCCCTCTGGCCCCTCTCGGTGGCGGGGAGAGGCAAGGAGGGGTTTGTCAGGGAGGTGCTGTGTACAGAGCAGAGCAGCACAGGCTGCAAAGCTGAGGGAGATGCACTGCCCATTTCGGCATCTCACCACTGGCATCATCTCTGCCAGGTAATGAGGAGCTACGGGGCTGCAAGCTCTCCCTTCCCATTTCCCCGGCTGGCCTAAGCCCCCCAGCTGCTGACCCTGCCCTCATCCCAACCTGGTCACATTCACTGCTCGTTTCTCAAAGGCTCCCTATCCCAGCAGGACACCTCAGCTCCATGGCAGCACACATCCAGAGGGGAACTATTGCTTCTATTGGAAAAGAAAGTAATAAGAAACAACATATTACAAATAATTTGCTAATAAGGCAACCTAAACCATCTCAGATGTCCCATGAGATCCCAAACTGGACTCAGACTTTACTTTCTAACGACCCTCATTAGCTAGATACTCAATATCCCGAGTCAGTCTGATCCATGTGCTGCCCAGCATCAGCGCATATGCTTTCACCATGCCGAACTTAGCAAACAAACTAACGGAAACCAGGAACCCAAGAGTCTGGTTAACACATCCAACTGGCTACTGATCTGTCCTCCAGACCTGGCAGGAGATGACACAAGTTCCATGTTGTACTTCCTAGTTTTGGATTACTCTCGTTCCTGCCTTGTACATCCCAACAGCTTTCCTCACATGGACAGTGTGAAAAGGACATTGGAGAAGACTGTTCTTTCCACGCACATAGGCAGACCAGCTTCCAACCTCCAGCCTCTGCAGCAGCCCCTCTACAAATCTCAACTAATGAACAGCAAGAGAAGGGGTTCAGATCTACACAAGGGCAGACGCATCAGAACCTGGCCACCATCAGGTAGATTTAGGTTAGATCTTAGGAAGGAATGTTTTCCTGTGAGAGTGGAGAGGCATTAGCCCAAGTGAGGCTGCCCCATCCCTGGAGGGGTTCCAGGCCAGGTTGGGTGGGGCTTGGAGCCCCTGATCCAGTGAGAGGTGTCCCTGCCCATGGCAGGGGGTGGAACTGGATGGGCTTTGAGGTCCTTTCCAAACCAAACCATTCTGTGATTTACCTCACTTGAATGTAATACTCAACAAAACATTACGGGTGTTATGAAGTCACATGGGATGGGTGGTTACATGGCTGAAAATCACTGGTTCAATCAAACCTGCAGGAACCCATGTAAGGAGAGTAAGCAAAACATGCCCACTCAAAACCAAAAGCAAACGCAAGCTTTCAATCGGTGTCACTGAATTCAAATGGCCTATTGCTGTGTCAATAACAGGGGCGGCAAAAGAGAGGAAACACTGCACCAATGCCCCAGGACTTTCCCCATAGCGTCAAACCTCCATGTAACTGTGTCTTTTCTGTTCTTCTGCCCTTCCCTTAACTACTGTTCCCAGCATCTCTGGGCCTTCTGCACTTGGTCTGGCTTTTTAAGACCACTCCTAAGCATCTTTCTACTGTTTTATTCACAATAATGAAGGGATTTGCCAGGAAATTTAAACTTAGCACTAAGCCTGAGACACTCAACAGCATGAAACTAGCATAAGATAGCTGTAAAAAGCAGTGTGTGGCCAAGGATCAGAAAGCTGGTGCAAGGGCTGTCAGCTGCTGCTGTGAGCTGCTGCTCACACAAGTAATGCCTGCAAGGTTTGAGGCTATGCCCTGCTCGCTTTTGACGGGAGAGCTTCAGGGATGTAGAAATTTGGGGCAGAGGGAGGAGAAAATGCCCCAGATTTCCTTTCTTTTCATTGATCCACCCCAGAATTTCTCTAGCAGAACTGGTAAAGCGAGACTTTAAAAGGTTCCACTGCTACATCTATTTCACACCAACGTTCTGCTAAAAATTAAGACATCTGCCAACCCAAAGAGACATGCTTTTGCCCTAGAATAGCAGCAATGAGACAGGCAGGCCTGTCTTCTGTCAGAGAGTGACGCCTGGCGGTGGCACCGCACCCTGCCTGCTCCGATGGAGATGGGGAACCTGACTGGAGAGGGGGGAGATGCACCCATAGTGGAAGCTGCCCCCACTCCGACAAGAGCAGAGGATGCAGCAGGGGCAGCTGGCTACAAAGATGATCCAAGGGCTGGAGCACCTTCCATCCAACAATAGGCTGAGAGAGTTGGAGTGGTTCAGCCTGGAGAAGAGAAGGCTCCAAGGAGACCTTAGAGCAGCTTCCCATACCTGAAGGGGCTATAGGAAAGCTGGGGAGGGGGTGTTCACAAAGGCTTGGAGTGACAGGATGAGTGGCAATGGGGATAAACTGGAGAGGGGCAGATTTAGACTACACAGAAGGAAGAATTTCTTCACTATGAGAGTGGGGAGGCCCTGTCCCAGGTTGCTCAGGGAAGTTGTGGCTCCCCCATCCCTGGAGGGGTTCCAGGCCAGATTGGATGGGGCTTAGGAGCCCCTGAGCCAGTGGGAGGTGTCCCTGCCCATGGCAGGGGTGGGACTGGATGGGCTTTGAGGTCCCTTCCTTCCCAAACTATTCTATGATTCTATGATTGCTGTGAGAGGCTCAGAAGGGACTGATCGATTTAAATTTCCTCCAGGATCTTAAGAAGCTCAACTCCAGACCCGTTTCCTGCATCATGAAATACTTTCTAATTTTGGTTTTAATTTTTACACGAAAATACTTTAAAATATGAACTGGATACCAGAGAGAACCCACAGAGTGGAGAAAGGGAAGAACATTTAAACACCTCTCAGCCTTTTTCCTTAATTCCCACCTGCCTGTCTGCACTTGTCTTCCTAAGCTGTGCATCCTTCAACTGAGCATCTGCATCCTTCAACAGAGCATCCACATCCTCCAACAGAGCAACAGAGGGAAATGTTTTGGAAGCACCTCCTCAGCCTTCTCAGAGAGATTTTTGCAATCATTCTATATCAGCCCTCTACCATAAACCTTTAAAGAAGCATTTTCTTTTTCCAGCAGTGAAACTCAACGTCAATTATAAGATGGAAAAATGCAGCAGCAGTGATTCTTCCTCCTGTTCTCAATGTCAGTGTTTTACAAAATAAAGCATGAATTACAGGAGCTGTTAAACTGAGCTCAAAAAGCCTAAAAAATGAAAACCTACAGAACGAAATATTAAATCTAGATCACTTTTGTACAAAACCCAAGTATCTAACAGATTCCAGAAGCAAGTGTATTGGTACAAATTCCGATTCTCATCATTGTGAGTGCAGTGAAAACAAAATATTGCTGACTGTAACCAACTGGAAACTCACGCGCGATTGAAAGTGGTTGAATTTTCTCTTCTTTTTGTAAATCCAGCGGGCAGTATCCTCAGGTCTATATCGTACCTTTGAGCCTTGTTTCTCAAGGAAGACATCTAGCAAAAAAAGAAAAACAATGTGTTTTTCTTAGTAAATCTGGATAATCTACTAGAATGCTGAAACTCAAATAATAAGAGAGCAATGCTGACAGGAATTATGGGGAATAACAACAGCCACATAAAATAAAAATCCCACAAATGTGCCCAGTAACACAGTCTAAAACCTGTGACCTATGTAACATCTGACCATCTTCATCACCTGGTTCTGGGACATCATGGTGATGAGTACATACACACAAAGCAGGACTGAAAGCTGGAATCTTCTGAGTTTAGTTTGTCATCAACACCAGTTCTCTTAACTGAGTTTAGGGGTATAGTTAAAGATATCTTCACAAGACTGGAAAACAGCATAGCCCTGATGCCTCCCTGTGACACATCAACGAGTCCAAGTTATTTTTGGAGTAAATTCTAATCATCTAGGGGATTTTGGTTTGTTTTTCTCCTTCTTGATCTTGTTCTTTGCTGTTTGTCATGACAGGACTTTCAGGAAATGCCATACATTTACGTGACCTCACTAATGCTTTCCTGGAGCTGGGAGAGTTTATAGAAACAGTAGGAAAACATTTTTCACTGAAAGGGTCATCAGGCACTGCAGAGACTGCCATGGGAGGTGGTGGAGTCACCATCCCTGAAGATGTTTAAAAGACACATAGACGAGGTACTTAAGAATATGGTTTAGTGACAGAGAGGAATGGTTGGACTCGATGATCTCAGAGGTCTTTTCCAACCTGGTGACTCTATGATTCATTGTTGCTTAGATTTATTCTTTGGAGAACTGGAGTTGCCTTTGTTGGGTATGTGGGGAAGCGTGTAACAATCTTTAGGCAACGAATAAATCCATAGTTGGGATTTTATACTGGGGAATTTTTATGCATGGTTGAGATTTAAGTACATTTTTATATCTAAAAATCCAAAACAATTGTGGAGGTGGAAGGAAACATTCAGGCTTTCTTAACACACGATTATTATCAACCAGCAAGCGTGGTCATACATCATTTTTAAGAGCGTACACTGTTAGCAAGCTGTTCTTCTAGGCAACTGGACGTAGCCATCAATACTACTACTACTACATAACCTTAGAGATGTCTTTTGATTTCTGACTCTAAAATTCAGGGTCGTTCCTACCTTCATCAGAGAGATATCAGCTCTGAAATGTGGCCTGGGTCTGCCTCAGTGGGTGTTCAAAGGGAGCCAACCCCATCTCCAACAGACCCAGCTGCTAATTTAAAAACTCACAAATCTTTTTCCTGTGGAACGATGCATAGTAAGGTGTCGAGCAGCAGCATCTGCTGTCCTTCCTACATCTTCCAGGAAACGATAATCTGAATGTAAAAAAAAAAAAAAAAAGAACAAGGAGAAAATTAATGCTAACCTAGTAAAAATAATGAATTCTACAAAAGCACCAGGAACGTTCTTACCGCTCAAAAGGTTCAAGTCAGTAAATTCATTTACAGAGACAAACGCTGTTTTATCTCTGACACCGTTACAGCTCAGCGCCAGCTTATGCTTCTTTACACACAACAGACTGAAATGACAAAAAACCCCACGTTAACATGCCACATTCAGCACACGAGTGAGGAAATAAACCCAAACAAGTTAATTCAGATAAACAGATACCTGCACGAGTATTTCATGCATCGCGGACATCTGTACTTTGCCTCCTCTTCACTACACGTTTCACATCTGAAAGAAGTAAAAAGTTATCTGTTAATAAAGCAGTATCTTTGTGCCTGATGGGCTCGGGAAGGCACCTGCTCTACAGCCAGGCACCATGAAATCAGTTGGCATTTACAGGGGAAGTTATCTGAACCCTGAAAAAGAAAGAGAAAATACAAATACCCTGGACTAAGGTGGGAAACAGAGTAACACAAGTGGTGGGGAGTAACTCCAAACACACACAGGAGTGGTACCTATATTAAAACACAGCACAGATGCTTGAAAGAAAGAGAGGAACCCTATGCCAACTGCAGAGTTGGAAGCATGGCAAGGCTGTATCAGTTTATGCTTTGTGGCCTGGTTGTATCAGTTCTTTTCTCCACTTACATCACCTGTAACATGCATCGTAGCTTCTAAAGGTCCGAATTTTAGGCAGATGGAAAGTAAACGTCCTGTGTGCACACTGAACACTGCATCCCACTTTTTCAATGAAACAGAAAAACCATGACAATATCACCAGCAAAACTTCTCCATACTGTTAGCAGTGCAAATTCCATGGTCAGGGAACCTCTCAGAGCATAAGCATTATGAACAAAGCTAATAAACATTATTTCATCAGCAAAACCCAGCCTCTATAAATATTACCTTCTGCTTTATAACTAGGCTACTACAACAGCTGCTTCTCCTAGTTTTAGGAAGCTCCAGCTCCCAATGCCTTGCAGTGAGGGACCCAAAACTGAACCCAGAATTCGAGGTGCAGCCTCATCAATGCAAATACAGGGGGATGACCCCATCCCGGCTCCTGCTGGCCACACCACGGCTGATCCAAGGCTAGGACGTGGCTGCTCTCCTTCCCCACCGCTGCCTTTGTGTTCAGCCCCCACCCCAGCTCCTTGTCTATCTCCCCAGCTCCCCGTCAACCTTCCCGCTCCCTCCTCCATCCCTCTAGCTCCTTGTCCACTCCCTCAGCTCCCTTCTCCATCCCCCCAGCTCCTCGTCCACCTTCTTGTCCTCATCCTCAGACCCTTCTCCACCTCTTACTTCCTTGTCCCCCCCTCCCAGCCCCCTTCTCCACCACCAGAGCTCCTTTTCCATCCCTCAGGTCCTCCAGCCCCTTGCCCACCCCCCCACCTCCTTCTCCCCTCCAGCTCTTCGCCCACCTCCTCATCCATCCCCCCAGCTCCCTCTCCCCCCAGGTCCTCGTCCATCTCCTTGTCCACCTCCTCAGACCCTTGTCCACCTCCTACCACCTTGACCAGCCCTCCAGCTCCCTTCTCCACCATCAGAGCGAGCTCCTTCTCCATCCCCCAGGTCCTCCAGCTCCTTGCCCACTCCTCCACCTCCTTGTCCATCCTCCCAGCTCCCTCTCCCCCCCAGCTCCTCGTTCACCTCCTTCTCCCCCCAGCTCCTTCTCCCCCTCTCAGCTCCTCATCCACCTCCTTGACCACCTCCTCAGACCCTTCTCCACCCCTTACTTCCTTGTCCCCCCTCCCAGCCCCCTTCCCCACCACCAGAGCTCCTTCTCCATCCCCCAAGTCCTCCAGCTCCTCGCCCACCCCTTTCTTCTCCCCCCACCTCCTTCTCCCCCCTCCAGCTCCTTGTCCACCTCCTCAGACCCTTATCCACTTCCTATCTCCTTGACCACCCCTCCCAGCTCCCTTCTCCACCACCAGAGCTCCTTCTCCATCCCCCAGGCCCTCCAGCTCCTTGCCCACCCCCCTTCTTCTCCCCCCCAGCTCCTTCTCCCCCTCTTTGCCCACCTCCTCATCCACCCCCTCAGCCCCTTCTCCCCCCCAGCTCCTCGCCCCTCTCCTTCTCCAATCCCCCTTCTTCTCCCCCCTCAGCTCCTTCCCCCCCGCCCCCAGCTCCTCGCCCCGCTCCCCGTCTCCCCACTCCCGCAGCACTGTGTGACCGCCCCGCTACCTGCGCAGCGCCATCTTCCTCGGAGCGTCCGCCATGGCCGCGGCGCCGCCCCCGCCGCACGCAGGGCCCGGGGGAGGTGGGGGGGCGGCGGGACTGGGGGGAAGCAGCGCCGCCTGCCGGGCGGGGGGTGGCAGCGCCGAGGGCGTCTGGCAGGAGTCGTGGGGCAGAATCAGAATCAGAATCATTTAAATCTCCTTTTGTTCAGCCTAATTTCTTTCCTGTGAGGGTGGGAAGGGACCTCAAAGCCCATCCAGTCCCATCCCCTGCCATGGGCAGGGACACCTCCCACTGGATCAGGGGCTCCAAGCCCCATCCAACCTGGCCTGGAACCCCTCCAGGGATGGGGCAGCCACCACTGCTCTGGGCACCCTGGGCCAGGGCCTCCCCACCCGCACAGGAAAGAAATTAGGCTGAACAAAAGGAGATTTAAATGAGATATTAGGAAGAAACGCTTTCCTGGTCCAGTGGGAGGTATTCCTGCCCATGGCGAGGTGGAACCGGATGGACTTCACTGGGTGGTTGGATGTGTTAACCTGTTGATCTCCTGTCTTCCAATTTAAAGCCATTGCCCCTCGTCCTGTCATTCCAGGCCCTTGTAAAAACCCCCTCCCCAGCTTTCCTGGAGCCCCTTTCAGCGCTGGAAGCTGCTCTTAAGTTCTCCTCGCAGCCTTCTCTTCTCCAGGCTGAACAACCCCAGCTCTCTCAGCCTGTCCTCATAAGGAAGGTTCTCCAGCCCTCACATCAACTCCATGGCCTCCTCTGGAGCCGTTCCAACAGATCCATCTCCTTCTTATGTTGGGGATTCCAGAACTGGACACAGGACTTCAGGTGGGATCTCACGAGAGAGGCGTAGAATCCCCTCCCTCACCCTGCTGGCCACACTGCTTTGGATGCAGGACTAAACCTCTCCTATTTTAGTTTAAAACCATCACCTCTTGTCCTGTCGCTACAGGCCCTGCTAAAAAGCTTTTCCCTATCTTTTAAGGTCCATTTAGGTACTGAAAGGCTACAATAAGTTCTCCTCTGAGCCTCCTCTTCTGCAAGCTGAACAACCCCAAGTCTCTCAGCCTCTTTTCATAGGGAAGATGCTCCAGGGCTTTGATCATCTTTTGTGGCCTCCTCTGGGCCACAATAATACTTTAAGGTATTTGTTTCTAAAATACATCATTCCCGATTCACGCTGATATAAACCATAAATAAAGGCTACAAAGAATTTCCAAAAATAAGGCAATAAGATAACAAAAATACGCATTGTAGGAGCAACGCCAAGTATACAGAAGATTAATTGGGACTAAGATAAAGCATGAAGCTGGTACCAAGCATATTATAATGAACATTATTAAAAAGACCAGGTGTTCCAAGCATGACACGCAGAATAACAAATCTTGAATGTGTGAGAAGGCCAGGCTGGAAAAAAATGCCTGGGAATAAGTGAATTGGAGGTATGACTGAAAACAGTAATGAGAGTGTAGAACAGACAAAACCAAAACCAACCGAAGAGCTGTATAAAGATCTTCCTGAATGAGAGAAGCCAGTAGTAGTAGTAGTACTTTCTTAATGATTCCTGCATGCTGTACTGATTAAAAGAATGTGCTCAGAAAAGACTACGAGAGCTGCGTCTCCTTCATCACCACAACATATGAAGCAGAATATTTTCTAAAAGACTACTTTCTTACAAAAAAAGTAATCCATTTGTCACAACCTCAGCTCCACGGTCAAATGAAGAGCAAATGACAAGTGATGCTGTCAGACCGTAATGCTCTTGAAAATGCAAAATGTGAAAGGTTTTTCTCTAACCTTTATCGTCACTGTGTCATCTTGCTTTGCCTTTAGTTTCCTCACATTTTCTCACAGGGAACAAAACTGATGCCAGGATATAAAATGGAAAAGGGACGTAGATGTACATCACCTTGTAAAAGTAAACACGGTCCCTCCTGCAGTGTTCCACAGCAGGAAGCATGAGTCTTTCCCCTTGGGAAAAGAAGCCTCGGCACCTAACACTTACCCTTCCAGAAGGGTTTCATCCTTTACTAAGAGTGAACTATACAATACAAAACAGAACAGTAACAGACAAATAGATAGCTTGGAAGCTTGTTTTATTATACTTTGGTAAGTATGGTTTCCTGTGGATCAAGACAGTAAAACAAATTGTTTGAATGCTCTCCTTCTCTCCAGCAGGGTCTGGTATCATCTTCCTGTACTACTGAGCAGACTTTGGATGGATAATAGAGACATATTGTTCTAAAGATGGCTTTTCCTAATAGTAAAACCGATTATTTTTTAAGAAAATTGATGGTTGAACATTTTAGGCTTAATTTAAGAAAACTGCAATGACCTAATAATGCAGAAAATGGAATTTCTAGGTTGATGAAGTGCTGATTATAACTTAACAGCAGCCATTCAGAAGACATGCTGTAGTAGATTTTTTTTTTTCACCAGTTACAAAATATATACACAATATATCATCTTAAGACACCTTTGGCATTTGAAATGTTAACTGAAATGCAGAATCTAAAACTCAAGACTACTGTAGGTAGCTCTTCTACAATGATTTTTACACTGGCTGTAAAGCTAACTGTCTTGACTATATGCATCATATACATTGTGCTGTCTCATATACCATTTCCACAACAGCACGCAAAAATATTTTAAACAAGAAACCCACATAAATAATGTTTTCATCGGAGTGAAGTATAGGATCAACACTTTAAAATAAGTACCTTTACAACAGAAACATATCCTGATGTAACCAGCACATACAGTCTCAAAGATAAAAAGGGACTCAAATAATCTCTGCTAAGGCCACAAGCACCTTGTGTGATGAAGAGCACCACGGCAACACGGACAGGGAACACAGAAGAGGTAGTGTGCCATCTGTTAAGATGTGTGTGTCCAGGAAGGACTCTAATAAAACAATGCTTAAGAAAAGAAGACGTATTGTACTGTGGCGTAATTCGCTTTTCATATATAAGCTATTGCACATTTAGGAGCATTAGCCAGTATTGCTCCTTAGTATTGTATGTCTCCAGCTTTCCTCGGGGTGATTTCCTTGCAGTGCTGTTAAGAGAGATTGCTAAGAACACTAGAGATCCTAAAAAATTCTGTGTTCAGATACTCTGTTCCAGGAAATTATGCAAGAGAGCACCAATCAATTTTTAAAAAATACTTTATGCGTTGTAGTCTTTTCTTTCTTACTTTCTTTCTTTTCCTTTCCATTGCCATTTTTCCTTGGGAGGAAGTCTTTTTCTTTCTAAAATCCTTTAACCCATGCTGTTCCAAATGAATCTTCAGTTTCCTACAAACTTTGCCTGTAACAGATCATTACTTTGCATTCGATCTATGCAGCAATTCCACGTTGATGTAAAAAAATCCAGGACAGAAACCTTAAAGGAAGCACACCGAACCACTTTCTATGAAGTGCTGCTGTCCCGGTTTGAGATGAGGAAGCGCGTTAACTTGAATAACTGGAAGCTGATGCGTGTCCTGAGTGTGAAAGAAGAACTGTGTCTTATGCCAGCTGCCATCTTCAATCTGCAACGCATGGAAGCACAACATGAGATTCATAGCAAAGATGAGCTTCAAAACATGATACAAGAAGTAGTTACTATTACGAAAAGTGGAATATTTTGATTAAAGCTAATGTAGAATTACATTTTAACTAAGCACTCGTGGTTTTTGAAAGTTAGACAGAATGTCCCTCTGACAGCAAGAGCGACAGACCTCGTAGAACCTCATAGGAAAAGGACACTTTTCAAGAGCCATCACTGCATGCTTTGATTTCTCTCAGGGATTAAACCAGCCTGGGAGGTGGGGCTGCGATGGCAATACCTCAGCACCTCATTACGTGGGCTTATAAAGCTCAGAAGCCTAACAGCTTTGAAATGCCTCAATAAAACCACTTTCTGCCTTGAGACTAAAAATCTCACTTGACGCCCCTGTACCGATATGGAACCAAACTCACACCTTTTGTTACTATAAATGAAAGTAGAACTATGAAATACTGGCAGCATAAGCTGCTTGGATGCTGTATTTTACCAAATAGTTCACATCTTAGTAAGCAGAGTAATCTAGTAATAATTAGAAAATTAATAAGCTCTTCCAATTTTTCCTGAATACAAATATGATTGAACATTTCAGTTGGGCATGAAGTCCATTTCCATCCATCATTATTTTATTAAATAATTAAACAACTGACTCGGAGCCAATGAATTTGAAGTTATCTAGTTGTCCAAACCGAACCTGATATTTTGTATTAGATGACCTCAACAAAACTCTTAGTGAAGCCTGAACGCTCATTTTGGAAGCAACTCTTCCTAAAGTTTCCTGGAGGGCCTCATTTATTTTTGTTCTGATCTCTGTCCAGTGTCTTTGTAGAGCCTTGAAATACACAGCACTCAATGCAAACAGCAAGGGTAGACACCTTGTACTACTGCAATTGCATTTTTTGTTGGGTAGATGTTGAATTCATCATGAGAAGGTTAGCAGATAGAGATGTACGCAGAGCAACGTAAGAAGTAAGCTTCAAGAGATGTGAATCTAAATGATCATTATTTGCTGGCTGAAAGTTAATAACATCTAAACACTAACTCATTATGGTTTAAATAATGCTAGCGCTAAAAGGTATTTACCATGCATTCATCCACAAGCACCTTCGGTTCAAGTAGAGTATTTGCTTTAAATATCTGACCGTTCCATCCTCTGAAGCTAATAGAAGTTTTCTGGCCACCTGCTTTATTTAATCCCCACACCGGTGTGTTCAGACAATGAAACGTGATGCTATGGGTTGCTTCAGAGCTCAGCAAATGAAGGAAGTTCATCTGCACTTTTCCGACGCCGAACTCCAGCTGAGTTCCAAGAGAAACGCATCGTTAGACTTACAGCTGGACCATGCTGAATGACCACAGCAACGCCAAGTGACACGCACGCATAGGTGGGGTATTCAGACATAGGAGCACATACGCATGTTTATGCACTGAGGTCAAAGCCAAAGAACACAATTTGTAATTTTCAGGAGAGCTTTAAGGCTCTATTAAAATGATTGCTATAAACAGAAGCTTTATGGGACACTTTCAAAGCTTAAATCTAAACATTTGCTAATGCTTACAATATCTTTGAAACACAGCTGGGCAGAAAACATTACTTTGAAATAAGGAAATGGAAACAAATTATTTTGTAATTCAAAGAAAGATGTTAACAACTGGAGTGTTTTAACTGCAGCCACACCATTCTGCTGTTTACCTTAGACCACAGGTTCTGGCAATGCCCACATCCAATTAAAAATCCAAACATTTCATACGATCATAGAATGGTTTGGGTTGGAAGGACCCTCAAAGCCCATCCAGTCCCACCCCTGCCATGGGCAGGAACACCTCCCACTGCATGAGGGGCTCCAAGCCCCATCCAACCTGGCCTGGAACCCCACCAGGGATGGGGCAGCCCCCACTGCTCTGGGCAACCTGGGCCAGGGCCTCCCCACCCTCTCAGGAGAACATTTCTCCCTTAGATCTCATCTCAATCTCCCCTCTTTCAGCTTAAAACTGTTCCCCCCTCATCCTCTCCCTGCAATCTCTTATCAAGAGCCCCTCCTCAGCTTTCCTGGAGCCCCTTTCAGCACTCAAAGGTTCGTCTAATGTCTCCCCAGAGCCTTCTCTTCTCTAGGCTGAACAACCCCAACTCCCTCAGCCTATCTTCACATTGGAGCTGCTGCAGCCCCTGGATCATCTTTGTGGGCGATCATCTTGTAAGCATACTTTGATTTTAGACAAATATTTAGTTATTCATTACCCAAAAAGAACTTCCCCAAGGCTACATGATATTCAGGGATCTTCCAAATGTAGGGATGCTTATGGGAACTTCATGTTATTTCTGATGCTCTCCTGTGACTACAGTGCATAAGCAAAACTCCACAAATATAACATTCCTGTTCCTAAGGGTTTTAGGACTACATGGAGTAGTGACAAAGAAACCAGTCTCTGCCTAATGGTATTTAAAAGCAGCTCAATGATGAAAAGTAGTCATAATTTTCTTCCTTCCTGTTACAATGGCCTCAGCATCTCTACACTTCGCTGCACTGAGCAATGTGTTTCTAATGGAGCTTCAAAGCATTTCAGGTTTAATGTTATTCCTTGCACAGAAAATTATAAAACAAACCAAAATAGTTCCACCAGCATGGGAAGTCAGTAAATGACCAAAGGGAGAGTTACACTCAAATGTATTGTCTCCAGAGAACCTTTAACCTCTGTAACAGAATATAACATATCCTTCCACAAAGATGTACACTAAAACCCCACTGAAATCCAGTATCTTTTCACGAGTTGGGTAACTAAGCATTCATTTGTTCAGTGTTTCAGCACAGGCACAGCCTCTCAGGAAGCAATGCATACCTTTGTCACAGAGAGCGGCGTTAAACACGTCTGACCACCTGCAGTGAAGTTGCAGAAAACTTCAATGGCATCAGAAGGACAGCCAATATTTGGGTCAATCCAGTATTTTCCTGTTAGTCCATAATCCCAGATGGAAAAGAAACCCAAAATATAATTGTTAGTAAGCAATTTGCTAAAATATTCATACTTTTTGGCAAGTATTAGATATATTATATTGTTATATTAGAAGAAGCTTCTCCAATTGAGGATGTTCTATCTCCCTATAGCGTCAATAGGAAACAAAAGCAAAGGAACATGAAGCCATTTCACTATTATAATTCTAATAATAACATATACTGAGCAGAATGATAATAACCATTCAAATTTTGATTTCATATACAATAACTTCTGAATACTGTCATAGCTTCAAAAATGTTTTCTTTTTCGACAGCTAAATAGTGAGAACAAATGGTATTTTCAGTCCGCTCTTTCTGTATTAAATCATAGAATCATCGAATGGTTTGGGTTGGAAGGGACCTGAAAGTCCATCCAGTCCATCAAGAGCACTTCCCCAGCTTTCCTGGAGCCCCTTTCAGTCCTGGAAGCTGCTCTAGGGTCTCCCCAGAGCCTTCTCTTCTCCAGGCTGAACAACCTCAAAGCTCTCCACCTGTTAAAACTTAACTTTATTTATTTGGTTCTGGCTTTATCCAGGGAATATATTCAGGAATGTAAAATATGAACCGAAGTTGTCTTGGTGTTATAACATCTGGAAGGTCCTTTCTTTCTCCACAATCTTTCTCTGATCAGACACTTGTGCATGACATACCCAAATGATGGTAATAAGGAACATTTGCCATCGTCAGCTGATGGGATTTGGTCCAGTAAAAGAAAAAGGACACATGCAAATTAGATCCAGATTTAGCTTCCCTTAATTTCTGGTTCAACATAGGTGAGCCTGTGCTCTACGATTTGTATGGGTGTGTGTAATCTTCTGAAGTGGAGGATTTTGTCAGTGACCTCTGTGGCCCTAAAGGACCAAGAGGAGATTTAGGAAAGCTCAGCTCTAATAAAGTTTAGGCTTATCTTTACCAAAGGCCTAAAGAATTGATCCATCTTCTCATATGCCATAGAACAGTGATTTCCCTGTAATCTCTAACTTTATCTCCCATTTCCTCCTTATCTCCTTAATGCTAATGCTTTACAACAGGGATATTTACAGGTATTTATTATTTCATTAGCCACTCAGAAACTGAATTGTGTCACCATATTGACATTACCGGATTCAATAATTGGTTTTGATTTGAAATATGAATTCAGGATCTTCTGGGATACAACAACTGTCAGCGTATCTGACAGTGATAGGGTTTGTGCACGGATTTCACATTAGGAATCTTGAGCGTGATCAACACACAATTCATTGCAGATTAACTATAAACACTTGGGAATCTTTTAATCACAAAATTGGATTTGGTTTCAAGTTTTCTGGACACTTTTGTGTACTCGTATATAGGATCTGTCACCAGCATCTGCTTAATATTGATGGCTATGTACTTTCATCTTTACAATTCAGAAAGTTTATCTTAAACAAAGATAAGATAAATACAGCTGTGACAGGTACACTGCAACAGAATATAATAAAAACATCTACACAACCGAATTTTGATGTAGAAAGCAATGTTTGAAGCAACCCCTTTCAAAGCTCAGTTGCGTTCAAGCTATAAGGAAAGCAAACACTTACCGTCTGCCACTTTATGTTCACAGTTGAGCAAATCCCTGCAGATGCGCGCTGGGTTCTCCCGCGTGCCAAGGGGGTTCTTGATGCTGTGCAGTAAATTGCTAAGGTAGTGCAGCGTTTTGAATATCTCTGTACTGTGGTCTAGTAAAGTTACTTCAGTGTTCTGGTATTTCTGCCCAGGGACATTACCATGAGGAAGTTATCACAGCAATGGCAAAAATCAAACAGCCATTAAATAGCCAGAGAGAAGGAAAGTATTTATAATGCATGCAATCAGCCATATCGAACAGGGTAAGAATAGCATATTCCAATAAACAAATTAGTACATTTTATTAAAGTTACCAGAGCCGGGAAGTTACAGGCAGGTTAAGATCATGCAAATACATTATTATGACATAAAAATGGGAATAGAAGAGGAAAAAAAGAAAAAGAAGAAAAAAAATTAGTGCATTTTTAAAGCATACTTGGCAGTTTCAGATTTTCATAGAATAGTTTGGGTTGGAAGGGACCTAAAAGATCATCCAGTTCCAACCCCCCCTGCTATGGGCAGGGGCATCCCACCGGATCAGGCTGCCCAAGGCCCATCCAACCTGGCCTGGAACACCTCCAGGTTCGAGTGAACAGTGACATCTCTTCTTAGACCTAACCTAGAAAATACATGCAAATGTATTTGACTTCACCCACGTAAGGAATTGTCTTGCAGTCAGTGGGACCACTCACTAGCATATATGTCAGTGGTTTTGGGATCAAGGCCTAAATGTCGCTGTCACAGAATCATGGAGTGGTTTGGGTCAGAAGGGACCTCAAAGCCCATCCATTTCCAACCCCCGGCCATGGGCAGGGACACCTCCCACTGGATCGGGGTGCTCCAAGCCCGATAGCTCATCGTCTGTGGCTGAGCAGACACAGTTCAATAGGTGTGACAGTCAGTAAAGTTCTGTTAGTGCCAACCATGCCAAAAAGGTAGAACTGCTGTCGTCTTTAACTTCTTTTTCAATTGTATCCTACAAATTCTAGCACAATTAATTGTATTCCACAACAATTACTCGCTATCTGTGACTCATTTTAAATTGTCTTTGTAAAGAAGCCCTGTTCTTCACTCAATAGAATCATCATTACATCCCCTGTATGACAACATAACTGCATTGAAATACATTACCTCCATCTGCAGTGCAGCATTTGAATCAAGCAATGCTCGAACAGCAGCATTGATGTCCACTTGTTTCTGAAAAAAGACATTTCAGAATATAAAAAACATGAAGAAGACTATTCTAAAAGATAGGTGATAAATTCTTTGAGCACTGTAGCAACATACACGATAGCTCTGTTATTTCATCATTTTAGGAAATAATTTATTGTAAACACTTACTTTTAAAATAGGGTCTTGCCTTCCTTTTCCAAAGCACGCAAGCATGCGTACAGAAAAAGCATAATTGAGTTTTGTTAGCACCCCTATATCCAATCTAATCATCATACTCCTGGAAAAAAATACTATAATAATTGCTACAGACATAATTGTTCCAACTTAGTCTTCCCAGGCATTTAATTTCCCTACTTAAGAAAACCAATCCAGGTAAGTACGAAAGGGTGCTACGCCTTTACAAAGCAGCACACGCAGAATATCTCAGTCAGCAGCTGACAGATCAAGTCGTCTTCGTGATGGATGAACGAATACCAAGACTGGCAAATCAGGCTCTGAAGGAGGGAGACCCTCCTTTCTTGTGTATTGTCATTCTCTGTGCTTTGTGTGAGGTCTATACTCCACCCAGTCAGCAGGTTTATTTATTTTTAAAGAATTAAGTCAGCCATAACATCTAGATCTTGCGATTTGTATCTATACAGTCTTAGGACACTTCATAGAAACGTTAAGGTTGGAAAAGACTTCTAAGATCCAGTCCAACCATCAACACAACCCCACCATGCCTACTAAACCAGGTCCCAAAGTGCCACATCTACAGGTTTTTTGAACACCTCCAGGGATGGAGACTCCACCACTTCCCTGGGCAGCCTGGTCCAAAGCTTCACTACTCTTCTGGTAAATAAATGTTTCCTAATATCCAATCTAAACCTCCCCTTAAGGCCGTAATATTGCAATATTGAGCCTGACCTATCTGGCACAATCCCTTAAACTAAATCTCTGTGTGTACATAGGGAGGACATCTGGGCCAGAAATAGCACTAATTTTTCTGTTTCTATCATTCAGAGTATTCACACACAGAACAGAAGAAAAACTTGATGGAGTCTGATGTAGTTACCCCATGTCAAAATATGAGCAAATCCATGACCGTTGCCCATTAAGGGTCAACAGAATGGCAGAAGAGAGTGACATTCAAAAAAAAGGTAAGAAATGTATTACTGTTATGATGGAAATTGTAGAAAAACATATTTGTGTTTCATGTGCAGTGATGGAACAATCAATGCATCTGAAGAGGATCCTGCTGTTATCACTTGCAATAAAGGACTGTATTGTAGGTTAGGGTTGTTATAAAACTTACTCTTGGTCCTGGTGGTCCAGGTGGTCCCTGGAAAACAGGGAAAAACAGGTATTAGGTGCTTCACATTTTTACACAACACAATCATAACAGAAAAATACAGGTATGGCTTTTTATGCACTTACAGGTGGTCCTGGCTGCCCCTGTGGTCCCTGAGGCCCCTAGAAGAAATGGAGATAAAATGCAACAATTAGAGATTAACATCTCTGGTTTTAGATTTATGTATTTTTTAAATCACAAAACGTGACGAAGCATACAATGGAGAAGATGTGATAATTGTTTTGGTAAAGCTGTAGATTATTAGCTACTATTGTTGAAGTTTGAGATTTGCCTTAGGGTTGGAAATGGACCCTCCCAAACCCAATACCTCCATCTGAATTATCCTCTCTTTGAGCAATTAATCACATTGAGATGGAACGATTAGGAATATCTACTAATATACAGTGATACTTGTGTTCTGTTAGATTCTCCAATCTCTGTACACTCAAAGCCTCTAGGAGCTGCTGAAACATAAAAAATAGCAAGAACGATGACAAGGAAAACAATAGGTGGCAGTGTCTTAATGTGAGCAAAAGAGAATCCTAGACCGGTTTGGGTTGGGAGGGACCTTACAGCCCATCCAGTTCCACCCCTGCCATGGGCCCCATCCAACCTGAACTGAAGGCACAGGCCAGATTTGCACCGCGTACTAGTAAAATCTTTTAACATAAATGAGTTAATTTAAGCAAAACACTATGCACTGCTGCTTGTACCCATTATTCGAGCACAATAAGCCGTTCCAGCAAAAGCCCTCTTACATCAATAGCGTGAACGCTAGCACTAAGTCTCTGCCAGCAGAGAAATAATCTTATCTGACATGGTCACGCTGACAACTATTGCGAAACCAATCTGGTCAAAGAGATATTAAGTTGTAAACCATTTAATATAGTAATAAGTATTCCTGCTGTGAAATTTCACAGCAAGATCTCCAGGAGGGTCACTGCACGCTGCAACTGATGACCTTGGGCTATGCTTCAAGGTGCCACCAGCACAGCTGGAAATGGTAAAAGAAAGGCCAGAGTCAATCTTACATTGATTCACGGCTGTTTTAAAAAGGATCTCAATGCAGAAAAGACTCATCTAGTTCTTAAGTCGCTGAGGCTCCAAATTTTTCAGTTAGATAAATTATCAGAATACCAGCTGCATTTCCTACTGCGGGTCCTGAGGACAGGAAGGACATGGAGCTGTTGGAGCGAGTCCAGAGGAGGCCACAAAGATGATCCGAGGGCCGAAGAACCTCCTCTACAAGGCCAGACTGAGACAGTTGGGGTTGCTCGGCCTGGAGAAGAGAAGGCTCCAGGGAGACCTTAGAGCAGCTTCCAGGACTGAAGGGGCTCCAGGAAAGCTGGGGAGGGGCTATGGATTGGGGATTGCAGGGAGAGGATGGGGAAAAGATGGCTTAAAGCCCCTTCTATATAAGTACAAGTGGATGAAGCATAGATAAATAGGTCAGGATGCCTCAGTTGAAAAGCTGTTAATATTTACAGTCCTTAAGAGTTTATGCTATTAAAGTCATCCTTGTTAAGTTTCAGAAGATCATCTCCCTGAACACTCAGAAATAGCTTCAGCTTCGCTTCTCCCCATTCTAAAAAATCCACTGGAATGTCTAAATCTCGGCCCCCAGCACAGGGACACGGATTCACCAGCGAGCAGTGCTCACGCAGGGACAAATGCTGAAGACTTTGCGCCTTGCCTTGGTGTTGGCATCATTAAGGCCTGACCCAAGATGAACAAGCCTGTCCTTAGACTGGGAAATTCACTTCTTATGTTTCTTTATCACACTTTGTCTTTCATTTTATACTAAATAGACATCACTGAGCATGCTCATGCAGTTAATAGTATATTCCCATGGGACAACAGCCTTCCAGTACTGAAAGGGACTGCAAGAGGCTCCAGAAAAGCTGGGGCGGGACTCTTGATGAGGGAGCACAGGGACAGGATGAGGGGGAATGGGCTTTAAGCTGCAGGAGGAGAGATTGTGATCAGATATTAGGAGATTTAGACATTCCAGTGGATTTTTCAGATGACTGAGTGCTTCAGCTAATAGTCTCGTTCTTGGCATGTGTCACAGTTTTTAGACTCCAAAAGTCTTGGGATGAGAACAGCTCAAATTTGTAGTGGTTTCTGTGATAGAACTCAAATATCATTTCAAATAATCAAAACCTGCACTGCTCTAATGAATTGAAGGTATTTTGCAAAAGAGGAATGTGATTTGTCTTAATTCAGTTTCCTTGCCAATAAACCCCATGTGAATAAAAGGTAAATGTTGAATGATATTTGTTAACAATAATCAACTACTTCTGGGGAGATTACATTTTTAAAGTACTGGAAGTGTTCAAAGCCAGGTTGGATGGGACTTGGAGTGATGGGATCCAGTGGGAGGTGTCCCTGCCCATGGCAGGGGTGGAACTGGGTGATATTTAAGGTCCTTTCCAATCCAAACCATTCTTTGATTCTATGATCATGAAAAAAAATATTAAGAAAATGAAATACACTTTCAGAAATGTCAGAAACCTGAAACAGTATTCCAAAAGGTATTTTCTGTTTTTCTCAATGTTTCAATCACAGCTACAGGAATGTTTTGAATTGCAAAATAATTTAGATTAAAATTTTTCAACAAACATGTTTCGGACTCATCAATTTTTCTCCAGAAACAGCCTACAGGACCTGAACTTTAGTTCACCAAAGACAGATGATTTTACATTCCATTTTTTTCAGGGAGTAACAGATATTTCTTTCTAGCAATGAATGCTGTGCCCCTGACAGACTGAAAACTTGTTATCAGAACTTGAACTGCTATAAAAAAGTTAATTTTTTTTTGTGATCCTAGCAAGAATGATAATATCCACTTTAAAGGTATCAATTCAAACTGGGAATACACACTTGGATGAAAATAATTCTCTCCCCTTTGTATCTGAAAAGAAGTTAACAAGTTAAAGTAAATCCTTTTCTTGGCTACATATCGTAAACTAATGCCACTGGGCATGATTTAAAATGAAACATTCTTCTTCTGAAGAATACAGATTAAGTCATCTTGATGAATTACGAACTTATTTGGGAAATAACTTCTTAAACACCAACCCCAAAGATGGAAACAGGTGTTCACTGTTTTGGATGGGGTTTATTTTATTAGGACCATGGTCAGGGTTGCTCCAAGACCCATCCAACCTGGCCTGGAACCCCTCCAGGGATGGGGCAGCCACCACTGCTCTGGGCACCCTGGGCCAGGGCCTCCTCACACTCACAGCAAAACATTTCTTTCTAAGATCTCCCCTCTTTCAGTGCTGAGGACTCCAGAACTGGACACAGGGCTCCAGTTGAGGTCTCACGAGAATGGAGCAGAGGGGCAGAATCCCCTCTCTCCCCCTGCTGGTCCCACTGCTTTGGATACAGCCCAGGACATGGTTGGTTTTTGGGCTGTGAGCACACATTGCTGGCTCATACTGAGCTTCTCATCCACCAGCATCCCAAGCCCTTCTCCTCAGGGCTGCTCTCAATCCATTCTCCACTCAGCCTGTAATTGTGCTGGGAATTTTTCTTTTAGATCTGTACTGGGATAGATTTGAACTACGTGACTGCTGTATGACCAGGGGCCACTCTGCCTATCAGCCCGCACTGGGCATAGCTTCGTAAGTCAGCTTGGACAAGAAAATGTCAGACTTTTGACTCGTGCTACTGGCTTTCTTGGCCAGCACTCTCCAGGAGCACAACACGACTGTCTGGCATTCAGAGCATGCAAGACTACATTCAGAGTAATGCAGGAATACTTTTTACACAGCCAAAAAATACGAAAGCACAAAAGTTGTTTCATCTTACCATTTCACCCCTTCTGCCCTTCTCACCTCTTGGCCCCTGTAAGAAAGAGAAGCTGTTAATCCAGTAGGCTTTCTAGTCACCTATGCTGCAATAAGCAAGTCAACATCCACGGAGTTACACTGCTCGCACGAGAAGTCCAGTCTCGTCTACAGAAGAGTTTACAGCTCTGGGACTTTAATTCTTCTGTACGATTAAAAAAAATAAATGACGTGAAAACATGTTTTAATTCACAGACTCATGGAATAGTTTGGGTCAGAAGGGACCTCAAAGCCCATCCAGTCCCACCCCTGCCATGGGCAGGGACACCTCCCACGGGATCAGGGGCTCCAAGCCCCATCCAACCTGGCCTGGAACCCCTCCAGGGATGGGGCAGCCACCGCTGCTCTGGGCAACCTGGGCCAGGGCCTTACCATCTTCCATATGTGGAAAACCAACTGTTATCTTCAGATTGGAAATACATTTTTCTCAGTAATTTTAACTGTATTCTCCCCGTCAATCACTGTACTCTCTGTAATTTGATCCATAAAAATAGATTCAACATTTTAAGAGCTAAGAATCATAGAAAGGTTTGGTTTGAAAAGACCTTTGAGATCAAGTCCAACCACACCTGTCCACTACTAAACCACATCCCCGAGCACCTCATCCACCCATCCTTTAAGCACCTTCAGGGATGGTGACTCAAATTCCCTGGGCAGCCTCGGTGCTCTCCACCACTGAAGAAATCCAGGGGCTAAATATCTGCTTTTATTAACGCGTTTGTTCAAGTCTCACAGTCAAATTAGACCGTGTTTTTCTGTCTCCGTGGCATTTTTACCCAGTTTCGTACTTAAATTGTTTTTCTGAAGACGCTAACAATCGTACAGTTCTTCTCTGGAAGAATTTTGCATCTTGATGGCAGCCTTTCATAACACACAGAAGCAATCTTCAGCTCTAATGCTTTCTTAATGGTACTGTCAAACTATCACAGTGAATATGAAGTCTATTAAAAGCCTTTATACAAGTAAAGTTTTCCTTCTGACTGAGACTGAAAAGAGTGCAGCAACACAAAAACTAAACCACACTGAAACCAAGTGTGGATACTCTCTGGGTATGTCTGAGACCTAAGGTTGAGAAAGAACACCCAGGTGGTAGCTACTGTGTGTTGGTTTGTACCTTGACTTGCCCGCTGCCCCAGCAGACATGCCCTCCGTGTACTGGAATTAGACAGAATGCCATTGCAAGAACCCTTTTGTCATTGCTTTTTGTCACTTGTGTCACATGGAGTCACATACGGGAGCTCACCAGCTTGGTATAAGATGAAGATGATTCTGCTGGATGTTATTTGCCAATGGAAAAATGAGAATGCTGCTAATTGCAAACCAGAGTATTGAAAATAAAGGTAGGTGAAATAAATTATACAAAAGAGAAGGGAAACTTACAGCCCTGCCTGTTGGACCTGTTACGCCTTCTTGGCCAACGGGGCCAATGTATCCCTGTAAACAAGCAAAGAATTTATTAGACCATCATGGTTTTAAAGCAAAGAAAACCCTCATGATGTGTCTGGGTTTAGAGTTGCTCAGCCCACAGCCCTGGCAAATACCCAAAAGATTTCTTTCTGAATATTGCATGCACATCGCTACACAATCAGCAAGGTGATTATCTTAATAATTAATAATAGTTATGCTTGGAAAGCCCACACACGTTATTTTAGGTGCAAGTTGATGCACCGAAACCAGTGGAAACTTAAGAATTCTGATTACCTAAGTCCATGTGTTTATTGAGCTACAATCTACTATATCTTGAGATGTGTTACTACCCGTAAGAACTCTGCCAGTAAGTCCTGCTAAAATGTTGCTTTCCTGTCATTTCAAATAGAGCAAAGTCCTTATTTCCAGTATTTATCTTGTATAGGAACATTTAGAAAAAGAAAGGAGGTCCCCTAAAGCTGCTGCTCTGCATCTGGTTAACTGAAGAAATTCAGCTCTGTGATGGCAATGGAAGCAGTGAGAGAAGAACATGTGTAACAAGGCTTTCCATGACGCAAACCTTCCCCTTTTCATGTTTGTGATGCTACAAGCTGATTGTGCACTTCCCAATATTACAAATGTGCTACAGATGCTTCCACATTTTGGTGAGTAGCAAAGTAGAATGCCATGAAGGATAAACCAATGCAGGTTAGTAACCTTATAGATAAAAAGGAAATATTCATTAGAAGAGGACTACTTATTAATAATGCCTGAGCAGCACTCTGTCTTACTGCATGCAAAATTTGACTCTGCTTTCTTCTGTTGTAGGACAGAGTTATATAACCAGCATTGCTGCAAGTAAGGGTCATGGAATGGTTTTGGGTTGGAAGGGACCTCAAAGCCCATCCAGTTCCACGCCCCTGTCGTGGGCAGGGACACCTCCCTCTGGATCAGGTAGCTCAAATCCCCACCAAGAAGAAGCTTCATCCAAGAAGAAAGAGAAAGTTCAGCCTCAATAGACAAAGATATGACAGTGAGAAAGACACTTGTGGAGATAAAATTGTATTAGGAGAGCAAGCAGGGCTTGCTTTTTCCTTCAAGCTTATGAGACCCGCTCTGCTTGTGTATCTGTGCTCGTGCTGCAACCAGAGCAGCGCTGCAGTGCAGGCAAAGGGCTTCTACGAGAGACACAATCTCAGACAGAAAGGCCGGGTTAGAAGTTTCCAGCCTCGTAAATAAGAAAAGAAAATAAAGAAGTTTCTCTCAATTAAAAACATGTGCTGCTTGCAAGCCATCCTGACAATCTCTTTCATGGAGTGAAACACTTACAACTTGGCCTGTTGGACCTTTCGGGCCCAGAATTCCAACTAAGCCAATGTCCCCTGCAGGACCCTGGAAATGCAAAGGAACGGGTTAATCAAACACGGACACTGGTTATCCACTTGTTACAGTCTCTTGTCATCAGGGGAAGTAAGATAATTTCTAAAAGCACTAACAGTGAAAATACCAAGCACACTGACCCAGAACGTTCATCTTTGGACATGGAGCACACAGGTCTGCCTACAATGCACCAACAGGTAAGATAGATTGGGAACAAATTATTGTCCAAGCCAATTAATTCTATTCTTTCCTTATGTTTTCACTCGTATGAATGTCTTACAACCTAACAGAAAAGAATGAGCACGTACTTTTGGACCTGGGAATCCTTGAAACCCCATTAAACCTTGATCTCCATCTTCTCCCTGTAATAGGAGGAGGCATCCATGCTGTTACTTCATGTCAGTAATTCTTGGACTACGTGCTATACATCAACAGCTGCGATTACATACAGTCTGTCCTTTTGGTCCAGTGTCTCCTGCTGGTCCTTGGTCACCTTGTGATCCTGGATGGCCTCTCTTGCCTCGCTTTCCTGGATGACCCAGAAGCCCTTTCTCACCCTGTGGACAGGATACATCTGTTATTACAATGATGACAGTTATACGTGTACAGATTGGTTTCCTGGCAAAAGCACGGAACACGCTTTCTCTTTAAGAAATAGACCCACTCTGTTTGTTTTGTTTCTGTCAGAAATGCTTTCAATAATTGTACTAAAATGCAGACCATAGAATACTTTGGGTTGGAAGGGACCTTTACAAGTCATCTAGTTCCACCCCTCCTGCAGAAGCAGGGGCATCTTTAACTCAATTAGGTTGCTCAGAGCCCCATCCAACCGGATCCTGAATGTTTCCAGGGATGGGGCCTCCACCACCTCCCTGGGCAACCTGCAGATGTGACTTGACTGTTCCTTGACACGGGAACATACAAAACCCATCCATGTTGGATCATTTCCAGGATAGTATCTCCCACCGCAAGAACTAAAATTCACAAAATGAAATACAGAGCAGACAGTAAAATCTAAAAAGTAATCTTCTGAGCAAGTTGTGGAACTCCTAACTATTAAAAGTTTCCATCATTCCAAACAAAAAGTAGACAAGTTCGTGCAAAAGAAATCCTCTAAGGATTATCAAATACATAGAAGGCATGTCTACCTCAGGAGGTTACTGAGCTGCAAATGGGTCTGGGAATATACACCTCTCATGCTTGCTTTGAGTGTATTCTCTTTCCTAGGTGTTACCTTTCTGCTCTACTAAAGACAGACGTTTGGTCTGACTCAGCACGTCCTCTCTTGATGCTTCTTTTGTGCTACGTTTTGTGCCTCGCCTCATCTATTCCCTATATTTTTGAGATATTGCAAGAATTTCTGAGCAGGAATGACCTCCTATGGCTCCCTGTCTAGACAAAGGAGTGAAACCCAGACTGGGAGCAGTGACAACAAACACTACAAACAGTGAATACAGTTTACACTAAAATATTTTCAGGAAAAGATAAGAGACACCATTCCCTCCGCCAACTTTCAAGTAACCTCAGGTTTTAAAAACTGCGCACCAATAAAATCTCACAGATGATTTTAGATCATAGAATGACAGAATGGTTTGGGTTGGAAGGGAGCTTGAAGCCCATCCAGTTCCACCTCGCCCTGCCATGGGCAGGGACAATTCCCACTAGAAAAGATGAAAAAATCCTATTGTAAATGGAGAAAATTAACTGTAACATTTCCATTCATTGCTTCTTTTACCACTGTCTAATTAATATGATGATGTGCCGATGCCAGGTACCTGGAACTGCCTGGAAAATGGAGCACTCTCTAATTTCTTTATTTCTGACAGGGCTTAAAAAGAACAATTTAATGCTACAATAAAAGAACACCCCAGACACACTTGTTAGCCCCCAAACTTGGGATTTAGGCTCAAAATTACAGCACTTATCTGGTAATGGATCGTGTAGAATGTTCAAACCATCCAAACAGTTCTAGTACTGACAGATGTCTAAAAAAGAATGGTCAGGAAATATTTGGCCCTGAAGCTTTGAGTGGATAAATACCAAGTGCTTTGGATAGTTTCTGGAGTTGGGAATAACACCTAGATGGATGAGAACTGCGCTTTTGAATTACGGTTTATAGAAAAGGAACCGGCACAACTTGCAGTCTTACCCTTCGAATCAGTTTTGGTGTCAGTTACTCAAAGGATTTAGAGTAGTGTGGTGGTTCCATAGTCACTGGATGCAGTACGAAGAAAGCAGTATCAGTAATATGGTACCTAAACATGATCCCATGTGCGTACCTTCAGTCCAGGTGCTCCCATGGGCCCTGGCATGCCCGGCAATCCCTTGGGACCTCGAGCTCCAGGATAACCTGCCAGACCTGGTAAGCCTGACTTTCCTTTATTACCCTTGACAAATTGAAAACAAGGGATTACAAGAACAGCCAAATGTTTTTTCATTGTATAAGATCAAATCAGCCAAAGACACTTAATGCTTTCTGTAGATATGGACACACATTGATAGCACATCAAAATATATGGAAAGACAATATATATGGATCCAATAGATGGATCAGCAGTATCACCTGGATTTCTGCTAATACCCCATCATACTTAGCAGCAAAACTACATATGCTTTAACTATGGTGGATTGAGGTTTCTAAGTTATTATAGTTTCCCAAGTCACCGACCATCAGCAAAGCAAACGCTAACCAAGCCATAGTCCATTGCGGTTGTTCAGTTCCGTGTTCAAACCTCATTCTGTTCTACCCTAAATATACTGAATGATTTGGGTTGGAAGGGACCTTAAAGGTCATCTAATTCGAACCTTCAAATCCTATTATGATGTTATTTGCATGGGAGCACCCACCTAGACCTTGAGAGTCTTCTGAAACCATTCAAGAGAAATTATTATCTCTTTGGGCTTATGCAAGGCATCTTCCCGATGAGCACTCTCCTAAATAGGAATAGTTGCCCAGCTCGATAGTAAGCAATTGTCTCTCCACAGTAATTGTGCACTCATGTATCCATGGAAGCACTCCCGGCGATACCAATGACTGCTTTTACCTCCCACAGGGAATCACAGAGTGGTTTGGGTCAGAAGGGACCTTAGAGCTCATCTAGTTCCAAACCCTTGCCATGAGCAGGGACACCTCCCACTGGATCAGGTTGCTGAATCATATAGAATAGTTTATATAACACTAACATTTCTCCCAAACCTGAAAAAGCGCACGTTCAGATAAACAGCTTTTAGTGATCTCTATTTAATTCATTTCTAACTCTCTTTTGAAATATGTAGGAAGAGAGCACTAATTAATCTCTGTTAATCAGAGAAGATGATCCGTTGAGATGGTCCTTGGATCAGCATTCAGTGATTTCTGAGAATTCTGAGCTTACAATAAGGAGCTCTTGCTGATGAAAACAAGATGCAGCATTCATTCATTACATATGGGCTGAAAATAGAGTTGAGATTCACAGTATCCAATTTTTCAAGAATAAGGAACTCCATATGAAGAACAAAAGGAGACAACCTTCCCCCAGAAACATTCACAACTCAACATACTTGTTTATAAATAAATATAAATAGACACACTGATAATATTGCTATGATTGTGTTCACTCCGTAGAGATCCATACACAATAACTTTACCACAACAAGAAAGAGCAGAATGTTTGTTATGAAAATGCATGAGAACATCAGACAATAAACAAAACCAACTATTTCTAATGAAAAAACATGAGAACATGGAGTTAAGCCAAGTCTGACATGTTGAAAAATACAAAATGGAAATTTGCTATCATCCAAATGAACGTTTCTGTGATGCGATTTAGTAGAAATATACACATACATAAATATATAACTTATTTCTTGTTTTATGTGACATTCCATTAAGCATTCATAGAAATAATAGGGCTGTAGGGAACAGGATTTTTCTATTAAATGTGATTTTCAGCGCTTTTAAATATGGTATTGTGGCTTATAGCCTGATGGACTGATAAACTAACCCAGCAATATTGCTGTTCTTTTCATTCATTGTGGCAAAACTCAGTTAAAAGCCTCTCTGTTAGAGACTGGAAGGCTGCTACATATTCTTAATATGGAGTAATGGAATCTATTTTAATACGAGAGATGATATTTTGAGTGGAAAGGCAAAAATTAAGAATTCTTTGGGGTAATACTCCTCAATCCAAGCCCAAAGAATTGTAAGCACTTGAAAGAGGAGGACATTACCTCAAAATAGAGAAGGCTGGATTTGGGTCCACCTGCCCCCTACCAGCTAACGTGGTTAATTTTCTCTTCATTCAACGAGATCAGCTAATTTATACTTGCAACAGAGGTGCCTCATTTAGCACCTTGATTAATTCTCAAAGCCGAATTTAACATCCTTTTATTACAATTACTGGCCCATCTAACTAGAGGTACTGAGAAATACCTCAGGAAAGCTTGTTTCCAAGAATATTCCCAGCTATATTAAATACCTGATATTCTTTTTCACTGGTTTTGGGTACAGCTTAAGAGGAAGAGAGACATAGGTTACAAATTCAAAGAAAATAAGGAAAATGTGGGATTAACTTGGAGACTGCAAGAAACTGCCTCAGGTGGGGTTTATGGCTCATTTTTAGGAATGCAGCTATGATGACTCTCTCATAAAGAAAGTGTTTTCACTCATCTCTAGTTAATACTAACGCATGCTAATGAAATGGATCTTCTCAAAGCACATTTCCCTTATGCTAACCTTACATCCTGGCCAGAATATCAGGAGCAAAAGAAAGAAACAATAAAGAATTGGTCTGATTTTCAAGATACTCAAGGAACTGAGAATAATTCCTTTTGTTTAAATACCCCAACCTTAGAATCATAGAATGGTTTGGGTTGGAAGGGACCTTAAAGCCCACCCAGTTCCAACCCCCTGCCGTGGACAGGGGCATCTCCCACTGGATCAGGTTGCTAAAAACCTCATCCAACCTGGCCTGGAACCCCTCCAGGGATGGGGCAGCCATGAATTCTCTGGGCAAAAAATGTGTAATGCAAAATGATATAGAGAGGGGCAATCTGGAAAGCAACTTACCTTCGGGCCAGGCTGCCCTGAGAGCCCAGGCTTGCCAGCGTTGCCAGGAATGCCTTCTGGTCCAGGGTACCCAACTGCTCCTTTCTGCCCCGCTGGCCCTGGATTTCCCTTGGAGCAAATTCAAATCAAACTGTTGGTTCTCCATCTTCACCATCACAGAACTAGATTTCAGTCCCAGTATTTCCTAAACCCTACGCATTAACAGATTCAGTGACACTCATGAACACTCGCAGAGGGGGCTCGGAGTTCGGATGTTTGGTTTAAGATGTTTAACCTTAGGCTTGCTCTGTTGTGGGCTCTGAGCTGCTACAGCTGAAACCATGGGGTGACCCCTCTGCACACCAGGACTGGAAGATAGCCGAGAGCACTGATTCTTAAACTGATGCAAAGAGACCTAATGCCATAATCTCTATCCCCGTAAAAGCCCAACCCTGTGTCTTTTCAGTCATACATTTGCAAAATTATGCTATTCAAATACGTATATATCAAATACACAAACTTCTAATTAGACAAACGTGTGCAAAGCGTTGCTATATTCGCATGGAGAAACATCATGTCACATCCACCAAGGGAACAGTGATTTCTTGTTCACAATCAGTTCCCTTCAGACTAACAAGCGCTATCTTAAGGGGATTGTGGTTCTGCAGTTCTCTCTGCCTGAATGCACTTCATTTAAATCACGCTATCTACAACACAGCTCACCTGAAAAAGGACAGTTAGCACCAGCCACACAGAAGCTGAGCAGCGTGTCACCTCAACCCTAATTCTAATTTCCTCTTGCTGAAGTATCCTGCCCTTTGGATGTGCTTTTATACTTCAAGTTCTACTTTTACTGCCTGCTCCTCCTCATCGTACATCTCGCCTTTCCCTCTTCTCCTCTGCCTGCCAAACACTCTGCTCTCTGTTGGTCCTCCAGAGGGAAGAGCCAAGTGTTTACAGAAGACACACAGCTTGCTGCCTTCAAAAGGCAGTTCTTGCCCTCTGCCCAGCAGGTATCAGCTCTGTGAGGCAGCTGCATTTCTCTGCTTACTGACAACATTTTGATGTTAAGGCAGTAAAAGTTATTTACAATATGTCCTCTTGTGCTGTTATTTATTAGGGGACCAAAATTGCCTTGATGTGCTTTTTTCTTGATTATGTTTCCAGAACACCTACTGCTTCCCCCTCTTTCTTCTCCCTCAAGGAGAAAGAGATGCAAGTACGCGTCTCTTACTCAAGAAAGAGCATCAAAAAACTTCAGCTTAGGGCAAGAGAAAGAAGCAAAACCTCAAGGGATCTGGCAGCCATATCCATCATGGACACAGCACCAGGCTTCTGTGCAATATAATGGGATAACTCGCACATGGACTATGAGCCACATCCAAAAATGACCTAATTAAGCAACTTTTCAAGTGGGAAGGAGCTTGTTGTTACACGAGCTGCACCTCACCTCCCGTGCTAGGCAATTCAGTACAATTTAAGACAGTTCCACCAATTATTCTTATTTTCACAGGGATTTCTTTGCACATCCTGGAGGAGAAGGTTCTTTAGAGTGAGCGTAAGACTTCCTGGTACCACTGGCATGACTCGATTTTGGTCTTATTAGTTATTACATTCTGTATTTTATATCCTGTAGAATTTTGTTACTTACAGGAGTTCCAGGTTTGCCTGCCTGGCCCGTCGCTCCTTTCTTCCCTGCGGGTCCCTAAAAGTTACAAACACTCGTGAACTGAGAAATGTTTTAAACTCAATCCCCTGAGAACTGATCCCCTCTAGGAAGCATTGCCTGGCTTTGGAGCAGATTATTCCCATTTCAGGAGACAGCAGGAAGTTTTTTCAGGAAGTTTTTCAAGCAGAAGTGAATACATTTTTGGTAGAATTCTGTATAATTTTCCCTTTCCTGAATTGGAAAAGTGGAGTTTTCAGATCTTTTTTCCCCGCTCTCAGCCACATCTCTGTAAGGAAAGACGTTTTTACATCACTTCCCACACCTTTTGATAAGGTCATGAAAAAGAGGCATCGTGGATGCACCGAGTGTGTGGGGAAGAGAATATCAGAAAAAGTGTCATGTACAGGAACATTATTTTTATCTAAGATGCACACAAAAGATAAAATTTACTTAAAACCAGACTTTTTTTTGTCTTGACTGATCTAAGAGTCTGTAGTGTGAGAAAATTGAGTCATATGGATAGCAGACAACATTCTTGTAGGGGTTTTCACAACACCAGAGGCCAAGCGCCAAGGAAGAAAGTTCAGAAAGTGTCAAAAGAGACACTTCTGTCACCTCAGAGAATTTTGGTTTTAGAATATTTTTCATAGAATTTAAAGATCTATGGCAAGAATTTTATCTAACCTCTAAAAGATAAAACCACCCAGAGAGTGGGGACAGAATCATCACTATCACTCAAAGGTTTCCAAAAGAGCCTTTCATGATGGTTTACATCACTCCAACTGAAACCACTTATCTATCAAACAACACGTATTTACTCTCCCAGACCATTATGCAATTTTGCATTCTATATTTTCAGCAGCCCCGCAACTCTGAAAAGGAAACCCAAACACTGACTTTTAGCCTTTTGCAACAGTTTTCCAAAGATAGCAAAGAGTAAATACATACAAATTGCAATTAAGTGCAATTTGGCTTTACTTTACTTACTTGTGACCCTCTTTCTCCTTTTGGTCCTCGCTCTCCCAATTCACCTGGCTCTCCCTTTGGAAAGTACAAATATTAAAGAAATGATTTAAAAAAAATCATTTGAATGCAGATGAAAATGCATTTTCAACACCAACAGAGGAATATCACTTGTTCGAAACACTCACCGGAGGTCCCTGCTGTCCAACAGGTCCTCTAAGCCCTGGAAGACCAGTATGACCCTGGGAACCAGAAAACGTTATAACATATTGCACTACATAACTCAGGAAAATAGTGCTTAAATTTCATCAAAAAAGGTTAATTAATTCAGTATTACAGAATCACAGAACTGCTTAGGTTGAAAAAGACCTCTTGGAATCATCTAGTGCAACCTCAAAGACCACATACGCAAGGTTGCCCAGGGCCACGTCCAGTCAGGTTTTGAGGATTTCCAAGGATGGTGACTTCATAACCTCTCTGAGCAGCCTGTTCTGTCACTCAGTCATCCTCAAAGAATGTTTTCTTGTGTTGAAAAGGAATTTCATGTGTTTCAGTTTGTGCCATTTGGCGCTTGTCCTGTTACTGGACACTACTGAGACAAGTCTGGTTCCATTTTCTTTCAGGTATCATCAGGTATATGCATTAAGATACGCATCCAGAGATGTGTGTCCAGAGGAGGACAACGGAGCTGGAGAAGGGTCCGGACCACAGGGCTTATGAGGAATGGCTGAGGGAACAAGGATTGTTCAGCCTGGAGAAGAGGAGGCTGGGGGAAGACCTCATCACCCTCTACAACACCCTGAAGGAAGGCTGCAGCAAGGTGGGTGTTGGTCTCCTCTTCAAGGCAGGAGGTGTTAGGATGAGAGGAAATAACCAAGTTGCGCCAGGGGAGGTACAGATTGGACAGCAGAAAAAAATTCTTTACTGAAAGAGGGGTGAAGCTTTGGAACTGGCTGCCCAGGGAAGTGGTGGAGGCTCCATCCCTGGAGGTGTTCAAAACATGTGTAGCCGTGGCACTTCATGACATGGTTTAGTAAGCACGGTGGTGTTTGGCTGATGGCTGGACTGAATGAAATTAGAGGTCTTTTCCAACCTTAAAGATTCTACGATTCTAAGATCACTCAAGCCTTCTCTTCTCCATCTCATGAGTCCCAAGTCTCTCAACTTCTCATATGAAAGTTGCTTCGATGTGTTCCAAGAGCTCATCAGTGCAGTGAGGCACCAGGAGGTGCGTCTCTACACACTTGTGAGGGAAGATGATACTTCTGCTATGTTACTCTACATGCATAGCATGCCACATTCAAATTACAGTTGGACTCCATGACCTCAAAAGTCTTTTCCAACCAAATGATTCTATCAAATAAAAAGAATAAAAAGGAAGAATTATTACCTTGTAGCCCTCATCACCAGGTTCTCCTCTATCTCCACGTTCACCCCTAGAACCCTAGAGAAGAACAAAGAGCCAAATATAACAGCTGAACTGAAATAAGGCTGCAGTGATGTTCAAAGAGAAAGGTGGGATTTCTCTAAAAGTGGATTAACGAACAGGATGGAATAGAAGTTCCCAAATATTACAGCATGTCTAAAGGAATCAACGTGGATGTTTTCCTAACAAAATGCATTGCAGTCGGACAGTAGACACCATCTAAAATATTTTGTAACTTAAGACTACAAAGTAAAAGATCTTACATGGGCATTAAAGAAACAGAGGCCTTGATGTTGATCTCAATAGGGCTTCTCCAGATTCATATCCACATATATATATACATGATATCTGAATTAAAAATCTCCACAAATAAATGAAGACACTTTGTTTTCAAGACACGTGAGGAAAATTCTCTTATGGTTTCTGTGAGAAGACACATGAATTATGCTGTACAAGTATTATTTCTGGCACAGTCAAAGCCTGAACACATAACATTTTAGGTAGGCTTTTGAGATGGCATTTTTTATTGGACATGTTTGTAATTTCTGCAGAGAGATACCCCACAGACAAATTTAGTTAAAAAAAAAAGTTACAAAAGGCAGCTTTCTCTGAATCAGCTGAATTACCTTTGTAATGATAATGAAGTCAAAACACATTTCCAGTTGGTAAAGCAGATAGGTATAATTGGGGATAAACACACTGTTCCAAACTGTGCTGGTCTAAACCCAGACTGATAGCATTAGTGCAATTAAACACAGGGCGCATACTCTTCAACAGGAAAGGGCACATGACTGCGTTTTTCAGAGAGGGATTACCAATTAAAGGACCATCATCCCACATTTTTGTACAAGGGGTAACTGGTTCCTGAGACAGTGACAAAGTTTCTGAAAGAGCCTCCATTGGCTCTCATCTCGAGAGGCACTAATGTAATTTTTTTGAGAAAGAAAGACCTACTGGTTCACCTATGGGCCCAGGTGGTCCAGGAACTGTGCTGTCTTCACCTGGGTAACCCTGAAACAAACACAAAGGTTAGAAAATATTAACTTGGAAATTCAACCTCATCTACAATGCACATGTACAAATGCTGCTAAACATCCAGAGAGCACTCAGTACAGATGATAGAAGTGAATATCAAGAGAATCATGGAATAGTTTGGGTCAGAAGGGACCTCAAAGCCCATCCAGCTGCATAAACACACCCCCTGCCATGGGCAGGGACACCTCCCGCTGGCTCAGGGGCTCCAAGCCCCATCCAACCTGGCCTGGAACCCCTCCAGGGATGCTCTGGGCAACCTGGGCCAGGGCCTCCTCACCCTCACAGTAACAAACTTCTTCCTAAGATCTCCTCTCATTCAAATTCAAACCGATCCCCCTCATCCTACCCCTGCATTCGCTGATCAAGAGCCATCTGCAGCCTTCCTGGAGCCCCTTTCAGAACTGGAAAGGGCATTTCTTCCCTTTATAATTATTCAAACTGTAAGACAGCAATAGTCCCTCTTCGTACCTTTTCTCCTTTGGGTCCAGGTGGCCCTGGAGGCCCTGCAGGACCTTGGTGACCCTAAAGAAGAACACAAACCAAAAATTAGTCCCAAAACAAATAATCAAAGCAGTAATAAATATAAACTGGAGAGGGGCAGATTTAGACTGGACATTAGGAAGAATTTCTTCACCATGGCAGTGGCGAGGCCCTGGCCCAGGCTGCCCAGTGCAGTGGTGGCTGCCCCATCCCTGGAGGGGTTCCAGGCCAGGGTGGATGGGCCTTGGGCAGCCTGGGCCAGTGGGAGGTGTCTCTGCCCATGGCAGGGGGGGGACTGGATGGGTTTTAAGGTCCCTCCTGATCCAAACCATTTGTCATTCTATGAAGTAACCTGAATTACTCAGTTTCTGTTACTGAAACGTGGGCTGCCTGGCCAGACAGTAAGCAGAGGTGGTGGTGTTTGCTGAACTGCCTTTATAACAAATAGGTGTTGTAGTTTTATAGGAACTTTCTTCAAAGGGAATGAAATACATTGGACAAATAAGGGTTTTAAATCCATGGTAAGAAACAGTTGCTAGAACATCACAAAACTCAGTGACCCTTGCTTAAGGCTCACATCTCTGAGCAGGCAATCGCATCCCTAGAAACACACGTGAGTGTCTGACACTCCTAAAGATATGTGAGTACTCTAGAGACAGAACCCCATCGTATTTGAAATTATTTAGGCTACTGACTTAGCTATTAGTGTGTACACACAGCAAAATACTCACCCCATAACCTGGAATTCCTGTCTCTCCTTCAGGTCCCATTCCTCCTGGGTGTCCCTGTTAAAAGCAATAATTGGTGATGGAAAAATGAGCTCCCTTGTAAAAGGTTACAACAATGCCTACTTTATAAAGTTAACACTTGGAAACATCTTCAGATATTGAGATCTGAGACCCACAGATACGTTCCTTGTTAGGCCCAGTTCGATTTGGTGAAGAATACTGGGATTTTCACTGTTCTGTGAAAAAAATGGTCAGCATTTTCCATCTTGACCTTACAATCCCTGTGCACAATTAAAATCCGAAGGATCTGTGCTTTCAGAGGTGCGGAGGAACTCTGTTTATAATGCTAAGGATGCCAAGAGAAGGTCAGGGTGGACCTCACCACAGGAAGTGGAGCCCTTCTCTTGAAACTATTGGCCATTAGATGGTTACTTTACTTATGTACTTTGTACATTCAGGGACACAGGGCTGCATTCAGTGGCCCCAGGACTGGACCCTGCAGAAGTGAGATGCACGTGTGCCTCACTAGCCCAGAGGACACGTGCCTGTGCATCCTTCACACAGCGTGGAACAAGCTTGGGGAGCCTGTGAAGACAAGCAGTAATGGAAATACACTAAAGTCAGGGGCCTGACCAGAGCATGAGGTGACTGCTTCAAGGTCCACGACCTGAGTTTGTCTGGAAAGGTCCACAGGTCTCATTCTGATACTGAAAGACCAGGGCATGAATCAGGATACTCAGGCTGGGAAGGACGTTGCCTGCATCTCTAAGATATCACTATGATGATGAGAGGACCTTCCATACGAAGTAGGGCTGAGACAACCGGGTTTGTTCAGCCTTGACAGGAGAAGGCTTAGGGGAGCCCTTATTCCCATGTATCAATATGTAAAGAGTGTGTGTCAAAAAGATGGAGACCCCCTTTATAGGGAGTCACACGGAAAAGACAAGGGGTAACAGGGATCAGTTGCTCCTGGGGAGATTCCAACTGGATTCCAGGAGAAAACTGTTCACCATGAGAATAATGAAATATTGGAATCGTCTCCCCAAGGAAGTGATAGACTCCTCTACACTGAGCATCTTAAGGCTCAGCTCGACAGGGTGCTGGGCCATCTCATTTAAACTACCGATCACTTCAAAAGGCTGGACCAGGTGATCCCCAAGGTCCCTTCCAACCTGGCATTCCAGGATTCTATGATCTCCAGCTACCTCAAAAAAATATTTATGTGTGCTACAGTTGTGACTTGCCTCTTCCCATGGAGACACATGGTTCTGCTAAGCCAGAAACACACGAGCTCTCAAATAAGTATGTTTTGTACAAACCAAGGGACCTCGAGTTCCTCTTGCGCCTTTGGGACCAACTTCTCCAGGGTGGCCAGAGTCCCCAGCAGGTCCAGTTTCTCCAGGAGGGCCAAGCTGCCCCTTTTCCCCCTGTTGATGTTATTGCATTTAAAATAAGAAGAGATTGATATTAAGGTTCAAAATGCAGTTTATGCTGAAGTGTGCAGCAGCATTATTTGATAGGACTATTACATTTACACGTCATTTACTTCTGTTATTAGAATGCCTATGCCAAGAACTCTGTAGTGAAAAAAAACCAACCCTCTGCTAAAGTATTTCTATGATCTGTTTTGGTTTTGTTTTAGTCAGAGCTTAACATTTTTTTGAAGCTGTTCTGTGTTGCCAAATCGCATACTGATCAAATTTAAATGTTTCTAAGGCTCTGAGCATTATTGATTGCAGAATGATGGTCATTCATTCCTACAGCTAGCAAGAAAAACAAGTGTCTTGAAGCATGACATAAACCAGGAACAGACTTGGTTCAATGCAATTGTTTTGTAATATAAATTTGAGTTTCAGATAAAAGGATGAGAAATGAGAAGATGAAAAAAAAAAATCTACCTTCTTTCCTGAACGGCCCCTCTGTCCTGGACTTCCTGGTGTTCCTTCGGGACCCTAGATATTTATTAGAGAGAGAAAAAAAAGTGATTGAGAAAGGCCTGGAAACATATTTCAACTGTGCTCCAAATTGGATAACTAAGCAGGCTTTTGTAATGCAGAGAGGTGGGAGGAAAAATCTCATTAAGTGCGGCTGTGAGCAAGTCAGTAGGACTGTCTCCAGTTACAGCAGGAACAAGGGGGCAAACATCAGGGATCACTTATCAAACTAGGGAAAATGCTCTTAAAATAGGGCGGGGGAACCCAATAAATCTTATCTACATGGAAAACAGTACCTTAGGAATAAAATTTCTTTAAGAGAAGCACTGGATTTAGAGCAATGCACCACACAGCCAGAGGAAAACTAAGCAAACCTTGGGGGCATTGAGCTTAGAGAGCAGAGTCCTGGCACGCTGGGCTGCAGAGCAGAGACCGAACTCAGCAGTGCTGCTGCCACAGCACCTGCCTCTTGGTGACCGTGGAAGTGAGGGGTTCTGGGGAGCCACAGCCCCACTGCCCTCTCGGTCCCTTCAAAACCTGACCCTCCCAAAGGGCTGGATGGGGTCACTGCTCCATGATTTCAATTCACCCCAAAGCCTCTGAGTTAGAGGAGGTTAAAGCTGAAAGAGAGGAGATTGAGGTGAGATCCTAGGGAGAAACGTTTTCCTGTGAAGGTAGGGAGGCCCTGGCCCAGGGTGCCCAGAGCAGTGGTGGCTGCCCCATCCCTGGAGGGGTTCCAGGCCAGGTTGGATGGGCCTTGGAGCCCCTGAGCCCGTGGGAGGTGTCCCTGCCCATGGCAGGGGTGGAACTGGTTGATCTTTAAGCTTCATTCCAACTCAAACCATCCCATGAGTCTATGAATTTAGTTTTGATTTTGGATAAAAGGAGACACCTTAAGGATTTTTTTGAGTCATTGTCATGATAAACCAAGGTAAATATAGTTTAAACTCATTAGTGAAACTTATTTGTTGCTTTGTAAGCTTTTCTTTTTAAAGAAAATGTAATATTACTCTCACCTCCAATACAACCCTCAGGCAATCGATTATAGGAAACCAGTTACCATGTTTAGACCTGGATGCTGTGATCTGTCCGCAGCCCTAGAAGGTCAACCCCAAATTGTGATTGGAGCCCTCCCAGACACCAGGGAGGAGGGGTGGGGAGGGAGGCAGCTCCGCAGCAGCCTTTGGAATGTGTGGAACAGAAACGTGAAAAAAAACCCACTAACCACATCCTCCTAAACATCGAATTGCCAGACCCGCCTGTCTCACTGAGCCACAGCAGCACTGATGTTTACTCTATACAAGTAGAATTACTTCCCATGTCGATACGCCAGGGGAGAGATGTTTTATGATCATTCCGATGTATGAAACAGACCTTCTCCAGAACTGCCAACCCAAACCAGAAAAAGTCAGGCTGATAGCATCGTATCAGAACCAAAACTTGTTGTGTAGCACACCGAGTGCACTGGCAACTAAAAGAACATTTCGTTTTTCCTTCAAAGAGTTCATTGTGAAGACTCCAGGACTAAAGAGAGCAGATTGTAGCACTGGTGCTTAGAGGACAGAGGGGACAGTGCTCGCAGCTGCTGACAGCTGGCTCGCCAACTGATGTTTACTCAGAGTCCATCATCGCATAAGAGCTGCAGAGAAGGCAGCCAGAGGACTGCAAATGAGAACATGATGATTTTTGATCAGGGAATCTGGTGTCTGACTTGAAGCTACATACTTGCTTTGGAAACTGTGTTCCAAAATATTAAGAAGCTGCATAAAGAAGCTTCAACAAAACAGATTTTATAGATGGACTTTAGCTGCTAGAAGTGATGCCAGAACAAATAGGCAAACTGATCTAACAGTGTTGACGATGGAGCCCAATGCTTATTTCCTACTTCCTTGCTGCCATTCCTCTCCTCTGCAATCTCTGCTTCAGTTGTTTATGGCAACTCTCATGATATGTTCATTTAATTCCGTCCCCAGAGACAACAAAACGAAGTTAGTTAAAGAATAAATGTATCTTAAGTACAAAATAGAATCATGAAGTTCTTCCTTTCTTTTCCCTCCTTAGTTTTAATAGCATATGCTTCATCGCAGGGGGATTGACAAGGTATGAGAAGAAGGTCCAAAGACATGGCATCCCACCACAGCACAGAATTATCATCTGGAGTAGCGCTGCCCAGCACAACTGGCTACGGGGAAGCTGGGGAGGGGCTCTTGGTCAGGGAGTGCAGGGAGAGGATGAGGGGGAGTGGTTTTAAATTGAAAGAGGGAGGTTGAGATGAGATCTTAGGCAGAAATGTTTCCCTGTGAGCGTGGGGAGGCCCTGGCCCAGGTTGCCCAGAGCAGCGGTGGCTGCCCCATCCCTGGAGGGGTTCCAGGCCAGGTTGGATGGGGCTTGAAGCCCCTGATCCAGTGGGAGGTGTCCCTGCCCATGGCCGGTGTGGCACTGGATGGGCTTTGAGGTCCCTTCCAATGCAAACCATTCCACGATTCTATAACAGATTCTCCTTTCTGCAAGTCAGATCCAGAGCAGGATGGACAGCATCCATAACATTGTCTTCTTAACACCTTGGCAGAAGTGTAGACTGATCACTGTTAAGAAAAACAGGCCATCCAACTCACCAGGAATCAACATCAGGATTTGCACTATCTAATAGCTATCGTGATACTGGGTTTAAACTGCTTTCCCCCTGCTTTTTATTCCTTACCAGAAATGGTGCAATAATCCACCCACACTTTAAGAAATCCCGTGCTGTTGGTGTCTGCGCTGCAATAATTTTGCAACTAAATCAATGACAATATTCAGGATATCACTTCTCCTAGAAATATTACCTTTAGACTTTCCTTTTGTTGTTAAGTTTTATTAAAAGGAATGACAGCTAAGCACGTCTGTGGTAAGAACATTAGCAAAACCCTTAAATTGGAGCCAAATCTTGTGTGCTCTTGGGTCTAATGCTTCATCATTTACAAGCTGCTCTAAATGACACTTCCTTGCCCTAAGAAACTTCTAATACAAACGGAAAACTAGATAGCCTGGGGACAGTAAACAAAGCCATGAGGTGGGAAAGGGATAAAGAACAATGAAAGCTCTTACAGCAGAATTTATGGCAGTATATGCACCCTGACAACTTCTTTGACTGTTCTTAGAGAATGATCTAATACCTTGAGAGTGCTCAGTCTCCAACTGAAGGTGAGGATAGAGACTAATGGTGGAAGTCTGTCTGGAAAGGAGAGATCTGAAGTCAGAGGCTCCAGGGTATAGAACCATAGAATCATTTAAGTTGGAAAAGACCTCTAGGATCATCCAGTCCAACCATCAACACAATACCAACACGCGCACTAAGCCATGTCCTGAAGTGCCACACCTACACGGTTTTTAACACCTCCAGGGATGGAGACTCCTCCACTGCCCTGGGCAGCCTCTGCCAGTGCTTCACCACGCTTTTGGTAAAGAAATATTTGCTAATATCCAATCTAAACCTAATCTAACCTCTAACTGCAATAGAAAATAAAAAACAAGATAAGCAAGCAAAATTAAAAAGAAAATTACAAAAAGCAATTGAAAATGTAAGCCCACTTAAACCTGAACACACTTACAGGAATGCCCATTATGCCAGGTTCACCAGGAGGTCCAGCAATTCCTGGTAACCCCATTTCTCCTTTTTCACCCCCTTCTCCAGGAAGTCCCTGGTCTCCAGTGTCTCCCTAAAACAAAGTAAAAAGCAAAAGCTTAGTCAAGCTGCTGCTACAGAATTACCTGTGCTTGAGAGAAGTAAACTCTGAATCTTCAAGTCTGACAAAAAGCACACTAAAATGGATGGGAATCTCACCAATCCAATTCGGACCAGGCTCCAAGTTAGGGTAATGCTCTTTCTAGCTCATTCATACATGCCTACAGCCAGATTTTGCCTCATCCATCATGTCCATGTCACATGTCCTCTGTGACGTTCTCAGTCTTGGCACAGCAATGACAGGATGGATCAGGTGGAGCAACCTTGGGCTCGCTCTCTCCAGCATGACATTCCCAATGGAAATAAGCTATATTCACTTATCCAGTTTGCGTTTCTCTGTCAAGCCACTGAGCTTTGCAGCCCCTTCAAGGTAGGTACATGCCTAAACGGCACAGGGAAGCCAAGAAAATACATGGCTCCTATGTCACCGCTAAGTGCACTCAAGTGGCCTCTGCTAACCTGGTGAAATAGGACAAAAAACCCAAAGAGATTTGGGTCCTTAAGCTAATATGACTGCTTTCAATTCACTTCAAACACCGAATTTACCTTTAGGCCATCTTTTCCTTGAAGGCCATCTTCTCCTGGAGGTCCTGGTTCACCCTTATAGAAAGGAAGAGATGAAAGCAAAGTTATTGCTGTACTGCTTGACACGCAAGTATTGCTTGAGAAGAACTCAGTCTAGTTTTACACGTGCTTATTGTCTTTTGGACAATTTCATGTTGCTGTTATAGTTTATTTGTCTTCATTTTTCACTGATTCAGTGTGACGGAGTCATAGTCTGTTTCTGAACACAGGAAAACAGGAAAGGCGATCAGCATGAAAAAATGAGGCAATCTTATGCCCATATAACACTGGGGATTGGGACAGTGGCACTGAGATGGTTTGATTTCAGACTATAGAACATGTAATTACAGTAACCTCAAAAATATACTTATTCTGCCTTGAAGCTTCCATGTTTATGCGGAGAACTACTATACTGGTACGTTTAGTGACTGAGTTTAGGGCCATGAAAAACTCATCATTGACCAACGGTATCAGCAAAATGGCATTTTAGAGTATTTGCTTTTCCTAGGTAAAGACAGTGGCAACCTGCAACTTCTGATGCAGATATTAATTAATATGATATGATAGATTAGAATAGAATATCTAATAACATAGTATGTCAGACATAATGGTATGGTTAAGTCTAAAGCCCTTAATGTGGACCAGTCCTAGGAATCACTCTTCTCCAAAGACTCAGGATTTTAGAATGCGCCTTGCTGGAGATTTTAGGCAGGAGGTAAAGATGACAGCAAGGAGCCAATGGAACAAGAGAGCTCAATGGCAAGATTCACATCTGAAAAGATACAGTTTTTGAGAAGCATCCTGGATAAAATCCATTTCTAGGGTTTTTTTAGCCTTCAAAGGCAGGCAACTGTTCGGATCAGCTGGTAAAATGGTTGGTAAAATCAAGGGCCAAATGAGCCATCCACCTCACCAGAAACAAATCAGCTCCTTTAAGTGGTGGTAGAGAGGGAAACCCTGCTCTGCGGTAGATGTTATTATCTCACCGAGACTGGGTATCCATACACCGCATCATTATGTGCTGTCATCTTCACAGCTGGGCTGCACACCCTGGGATTTACCTTATTGCTTCAACCACTCATTCACGTCCCTCAGTGACATGAGACAATTGGGTAGAAATATTTCAATGTTTTAATCAATACTGCTTTTAACTTCCTACAATATTACACATTTTTATTTTTTTTAAATAAAATATATCAGAAAATAGCTTCTTATTAAACTCTTCTGATAAATCAAGGCTTCTCAAATGGTATTTTTCACACACTAGTAACGTACTTTCCTTTTTAGAAAAACATTTGCATCCATGGCTTACCCTTAAACCTTGGTCGCCTGGTTCTCCAGCCTTACCAGCAGGTCCAATGTCCCCCTGGAAAAATAGATCATTGGATTTTAAGGGAAAATATTGCTAACAATGGCAATCATAGAAACACAGAGTGATTTGCGTTGGAAGGGATTTTAAAGCTCATCCAATTGCAACTCCCTGGATCACTGGACACCTCCCACTGGATCAGATCACTTTGATTTGCTTTTATAGAAACTGGAAAATGTAAACAGCTCAGGTGAGACTAATTTCAACACTTACCTTTGCACCTGGTTCTCCCTCCAAGCCAGGTTCTCCTTCAGGGCCAGGAGGTCCCTGCATGGTACAAAAACTACAATTACGCATGGTCACCAACTGCAAACACCAAATATTACAGCCAAAATTAAAGCAGAAAATGGCATGAGACAACTGGGACAGATCCATGTTGGGAAAATCAAATTAAGACAACACAGTTCTTTGTTCTTACTAGAGTCCAAAAGAAGGAAAGAAAGGAGGGTATAGCAGGAGTTCAGGAACTGATTGTGGGTCACAAAGGTACTGAATATTCAGTGGCACCACTAAACCTATACTTTTCATCATAAATTATTAGTGGGCTGAGCAATCATAGAATTCATGGAATGGTTTGGCTTGGAAGAGACCTCGAAGCCCATCCTGTTCCACGCCCTGCCATGGGCAGGGGCACCTCCCACTGGATCAGGGGCTCCAAGCCCCATCCAACCTGGCCTTGAACACCTGCAAGGATGGGGCAGCCATGACCTTTCTGGGCAACCTGGGCCAGGGTCTTCCCACCTTCACAGGAAAACATTTCTTCCCAAGATCTCATCTCAATCTCCCCTTTTTCAGCTTCAAACCCTTCCCCTCCCCATCCAATCCCTGCACTCCCTGCCTTTTGTAAAACTGCCTGATAACTTCATCACTGTTTCACCTTGGAGCCGAGCAGATACAGACTTTGGGGAACAAAGTCCTTTTTGGAGTCTTCAGCCCTTAAAGAGTTAATGGTACCAGATTGCTTCTTGTAAAGTTTACATTTAGACCATTTTTTAAGAGTCAGTCAGAAGACTGGATTTATGAGGGACTGAGGAAGCGCATTTCTTTGAATAAACCAAATCTCTTCTGCTCTAAGTGAGCTCATCCCTCAGCTACTTCATCAGCGAGTACATTCTGTCATGCTTCTGTCAAAGACGCATCAAAACCAAAGCAAAAAACAGAAGCAAAAGTTAGCAAGAAGACCGCCTGGAGCTGCTTTTCTTTATCTAACAGTTGTAAAGAAATGTGATTAACGCTCTTCTACTGTCTAAGACACGTTTGCTCAACTCAACATTCACCGTCTAGGTGCAGATGTCATGACTGTAAGTCCCAAAGACAGTGAGCTCACGACGGGAAGAGCTACTTATTTTAGACACTTTTTTTGGTAACAGCTTTAAGAGAGGCTCTCAGGAGCTCAAAGGATTTAAGTCAGCTGCAGGTAATAAAAAATACAGTTTATAAACACGTTGTCCAGACTTATTCAGTTGCTCGAGTGTTTGTAATTACTGTATAAATGATTAATAGCTCACCTCTAAACCCATTTCTCCAACAGGGCCGGCATCCCCTGGTTGTCCTCTTGGACCCTAGCATTAAACAAAATTTTGGATGCATCATTCAATTAACATTAAATTACACTGCATACTCTTGACATTGTCTCTTCAGAACTCTACCAGTTGGTGTAAAGAAGCATAGTTCATTGCCCTTCCTCCCAAATCCAGCCACATATCCAAGTACAATGATGGCACACAGTGCTGACCATCTCATTGCTAATGTTGACACCCTGAAGTAACAGAACAGACTTCGTACAATGGCACAGATGTCCCTTCTTTTAGACCCAAAGTAAATTATTATCTAAACTAAGCTCTCCTCTCGATTAACAAAGGCTTTGTTTAATTTTTTGTTAGACTGTCTGGTTTGCTTTGTGGACAAGCCTGCTGTCTGGGATGGAACTCACTGAAAACAACTCCAGGGTGCTTCACTATGGATTTAGCAATGCTTATACTGGGCGATCACTGAGGTGTGATGGACTGAAGGCTGGAGCCTTTTTGGTAATATTGCTAACTCTACTATAAGCATTTTCTTATAAGCCCTACCATAATTCATAACTTCATTGCAGTAACACATAAGGATTGTTTCCTAACTCAAATTCTCTGCCCATGTTACACTGTCCATCGCTGCTCCCAGAGTGGATTTGGGTGCTGGGGGTGTAGAGGCTCCCCTGTGACAGCTTCCAGCTGATTCCACAGCCCCTATGAATGTCTGTCAAGACAAATCAACCCTCTGCATGTATCCATTCTTTGAACTTTCAGGGAGTTCATATCCATTTACCCCATTCGGACTCATCTGTGTTTAAACACATTCACAACTCAAAACATTTTCTTGATCTATTATTCTCGTGTGAAAGAATACCCATATTTATTATATAAGCTTTTTAAGCAAATATTTACTCTTTTTTTGTTTCGCTTCCTTTTACAGACTGCACATATGGTTTTGCTCCTCCTGATCACTTGGCAGTGACAGTGTGAGTATATTCTTCCCTCGTAACCACAATGTAAACCGCATATCGCTGAGGCAATTTCAGCAGATGCCTATGTTTTACCCTGTAGCTTCATTTAAGTGCGAACAACTGAAACCACAGATAATTTCTCATTGAGAACTCACTTGGTCCTAAACAAAGTCCATCGGTTTGCGTTTGCAGCAAATCCATAGCATTCCAGTAGGCAAAAACCTTAAGTTTGATTCACGGTTCAAGTATTTCTTCCCAGTATCCCCATGGAGCCAAGGCTGCTGGACTGGTAATGGATCTGTCCCTGGAGACTTCCAGGGAATCGCAGAAGTCAAAGATTTATAGCAATGCAGGGGCTCCTTTTAACCATTAACAACATGGGATTTGCAAGGAAGGATTTTGCTGAAATGACTGACAAGTAGATAATATTCGAGCACAATTTAGACCATGCCTGTTACGGCAAAGAGTTCTATTTGCTTTTGCTCCCGCACCAAAAATGAGGGTCACTGCTTTGTGCAGAACCAGTGACAGGGTCAGAGAAACTGGTCCAGCAGCTGGCTTCCACGTCATGAACGGCTGACAGAAGGTGAAACCAGGCTGCTTGGGTGGGCAGTTAATAAAAGCACCGTGCATTTCACTTTATAAACTCTTGTGTCATAGAGTCATAAAATCACGTTATAGTTTGGGTTGGAAGGGACCTTAGGGATCATTCAGTTCCAACCTCTCTGCTGTGGGACATTCCACTGGCTCAGGCTGCCCAAGGCCCATCCAACCTGGCCTTGAACCCCTCCAGGGATGGGGCAGCCACAGCTTCCCTGGGCAACCTGGGCCAGGGCCTCACCACCCTCACTGCGAATAAATTCCTCCTTATGTCTAATCTAAATCTGCCCCTCTCCAGTTGATAGTTATCTTCACCACTTCTTTCTGGCCCCCCAGACCACTTTCCAAAGATATTTTACTCTTTCAGAGCTTGAAAGAAAAAGTGCTCTGTTCACAGGAGAAGCTCTTCCTACTCCCGATACTGCAGGCGTAGATGCTACGATGATGATGAGCACAACAGAAACGCAGGTTGCGCAAGAGCAGACCGCTCAAGTTAGTAAGGCTGATAGTCATTCTTTACATAGAGAAAATTCAGACTAGACCAGCAAATGGCAGGAATTTTAGGTGTAAGCCTTGCATTGTAAGGCTCCAATGTCACAATATGAAGATGAGGTGAAATAAATGACAAACAAAGTGAGAGGAATCCAGTAATAACCATTAGAAAACACATTTTCTGTTGAAATATTTTGCCACTCCTACAAGCTGGCAGCTCAAGTTCAGTACCAGTATCAATACTGATATTTTTTTAGCGCCACAGACATCCAATGGCTATTTGCAAGCATGTCAGCCTAGGAGATAATAATTAGTAGAAATAATATACTTTGTATCAACAGTTCACTTTCAAGATCTAAATTAACTATTTGATGTGCAAAATAACTATTCAGAAGCAGTGAAACCACACAATTTTTGACAACTTTATCAGATTTCTATAGAATGGAAAACTTCTTGCAAGACCCCTAAGACAGCAGACACATTTTCACCATATCTATATAATCTGATTTACCCCCAGAGATGATAATGCGATGCTATTCCTACCACGGGGACACCTTGCAGTACTCGGTGCCACGAGCTTCTGTTACAATATCAGCCACATAAAAGCAAGCGCGGCTTTGAAGTAACAACAATCAGAACAAGAATCCATCCAGCAGAAGAATGTCTGAGATATATTAGAACAGCCTCTTTTTTTGTTGAGATTTTAAGGTGCCAAATCAATGTGGCACCTGAGTTCCTGAATAACTATCCTAGAAAAACATCCCACTAACATCTGTACTGGCACTTACATTTACATAAACCATAATGTAGATGTCGACCTCGATGCAGCACAAACACACAATGTTGTGGTCCAGATGCTTTCTTACGTTGTGCCCCCCTTACTACTGTGCCTCCCAACGTGATTAACGTCTCCTTACGAACAACTTATGCTAAGCGAAGGAAGCAGACTCCAGCCCTGCAGTTTTGGGGACAATTACCACACAATTCCTATCTAACCACAGCTGGCAATGTTGAGTCTTGGTAAAAAAAAGAGCTTGAATTACAAGGGAATTCAGTATAATACACGGAAAAAGTGTTACAGAGGCATAAGGATCAACTTACTGGCTTTCCCATTGGTCCCTTGTCTCCTGTGGCTCCGGGAGGCCCAAGCAAACCCTGGAAAATTAAAATAAAATAAAAACATCATTGGAAACAAGCTGTTTCATATTCTGCAAAAAAACCCCCACTTCCTCTCATTTCTGCCCACTCAGAATCATCCTTTTCTTCTGGTTGACGCGCATTCCACATCACCGGCTCCCATGGCAGGTGAGTGAGCTGTGAATAATTCCTTCCTCAGTTTCTTTTAGGCAAATACAGATCTTAGCTTCCCCCCTGTTTACCGATGCCTCCTCATCATCCTCAGGCTCATGCGCTGGTGGTGTGTGCAAACCCAGCCTAAACACGGCCCTACAAACTGTACTGGAGATGCCCAGGAAGGATCACAGCCCACTTTTCTCTCTGCTCAGCATTGCTCATGCTCTCTTCTAGGAAATGGAGCCTTAGGAGTAATAAAGCGGTATCTTTGCAATAAATGCACCAATTCCCAACATTTCAACCTAATGAGGTTGTGCTTCATTCATTTCTGCATACACAGGTACATCGAAAAGTGCGAGTCAACAAACAGGAAATGAAAACCAAAGGCGAGAGGCAACCAGCTCCTAAATCTGAGCTGAAAACGCAAGAGAAGGGCAGCTACAACCAGCATTTTGAGTCTTCATTTCAGCACAAAAAATCACCAGCAGTGATGCTTTTATAGAATTATGAGATGGTTTGGGTTGGAAGGGACCTTAAAGCCCATCCAGTTCCAATCTCTCTACCATGAGCAGGGACACCTCCCACTGGCTCAGGGGCTCCAAGCCCCATCCAACCTGGCCTGGAACCCCTCCAGGGATGGGGCAGCCACCACTGCTCTGGGCACCCTGGGCCAGGGCCTCCCCACCCTCACAGCAAAACATTTCTTCCTCAGATCTCATCTCAATCTCCCCTCTTTCAGCTGAAACTCATTCCTCCTCATCCTCTCCCTGCACTCTCTGATCCAGAGCACCTTCCCAGCTTTCCTTGAGTCCCCTTCAGTGCTGGAAGCTGCTCTAAGGTCTCCCTGGAGTCTTCTATGATATCCAAGAGTGAAACCAAGTGTGAGATAGTGTGGAATTATTTTGGTAGAAGTACTGGAAAATTTCATACTCACAAGCGCACCCTGATCTCCTCTTTCTCCAGGATTTCCAGCTTTACCCTGGTCAACGAGAAATATCAAAAGGCAATGCTGGCTTCAGATAATTCTCAAACACAGCTCAGAAATAAGCAGTCCCTGTGTTAAGGCTTACTACAACGACTGGCTCCAATACTTACAATGAGCCCGGGAAGTCCTTTCTTTCCCAGATCACCTCTTTCTCCCTGACAAATAAGCAACAACATGTGAGTTCTCTGTGCGTTTGCTAGAAAAGCTGCAGAAAGGGCACATTCAGTCTTAGGTGGGATGGGTTTTATGTTGGTTTAAGTGCACATTCAGGCTTAGATGAGATGGGGTTTATGTTGGTTTGTTTGTTTTCTTTTATCTTTTATGGTCTATCTCAATGTTTTGTGTAGTACTGAGCAATGCAAGCACTCACCTTAATGCCTTGAGCTCCTGGTTCTCCTGGAGGACCATCCAGACCTCTTGGCCCCTGAAGGTTGAACAAGTGATTTGAAATATTAATTATCGATTATCATCGGGGAGATGCAACAGAAACTTTAGGAGCAGGGCATCTGGCATTTGGGGACATGGGTCAGTAGCCATAGTGGTGTTGGGCTGACAGTTGGACTGGAGGAACTTACAGGTCTTTTCCAACCTCAATGATTCTACACTCCCCACAGGGCTGATGAGGGGACAGAACTTCAAGATGAAATATTCAAGGAGGAAAAAGGTCACATTTTGATTGTACAAACTTGTAGTAAAGGAATTTCTTTCTGGGTTTTATCTCCTACCATTAATAATATTAACAGATGAATGCTTTTAACACTGTTGATTTTTTTTTAACCATGAAAGGGTCATAAGCCCATAGTTTGAGAAATGGTCCTGGCAGGAGACTAAACAGTATTTTTAGTCTGTGTTATGTGTGTAATGCATCCAAACCTTTCTGCTAGTCACACAGATCTCCACCTCAATGGAATTCACATCAACAGCCAAATCCTTAGGAAGAGAACGACAACTGATTTGATCACTAACAATCAAGTGAAAAGGTCTACCATTCTAAACACCAACCTACTATACAATTTTGAGTTGAACGCGAAGTAACAGAACCAACAAAGATGCTCAGCTTGTGGCTCCGGGTCATGCGTGCCTTCACCCTACCTTCAGCTGCAGAACAGAGTACAGGAACCCGAGGGAAAGGCAATCTAATAGTCTAACAAAAGCACACCACAACAGTCCTATAAATAGTATGGTGTGACTCATTATTGGCACAGATTAATTGGATCTGTATCATTTCCTACTATAGCGAATAGAGAACGAGCGATACACATGGTTTCCCCGCTGTTATTTAATTTAGGTTGCAACAGAGCTGAGGAGTAAAGCTGCCAAACGATTGCTACTGCTTTTTTCTTTGGCGTACGTTCAGCTTTGTTTCTAAAATGGAACTTATTACATTGAGAACCCTAGGAAGGATAAGCTGAGAAAAGTTCTTGTAAGAAGGCAAGAAGCATCAGTTAACTCCTTTTGTTCTTTCCCATCCTGCCTCCCAAATATAAGAGGAGTGAAAATAACAAACACTATGTGGGTGCCTCTGCTTTTTGTGGTTGACATGGAGGAATATTAGAATATATTCTATTCTGTTTCACTCACTCAGGTCCCCAGAGCGGTGGTGGCTGCCCCATCCCTGGAGGTGTCCAAGGCCAGGTTGGATGGGGCTTGGAGCCCCTAATCCAGTGGGAGGTGTCCCTGCCCATGGCAGGGGTGGGACTGGATGATTTTAAGGTCCCTTCCACCCCAGAGCATTCCATGATTCTATGAAAATTACATGATTTTTAGTCTCAGTTCCTTTCAACAATTAAGACAGATAAACACACTCGGCTATTGATGTCCCACACGGCACACTGGCCACTTGCTTTACATAACCCTGAAGTGCATACAATTTTTCTTGGTTCCATATTCCCTGTTGTGGGAAGTATGAAAGATATTACTCTTAAAAATGAGTGCTGATGTCCTCAGGTAATTGAGGTTCTTCATGCCTGTACAGACCCAACCCAACCTGCTGTTGCCTGACCCCAGATTTACAGCCCTTCACTATGCCCTCTCTCTGCATTTTCAAAACTGAATCTCCTGAGCTGCGTTTCAGGAAAGTAAGAGCAGAAAAATTATTGCTTTTGAGCTTTAAAACACCAAACATCAGCCTAAAGAACACAAACTGCTAAGAATCTTAGCAGCTGTAGAGAATTTTGCTTAGGTTACAGTCATTAAATGAATCTAATGATGGAGGACATCTATCCCTCAAATTCATAAAATGGTTTGGGCTGGAAGGGACCTTAAAGCCCATCCAGTTCCACCCCCTGCCATAGGCAGGGACACCTCCCACTGGATCAGGTTGCTCAAACCCCATCCAGCCTGGGGGATTGAACATGTCCAGGGATGGGGCAGCCATGAGATACCACAGGTACCATTAAGAGCTACAGTTGTATTTGTTGGAAATTATGGCAAGAACTAAAAGCACAACCACCCTCTCACACTGTGTTTTTCTTCTCCACACACAAGGCATCAAGAACAACAAAAAACCCCACGCAACAACAGCTTCACAGTTTCTTACATTGCTACCAGCTTCCAGACTAATGTATTTCTTCATTCTGGTCATGGAAAGAAATTCCTTCTCTTAGGTACACATATTCCCAACCAGCTAGAGCACCACTCTGCTATTGAAGGATCTCAAAGGCAGTGTTCTCCTCCTGTTTTCACAAGTTTAACACTAAAAATTAAAACGGGGGTCACCAAAGGACCCAACCTCCCACATGACTCCAGCTGAAGGCTATCGAGTCTTAAGCACGAGCTGAAAAAGCTCTGTGCGAGCACTATGTTCAGTGGCACATCCCCTCAAATCCCTCAAGAGTGAGATACACGGACTCCTAGACAGCCTGCCTTCAGCTGTCTGGAAATCCCACGTGTCCCGAGACGGAGCAGCTGGATACTCTCAGCTAGAAGTAGGCTGCTGGATAATCTTGGATGTCAACCGGTTGCTGGAAGGTCCAGAATTTATGAGATGAAGGAATTCTACTCTCACAGTGCAGAAGTAGAGGGTCAGTGCTCCAAAGACTTCCTGTGGATTTCAGATGTGACGATGGGATATGTTCTTATTTCTGTGCACAACAAAGGGAGTTTCCTCCTGTTTACCTTCTACATGTGGCTGTGGTGTGCATTTTCCAAGGGCTGCCAAACAGAGCTGGGAGTTCAGACATTTCTCTTTCCGAGTCCAAGTTTCAGAGGCCCCCCAGACATTTTCCTTAAGCAAGATCCCACTTTGGGTCTGGTACTTTGACAGCAGGCAAAATTCTTAGGGGCTTCAGTAGGATTTTGTTCGCAGAGCCTGAAGATCTGGGTCTGCTCCAAGATCCCCTTCCATCAGGCATTCCCAGTCATGCTGGATGGAGGCAGAGGGATAAACCACAGCTCCAAATTGGAACTTCCACAGAGCTAGGGATGTTTGGTATTGTTTATAATTAAAAATCACTTAAAATAAACGCACTCCACAATGTGCTGCCAAAATCATAGAGACAGAGTTCCTGAAAGATTCCCATCTCATTTGGCAGAAGATGTGACACTCTTTAAATAAAAGCTCTTTCCTACCTTCAAAATAGAATTTAAATTAAAATAGGTCATTCCCCCATAAAAGCAATCACCAGGTAGCGGAGGCTGCTGGGAGAGAGGAGAGCCTGCAGGGGAGGACTCATGGTTTTGTCGGTAGCTTGGCTTTGCCTCCAGCTATGGTGATGCTGGCAGAAAGGCTTGCCAGGAGGGAAGGAGTTTAGACAGGAATGCTACGTCCAGAGGAATTTGAGTGTACAACGCACAGCACTTCAGTACCAATCTCAGAGAGGACTATTTGCACTACATTATGCTTGAGTGGACCTTCTAACTCACTGCATCCTATAGGCCACCAATCAAACTGACAGAGGCCAAGGGATCTCCCTTTTTAGTTAAGGTTGTTCAGCCTGGAGAAGAGAAGGCTCCAAGGAGACCTTGGAGCGACCTTATAGTAACCTTCCAGTACCTGACGGGGCTACAAGAAAGCTGGGAAGGGACTGTTTGCAAAGGCTGGGAGTGATAGGACAAGGGGCAATGGCTACGAACTGGAGAGGGGCAGATTTAGACTAGACATAAGGAGGAATTTCTTCACTATGAGAGTGGTGAGGCCCTGGAACAGGTTGTCCGGTGAAGTGGTGGCTGCCCTATCCCTGGAGGAGTTCCAGGCCAGGTTGGATGAGCCTTGGGCAGCCTGATCCAGTGGGAGGTGTCCCTGCCTATGGCAGGGGGGTTGGAACTAGATGATCTTTAAGGTCCCTTCCAATCCAAACTATTCTATGAAGCTCAAATGTCATCATTTTAGAGTGAAAATGACTGTGCATGTATACACGTCATCTGATGCCACTTCCTAATATCTAATTTAAATCTCCTCTCTTTCAGCTTAAAACCACTACCCCTCATTCTCTCACTACACTCAGAGATTTACTCAGAATGAGTGCTAAGCACTGCCTGGTTGCAACATGAAGTGAAGATGCACCGATCCAGCCACTAGTAGAGTTGCTTATGTCTCACAGAAAGCCCGAACGTGCCTCCAAATTGCTAGGGGAGGCTGATGTTGGGTGGGTGCATCTCCATTGCTATTCTTGACAAGCTCCATAAATCCAGTGAAAATACACTTGCTCTTCCTGCAACCATTTATACTATGAGCTGGAAGGGCTTCCTGCAGGCACTTTGAGCTCAAACTGCAAAAATATGACCAAAACCACCTTCACATCCTGGAAGAGCAAGTGATTGTATATTTACGTATACAGAAAACACGGCAAGTGGTCATTTTGGTTCTGGCCCTGGTCTTCAAAGAAACCAAAGACAAAACTCCATTTAACTCTAACGTGATAAGAAATGAAGATGCGTATCATTTCCTACATGGAAATACAAGTACCATCTCTCCAATGTCAGTACAGAAGGCTTGAGGACAGAGCTCAAAGAAAGCAACTGTACACGGGTTACTTGTTGGATTTATATTGGTAACACATTACTCTCTGCTCAAAGTACCACGGAACAGCAATGTTACTTACTCTTCTTCCCTTAGGTCCTTGTGGCCCTGGTGGTCCTCGTGTCCCTGAAGGTCCCTACATTTCAAATAAACTTATTATTCATCATCATTGATACAGAAAATTCTGAAAATTAAAAGGCACAATAGTCAATTCAACCAATACAAATCAATCACTTTCACCTGATAGCTCAAATTCAATTACTTGTTTTAGTAAAATTTATCTATAAAAACCTAAATAAGAGTCTCTATGTAACTTTGTTCTGAAAAAGAAATCACAATGTGACTGTTGGATAAATTACTTCTGTCCAATATCCCAAAATTACTAAAGAATACTTGTATTTTAGCAAAATTATGTTAAAACCCCCTAATAATTTGTGATATTTGTGACTTTGCATCTAGATGAGTAAACTTTCATGACTTTTTTATAGACTGCAGCTCAAATTAGAAACCATTCTTAGCTGCCGCAGAACAAAAAGATCATTTGAAAACAGTACATTTTATGCCAAACCAAAGCACCGCTCTATACCTACAGGTAAACCTTCCGGCCCCACAGGTCCAGGGCCTCCTGGAGGTCCTGGGTAGCCCTGGAGTTAAAATAAATATAGAAAAGAAAGAACAGTTTTATCAGAATTGTTATTATAAACCCAATAATAAATCTAGTTACTTAGCTGAAGAACTGGAAGTAAGTTAATAAAATGTTTAATCTTGCAAAACTTATACTCATAGTTTTGTTTAGAAACCAGATATTTGTTTGGATACTTCACAATAATCACTGAAGTAACCTAAGAAATTAGGCACAGCGGCACGAGCTGACAGGGATTTACTGAAACAAAAGTTGCTGAGCTCTAATCCAAGTTCAGAATCCTCACATCAAGGCTGGGACAGTGGGAGCAGAAAGTGGACACATCCTGGTGCAGACAAGTTTTTATGACTGCTTTGGAAAGTAAAGTGACTATGGAAGTAAAATCATTACGGATTCTACATCATTTGTGACTTACCATGACGCCTTTCTCTCCAGGAGGACCGACTGGTCCTGGGCTGCCACGCTCTCCCTGTAAAGAAGAATTCAAAAGAGAGTGAGTGCTCATTCCGCGTCCATTGAGTGAGGGATACCTGGGCCAGTGAGCTAACCTGCAATGAGGACACCACAGCAACCAAAGAGGTCTTTCCTGAGAGCTGTGCCCATAGCCTACAAGAGACTTGGCTGCTAAAGGAACAAAGTTCTGCAGTGCATCACACCACCGGATCAGGCAATGTCCTTCAGAAGCAGCATAGAGGCCTTGTTTCACTTTTGTTGTACCTCTGCACTCCTTCCCTCTACAAGCCCAACCATATTTTGTAAAGATAAGACAGGATTTCCCTCCCTGTCTTCCCTTTCACTCAAAGGCTGAAGAAGAGATTCAGTACATTAGTCTTTGTGAACGGCAGATTCCTCTTCTCTGTTGGTTGCATCACATTGGTAGTTACGTTCTTCTTCAACCCATAAAATTTACCACAACAAACGGGTAAAAGAGAAAATGTTGTTCCCCTCTCTGTCATTTCTTCAGCGTGTGTTAGGAAAGCACGGGTCTGAAAGCAAGAGCAGCCCTTCAGCAGCTGCAGAAGCAATGGGAGCAAGAAGAGCAGGAAGGGTCCTGACTTTGGAGAAGAGAAGGCTCTGGGGAGACCTTAAAGCAGATCAGAGAGAGCAGGGGTAGGAAAAGGGGAACGGTTTTCAGCTGAAAGAGGGAAAATTGAGATGCGATCCAAGGAAGAAATGCTTTCCTGTGAGGGTGGGGAGGCCCTGGCCCAGGTTGCCCAGAGCAGTGGTGGCTGCCCCATCCCTGGAGGGGTTCCAGGCCAGGTTGGATGGGGCTTGGAGCCCCTGATCCAGTGGGAGGTGTCCCTGCCCATGGCAGGGGTGGGACTGGATGGGCTCTAAAGTCCCTTCCAACCCAAACCATTCCGTGATTCCATGATTTGATATCTTATTAATAATATGGCACTTCCTTTAATATCTACTGCTATTGATTCACAGAAACTGGCATAAATTATACTGGTTTTATACAGTGGTCACTGGTAATGCACTGCTACCTATTGCAAAGACAAAAGTAGGAAGATAAAATCTGTATGCATTAACTGAGCAAAACCAACATTGTTAGTTTTGTCTGCTGTGCAGTAACAGTTGTGTTTATGAAAGCAAAGTTTGGCAAACTTAACATGACCACAACAGTATAAATAGCTGAAACATATTTGACATGGTTTTATTTAGGTGAAGTCTTCTAAAACTGAAAAACAGGAAACTACTACTAGACTGCATGTCAGCTTTAATTATGTTAAAAACATGATTGTTTGTCAGAATGATCCAACACCATTTATGTTTCTGTGCTGCAGGGCTGAATTAATTCACCTAGACTGGTGGCTGCTATTTAGATATTTTGTTGAGGAACCCTTAATAATGTATTAAAACTTCCATGGAAATATGATTTTGATTTCTATGATCTGAGAAAGGAAATACATCAGTGGAAAGCTCTGTTCATTACAACTAAAATTTAAATGTTTAATATCGTTTGAATCGTAACATCTTGGAATTCAGTGTCAAAGGATTCCTGTTCTTTATAATTACATTGGTCCAACAAAGATTACCTTGGGATATGGTTGCTATTTTAGCTAGACGGGAGAAGGCAGTAAGAGACTAATTATCGGCAAATAGAAACAAGCTTCTATGGTGCAATAGTGCAATCACACAACCACAGAATGGTTTGGTTGGAAGGGACCTCAAAGCCCATCCAGTCCCACCCCTGCCATGGGCAGGGACACCTCCCACTGGATCAGGGGCTCCAAGCCCCATCCAACCTGGCCTGGAACCCCTCCAGGGATGGGGCAGCCACCACTGCTCTGGGCACCCTGGGCCAGGGCCTCCCCACCTAAACAGCAAAATATTTCTCCCCAAGATCTCATCTCAGTCTCCCCTCTTTCTGCTTCAAACTATTCCTCTTATCCTATCCCTGCACTCCCTGATACAGAGCCCCTCCCCAGCTTTCCAGCAGCTCCTTTCAGCACTGGAAGCTGCTCTAAGATCTCCTCGGAGCCTTCTTTTCTCCAGGCTGAACAACCCCAACACTCTCAGCCTGTCCTCATACGGGAGGTTCTCCAGCCCTCAGATCATCTCCATGGCCTCCTCTGATTCACTCCAACAGATCTATGTCCTTCCTGTGCTGAGGACTCCAGAGCTGGACACAAAATCTATAAGCTTTAAATTAATTGCTAAGCAAAATCAAGGATACGAGACACATGCCTCAAATAACAGCATTTGGGTTACCCTTTATTCTTGCGCTCTTACCATTTATTCTGTGCTACACAAATTTTAGCTTTGTCTGTGGTTGTTAAACCAATCTCTCATCAATATTTTATCACTCCAATGGTTTTCAAAACTGATTTTTGCTGCTGAGTAGTCATATATATTATTATACCTTTTCGCCAAGACTTCCAGACGGCCCAGTTTCTCCAGGTAAGCCAACTGGTCCCTGTACAAAAGGAAAGCAAACCTGTATTAGTACAATGTCCATACTAATTCATGGTTGGCAGCTCCTCGGCGCAGCACAGCACATTTCTTCACTGTAGAGAGCTCCCAGTCTATTTGTGTAAGTGCTCTTGTGAGGAATTGAGGACTGTGCAAGCTAACTTAGCTTAGAATCCTTGCAGGAGGATCACTGCATCTGGCGAAGAGGTGGAGTCTCCATCCCTGCAAGGGTTCAAAAAGCATGTGGACACGGCACTTTGGGACACGGTTTAGTAGGTAGGGTGGGGTTGGGCTGATGTTTGGACTGGATGAGCTTAGAAGTCTTTTCCAACCTCAATGATTCCATGATTTAGAGACACCAACAGTAAACAGCTACTGCTCAAAAAGAAATTACATTCATTCAATCATCACACTGTGCCACCACCTCAGCTCTGCCGCTGAGCTCAGTTCTTGCAGTGATAGAAGCTTTACAAACACAAAATCAAAAGGTGATAATTGCTCTGCTAGTGCTTCAGTCTGACCACAAATCGAAGGGGAATAAATTTGGTGGGACAAAGTAAAAGCCAGTCAAACCAAAAATGATATCGGATCAGGTGTTATCAGAATTTTCCTTCTAAAGCATTGTAGCCCCAAATGCCTGTGAAATTAGGGATAAGAGCCTTTCAGTTCTTTAAAAAAAATAAAGAACTGTCTCCTGAGGCTCTCCCACAAATTTCCACCGGACAGAACAAGCACCACCATATGGAATAGGAAACAGGAGAGGAAGTACTTTGAAAAAGCTTATTCCCAAGTGCCTGCAGTACCCTTTATTATCAAAAGAAAAGGAAAAAAATAATGACAGTGCAATGCCCCACTTGGGCAAAGTACAAAACAGTGAGCTTGAAGAAAAAGCAATGTGTGCAGAGTAAAGGCATGAGTGCACATGAAAGATGGCAGAAACGTGGAAGCTGCTAGTAGAGACACTACACAACTCTAAGGTGTCTGTAACGCTTTTAAAAGTGCAATAAAATGGCAATTCCTACAATTAGCATTACAATTTCTACACATGTATTAATGTATTAGCTTAAGTAGCACTACACTAGCACTTAAGGGAGATTTTGTTTTTTGAAAGCATTACTTCTGAGCTCAGTAGACCCCTCCCATATTCCTTTCCAGAGGCTGGGAGTAGTTTATTCCATAGAAATAACATCATAGCAGAAAGACAATATTCCAGTCTGAGATCTCTGCCTTTGGAAAAAAAGAAAATCTACATTTTTGTAGCTTTTACTTGTACAATTTCGGAGTTCAGTCTCAAGTGCTTTAACCCTAACAGGTGCAAAGTAACCAAGGCTTTACAATGGCTTCGTATTTTCTTCTACTGCTGGCTCCTCTAGAAATGTCACAGTTCAAACACATTGCACTAAGCCTTTGAAAGAGCTGACAATCCTGGCACACCTTACTTTCTGGAAGGGGCTAAAGAGACAGACAGGTATCTTGTTGGCTGCTGGACCGATGTATCGCATGTGAGAACTTGTGTATTATGTGCTAGAACCAAGACGTCGCTTGGCAGCAGCCAAAGATTCATCCTGGTGATACTGGCACTTGAGGTGATTCCCAACGTCACTGGCAGGAATAAAGAACTTTTGTGACGAACTCAGAGAACCAGAGCTACCACTTCCACCGCTCACGGCCAACAGTGGGCCTTAGCACCAGGCACAAAGGATTAGCCTGTGCTCTTGCTCATCAAGATAAGAGGTACGGAGGTACAGTTTCAAAAGGCTAAAGAGGGATCACTCCGATTCTCTTATTCCAGAAAGGACAGAAGACGTAATCAGAGCTAAGATGTAACTCAGACCTATTCTCCTTCCAATAAGACACTCTTGATCTCCCAACCAATGCCACACTGTTTAAAGGACTGAAGACATCGATGAGAAAGATGGGCAAGCCGTGCCTCACACCAGCAGCACCGCACTTACTCTACAGCCCCTGGTCAAGTCACCTTTTCAATTCACAAGTATTGTCTTTCTGACTTGGTTGCTCTGGTCTGAAAGAGAAGGAATGATTAGAAAGCAGTGTCTGTGAATGTGCCCTTGTATTACCTGGCACGTTAGGTCTAGCCTGCAAACATTCCAGAGCCAGGACTATTAAATAACAGGTTCCTAGACACCAGCTGTCCATCAGAAAAAAAAAGCAGTTAAGAAAATTCACAGTAAAAATACTAAAAGAAGAAAGTGGATTTTTGTTGATACAAAAGGTGGAAAACAACCTCTTCGTTGTTGAGCAGAAGTGGATATACATGGAAAGGAAAAAATAGTCAGGATGACAAGAAAAATGTAAGTTAATGAAATATAAAGGCAATAGGGACTTCAATAGGAACGAAGGAGAAAGAAGTCCGGGACAGGGCAATTAAAACCTCTTCTGCTTCTCCATCCAAAACAGAGAGCAAGAGTCAGACCGAGATAAAACTACGGCAAGGTATGAACGAGAGCAAGTATTTTCAGAGGCAAGGGGTGGGGAGGGAAGCTTACTTAGGAATATAATTTTGGTCCTTAAAACAATTCATAGCGTACAGTGAATACAAAGTGCAATCAGACAGCAAAACATCTTGTTCCATCAATACATTAACCCTAAAGTGCTGCTTTCCCTATTGACTTTCTTAAAGATCACACGTCTCCCTAAATCCCCAATTTGGATTGGTTTATTATAGAGATGAGCCACTAAGACTGGACTGAAGTTTCAACTCTCTCTCCTTCTTATGTAAGGGGATGAACAGAGTCCAAAGCAGGTTTCTCAAGGCAGTGCCTTCGAGCATCCCTTCAATCCTTTGGGGAGCAGCGGGAGAATCCAAAAATCAAATGGAATGTATTGGGCAACAGAAAAGGAAAGCAAAAAAAAAAACAAACCTTTTTTTCCCCTTAAACAATCATTGTACTTTTCAATCTTATTAAAAAAAATAGTCATAAATGTTCATTTACAAAGATTTGTGTAAAACTCCCCAGTGACAATAAGAGCAATTTTGAAAGCTTCTTGACAGGACCATTTCTGTGGAAAATTAATCAGAGAGCAGATCTCACGACTAACACATGCCTGAGAAAGGCAAATCCATCTTGCCAGAGCATGTGCTCTGTGTTAGAAACTGGACTGTAGCTGAATAATTGAAACCACATTCTATACTTGGTGCAAACGCAAGGATGGAGTGAGCCCTTGAAAAGCTTGGTAGCGAGAAGTGAATATTCAGCCGGTTCCAAACATTCCTGTCAGGTCGCACATCAACATATCCTTTGGGGTTAACTGAAAATTTTCCAATCCAATGTTATTTAGAATTCAGCCTTTTCCAACATTTCCATTCAGCATCATTCATTGAGGTGGCAAAAGCAATGACAAAGTATTACCTTGCCACGTTAACATTTGTCTATGAACATTTTTGTATTTCTAATCGATTTTCACTAAAATTTGTCCTGAATCCGTGCTGATTCCCTTCCCTCCAGATCCAGGATTCACCAATATCATCATCTCTGCCCGCTTACTAGCATTCCCATCTCATTTCTCTAGGACCCCATCAGCATCTTATTTTGTGAAAGACTTCACACATTTTGCCACGGTACTCAAAAAAACCCCAAATCAGCTAACATTTAAGCTTGATATTAACGGGTCCAACTTTACTTGAGGATCCTTGAAGATTCAAGCCAACTACCTACGCTAAAAAGATAATCATGGGTGAGAGACAGCAAGAGGAAGAGAAGTAAATGCTCCAACAATCAGCTTCCACTATTTCATAGCCAGCTGATAGAAAAAAATACCTCTAACAAGTCATAATATTATAAAAATGAAGTTCTAAGGAATAAATGTTGGTTCAGTTTTGCTCGCCAGATGTAATGGTACTTACAAAGAGGTTTTTTTTAAACCAGCCCATCTGGCCCCTGGTGTCAAAGGCAGTGACACTGGGTCTGTACATGCGTGCTTCCAACAGATGTGACCCAGATTAAGCCTGGACCAAAATGAGGAAGACAACACGATGCGGGGCTTACACTGGCTGCTAGTTGGGCTTCATATCATCTGCAGTAGAACAAAAGGTAGCTGAACTGTGAGAAACGAGCTCTGGAGCCCTCAGCACAGGAAGGACATGGATCTGTTAAAGCGAGTTCAGAGGAGATCACAGAGATGATTCGAGGGCTGGAGAATCTCCTGTATGAGGACAGGCTGAGAGACCTGGGGCTGTTCACCCAGAAGAAGAGAAACTCCAGTAATCTGGGTTATTTGAAAGGATAAATAAAGAATATAAAGTAAATTAATGCCAGTTTACTTCCAGTTTACTGCCAGTTACTGAATTAGTTATGTTTTAATACCATAGTGACCAATACGACATTTGCCCTCTAACAGCAAATGGGGGGGGGGGAGCACCTCTCATTTCAGCTTGGTTTCTCATCTGCTGTGTCAAAAACTATCTGCAAACCAGGCAAACTTGCTGACACTGAACTTTTCCGGGTCTTTGAAGATTATTTTTCCAGGATTTGTCTTCATGAACTCTGCTTATTTTAGTCTGTCCTTTTGACACCAGCTGTACATGCCACAGCTGACAGTTCTACCCTTGTATTCCAGTTCAATATGTGTATAAATGTCAGTAATTTCTAATTCAGAAGTGTTTGGTCCAAGGACTGAATTTCCATAACAGAGCTGACAAGGAGAAATTGGAATTAACTTCCACTTAGTTATTCAGCGTGGCCTCATCTGGATGAACACCAGCAGTACCAACCAGTAACACAGTCCTGACCAGCAATTTGTTTTGGTTTCGATGAGTTCAATTTTATGCTACAGACATTGAACAACGACTCATTTTCTTACATCATCCCTGACACTAACACAGACAGGTCATTTGTATGGGATACTCAAATACTTGCTGTCCATCCCCTGACAGCAACTCATCTAAGAAGACAAAATCCAGTTGCATATGTCAGCAAAGTAAGATTTTCCTCCCCCACACATAAGTTTCTCAGAAGCTAAAGTGTTTTTCCCCCTTAGCAGATCTCAGCAGCAGCGTAAATCTCTGTGTACTTTCCTTTAATTCTCACTATCTTAACCAATCCCTCTTCAATTGTACCCAAGGGTCCTGCAGTTCACCGAATACCTCGTAGGAGCTTCTTGTCACTTATGAGACGTTGGACAACATAGCTTCTAGGCTACCGACAAAGCTGTATTTCAGCACATGTCCCATCTCGCTGGACTTGGTAACCAAGCATTATGGTTCAATCTCCTGCTGTTGAAACTTCCCTGCTTCTACACAGTTACCATCTGTATTTTTCTAAGCCGACATTAGGCAGTATTTGACCTGGAAAAGCTGCTACAGTAAAGCAATAACTATTTTGGCACCTCAGGCAGCAGTGACAGATGTATCGGTCAAAGACAGAAGATGAATGATACCAGGAAAAGTAGGAAATTGGAAAGAAACAGAAGAAAAATATCGGTGCAACCCATTGGTATCGATAGCAGATGCACACATGTGCTTGATGTCACAATTTGCTATGAATTCAGCATTGTAGGATTTATTATTGGAAAATTGCTTCTTTTCACAGCTTATTTAAGAAGGGCACTGGCTTTACTTTGGAGAATGGAATACTGTGATGGACTGCCCATTGCTAAAAAACTAGCACTCTGTATCTCAACTGTGGGTTTAAAAATATACATCATAGTCTAATGCGAAGAACTCTGAATAAAGACAAACAACAAACAACAGTTAAGCCAAAAAATTGGAAGAAAGTGGCACAAAAGGAAGAAACTATACCCAGAATGTTATTAGACATTGGACTTCTCATCAATTATGAATTTCTCTTTCGCTTTGCGTTAACTATTAAATAAATTGTGCAGTGATTGCACCATTTTTTTAGTGCTATTCGTAAAAACCCTCTCTGTATTTGGTGTCGCCAAGCACCTGGTAACACAAAGGTATCAGTAAGGACAGATGCTTTGCTCCATACCTTCCTTTGGGCTCTATCTCCAAACCTGTCACAGCAGTGAGCAGCGCTCCTACTTTGCTCTTGTACTTTGTCTTTTGGTTTTCAAACTTGTGTGTATGGCAAGTTTGGTTCTAGAGATGCCCTGGGGTCAGCACATGTGCCACCAGAGCCAATAACGAACAGCAGGGAGTGGACTTGGCTGCGAAATAAGAAGTTTGGATTCCCTCTCCTTGTAACTCTTGTTACAAACAGAAGCTGGTGAGAAGTTGTAAAGTAAAGAAGTGAAAACTGTGTCCAAAGCGTACAGAAAATATTTTGCATCAGGATTCACATCTGGAAAACCATTTTCTGCATATGAGAAAACCCATCCTCCTCCTGTCAGGGCTTTTCAATTTACTTAGGAAAAGCTTAACGGTGACAGATCACAGTGGTGAGTGAAATGAAGGGGTTTTGATGGTCTTCCTGCAAGTTCTAAGCGTGTTTGAAAGGCTGTCTCTTTTTCTTGGTGTTTTACCGTTGGTCTTAACCACAACACGATAGATGTTACCCCCTAAACACCACGGAGCAGGCATTAGTCCTCTGGTGCAAATACAAAGGTAACAGCAGCATCGAGGGCCTGCTTTGATTAAAATACACGTACATAAAACAATCCACACATAAAAATAAGGAGTATTTATCAACAGCTTATAAGCCACGGCGGTTTTCAGGTACCTCACGTCATCCTATATTAGAAAGAACGAGCCTAAATGTAGCCTCTGAAATGACTCCACTGCAAAAGGATCACTCGTTCATGGACTCGAGCGTGCTTTGGAAGATCCCTACCGCTACCTGTCACGTTCACTCAATCTGTCATGATAAAAAGTGGAATAAAACCGGGAAAATAATTAAAATGGGGAATTTCTTTAAATAATATGATTCTGAAAGAACACAAAGGTAGAGACAACTTACTACAGCTTCAAAGAAAAACAAACGTCATCAGAAAGTTACTGCAACAAATTCCTCTTTCACTCTCAAATAAACACAGATTCAAAACTCAAACCAGAAAGAGAATTCAAGCTTACTGCTTCACCGGTTTTTCCAGGGTTTCCTTGGTCTCCTTGTTCTCCCTGTTAAATGTAGAAAACAGATGATGTAGTTCATTAGAAAAGTAATTTATTTCATATGTATATGCTAAAGTCCTCTATTTTCCTAGGAACCTCTTTATTTTCTAAATTACATCTGCCAATTAAAACTCTAAAAGCTAAAACTTAAGCAACCAGCAAAAATGTAGTTTCGTCAGGGGCTAATTTGGATTGTGTAAAAAGATGTGAGCACTCTCCCAGGGTATTTAGGATTTGCCCACAAAAATGAGACTAAATATTAAATAAATTAAGTCAGCAAATACTATAAATGAAAGACATAGTTTTTATTTAAATCTTCCTTTCAACAAATAACCTTCATTATTCCACAACTGCTTCAAGAGTAAATATCACGCGTGCACACTATGGATAATACGAATTTTCTTATGAAATACTAGGAAAATCAACATTTCAGTGACATTTTAATAAACTCCACCCCCTCTCCCAAAAGTTTGGAACTGGCATTAAGTATTAGATTAATTAACTCTGTTCTCCTTAATCATTCTGTGGGGTTGACAGCTGGACCGGATAAGGTCTTTTCCAACCTCAGTGATTCTATAAGGAAGCACGTGTACTCACACCCTTTCACTGCCAGGCCATTACATATAGCATTGTATAACTATACACAGCTAATACTGCAAAACCATCTTATTTCATACATAAAACCATCACTTACCTTTAAACCTTCTGGTCCAGGATCCCCTACATAACCTTTCTGTCCCAGCTTGCCCTACAATAATGATTAGAATAAAATATTCACAATACTTAATTTTTAAAACAAAATTTCAATGCAATTTCTGTATTTATCAAAATATGAGCAATCAAAAATGTAGGGTATAATAACGTTTAATACCAACATTTGAAGCTACTGTAGTCATAAATCCACATCTAAAAATACACTAATTATTAGAGCAAATACTTGCACAGGAAGGAGAATGTGTGTTAACTCTTAGAGCAGTTAACACTGAGGAAAAACAGAAATCAAGAATCAGACATATTTCAATTTCACTTAAAAAAACATACTAAGGAGACAAAGAAAAGGCAAAGTCGTGCTCTCTTCTGGCTAATTCCAGCAGAACAGGGACTCAAACTAACAGAAATGGATGCTTAGACCGGGCTGGGGTCATAACTGCCCTTCCTCAACAAGACCAAATCAGCTCTTTGTTCATTGAATTCACTCATTTAAGCCTCACTTAAGACACAACAGATGCAAGTTGATCAGGAAGTGGAACAAATCGACTTAACTGGTAAAGTAATTCGAAACATAGAGGTTGGGCTTTAATCAGATACCAAACACAACTGTAAATCACACACAAAGGAAAAGTCACTGTCAGAGAGTTAAGCCAGGGCTGGCTGCTCTTCCGCTTGCAGCCCCCCGAGAAGATTACTCTTTCAGAGCAGGGTAACCCCAAAGGAAATGCCTGTTCCCTAAAATATTACCTGGAAGTTCTACCCTTCCCTTTCAAGAAACAGCAACCACCTGGGCTTCCTTTCACCTCACAACAAGAGTGAATGTTTTAATACAAATACAACTCACTGCTACTCTATTCTCATCCCTCCACGAGCTCCTCATGTGCCTTCAGGAAGACATACGCCACCTTCGGAAAACACTGCTCTGGGGGAGCAGGGCAGCTTAGAAAGCTCTTTCCTTTTCCCAGAAGGCCAACCGCGTCCTGGGCTGCACCAAAAGCAGCACGGCCAGCAGGTCAAGAGAGGGGATTCTGCCCCTCTATTCCTCTCTTGAGACAGCTCATCTGGAGTTCCAGTTCTGGAATTCTCAACGTAACAAGGAGATGGAGCTGTTGGAACAGGTCCAGAGGAGGCTACAAAGATGATCTGAGGGCTGGAGAACCCCCCATACGGCGACAGGCCGAGAGAGTTGGGAAGCCTACGTAAATCAAATGAAAGTGAATTATGAAGCAATCACACATAATTTAAGCAGACAGATGTGTCCATCAGCTTACTGACTCAGTCCTACGGAACTACATCAGAGTGAACAGCTTCATGGTTGGACTCGCTCTATCCAACACAGTCACACAGTCTGTGTTACTAGTGGGAGTGAAGAAGCAAAGACGAGCAGAGAGAGGAGCAGTGCTCAGAGCAGCAGTGACAAGTTGGCTTGGAGCTGAGAAACAGCTGGAGCCAACAGAAGCTACAGAATCCAGGCAAGAGCAGATGGGCCTCTGGACAAGGGGGAAACCAGACAGGGCTCCCCACCAAGCAAAATTCCCATTTCCCTGACCTCTCATTTCAGGAGACGTTAGTCAGCAAGCTACTCAGAAAACGTCTGGAGGCAGCAACGTTGGGGCCCACTTCAGATCCACGTGGTCTTCTCTCAAAAGCTCATTGTGAGAGAGGGAAACCAGAGAGCCTTAAGCCATGGCAGTGATGTGTGCATTTCCCATTGAGAGAAATCAAAATCAAAGCAATTTAGGTCAAAGTGACCCCGAACAGATACAAATATTTTAGTTTACTAGGTTAGACAGAATTTTTTCCTCCTAGGTCACTTTGACATCAGCCGATGGTGGCCTGTGCAAACCCAGTGACGGAGAGAATGTGAAGGCAGGTGTCTCACTGCCCATGGGTCACCCGTGGTAGCACCATCTTCTCCAATTGTCACAGCACAACATGGGAGATGCTATGCAGCCATGAAGCACTGCCCAAGGAGAAGACTCAAAGTATGATGCAGACAAAAAGATTTCCATGAGGCTCCTGGCAGAAGTTCAGGCAAATTAAACTGAATACTGAACTGAGTCACAAAGCGTTTTGAAATTCTGTTCAATCTTTTGCATGTTTTCCTCAGCTGACAAGAAAAAAAAAAGTCAATTTGGGTTTTTTTTTTTTTTTAATCCATGCAGCAAATTAGAATCCTAAAATTATTTCTAACAGAAAGTGAATTCTCAGCTTGGAATTGCTAATGGACGAGGAAAAGAACACAGGAAAAATCCACTCTAGAACCAGGGAACAATAGGAAAGACTTTTCCAAGTGCATGCAGGACAAAGGAAGTCAAGCCAAATGTCACGGTGGGTTCTTCCCCAATTCAAATATTCTGATGTATCAGCTGGTTCGGTCCCCAGGAAGCATGTGGCGGGTTCAACGTGATCTCCTTACAAGTCCTGCCTATGGAAAAACTATTTCTTCTCCCAGCTCTGCTTAAAGGATGCGATGAGGAAAGACACAATTGTTGAGCAGATGTCATTTTAACAAATACACTTCTCACAGTAAATTTACCTTTTAAAGCAATACTTCCGCTGAAAAAAAGTCTACCCCAGCAAAATTACTTATACTTACTTTGGGGCCGACTCCTCCAATAGGTCCAGTTGGTCCCGCTTCTCCCTAAAATAAAGCAGGACTTCAATAATCTCGATGCCAAGCCTAGCTTAAAAAATGCACACAGTGTGCTGACAGAAGGACGCGTGATGGGGAACTGCAGTGGTAACGCTTTGGGTCATTACACAGTAATCCTAAAGCATGGATTTGTATCAATGCTGTGCCAGGATGCCATGAAGTGATCATTTTATGCTTCACCAATCCTCCTCAACATGGAAGATTTTCCCCACCTTTTGGAGGAAGCAGTACAGAGTCTTTTCAATTACAAGCGATAGGAAACAGAAGAACTAAGAAACCCTGTCTACAGCTTCCTGGTCTCTAACTAACCAGATCATTTTGCTACTGTTTAGCTTTAACTCACTCAATACCTGCCATTGTAGCCTGTAATTAAGCTGCTTAGAAGTCTAGAGCTCTGTTCCCAGAATCACTGATTAAATTAGATCTAATGTTAATTACTTTTAGCCTAATACACGAGGCTTTATTTTTATGATGATGAATTAAGAATACTCAATAAACTCATAAGATTAAAAGCTGCCTTCCCCCCTTCAATTAATAGGGCTCTAATGGTTTACTTAAGTGTATTTAGGATACTGCAATTAAATTGATATATGGTTACATTAGAAAAAAAAGGCTTTGCTGAAAGAGCAGTAAAGCATTGGAAAAGGCTGCCTAGAGAACTGGTGGAGTCTCCATCCCTGGAGGGGTTCAAAAAGCATGTGGATGTCGCACTTGAGGGCATGGTTTAGTAGGCACGATGGTGTTGGGCTGATGGTCGGACTAGATGAGTTTAGAGGTCTTTTCCAGCCACAACGATTCTATGATTTCTATCTCCATACCACCCCCACAGTTCAACTAAAAGAACCACATCCCACTCTGGACTCAAATTATCTGAGATTTCACTAGAAGATCTAAAATAAATCACATAACACACACATAGCCCTGTAAAGCTGCTAAAATCTCTTTGTAACACCTGCCAAAACACAAACGAAACTTGAAATTCTGTATTCCGCCGCCACCACCACAAACACCCAAGCATTGTTGTGCAACCCCCTTACCCCTCACAAATTTTCCTTTAAGACAGAGTCTCTTGATTGTATAGTTTTTCCATCTTACCTCAACTCCTTTGGGGCCTTGTGGCCCTGGAGGCCCTCGGTCACCCAGAAGTCCCTAAACATCCAAAGACACACAGTGAGTTACATTAACTAACGATCAGGCTGGGGGAGTTTCGCTCCTCTTAGCAAACCTGGATAGAAATGCAAAACTGAGGAAGCAGACCTCATTTCTTACCATCGCTCTTAGGATCCCCCTTAGGAAGCCAGAAGAAGGTGCAGCAGAATTTTAATATTGGCTGGAAAAACGAGTATCCTATAAACCTGTACTGCATAGATTTTGATGAGGTTTTTTTTTCTTTTGTTGGTTTGAAAAGGAAATAAGGAAATATTGGAGCTCACAAGAGAACAATTATTTTTTTTGGAGGTGCAAAGCACACCGTCATATTAAGATTAAAGCAGAACCAATGTAACTCGTACATCTTTGATTTAGGTACTCTTTAGCATAACACATAATGACAACATTGCAATGGAAATGAACTACAAAGTGAATTTAAACTGCCAGCTTGTGATTTCCAGCCCTTTCATTTCTTGTCAAGGTATAATCAGCTTCCCAGAGATAAAGCACCTTCTCCTCTGCTAACTCAGGGCTTTCACGACTGCTCAAACCAACATTTAACAAACTTTTGCAGCTAGTGGTGTGTCAAAAGTCTCGGTCATCCCAATTACAACGGCAGTAATTGGGAAAAGCACTTGATCTGGCGTAGGACAAGAAAAAAAAATCTGTGTAAACGTATTATAAATGTTCTGGGAAAGCTAAGCTTAATGATATCAGATAAAGCGACAAGAACAAAGAAACTGCCCTTTAGGAGAAATCTGATTAGCTTCTGAAGAAAGCAACAGTGGAAATGTTCCAAGTGTAAGCCTTATTAATTGCTTACTAATGAAGCTGAAGTCTAGACAGAAGGTGCAGGCGTTGGTCCAGTAACAGCTTCCCTGGCACACAAAAGAAAATGGAACAGGCCACCTCAAAGTACTGAGTTTCATCAAAGAGCCCACCAGTCTGGGTAAGATTGGGCTGGACCACTCTTTGATGTGCCACCGCGAAAGTGACAGGAGGGCGCCGCATCATTAATATTCCTGTGTCACACCAATTTTTCATTGACAGAACTGTTTTATTCTAATAGCAAAGCCCGTTAGGAGATAGGGCTTTCAGCACAATGCAGTTGCACTGTGGAAGCGTCAGCAACATCGATACCACGCACACCGCACTGAGTTGTGTCTGCAAAGAAGTCCCAGACTGTAAAATAAATATTAACACTAAATGAAATTTCCATTTCCCCTTTGAGGTTTCGGGCAAAATGAAGGTGGTCATTCGACCTGTGCCAAAGTGTCTGGAAAGAACTGACAGAGTCAGCGAATGTGAGCAGCCTGTATTGCACATCTGTAACTTCCCAGCTGAGCATCCCTTCCAGAAGTGGTGGAACTCCTAATAGCTGCTTCTATTAAATGCATTATCCAATTAAACAGAAACGAGTGGAGGAAGGAAGTTCTCAACTACTTCCATGATACAACACACATTGCTGGAAAAACTAAAGTTAGAGTCAGCGTGTTCTGACCATCTTTTCCTCTCACTTTTCTCAGTTACAGAGCATAAGCACTTGCAAGAATAACATAGGAAACTAAATTAGTTCAGAACTTCTTAAAAACATTCTTATTCCATTTTTTATATGTATGTTTAGGGATTTTTTTAGTAAGTAGTGGATGAAGATCAAACACCTTCTGAAATACTGTTTCCAAGCTAGGTAATGTGCTGCAGATCAAATTATGTAATTAATCCTTTGAATGTTATTTTAGAGAGGTCAGATTCCCTAATTCCTCCGCTAATTTAGGGAAAATTGACAATTCAGAACTTCTACTGGTATTTAGAGATGGCTGGTCATGCTCAGAACTTAAACTTTCAACTGCAAGACTGAATTTCTCCCACTTCAACTGCTAAACAATAAGGCTTACCCTGCTTTCTTGGCTTTTAAAGTGGGGTTTGCTTCTGAGGAGGCATAAACAAAAACATGAGGAAAAGAGCAGCACGGTGAGAAAGCAGCAGTTTTCTAAAAATAAAAACTGGAAGAAGTTTGTTAAAACTGCAGTCAACACCAGGCAGCTGGGAATCCCGAAAGCCAAACGTCTCCAATGCTAATGCAGCCCTTCTCCCTTGGTACAAGGAGCGGTGTAACAGTATTTCCAGTTTGGTCAACTTTCCTTCTCAAATGTAAGCCAGAAGTTCTCCCCGTTAACTCAGGCTGCTAAGCTTCCTGTCTCCAAGTCCAAATCGGCCGGAGACTACTGAATACTGTTCAGCTATCTCATTTCTGTATCCAAAGAACAGAGTCTTAAACTTTGCAGGCTACCTTTTAATTCTACTTGGCTGGAATCTGTGAAAAGGCAATAGATCAGTAAAGTACTTCTTCAACACCAACCCAACGCAAACAAATACCTCTAATTTAACACTTTGGTTACAATATGACCACACTTAGTTTAGAAACTGGGCAGCAGGGATTAGGTCTCCTTTGATGCTTGGAGGATTAAATCTGATCTGCAGTTCAAGAACTTCTTCACGATGAGAGTGGGGAGGTCCTGGCCCAGGGTGCCCAGAGCAGCGGTGGCTGCCCCATCCCTGGAGGGGTTCCAGGCCAGGTTGGATGGGGCTTGGAGCCCCTGATCCAGTGGGAGGTGTCCCTGCCTACGGCAGGGAGTTGGAACTGGGTGGGCTTTAAGGTCCCTTCCAACCCAAACCATTCTATGATTCTAACTGTTGCATTTCCTATTTGCCCCAGATAGAGTCTTGTGTCAAAAGGTTGTTTTAGCAGTGCCCTGGTAATGCAGAAACACAGGAGCAACTGCAATGGTCAGATAAAACTCATTGCTATAAAACTTGTAATATTTTACGCCCATATGAACATATTAGCAAAGCAAAAAAAGCAGAACTAAAGGAAAAGTCCACACTTCTACAAAAACGTATTTTAACTTCTCCCCAATTCGCTGTATCAGATAATGATTTCTCAGCCTTCTTAGTGAATTCACATCTGGGCTACGTTTGGATAAGGCTCTTGACACAGCTGGAAAATAGGAGATGGAGAAAAGACTGGCTATAGCTTTTGCAACTGGATTATTTGAGATGTTCTCAAAAATGATTCATTTTGGCATGGGGAGATTGTTACGATCTTCCTGGTACAAATAAGACTGTATCATTAAACTATTTACTGCTCCCTGTCCTGGGTTTTGTTGAGTAGTCAACTCGAGTTGATGGGAAATCTTGGCATTTCCATCTGTGTTTATTCATGGATAACATGCATGTTTTGTGCTTGGACCAACGATATTGTTGGTCTTGAACAGTTCTTCTGCATTGCCGGTTTCTGACCTCTGTTCTACTTTCAAAGCCCAAAAAGGCCCTTCATTTTGGTAGGATAAATAAAGTGCCTCTCGGAATACAGGCATTCAAGTATCCTTTTATTCCTCTAGTCTCACCTGATTGAGTCCTTCTGGAATACTAATGTGTGCACCAAACCGTGTGCACTTAGATAAAGTCTTCTTGTGCTTTGTACAGTGGCATTAACGAGACACCTTGCCTTGTGTTCTAGAATTTCACCTAATTTCTAGCCGCCTTATTGTGCCTTTATTTCAGAGAGATCTAGTGAAGCCTCTCCTTCTTGACAGGTGCAAAGCTCTAAGTTTACAGTCGAGTTTATTGTTTTAGTCACTGTATACATTAGTCTGAAATAACAGAAGTGGGATGAATTAGTGCACTGCGTGGGTTTTAAGAGTGTCTAAAGATGCTCAGCTTTGTTTCATGTACAAATTTCATCCCAGCATCTTGTGCCTATTTACCAGTGAATACAGTAAATTTAGACCCAAGGAGTTAGGAAATTAATTAGTACTTGCCTTTCAACAACAAGCAGTCAATTCTCAGATATTATTTAATCATCTGGGTTAATTTCTGCCCCACCTGCACTTTTTGTACCCTTCTACCTTTTCCATTTTATACAAAGAATATCCCTTATGTGCTTTTATCCAAAACTTCACTAAAACTCCTTTGTATTTATTGCCGAAGCTTAGTCTAAAATAGTCGACTGAAGAACAGAGGCTAAATTAATCTCATACAGTCATTTTATAGTAGACATATTTTATTCATTATTATTATTATTATATTTTATTTTATCCATTATTTAATCTGGAATGTGAATTTTCATCCATTTTTCCCTATCTTTAGCCACTACTTCTTTCAAAATCTGTTAAAAAAAAATTCCATATTACTCATGTGAGACTACAGAGATCTGCACGTATTTTGGGATCGTTCATCCTGGAGACAAGAAGGCTCTGTGGAGCTTCCAGTACTGAAAGGGGCTCCAGGAAAGCTGGGGAGAGGCTCTGGATCAGGAAGTACAGGGATAGGATGAGTGGGAATGGTTTTAAGCTGGAAGAGTGGAGATTGAGATGAGATCTTAGGCAGAAATGTTTTGCAGTGAGGGTGGGGAGGCCCTGGCCCAGGTTGCCCAGAGCAGTGGTGGCTGCCCCATCCCTGGAGGGGTTCCAGGCCAGGTTGGATGGGGCTTGGAGCCCCTGAGCCAGTGGGAGGTACCGGGGTTGGAACTGGATGGGCTTTAAAGTCTTTTCCAAACTAAACCATTCCATGATTCTATGACTTTAAATAGGTGAAACAGAGTCACCATCCCCGAAGGTGTTCAATAAACATGTGACTGTGGCATTTCGGCACATGGTTTAGGAGGCACAGTGGTGTTGGGCTGACTGTTGGACTGGATGTTCTTAGAGGTCTTTTCCTGCCTTAAATTCTATGATTCTAGATGCTACTTTCCAGCCACACAGCGTATTTTCCAAATGTCCTTGCCTTAACTTGCCATCACTTGCTTCCATCTAACACAGTAATTACCCTCACAACTGCGTGGACAGCATTAAACATTAGATTAATTTCCTCAGATAAATATCTCAGGCGAAGTACCTGCATTTTGACAGGAGATTATTGTCTCGTAATGCCAGTGCCCCTCCCTCAGAGCTTTTCCCTCAGATTCGTAGTTATGAATAAGTTTTCATATAGCCTTACCTTAGGACCTTCAGGGCCATTCAATCCAGGTACACCAATATCTCCAGGGAAACCCTAAAGAAACCATACAGATAAATGATTCACAGCATAGGAATGTTTCCTGCGTGCTAATTTTGCCTCTGTTCATTCATTTAACAAACCTGACTCACAGAAACAAGAAATAAATTCGTGCTGCCATCCCCAACATGTCAACATCCATTAAGTTTCCTTGAAAGGACTTGGATGAGTGACAGATTTCAGGCAGCTTTCACTAAACTCAATTCAGCAGATGTCAGCATGGGTTTCATTTCTCTTAGCATAAGACTTTTTATCCACTAAGTAACATTTCAAATAAAACCATTGGCTTGGTCTTGATGCACAAAAAAAATCCCACAAAGCTGCCACCGTGGGGTCCTGTCTGCATGAATTCAACTGTTCTTTCAAAAGCTTAAGGAGCAGCTGAAGCCCTTTAATCCTTGGCCGCACTTTAAGGACAAGATCACTGCAAGATTAAGAAAAGGGTAGGAAGCCTTTTGCCTCCAAACCAGCAGGTGCTAATCCAGGGCGCGCTGGCAGGAACTGCAGGTCACCGGCATGGAGCGTCGTTCAGAATAAGCCTTGGTGAAATAGTGTGTGGTACAAGTGAGGAAAGAAAAAATGAATATGCAAAGGAAATGAACCACCTAAAGTTAGCATCACAAACCATCTCGGCAGTAGGACACCATAGGATGCCTCTATGTCAGAAGAATCCAGCCGTACAACTGGATCGCTTCTTATAAGGAATGAGCGTATTTTGAACGGGTTGCCCAGGGAAGTGGTGGTTGCCCCATCCCTGGAGGGGTTCCAGGCCAGGTTGGATGGGGCTTGGAGCCCCTCACCCAGTGCGAGGTGTCCCTGCTCATGACGGAGGTTGGAACTGGACGGGCTTTGAGGTGCCTTCCAACTGGAATTGTTCTATGATTTTAAGTGAACAAAAATGATGCAGCAAACCCTTATGCGATACAGTAGCGAGTTAAATTCCACAAACATCCAGGGAAGGAAACCTAACCTGTATGTTTGTAGGATGAAGTAGAACATTGGTAATAGACCCTAATTCAGCTCACAGAGCTCACTCAGTCACCTGCCAAGGTAGTATTTAGTTTTGTTCTTTCTATAGACTTTTAAATTTCATTAAAGTTTTCTATAGACTTCTAAATTTCATTAAATCTTGCTTATTTGAATAGCTGCCACTGAAAAAATTTTTCCAATTAGTAAAATACTTATTACTGCACCTCTGCACACCCATTGCCTAACACTAGTAAAAACAAGTTTCCTTCTTCCCTAACAGATGAAAAATGCTAAATAGCACTCTTTGTGCGCATATTTTTACAATAATGGTAATGAAAGCATCACACACTTTCAGAACAATTTAAAGAGCATCTCATAAAGAACTTCCAGCATGAAATTCTTTCTGGCACCCTTCCATTCCAATGCAGGCTAATACACGTTATCATTAAGGGAGGTGCAGACTGGATATCTATGATTAAAGCTTCAAGAGTCACTTTTTAGGTTCTCTAAGCACAAAAGAGGTATTAAAAAGGTTTGCCTCCTTAGGTAGATAATAATTAACAATATTCTTTTCTTCCAGAACAGCCAAGATTCAAATACAGCTAATAACCATTATTCCTAATTAGGTGAGTTTAGCCACAAAATAAACTTTACAGGAAAGGTAATGAGAAATCATATTAAGGCAAGAGATTTAAAAGAAAATATTATTTCACCCTTAACTGGAACATTATAATGCAATTTAACAAGCATTTAGGGCATCACTGCTTTTACTGGTAGGGCTTTCTGTCCATTTGCTTTCTATAACTTGTTCTTAAGGAGGTAGAGAGACTTCTAAACAGAGATTCAGATGGAATGCAAATATTTTTAGGCATGTTTATATATTAAATAAAAAATAAACATAAAAAATATGAAAACGAATTATGATTTCTTTAAAAAAATCAGTTGTATTGCTTGAATGCTAATAATTACTAAAACAAAGCACTAAAGAGTGAAAAAGAACTGATCTGAGATTTCAGAACAAGTAGAACAACTCTAATTTCACAAACATCACGGCAGTGATTTCTTTTTGCCATGAAGCAAAGCTACCAACAGGGCTGTGCAACAACTCCAAGGAGCCTCGAGGTGGCACAGAGCTTATTGCTCACATGCGACCAAGGGACGCAGCCTGACAACCACAGGACTCATTGACATCAGCCTTAACTGCTGTAGAGTTCATGAAAGCATCTTTTAAACTCGGGACCACATTCGCTACCGAAGTCCACCGCAGAGTTAGGTCAGTCCTTTGGAAGTTGCTAACTCCTCCTTTCTTAAATTTCAATTTGTTTATTTACAGATATTACACAGTGACCAAGGGGTGAGCTGTTCTGTGCATCTGTAAATCCAGAATGTGTGACCAAGTGCTGAATGCTGACAGAGAGACAACCTCCCTCATGGCAAGAAACATTTCAGAAAACAATCTGTCAAGAAAAACGTCTCTTTAGACAGATTCTTCAGCTTCCAGAAGGGAATAGATCTAATTTATTGACTGATTTGCATAAATACTTCTAAAAGGAATTCAGCAAGAACTACAAGCTGTAAGAGTTGAGAAGCACTATCACAGAACAGTCATGGATTCATAGAATGGTTTGGGTTGGAAAGGACCCTAAAGCCCATCCAGTCCCACCCCTGCCATGGGCAGGGACACCTCCCACTGGATCAGGGGCTCCAAGCCCCATCCAACCTGGCCTGGAACCCCTCCAGGGATGGGGCAGCCACCACTGCTCTGGGCACCCTGGGCCAGGGCCTCACTGCCCTCATGGTGAAGACATTCCTCTTTATGTCTAGTCTCAATCTGCCCCTCTCCAGTTTACACCCATTGACACTCACCCCATCACTCCAAGCCTTTGTGAACAGCCTTTCCTCAGCTTTCTTGTAGTACCTTCAGGTACTGGAAGGTTGTTCTAAGGTGTCCTCAGAGCCTTCTCTACTCCAGGCTGAACAACCTCAACTCTCTACAATAATACAACTCAGTGTACAAGGAGCCACTTCAGACAACTCCGGGAAATGAATGAACCAGAAAGGAGTTCTTAAAACACCTCAGCAGTGGTGTTTGCCGTTCAGATTCTAAGCAGTGAAGTGGTGCACATTTTTACCTATACCTGCCTTGGCCAAGAGCTGTTCAGCACCCACCTCCCTGTGAAGCTGCTCCAGATTACAACTTCCACAAGTGAACGGCCCAGAGACCAACGTACAGTTTCCAACTGCAGCGCAATTATCAGCAGAGACTATTCGGAACATAACCTCACTCAATATTATGACTTCTACTAAGTGTAGATTCTTATCTCCCCATCAGCCCGGATCCTGGCAGCTGGGAGGTTACAAATCATTTTCCAGCTCTGGCAGGAGATGTGGCCTTTCGCCAGCAAAGCACTTAAGAGTTCACTCTATTTCATGAAACAAGAAGTGGTGTCAGAAAAGCCTGAAGTACCAGCTATCGCAACACAAATGAACTTCAACGTTGCCATGAAAGTGTTGCTTTCTGTACTGAAAAAAATGAAATATAAAATCAACGTGTTTATTGCCGTCATTTATCTAGTCTTTAATTAACAAAACAGAAACAATCAGACTGTTACTATATCGGGACATGGATTTGTTAGAGTGAGTCCAGAGGAGGCCATGAAGATGATCCGAGGGCTGGAGAACCTCCTGTGCAAGGACAGGCTGAGGGAGTTGGGGTTGTACAGTATGGGGAAGAGAAGGCTCTGGGAGACCTTAGAGGAACTTCCAGTACCTGAAGGGGTTACAAGAAAGCTGAGGAGGGGCTCCTGATCAGGGAGTGCAGGAATGGGATGAGGGAGAACAGTTTTAAGCTGAAAAAGAGGAAACTTAGATGAGATCTGAGGAAGAAATGTTTCCCTGTGAGGGTGGGGAGGCCCTGGCCCAGGCTGCCCAGAGCAGTGGTGGCTGCCCCATCCCTGGAGGGGTTCCAGGCCAGGTTGGATGGGGCTTGGAGCCCCTGAGCCAGTGGGAGGTGTCCCTGCCCATGGCAGGGGGTGGGACTGGATGGGCTTTGAGGCCTTTTCCCACTCAGATCCTTCTATGAGTCTATGCCTTTTTGTACTTAAGTCAATGTCTCAGAGCTGAGGGATCTGCAAAAGCTGTTGCTTTTCTTTTGTTTGTTTTCCTGCGTGGCTGCTAATGTGGATGCTGACTAGCAGAAACGTTTGGAAATCACACTCCATTTCCACTAGGAATTCCCTTACATTTGCGGAATCCCACTCCCTCCAAGCTCTTTCCACAGACATTTGCCAGCAGTGCTATTAGTCACTGACCCTCATGCCCTCCCGCTCCTCGACCGCTCAATGGGATCAGGACATGAGCACTGGAAGAGCAAAAACCTTTCCAGGAACCGTGACAGTCCTTTCAGTCAGCACATTTCCCAACTCCAACATTATTTCATTCAGTAACATTCTGTGTTTCATTTGAAGGAGAACTTAAAATGAATATTCAGCATTAATACTGACTGGATTCAGCTACTGAACCTCAACGAGATGCCTTACTAAAGCTTTATTAGTAATTATTATCAAGTTACAAAAGAAAGATTTCTTCATAAAACACCAATCTCTCTAAACTGAGAAAAGGAGCTATGATTTTGTATCCTCAAATAAGAAGTGTTTATACTTCTTCTGAAAGGACACGCTATGCAGAGATACAATCCAATGAAATAGAAATCTATCCTTTTTTCGCCAATTTTAGAAATGTCAGTATTCTCACAGTTACAGGACTTTGCTCTTTGCCATTTGTGCAGCTGCGTGACAGCGTCAATAATGTGCCAAGCAGAAAGATGAAGAGAGTAAGAAAAAAAAGATTTGAAATGAGCTTTTTCTCTGTGTGCGCCCATCCAGCCAAAGTTCAATGCCAGCATTTGTAAAGGGCAGAGACAAAACTTTAATTTTTTTTCTTACAAACTTTCAATTCTGATTTTGGAAAGGGTGGAAGAAGGAATCCAACACTACAAATTACAATCGTACCATTGCAATTTGTCAGAGGACAGAAAAAAAGGCAATCACAGACTACAGCGTACAATACAGGAAAGCTTTGCAATTCACTGCTGCTGAGATGTCAGTAAATGATGCCCATTCTGCTTTGTGCTTTTGTCTGATTGTACACGGCAGATCTGTTTGGCCACACTCGCTGAAACACTAGTGACTGATTTTGGACAGAGATTTAAAGTCACTATTTTTCCAAATGTGATACATCATCCTTTAAGGCCATCTAATGCATCTACATATTAAACGCAATACAAATTAGAAGCATTGCATTCACAACAAGTAGTATCTGGTGTATTCTACTTTATAGCATGAGCAAGTCCCTACACCAACCCTTCAAAACATGTCCTTCGCAGACCTGCTTTGCTGCTTGCTAGCCAAGAAGTTGGATGCTGATTCACCTGACTGCTGAGCACAGCAGGACCAGCCACCACCCAACATAGGATCATTAAGAGACCTCTAAGATGAAGTCCAACTGTCATGTGCTGTTGGACATCCAATCCATATGTCTTGGCACAAACATGCTCTTGAAGAAACCCTACTGCTTTGGCTTTGATCTCCCTCTGAGAGCAGGTCTAGTGGCACCTTCCCACCTAGTCTGGCAACAGAGCAACATCCAAGTGTTCAACTTGGAGAATCACGCCATTAAGGAGGAAGCCTTAAAGCATTCTGTGAATCTACAATGTAAGAAATTAAGAGTTTTGTCAAGAACTTCAGTGTAGAACCACTCTGAAGACCAGATGGATTTCCAGATGGAGCTTGGCACACTCTGGTTAGAGCTACACTTGCTGTTGAACTTTTGTTTAACAGTCTCTTCACCCAGTCAACTCAAAAGGTGCACCACAGAATCACAGCATGGTTTGGGTTGGAAGGGACCTTAAAAGCCCATCCAGTTCCAACCCCCCTTGCCATGGGCAGGGACACTTCCCACGGATCAAGTAGCTTCTAAAACCAATACCAAAACCCAAGAGCCAAAGCAGTGCAGGTGTTTAAAACCAAATAAAACCCATTATTAGCTTGCCTTACACTAAGGCAGAACATTCAGAGTTAAATAACGCCATGTAAAGCAACACAAATCAAGTTTTGTCTATCTGCATGCCCCTTCTTTTCTAGGGAAGTCTCACCACAGCTCTTCCTGAAAAAGGAAAAACCTCCAAGATGACAAATTCTATGCAAAATACCTATGAAGGTTTGTGGGGACAGACCAGGACCTAACAGGCAAAGACTGACTTATCATAACTGCTCTGAACAAAACAAACCACAGCAGGGTGACATGAACGAGCATTGTTCAATGCTAGTAGAAAGTCAAGGTAAATCAAAGATTTCTGCAAAATTAACACAGATTTCTTAAAAGAAGATCAAAAAGATGCACTTATGTCCAATAAATTTATGAAAGGGACAGTTAAAGATTCTGTGCAAGCAGAAAGTATAAGAAAGTACAAGAACATTTCTGTAGATCTATGCCAGACCAAGCAATTAGATCAGCTATACAATAGTCTTTATTGCTAGATTTCCTTGCAAGTTATTTGATGCAATATTGAAATGGAAGGCTCTGTTATGACTGCATTCATGGCATTGTTTGCACATCAACCTCAAACCGCCATGTGATGAGACAGACCAACTCCATTATTTAAACGAACAACTCAAAGCAGTCAGTGATTCACTTACAAAATACGTGTCTTTTTGGCTGTTTACTACTATTTGAATGTATCCTTTTCTTTTGTAATGCTATTGCCTTGAGCACGAAACATTGCAGCTGAAGCCCATATGAGTACCTTCCTGAAAGAATAAGCTAACAACTTCAGATTAAAATACTGCACACATGAAAAAAGTTCTGTTGAAGATAATGACTAATGCTCCCTCTGCACCAGATGAAACCCATTTATAATACTCAGAGCACATCTGAAGGCACATCTGAAGGAAACGATCACCCTCATTCTTGGGGGATAATTAACTGCGATTCGTTAGGAGTGAAATTCAACTATCAAGTACACTGGATACATGTAGAAGCCTGTTCAAACCTTGTTTGATTTAATTCACATTAACAATAAGCATTATGTACTTCATCGTACCCAGTAAACACAGGCAGTGCGGGTTAAGCCAGTCAGGTTAAAGTCAGTCAAACCACTTTGCAGTTGTTGTACCAACAAAATAAAGCTCTCTAGAAAACTGAACTTTCAACTGCTCATTTTTAGCTGCACAACAAAGCAGGAAAATGTGTAAACTGATGAAGAATACACTCCATAAAGCGCTCACTGAAGATACCAAGTGCTTGGTGAGCAGCCCGCATTCAGGCACACGACAGACCCCAGTTCTGCAGCAACGTACCCAGAAGAGAATTTGGCTTGACACTGCAGGACTTCTGCACTGAGAAACATGCACTTGGCAGCCAACCCTCCTACGGCCGCCCAGAGAGCGAGCGCGAGACCTCCGTCCCTCCCACTGCTCCCTTCTGCCCATCAGCACCTCAGTTCCCAGATGGACCCTGGCTATGAGTGGGTGGCATATTTCAGCTCTGATCTGGTGTGGCCAGGCCTCACAGCTGCAGAGGAAAGACTGAGGAAGCAATTCTCTGCTGACCTGCACAGAAAAAGCCAAAAAGCCAGGTGGATGAGCGAAGCCTGCCAGACCTGCTCCCACTGTTGCGTGCAGAGACAACTATAGACCTCAGCTGCTCTAGTACCTGATCTACAGCAGCTGGCAGGAAGAAAAAGTGTGTTGTAGTTTTTGTTGATCAACAATTATTATTTGCATTTAAATTTTGCATTTGCATGCTCTTCTCCAGGCTGAACAACCCCAACTCTCTCAGCCTGTCCTCACATGGGAGGTGCTCCAGCCCTCGGATCATCTTCGTGGCCTCCTCTGGACTTGCTCCAACAGCTCCATGTCCTCCCTGTGCTGAGGACTCCAGAACTGGACACAGGGCTCCAGGTGGGGTCTCACAGAGCGGAGCAGAGGGGCAGAATCCTCCCCCTCGCCCTACATATTGTATGGTCAGAACAACCATCACTTGTAATCTAGATCTTCCAGACTTATTTGAAAAAAAAAGCCACCATTGGAGGCTGATTAGAAAGGATAATCTACATTTTTTGTTTTCATCTCTCCAGCAAATATAAGTGTGTCACTGCAAGCACGTTTCTTCTGTACGGGCCACAACATTTTTTCCTGTAGCTCATGGTTTCTGAGCATACTTCTATAGTACCATACAGTTCTGAGGCTACTGCACTGCCAGATTCACGTGCTTGGCAGTGTTTCCCATGTAGCTGCTGTTTATTCCTTACACTCCTTGCAAATAAAGTTATTTTGTAAGAGAGAAATACGCAACCAGGTTTGGAAAACCCCATTTGTAAACACGCTGTAGAATTCATCAGAGGAAGCGCACCTGAGAAATCACACAAGCCTCATTCGAGGTGTAATCCTTAACGCCTGGATTCAAAACAGTGCAGAACGTAAGCGCATAGGCAAATGAGGAACTACTTTGTATGCAAAGAGCCTGTATATTTAAATTTGCATTAAAAGATTATGACTAATACAATAATCTTTTGCAAAGCAAACCCATTCCCCTCTGATTTTTCTAATTTAGACCCTAATGACATTCAATTTATCCCTATAAAACGTTTCTTACCTCAGGTCCTGGAGGACCCAATGGTCCACGGGATCCAGGTTCTCCAATTTTCCCCTTAAAAAATATCCAAACAGTTAGAATTCTGATGACAATTCTTCTTAACAACAGATTGTTATGAAGATTTTTAAAACATTTATCAAACAGAAAGCCAGCAGAAGTGTTTAGATTACTTTTCCACTAAATAGGAACCTTTGTAATTGCCTCTCTTTGAATTCAATTAAGACAAGTTCTTCTTTGAACCTCTTTCAAGGCACAACAGAAAATGCAAATTAACTTTAAATAAAATTGGGAGGTTTGGAATGGTCCAAATAGTTGCATTTTTAATACCCTTTGAAATAAAAAGCTGTTTTCATAATAAAAACTACATACTCTTTACAAGTCCAGGATGTAACTGCTATGATGCTGGTTTGCATACTTACCTAAATATGTTAAGTATCCAATCATGGCTGCATTGTGATTAATAACAGTAAAATTAGATCCTATCCACACATTATAGGGACTCCATTATATGCCAGTACTGACACACTTAAAAACTCACCAAAATATCTCCCTGAATTATATCTATTGTTCCACATCTGTTGTTCCTTGAGCAAAATTAAAGCCTGACCTGGAAAATCTCTTTTTTGACTATTAAAGTAAATGCTTTTGTTTTAAATGTATTCTATAAAGTTAAATATGATATTATTTGCAGGACTGAGGTCTTATATGTGAATTTAACACAAGTCAAGTTGGTAACATTCAGTTTGTGTTTAAAATCCACGATGTTCAGGACTGGGCTAACCGACATGCTTATCTTTAAAGAAATACAGTTATATCTTCAAAGGCAAAAAGGACAAATTTTCCCATCCAGGCTTAAGCAAATTCGTGTAAGGCTTTTTTTCAGGATTAATGTTTACAATATAAATTCTCTGGGACAAACGAAGCCTTTTTTAATCGAGTTTAAGGGCCTATGACATTCATGAGGTCTAAGTAGGTTTATCAGATAATGGCTTGATGGCACATAAAGATTGCACAGCTTAGACCTTATTCTTTGTGCATTTGGAATTAGGCAGTTTCTAGAGAATTCTATGCACTGTGGACATAAGATACAAAGAACTATCAAATATCATAGAATCATGGAATGGGTTGGGTTGGAAGGGACCGTAAAGCCCATCCAATTCAAAGCCCTTGCCGAGGGCAGGGACACCTCCCACTACGTAGTGATTTAGTGAGTGAAAAAAATCAGTGTGTAAACTTACTGGGGGTCCTGGCTTTCCTCTGATCCCTGGGGGTCCTGGTAAACCCAGAGCACCCTGAAAAAAAGGTAAGCTATTAAACGCACATGAAAATGTATTGTTGTGTTATGTTGGAAGTGATAAATAAATTGCTACACTTCGCCACCTGAAACAGCTTTTGAAATAATTCTGTTGGATGAGAAACGTCTTCTAACATACAACTTGCATCAAAAGAGTTCTCACAGGATGTGCTATTTCAGTCACTTCTGATGTAGTAGCCAAATAGGAAAGAAGACAGTTATTTATCTTCATTTTGGGATATGAAGGAGCATGCCAGACCATGTGCCGCTCCAGCCACAGTGGTCCAGGTGAGCTGCAGATGAACCTCAAAGTTCAAGGCAAAAATATCTTTTACAGCACCTTCTTAGCAGGTTTCAGATCATACCATAATTCTTGTCTTGTTTGATGCACCTCTGATCATCTGGCAGCCAGAATTCTGCCCCTGCCCTTTACCTCTCTTTGCTCACTACTTTCCATAATAAAGTTTTAATTAGCACAGCATTTCTTTAAAACATATTAATTCTGTGGTATTCCAGCAACATTTACTACTGCATCCGGCTTTTATGCCACTGACTTGTTGCACCTTAAGAGACTCAGAAGCCTGAGGAAATTGCTGCAATTGTACAGTTTTGTAAAACAAAATTCTAAATTACCTTGTCTCCTGGGTACCCTTGGTCTCCTGGCTCTCCTGCAAGGCCATGTTCACCCTAAACAACATATCATTTTATACAGACATCCATCTATGGCTTCAAACGGGGCAGTTATCAGCATTAGAGAATGAAAAAGGTGACTTCAATATTTAGTATTTAAAATTAACACAGATCTTTGAATGACAACACAAACCATTGCCCTGACGCACCCCCTCCAGGAAACCCTGTAGACCCAGCACTGGGTTTTGTTACACGCAGTAGTGAGAGCTCTGTCCAGAAGCAAATCTGTCTAAAACACCAGATCCTGAGACTGAAGTCATTTCAAAAAATAAAAGTCAGAAGAGAAAAGAACTCACAAAGAGGAGAGGCTTTGTCAAGTACATGATTTCCCTCAAGATTTAATGCGTCTAAAAGAACTATGTATCTCTAAGATAACGGAAATATTTAAATCACCTTATCACCTTTCATTCCAGGCTGTCCCACACTCCCTGGGAGACCCTGTTAAAATGAAGAGAACAAATACCCAGTGTTTGTCTTTAATTTGGAAAGCAGCATAGGCACCAGGCTGTGGGATTGTTGAGCACCATACCGCGGGCCCTGGAATTCCTGATGGTCCGCTTGGTCCTGCTGGCCCAGTGCCTCCCTGCGAGACAGCAAGAAATGTAACTGCATTAAACGCTTGGTGACGTGGAGTAACGTAAGGACTAGTAAGAGAACATGGCATTTTCTTCACCACAGAGAGAAACCAAAAGCTTTTTCTGGCTAATTTCTTGGGGAAGAACACATCCGTATCGTAAGCCCTGAGCCTTTACTGTTCCCAACCACATCAGCAGAAACATCGGAAGCCAAACTCACCTCTTCTCCTGCAGCTTATGTATTCAAGACAAGACAGCAGCGTTCTTTACTCAATTTTGGATGGTTGCTAGCATCTGCCTGAATAAAGGCCATGTGAAAAGAGGCCAAGGAGCACAAAGCCCTTTGGAGAACAGGAGTGCTCCAGGAACAGGGCTGCACCACACAAGCTGTACTTGGGGTCACCTGAAATTCCTCTGGGGTCTTGCTCAAATTCTGCTACAGTTTAAAGAGCGCAATGGTCCCTTGTAAAGAAAGTCCGGAATAAAGCACAGCTCTTCCAATTATCTTATTAAGTGGGAAAGTGGGAACCAGAGTAATTAATACAATGTAATGCAGAGACACAGAGGAGCACATAATAGTAAATTTTACAGACTATGCCTATACACGATGTGTTAGAATCCACAAAAGACTTATGCCACTGTATAGTGAAGTCCTCTTTAGCCATGTTCTGGTCTTATTCAAAAATCCCAACTAGATTTGCTGAAGCTTCTGAAATCTGGAGGAAATGCCGCTGGGCCACTTTCCTCAACTGCAAAATCTTACTGTACTGCTAAGGTCTTATCAGCCACAGAGAGCTGACTGCCCCTGAGCCGCATCGCTAATGTGCTTTCACTAAATAAAAGAAGATACCTTTAAACACCCCCCAATATACCCGTTAGACCTGTCAGAAGGATGTGCAATCACCCTGCCTTTATGGAGCTGCATTTCTACATCATAAGCACTTGTCCTTACATATTTCTGTTCACACATTTGTTATCCCAAGCACTAAACACTATTAAGACCAGAAGCTCATTTACAACATTATTTCTGCCTCCAGAAATCTTGTTTTTCTTATTGACAATTTGTTTCTCTGTATAAGTGACTACAGCTCAGCACTACGGCAAACAGATTTTGACCATGTAAACATCTACACTCATGACTTCTAGGAAGGGCTAAACTGCTGACCAAGTTTTAGTCAAAATAACCAGTAACAGCATCTCTTGAGAAGTGACATAGTAAGCTCTTTTAAAAACCTCAGATACATTTGTACAGTTATCAAAACCCTTGAGGTGAAATTCCAAACACAATCACGCAAGAAAGAAAAGCAAACGATAATTCAAACCCAAGTCCCAAGAATGCAATCTCTGGTCTCATGAGTGGTTCAAGCGGCTCAAATATGTCAACCGACAAGAACAGAATGAGTCTTGGCTGCATGAGGAAGGCTGGAAGCTACAGGGGCTCCTCGACCAAGCTTGTGTGTCTTCACTATAGCAATGCCATAATAACCCCAATCAGGCAGCAACAGACTTCTGATAAGAATATCTTTTGTCATGAACATATCATAAAAAAATAATAATAATGGAACTGTGGTACTTCAAAGAAGAACTTAGATGACCATCAGTGTAAACTAAACAAGCTTATGAAGAAACAGATCTCTAGATATCAAAAAAAACCCCAAAACAACAAACTAGAGAAAACCATGATTTCTTATTTCAAGTATAAACATACTACGTTCTCCCAAATGTTATGAGCTATGAACACGGCTGGGTAGCCAGCCTTGACTGAGCCAACATTGAGAATCAAATCCAGGTCCTCTCTCAGTAAACACACGCATTTCTTCAAATACTACACGGTATAAAAGTGTCAGTCTTTCCCTCCTCCTGTAGGATTCATTCACATAATGGAACTGCTCTGGTGCAACTGTATTTACACAACTACGGCTTGTAACTCCACAAGCAGAATCATGACCTTATTCTAAAACCATAAGAAAGCTATTGAATATGATACTGTATATGGGGCAAAGTAATTTTGCTTAGGAATTCATTTGGTAGCCATGTACAGGAACAAATGAGGGCTGTAGAAGTTTAAATGCTTAAAAATATTGCACTTTTTCAATGAGTAGCACTGGCTCTAGGGGTAAAAACTAGCAAACTTGGTTATTTCCAGCAAAAAAAAAGACACACCAGATCAGAAATAAGCATACAAATCCAAACCAAGTATAAAAGTACTTGATAACATCAATTTTGTAGAGTGATTTGAATTAAAATCATGGGTAACTAAAACAAAATCTGTTTAAATCCCTGGATTCTTACATTTGCTTTTATTATTTCACAAAGATACAATACAAATATTCTAAGGGAGCCATATCAAAGTAAAAAATAAGAGTTTACTCACTCTTAGTCCTGGAAATCCAGGAGGACCAACACCACCAACAATTCCCTTCAAAGAAAATGAGATTTAGATTACCTGAATTTTACCATGTTAAAAAATTCCCAGTGAGAAAATAAACAAAAGTGATGGGCAAAGCAGTCAGTTGGGATTTTTATAGAGAGTTTCTGAAGAATGACAGCTTATCACTGCACAGGGGAACACGCTTACTGAAATCCCCAGCTGCGGAATTAGATCAATATATTCGCATCATGAAATCAATCCTGCACTGTAAGGAATTGGAGATTTGTTACCAGATTTAAAGCAGGAAGAAGATAAAAGAATATTTTGGGGTGGAAACAGCACACACAGTGAAGTGGAATTTTTTATACAAGTAAATCTGAGCCCTTTCTGACACTGACCAACAGGGCATGGCTGCTGGGCATGGCACGGAGGACAACTTTGTGTTCTCCTACATCCTCTGGTGCCAGCACATCTATTCCAGCCTGTTCCAGACTAAGCACCGGGGAAGCTGAATGCTCTGACAAAATCCTCTGAGGCAGATCGACATCCTCAGAGGACCGAGAGGGTGTTGTGGAAAGGAAAGGTTATGAGGGCAGGCTGAGAGAGTTGGGGTTGTTCAGCCTGGAGAAGAGAAGGCTCCGAGGAGACCTTAGAGCAGCTTCCAGTGCTGAAAGGGGCTCCAGGAAAGTTGGGGAGGGGCTCTGGATCAGGGAGTGCAAGAATAGGATGTTGGGGGACAGTTTGAAGCTGAAAGAGGGGAGATTGAGATAAGATATGAGGAAGAAATTCTTCACGCTGAGGGTGGGGAGGCCCTGGCCCAGGGTGCCCAGAGCAGTGGGGGCTGCCCCATCCCTGGAGGGGTTCCAGGCCAGGTTGGATGGGGCTTGGAGCCCCTGATCCAGTGGGAGGTGTCTCTGCCCATGGCAGTGGGTGGGACTGGATGGGCTTTGAGGTCCCTTCCAACCCGAACCATCCTGTGATTATGCTGCTAAGCAGAAGAATTTAGGTACGGAGACAAATATCATTAGCGTCAAGTTAGCACATGGGAAGAAACATCTTCCCTTCACGTTCCTGCCACCACAGGCCTCCCAGGCAGCCCCTGCTCTCCACCACCAGCTCACGAACAGGCTCCGTAAATAGGGCCTTCGACTGCAGCCCCCCGCAGCTGCAGCTCTGGCCCCTTGCCTGAACAAGCCCTGCAGGGAGAGCTGAGCAGGAGGAGGGGAGGGGGTTGCCGCCTGTCTGAGAAGGCAGCGAGATCAGCAGCTGTCTTGGCAGATTAGAAGGAACTTGCTTGCAAATGCTTGTGTCAAACCAGGCTTCTTCGTAAAGCGCAAGTCTGTACTTTCAGATCCAGGCTTTCTGAGCCCCGTTTCTATTAAAGTACTGTTGTTCTGCAGATCTTGTGGAGAGAGAGTATCCACTTCATCAGGAAAGGAGGGAGACTTCGGAGTACCAGGAGGAAAAGGACGGTCTCACCCTTTTATATCATTTGCAAAGCAGCTGGCGATATACTCGCAACCTCTCAGAGGGCTTTCAAGATGAAAAGCCCCATGTTTACATCACCTACATTCCCACAAGTGAACTTTACCTCAGGGATCAGAAATGCAAACGAATTTTTTTCCTGTGTTCCAAATGCTGACACCCAATGTCCATAACCCACCAGAAAAATTCACGTAAGCTTCTCTAAAGTAAGGTCCTTTAAGAGTGTCAGGAAAGGGCAAGCCTTCAGCAAGGAGCACACCTCCACCCAGTTGCGGTCTCTGGTCCATATCAGAACAACCTTTAGGCACACATTGATAGCGATTTCCAAACAAGCAGCCAGTGATAAAAGCAGATTCAAATCGGTTGCTCTTTTGCCCAGCACTTATTGCTGTTCCTTTCTCTGGCCCAAAGCCCTTTCACTGGTTTCTTGTATCAAAAGAAACCTGAGTTTGGAGTCTGCAGCCAAAGTTTCCCTACAAATACGGCAAGACAACAAAGCTCCAGCGAGGGCAGCCAGCAAAGAGACGTGACTGTGCCACAGTTTGAACCCCATACCACGAGAGCACTTCAGACTGCGCACACTGCCAAGGACAAAGCTGTTATCACACTGATTATAATGCACTAAATGACATGCTCGCATAATCTTATTCAGTAACTGCTCAAAGGATGGAATCAACTGTCAAATGCAGAAGCACACAAAAGCCGGGGGTTTGGCGTGCACGCAGAAGCCTGTTTTGTTAAGGTGATCTTAGAATAATGGTTTAAACAAACAGCACAAAATCACAGCCAATGCAACTATTTCTGAAGATGAAACATTCATCAGTCACGCAACGAGGACAGCAAAGCGTCTGATCCTCAAGGCAGTCAGAACTCACAGTAGTGGAAACTTTGTTCTCTCAGCAGCTTTCTGGTTCTTTTCTCTCTCTTTTTGGTACCATTGCTTAATACAGTATTATCCTAGCAATTTCCATGGAAAATTAAGAGTCTAGCACTTCCCTGTGGACTTCAAGGTGTTGCTTTTGAGACAAAAGTTCTTCTTTTCATTTGGGTGGGGAGTTGAACATTACAAATTTCACCCTGTTAATGACACGTTCTGATACTTACGGGACTCCCGTCTGGACCGGGGGGGCCTCTGTTTCCAAAGTCACCTGGAAAACCCTAAAGCAGAAGACTGAGTGAGAAGACTGCACAACTGAGTGTGCAACCGGAGGATGCTAACGCAGTTTCCAATGCCAAACCACCAGCAAGTTAAAATTGGAAACTCCTGGATAGCTTCAAAGACCTAAAATAATAAGGTTGCAGCAGAAAACAAAACACTTGGCACTGAAGATACACCACAGGAAATATGTAAACCTTGGTAATGTATACTTGGCAGATTTGTGTTTATTCTCATCTCTAGAAATATATGTTAAGTAGGGAACAGCTATAATTTACCGTAGTCCAGAAACAGCAGAAGCAGCTGATATGCATTCAAACTAATGCCAAAAATTGGACTTAGGGAATTTACATCATACCCGCACCTTGTGCTAACAGTAATTTTTACTATGTATTTATGTGTTTCTGTCCTCTTTTAATCTGTAGGTAGGTGACATCAGTAACCAGCCACAAGGCTCATCAGGTTAAGTCTTCCTCACTTCAGAATATCTGATGGTTATAACCTGCACAGAACTTGCAGTACTCCCAAGTACTAACTGGAAACAATAGAAAGTCATCTACAGAGAAAATAAAGTAAACATTTTTCAGCTGATAAAAGTTACAGAGTGAGTTACAGGTGTATTCATGTTGTCAACAGGAATTCTAAGATGGGTTAAAAGCTTTACCTGTCTCCCTTTAGGACCTCTTTTTCCACGGAGGCCTGGGATGCCCTGAGAAAGAAATAACCCATAAATAGGTTTTCTTTTCTTCAATAGCTTAAATTCAAGTAATTGAACCCGCATTTGACTGAAAAAGACAGAGTGAGGAGGGGCACAGATTTGAGCAAAGAATCATAGAGACAACATCCTATTACAAGGGGGGACAGAAACACAAACTTTGTCTTTACTGTGGCCACAACAGAATAACTATGAAGGGCCACACCGTACTTCCATCAAAGTATGTGGCCAGGCATCCTTTGTGACCAAGAGAAGCAAAAGCTCAAGCACAGATTAAGATATCTGCGCTGGTTTAATTGCAAACGTCAACCGAAAACTGACAAGCAGTAATTATCGACCAAACAAGATGAAAAATACTCACTATGGACATTAGTGGGAAGGAAAAATACCCTTAATCCTTGAAGCTCTAGATTAAATCACAGTAATAGCTGACAGCCGCTCCCCATTTAACTTTAGGACTAGTGCTTTGCATTCATGAGACTAATTAGATATGACCCATTTATTTCATTTCCTCTGCATCCGTTTTGCTTCTAGACAAAGATTTATATGAACGGTTATCCCCATTTAAACATATACCGCATTACCACCCAAACATCAATATCTCATTGATGTTCCGTTAAACGTACCCTTTCTCCTTCAGGTCCCGGTTGTCCCGCCACACCTGGAGGTCCAATGAAACCCTACAAACATAAGAACGGGTTTTGATTACAAGGATGCTTCCCACTAACACTGCTTGTCTCTCATTATTGGCCTGCTGTGGGTTTAAGATCCAGGGATTAGAAGTACTAAGAAAGCGCTCCAATAGGACAAAGTTGCATTAGAGACCTTATTTATTGGGATAAATGAAATACAAGAAAGCTAAAGTTAATCATATCCACGAAATATATCAGAAAAAGACGTTCTCATCTTTAATAACACTGGGTGATTGCTGCTGTGCACAAGAGTTCTTGAACATCTCCCTTGCTGTAAGCAGAATGGTTTCCTTAAAAGGTCAGTCACGATGCATTTCTCTCCCACCTTCCCCTCACAAAGTCAGAAACAGATCTTATAATTAGCTTTATGGACACAGAAGCATGGTGTTAACTCAGCAGAAAGGTCAGTACAATGTACAAAAATAGCAGTAGAGATGGATTTCGTGCTACCAGTGCTGCTTTCTCTCTCTCTCTCTCTCTCTCTAGTCCTCTGATTAAAATGATCTGGGGGTGTGTGGGGTGGTTTGTTGTTTGGGTTTTTTTGTCTCTATCTATAAATGATGAAAGATAGTGCTTATCTTGTCATCCAGACCTAAGGAACACAAAGGTATTTCTTTTTTCCACACCAACACAGAAGGAGGTCTCAGTGGGGCTGGGGCATCATTTTGATTTGAAGTTGCTTGTAGGATCCATTTACAAGACTTCGCCTTAAGACCTGATAAATGTTTTTCCCTAAAGTTACTCATCCATTGGCTGTCTTTAGCTTTGTGTCAACAGAAAAGCGGTAGCTTTTCAGGAAGCGACTCGGATCACTTAATGCCTCGTTGGCTAAGGGGAGAATGACACAAAACGCGTTGAGAAGCTGAGCAAAAATAAACTGAAGAAATGTAAAAGATACAATCCCTGAGGGTGCAATATCTTGTTGGCACTTGATCCCGACAAACTCATTTTTCCCATCACTGTAATGAAAATTGACATCAAAAAAAAAAAACACTCCAAAAAAATGAAACATAGGTTTAAGAAGCTGCTGCAGGTAGAGCCTGTTAGTAAGATTATTTTAAGAGATATTTGAGAACACAGCACACTGCTCAGGGCCTGAAAGTACCCAGCAAAAGGCTCCGTCAGATCCTGGGTGCAACGAGCAACATGCAAGCTTCTGGAAGAAAGTGAGTAGGTCTGAAGAAAGCACTTAGACACACATATGGAGACATGCACATGGGCCTGTTAAAAAAAACCCCAAATGAAACAAAATAGAAAAAATTCAACCTATTTTACCTCCGATACTAATCAAAAGCAAACCCTGAACCAGTAGAGCACAGGAAGCCTTCAGACCCTACGACATAGACGACTACCACTGCGCTACTCCAAAATCTCAAGATCACTTTTATGGTTTTATGTGACAGGACTGTTTCCCTTTATCAGCTTCTGTAGCTGTTACAGACTCCAAATACCAGATACGTCTCCTTTCTTGACAGCTTCCATTATGGAAATAATGCTTCAGGCAGGAAACGTCCTCGGCTCCTCTTCAGTCCCAGCTCTCACACCCCCACAGTTGGGACCGCTTCCCTTCTCCTTCCTGCCTGCATTCCGAGCGAGAGGAAGGGTCACCGTGGAAGACTGCTCTGTGCTGCTCACATCCTTACACACTCTGAACAAAACACTGTTTTCTCACTTGTAGGTCCTATAAAGACCGAGCAGCCCAGCAGGAAGAGCTGAAACTAAACCCTTATCCCTTTTCTTTTGCAAAAGGTAAAAACAGAGACAAATGCCAAAAAGCTTAAAACGTTTACTTACTCTGTTACCTTTAGGACCTGGGTTACCTTCCGGTCCAGCTAAGCCCTATTATGAAAAGACGTGAGTTGTACTTCAGTTTAAACAACAAGATATGCTCCATTTACAAGAACTGTTAGAGTATTTAACTGTGAACTGGCAATACAGTCTTAAAATTATTAGGATTGAAGAGGAAGGTCATCAAGCAGTCCCATGGGACCACATTCAGAAAGGTTTCCCATTAATTCATGGTTGAAATCTCCTTTATATTAAAATTATTTCTTCCGTGAGGTAATTTATTTTTTCCACACCCAGTAATTTCACATTACAGTGATGTAATTTCACAGGATATTCCACAACTTTTATATTTGGACACATTACCAAGTATTTTCAAGCCAACGGCAGAGCAGCACATGGAGTGCAAACGCTCTAACCATTTTATGCGATTCAACACAAACATGTTATCATCAATTACTATAGAAGTCCCTTACAATATTTCATAAAATATGTAAATATATAAAATACATAAAATATGTAAATATGTAAAATACATAAAATATATTCTAACTACAAAGTTAAATTGTTGAATTAGGCTCATACACATTTGTATAGGGAAATTAATGAATATTTTCCTAGAGGAAAGCTGGGGAAGGGCTCTTTATCAGAGAGTGCAGGGACAGGACAAGGCGGGGGCTGTAGTTTTAAGCTGAAAGAGGGGAGATTGAGAGGAGATCTGAGGAAGAAATGTTTTGCTGTGAGGGTGGGGAGGCCCTGGCCCAGGGTGCCCAGAGCAGCGGTGGCTGCCCCATCCCTGGAGGGGTTCCAGGCCAGGTTGGATGGGGCTTGGAGCCCCTGAGCCAGCGGGAGGTGTCCCTGCCCATGGCAGAGGGTTGGAATGGGATGGGCTTTGAGGTCCCTTCTAACCCAAACCATTCTATGATTATATTCCATGATCCCATGATTTCCACTCTATGTCTTATTTGTATCACTGGTCTGTCAGCTTATATCAAAATTAAAAATATATATAATGTTTATATTAGTGTTTGTGTTTATAAGAAAGCTGCTTTCTGGCTTTATCTGTTCTCCTTCTCAGGTATCTGAATGGGGTGGGGGGGAATATTTTACTGTTCTATTTCCCTAAGGGGCTGAAGAAATAGCTTCAGCAGTGAAGTACCTCCACTGGTAAAACCCAGGAGGAAGCTTCATATTGCTTCTGAAATTGAAATAGGAAGATGATAAAACACATAGAACCACAAGAGATTTAAGGAGGAGTGTGAAGTGTTGAGACACTCAGTACTTCAGTAATGTCATTTTTGTATTCCCAAACAGTACAGCATTACCGCATTCAATTCAGCCAAGTTTCAAATCCACAGGACTCAATACTGTTATAGGATATAACAAATATATTTCTACGATTAGTAGTTCCAACCCCCCCACAGAACTGCAAAGACATCAGTATAGTTACTGCACCTGCCTGCCAGGGTAACCGACTGCCCCGGGACTGCCAGCCAAGCCTGGAATTCCCTAAATGGAAAAAGAGGTGGGAGAGGGAAATAAAGGAGAAAAAAAGAACAGATTTTATGTCATGTTTTGGAGTTTCTTAGTTTTATCACTTCTATTTCAACAACTACTCATTAAAGACAGCTTAAGCTCAAGGAAAAATTGCTTTTTGAGCGAGCTACACAGATCATCACAGATATCTAAGTAACTCCATCAATTTCAGCTACACATCCTTTTGAAAGCATCCCAAGAAAAGCAGTCTAAGATTTTGTGAAATAAGGCAGTGCACCCCTTATTTCCATAATAAAAACATAGATGCTATTATACAAAGTAATTGAAGAGGACAACAAGAGACAGATCCTTATCACGAAGTAACTGCACTGGTCTTCTCTGTATTTGGACAAGTGTGTTAAGTGTTCCATTAAAGAAGAATCCTTGTGTCCTTAACAAAGTAAAGTTTCTTTTTCTCTTCCAGAATCAGGTCATGAACATGTAGAACTTCTCTCCACCCACTTCCTCCTAATCAAACCCAGAAGCAATTTTTATCTACACATCCGTTTATTTTCAGATAACTGTGCTTTCCTGAAGCAGAGACAAATCGGATGGCTCCATCACCGAGCCAGAGGAAGCACTTCTGTTCAGTTAATTCTATTTTAAACAAGCCAACTCCGTAAACTGGACGGTCTCCCTTCCTGACCCTTCAACCCACTGCCACCTGTCAGTGCCACCATGGCGAGGGATCAGAACTTCCTCTCCAAGCTGTTCACACCTGATTTATGGGGAAACAACTGCCTTAGGAAGCGGAATTGGGCAGTGCGGATCCAAAAAGGGGTGGTATTACTTTTTGCCATTGAGGTGATTCTGTCACCTGCTTTCAGCCAGTAGTGATTCATCTTCTGAAGATAATCCAACGTGGAACTAGGATCCATGATCCATTTTAGCTCAGCTGTACCTCAAAATATGTGTATGTGAAAAAAATCCCTAAAAATTCAGTAGAATCATTGCATTTACAATTTATCTTTTAAACCTTTTCTTTTTTTTACCAGCCGTACGAGGAGCTCAAGCATCCACAAATTCATAAGAACGCCTGTCCTGACTGTACAACCTTCTAAAAACGACAGACACAGGCAGGTGCTACAGATGACAAGGCATGGTTTAACCCATCCCTTCTCCTGCCAGCCCTGAAAAAGCCAGGAGGAAGAATTACTCGCAAAACAAAGCACTTCAATCCACAGTGCTCTGTTACAAGTCAGGTCGGAGTGGTTTCTAAGTGGTAACATTGAAAGGGAATATTGACAGCAGCAGTATAAGAACACAGAGATATCAAACAGTTGCACATCATCGGGTTTCACATTCTATAGTTGCCTTTGAAGGAACTTATGTTATCCTCGATTGCAGGAATAATGAGCAGAATCACTTTTCAATGCACATGCCACTTTTCCCCCTTCATGGCAACTAACTAGTTACTTTTCACCTGCAACTTCTTCAGACTGAGATTCCTTTTTGTTCAGTGGCCATCCCTTTATCTCACGGCTAAATTAGAGTCATCACAGAAAAATGCCTGTGGGCCTGTGAAAAAAATCACCACTCATTCAGCTAAGATTTGTGTATAAAACTCATTAAGGTCATGGACATATTCATGCGTTTCCATCTCCTTTCTGGTGTCCATCATCCGTTATCATCACTGTTTCCCTCTCAGTGTCTTCCGCAAAGCTTCCATCAATTCTGCCATTAGGAGTCTCATTAATGCTAACGAGATTGGACGCCTTTCAAATTCACATTCAGATTGCTTCTTGGACTGACATGGAAGTGAGAAAAAGTACTAAATAACTATTTCTTTTTCTACACGCTAGGAGATTTAAAATGCATTAAATTAGCAGAGGTTTAGAGAGAATTTGAACTGCGCTTCTAGAGAATTTTACACCAACCTCTGCCAAGCCAGCGCGGTAGCTGAAGAAAAACAAGCTGGTCTTCTCCATTTCTTTTAGACCACTTGTTACTACACTCATCTTTAAATAATCTGAATTCTTGGTCAAGAATGATCAAGTATTTCTTTACGCTGTCAGTAATTTACACTGATTGCTTATATTGAACACTTCTATGGGATGATGCATTCTTCCCTCCTCAATTGTTTATCTGTAGAGCAGCGTGTACTGTGCTTTCATCACTTACCTGCTCACCCCGTGGTCCTCGCAGTCCCAGATAACCCTTAAGACCCTACAGGTAGAGAAAGAGATATATGATAAATACAATAGAACACACAAACTGGACCTTTTTTTACCTACTCCAGTCTCCCTTTATCAAGAAAAAATTATCCACGCTTGTTCGCCTCCAGCATTAGTGTGGATTACCTTTAGCAGCTCAGAGAAGAGCTGAGTTAGAGGAGTAAGAAATCTTGATGGCAGCTTAAACTATTCCAAGATATCCACATGCTTAAAAACAGTTCCAGACTTATACTCCTTTAAACACATGAGTATGGGGGATGCTGTCCCCAGTTATGGCTGAAACTCCAGAACTGGATTTGGTACAGCTCCTTTTCCCCCATTCCAAATCCTTGCTACAATGCCCTTTACCAAGGTAGTTCAGAGCACACGTATGAGTGCACGGTCACCCACGCTATTTTAAGACATTCTCAAGAACAACAGACCTTCCAGGACACGATATCTCTTTTAAATATTCACATAGAACAAATTCCAGCCCTTATATTATGGAATTTATATCAGCAGGGAGAAGAGCCTGTTCCTCATCCCAGAAATCTTCCCTATGGTGCTGGAATCGTGAAGCTGTCACACTTCACTCCCTGCACATCGACTATTTCATGCACATTTTAGCTTTTAAAAAAAATAAAATTAAAAATAGAGCTGTAACCTGCCATTTGCATCCGTACACTTGAAAGAGGAACCTCATTCTTGGATTCTGCACATGGTACTGCACATACCCAAGCAAGCTGGCCTAACACGGAGACTGTAACACTTGCACGATTGATGCAGAAGCCAAATGTCTGGTCTCCACATCCTTTGCAAGAGGTACTGGGAATACGCAAGCTCCAAAAGCTGCAGCTTGAAAGAGAAAGCCCCAAACAATTCTGATTCTGAACAGAAATCTATCATAAAATTGGCCTCAAAGCCATTGACTGAGTAGGAGTGTCTTCGCCGATGTCAAACATCTGGCTGCCTCGCAGCGTGATGATGCTTATTAGTCAGTAGAGATTTGAGACCCGCTGTAATGAGAAGGAATTCTGCAACTCATTTCAGGAAATCAGGTGTGCCAAAGTTTTAGATAAGCTTCTGTGTGACCACAAAGAGTATTTCTGCAAGCATTTAATTTTATTATCATATACAAACTTAAAAGATTGAATTATTTTGCTTGGTGATCATTTTAGATAATAGAATGGTTTGAGTTGGAAGGGACTTTAAAGATCACATCATTTCAACCCCCCTCCCACTGGCTCAGGGGCTCCAAGCCCCATCCCACCTGGCCTGGAACCCCTCCAGGGATGGGGCAGCCACCACTGCTCTGGGCACCCTGGGCCAGGACCGTCCCACCCTCAGCGTGAAGAATTTCCTCCTAATGTCTAATCTAAAAGAGAAAATAAAAATGAAAGACATCTGTCAGGTCTCAAAGTTTGGACTTTGCCAGTATAAGGTTGCTTGAGGACTCTTGATCCAAAAGAGATGTTCTCCTCAAGAAGCCCAGAGGCCTCCTTTTCCCAAAGCCCCACACAGAGCAGGTGTGTCCTTTCATTTTGCGAATCGCACACAGGGCACTGCAAAACTATAATGCATTCTGGTTTCAATCCTCTCCTGTAGCTGAAGTCTAAATAATTTATATAGGTTAGCTTGAATCCAAAGTCTGCACTGCTGCTGGGAATAAAGAATCTGTAATACAAACAGCCAGGAGCTGATCTTGTATAAACCAGTTAATACGAAATGTCCCAGTTTACTATATTAACACACGCCTAAAACCATTCTATTCTATAAATTTCTAAAGCATAAGTAAAGATGCCAGAATAAGCCAGCAGCACATGTTTAGCTGTCAGAAAGCCAAGTAGTTTTTACAGTCTCAACCCATTCTGTTTCATGAGTTTTACCCCTTTCAGAATTTTATCCTCTATTCCTAAACAACCAACTAAAGTTGGTGTTGCTAGAAGAAATCTCTCAGGAGTTTATTATTTCTGTACAAGGAGAAAAGGAAATCAAGTGCTGCTCTACACAGAAACACTCGAAGAGACGTTTATCAACATTTATCAACCCCCCATCGCAGAGGTGTTCGAATTAGATGATCTTTAAGATCCCTTCCAACTCAAATCATCCTACGATTCTCCGATTTAATTTCCAAGTGTGTCAGTTCAACACGCGCACGGACTCTCTCAAAAGAAGGCACACAAGGAATGGAGAGATGAAGAAGACAGACTGGTTACTGGTGTGCATGTTTCTACACAACAGCATCTTACCTCCGCTAGAGGAAAACTAATCTGAACTCTTGTTTTATAGTACACCTGTACCCTTATTGAGTTTTAACATGGCCTTAATTCATTCTAAATCACTTAACGCTGCCTGGGAATGAAGCTAAACCATGCTAAAATGAGTATCGCTCCAAAACCAGAGTTTTCACGCACGTGTTTCCTTTACTATGACTTTGACAGTCCTCTCAAAATACTTTGGTTTTCACTAACCAGAGTGCTGGAGCACCTCCTACATGAGGATAAGGTGAGAGAGTTGGGGTTGTTCAGCCTGGAGAAGATAAGGCTGCAGGGAGATCTTATGGCAGCCAATCAACCCCAACTCTCTCAGCCTGTCCTCGTATGGGTGCCGCTCCAGCCCTTGGATCACCTCCATGGCCTTCTCTGGATTCGCTGTAACAGATCCACATCCTCCCTGTGCTGAGGACTCCAGAACTGTGTGCAGGGCTCCAGGTGGGGTCTCACCAGAGTGGAGCAGGAGGGCAAAATCCCCTCCCTGGTCTCACTGCTTTGGATGCAGCCCAGGAGACGGTTGGCTTTCTGGGCTGCCAGCACACGTTGTCAGATCAGGTTGACCTTCTCAGCCCTGGGGTGATGGGGAAGGAGGAGGTCACCATTCTGTGAGGTTTCTGGACCGATACAAAGAAAAGTTTGAGTGCTGGTTTAAAAATGGCCCCATCAAGACAGCTCCAGATGAGAGATCCATGCAGCTGCTCTGGAAACAGCACTCTCCTCTAGCCAACACTCATCTCCTGCCATTGCTTCTCCACTTCAAAAGATGCTTGAAAGGAAAAGGCCTTTAAACACTTCATAAACATGTTTCTGTTCTTATCCTAGAACAAATTTGGAGCCCTACACCTCAAGCAAATCTTGGCTTTTTATAGTATGTGTTAAGGCATGAGAAGTATTATATATTTTATATGCAACCACAAGGACGCATACTCCGACACATGGCATGTAATGAAAACTACAGTCAATCGCAATAAACCGTTCCCAGAGTACTGATTATTAACATACGTTTGGTTTACTGTTTTACTGAAAAACTGTCAATTCTAAGCTTTATAAAAAGAAACACATCATTTTAGAGTTCCCACCCAAAACAGTAGTTTGCTAGTGCTGTTCTACTGCATGGAGTGCTTATAAAAAATACCTACTTTTGGGGTAAAATTAATCTTTCCAATAAACTCTCCTTAACACAACCTCACATATTCAGAAAATTAGAAGCAAAAGCACATGGAATATGGCTTCTTAAAGTCATTCCTGTCAAAAAAAGAAGTGAAAATAATATCCAGTCCTGCCTCAATCTTCCACAACCCATGTCTTTCTATGACCACCAAGTAACGTTGCATAGGAAGTTCAGAACCAGACAAATTCTGATTAGAAAAACCTGTTAAATGCAGTTTTCTCCACAACCAAAGCTACCCTAGAGCAGGGCAATCATGCACACCCTCCACTTCAGCTTTCCAAAGCCACTGCCCCAGTTAATGGGAAATGGATGATGAATTCCATAAAGAAAAAACTCACATTTCTTGATCTTTCAGGAAAACATTGACAAACATCAAGATGACAAAAAGCAATCATCAAGAAGTGAGCGTAGATTTGTATTACACTATTATAAAAACCTGGAGGAACGTTAGAGCTTTTATTCGCTGTCAAATACCTCATGGTTTAGAAACTACACAGTTAACACAAATCAACCCTCAAAACCAAACAGAATTTGAGACACTACTAAGTCATACATAAGGGTTTTGGTTTTTTTCCCCTTCTTTTTTAGCAAGATGAGACTGAATATCAGAAATATGTTATTTATTCAATATTATAGCAATCCCTCAACAGTATTGGGGTACAAACCAAAAATGGAAGCCCTTGAAATGGAAGTACAGGGATCTGGGCAGGCTGGATCAATGGGCTACAACCAGTGGGATGAGGTTCAACAAAGCCAAGCGCCAGGTCTTGCACTTGGGACAAAACAACCCCCACGCAGCCCTCCAGGCTTGGGAAGAGTGGCTGGAAAGCTGCCTGGCAGAGAAAGACCTGGGGGTGCTGGTCAACAGCGGCTGAACATGAGCCAGCACACATCCACCTTGCATTCCAGCAAGGGAGGGTTCCATGAAAATGGAATCTTACCTTCTGGCCTTTGATACCTGGTGGGCCTGGAAAGCCTATGGGGCCTGGATCCCCCTGTGCAACAAAAACAGAGTGATAGAATAGTTTGGGTTGGAACGGACCTTAAAGCCCATCCAGTCCCACCTCCTGCCATGGGCAGGGACACCTCCCACTGGATCAGGGGCTCCAAGCTCCATCCAACCTGACCTGGAACCCCTCCAGGGATGGGGCAGCCACCGCTGCTCTGGGCAACAATATCCATAATTATGTTTCACTGGAACATGACACAGACTTATAAATGTGTAGGACCTCATATCTTTGCATTCTTGGACATTTTTAAGGCTCTTAAAAAAGTGGTTACATACAACACAACATACAATAATATGTTCACTTATCACCTAATTTTGTCTGTCTTAGACGACTTTCTGCACCAACGCAAGGTACTAAAGAAAACTGGCAGCTATACTTTGCTATATCAGTGGGAACAGAATTCAACGTCTTTGTTCTAAAAGCATTTCCATTTCATTTTTAACTATTTTATTTTTACAATGAAATCAAATGTAGCATCTAAGTTTCATTATTGAATATCATTTATTTGTCTTTTGTTCATTACTGGGCTGCTCAGCCTCACACAAGTATCAAAATACACCAGCATCACAGTAAATACAAAGCCTTGTGTGCTCATACTTGTCTGAATATTAAACAGGACTTCAACAAATGAACAGGACAGTCAAAACATTTTGCTCTCATTTAGATAATTTACCTTTTCCCCACATTTTGCCTGTCCTGGAGAGAATCCTGGGTCTCCTTTAGGGCCCTGTGGCAGAGAAATTACGCTCGTTAATATTCCCAAGGAAGAGAATTTTTAATAACGCGTGTAGAAACGTACTTTCACTGATAGAGCAAGAGGATATTTAGATAAAATGCACTTATTGTAGATTTTTTTTCTCATCGCTTTTTCAGTAAAGAACTACGACAAAATACAACAGTGTACTGCATCCAGAGGAGGCTACAAAGATGATCCGAGGGGTGGAGCACCTCCCATCCGAGGACAGGCTGAGAGAGTTGGGGTTGTTCAGCCTGGAGAAGAGAAGGCTCCCAAAAGACCCTATAGTGACCTTCCAGTGCCTGAAGGGGCTCCAGGAAAGCTGGGGAGGGACTGTTCACAAAGGCTTGTGGGGATGGGACAAAGGGCAATGGGTATAAACTGGAGAGGCAAATACATTATAAACCAAATCCTAGGAGTGATTGGTTGTGATTATTTTCCTAGTGATGTATTCTATTACACAGCCAACATATATATTGCGAAAATCAATTATAAACTTTAAAGTTGCACTGTTCCTATAAAACTCCATAATACCAAAAAGCACACAAACAATATCAAGTCGCTCGGCTTTACAGCCCTTGACACTGAAAGCTTTATTAGATTTCTTTTTCTGTCCTCCAGCAGTTTTTAACACCTGCCACAACAGGTCAGATTCCTGCCACGAGGAATCGTACTAAAACAAATCAGCGTTGCTGCTGGTTTTTTCCTAACACATCTATCAAAGTGTTCAAACTAAATATGAGCTGAAGGCATCCTGCAACTGCACAGATCTGTCAAATCTATTTAAAGGGCCTCCGTTACACAAGTTCGAAGGATTTTATTTGAGCTTCCAGTCAAGTATTTTGTCTTTGGTTTTAAATATCACATCCATAAATCTTCAGAAAATTATTCCAGCATATTCATCAAGTGACAATGTCTGAACTAATAGAATATTTAAATATCAAAGGTTGGGCACAGACAAAAAAAAAAAGGAATTTATGGAGAATGACAGGCTATATTTCTTGCCTTTTATTTTAATTAAAAGAGGGAGGTAAAAGTTTACAGCAATTAAATATTTATTCTCACTTAAATTCCAGTTTATCAAAGAGGTCAAGCTGATTTACAGTAACTCTTTAGGGAAGCACTCACTTCTTGAATGGATAACAGTTTCCAGGTCACCATTCTGCAACACAGGATTCCCCTCCCCCTCAAATAAAGCTCTGTTTTGTTTTTATTTGAAGTTCAATTTGATTGATTACATTTAATTAAAATGTTTATAGTAACAGCCTCCATCTGTAAACCAAAGAAGGTCAACTGCTTCTATTATGGGAAAGAGTACTGAGGCTTCCAAAAAGTCGTTAAGAAGTTTGTGTATTTACATGACAACATGAATGAATCAACTCACCTTTGGTCCTGGCAATCCTGGCAAACCTGGATTACCATGTGGTCCTGGAATACCCTAAGAAATAAAAACAAGAAAGAGTGGAGTTATTCAGTATTCCAAAGGGATAATTGTGAACAGTTTGCAGGGAATCATTTTATTACATCATTGTTGCTTTTAGAAGCACTGGTTTCCATTTACAAAGGATTCTCAAGAAATGAAACATGCACATTTTTCTAAAAATCAAACGTGAAGTTGAACATTTCCCATTCTTTTAAAAATCTCAGTTTCTAAAAATCTGTTTCCATTGTCTTCCCAAGTAAAGCTCCGAGGAGATCTTATAGCAACTTTCCAGCACCTGAAGGGGCTATAAGAAAGCTGGGGAGGGGCTGTTCACAAAGGCACAGAGTGATCGGATTGGAGACAATGGGTATAAACCGGAGAGGGGCAGATTTAGACTGGACATAAGGAAGAGTTTCTTCACAATGAGGGTGGGGAGGCCCTGGCCCAGGGTGCCCAGAGCAGTGGTGGCTGCCCCATCCCTGGAGGGGTTCCAGGCCAGGTTGGATGGGGCTTGGAGCCCCTGAGCCAGTGGGAGGTGTCCCTGCCCATGGCAGGGGTGGGACAGGATGGGCTTTGAGGTCCCTTCTGACCCAAACCATTCTATGATTCTAATTCTTAACAGGTATTTGGCACCCAGTCACTGCAACGCTGCTCCCCATCTCCAAAACTTAAGAGGCATGGGATAAAGATCAGAAAACTCACATTTTGAGTGAGAAGACTGCAGAAAGAGGGAGGCGGATCACTTCTCACTGACTTAAAAGATGGCTCAAAGCAATGTATTCCACCTTTGCTAAACAAACCACAGACATAAATCCTTCACCCATCTGATTCTCCCACAGCCAGAGCAGAAAATGGGCTTGTTACTAACAGAGTCGGACTTCAACCATTCCAGCAATGGAATGGGCTATCAGAACTCTCTATGCCGTCCACGACTGGTCTCTGTTCCCGCAATACACTCAGCAATCCTCACCCCTTGACAAACTGTGCATTAGGGAAAATATTTGTCGCGACAGCTGTCAGCAGCTATTCATCTGCCGAAAAGCAAAGGACCAGACTGGTTTAAACCCACCCCTGTTAAGTGGGCAAAAAAAGCTTTTATGGAATTCACTAAGGCTGAAGTTCCACCCAAACAATTAATCTAAACACCAAAAATAATAAGAAAACTTTCCAGCTTTCTCATAGAAAAGAAATTACGAAGAAATGTTTTGCTGTGAGGGTGGGGAGGCCCTGGCCCAGGGTGCCCAGAGCAGTGGTGGCTGCCCCATCCCTGGAGGGGTTCCAGGCCAGGTTGGATGGGGCTTGGAGCCCCTGATCCAGTGGGAGGTGTCCCTGCCCATGGCAGGGGGTGGAACCAAATAGGCTTTGAGGTCCCTCCTAACCCAACTCATTCCATGATTCTGTTCTATGATTTTCTACTTTTAACTGTGTCTTGTCCACACTCTTATCTCCATCTACTCTAAAAGCACCAGTTCAGTTTTCAGCCCCTCTGACACTTCCCTACCCAGTTAGACCAAGTTTGGAAAGCCAGCAAAGCAGAGGATGCTCAACACACACACTACCGAGCAGCAGTTTGTTTAAACATTCCCCAAAGAATAAGTCAAAACTCCTCCCACACATGTGCTGAGCCTTCATCTAAACTAATCCTTTATCTCCTACTTGCGATTTGCCTCCACGAGTGCCCTCCAGCCATAACCACTTGCACCCCTAAACACCACGGCCCAAAGTCTTCTACGCAACAAATGCCAACCTGTCCCCTCCAGCTGCTCTTCCCTCAAGACTCTCAAATCAACCACAACCTTGGGGACTGCCCAGGTAACCAATCGTTGGTGTGCTGCAGGGTTCTTCTGTGCACTTGGCAGCTGGGGCATGAATTTCTGCTCCGGGTGGCAAAGCCTGTGCTCTGTCCCTGCGCACGAGGCACAGCTGCCGTCCCCGCTCAGGACAGAGCGCCCCCAGTAACACGAAATAAACCAACGTTTGCTACTATAGCTCATTTTTTGTGCAAATTACCCAGATAGCTACAACACTTTTTATTAAGCTGCTGAAACACAGGAGAGCAAAACATATTTTGAGAGTGTTTTTCCCCCTCTGCAGTCCTGCAGTGGTTAATTTTGTGTGCCCTGCCTGCTCCTCTGTGGCCATGGCATGCATTACTCACTCCCCCTCGTTCCAAAAACAAATGAACATGACCTTAGATTGCAGCAGATGGGAGCAACGTGGAAAAGCTATAAGTTAATATTGTGAGCAGCAAAAATTAGGTACAAACGTAACGATGCTCTGCGTACGCACCCATACGCGGAATCAGCTACGCTGGAGGCTTGCAGCAGAACCAAACCGGTTTGCTTTCCCTTCCTTTAACCCATCTGCCAAATATTAAGCAGCATACACTTTCGTAATGACCAAGCGTAGAAATAAAGCTGAGAAAAACAAAACGCTGCAAACTCCAGCTTGATTATCGCCGACCTCCCCAGAGCCACAGAGGAACACGTGTTCTACTCACCCGAGGACCTCTCTTTCCTGATGGACCAGGTAAACCTGGAGGACCTGGAGGACCCTGTTGATAGAAAATCAAAACAATCAAGGGTAAAACTCACTACAAGGACAGTATCACGGGTCTGAATCAGACCAGCTCTTGTAACCAATGACTTTCTGCTTGTGCAGACTTTCTCAGCTTGCAAAACAATTCCCAAACAAGCATGTGTGGTTTTAATCTGGCTCTAAATCAGATTTCTGTTTAGAAAGTATCTTATGTCGCAGGAATTGGAGCTAACGACCTAGAGAATAACTTTCACTTAGGTGGATTTGTATCAAAGGAAGAAGAGATCAGAGACAAGCAAGTGCAGTGTATTTCAAAACAAAGAATAATTAAGCCTTTTTAGCAAGCACGCTGGCATGCCAAACGTTTTAGAAAAGTCAGGGTTAACTGTGAAAAATGAGATACCACCTCACAAAAAAGATAGACATGAACTAGAAGAAAATAAACACAGACAAATGATTGTTCTCTTCCCTCTTAAAAGCTTCTGATAAGAATAACCGGTGGCACATTCCCCCTTGTATATAATGAACAGCATTCGTTTTAAAGAAAAAAAACCCAGATTGTTTTAAAATGCAACTGTATAACCAGATGTATCCTTTGGCAATAAATTAGATGATTAATCACTATAAGAATATTAGACAGTATACCAGCCTCTGTACATCTAGTTGGTTTGACCATAGAAATCTTTCCTTTTCTTTATTTGATTGCTGTTCACATTCAAAACTCGAGAGTCTGCTTCAAAATACAAACGAGAGCTCTAAAATCGCACTGATTTATATTTTATTTCAACTATCACCCTGGAGTCCTAAGGGGTGTGGGTTATTCTTAAGGGTGAATTCAGCTCCCATCCAAACCCTAGCACAGCAAGACTCACTTTTAACCAAAAGCAAGTACGCCAACCCCATCAAGGATCTCACAAAGGAGGTTGATGGCAGCAGGAAGGGGTTCAACTTGCTCTTTCACCCTCATTTCCTTACACTCCTTGGTTCTGTCTATCCTACAGCCCCTCAGCTGAGGCATTAAGTAAAACACTGAAAATCAGAGCGCCCATCGCCAAACAACACTGCTGAAAGGTGGTAGTGATACCAGGGAAACCAGGACAACTCTGGTGGCTGTGGAAAAAGGAGAAAGAAAGAGGAGAGCAGGGGAAAAAAAACAAATTCCCCTTGGGGTTTTATTAGCAACCACTAAATCATTTTATTAAGACAAAATTGCATTTTTAAAGCCCTTAAGTTTTGTGGATGTGATAGTTTTTTTCCTTGGAAAGAACGTCACTAGCAGAGAAGACAGTGCCGCTTATGGACTCTGTCAAACCAATTCCAGTCATTTGGCCAAAATACAGACCACTTTGGGCAATTCTGGGAAAAACACTGTTGTCCTGAGGAAGACGACAAAATAGATTTTCCTCTCCAATTAACCATAATAATCTTTGGAGTCTAATTGTATTGCAACTGCCTTTAGAGTTTAGAGTTGGCAATAGTTGTGTGTCCATATAATCTGCATTAAGTCACGCTGAGTTCCATTTCTGAACTTACCTCTCCGTGTTATTTAGAGGAGACAAACCTGGGGAAGAGCCTGGTCTTTAGGTCAAACCATAACACGTGATAATTCTAGCATCGGGAGTTTACCCGATAGCACACATGCTCCCTAACATCCATATATTCTTCCAAAGTAAAAAAAAATCATAACTGCGTTTAATAATAAAAGAAAATGTCGCAGACTCATGGAAAGCTCTTGGCTTTGCATTATCCAAGTCCAAAACCATACCTAAACCAGCACAAACAGTTCCCACCCGGCCCCTGCAGAAGCAGTGTGCTTTTCAACCTCTCCTCTCAAACTGTAGATTAAGAGATGCACTTTGCTAAGATTATCATCTTGGGACTACAAAGAGAAATGTATTATTAAATAAAATTAATAATAAATTATAAATATTTTAAAGTTTTATATATATAACGTATATTAAAGAAAAATATATAAACAGTAAATTAAACATTTAAGTAAAATAGTTGCAAGCACTGTGCATTCCTTCATGATGCGCGGTACAGTTTTCCTCTATCCCTATTTCAGATGCTCTCTACATTTCCTTAAAAATACATTAATAGTCAACCCCCACTATTTTCCAAACATAAATGATAATGAGTATTTATTAACATCCCCATTAACATCTTTGCTGCTGATTTATTGAAGGAGGGCAGCGAGAACAATTTTTTAGGGCAATGAAGATGATCCAAGGGCTGGAGTACCTCTCATACGTTGATGGGCTGAGAGAGTTGGGGTTGTTCAGCCTGGAGAAGAGAAGGCTCCAGGGAGACCTTAGAGCAGCTTCCAGGGCTGAAAGGGGCTCCAGGAAAGCTGGGGAGGGGCTCTGGATCAGGGAGAGGATGAGGGGGAATGGTTTTCAGCTGAAAGAGGGGAAAACTAGATGAGATCTTTGGGAATAAATGTTTTGCTGTGAGGTGAGGAGGGGTTCCAGGCCAGGTTGGATGGGGCTTGGAGCCCCTGAGCCAGTGGGAGGTGTCCCTGCCCATGGCAGGGGGTGGGGCACTGGATGGGCTTTGAGGTCCCTTCCAACCCAAACCATTCCGTGATTCTATTGTTTCTAGTAACAAAACAATAATCAAACAAACAGCAAGAATCTCGAGGTTTTACCCAAATATGCAGATACTCCGATTTCTCAGCCTGGGTGAGGAAGCTTGAGGGTTACTTGCAGAGGTTAAATGTGAATAACTGCCCAATATATTCCCCCTGTGGCTTTGGAGAGCCTCAGCAAGCAACTTCTTCAACCGAGAAATCATCTAAGAGTGAACTCTCCGCTGACACTGTCCTTACTGCTGTTTACTTAGCACCTCACTGGGGACTTCTAACTGCCCTCTTCCAGGGTTCTCCCCCTCACACCTCTTGGTGAGGACAAGCAGATCTCATCCAGGACTCAATTCTGCCAGCGCAGGGCTTGCCTTTCCAGTTCCTCCAGGAAACACCTCCACTGCTTCTCCTTAGCAACTTGATAGCATTAGGAACACCGCCATTTAGTCTTCTATTTCTCCTCCCAGCTCAGTGTCTTCATAATCCAAAAAGCTTTTCTAATAGAGGAAACTACCTCCTAGCTCATTTCTCAGAGGAAGCCAAATCAGATAGGTCTGCAGATATGATCACCTACCACCAACAAACCTAAATCAGCTCTTTCACATCAACTCCTCTGTCTACCAATACGCGACTACTAATTGTTACTGTAAACTGCCTTAGGATTGTGCAATGAAGAACAGGGGTTTGAAAGTTAAACAATAAAAAATACAGACTGGATTTATTTATTTTTTAAGTCTTTATACAGTACAAACACCATCTGCAACACAGAAACGAGTGGTTCATCAGCTGAGAGGAGAAGCTTTCTTTCTGAAGTAGTGATTCGGGAGACCACACTGTTCCACTTTAAACTCATATTTTTGCAGGGGAATTTGGTCACTGCAATCGCTAAAATGTTAATCAGGGTATTGATAGTCTTGAAGAAATAGGTGCTCTTTTTCATATTCTATCTATAAAGGAAAGGCGGAATTCTGGAGCGCTGCTTTGCAGCGGTGGGTGAATTCCACAGCTGTGGGATCATGGAATACAAGGGGCCTAATTATACAAGGCAAGAGTCAGTTCTGGTAGATGATTAAAAGCTAAAATGAAGCTGAGGAGTTTAAGAACCACAAAAGCTAGTTCTTGCCTGTCAACTTCAATCGCAAAACATTATTTCTGTGCTGAAATCTTGAAAGGAGGTTCAAACCAACCACAACATAATGAAAGAAGCTAAAAAAGGGGGGTGGGAGGTTCATGCCTCATCAGGATATTTTGCTGAAAGGAAACTTTTCAAGGTCCTCAGTGCTGCTTTTTTAGGCTTCCCACTGATAAGGCTCTGTGGGTACTTATGTGTTAGAATCATAGAACAGCTTAGGTCAGAAGAGACCTTAAAAATCACCCATTTCCAACTTCCCTGCCATGGGCAGGGACACCTCCTATGGGATCAGGGGCTCCAAGCCCCATCCAACCTGGCCTGGAACCCCTCCAGGGATGGGGCAGCCACCACTGCTCTGGGCACCCTGGGCCAGGGCCTCCCCACCCGCACAGCAAAACATTTCTTCTGGAGATCTCATCTCAATCTCCCCTCTTTCAGCTTAAAACCACTCCCCAATATCCTGTACTCCTGATCCAGAGCTCCTCCCCAACTTTCCTGGAGCCCCTTTCAGCACTGGAAGCTGCTCTAAGGTCTCCCTGGAGCCTTCTCCAGGCTGAACAACCCCAACTCTCTCAGCCCGTCAACGTATGAGACGTACTCCAGCCCTTGGATCATCTTTTTGGCCTCCTCTGGACTCGCTCTAACAGATCCATGTCTTTCCCGTGCTGTGTGTATTAAAGCATTAGAGCCACACAGACACAAGCTGGATTATCTCTGGTCTTCTCTACATGGATGTACTAGACTGAGAAAGCAAACCAAAAACACCCCACCAAGTCCGAGGCCAACAGCGGCAGGCACCATGCCACGCAAGCTCCATGAAACATGATTCTTTACAAAAGCTCACATAGGAAAGGCCATGCAGAGACCTCTTCCTCCTTCAGCATCAACCTCTCTGGCAACACATTGCTTCACTTTTGCCTCTATTTCAGCGGGTGCCGCTGGCGCCTTCAGCCGAACCAGTGTCCACAAAGGTCTAGGTTAACTTCCCGGCTCTGCCACAGATCTCCAAGACCTGGGGCATGTTATTTAAAAATTACATGCATAAAAGAGACACAGAGAAGGCAGACAAACATTTCTAGAGTACAGCAAGGAGAAGCTGCAGCTACAGCTTTGGCGTGCTTTGTGAGGTTTCCTTCATAGCCTCTGTTAAACGTACATTGCTGCATTAGAGTAAAAAGAGTAGTAAAGATAACTTACAGGAGGTCCAGGTTCCCCCTTTGGACCTCTGAAACTTCCCATTTCAAACATTTTGTCAAGATCTTCATAGTTATAAGCATAATTATCAATACCAACGTCATAACTGTTTTCCACTGGGTAAGTCTCATCAGCATCAAATGCACCTTCCTGGCCTGGACCGAGCTGATTATCCAGAGAGAGGTCAGCAGGCAAACCAGACAGGGTTGTGTTGGAGATATGCTGATTTTTGCTTGGTTCATCTAAACGCTGGTCTGTTTTGTCCGTTTCCTTGCTTTTAGTTTTACCCTGCTTTACAGAGGTGATCAGAGAAGGCTCATTTTTCCTGCCTGCATCTTCTGTGGCGTTATCTAAAGTATCTGCATACGATCCTGTGGGGGTTTTAGTGATGTTTCTCCTTTCGCTCGTCCCCTGCTGATGAAGACTGACATTCTCCTGGAGTTGTGCTTCAGGCCAAGCTTCCAAGAGCAGAGATTTGGCTTCTGGAAGCTCTGATGCAGAGATATTTCTCCACTCTAAGTGTTCTGGTAGAAAGCGTATCGGAGCAATGTTGTTAACAGGAACTGTTGATGTTTCGTCCCTTCTATAGGCAGGGATGTCTTCTGAGTGGTATTTCTCATCAATCATTGTCTCTGAAAAAACATCCAGCCCATCCGACACACGTGGAGCTCCTCGCAGAGATCGATATGTTTCAGCCTGGCGACACTGCTGTTTCACATATTTACAATAGTTTGCAGAGGCCTCTGCAGAGGGAATAATATCTAGCTGACATATAACCCCTTCAAAGCTGACAGAGTGAGAGTTCATCCTTCCCAGGGTAAACAAACCATCCAAACCAAACGCCTCCACTTCAGAAAGTATTTCCCTGCTGTAGTACTTCTTTCCACACTCGGCAAATAACGAGACGCTCTTGTCCCTAATGTCAATGGCAAATGAATGCCATTGTTCATTATGAACACTATAATCAATGTGTACAGACTCCTTCCCTCCAGTGAACACCACTACCTTTCTTGGTAGCAACTGGACACCAAACTGCAGTCTGCTTTTCTTCCTAATACTGAAAAGGAAAGCATTTTTTACTCTGTAAGAATACAACCCAACTAATATGGTGAACTGACGCCCTAGACTGGATGGTAGGACTTGAGCGATGGGGGATTCGATATGTGCATCACTAGTTAATACAACTCCTGATGCAGTCAGATGAACACCCCGAGGCAACAGAGGTGACGTTGAGGGCACTGCTGTCTCTGATAGCTGCTGAACATCTTTCACGAGTCCTAGTTGGTGAAGAACATCTATGGCTGTAAAAAGAAACAAAAACAAACTGTTGATTCTGTTTACAAACTCATCAACTCAGATCCATATAAACAAATGTACGCACATCTTAATTCTATACTTTCCAGAGCAGGCATACAGCACACAGCAAGGCCACCAAATCCCTCGTGTGAGGCACGCCAATCTTTCACATAAATCAAACAAATAATTCAAGCCAGAACAAAACTTCCATCTTTGAAAACAAACAAATAAGCAGCACACATAGAAAGGTCCACATAATTCCCACTGCAGGTTACTTCATTTAAGAAATCCCCATTTGCTCTCTACAGCTTTTTCACAGCAGTCAAACACACTTTGTTAATTCCTATTTTATTTGGTTAATCGTGCCCAGTCTTTGAGCACACTTTTTTTCTTTAACTTTGGCTTTTTCTTCTGCAATAAACCCAGGTTCTTCCTCTTCATCAGAAAAGTGTAAATGAAAGTACTTGGGGGGATGGTTGCTTTGTTTTTAAGAAGGGACAAGTCATTCATCACCTCAGTGGCACATCAGGAGTCACTGGCTCGAAGCTGGTCTCTTCTCGCAAGTAAGAAGTGACAGGATGAGAAGAAATGGCTTTAAGTTGCCCCAGGGGAGGTTTAGATTGGATATTGGGAAACATTTCTTTATGAAATGAGTGGTGAAGCATTGGAAGAGGCTTCCTAAGGAAGTGGGGGAGTCTCCATGCCTGGAAGGGTTAAAAAAGTGCATAAATATGGCACTTCAGGACATGGTTTAGTAGGCACGGTGATGTTGGGCTGACGGTTGGATTGGATGAGCTTAGAGGGCTTTTCCAACCTTATTTTCATGGAATTGTAGAATCATTAAGGCAGCACTCATGGTGTTATTGGTTAAACTGCTTGTCTGGGCGTTGGTGAAAAATGCCACAGAAATACTGCAGAGACTGAGACAAAACACAATCATGGAAGTCAGAGACAAGAACTGACTGCACAGAGAACAGCTAATAATTTAAGATTGTGCCTAAATATCACATCCTAACCTCAAATATTTGGCAAGTACTTGTATTTTAAAATATTTGTAACTATATATTTGCATTTAAAAATAACAGTGCACGTGACCTGTCCATAGCATCATAAATTACCAACATTTCTTCTTACTGTGAGAAAAAGTATTAACGGTCTCAAGTTGGACCAGGGGAGGATTAGATTGAGTATTAAGAAATATTTCTCTACTGCAAGAGTGTTCAAGCATTAGAACAGGTTGATCAGGGCAGTGGTGGACTCTCCTTTGCTGGAGAGGTCTAAACCGTGTAGCCATGGCTCTCCAGGACACGGTTCCGTAGGCACGGTGGTTTTGGGCTGACAGTGAGACTTCATGAGTTCAGAGGTATTTTCCAACCTTAATGATTCTATTCTATGATTCTTATTGAAGTATAAATCAAAAAGCTTAAACTTAACTGGCTTAAACCAGTTAATTTAAAAATGACATTCAAGAGTATCACTACTAAATGTCAAACTGCAAGCAAAACTGCCAATTTTGGCAGTTCCGATTCGAAAACAGCACATTGTTTAACAGTTATTAAGAAAAGAAAAATCACCCGAGTGCATGATGAGAAACAAGACATTCTCCACATCCTGCAAACAGATCCCTGTGAACAACGACAGGTCCTGAGAAAGCTAAACACGAATAAACGCTTCGTGAAAAATGACAGCAAGAGATTAAGTATCAACTGATTATTCCTTGCTGACTTGCTGCCTGCTAACCCACTGTCGAGCCAAAAGGCTGTTCCAAGCTTTTTTGGCCAGTCGTTTCGTTTCTGATCCAACATGTATTTTATTTTAAGGCTTTCAGAAGCTCTTGGCAGGACATAGGGTTTTGGGAACAGGCAACGCTCTCAACTCTTCTTCCCAGCATGACAACCACTATTTTCTTTACCTATCAGTAGTCAGTTTTCTTTGTTTACCCATGTCTGGACAAACATCTGTCTTCACTTACTGTCCACTCAGCCCATCAGTCCCCCAAATTGTAGCAGCTCGTCTTCCTGAAGGAAAAGTTGTTTTGGGGTTTTGGTGTCAAGTGCTTTCCTTCCACAAGGACTTGAAAAATTCACAACCTTATTGCACTCATGGGGGGAGGGAAAACCTATCATGGGCTTTGGCAAAAAAGTCTTCTGACCCTCTTGTGGCACAGAAACAACCCCAAAATTAAATTGTGCAGGGCTGAGGGGACTTGGCTATTTGATCATTCCACACTCCTATTCTGTTCAGTCTCTCTTGTTCATTTTCCACTACTCTCCATACCCATGGCTACTCTGAAGGCAGGATATTTGGGGTGCTCTCTCCATTTCAGCAATCCTAGTATACAAATCATTTGTTTTCCCGTCTACCACCACGAGTAAGAGAAAGACAAGGGCCATTCACCACTCATCTCCACCAGAACCGAGAGTAATTACACATCAGGTTGCGCATTTCTTAGGTGATGCCGCATCTGCAGCTGGGTAGATGAAGATAGCTGGCTGCAGCCAACGCTCTCCTGGACACCAGGCCGAGCGACTGGCATAGGAAAGCCAACCTGGTGCATTGATTCTACACGTCCTTGCGCCACACTCAAAGTACTATTCCTAAAGGCTGAAGTTGTATCACAGAATGGTTGGGGTTGGAAGGGACCTCAAAGCCCATCCAGTTCCACCCCCTGCCATGGGCAGAGATACCTCCCACTGGATCAGGGGCTCCAAGCCCCATCCAACCTGGCCTGGAACCCCTCCAGGGATGGGGCACCACCACTGCTCTGGGCACCCTGGGCCAGGGCCTCCCCACCCTTCACAGGGAAAAGGTTCCTCCTAGGATCTCATCTAATTTTCCCTTCTTTCAGCTTAAAACTGTTCCCCCTAGTCCTATCCCTGCATCCCCTGACCAGGAAACCCTCCCCAGCTTTCCTGGAGCCCCTTTCAGTACTGGAAGCTGCTTTAAGATCTCCTCAGAGCCTTGCCTTCTCCAGGCTGAACAACCCCAACTCTCTCAGCCTGTCCTCACATCAGAGGTGCTCCAGCCCTGGGATCATCTCCATGGCCGCCTCTGGACTCACTCCAACAGCTCCATGTCCTTCCTTTACTGAGGAGTCCAAAACTGAACACGGGACTTCAGGTGAGGTCTCACCAGAGCAGAGGGATGTATCGTTGTATACATTTCACAGAACACTATTTATAGCAGCCTACCAAAACGAACAAGGCAGACCTTCCCATGGAAAGCACGCACAGGCTATCCCAGCAGCGCACAAGAGGAGGAATGTTAATTATTCTAGCTAGCATCTTCAGATTTGGCAGAACACTCTTTTTCTAAATACAACTCCCAAGAAAGTTCTAAAAACAACTTAAGCGTTAACATATTCTTAATGCAAAGTGTTAGCATATACTTAGACTGAAGGATATACAAGCTGTTCTTTTTTGAAGTTTCCTCAGTCTGCTGTGCTCTGAACTGCTTTTTCCAACCTTACTTACACATTGCTCAAATACAGTGAATGATGGACCGAATTCACCCAGGGACAGAAAACTGCATCAAAGCTCAATGCAGCACTTTGATCCGAAGCAAGCACTTCAGGTACACGAAGTCATGCACAGCATCTGTGCAAAGGAGTGGGGAGTCAGGACATGGAGAGGAGTTTCCATTCAGTAAGGTTCTCATATGGCTATCTAGAAATGCTGTTGAGTAATTAAAAGGAGTAGGAAAGCTCCTACATCTGCCGGTGACAAAATAAAAACCAATCAAATATAAGCATGTCAAGATCAGAGGCTTTACCCCACGTCTGCAAAGCTTTGGAAAGGGAGGTAGTCTCAGCTGAGAGGCAAACAAGCCTCAGAGCCCCCATGAGAGCTTGGCTCAGCTCTTAGGAAATGCTGGGAAAACCCCATCACCACAAGCCCACGGGTCTCTCCTTGAGCTGAATGTGAAAAATCAACAGCCAGTCCTACCAGGCAAAGAGCAGGCAACGAAAGGAAGGCAAAATTACAAAGATAACAAGGGAAAAAGAATGCAAGTAAAGAAAAAAAACCAGGCTTTGCCAGTTGCAGGGAATGAGAATGAAGACAACGTTGGTGAAAATAATGCAGAGAGGCTGCTGAACATTCACAGAATCATTGGATGGTTTGGGTCGGAAGGGACCTTAAAGCCCATGCAGTCCCACCCCTGCCATGGGCAGGGACACCTCCCACCAGATCAGGGGCTCCAAGTCCCATCCAACCTGGCCTGGAACCCCTCCAGGGATGGGGCAGCACCACTGCTCTGGGCACCCTGGGCCGGGGCCTCCCCACCCTCACAGCAAAACATTTCTGCTTAAGATTTAATCCAAACCTCCTCCTTTTCAGCTTAAAACCATTCCCTCTTGTCCCACAACGCTCTCATGAATGAGTCCTGTCTTAACCACGTAACCCAGTGGTTTGTATTCAGCTGAATATTTGTAGCTTACACACTTCCCAGCCAAGGATGACCCAGTTCTTGCTTCACCTGTACAGTGAAGGAACACAGCAGAGAACTGATGCTGATAAGAAATTCCTAAGTGGCTTGTTAGCCTCCAGCACCGCGGGATGCTGGTATTCCCACCGCAGCCGAGCGCAGGCTGCACAGCTGGTGCAGTTGTAACAGCTGGCAGATTAAAAAAAAAAAGAAACTAAAAACAAGACAACCCTATTTCCTCACCACCATCTGCATCTGAATGCGAAACCAAATGAATACACAATTTCACTTTTTTGCGTTAACGATACCAGCCCAGACTAAGCCTTCATTCTCCACAGTTGTTGCCTGCACAGCCCTAAGTGCAAAGGTAACTCAGTCATAGCTTCCCACCCCCAAGGACACCCACTTGCAGGGAAGACACAATCAAAGCCTTTTCACTGTACAAAGCTTCTCTTTTATGAAGAGCTTGCTTAAATATGTAAGCAATTTCATAGACAGAAAATCTGAGTAATTCTTAAAAGGTCATCTTTTCCAAACTGGTTGCTTTAAACTTTCACTCTCATTATGCTGTAGTTGGTATTTTCTTCAAGTCACCATTGAGGAACCCAAGTTCACTGGGAACAACAGCCATTGACTCTTTTCATCTGGTAACACATTAAACCAATGTCCTGATATGAAAACAAAAAGCATTCTCACCTTGTTTGGGTACTTGCGCAACGCCCACAGCTACACATACTGCAACAAAAAGAAGAGTTTTCCTAAAAGGGAAAGAAAGAAAAGAACACGTGAGAAAATAGCTGAAGTTTCAGAGCTCCAAGGAAACAGTACCTGAAGGGGGCCTACAAGAAGGCCGGGGAAGGACTGTTCGCAAAGGCTTGCGGTGATAGGATTAGAGGCAATGGGTGTAAACTGGAGAGGGGCAGATTTAGACTGGACACGAGAAGGAATTTCTTCACCATGAGGGTGGTGAGGCACTGGAACAGGTTGTCCAGGGAAGCTGTGGCTGCCCCATCCCTGGAGGGGTTCCAGGCCAGGTTGGATGGGGCTTGGAGCCCCTGATCCAGTGGGAGGTGTCCCTGACCACAGCAGGGGGCTTGGAACTAGATGATCTTTAAGGTCCCTTCCAACCCAAAGTATTCTATGATTCTATAATTCAACATCCAAAGTTAGGGACAGGATAACATTGACTTCAGTAAGTCCTGGAACAAAGCCATCACACTGTACGACTTTCCACTGATGCCGAGAAGGCACTTTATATGAAGATCAAGGATTATATCAGCACTCATATTTAGTACGTATATTTTACAATGGCTTGTATTAATAGAATAACTCCATCTGGTTTGTATTTTCTTGCAGCAACCTTCAAGTACGAGTGCTGCTATGGAGTAAATTCTTCCTGAAAAGAAAAAACACGTTACTGCGAAGAAACTATGAAACAAGTGAGAAGCTCATGTCTGTGCAGATCACTGGATACTTTGGACCTGATATCAGTCTGATCACTGTATCACATCATTTTAACATAAGTGAAAATGCTGTGTAACTTTTGTTCCTGTAAAATGTTGCCAGGTTACAAACAAGCCAAGCTCATCACAAAGTAAAAAATCCCGTTATATTTTGACTTTAAACTTCATGCTTAGATAGAAGAATGCAATACTGGTCGGTATCACAGGCTCACCCATTGCAGGTTGACAACTAAAGCAAAATCTGAGCATGTAATCTATGAAAAGTGTGTGATGTTGGGCAAAGAATACATTTGCACCATGGTGAAAAACCGTTTTTTTACTCTATTATCATATTAACCAGATTAGCATCTAATCACACTCTTATCCATGACTAAATCTTTCCATAAATGAGAAAAACATTTCCTGTTGGACATCCAGGCACAGAAACAGATGTGTATAACAACAATCATAACCTCGATCTATTTAGTTCTAAGAAGAAATATTTCTAAAAGATCAGAAACACCGATCTGATACTGGTTACTCAACTCACATTCAAGCCTCAACCCAACCCTATGGCTCATTGACATACGTAAACTCATTAATCATTCATAATACTGAAGTTTAGACTGATAAAATGCTAAAATCGCTTGCTGGACCACACCACAGAGCACTCGAGGAAGGGCTCTTGGTCAGAGAGTGCAGGGATAGGACAAGAGGAAATGGTTTTAAGCTGAAAGAGGGGAAATTTAGATGAGATCCTAGGAAGGAATTTTTCCATATGAGGGTAGGGAGGCCCTGGCCCAGAGTGCCCAGAGCAGTGGTGGCTGCCCCAACCCTGGAGGGGTTCCAGGCCAGGTTGGATGGGGCTTGGAGCAACCTGATCCAGGGGAAGGTGCCCCTGCACATGGCATTTCTTCACAAGATCTCATCTCTATCTCCCCCTCACCCTATCCCTGCACACCATGGTCAAGAGGAGCTTTCCTAGAGTCCCTCTCAGTCCTGGAAACCACTCTAAGGTCTCCCTGGAGCCTTCTCTTTTCCAGACCGAACAGCCCCAACTCTCTCAGCTTCTCCTAGTATGGGAGGTGCTCCAGCCCTCGGATCAGCATCATTGCTTCCTCTGGACTCGCCCTAACAGATCTATGATCTATCCCAAAGAGCCTCCTGCAGCGTTCTCCAAAACGCCTGCTCAAAGATTTCAAAGCAAAGAAGTGAGCTGAGTCTTGGATAAATAAAGAGTCCATTGGTCACACACCTCCACGTGGATTTGCATATTGAGAGCTTAAGTTTTAGCAATCAGAACAAATACAAGACTTAAGGACTGACATGGCATCACACTGGGCATGCTTTGCCATTGGCAGTTGCCTCTGTAAACCTGGTAATACATTGCGGTTATGTGACGGATATTCAGAAACGCACATCATTGCTCCAGTTCTGATCACAGAAAGGAAGTGGGGTGGAAACTACACCTTACAAATCCCAACGTGCTTGTAGTGGCACGCATTTTAATTAACCACATCAGTCCCCAGCTACTCCTCTCTTCCTCTCCTGCTGCAGCCAGGAAACTTCTACTGGAGCAGTTCTGCCACTCCTGCAACAAACTTAATATCGATAGTTATACAAACAGCAGGTCACCTACGGGGCACTCACTTCTTCTATTATTTCACCTCGGAAAAGCAAAATTCAAGTTTATAGTTTCTATGTCACACAATGCATCACCTTTCGATCCAATTAGAAGTTCAGCAGCAGGCGATAGCTGTGTTAATAAATATTCATGCATTGCACTGTATCAGCTAAAACTCAGGACAACTCGCTATCGATTTGATTTTCATAGGTGCAAAACAAATTTGCAATTAAAACCAGCATAAGACATATTAGTTCACTCCAAGGTCAGGTTGCTCGAAGAGCCCCAGAGGTCAAAACGCACAGATGACTCCTCTTAACGTCGCAACAGCCTCTTCCAAAACATCAGCCAGGGACAAGCTGTGTGTCAGGTATCTGCCTCTGCCACCTCCCAGAGAACGTTGTAGGAAGGCAAGAAATTCCACAATGCTCCCAGGGCTGTAAATCACCCAGACATAACTGGATATACAGAGGTAAAGGCAAACGTCTGCGTAGCTAACGTCAAGAAAAGATGAGTGATCAGCTAAGAGAAAAAACAGACCAAAGATATCATCGGGCTGGAGAAGTTAGGCTTCCTCCTACCATTTTCCACAAGTTATTGTAAGTGAAACCATGTGCAATCTAAAGTGAAGTCGTACAAGGCAGCCCTCCACGGCCAAAGATGAAAAACTTAAGTTCTCCCTTTCTAGGAGAATCCGTTTGTGCAAACCCTCCCTTCTCAGTCAAGATCACTACTCTTTGCACTTGCAGCTTCTAAGCCGCTCCACACAAGCCCAGCGCTCCAGCCCCTTCCCCAGCTCTGTTCCCCTTCTCTGGACGTACTCCAGCACCTCAATATCTTTCTTGTAATGAAGGACCCAAAACTGAACGCAGGATTCGAGGTGTGGCTTCACCCGCCACATTTTGTATGCATTTTTTATCATTTTAAACGTCATTCTTCGACCATTCTACAACTCGGTTCTTGCAAGAGACAAAGGTAACACAAGGCTGTTTGTGTGTTAAAAATTAACATCCCATCAACAAGTTTGGTGAGAGATTTGGACTCACGCGGCTGTAGGAGTTTTATTTCTTTAAATACGAGACACTCCTAAACAGATAATGGGTCTGATCTCATAGCATTCCACAAACAGGTGGTCTAGGTTGCAAGGGATTGACCGGTTCATCGTCTGCTAAGGAAACCTGATCCTTTTGCAAGGAATTCTGGTTTGTTAGCACAGGCAAGCAACCAGGTCAAATAAATTAAGTAAATCAGATAAATTCTGTCCATTGGAATCACATAGGTAGATATTCTGAAGCCACCTCAGATTTTGAGCTCAGGTAAGCTGCAGCTGCGCTACCGAACTCCTTTACTATAATTCAACTCATGTTTGTCTACCACCAATATCTCATTACAGAGCTCAAATTAAACCTTTCTTGAAGTTGCACTTGCGTGGTTCTCAAACAAGTGCCCCAAAAGCAGCCATTCAACACCCAGATCTGGGAATCCCACCTCCAGGCAGCCACGGAACTGCTCGTAAGCATCCAAGCACACCCAAATTACACACCAGGCACGCTTCAGCAGTACAATCCTTCCTACAACACAAACCAAATCCTTCGCTGGCTCGCTCGGAGCTCCCAGTAAACTCAATTTAAGCCCAGCTAGAATAAAGTAAGCACTTCACAAAAGAGAGACACATCCCGGTGACCTCTATAATATCTTTACAACTCTCAGAACGTCACAATCATCTCAGCTCGGCTGCTTTTAAACCAGCGATAGGGGAGAGCCGTGCCCTTACACTGCAGACGAATGCACAGTGTTGCAGAAGCATCAAAATACAGAGCACCTCCTCTGTTTTGTGACGTTATTAAGAGAGAAGCTTCTGCTCTTAAGTGTAAATTGTGCAGGTTTTGGTTGTTTGCTGTGTTTTAAGAGCTGGGTACGAAGAGGGAGGATGAGCAGCTGGTTACCTGTGGGCACAAGGGCATCCTCTGCCCCAGGATCCCTGTTCCACCCGCAGGGAATGAGGGTGCACTGGCTCTCAGGTCAGGACACCCCAATCCCCAAGGTGAGGGGGTCACACCACCACCCAGCCTGGGCTCCCCAAAGCTGGGCTGACACAAGGGTGCTGGACAGGACTGGGAACAGCCAAGAAGGAGAGAATCATAGAAGGGTTTGGGTTGGAAGGGACCTCAAAGCCCATCCAGTCCCACCTCCTGCCATGAGCAGGGACACCTCCCACTGGATCAGGGGCTCCAAGCTCCATCCAACCTGGCCTGGAACCCCTCCAGGGATGGGGCAGCCAGTGTCTGGGCCAGTGTCTCCTCACCCTCATGGTGAAGAATTTCTTCCTAACGTCTAATGCAGATATTCCCCCTTCAAATTTAAAGCCATTCCCCCTCGTCTGTGCCCTTGGAAAAGCCCCTCCCCAGCTGTCCTGTATGGGACACGGGAGAGCCCACCCAAGGGGGATGCCATGGGGGGACACACACGCGACGCAGCCCAGCTTGGGGGGCGTTGGTTGCAGGGAATGGGACAGCCCGCCCGGGGGTCGTTGGTGTTGGGGGCTGGAGGGTGACACGGGGACGGGACAGCCCACTCGGGGGGTCATCGAGGTAGGGAGGTGGTGGTGGGACAGGACAGCCGGGGGGTCATCAGGGTCGGGGAGGAACCACACACAGGCACTCGAGGGAGGGATGTCATTGGAGTGGGGGAAACATCTATGGCGGTTGTTGAGGGAGAGACAGCCCACCCAAAGTGGGTGTCCTTCGGGGGAGGCGATGGTGACACAGAACAGCCTGGGGGTGGTCAGAGTGGGAGACATGGGGACAACGCACCTGGGGGGTCATCGGTTTGGGGATGGGGGGCATGAGACAGCCCAGCCAGGAGGTCCACAGTTTGGGGGAGACATGGGGACAGCCCAGACGGAGGGCATCAGGCAGAGTTGTGGGGGACACAGGGATAACCTAGATGGGGTCATCAGGGGGGTCCATGGGGAACATGGGGACAGCCCAGATGGGGTTTGTTGGGGACATGGGGACAGCCCAGATGGGGGTCACTGGGGACATGGGGACAGCCCAGATGGGGGTCATCAAGGGGGGTTGTGGGGTACATGGGGACAGCCCAGCCACGGGTCATCAGGGAGGGTTGTGGGGGACACAGGGACACCCCATATGGGGGTCAATGTGGATGTTGTAGGGGATATGAAGACAGCTTAGACGGGGGTCATCAAAGAAGGTTGTGGGGAACATGAGGACACCCCAGCCAAGGGACACGGAGAAAGGCCAGATGGAGTCATCGAAGAGGGTTGTTGGGGGACACGGAGACAACTCAGATGGGGGATGTGTGGGACAGGGAGACAGCCCAGACGGGGGTCATTGAGGAGGATTGTGGGGAACATGGGTACAGCCCAGACGGGGGTCATTGAGGAGGGTTGTGGGGGACACAGAGACAGCCCAGACGGGGGTCACCGAGGAGGGTCGTTGGGGACACGGGGACAGCCCCGACGGGGGTCACTGAGGAGGGTCGTTGGGGACACAGAGACAGCCCAGACAGGGGTCACCAAGGAGGGTCGCGGGGGACACAGAGACAGCCCAGACAGGGGTCACCAAGGAGGGTCGCGGGGGACACGGGGACAGCCCAGACAGGGGTCACCAAGGAGGGTCGCGGGGGAGACAGAGACAGCCCAGACGGGGGTCACTGAGGAGGGTCGTGGGGGACACAGAGACAGCCCAGACAGGGGTCACCAAGGAGGGTCGCGGGGGACACAGAGACAGCCCAGACGGGGGTCACTGAGGAGGGTCGTGGGGGACACAGGGACAGCCCAGACAGGGGTCACTGAGGAGGGTCGTGGGGGACACAGAGACAGCCCAGACGGGGGTCACTGAGGAGGGTCGTGGGGGACACAGAGACAGCCCAGACAGGGGTCACCAAGGAGGGTCGCGGGGGACACAGAGACAGCCCAGACGGGGGTCACTGAGGAGGGTCGTGGGGGACACAGAGACAGCCCAGACAGGGGTCATTGAGGAGGGTCGTGGGGGACACAGAGACAGCCCAGACGGGGGTCACTGAGGAGGGTCGTTGGGGACACGGGGACAGCCCCGACGGGGGTCACTGAGGAGGGTCGTTGGGGACACGGGGACAGCCCCGACGGGGCCGTCGCGGTGCGGCGCGGGCGAGCGGCGCGTCCCCATCACGCACTTACGTTTGCCGGTCGGGAGAGCCGCGTCCTCGCCTTGTCCTGTGGGCTCCCAACTGCATTTGGCTGCATTTGCCCGGGAGAGCCGAGGGAGAGCGGCGGGGTCAGGTGCTGCCCATGAGCGCCGCGAGGTGGCCCCGAGCCGCGGGGGGGGCGCAGCCCGCGGGGTCCCCGCTGCAGCCGCCCCGGCACCGGCACAGCCGCGGTGTTAAATTACAGCTGCTCGGAGATTACATCAGCAAAACGCGGCCCCGGGGAGGGCCGGAGCGCCGCCGAACATCCCCGGTGCTGCCCGGGCCCGGGGGGGGGGGAGAGGGGGGGGAAAGGCACGGAGAGAACCGGCGCCGCGGTGATGGGCACCGCCGGGAGAGGCGGGGAAACAGGTGAGGGGGGGGGAAAAAGGGGGGGGAAGGGGAAAGGGGGATTGAAGAGGAAGAAAGGAGAGGGGAGAGAGGGATAAAGGAGGAAAAAAGGAGAGGGGAAAGAGCTGAAAGAGGAAGAAAGGAGGGGGAAAGAGGGATAAAGGAGGAAAAAAGAAGGGAAAGAGGGATAGAAGAGGAAAAGAAGCAGAGAGGGAAAAGAGGGCTGAAAGAGGAAGAAAGGAGAGAGGAAAGAAGGATAAAGGAGGAAAAAGAAGAGAGGGGAAAGAGGGATAAAAGAGGAAGAAAGGAGGGGAAAGGGAAAAAGGAGGAAAAAAGCAGAGAAGGAAAAGAGATAAAAAAGGAAAAAGAAGAGAAGAGGGAAAAGAGGGATAAAAGAGGAAACAAGAAGTGGAGAAGGAAAACAGGGATAAAAGGAAAAAAGCTGAGAGGGAAAAAGAAGCGGAGAAGGAAAAGAGGGACAAAAGAGGAAAACAAGAAGTGGAGAGGGAAAGGAGGGAAAGAGAAAAAAGAAGCAGAGAGGGAAAGGAAAAAAGAAGAGAAGAGGGATAAAAGAGGAGAGGGAAGAAGGGAAAGAGGGAAATGAAGAGAGGGAAGAGGGGAAAGAGGGAAATGGGAAAAGAGGAGAGGAAAGAGGGAAAGAGGGGAAAGGCAAAAGGAGAGGAAGAGGGGGAAGGAAAGAAGAGGGAAAGAGGGAAATAAAGAGGAAAGGGAAGAGGAAAAGGGGAGAAAAAGAGGAGAGGGAAAGAGGGGGGAAAGGGGAAAAATAGGAGAGGGACAGAGGGGGAAAGAGAAAAGAAGAGGAGAGGGAAAGAGGAAAAGAAGAGAAAGGGGAGAGAGGAAAAAGCAGGAGAGATGCAGGCAGGTGATGCCGTTGGGTGCCTCCAAAGGAAGAGCAGAGCCTTCGGATCCTGCCGGGCTTCAGCTGGGAAGGAAGGCTTGGCAGGAAGCTGGAAGTTAAAGTAAAATGTGGAGGAGGAGGGGGAGACGGAGATGATGAAATGATATAAAGAGAAAAGGCTGAGTGTGCTGGAGGTTTTGCATCTCGAGTATAATTGGAGTGGGGTCCAGCAGCCCTGGAAAATGTTTGAGGAGCAGATGTAATTCGGGAGCATCACAGTGCCAAAAGGAAATACAACACCCTCACTGTCTTCCTAAAGAAACAAAAGCCTTCTTAGCTTTGATTTCCAGCCTTCTTAGCTTTGATTTCCAGCTTTCTTACCTCGTCACAGTAACCCAGTCTATTGTATCTTTATCCCATAAGACATCTTGATGCAAACTGCCTCTCAAAAGAAGGTAGAGTTGAACAATACCAGACGTTTCAGTACGCTGTGCAGGAAACCCATGGTCAAACCCTCCAGCCTTACTTAGACAAAACTTCCATTGACCTCAGCAGAAATCTGGTGTGAATCCAGATTGTGGTTTTTCGGCTCTTGCTGGGTGTTAGAAGAACGGAGATTTCACAGCAGACCTGAAGCAAAGACCTTCAGGTTGTAGGTAAGATGGAGAACATGAAATGAAACCAATATTCCCAAAGAGCAGAAAACAAGAGAAGTAAGGAAGCACAAAGAAAGGTTGGGCAAGACAAGGATTTTGTGGTGTTAGCGCTGAGGGCGCTCCATTCAGCTGAAAAGGCTTTTTCTGGGTGATCCAGGTAGCTGGGAACAGACAAAAAACAGGGCAGGGGAATTGTGAGGGAACCCAAGGGCAAACCTAGACTTTTTGGAGATGCCAGAAGCCAGAGTTATAAGGGAAAAAATTACTCTCAGGTAACACACCAGAGTGTTTTAGTGTTTAATTTCATACTCGAATTAATTTTCAATAATTTGAATTATTCAGAATCTATAGTCTCACTGGCTACCATGGGATTTCCTATTTACTTCACTTTTTGGAAGCCAAAGTCAAAAGCTGACAATATTATGTCTTCCCACATACCTTACATTAAACAAAGCAGTGGCAAAACGTGAAGAGGTATTTCTTCACTGAAGAGGACCCGGTGCCTGCCCAGGGAGGTACTGGACACTGCCGTGAGAAAGGCTTTATCAGCATTTCTGTTTTAAATCACCCTCGAAGGGCTTCCAACAGCTGCGGGGTTATATTTCAGTTAGATTTTGTTGATTAGCATTAAGATGGACTAAAAGGCATACCTTACAGATTGGGGTTGGAATGGTTTGGTGCCATTCCATGCAGTCCATCTCTTAAATAAGATGGCTTGTATGCAGCAGACAGTTGGGGTTTTAACCCTTTAACATCAGCATTAGGGCTATTACGGAGACAATCCTCCCCCAAGAGTAACCGTGGATAAATCCTGCCCTTCTTTGGGTGCAAATCAATAAGTACAGGAACCAACCTGCAGAATGTGGCATGGTGGGCTGGGGACGTTGCGTGCTGAGATCTCCCTTTCCAGCAGGGTTTGCACTGAAGAAAGCACAATTTGAGATTCCTGCCTGCTGCACATATAGGTTTAAATAAAGCTTTGCTAATGATGCAGAGACTTTAAACAGAATAAAGCTTAAAAACTAGCAGTAGTTGTAGCTTTGAATAGAGAAAACTGAACAAAACTAAGTTGACAAAGTAGGACACATTACTCCTTGTTGACACTTGGCTCTTTAGATCCTTGTTACAGCTCCTGCTGCGGTTTGAACCCCACTTTCAGGCCATTCAGCCCGGGTCCTTGGCTGTTCTCCTGCAAGAAGCCCAGGAGCTGATCAGAAGTGGCTGCTGTTACTCTGCAGCTCAGTTGCTTTCCTTCAATATGAACCTCCTTCAGCGCTACAGAAGCTCCTGATAGGAGAAATTAGCACCGTCTAATGCCCTTGAAGAAAACAAATGAAGCAGCACAAGGAAAAGAAATTCCTTCCCCAATGCCAGACACCGAGTATGCGGCTCTGTTGGAAACATCCCAGCAGCCCCAAACTTGTTGTCCGTCACCTTGAGTTTTAGATCAACTCCAAATCTCTTCTAAGCCTCGTGGCAAATATCAGTGTCAGTTTTATTCTCAACACTTGGTCTTCCAAGTGCTCCGACAGCCTAATAAGCAGCCCCTACTATGTTTAAAGCTATTGGATTACTTGTGTTTATTCCCAGGGCTATAAATAGCACTCTGTATACTTAACGCACACCAAAAGACACAGTCGAGCTCTAAATGTGTTAGCACTCATTGCAACGCAGGGATGCTGGAGGTTCATTTCTTATGGTAGAATGCCCCCAAATCCCATTTTTCCATGCCTGCCATCTCCTCCTCGACCACAACCTATCCCTGACTAAGATATTCTAAATGCTGATAAGAGAATATCTCTCCAAGTAAACCCAGGGATCACTGGAATACAAAATGAATTCTTTCGAGATATCACTTCTTGCCTTTCTGATGTCATTACGAGCTCTTCTGTTTGTTTTCTCATTTTCCATATTCTTTTTCCCCTCCTTTCATGATCTGACTTGCTCATCTGTCGCTCCGGATTACAGCTGCCGAGTTCCAACCACCCTTTGGGGCACAGAACAGGAGTTCTGAAACAGCTTTAAGAGGTGAGGAAAATGGTTCCTATCTGTGATTCCCCTTCCAGAAAATGTACGTGAGAGCAACAGTTAGCGTCTTGCCAGAGCCTAAAAATAGAAATAAATTTAAAAAAAAAAATCCAACCAAAAAACCCCAGGAATTTGAAGGAAAATGTGTGAAATGGAACTGTGAGGGCTGAGTGTTGGAGCCTGAGTCTCATCCCACCGCAGTCAGGAGGAGCTTTACCTTTGACTCGAGCAGGAGCAGAACAGGACCCTCACAAGTTTCCTGGTGCTGTCCCAAAATTAGGAGGTTCTTGGCAGAAGATCCACACTATTGAGTTCCCTTTGGAGAAGTGCTTTTTTCCCTGCGCACCACAATATATGGTGCTAGGCTACAAACCAAAGCGGCTGAAACCTTGTTCAGCAAAATTATGTAGGATTCTGTCTGGGGCAGCCAAAAAAAAAACGCTTAACACATTGCTCTGGTTAAAGAAAGTTACCGAGCTATCAACTTTGATTAAGAAATACAAGAAATGGAAAGGATTAGAGCATGTCTTTGACAACAACCAGCTAAAACTGAAGGAAGTGGGAATGCAGGTCTGAAACCATTGAACATGTCTGTTCTTTGTGGAATGACCGGCGTCTGCCTTCTCTCTCTTGTTCTGCCTTTTGCCTTCTGATAGAAGGAATTCATCAGAAGCAAAGTTCTCCAATTTTGACTACGCCAGGAATCTGGAGATGCCTTTAAAGGGCACAGCTGATGACTTCTTAGATTAATCCCATCCTTTCTGATGGGATTCTAAAGAAATAATGAACATGAATTTACAGAATCACAGAATCACAAGGTTGGAAAGGACCCATTGGATCATCGAGTCCAACCATTCCTAACACTCCCTAAACCATGTCCCTCAGCACTTCATCCACCCGTTCCTTAAACACCTCCAGGGAAGGCGACTCGACCACCTCCCTGGGCAGCTGTTCCAGTACCCAATGACTCTTACTGTGAAGAATTTTTTTCTGATATCCAACCTGAACCTCCCCTGGCGGAGCTTCAGGCCATTCCCTCTTGTCCTGTCCCCTGTCACTTGGGAGAAGAGCCCAGCTCCCTCCTCTCCACAACCTCCTTTCAGGCAGTTGTAGAGAGTAATAAGGTCTCCCCTCAGCCTCCTCTTCTCCAGGCTAAACAACCCCAGCTCTCTCAGCCGCTCCTCGTCAGACTTGTTCTCCAGCCCCTCACCAGCTTTGTTGCTCTTCTCTGGACACGCTCCAGAGCCTCAACATCCTTCTTGTGGTGAGGGGCCCAGAACTGAACACAGTATTCGAGGTGCGGTCTCACCAGTGCTGAGTACAGAGGGAGAATCACCTCCCTGGACCTGCTGGTGACCCCATTTCTGATACAAGCCAAGATGCCGTTGGCCTTCTTGGCCACCTGGGCACACTGCTGGCTCATGTTCAGAAGAAATCAGAATGGAGAGAATCTTTCTGCCTTGTAAACCTAACAAACAAAAAGCTGAGGGGCTGAGAGAGAAAAGGAGAGATGCTGTGGGTACAGAGAACCAAACTTAAGAGGTCTTGGCACACAGAGCAAAAAACCAGCACGATAGAGACAAAAACGCCAAGCCACAAATGACCGTATAGACTAGTGAGGTTCCTTAAGATGCTTAGTTAAAGCAAACAAGGGAATATACCCAGCCAGGAGCAAGAAACAGAAGAGAGCCTCAGCAAACCACAAGACAAAGTAGAGGCTCCAGACCACAAGGCTGCAGCGGCTCCAACTGAGAAAGGTGTCTCGCTGAAGCCAAGATGCTTGCAATTGTTCACAAGACCAGGTATTATCCATCTTAGAAAGTCACTGCCATAGCAGAGACTCACCATAAAGCACAGTAAAAACTGGTAGAGAGGGCACCTGAAGTGAAGCTTTCTAGAGGAGCAACTCCACAGCCAGCAGCTGAAGAGCTGTGAGGTCTTGCTCCAGTGATGGCCCATTGGATGCCATACCAGGAATGCAGAGAAGCTTAGCCAAACACACAAGGAAATATTAAAGGAAGAGAGAAGCCTGAGAAGCAGTTATTAGGAAAGTAATAAGGGAATGGAAAATACGAAAGCAAGAACGAATGCAACGGGGGAACCATGGGAACGGCTCACCAAACGAGATGACTCCAATTACCAAATAGGCCAAACTGCCAAGAGAGAAGCACAGTAAATTTCCATCTCGAAGAGGGCCTGAGAGCAACTGGTGAAAGAAAAAGCAGAGGAGGGGTTCGAGAAAACCCAATGGCTTTCATTTTTAGTTAATCTTTATGCCATCATTGATGAAATGTTTTGCCATCCAGGCAGGAAGTGGAGACACCCACTCTTGCAGGAGGGAAGATGTGTTTGACATGATGTGTTTTCTGGGATACTCATCGAGCTGAAAATCGCTTTGTAGGCGAAGTCCATAAATACGACAGTCTCTGTTCATAGGGCCAAATTACCACCTCTACTGAACATGAGCTGAGAGAGACAGAGCAAGAAAGGCCTCCGTGAGAGCACTTGATGAGCATTTCCCCACTGCGGTAGTGGCTGTGACCTCTAGCATTTAGCAACCTCGGTGAAGTCCCGTGCACCAGGTCTCCCCAAAGCCTCCTGGCCGTGGCATGAGCCCTCCCCAAAGGGTCCTGGTTCTCTGTCAATGTATACAACTTGGTCTGCCTCCATCAGAAAAAAAAGGAAGGGACCTTAAAGCCCATCCAGTTCCAACCTGGCTGCCATGAGGAGGGACACCTCCCACTGGATCAGGTTGCTCAAAACCTCATTCAGCCTGGCCTGATTTTGCAAAGAATAAAAGGCTGTGGTTGTCCTCAGTGGAAAAAAAACCCACAAAAGACAAACTCATAGCACCCAAGGACACCTACTGAACCTCCTCAGCAGGGCTCTGTAGCACCCTTTCACACTGGAAGGATGGATCAAACATCTTACAGGACATCTTTAGGCAGAATAAAATCTGCAGGCATTTCCTGAAAATCATTCTCTGCAGAAGGATGAAAATGGAGCCCATTTGGAGTGAAACCATCCACACGCACATGGTGTTCTCAGCCCACCAGCGGAATCCCATCAGATCTAAAAATTGCCCACACATCTGGAAGAACCAGCGCAGTCATCTGAGAAGTATTTCACTCCCGAGCTTTGCATCGGGCCAGTCCTTTTGAAAGCCATTCCCTTTCTTTTCTCAGTAACTCTGGGAGATGCTTCATTCCACAATCAATTAGTTCTAGAAAAGTCTTTCTTGACTGTCTCCACTTCTAAGCCTGGGGTTGTGCAGGTTTTCACAAGATGCGTTCCCAGATATTCCTTCTGCAGGAACTAAAACACATTTCTGGCTTCTTCTGCAGACACCAGCCAGAGGAGTTCACAGAAGCCTCAGTCCTCCTCTCTCTCACCTGATGAGAGGTGAGCGACTGATGCTCAGTATTTAACACCACATTAAATCTCTGCTCTACCAAAGCACTTTTTCTCACATTAAAATTCTTAATCGGAATTTTCTCCCCAATTAGAGGAGCAGAAAGTTCTATGAGACTCCAGTTTCTGACCTTCAGAATGATACAGTTGCTGGAGGCAGCCACATGAACTGCAGTTTACCTGCCCAGGCTTTGGAAGAGAAGTAAATAATGTCATAATACGACAAATGCTTACGAAGTCTATCTTTGCGTAGAGAGAGAAATTAATCACTGAAACAAATTGACCAACTTCACATAGTTTTCAGACATTAATAATAAAGGATTGCTCTGATGTGTCAGAAAGTTTCCTCCAAATTTCCACTAGTGGTTTTTAAACACCCCGAGTCGTTTAACACACAGCATGCCTAAATCATACAGAACCATTTAAATCCAACAGCTCTTGGTGATGAAGTTTGTCAAAACAGGAGTTTCCAGACTCAGTAGGTGTTAATAATATTAATGAAAACAGAAATTGCACAGTTACCTGGAGTCGTGTGTTCAGCTCTGGAGTCCTCAGCACAGGGAGGATATGGAGCTGTTGGGGCAGGTCCAGAGGAGGCCATGGAGATGATCCGAGGGCTGGAGAACCTCCTGTGCAAAGGCAGGCTGAGAGGGTTGGGGTTGTTCAGCCTGGAGAAGAGAAGGCTCCAAGGAGACCTTAGAGCAGCTGCCAGTACCTGAAGGCGCTCCAGGAAAGCTTCAGAGGGGCTCTGGATCAGGGAGTGCAGGGATGGAAGGAGAGGGAATTGTTTTCAGCTGAAAGAGGGGAGATTGAGATGAGATCTTGGGGAGAAATGTTTTGCTGTGTGGGTGGGGAGGCCCTGGCCCAGGGTGCCCAGAGCAGCGGTGGCTGCCCCATCCCTGGAGGGGTTCCAGGCCAGGTTGGATGGGGCTTGGAGCCCCTGATCCAGTGGGAGGTGTCCCTGCCCATGGCAGGGGGTGGAACTGGATGGGCTTTGAGGTCCCTTCTGACACAAATCGTTCTGTGACTGCCAAATGAAGCAACTGCAGTGCATAAAATCCCAGAGCACAGAACAAGCGGCTTTGGTACCACTGGGATTCTTCCCAGGTAGAGACCCGGGGGTGCTGGTCAACAGCAGCGGAACACGAGCCACCACTGGGGCCAAGTGGCCAAGAAGGCCAATGGCATCCTGGTTTGGATCAAAAATGGTGTGGCCAGCAGGAGCAGAGCCCTCTTGTTTGATTCAAGCAGAAAAGGAGTCTCCTTTTTCAGATGTAGTACTAACTTTTAAGAAAAATATCAATGTTTATGGCAGGATTTTATTTTCACTTGAGTGGGGAGGGGGAAGGGTTGCTCTGAAATAATTCTGTGCCCAGTGAAAGATCTAGACCTTTACTTCCCTGCAACAGGAGTTCTCACAGATCAAGTTTAAGTAACTAAAGAACAGCATCAAAATTTCATTTCCAGAAATAAGGTGATGAAAATAGCCTATTAAACATACTCTGCTATATTGGTGGTACAGCTGTAAGGGATTTACAAAAATTAATTATATTACTATTGTAAAAATATCATCATTGAAGTTAGTGCCAATGTATTTTGGTCTTGGATTCCACATGTTCATCTGTCTGGTATTTTCAGAAAAAGCAACCTACTTAAAGTCTCTCTGTGTAAAACTTTTCCTGCCATTTTACGTGCCTGATCTAGAACTCTTAATTTGAAAATTAAATATCCATCATGCAGAAATATGACCTTGTACTTGACAATAATTTTGGCTTTCTTCTTAAATGCAGAGATTTCAAGAAAAGCCACAATATACCTGTTATTTTTTTCCATTATTGGGAGTTGAAGATTACTGAAGAAGTCTGATTACCTACTTGTGAAAAAAAACCAAAACAGTGGGATTTATAGAATCGTAGAACGATTTGTGTTGGAAGGGACCTCAAAGCCCATCCAGTGCCACCCCTGCCATGGGCAGGGACACCTCCCAATGGATCAGGGGCTCCTCCAACCTGGCCTGGAACCCCTCCAGGGATGGGGCACCACCACTGCTCTGGGCACCCTGGGCCAGGGCCTCCCCACCCTCACCATGAAGATTTGCTTCTAATGTCTCATCTAAATCTGATGATCCAGAGCCCCTGATCCAGAGCCCCTCCCCAGCTTTCCTGGAGCCTCTTTCAGTCCTGGAAGCTGCTTTAAGGGCTCACCGGAGCCGCCTTTCCTCCTGTCAGGCAGGAAAAATACAAATCTTCATCTTGCATGGCAGCAGGTAACAGAGCAGTCGAAATCTGTAAATAATTTAACAGACCAGTTATCAGAGAAATATTTGCCAACACTGACAATCCCTTCCTTGTTGATGTTAGGGGATTTGTTTCCCACCCTCCCCTATGCCTCTCCAGCTCAGCTGCTTCTCTCATTTGACAATCTTCCATGAAGACACTGAAGAAAACTCTACCACAGAGCATTTGGAAGAGGGAGTGTTTACAAAGCATATAAGTAGACCGTGCTGTATCCAGAGTTATTAGTTGTCAGCAAAGCAATAAAAAAAACGTGGAGAACTTGCAAGTACATCAGATGAGTGAAAAATCCAAGCTTTACTCAGACGTTAGGGATGGGTCGCGTGCTGGATGCACACAGGATAAATTTTGCTGCATCTTTCAAGGGCAAAAGATATGCAATGGACTCCGTTCAGACCAAATGCATGTCATACCTCCTTACCCCCTGCTGATAGGTTTTTAAAATGAAGGAAGGACTCCATCAGATCAGCGTAATTATGGGAGAAAAACAACGCTGCACATCCAAACAGCAGTTCATACAACTGCGTCTTGTATGTGGCTTTGCTTTCAAGCTCTGTGGTCCTTATACAGTGGCCTTTTCTGATAACCTCTTCATAAAGGATTCATGGAATCGTAGAACGGTTTGAGTTGGAAGGGAACTTAAAGATCATCCAGTCCCACCCCCTGCCATGGGCAGGGACACCTCCCACTGGATCAGGGGCTCCAAGTCCCATCCAACCTGGCCTGGAACCCCTCCAGGGATGGGGCAGCCACCACTGCTCTGGGCACCCTGGGCCAGGGCCTCCCCGCCCTCATGGTGAAGAATTTCTATTCTAGATCTTCCCTCACCAATTTAAAGCCATTCCCCCTCATCCTATCCCTCCAAGCCTTTGTTAAAAAGTCCCTCCTGAGCTTTCCTGGGACCCGTTTCAGGTACTGGAAGGTCACTATAAGGTCTCCCCAGAGCCTTCTCTTCTCCAGGCTGAAGAAGCCCAACTCTCTCCGCCTGTCCTCCTACCAGAGGTGCTCCAGCCCTTGGATCCAGCCCTATGATTCCAGCACACTCAGGAGAAGTTTTCTGGCAAAGCAATCCTCTGTTTTATCTCATGGTTGTATACGAGCAGAGACCTCATCTTTTTCAAACTCAAATGATGTGGATTTCCCCCACACACAATGGCAATTCTTTAACTATATTGCATACCTACCTTAAGGTTTCTTAAATACATCCCAGGCTATAGCACTCCATATAGAGGTCTATAATAGAAGGACAAAATCATTTTTAGTAATTTAATACAAATATTCATTTTAATAAAGACTATTGAATGGACATGCAACCCAATGACATCATTCAGAGGCTGAAACATCCCATGAATAACTCAAAGAAACTATGACAACATTGAGAAAAAACATTTTTCCCTCATCGCATTGCCAGGAGGACACCTTTATTCCACTTTCCTCAGCCAGCACGTTTCAGTCTGTTGAGCCAGCTGGATTAGAGCTGCTCAAGATGCTTTTGCAGTGCTATAAACACTCTCCATTCACTGCTTCTCATGACAGATCATACAATAGCTCTTATCCTGCCCTTATACTTACGGTTTGTTTGGATTTTTTTCTTTCTTTCCAAGATGTTCTGACTTTTGTCAAGTTACTTCTATGTGGTTTCTTGACAGCAGAGTTTAGCTCAGGAAATCTTGTAGCCAATTGCATGAAAATCTTGAATAGCTTTCCTGACAGCAGGTAATGATGTCCCACACCAAGGAGTTATTTTGGTCTGATTCCCTTTGACATCTCTTCAGTTCTATTTTAGCTTGCAATCGTGCAATCCTCCATGTCCTGCAGCAGGAATTCAGCATAAGAGGGGAACAGCAAATCACAAGTCTTCCACCAGACAACTTTTGTTGCCTGGATGCTGTTTTAAATGGAAAGGGGTAAAATAAGTAAGTTTTAGGGGATCAGTTTATTCTCTCATTAGAGCAAGTTAAGATACTCTCTGGGATGATACTTCGCTCATACTTGCAAGTCTTCTTTTCAAGAAGAGCAGTTAGGAAGCCTTCGTTTTTGTCAAAATTGTCTGTGAATGTTCTTGCCCGGAAACACGTTGAGTCTGAGATGGTGGTGCGTGGCTGTAGAGAATATATTGGCAGCTATTGCTTCAGTCACAATGGCACAAAGAAACGAAGAAGTAGTTATATCTTCTTGGTTTTCATAGGATCGTCAAGGTTGGAAAAGAGCTCTCAGCTCCTCCAGTCCGTCAGCCCAACAGCCCTGTGCCTACTAAGCCATATCCCAAAGTGCCATGTCTACACAGACATGGAACCTCTCCAGGGATGGGGACTCCACCACTTCCTGGGGAAGCCTTTGCCAGTATTTGACCACTCTTTTGGTAAAGAAATGCTTCCTGATGCTCAGTCTAAACCTCCCCTGGCACAATTTGAGGCCATTTCCTTTTATTCCGTCACCTGTTACACGGGACAAGAGCTCAGCACCCACCTCCCTACAACCTCTATTCAGGGAGCTGCAGAGAGCCATGAGGTCTCCCCTCAGCCTCCTCTTCTCCAGGCTAAACCATCCAAGTTCCCTCAGCTGTTCCTGATTAGACTTGTTCTCCAGCCCCTTCCCCAGCTCTGTGCCCCTCCTCTGGACACGGTCCAGACCCTTAATGTCTTTCTTGTAGTGAGGAGCCCAAAACTGAACCCAGGATTGGAGGTGTGAATGATGTCCCTTTGGACACAATAGTCAAAGGCAAAAACTGCCGCGATGGAGAGACGCTAATCAAGAAAACAGTCACTACTCTGTTCAGCTGCTTCTATTTCTCATGTACATTCAATTCTGTCCTCACTTGAATCTGTTTTCCCCCAACTGCACTGATTTCCATGATGACATTCAAGATTCAGAGTAAAGAGAAATTAGAATCAGACCTGCTGAATTCCCTAGCAGTTTTGGGGTTGGGTTTTTCAGCTCAGGTAGTAACAAGACGCAAAGGAGACTTCCTCAGGAGCACTTCTTCAGCCAATAAGCAACATTAACAAGAAAAAGCAAAGCAAGTACTGTCATTCTTTATAATACATTTGTAAATGAAAAAGACTCTTTGCATCTGGCGTATACATTCGGCCAGCAGGTAGTCCTCATCATTCCCTAAAACATTATATCTACAATAGAAGGGCAATAAATGATCCAAGAAAACCAGTTGACATCTATAAAGCATATTAAATACTGATGTCCGTCTTGGGGACTTGGACAGACGTGAACTGGTGACAAAGCAATGGAACCATCTCCTGAGATGTTACACAGTATAAAGACACCAGAAAGCATCCAGCATGAATTACTTTTCCATTTCATTTCCTGATTCAACAACGTTTTTAAATGAATGAATGCATCTTCTTGATGACTTTACCAGCTTTATCTCAGAAAAGGAAATGGAAGAGACTGTGGTTGATGCATTAAAACCAAGGAGAAATCTGTGTAAGCTTTGTCATGTTTCCTCTTTATTCTAAGACTGAACGATGACTTTTCTTGTAGGGTGCTTATATTACAGATATTCAGAAAACAGGAAGAGTTCGGGGCTGGTAACCTTTGCAAGGGTTATTTATGGGAAAAAAAAAAAAACAAGGAAAAAAGTATCTGTGCAGGTTCTATAAGCCATGGAACATGACGTGTTTGAGAAGAACATGAAGAAATGATGCCTAACTGTAGATAAGACTAAGCTACATCTGCCTGCTCAAAGAATCATAGAATGGTTTGGGCTGGAAGGGACATGTACAAATCATCTGGTCCAACCCCCCTGCAGGGACAGGGACATCTTTAACTCAATCAGGTTGCTCAGAGCCTCATCCAACCTGAGCCTGAATGGTTCAAGAGATGGGGCCTCCACTACCTCCACAGGCAACCTGTGCTCATGTTTCACCACCCTCATTGTAAAAAAATTCTTCTTTATATGCAGTCTAAATCCCCCCTCCCGTGGTTTAAAGGGCCAGGTACAATAGGAAGCTTGTAATGAACAGTGAATAAATCGTTTACAGCAAGGAACTTTTACTGCCTTGTGATTTTGGGGGTTGTTCTCTCCTTTTCTCTCTCTCTCAAAGCCAGGATAAGCAAGAGGTCTCCTTCACCGTTACAAACGTGACTTCCATGATGAGGACATCTGAGGAACCCATGCAGGGAGAGTGGAGGGGGTTCCCATGACCGTATCTCATAACGGGGCCATTGCACACAGACACTGGGATTCTGATGGGTTTCCCATTTCTGCCAGTCCCGCAGCAACGCTTTAGCAGAAAACACCATGATTTATGCTTCAAACTCCCTTTTGCATTCATGTAAAGCAGCCTTACCATAAATGAGAATCAGCCCCAGATGTCTTTACAGGAAATACTACATGGGGAAAAATGCACAGCCCTACAAATATAGAAACGTTTCCCCTCGCCATCCATTTTCAAACCTGAAATTTTCTTTAGACACATAGAGACACATATAATTAAGGACATTGAGCTGGCTGTAGAGATGCAAATTTGTAGCCTGGCTCTAAATCAGGCCATTGACATAACTGAAGTGGTGAGACAGACCACTAATCAAGGAGAAAACCATTTATAGAAGGACGGAAGGAGCGGGCACAGCGCGTCTGCCCATGGATCAAACAGTCACCTTGCACCTGCAATGGGCCCCATTACAGAAGGGAGAGGCTCTCCTGCTCCCAGCATCCCCACAGCCTTTGCCCAGAGCCTGTCTTCACCCAGGGGCCCTTGGCCACGGTTGGAGGACAGAAAGAAACACCTTTTGCATTTGGATATCATAAGGGCTCATGGCTTGTTGAAAAGTCACATCTGCAGCTTCCCAGCATCTCGCAGACAGCGGGGAGGACGCAGACAGGGTCTAGGCTTGGGCGTAAGGATTACAGAGCTCATACGGTCGTTTGGGGAGGAAAGTGGGATAACTGGCATATACCTTTTCAGTGCAACACAAACTAGTATCTAATGACCTTTTCTTTCATTGCAGGACAGGAGTTTGCCGAGTGGCAGTTCTCCAGGTTTGCTGATGAGCAGCTGCCAGCTCCTCAGCATCCAGCTGTGAGGCTGTGAATCCCGGTCCAACTCAGCACCCACACATCTGCTGGGCTCCAAATATATCCAGGATATCACTACTGTAAAGTGAAATTCCCTTGCACAGCAGTCACTATAGCGGCTGCAAAGAAACCATGTGTGCAGCCCTTCCAACGCTCCCAGACCCGGCAACTCTGGCTCGGTGAGAAGGGAGGAATTGGGGATATTTGCCATTTTCTCCTTTACGCAGGTGTCAGTGTAAGCTGACAGGGCCAGCGGAAAGCAAAGCTGAGAGAGCTTCCAGCAATTTCTTTTACATAAAAACCTGTCTTACGCAGCTGTCCCAAAGTCTGCAACATTTGAAGGAAATCAGTTTGGATGAAAGAGGAGCTCTGTGCAGGTTAACCATTCGCTGCGAGTCCTGGTTTTGCTCCTTGTCAAGAAATAAACGTTCACTAGGGCTGTTTGATTAAGTGACACACCAGGCAGCTCCAGTTTGCCATGGGACACTGGTTTCAGTCCACCGGCACACGCAGGACACTGGCTTTGGTCCACTAGAGCTTCTGGAAGACCCCATCTGTTCCCACCAGCAGCACAGAGCACATAAGGGTATTTGTCTCGCAAAGCATTTTTGAATTGCTCAGATGTGAAAGCGCAGGCAACGCCCCTGCATAGACAGGCAATGAATAGCACTTCAACGCTCTTGCTCTCATCCGTACACTTTGCCTCTTCCTGAAGTCCTTGCTTTTCTAGAACACTCCTTTCATTTGAGGGCAGTTCTGATTAAATCGACACTAAATAAAAGTTGGGTTTCTGCCCTGCCTGCAGCCTGACAGGGAGCAGGAGATGACCCCACCACAGTTCACCCCTGCTCCTGCGGACACCTTCTGCCCCACAACCTCTCCCAGCACATACCCATGGCTCTGCTCCTCTCCTGGTGTTCTCCTGAGTCTCTGCCATCCACCGCCACAGCTGCACCCTCAGCCAGACCCCACCACTGCCGGAGACCAGAGGTGGCACAGCGCAGGAGCTCCACCAGTGGGCTCATTTTTTCCTACACGTGGGACAGGTAACACCAGGTCAGTCCCACATGATCTTCCACACCGTGAGGGAGGATCAAATCGCATGTTTGGACACCTTCACAGGTAGCAAACAGAAGGCAAGCGTTACTTACCCAGCAGGGCCATCTTTATATAAACTGTTTACGATACAGGACAAAGCCTTCTTTCACCAGAACACAACATTTGAAATCCTCCCTGGAGCAATTTGAGGCCATTTCCTCTTGTCCTAGCACTCGTTATTTGGGAGAAGAGGGCAGCACCCACCTCACCACAACCACCTTTCAGGTGGAACCCTGGAGGTGTTCAAGGCCAGGCTGGATGGGTCCTTGAGCACCCTGATCCAGTGGGAAGTATCTGCCCATGGCAGGGGGTTGGAACTGGATGGGCTTTAAGGTCCCTTCTAATCCAAACCATTCTATGATTCTATGGTCATCATCACCTTTCAGGTGGTTGTAGAGACGTGTGATGAGGTCTCCCCTCAGCCACCCTTTCTCCAGGCTGAACAACCCCACATCCCTCAACCTCTCCTTATAAAGCCTGTAGAAAAAGAAAATAGGAGAGAGGAACTAAATAAGGACTTAAGCCCTCCCATCCACACGCAAGATCTGCGCGATCAGCTACATTCAACCAGCCATCAGGAAACGCAGGATGAAGCACATCCATTCCTCCACAAAAAGGCAAAAATCATCCTACAAAGAATCAACTTTGTTAAAGCACATTGACTCTCCTAAGCACCAGCCACACGTAATAACAGCCTGACTTCCACATTGCTTCTTACAGAGACACTCAAAATAGCTGCCCAGGGCCAGCACTCACCTCGCTGAGGAGCAGCAGCTCTGCAGAGGAACATCTCAACAGCCTCCTCCCCAGAAGCAAGAAGGGCTGCCTCATGCCTGGAGGGTATATGGGGCAACCAACGGATTGATTGGAGCTGGTCATTGTCATTAGAGACAACACAGCCCAGCTGGAGCTTCACCCAGGCCTTCCGCCGAGGCTGCTTCTCATAAAGGGCCATCATGTATTTAATCATCACCCTATCTTTTATGTTGTATTCATATTTGTGTTAGTTATATTATTCTGCCTTTCTGAACGGTAAGCGGGGGGAGACAGCTCTATTTCATCAAAGCCATAGCACCTTCCAAACCTGCTACCATGGGGTTAAAACCCTCCCCCAAGCCGTTAACTTGCCCTTGCCCTGGCTTTTGAGGGGAGGGAATATAGATATTTACATTTCTTTTCAACTTCTAAATCAAGCTGGAAGGGATTCAAGTGCCCAAAAGCAATTTATTGTAACCGCTGGGAGATAGAAAATTTGCATATGCATTCCTGTTAATACGAGTAAGCAAGAAAAGGAGGCACAAACTCCACTTCTGTGTAAAGCACATCCATCTTCCTGCTGAAGTGATTTATGAGGTAAAACCATCTGCCTGTAAGAACCTTTTAAAGTAGATTCAACAATAGCTAAGAAAGCAGGGAGATGGATAAATGCAGTGGTGTAAGAAGATGCCACGCTCTCTTCACCCCTCTGTACCCGTGGCCAACGGGGGCCACTGTAAACGGCACGTTTCAAAGTACGTTCAGAACTACTCCTGATGCTGGGAAACCCTCCCTGGAGGTGTTCCAGGCCAGGCTGGATGGGTCCTTGAGCACCCTGATCCAGTGGGAGGTGTCCCTGCCCATGGCAGGGGGTTGGAACTGGATGGGCTTTAAGGTCCCTTCCAATCCAAACCATTCTATGATTCGATGGTCATCACAGTATCTTTCCAACACGATATATGCTGTGGTACTGGTGGTTTTCTGGGACCTGCAGAAAGTAAAAAATGCTTCATAATGAGGTACCCTGTGCTGTGCAAATCATCTCCTCCGCACGCCCTCTATTCCTGGGTTTGCTTAGCTAAAATAGGCTAAAACAGGCTAAAACGTCGATTGAAGAAGAAGTCGATTGGTTGAGAAGTCATGGCTGCCCCATCCCTGGAGGTGTTCAAGGCCAGGTCGGATGGGGCTTGGAGCCCCTGATCCAGTGGGATCACAGGTCACTTCCAACCCAAACCATTCCATGATTCCATAACTCAGGTTTGTCTCACTAACGGTGACATCATTACTCAAAACATACTTTACTGCGGAGATTCCTCTCACCGGGCACTGCGTGGTATTCAGTAAAACCTGAAACACTCACTGGACAAACACTGTGCCTGAGGCGGGTTTGGGGGATCTTTTTGCACCTGTGAATTGAAGGAGCATGAGAATATTTCATGCCGGGATGTTACTCGCTTCTCTGTATATTTAAGTCCTCCTCCGCAGGGTCTGATGGTGCTGAGCACACAGGCATCTCCTGGCTGCTCTCCGAGGATGCCTTTCACGCCAGGTGCCTCCGGTGCTGGGAGATTTACAGTGTGAATTTACTGCCAGCTACAGAGCTGATAATATCTAAACACCTACTTTTCACCTCTTTTGGTGAAATGGGTTAAGTCCATACGTTTAGCTTTTACTTTTTCACATTCTAGAGCACATAAGTACACAGCAGATGTGCACAAGAGCGGAGGAACTCCCATCAGTCTGCAAAAAAAGCTCTGTCAGAGCTTGCCTTTACAACTCCAGCTGCCTCTGAGGATGCGTTCATAGAATCACAGAATCACAGAATCACCAGGTTGGAAAGGACCCACTGGATCATCGAGTCCAACCATTCCTAACACTCCCTAAACCATGTCCCTCAGCACTTCATCCACCCGTTCCTTAAACACCTTTGGCGTTGAGTAGTGCTGATGTGGTGGCTCTCGCTTATGGGGCCCTGAGGAAGCAGCTCTGTGTCCAGACTTGGAACAAGGTGGACATCCCCCTTCCCATTTCAATAGGAAGGACTTGAGAGCGACTGTCCTAAGTGAGCTACTCAAAGATGGATTTCCCTGCAAGCTGGGCCCTGGGGGACTCAGTCTCCTCGAACTAAAGCCCGGGTGAACTTAAATAGTCAAACACAGAAGACAGAATCATAGAATAGTTTGGGTTGGAAGAGACCCTAAAGATCACCCAGTTCCAACCTCCCTGCGATGGGCAGGGACACCCCACTAGATAGAAGCAATATGAGCAGTTTAACCAATGTGACGAAGAGATCACAGTCTTGCCTTGGCAAGAGGTTCGTGGTAATGTCATACATCATTCTGCTGTCGGTAATTATTAATGAACAGTGTGAAGTATGTGAAATTTTCACTCATTTTCTCATATTCTTACAGTTCTTTTTAGTTACTACTTGTCTATGGAAATTAGCTTTGTCCTCCGTATCAGAGGATTCAGAACATCTACAGTTATTAATATCTGTTTGGACGACCATGCTTTTAAATACCTGAAGATTTTAGCTTATTTTTAAAGAACATTTCTTAAAAAAAACTTTTTTCCACCTCAGAAATAAGATGGTTTTTTCCCTGTTTATCTTTACAGGCTACAAAATTCTTAAGGCACTCCTGCTCTCGAGTTTTTTTGTCAAGGGATCATGTGTCTCTTATTTTCAGACCATGATATAGACCTATTGTGCATGAGATTTTTATCCACAATAAATAATAAAGAAAAAAAAGTTCTCAACTAGAATTCATTCATTCAAGTCAGTGAAAGCATCAACAGGTTTGTGCTGTTTATTAGAGAGATGTTATTGATACTAAATGTTATTGATACTAAATGATCTGCAAAGCTTCCACAGACTTTTTTTCCCTGAGCTTAGCAAATTTTAATGAGGATTTCGCTGAAAATCAAGTGTATTTAGATATATATATTATAGATATGCTCAAAACCCCTGTGCAAATGATCCACAGGGGCTCTCCTGCCCAACTGGAATCACAGACAGGAGCCCACACTCTGCCAGTGTCACCTACACCCTGAGAGGTAAATACTTATTTATCTATCAAAGACTTTTCATTAAGGATCCTCACTTAAAAATAGCTCAAGGATGGTAATTTAGCTGAAAACATAATCCATGTTGCATCTTTGAAGTAAGCCCTTTAATCAACCCAGCTCGCTAACTGTTAATTAAGCATCTCCATTCAGTGGGCCATAGGCTATAGAATTAAACCTGTGAATAATAACATGAAGGAAATATGAAGGAGTTTCTTTATCCCCACCAGAATGAGACCACAAATGCTTCGTTATGATTTATAGACTGACAGAAGTTCAAAGCTAACGCTGGGCAGAAGCTGGTTGTCGGGACTGGATTAAAATAGCTCTGTCAGGTATGGCTATGGGTTATGATGATTCCTGCAAGAGTGAATCCATGAGTAAAACCAGCAAGTAGAGCCATCATATATAGTCACGAAGATATTTAGGCTTACCTAAGAGCATCATTACTACCTCTGGGAGTAAGAATCAGCTTTTTACCGTGCAGTGCTCGAAACAAAATGAGATGCGAGACATTTGGGACATCTAAAAAGCTGCAAGTTTCATCCCAGGTGCAGCTGTGCCCAGCGGACAGTCAAAGGGGCGAGGATGTTCCTCTACCCGAGAAAGGCAGAAGCCCACTTTTGGCTCCATTTCCCATCAAAGAGGTCCCCGAACGCTGCCTGCAGACGGCAGCTGGGGGCTCATGAGGAAACCAAAGCACCAGTGCAGAACCAGACGTGAGGCAGCCGCTTGCTTTGGGTGCCAAACACCTCCATGGCTGAGGTCCTGCTGTCACGCTGCTTGGATTCCAGGATCCGAGAGAAAAGAGATGGTGATAAGGAACCGGTCAGGACTATAAATCATTTTCAACACATTTGGGGTAAATTTATGTAGAATCATAGAATGATTTGGAAGGGACCTTAGAGATCATCCAGTTCCAACCCCGCTGCCGTGGGCAGGGACACCTCCCACTGGCGGCAAACGAAGGACCTGGAACAGGATAACTGACTAAGAAGGTGCTGCACTTGTTTGTGGCCAGATTGAATCGGTGTACAGTTGTCTATAGTTCTGAATAAAACAAAAAGAATGGAATCAAGCAGTTCTAAGACGTTTCTGTATGAGAGTTTGATTTCATTTTAGACAGGAATAGCGGGTACGCCAGACAAGAGGAGCATATGTTGAAATATAACTGCTACCACAAACATTCACGCTCTCAATCTATACAGAAAATGCTTTCTTTTTCACGTTTGTGTGCATGTCTGAAATACATCGCGTGTCCGCATGTTTCTCATGCAAGTGTGAGGCTGTGGATTGTGACCACGCGTGCCTTCATCTCTGGGCACTGGAAACTACTCTCTGCTTGCAGTGGTCAGGAGCAAAAGGAGCCCCATCGAAAGCCATTGCAGAATAAACAGAGTCGTTTACTGAGAGCTTTACTGCTTTTAAGGAAAAGTCTGAGGCTGGTGCTGACCCAGGAAGCCTTTATTAACGGCCTATGTTTGGTAAGTCAAAGTTGATCTTGATTAATGTCTTGGTATGGAAACGATCTAGTTCAAAGGATGATTAATCCATTCCAGTGTAATAAATGTTAAGCAAGGATAATTAATTCCAGATTTTGAGAGTCAAGAACTTCAGTTTCCGAATGGCTCATCAAATACATGCCATGGTAGGAGAATTCAGGATGTCTGATCACATCTCCAGAGCCCCACCAGAGGCCTTTTCTACTATAAAAGAAAGAAACTCATTCTCAGAGCAACTTGACAGCAGTTAAACATTGTACCTAGAATTATCCATCCCACATCCCGCCATCCATCCCAACCAAACTGCTTGGTCACCTTGGAATGATTTCTGTAAACCATATGCTCTTTCACACAGCTTTGCAAGTGTGTATAAGCCTTCATGATGACCTCCTGTTGAAAGCCTTCCATTTATATCATCCCAGAGCAAAGCAGATGTTATATCACTGAAATCCGGAATCAAACCTTGGAGGTACCTTTAAACGCTTCATCCACACATGGTTCTTCGATGCAGCTCATCGTACTTTGGGAAGTGAAGGCTGACATGCAGAATGAAGTACAACATTCAATGCTGCTAACCATTATTTATTCAGGAGGTAATCGTTACAGTAAAACACACTTTTTCCCTATTTATGGAAATGATACTGTGAGACTGAACTATAAGATTTTAAAATATAAGTTGTAGCCAGAAAGGAAAACTTAGGAAATTTAGGATGGTCCTCAATACATTAGGAGATTTATAGAGAATATATATACACTATATATATGTAATATATATATAGGTAGAATATATATTGTTGTTATAGTCTTCCATTAAGATTTGGGCTACTTGTGCTAGAGGCAAACAGAAAAAAATGAGCATCAGAGAATAATTACTGAGTTCACACTGAGGTCTTTTTGGCATGATTGTCATGTTTCCAGTACTCAATTGGCCAAATTACAGCTCTGAAATGTGCCATTTGTGGGGAAAAAAAATGGAACGGCTATTCAAAACAAAGTCTTCTGTAGTCTGTAGAGTTGTATAACCTCTGGGAAGTCCATCAGCCAGAGTTTCTGAAACTTCCACAGCTAATATAAATAACTAAATGTAAAGAAAAGACAGAATGGAAATGAGGAAGAAGGCTTGGGGCTAAATTACACCTTCACTTGGACTGCTGCAGCAAAGAGAAAAGCCATACACTGGAGTCTAATATGAGCAAAGGTTTTTGTAACATAACTCTGATCTGATCAGAATAGGCTTTAGAAAATTATTAAAAATTGTGTTTGTTCCCATCAGGAAAAAAAGTTCAAAGAAAGGAACTCAATTCAAGAGTTCCAATATTGTTCAAAGAAAGGACAACCAACTCATCAAGGTGTCCTTAGAAACTGTGGAGAGTGGTCAAATCTCTCTAACCAGGAGCACAGGAAGGACATGGATCAGTTGGAGTGAGTCCAGAGGAGGCCATGGAGATGATCCCAGGGCTGGAGCATCTCTGCTCTGAGGACAGGCTGAGAGAGTTGGGGTTGTTCAGCCTGGAGAAAAGAAGGCTCTGCAGAGACCTTAGAGCAGCTTCCAGTGCTGAAAGGGGCTCCAGGAAAGCTGGGGAGGGGCTTTTGATCAGGGAGTGCAGGGACAGGACAAGGGGAATGGTTTTAAACTGAAAGAGGGGAGATTGAGATAAGATCTTCGGAAGAAATGTTTTGCTGTGAGGGTGGGGAGGCCCTGGCCCAGGTTGCCCAGAGCAGTGGTGGCTGCCCCATCCCTGGAGGGGTTTCCAGGCCAGGTTGGATGGGGCTTGGAGCCCCTGATCCAGTGGGAGGTATCCCTGCCCATGGCAGGGAGGTTGGAACTGGATGGGCTTTGAAGTCCCTTCCAACCCAAACCATTCCAGGATTCTGTGCCATCGTTCTGATACTTGCTGGTTTTAAACAATTCCATGGCCTTATCACTGTAAAAAACATGAACCAGCACTACTTCTGACTCAGTATGTGTCACAGCTTTCACAGGGGACTGCAGACATGAGGTGGATTTTACACAATCTTAACTGTATTGATTAGCAAATCATCATCAAATACAACAAACCATGAAGTACATTGTTTGTCTCTACAAAATAACCTGTAAGATAAAAAGCTGGTTTCTGAACCACTGACTGTGGTTCAAGGGGTTAGTTGTGTGCTTCAAGCTAAAAACACACAAAAAGACTACAAAACTGTCAGTGAAATCTGCTGCAGCAAATTCCATTGAAGTTCAAATGTCACCTCTGCTACAAAACAACCCGCTGTCAAAAACCCCCTAACCCGTGGCGTGTAAACATTGACGTCCTCACCATGTTCTATGGGGTTCATAAAGCATCAAACTGAATATTCTCTCCTGCATGATAAGAAATTCAGAAACAAACCAGAAGTAAAGCCTCGGACAGAATCAGGAAAGGTTGCCTGCACTCTGGCAAAGGGTTTGCATGGATGTGAAAGCTCCTAGGTTGGGCTCTTCCCTCAGATCTTTCCCTGTACAAAGAAGAACATGTGTTGGGATAAAACAGTTTGCATTTTGCTGCATATTAATTATTTTCTCAGGTAGAAAGAGGCGGAGGAGACTTTGGTGGAGGAAGAGACGATGTCCCGAGAACAACCTGAAATGCAAGCTTAGCATTTTTTCACTGCAAAACCATCTTTAACTTTTATAAACAGGCATGATGGTAAAATTGAGGCTGTTAAAAATACATGGTTTTCTTGGGTAGTTTATAATTCACAGTGGCATTTAGTGGGTGGAGTTGTAAATTAGTGAGTGGATTCCTGCCTCCGTTGCTCTGCAAAGGGGAATCGCTGCTAAGAATAGGAATGTGGTCATGGTGATAATGAACAAGGGCTCGGAGTGCCTCAAAAATTGATGGGAGATCTGGAGATGGTTGATGCAACAGCTGCTCTAGAAATTAGATGTTATCAAAAATTTTTCTTGAAAGATGGATGTGGTTGGACAGCAGGCAAAGCTTAACCAGTACGCCCTCGGTTCAATTTTTAGTAGGACCACAGAAAGGGAGAGTGGCATATGAAATATTTATGTTGATAAATTGGAAGGTAGTCAACAAAATGCTGTGTTTACTCTGCCATAACAGGGAGGAAGACTGCAGCAGGGTCTCTACACATAAAACCATCCTTTTCACTATCACTTTTAAATTAAAATAGATTTAGAGCAGATCTCAGTGAAGAAATGTTTTGCTGTGCAGGTGGGGAGGCCCTGGCCCAGGTTGCCCAGAGCAGTGGGGGCTGCCCCATCCCTGGAGGGGCTCAAGGCCAGGTTGGATGGGGCTTGGAGCCCCTGATCCCGTGGGAGGTGTCCCTGCCCATGGCAGGGGTGGAACTGGATGGGCTTTGAGGTCCCATAGCACAGCAGGTATCTCTAAAACCAGTTACTCTCTCAATCAGAACTGGGTTTTGTATTACCCTGTATCATCTGAATATTTACATGTGTTTAACCTGAGGCATGTGAGGCTCACTTCAATGGGCAGCAGCTCTTGTACTCAAACACAAGACAAGTATTTGAACACCTTACTGGAGCTCTGTCACCGTGGAAGGGTCTGTCAACCCTCAGGCCTTAAAAGCCTCCTGTATCTAAAATACTTAATAGGATGGATATCATTATCTTGGACATCTGAATTTCTACAGTAGCAGAAATATAATGACTGATGATATATTATTATTCCTAATTAAAATATGAAAATCACTACACTGAAAGGCCATCTGGGATTATTTGCATTTACCATAGACTAAAATGATGTGCTTAAGATTGTACAGCACAGGATCCAACACACAAAAATTCACACACCCATTTACAGCTTTGTTACATACCTGCCGCCACTGTCCTACAGTCTGCTTTTTCCTTTCCATTCCATCAATAACACGATCAGTAAAACCAGGTAACTTTTCCATGTGTGACCACTAGGACATCCAGTAACGACTGACCTCCCTTTCCTTGCCCGCACCAGATTTCCTAGGGCAGAACTAACATTCTAGCACTCAGTCCTGCAAAATACTATAAGGCCTCGACAGTCTTGTCTGTAACAAGAGTCAGAGCCAAGAGTCAAATACTGAGAACTTTCTTTATTACTAAATATATTAAAATATATAATTCAACCAAACATTGTCAGGTATGAAGCTTTCAAAAACTGCATGTAATTCTGGATGCTCTGGTTCTTGTTTTCCGATTTCTGCAGGCTGTTCTCCAGCTCCTTCAAATGTATTTCATGTCGCTTTTCATTCTAAATAAAAAGAGAAATGCAATGTGACTTAGAAATAAAAATACAAATCCATCAAGTTAATAACATAAGGGAAGTGGTACCTAATCTTTATAAGCCTTATTTACCTGTCAAAGTTCTCAGAGGTTCCACAAAACTGAAGGTTCCCCAGACGGCCTCAAACCTTTGAGGCTTTATTGGTGTTCTGGCAGGATCAAACTGAGCATTTTAAATAGGCTTACAGTCCAAAAAAAGGGGCTGGGAACATAAAAACTAACTATCTGGATTTTTATCATGAAAGATTCCTAGCATCTTAAGTCTATTAAGGACCTCATAATAGATGTTGATTTTCAAGGAAACATCTGTTATTGATCTCTGATGCAACACAATTTTTGAGGGGTATAGTTCCTTATTTACAAACGATTAAGAGCAACGTTACCTGCTCACTAGCTCCATACCTGCTGCACAGCAGAGAGCATTCGTTATATAAAGGATACAGATACTCAAGTATTTCCTTTTATGTTTATTACAGATGGCAGATGCCAGTGGTTAAAAGAAACCCATTTTTTGAAAAAAGATGGCATTACAGTTGTCAGATTTAAATCCAGCCTTCGGAAAAATAATCAATTTAGAATGAATAACGGAAAAAGTTGCCTATTTTGTTCTATTTTGTTTCCAGTTTCACTACAACATGAACAAGACCATGTTATCACTTTCCGTAATGCAGTCTCAGTTATAAGTAAATGTAAGAGGAATAAAAGGCAATTCATTCATCTAGGACAATTTTTCTCTCAGACATATAAATCTTTCACATTTTTATTTTAGCTGTAAACTTCAAAAGAAACAATTTGAAAACAGACCTCTGAGGTTTTCTGGGAAAAAAGACAAGAAAATGGTCTTTATTTTCTGTTTTACTTTAAGATACTGTGAAATTCCTTTGAAAAATAGGAATGAAAAATGAAAAAGTAGAATAAAACACTGGCTAATGTCTGTTTTTGTTTTAAGAACGCTTGTGTCTTTGGGTAAATGCAGTCGCTAAGTTACACTTGATACAGACAAAAATGAATGGAAGCAGATTGAATTCAGAACCGTATCTTTGCCTTATTTAAATCTTGAGTGCAGTTTGTATTCAGGCTGTCTTGCTTCATTTCCCACTTTTGCCTTTCTGGGAGGACTGGATTAAACAAGAGATGTAACTCACTATTATTTCAGTGATCGAGTTAGACTGGGCATCTGTTAAGTCTATTGGAAATGTTGATATACAAGGTGTATTGTCAAGTTAAATGAATTTCACTCCAAGAAGGACATTGAGGGGCTGGAGCACGTCCAGAGAAGGGCAACGAAGCTGGGGAAGGGGCTGGAGAACAGGGGTTATGAGCGGCTGAGGGACCTGGGGATGTTTGGCCTGGAGAAAAGGAGGCTGAAGGGAGAACTCATCTCTGTCTACAAGTCCCTGAAAGGAGGTTGTGGCCAAGTGGGTGCTGGGCTCAGAGATCTGGTTCAGTAGTGGACAGGTACAGTTGTACTCAAAGGTCTTTTCCAACCCAACAATTCTGATTCTATGAATTTGCTGTTCCCTGAAGTGTGGGGCGATTGTATGAGCAGGGTGAAGGAACCTTTTACTGCAAACAGTGATGTCATAAATTACTGAAGCCATAAACAGCACGATTTACTCACATGGTAAAATACACAGAGGAGTTGTTTTTTCTCTTCTTGCCCCTCTCGCACTTCTGTTTCAAGAACCAGCAATTTTGTCTGAAGGGCTCGCTCTTTGTGTGACATTTTTTCCAGTTCTTCAGCTACCTACAATAGTAATGAGAAAGAAATAGTCTATCTTTACTTTCACTTGAAGCCCAAAGCAAATTATTTTCTTATACCTAGCATTAGTAGCCCTATTTCCTCTTTGTCATCAAATACATCTGATTTCCTATGCACAGAAATTAAACAAACCTGGGAAATAGCCTGGCTAAATTTTAAAGAAGATTCAATTTAGGAAAAAAAGTAATATTATTGGGAGGGAGACACTTCTTTAACTCATTTGTAAGTTAAGCCAAACTTGTTATTTTTTCAAACCTACATCAATATCCTCACGTAGTATTGAGAACACTCACATTACTTTGATTAATCAGAGATAGAAATTACAACTTCATACATATTTTCTGATTAAACTACTACATTTGCTACAGTCTAAATTCCTACATTTCCAGTTCCATTGGTTTTACCGTTTGCATCCTTTCTACAAATGACAAATCTCTGCTTAATATAGAAAGTGTGCAAAGCCTTCCTCTAAAGTGAGGAGCATTTCAACACCAAAGCTCTTGAGGGCTGCCTACCCCAAAGAAAATAAGAAAAGGCAACATTAAAGTTTTGTTCGGTAACTTTTTGCCATATGTGTGGCATTTAGTATTAGGAGGTTAAAGCATTTTGATAATGATAGGGAAGTGTTGCTCCACTGAACTTAGTAATTAATTTCAATAGGATCTGAATTCCACAAGGAGGTTGAATTGTGCAACCCATAAACATGCAAAAATTCCCTGTAACTTTTTAATATTGCTCCCTACATGCAAAACAATCTTGTCTCCTCTTTTCTTCTCATGTACATTTGGTTTTAATACTATTTTGAAATAGAAAACGGCAAGATTAAATCATCAATACCATTTTTCTCCCTTCTTCCAAAGCAGATTCCAGTTGTTTGGTTAATCCATTATATTCTGCCATCTTCTCTTCGAGCTGCAATTTACTGCACTGAAGACTCTCATCTTCTTTTCTGAGCTGACAAGCAAGCTCTTCATTCTGCAATTCCATCTTTTCCAACTGGCTGGATGCAAAACACGTTAACACATTACAACTTGTTACAACAGAGACACAGAGAAATTAATTGTAGTCAGATTTTTTTAAGTTACCTTTTCAGATCTTCATATTTCTTCTGAATGTTATCGTTTTCCTCTTCTACAGAATGACTCTCCAGAGAAGTTACACTGTCTTTATCCTGTGAAAATGGTGATTCGTTTCCAGTTGAAGAGACCTGTGTGAACGGTGTTACAGAGAAAAGTAAGCTTGTCTATTAAAATCCAGTCAATTTATTTGTTAATTAATTTCAGGTTAACACTATATTATATTCAAGTAAACATTGTCTTGTGTTTAATACAAATAAAATACAGCTGAAGCAGGAGACTAAAACTTTATGTGAGCACTTCAAGACTGCAAACCTGCCATGTAACAGAGTGAAGTCCCAACAAAACCCATATGGTGCTCATGCAGCCTTGTGTATCTGGAGTCGGCCAGCTCTACCTCTTGTCAACTTTCACTCAACACTTTAGATTCCAGCAAAAATAAGTTCCCTCAGACTAGAGTCACAGAAGCATAAAACCAAGACTGCAGTTAAATGCAGTTACCACAGAAGAAGAGAGTAGCACTGCAGTTAAATGCAGTTACCACAGAAGAAGAGAGTAGCACTGGTGAAGAATTTCAGAAAGCAGTGGGTATCAAAACAAACGATCAAGTTCCTAAGAGGAGAAAGCAGTAGCAGAAGCTAAGAAAACCAGAAGGTGGACTGTCTTCCCCTGCCCAGCATCCAGCTTGACCTGTTTTCTTTTAAATCCCCTAACAATAAGGATGAGATGATTGCTCTTGCTGCCATCCACCACCAGCAGATTAGCACTGAACAGCCACATCACCAGCCTGCCGGCACCTTTATTTAAGTGGCAACTTCCACCATTCACTGGACTACCTCAAGCAGTTCCATCCAGTAATTAGGGCTAATCCAGTTGGTTCTGCCATGTGAATTACAGGCACAATGGTAGTTGTACCAGCCACCTCCTGATGGGTTAAAAACTGACGTCCTGGTCCAGCTGAACCCAGGAGAAGGTTTTTCTACACATGGTCCAGTCACTTGAAAAGGAATCTTCCTAAATTCTGATCATAGGATCAAAGATTAGAATCTCTAAAGGAGGTTAAAAACAAAATTAACGTGGAACTCAATTATTCTACTAAATACAAACAATAACTATACTTGTACATCTATTTCCAAGGAAGAATTCTGCCACAAAGACACAAGTATTCAAGAGGATGGAGAATAAACTCACTCAAAAGATACAGAATCTGAAAGTAATCAGTCTTGTCACATACTGAATTCATGTAAATACAGTTGGCAATAGTTTTATTTGCATTATGCTATTTCTACAAAAGGAGTTTATGATTTATGAAGCAAATAAAGTAAACTGCACAACTGTCATACGCTAATAGGTAAAAAAATATTCCAAAGCCTTTCTTCCACATAATTTTCTCATTTATCTTTAAAAATCAGCATGTTGCAAGCACCTGAACCTGCAGCTCCCTAAGGGCTTTGCATTTCCACGCATGGATCCTTTCCCAGGATATAAGCTTTTCCTGACAGCCTTGCTGCTTTTCCTCGGCTGCTTTCAGCAAGTCACAAACACGTTCTAACTCCTTCAACTCTGCCTCCGTTTTGCCCCTCACCTGCACAGTAGCATCACAGGAGAAAAATGTTAAGTGCAAACCCATAAATTAATTGTTTTAATACTTAATAGCTTTCCATGTAAGCAATAAATCTGAACTTCTACACACGTTCCATAGTGTCACCTGTTTTATAAAACACTGACAAAGTTACCAGTTCACTATGGGAGAAATTTCCATTTTGACTGCACTTCATTATAAACTCTGTAATATTCACAATGAACACATAAAAAGTTACGCAAGCGTTAGTGGTTCATCATGTGATAATCAAAGTTTTGGTTTATTTTTATTACAATCTATTTTGGAAGATGGCACATGGACACTCTAAGCTCAGAGTAAAAATTCTCACAACTATTGTAGTATTCAAAAAGTGGGCAGCACCGAATGCTACCTAAAGGCACATACAGTGCTGTGAAAATATCATTTATGGGCTCAGAAAGTATTTTTCTCTGTCCTACAACTCCCCCACAGAATCACAGAGTGGTTTGGGTTGGAAGGGATCTTAAAGCCCATCAGAGTTCCAACCCCTGCCATGGGCAGAGACACCTCCCACAGGATCAGGATGATAATGGAAAAATAAAGTTAGAATGAAGTAAAATGAGCATCTAAGACATTTCTCTGTGAGGACTAATTCCGTACACCAAAACAGAACACTACAACGCAAAATCTGTTCCTGCCTCTGCTTTATCACTTGAAAGAGTATGTATTTTGATGAACTATGGAAGTGAGTAAAGGGATTTTTCTACCAATTTTGTTTTGTTTTCTGATGCTTAAAACTGTGCTGACTGTGTTGCAGTGCGCAGCTCCATCTGCTGAAAAACCTCAAACCTCACCTCTGTACGGATTCTCTGGTTTAACTGCAAGTTCAAACAAAGCAGTCTTACCGTTTGCTTCCCTACACAACTTTCACAGCTGTTCTGTTCAGAGACCCAGTTTTAAAGTCATCAACAATAAAAATTTTAGAAGTGATAAAAGAATTTGTTTAATTCTAACATAGCAGCTCAACTCCTTACTCATTGCTCTAGGAACTATTTTTCACCTGTTTGCAGGTCACAACTCAGAGTAAAGCATTCCATGAATGTTAAAATAATTTTACAGATGGGAAAAGAAAAGGAAAAAAAAAAGGCAGTACTTTGTGACTTCTAATACATGGATCACAATACTGTAGGAAAGATCAATGTTCCACAGAGTTGTGATGAAACACGCTTTATCACTGCAAAGCTTACCATAACTACCTCTAAGTATTCATTTTCTGTTATTCTTTTGTTTTCATCGAAGATCGTTTCATACCTTGATTTTAGTTCTTTCACTGCTGTTTGTAGTTTTTGCACCTAAAACAACAGGTATTTTTCACCTACATTTGCAAGGTGTTTCTTTTAACTATAGAAAAGGTAGTATCATTAGTATGAAGCATAAAGAAAAACATTTGATTTCTAAATAATATCTCGGTATTTGTCATTCTTAAGTCATTTATTTTCATTATCCTGCCCAAGACAGCAAATTTAAAAGGGTAACCAGGTAAAGAGCACTCTGGTATCAACACTTCATTTTCAGCTATGGAGAATGAGCTTCAGTTGTGCTATGTAAGCAGCCAGCACAGCTCACGTTTCTCTCCTCAGATAATGAGAATCACCCACAGCTCCCATCAGAGCAAGGGAATTTCAGCCCACTCACCGCTGAAGTCCAGCTGCTCCCAGGATCCTTGTTTCCCATCCTAAACCTGGCAACAACTTTGACTGTGGTGATGTATTCCACAGACAATGCACACTGGTTGTGCTTCTATTTTGTATCGCATCTTTTCTCTTGTCAGTGATTTTAAATCATTCTGGTGTTTATAATATAGCAGAAACACATACTAGATGACCTGTAAAGGTCTCTTCCGAGCCAAAGCATTCTCTGATTATATGATAAACAACTTTGAAGCCAAGTTCTAAAATTTCTGCTCTGTGAATAAAGCCAAAAAGGATTGGAAAAAAAGCCCATTTTAAATCCTATATTTTACTGGTATTTTCAGTGTGGAGCAAATAAACGTAAAATATGTAAATAAAGACTCCTAAAACAGTACTTGAATGCCCCATCCCTGGAGGATTTCCAGGCCAGGCTGGATGGGGGTTGGAGCACCCTGAAGCTGTGGGAGGCGTCCCTGCCCACGGCACAGGGTTGCAATTGGATGGGCTTTAAGGCCTATTCCAACCCAAACCATTCTATCATTCTATCAATGTTGGTTTACTGTTCTTAGGAATGTGGAATTGAAGATGTGATCAAGGAGAGGTAAAATATTACTGGATACGTCCACTAAAGATATCAAACTAAAATTTTACTTCTTAAATACAAGTTTATTGGGATATCAATGTGCTTTTTAGGAAGCAAGTGTTATCTAGAGCAAGTATGCAATTAGCTCTGTTGGCTGTGATGAGCTTCAACTGGCTCCACACAACACAGTGAGGACTACGTGTACCAGTAAGAGCATGGAGACAGCTCTTGGATGTGGTTTGTAATGGCACTCTCCTCTATTCTCCTCGATGTTACAATCACTATACCAGCAAATCTGTCTTATTCTAAATAAAACCTTTATGTTTTCCTCAAAACCGCTTTCAAAACTAAAAACCATACTTGAACATTTCAAATATACTACTTGCCTGATTTCTGTACTGTTCAACAAGGGTTTCCTGCACCTTTGCCTTTTCTCGCAGATTTAGCAGTTCATTTTCAACAGAAAGAGTGCTGTCCTCCAATGTAGCAAGGGAAGCCTTGAATAAAACACAGAAAATAAAGAAACTGATAAAGTCTTATTAAAATAACACAATCTACAATGTGGACTAGCAAGTGACCTGCAGGCATTAAAAAGAGTAACAATTATTTATCCTGTTATAATGAACCGAGAGCCCACAGTTCATTTCTCAGCTCATAAGAATATTTACTTTGAGGATAAATACAATACAAAACCTGTAAACCCTTTAAAAATTAAATTAATAATTGAGCTAAAATCCAGTTCTTTAATTTGAAAGTACTCACAGAGAAGAACAATTTCTAGTTAAGTAATTTTGAAGCTACTGACAGTTAAATAAATGGCATCCCAGTTAAGCACATAGATAATAGACAAGCCTGTTCCTAACTTGGCCACAGTCTGCAACTCAAATTTTCAATGTCTCATTTTCACTTAGTATAAAAAGTGGCTGGCAAAAATTTATTCTAAAGGCTTGGGATCTCTAGACAGAAGGTCAAAAGGGGAATTACTTTGTTTACTTCATTACTGTATCAGAAATGCAGAGCCATTCAACAATGATTTATTATAATCTCACCTTTAATGTTTCATTTTCAAGGTAAATCTTCTCATTTTCAGCGTTAACAGAATTCAATTTTCCAAGAATTTCCTCTGCCGAGTTTCTTCTCCCTTCCTCCTTTCTTTTCAAGTCCTCCAAAAGGCTTGTGATATGCCTTGTTAGATAGGTAAGAACTTCTGTATAACGTATAATGCTTCCAAAACCCTTACTATCCAAATTCAATTGTACCTTAACATATACACTTTCACTCCTCTTATTTTATCAAATAAAAGGGAAAATGCATTTTAGGATCCCAAGAAATCTGCTTAAAACCGTTCCCCCTTGCCCCACCCTTGCACTCCCTGATCAAGAGTCTTTCCCCAGGTTTCCTGGAGCTCCATTAAATACTGAATTATAGTCACAACTGTCTTTGTAGCTCTCGTATTTTCTGTAGCTCCATTAAAATACTGAGTTATAGTCCATGTTTCTACCGACAGAAAAGCTAAATGGATATTTGCCACTGTCTGCCAAAGAAAATGGCATATCCTTCATGTATGTTAAGATTTGATTGTGTAGTTCGAATAAGGTTGGACAATTGTGCGATGCTTTTCCTTACAAGAATAAACACACACGTGAGAGGAACCCTTCTCTATCCTCTAGCAGGGTGAGATACTAGTGGAGATGAACAAATGTTGCCGTTACTAGTCTGAAGTAGAGACTAGAAGCCTAAGAATCTGCTTCTACACTGCAGCAGACAAGGCTTAACACTCCAGCTGTTAAATTAGTCACTAAATAAGAGGTTCTGAGGAAGCAGCATAGTAGCTACTAGCAAGTTCAGGCTAATCTGAAGGGTGCAGGGGAAAGAATATGTTCCTTACTTTTACAGGGGGATGAAGTTTAAAGGCAGTTGTGAAATGCAGCAGAGAGAAGGCTGGAAATCTTCAATTTGTTTCCAACTTCTAAATTCTGCTCAGAATTTTAAAATATGAACAACACAAACTTGTCTGCATTGTCAACATCGAGTACTCTACTACTAAATACCAACAAAACAGATCAACAGTTTAACTTACTTCTTGAGATCTTCTCTTTGAATTTCTAACATGGTCTTTCCTTCAACCATTCTATTGTGCTGGCTCTTCCAGCCATCGGAAGCTGACTGCATCTCAGACAGCTTGACCTCCTGGAGGATACAGGAATTACAAATCACGTAACAAAAGAATGGAACTGAAAAATGCCATCTAGTTCTACACATTTTTCTAAACTCAAGAGCTACTTACTATAAGATGGATTTATTGGATCATTGAGACATTCACTACGTTTTAGCAAACCAAAGGCAGTGAATGCAGTAACAGTTCATATGTGGCTTACATCAACCTTTTCCTTAACCAAGGAGCAAAATACCAAGAGATACAAACCCAGCATGACCAACATTCGTATTTTCCACGGGTGAAAGCCTCCCAATTGTTTGATTTAAACCAATACAACACGAGTTGCTCACAGCACAGTCACTTACACGTTCTCTGATACTGGAGGTTAAGTTTTCCACAGCTGCTTCAAAGTGCTGAGCTCTTTGTTTCTGGAACCTGATTGCTTTTTTCAGAGCAGTCTTCTGTTCCTCACTTGTTTCCCTTAAGGCAAACATCTGGTGCTTGTATTCACCAACCTGAAGTTTCCACTCAGCTATTTTCTTTTCTAGAGTCTGCAGCATAAATGAACATCAACTCTTCAAATTCTACGCCTTACAGTTCGTTTTGTGACATAACACAATCAGGAATATCAATTACATTTATAATCAATATAATCAATTTTCATATATAAAGATGCTTATAGGGCATTTAATACACAAAGATGTGACTTGGGGGAGGGGGACCAACAACACAGCAGAACACCTTCAACAAATAGAGCAAATAGTAAATCTGAGTCTATATATGGATGTCTTTAACTATTGGTATAAGTAAATAGCTGTCATCCCTTGTTATAACCGCAGGAGGTCACAATCACACTAAGAATAAGTCCTTCGGGTGTTATTCAATGGCTGAGTTAAATTTAAAGTGAGAACTAATTTCGTAAGGGTAATGCTAAGCTTTCACAAGCTTTCTGGCTTTTGGCCAGATACTAACAAAATCATCACCAGGATTTAAGCTGCCAACTGACTTCACCAGTTTTTGAAGAGCAAACAAACAAATGTTTTAAGATGCAGTGAAGATTTAGGTTTAGATCAAGTTGCTCTATCTAAAGAAGATGTTGTTGGAATCATAGAGTAATGGAATGGGTTTGCCTGGGAGGGACCTCAAAGCCATCCACTTCCAACCCCCTGCCATGGGCAGGGACACCTCCCACTGGATCAGGTTGCTCAAAGCCCCATCCAACCTGGCCTTGAACTGTTTGCATGAACAAGCTGAGAAACAAAGAGAAGAAAACCTTGCAATTAAGATAGTGTGGTCAGGCAGACTGCAAAATGTAAATGCTAATGGTTTTTACTGTTTGGGATTTTTTTTTTACCAAGAGTCTGATTTCAAGTGATACTTGAAGATTTAATTCTCTCATCGGAGTTAACTTCTGACCACAATCAGGCTTTGCTAATTGTTTTCAAATAAACTGAGACACAAGTAAAAATAAGCTGACCTGTATTTTTGCTTTTAGTTCATCGTTTTCCACTTCTTTCCTTTGAATCTGACACCGCAAATGATCTTGCACAGCCTTTACTGATCTTGAGAGCTGGTCTTCTTTCTGTACCTTGACCTAAAAAAGGGCAATAAACACAAGTTCGTTGGTCTATGGAGACAGGACATAGAGAGCATCATATTGCCTTTTTCCTTTGCCATAGTTTCTAACTGACATTTGAACGTACACAGAAGCTGAAAAGATAAATCATGCTCTACAAGTATATTCACAAGCAAGAATTGTTACTAATGTTATTAAATAAAAATCACAAACTCAAAAGAAGGTTTTTACAATTGATGCCTCAAATTTAATCAAGGCTCTTATGAACAAGCCCTGGACGCACAAACTCGGAAATCGAGGCTGAGCAAAAGCACCCAGCTAGCAAGTTGATCAAAATTAAGCTACAATGATCCACTCTGTCCTGAGTAACTAGACCAGAACTGATCTTCATTAGATACCACCACCTCCTATTAGAAGCATTGATACATTTAATTCAAACTCTAATTTTCGGGGGGATATGTAAAGCATAAGGGAAGAGACAACTTATGTCACCAGAGCTGAAGTCAGATGATTCAATGAAATTTCTTGCAACTCGAGTCCTTTGGCTTATTCTAAATCAAAAACAATGCAAATGGCTAGAAAGGAGTAATATTATCAGCATAGACTAGAAGATCATTGTGATGCACCAGTGCAAGCGTTCGTTATAGACGCCAATAAGCAAGGCAGACTCAGACTCAGTCAGGTATCAAAGAAAATACCTTTTATTGGAGATAGCATAAGAAGGAACAGGGCAGAGATAACAATTTACTCCTTCAGATGCTGGGCACCCCAGATTGTTCGATACAAGATAAACCTCTAGTCCAGACACAGCATGCTGTGTAGATCCTCTCAATGCTAAGGTTTGACGGCATCGTGGCCTTCAGAACCCTTATAGGCTTTTTTGTTCAGCATTTCTACTCTCAAGCAAAAGGATGTTTCTATCAAAACATGCTGCTTCATTTCAAGACAAAGATACAGAGATGCCAATTGCCACACGTCACAGTGGGCACCCCCGAGGCTCCCCTATTCCAATTTGCTGGCAAACTTTATTCCACAGCCATGTGATAAGTTCTTTCGGGTTAAGCAAAGAAAAATTCCTAAAGAAGAACCATGGTTCTCAACAAACCCCAAGGAGTAACAAAAAACAAGGTATACCACTGATCCCTTAGAGGTTTAACTGAGCTTCTTTGTCCATCACCAACACTGCACTGCATACTCATGAAGTGCATTTTAGGTGCACAAGTACTGTAGGACAGATCTATTTTACTGGTAGTTTAGCATTTTGAAATTTTTATAGTACCTTCTCATGCAGGGCAGACAATTCTCTTCCTACACTGGTTTCTGCGCCGAGCCCCTTCCTTTGGTTCAGAGAATGAATGAGCTCTTGCCAGCTTCTGATATTAGCTCTGCTGTCAGAACTACCTTTCCCTATCCATAGTGCTCAGAGAGCCATGGAACTAACTTATCTGTTTATTTTACTCTGCATTACTTGGTTATAAGTACTTTGCCCAGAACTATTGCAAATGTGTAACTGAGAAGACAAAAGCCATTAGTCTGGATGCACACCCCTCCCTGAATCGGGGGGGCATTAGCGTTAAGGACAACCTGTATCCTTAATGGGTCTGAATCCAGACTTCATGGTGCTCAGATATTTCTGTAGGAAACTTATTTCCGGATTTTCCTTTTTCCTAGATCTTTGAAATCATTGCTTTTCTCGAAATCTAACATTTGTAAATAAGAATCTAGCACACTGGGACCAAACACTCATTCCAACAGAACTGGGCACTCACTTTTTCAAGCTGGAGCCTGGATGAAAGTTCTTTAATGTGTTTCTCCCTTTCAAGTATTTTTCTCCTGAGATTCTTCATAAAAAAAAAAGAAAGAAATGATTTTAACATCTGTACAGAACAACACAACACTAACGCACACAGAAACATGTCAGGTGTAAACCAAGCTTCCATTTTGGAAGGACAAACCACAAATGCTGCCCCTTTGCCACTGTCACTTGACGCTGTGTAATCCCATGACGCAGACACTGTCAGATGTATGGCACATAAAGACAGAAATTATAATTTACTTACCATATTTTGGGTTTCGTTTTCACTTAACTTCTGCATCAAAGTGTCAATGTTGTCACTGCTGAACTGCAAGACATAAACACGAAATATTAAAAAATCATTTCCAATCATAATTAATTCAGCATTTTTCCAGTGGTTTTGAATTTGGTACGGATAATACGCTATGATTCCTTGGTACATATGACTATGAAAGCTCACATACTCGCAAGCTACTTCGAGTCAGTGGTTTAAATCCCAAAGAGTCAATTTATTTTGTGCATAGAGCATCATATCTGAAGAAAACAAACTAACATCATTCCATACACCAATTTCTTTATTTTAGCTAAAAGGACTCTAAATAGCATAATTGCTTAAATGTTATTTAAACATGTAGTCAAATAATAGAAGCATTTGCATAACTCATAACATTTGAAAGATTAATATTAAGCATTAAAGCCTTTGGGGAAGTTCAGTTAGACAGGAGAATCTGAAGACTGAACCAGAAAGCACAGGCTGGGAGACCACAAAAATCAATTCACATTAACTGTTACTACAAATCCAAAAGAATTTATGTGCCTATAATATTGCCAACTAAACTTATCAATTGCAAATGTCCATTTTTGGGGGGTGGGCTAACTTTCCACTTAAAAAGAATAGACTTTCAGATTGTAAATCCTAAACATTTTCATTTCACTGACAGGATACACCCACTACCTCAAAGTGAAAGCTTTGGCATCATAAGTTTTACTATAACTCCTTGCAAAGTATTCATCTTATCTTGGCCTGCAGAATGTTCTGTAATCTTGATCCCAGGTTTATTTTCAAAGCCAGTAAATGAGCCCTAATTCTGCATCCAGATTTCCACCTCTAAATGAACTGCAAGCTTTGTAGTCAGTAGTAGTTCTATCTTTTCCTGACTACACTGAGCCAGATTTGCAATCCGCAAAATACTAGTACATAAACAGGAATGGTGTTTTGTGACCCCACAGGAATTTATCAGCAAAACCAGAAGTGCTTTGAAGGCTTCTCCAAATTGAGAAGTGACTGGAAAGCTAAATGACTCACACCATCCTCCCATTCCCAGCAAACTGCCTTCCCCACAGTCAGTTCTCTGAAAACTTCAACGATCAAGAAAAAGCCTCTTCCCTTAAGGCAGTGAGCACTGTCTATCAAAACCTGAAAACCCCAAAATATTATCTTTAATATTAAAAAATGTTCAGAATGAACCCTCATCACTGTTAGCTCACAAGAACAGAAGGATGGCTTTATGACTTCCAAAAATACACTAAGAAAGTCAGCAATAACAAATCATATTTAATTTTAAAAGAAATCTACATTCTTCACTCCATCAGATTTCTGTGCGAGTTCCACAAAATGCTACTGTTAAACAGGAATTTGTTGTGATTCACCTCCTGTTTTAATATACACAGCCTGCCAAATTCCTTCCAACTTTGCAGGAACCTTCTTAGTGCACAGGACATACCAAACCTTCTTAGTGCACAGGACATACCAAAAAAAAAGCCTTATTATGTCTATTACAGAAGATAAAACCAAATGGTGGTTCGGGACTCACATAAGAAATGTACATTTGCATTGGTTCTATGCTTATGCCTTACATATTTTCTTGCTTGGCATTCTAGGCTGTCAGGTTCTTTTCTTGGATCAGTAAAACACACTCCATCTTGGATGGTGTTTGTAGTCTTGTGACAATCCTTTTCATACGGCTGAATCGGTGAGTAGAGATTTCCTACTGCTCCATAGGTTGCTCCCTGGAACAGCATTCATCATAAGGTAACACTTTGTATCACTCTCAGTTAGGACACTCATCTTGCTAATTTGATGGTATCGACATAAAACAAGTCAGCTCTTCAGGAGAATCATTGAGGAGGCATTTTAACCATCAAAGAAATCTCTCATTTACCACTTCCACCGGGATTAAAAGCCTGTGGTTACACAGGATGTTCCCTCACACTCATTGCTCATGGAACACACCTGATCTACACAACAAAGGTAAACTACATCCCGGGAAGGTAAGGAGGAGGCCAAGTCCTACTCCTGATGCTACGGCAGAGTTCTTCCAATCTGGAAGCAGCAATAGCATTTCTCTTTTCCCAGTTCGGAAGAGCTCCTCACCAGGCAGGAACCACATCATGGCCATTCCACAGTCCAGTATCAGTGTCTACTACCCAAACACATCCCATGTTCCTGGCTTCTCTGCCAAGCACCAGGAACCTGCCGTCACCCTCACTCCTTCTCCAAACACCTCTAACCTTGCACTCCAGCATGACCGATGTCCTTGTTATCTGTTTACTCCACTCCGTGCTCCACTGACTCCTCATTATTTTCCATTGTCCTGCCTTCTCCACCCACCAGGACCCATTTCTCCTGCTTTCAGCCTGTGCCAGGTACATTCCCATCAAAAGGATTTGTCAGATGAAAAGTTTATATTCCTACATCCGTATCTCCTTAGCATAATTGAAAAAATAATTAACAGAATTTGGGAAGTTCCTGAATTAAAAAAACCCACTTCCTCACAGAATCAGAGCTTCGAATCCTCTGCTTCCAACTGTTGCCATAAAGACAAACAACTACTGTCCAAATGCCTTGTGTTTTTTATCATACACATATATTTTTATACATATATTTATGTGGGGTTTTTTATTACAGGCTTACATTTCCTGGCAGACCTTGACTTGCAGTCTCTATAGCATTTTCTTGGCTATATAAACAAAACTAAGATTTTTCATTTAATTGCTTCCAGTGAAAACAGCATCCTGGAGATTAAACATAGTGTTTCATTTACCCTAGCCCACCTATGTACACAGAAAATAACAAATAAGACCTTTTCCATAGTATAGGGATACCATTTTTATGTCCAGCACAATCACTACCCATTTTTTTTTTAATATCACCTATGCTCACCTGGAGCTAAGGAGTATGTTTTGAATTATTTGCTTTGAATCTCGTTAAGAAAGTAAATAGAATGAAAAAAGCCAAGTTTAACAGGAACAAAGTCATAGAATCAGAGAATCATTTGGTTGGAAGAGATCCTTGAGATCAAGTCCAACTGCTCCTGTCCACTGCTAAACCAGATCCCTGAGCACCTCATTTACTCATCTTTTAAATATCTCCAGGGACGAGGACTCCACCACCTCCCTGGGCAGCTGTTTCAGTGCCTGAGAACCCGTTTGGTGAAGAAGTTTTTCCTAATTTTCAATCTCAACCTGCCCTGGTGGAACTTGAGGCCATTTCCTCTCATTCTATCACCTGTCACTTGGGAGAAGAGATCAACACCCACCTCACCACAACCTCCTTTCAGGGAGCTGTTGACAGTGATGAGGTCTGCCCTCAACCTCCTTTTCTCCAGGCTAAACAACCCCAGGTCCCTCAACTGCTCCTCATGAGACTTATTCTCCAGCCTCTTCTCCAGTTCCGTTCCCTTTCTCTGGATGAACTCTGGGACCTCAACGTCCTTCTTGTAGTGAGAGGCCCAAAACCGAACCCAGAATTGGCGGTGCAGCTTCACTGATGTTTCTGACACAGGTCTGAATGTCATCAGTTTGTATATATAGAATAGTTTGGGTGAGAAGGGACCTCAAAGCCCATCCAGTTCCACCCCCTGCCATGGGCAGGGACACCTCCGATGGGATCAGGGTGCTCAAAGCCCCATCCAATGAACTTGCCTTGGTAGCAAGAGGAAGAAGCTGCTTTTCCTGCAGATCCAAGCCCAGTAAAGGCACAGAACAGTTCTGGACAGGTAAGGATGAGGATGATTGCATGGATGATGACATTTTGCCTCTATGGTGTATAACAAGACAGAATACGTTAACATACACCTGCATTTTGTGAAACTGTGAAGGAAACACCAGCGTCCCAGATCATTCCCACTTGGCAACCCCCTCTCCAACACTCAGAGCCCCCTTTGCACCCCACTTTCAGGGCCCTCCCCAGGCTCAGAGCCCGCCTTTGCACCCCCTCTTTCAGGGCCACCCCAAGCTCAGAGCCCCCCTTTGCACCCCCTCTTTCAGGGCATCCCTCAGGCTCAAAGTCCCCCTTTGCACCCCCTCTTTCAGGGCTCTCCCCCAGGCTCAGAGCCCGCCTTTGCACCCGTTCTTTCAGGGCTCTCCCCATGCCCAGAGCCCCCCTTTGCACCCCTCTCTCAAGGCTTCCCCAAGGCTCAGAGCCCCCCCTTTGCACCCCTCTTTCAGGGCTCTCCTCAAGGCTCAGAGCCCCCCTTTGCACTCCCTCTTTCAAGGCTTCCCCAAGGCTCAGAGCCCCACTTTACACCCCCTCTTTCAAGGCTTCCCCAAGGCTCAGAGCCCCCCTTTGCACCACTCTTTCAGGGCTCTCCCCATGCTCAGAGCCCCCCCTTTGCACCCCTCTTTCAGCCCCCCCCCATGCTCAGGCCCCCCCTCAGCCGTTACCGCCTCCGCCAGCGCCGCGCGCCCCTGGAGACGGGCGGGAAGGACGGAGGGAGGCGGTGGCTCCTCCTCTCCCCTCAGGCGCGTCCCACGGTGCTCAGGAGGGAAAAAGGCTCCGGGGACACCTGAGAGCAGCATTAAAGGGGCTGCAGGGAAGCCGGGAGGGGGTCCTGATGAGGGAGTGCGGGGCGGGAATGGTTTTCACCTGAATTTGTACGTTTGTTTGGAAAAAAAATCATGCTGATTGCGATGTTACCTTTAAATATGCCGTGAGAATGAATTGATGAGTTTTGCTGCAGCTTTTCCAACCTGGTGATTCTGTGATCTGTGTGTTTAATTATCTTGTCATAGAAATCTGCCTTAGAATCATAGAATCACCAGGTTGGAAAAGACCTCTTGGATCATCAGGTCCAACCATTCCATCTGCCACTAAACCGTGTCCCTGAGCACCTCATGCACCTGTCTTTTAAACATCTCCAGGGAACTGCTTGGTTGGAAAAGACCTTTAAGATCATGGAGTCCCACCTGTCCACTACTAAACCAGATCCCTGAGCACCCCATCCACCCGTCTTTTAAATCCCTCCAGGGATGGGGGCTCCACCACCACCCTGGGCAGCCTCTGACAGTGCCCCATGACACATTCGGTGAAAATCCAGTCTGAACGTCCTCTGGTGCGGCTTGAGGCCATCCCCCCTTGTCCTGTCCTCTGTCATTTGGGAGAAGAGCCCAGGACTCTCCTCTCCACAACCTCCTTTCAGGTGGTTGTAGAGAGCAATAAGGTCTCCCCTCAGCCTCCTCAAGGCTAAACAACCCCACGTCCCGTCAGCTGCTCCTCACGAGACTTGTTCTCCAACCCCTTCATCAGCTTTGCTGCTCTTCTCTGGACACACTCAACATCCTTCTTGTAGTGAGGGGCCCTGAATCAAACACAGTCTTGTATTAAGAGATAATATGCAGATCATCTCCAGACATGGATAAATAACCTGAAAGAACAAACACTCTCTAAGAGTTGCACGAATTTGTTCATCATGGAATCATGGAATCACAGAATAGTTTGGCTATTTAAAAGGGGAGATTTTATATACCCAATATTGTACACAGAGCTTACCAGTGTTTTACTATCGCACTGATCTAATCTCACTTTTTCTGTTATTTCAATTCCACATTACGTAATTATTGCATTGTTCAGATTTTTTTTCTTCCAGGAAATTCCAGTTGTGTTTTTGCAATTATTTCTCTCTTCTAAAATGAATAACAAAGCATAGATCATCTGAAGAGACATAAGGAAGTTCAAATGGTTTTAGTTCACAATAAAATATCAAGCATTTCTACCTAAAATAAACATATAACTAAACACAGCCAACATATCCAATCTAGCTGTACTTGCATATGACATATCAGTGTCTTGTTGCAAACTCTTACATCTCTTTTTGTCACAAAGGAGGTGTTAGGAGTGTGAATCCTTCCAGGATGAGTCACAGCACTGAGTGAAAGCTTTGGCTCTATGGGATGTGTAGTGTTACCGCTATGGGAACTGTGGGATGCCAACACTAATCAAAATGGGAGCCTACAGCGGAGTCCTGCTTCAGAGTGAAGCTCAAGGGAATAAAATAAAACTGATGCTGATTAACATATCATCCATATGCAGTTTCCCATTGGGCTCGTTAATGAACTTGCTGATGTAACACAAGTCCTGCTGTCTGAATGCTGAGATCCACAGCTGGCTGTCACGTTGGTGGACGTGCCGTGAAGAGGAAGCAAATGATCTTGGGTTACTGTGACAATAAGATAAGAGACACTTGGGACTCTTATGTACATGGACGGAAGAAGTAAACTATCCCAGGTTGCTGTAAAAAGAAGATAAGATGTGCTTTGGACTCTACACACTTGGATGTGGGAGGCAAACTATTGTGGGTTGCCGTAACAAAGTCTCCTTGTACCCTACAGGCAGTCGTATAAATCAGACTGATAAGTCATTGCTTTTCAATCCAAGAACTTTGCAGATGGAGACAAGCAATGGAAGTGATCAGGAGTTTGATACTTCTGCTGTCTTTTCAGCTCCTGCATGTGGCAAAAGGTTCTATGGTTTGGCTAAATGAGAATGGCTATGAGGATTTGGTTGTTGCAATTAATCCTCAGGTGCCAGAAGATGCCAACATCATCCTGAACACCATGGTAAGAACATTTGCATTTGCATGCATTGCTTCTCAGCAGTTGTGACTTTGCTTTTCTGCTTGAAAAACAGCATGAATCCGGTCCAGCTCCCATTCTTGTCATAGGGTTTTTTTTGCTTTTTATTTTGAATTAATCATGTATTAACCCATAGTTACTAAACTAGCAGTTTCTAATTTCTCTTGCCATCTGTTGTTGCTATTAGAGCCCTAATTCCCTCAGATAATGCTGTGGTATCTCTGCTGGGAGGCAAACTGAAATTGCTTTGAGTAGTTTTCCAAATTACACTTACCTGAAAGAAAGTCCAAAAATGCTTGTTTCATAGTATTAAATTATATAGATTATACTACTGTTTGTCATTATTGTCTCATAATGTTCCTTTAAAAATTGTAAATGGAAAAATAAGGTGAGGTTTTGTAGCATTTCTGAACCCAAATTTTATTCCAATCCCCGTAGATAACTCCATGGATAAATTCCCCTGGAACAGGATGCTGGCCAGGTCTCAAAGCAAAGAAATTGTTTTCCATGACATCAAGGAATGGCTTCAGATTGGAAGGGGGAAGATTTAGATTAGACATAAGGAAGAAATTTCTCACGATGAGGGTGGTGAGGCACTGGCATAGGTTACCCAGAGAAGTTGTGACTGCCTCCTCCCTGGAAGTGTTCAAGGCCAGGTTCAATGGGGCCTTGAGCAACCTGATCTAGTGGAAAGGGCTGGAACTGGATGATCTTTAAGGTCCCTTCCAACCCAAATCATTCTGTGATTCTCTAGAACTGGTTGAGATTCCACGGATTACAACTTAGTCCGTCTCTTCTTTGTTTATTCTCTTCCTAGCAATGGCTGTAATACTTCCTTAGTTTCGTGTTATGTACTTCGTTCTACTTTTTTGTAGTGCTCTTTCTCGATAAGGCTAAATTATTCATTGCACATACAGTCAAATTTTTAATATTAACATTGATATTAATATTTTATTTTCTTTCATTCCCTAGAACATGATTAAAAATGCCTCTAATTACTTGTTTGAAATGACAAAACGTCGGTTTTACTTCAAGTCTGTAAAAATTGTAATTCCTAAAACATGGAAGAAAAAGACCAGCTATTCAAGATTGAAAACAGAATCGTATGATAAGGTATGATGTATAGAATTCTTTATGATTAGAACCATATGGAAAGGCTAGGCTGATAAGGCTACATTATGAACTACAGCAAATCTAGGACTAATCCTGAATGTTCTTACTTAAAAGCATGGAGCATGTTTGTAGGAGAAGAAAAACTGCAGGACTGAATCCAGAAGAATCACCTAACTCTTTTCTACATCCATGTGGAACATTCGTCTTACTTTTCCAGGCAGATGTCATCATAGCAGACCCTTATATGAAAAGCGGGGATGATCCTTATACTTTACAGTATGGAGGATGTAAGGAGAAAGGACGCTACATCCACTTCACACCTAACTTCCTGTTAAATGACAGCTTGACTCATGTTTATGGAGAAAGAGGTAATACTGCTATTTAACTTAATTGCCTGGTTTAGTGCTCATATGAAATGGCCAAGGTTTTTCTAAGTGGTTAATGAATTTTGGTTTGCTAAAGTGAAAAACACTTTGAAAGACGTATTTTTTGCAAGTCTTAAATACCTTTGAAATATCTGAAGTTCACTATTCCAACACTGGATCCAGAAGTTACATCCTTTTGAAAACCACAAATGGTTATTCCTCTTAATGACTGCCTTTAGCAGTAGCCTTTCTTTTATGCCCACTTACTAAATAACCCACCCTGTGTCTGCACATCTGATTTTGTATCATGCTGTGTCAAAAACTGTCAGGTTTGCTGCTCTGTGGGACAGAGACCTCACAAAACAGCACTTTCTTTAGGAGATTTTTTTACCAGCTTGGAAGAAAACCTCTAGAACAGTTCCTGCATTTCTGAGAGTCAAATAAAAATCCTAGTTCTGGTTGCTGAACCAAATAAAACAGTGGTTAGCTTTGAAATAATTGTATTTAGGATGTGCATACGCTATCGTTTTCCAACAGGTCTAGTTTTTGTCCATGAGTGGGCTCACTTGCGCTGGGGGGTGTTTGATGAATACAGTAGCACCAACCCTTTCTATGTGTCTCAGGATTTCGAAGGAGCAAGTGTTGAAGCAACAAGGTATTATTTTTTTTTCATATTCCTGCTTTTACATTACACAGGTGGAAACATTTCAATAACATTTTCAATATTCTCATTGTCTGTGCTGAGCTTATAGAGTGTCCACGATCTGTTCAGATCATTAAAAGCTGCTTAGGCAGCACCATTTATCGCCTCTTTGCAGCCCAGAAAACCACAGCTGCCTTCAGTGCTGTTTTGTGAGGAGTTCAGGAGATCAGGCTGGATGATCTTTTGCCCTGTGTGCAACTGCAGACTTCAGCCACCATTCGTTTCATGCTTATTTACTGAAAAATTATTATAGAGCGGCATTAAAGTAGTATTAAAGAGCAGCTATCAACAGCACTGACATCGTCTACTGAAACCACTGTGATTTTAAACAGTTTCTACAAAGAGGGACAATAACTGAATGGAGATAATTAGTTGAGGCTTGCCTTTTTTCCAGCTCAGACACACCAATACAGTCTTTTATATTGCAGCTGCTAGCAGGATGTCTTTCCTGCGCAGCCTGTAATCATCACAAGGAAGATCACAACAGATGACAAGTGGTTTATGATTTTAAATATTTCTAGATCAGTTTGAGGACCCTGCCAGGCACAGAGCCAGCCTCCCTTTCTACTTGTGCAGTGTCTAGTATGGGGCTGTGTCAACAGCAATTTGGTGTTGGGCATCTAAAATCCCAAATAAATAACCAGTTAGAGGCTACAGATTGGTTCTTAACCAGCCCTGCCTCTCTTCTCTTCCCTTAGGTGCCCAGCTGGTATGACTGGTATTCCTGTTTTCCAAGACTGCAAGGGAGACACGTGTGAGCTAAGAAGCTGTAGATATGATGGTCAGCTATATGAAAAAGGATGTTTATTTATTCCAGATATACCACAAAATATCCCATCTTCCGTTATGTATATGCAATTCATCCCTTCTGTAAGTATTCCTCTACCTTTCTGGACTGAGAGTTTAGTTAACATCAAGGCTCTGGTCAGTTATTTCTGATGGGAGAACAATCAACCAGGTGTTTCTTTAATTAATTTCTATTTCAAAGAATATGGATGATGTTATCAGCTCTATTAAAATCAATTCAAAAGGAAAGACAAAGGAGCTACTAGAAATGATTTAACAGTTGTTTCCTGTCCATAAAGGTGCGATGTACTGTAGTCTCAAGGTCCCTCGCGCTCGGTGTTTGGAGAATCAGGTCTACAGGCATAAAAGTGAAGCATTCTTGCCAAATGCCTTGTCCATACACTGTAGTTTTTGATCACTGGCACCTGATCTGGGTTACCAGGTTAACTCTGTTACACTCCACCGCAAAGCAGTCTGGGCTGTCTGCCTGCCCTTCACATGCAAGCAGCAGCCCACCTCTCTCGAATACAGCCAGGACAACCAGGCAGGCCTCCTTATGCCAGCGCTGCACCGGTCCGGTGTCTGGGAGAGGGTCCTGAGACAGCGGTTAGCAGGATGGACAGGACTTGCAGGTTAGATCTCTGTAGTATGGGATCACAATTCCTCCTTATTTCTTTGAGCAAGCTCTTTGCAAGAACTTTATGGGTGTACCAGGCCTAGCTAGGATACAGTTAATTTTCTTCATAAGGGACATACGGTGCTGTGCTTTACATTTTTGACCAAAACACTCTACCAATAAGACAATGATGTTCCAATACCCACAGACTAAAAGCTTTGTTTCTGCATGTCATAACATGCTTGTGCTCGCGTAAAATCTGAGATAAGCTCTTTGTCAGCAAGCATTTTCTTGGCTTGCCTTTTTGAAGATCTTGGCTGGCCAGGCACCGTGGTACAGAGGACATCCACTGGAGAACACCACCTCTAGTTGTAATGTCATAGAATTATAGAATCATGGAATGGGTTGGGTTGGAAGTGACCTTTAAGATCATCCAGTTCCATCCCCTGTCATGGGCAGAGACACTTTTCACTGGATCAGATTGCTCAAACTCTCATCCAGCCTGGCCTTGAACATGTTCCCCACCACAAACTTCATATTTTCTGCGATATTTTCTTATGCTCATCCTGTTGGGTTCAGAATTTTTATCAGCTTCCATCTGACGTTTTAGGTGATTGGATTTTGTGATAAAAACACTCACAACAGTGAGGCTCCAAACATGCAGAATAAGATCTGCAACCACAAAAGCACATGGGAAGTAATTATGGAATCTGATGACTTTCACAACTCAGCTGTCGTAAATGCTTCCTCACCCCGCTTTGAGACAACCTTCACGCTGCTGCAGTCCCAGGAGCGAGCAGTTGTTTTAGTACTGGATGTTTCTTCGAGCATGACAGTGGTAAGAAGACACATTCTATACATTCTATAAGCAATTTTTAGCAAAAAGAAACAGAAAAAGATAGAAAATAATAATAAAAAGAATCAATCAATTTTGTTATTAACACCATTATTTTAGAAAAAAAAAGACTACTTTTATTTTCCTCAGTAATTTTATTTAGGAATTCCCACAAGATATCACTTAAAAATACCAAGAGCTATAATTTTTTCTTGTGGAATCTCAGTTTTAGATAGTTTCCTTCCTTTGTTCTAGGTGTAGAATGACAATGCCATTGTGTTTCTTTCAAGCAGAAAATGTATCGTAGATTTTTGTACTGTATTTCTGTTATGAATTATTCTAAAATTCAAAGTAAATATCCATTTGTCAATGAATCAGATGCTCTTTCTGCATTACAATATTGCTCTGAATCAAGAATGTGAGTTGGCACAATGTTACGTCATTTTAACAGGGCTGAGATTATTTTTCCAGTTCCATGGGCAATGACACCTCCCACTGGATCAGGGGCTCCAAGCCCCATCCAACCTGGCTCCCATCCTCCCCAGCTTTCCTGGAGTCCCCTTCAGTCCTGGAAGCTGCTCTAAGGTCTCCCAGAGCCTTCTCTTCTCCAGGCTGAACAATCTCAACTCTCTCAGCCTGTCCTTGTACAGGAGGTTCTCCAGCCCTCGGATCATCTTCGTGGCCTCCTCTGAACTCATAATATATGAGGTTGTAACATATGAGTTACCTTATCCCAGATAGTTTTTAATTTTTTAATTGCAACCTGGTTAACATGAAAAATGACTACATTTTGCTCACAATCATAGCTTTTCAGAAGAGGCTGCATTCTAAGGATGTTGGATTTTTTCACTTACAGCGTGATCGCATCAGACATCTCCATAGCGCTGCAGAGGCATTTCTGCTCCATGTTGTTGAGATCGGTTCCTGGGTTGGAATTGTCACATTTCACTCGGAGGCATTGGAAAAAGCCCATTTGCAACAAGTAACCAACGATACAGCACGCCAAGAACTTATTCAATATTTACCTACAACAGTTGGTGGACAAACCAATATCTGTGCAGGCATACGTAAAGGACTTAAGGTAAAGCACAATGTGGAGATACCTCCTGGAATGTATGGAAAAGGAGGAAGAAGCAAGAAAGACCCTTGAACATGGACTTCCTATGTAGAGTTAAGAAAGAAAACGTGATTCTTGAATGCATCAGGAGGAAAAATGGTATAGAAACAATTTGGCATTACCATTTCCTGGCATTAGAAAGAATATTAGCAGAGAACAGGGCAGAGATGATGTCCATGCTTCAAAAAGGATGTTGAAATATAAGATCAGATTACAAACGGGCAAAGTCAAGCCCTTAAAATTGTGAAACCACATACAAATCATTGCACTTTGAATACTGTGTTTGGTTTTGAGCCCTTCACTGCAAGAAATGAATTGAGGTTCTGGACTGTGTCCAGAGAAGAGCAACAAAGCTGGTGAAGGGGCTGGAGAACAAGTCTTACAAGGAGTGGCTGAGGGAACTGGGGTTGTTTAGATGAGGAGGCCGAGGGGAGACCACGTCACTGTCTACAACTCCCTGAAAGGAGCCTGTAGTGATGTGGATGTTTGTCTCTTTGCCCAAGCGACAGGTGATAGGATGAGAAGGAATGGTCTCAAGCTGCGCCAGGGCAGGTTCAGATTGGACATCAGGAAAAACTCCTTCACCGAAAGGGTTCTCAGGCCCTGGTAGAGGTTGCCCAGGGAGGTGGTTGAGTACCCGTCCCTGGAGGTGTTTAAAAGACAGGTAGATGAAGTGCTCAGGGATATGATTTAGTAGTGGACAGGAACGTTTGGACTTGATGATCTCAAAGGTCTTTTCCAACCTAGTGATTCTATGATTCTATAAGATCGGGAAACAACGACAGATGTATGTTGATATTTATTTGTCTGTTTTACTCCCTTGGGCTGGCAGTCTGCAGTCCTAGATGTCACCTAATTCAGATGCCAAACTGAAAATTAGGAGCAACGTGTAGGAAATTGGAAGAAAAAGAAAGAGAGGAATTGTACAGAGAAGGATGAGGTAGCTGGGGATCCAGGACAGAGAGGAAGCTCAAGACTGGGGGCAGACTGGCAATCAGATGGGGATGGAACAGCCAGGACAGAGGCTGCTTGCCTCCTACCCTTTTCTGCCCTACCTTCAGCTGCTACAGAGTCTGCTCTTAGACAAAATCCTGTCCTTCACCACTCCTGAAATTCCACTTGGAGAATAAAGAGTAGTTTCAGGCAGTGGGCAGAAGGTTTTAATGTGACGCCCTGCAACATCCAGTCCTTGAACCAGCAACCCATGTGCAGATGTTTCTGACATGTCCAACTTGGGACAGGTTCCTTCCCTGGGAACACATCGATTAAACATTCATTATTTATAACTGAACACTTACTTAATGTAAGCAATTATGTCTTGAAATATTAATTGCAATAATTATATTGGAATAGTTTCAGTGTTAAATAATTCAAACACTTATTAAAGAATAAATTTGTCCTATATTTGAAGTTAATGGTTCTAAATGCATTCATTGTGCTCTGGGATAAAATAGTATTTAAAAATTTTTCTTAGAATGAATTTTTCTTAGAATGGACCCATGGAATGGGTTGGGTTGGAATGGACCTCAAAAGCCCATCTAGTTCCAACCCCCTGCCATAGGCAGGGACACCTCCCAACGGGTCAGGTTGCTCCAAGCCCCATCCAACCTGGCCTTGAACACCTCCGGGGATGGGGCAGCCACCACTCCTCTGGGCAACCTGGGCCAGGGCCTCCCCCCCTCACTGTGAAGAATTTCTTTCTATTGTCCAATCTAAATCTTCCCCCTTCCAATTTAAAGCCATTAAGTTGGAATTTAATATTCTTATTGGAATAAATATTCTTACATCATGACTTTTTTTCTTGATGCAGGTAATTGAGAATAAAATGAATACTACCTATGGATCAGAGATCTTGTTACTGACGGATGGAGATGATCCAGGTATTGCAGCTTGCTTTGATTTGGTGAAACAAAGTGGGACAATAATCCACACCATTGCACTGGGGGCTTTTGCAGCCAAAGAGTTAGAAGAGTTTTCAAAACTAACAGGTAAATATTCTAAACCCACTGTCTCTCTGCCGTGTGCATTCAAGTATAACAACATAAAAGTATGGCAATTCATTGGTCTGGATAAAAAAATGTAAAACCTATTTAATTTTGAAGAAATTTTGTCTTCCTGGCAGGCTTTTTTAATGCAAACAAGCAGAACTCTTTAGGTCAGTTAAACATTGGAATAATTTCCCCAGGGAAGTGGTGGATTCCTCTACACTGGACACTTTTAAGGCTCAGCTCGACAGGGTGCTAGGCCATCTCAGTTAAACTACTGATCACCTAAAAAGGTTGGACCAAATGATCCTTGAGGTCCCTTCCAACCTGGCATTCTGTGATTCTTTGATTCTATGATCCATCTTGGCATGAGAACCTCCAATGGACTGGAGCTCCTGGAACTCAGCATGAGAACCTCCAACAGACTGGAGCTCCTGGAACTCAATATGCATGAAAAGAAATTTTAACTTCACGCTTGGAAATAAAGATTTTAAGAGCTTAAACCCATGGAATGCCATTATGTTTTTTCTACAGAGGTATCTTCAGAGAAGAATTTCACTGTTGTGACTCCAAAAAGTACCAGGGAGGGTCTAAAAATGCTGTACGTGATGATATGTTGCAGGGAGTGATTCTTGCCATGAGCTGATCACACAAACCAGAATTGACTATGACCCATGCATTAACACATTAATAAAAAATACCTTTATTTTTTGATTTCATAACAAATTGGCTGCCTCACTACAACATTCGGTCCCAGAAGTCACATAAAATTTAGCAATTTTAGAACAAAAAACTTTTTTTTGTAACTCCTTTGCTCTTCTCTTTCAGGTGGTTCCAAGCTTTATGCTGTAGATGGACCTGTTCCCAATAAATTAACTGAGACATTCAGTACAATTACATCAGGAAGTGGAGATATTTCTGAGCAATCTGTTCAGGTCTGAATTTCTTCTTCCTGCTTTGCTTTTAGTTGATCAGTAATTGAGTGATTTTAGATATTAAACATCATAATTAATTTGGAAACAGGAGCAAGTAGGTTTTTTAGTGATCAACATTTCACTGCGCTGAAATAAATATATAATTTACATAATTTATATCATTCTTAATCTCACAAAATCAAGAAAACTATTATTCACAACTGTCAAAGTCGAAGAGGCTTTGAGAGAGAAAACAGCAAGCAGGAATCCCCCAGGATGTTTAATTCGCTCTTATAGTCACTCTTATGTTATCTTTTACAGCATTTTAACAGTTCAACCTGAGTAACAACGATGCCATTAAAATACAGCTTCTCTCTTATGCCATATGTATCATTTTAATGTACAATCTTCCAGAGTTTTCATGCAGGGCAATAGTTAATTAGAATTTAGCAACTCCTTCCTCACTTTCTTAATACTTTAACACAAATCATAGAATCATGGAATGGTTTGGGTTGGAAGGGATCTTGAAGCCCATCTAGTTCCAACTCTGAGTTCTGTATAAGGAAGAAGAGACCATTTTTCACATTAGTTTCCAAAAGGCATAAGTGTGAGAGTTAGGCTACTTGTGTTTTTACAAAATGGAATTTTTAGCTTTAAGACAGAATTGAATTGCACTTGTAACAGTCTTGCAAAATATATGATTGCATAAGCTGTTTGTCACCAAGAAATGGATGAACAGTAGTCTGGAGAAATGTTCTCTCCTGGTACCTTTCTGGTACAATACAAGATATACTTAGGAATATAAGAACTTATAAACAACAGATTCAAATCTTATATGTAAAAAGTAGCCTAGTAACCACCTTGTAATAGGTTGTAAATTTGGGGAGAGGGTGGTTTTGCCCTGAAAGAAACAGTATGTAGACTTCTTTGTTTTTCGACAAAATTTGAACAACTTTCCTCCTTGCCAGAAGGAGGCGCTCCTGCAACTGCAATCATGAGTAAATAAATAAATAGTGCTGCTTCACAAGATGCGTGCCTCAGTTTACCTATTTGACTCATGAGTGTTTCTCACGTAAATATTTCTCAATTCTCTCCTCCAAGACTAATGAATGGACACGATATTGTGCAATGGATGAGGGATCACTCTGAATATACATTAAATTCTTCTTTATTAAATAGCAATGAGACCAAATTTATTTCCCTAACAGATTGAAAGCAAAGAAGTAATTGTTCCTCACTCTGGATGGATGAATACTACTGTGCCTGTTGATGAAACTATAGGAAACGACACTTTCTTCAGCATCGCATGGAGTCTTTCTCAGCCATATTTTTTCCTGAGGGACCCCAAAGGAAAAGAATACGGAAGCTCAGCTTTTCAAATCAATGATTCAAACCCGAACATAGCTAGGCTCAGTATCAGTGGCACAGCAGAGGTAAAAACTAAGCAGTTTCTTTTGTTTTCTGAATTAAAGTTTCCTATAGCCTAGCATCCCACTTTCCTTTAATTACTTTTTTATTCTGTGTAGGAAGCAATGGTCCTGTTACAATACAAAGCTTTTTTCACTAATTCTTTCAATTTTTGTATTTGATTTGCAGGTGGGCGAATGGCAGTTTTATATTAAAAATATTCATAAGGAAGCTCAAACCATATTAATAACAGCTCTCTCTCGACCGGCATCTTCCAGTGTTCCTCCTGTGAGGGTTGCGGCTCACATGAACAAGGCAAACAGAGCATTTAATCCAGTTGTGGTTTATGCAGAGGTGAGCCAAGGGTTTTCGCCTGTTCTTGGTGCAACTGTGATAGCCACCATAGAGAAGGACGGTGCTGCCCCAGTAACCCTTGAACTTCTCGATAACGGTGCAGGTAAGGCTGCACATACGTAATACCTTTGCATTTATGCATTCTGGATTCCAAGTCTGCATGATCCGCTCAGATTTATTACTAAGGACTGAATCATGGCTATGCCCTAAATCATAGAATCGTAGAATTGTTTACTTGGAAAAGACCTTTGAGATCATTGAGTCCAACTGTACTTGTCCACTGCTAAAACATATCCCTGGGCACCTCATCTACTCGTCTTTTAAATCCCTCCAGGGATGGTGACTCCACCACCTCCCTGGGCAGCCTCTCCCACTGCCTGAGAAATCTTTCAAGAGAAAAATAAAAGTGGAGACAGGGAACACTACTGCGTTAGGATGGAACTGAGCCACACAGTTTTTTCCTGGTGAGGAAAACAAAGACGTGGGCCTTTACTTGAAAAATGGTTCCACTTTCTTTCTTGTGCTGTTGAGGGTGAAAAGAGAAAGACTGTGCGTGGTAGAGGGTACCTTGCTCATATTTAGTTTCTGAAAGTGTACTTCATGGAATCATCTGCCCTCAAGAGGCGAAGTGAAAGAAAGCAAGCTGTTTTGTTAGTCCATCTCATGTTCTATGGAGCTGGTCTATGGTCTTTAACTCATCCAACCTGACCTTGAACTCTCCCAGGAATCATCTCTTGGCTCATCTCTGTGGCCTCCTCTAGAGCCATTCCAACAGTTCCATCTCCTTCTTATGTTGGGGATTCCACAACTGGACACAGGACTCCAGGTGGCGGTCTCACAAGAGAGGAATAGAGGGGGAGAATCCCCGCCATGCCCTGCTAGGCACATGAAACACAGGTTGTCATTGTGGGACAACTCCTATTTGTAGATGTCCATATCACAAAACACTGCCAGGTTTTCTGCATAGCAGTGTTCAGGTTTTATGTTTCTGTATAAATAGCAAAAATAACCTTGTCTAGCAGCAGGTATCTTGTTTGAGGTATTAATTCTCACTAATTCTATACCAAGGTGCTGACATGATGAAGAATGATGGAATCTACTCAAGGTACTTCACTGCTTTACGACGCACTGGACGATACCGTCTGAAAGTGAATGCCCATGGGAGAAATACAACCACTAGACTCAACCTCAGGCAAAATCGAGCCTTGTATATGCCAGGCTACAGAGAAAATGGTAATGAGCATTAATGAAACAGACATTTCTTAGCATGATTTGTATGTAGGGAGTGGAAAGGTTTAGCAAATGGAATTATTTAGATTCACAAAAAAACACATTTGATCTTGCCATCAGCACAGGTTGCTCAGAGAAGTCATGGCTGCCCCATCCCTGGAGGTGTTCAAGGCCAGGTTGGATGGGGCTTGGAGTAACCTGATCCAGTGGGAGGTGTCCCTGCCCATGGCAGCAGGTGGAACTGGATGGGCTTTAAGCTCCTTTCCAACCCAAACCATTCTATGTTTCTGTGATTAACTGGTGTTCCACCTACCATTTTCACTACAAAATAGCCCCCCCAAAAAACCCAAACCAGCTCCAACTGCTGTTTCCTATGTATGGAAATAGCACAAAATGTTGGTTTTAATCTAAAAATTATTTTCTCTTACAGCCATGGGAAGGATAAATATAGCTCACAATCTGTATTTCAGCATCTCACAACAGGAATTTCAAACTATGATTATTCTTGAGACTTTCAAATGGGGATTTGGGGTAAATAAACTCAGTGTGCAACATTAGTACACTAATGCCGCTAGAAAAATTAGCTTTTGAGATATCTTGATTTTTTAGTACCTTTTCATCTTAATGCTGAAAAAATATTAGTTGTTGTAATTTAGCGTTGGTTGCATAATTTCCTAATCTTTACTTTTCATACTTTGCCTGCTTTTTGTGTTTTCCAAAGTTTCTGCTGAGAATCCTGAGATCACTTTAGTTTCTGTCTTTACTTCACTAAATTACCATTAAATGTGAATAAGCTAAAGAAAACTGACAGGATGAGAAGAGATAAGAAGAAATGGTAAACATTAAAAGACAAAGCAATTCGGTTTTCTAACGTGATGAACGTTGAAAAATCTTTTAAACAGGCAAAATTCACATGAATGCACCAAGACCCAAATTTGCAGATGACGAAAACCAAGTCAAGCTGGGAAGTTTCAGCAGAATTTCAACGAGTTCTCTTGTAGTGGATACACGAGGAGATTCGGCTTCTGCATACCCCCCCTGCAAGGTTACAGACCTTCATGCCCATATAGAAAATAATACAATAGTCTTGTCTTGGACAGCACCAGGAGGTGACTTGGACAATGGAAAAGGTGAGTTGGACACTACACTTTTGTGAGATGAGTTTGATATTTTTATCTGAAAAGGTATACCCTGAGGACCACCACTCAGAGATGAGGGCTACATATTTCCCACCTGGAAATGTAACCAAACAAAAAGTCACCCTGTTGCATGATAACGCTTTTAGTTCTCCTTTATTTTCCATATTAAAAAAAAAACAAAAACAAAAAAAAACCAAGGAAACCAATGAATATTAGGAACTTTTCTTAGTCTGTTCATCCATCCATCCATCCAATCCTGCCCCCTTTTCAGCACTTTTCAGTATCACATACCAGAAAAACAATAGTTCTTTGTGTAAAGGTGTCTTTTGTGAAGGAAACTTAAAGTGCCCAAGCACTCAGTTTTTCCTGAGCCCTCTAAGCATCCTTTCTCATTGTGTCTTTTAGCTAACTCACTTGATCACAGTATGATAGAATTGTGGAATGGGTTGGATTGGAAGGGACCTCAAAACCCACCCAGTTCCACCCCCTGCCATGGGCAGGGACACCTCCCACTGGATCAGGGGCTCCAAGCCCCATCCAACCTGGCCTGGAACCCCTCCAGGGATGGGGCAGCCACCACTGCTCTGGGCACCCTGGGCCAGGGCCTCCCCACCCTCACAGCAAAACATTTCTTCCTGAGATCTCATCTCAGTATCCCCTCTTTCAGCTGAAAACCATTCCCCTCATCCTATCCCTGCACTCCCTGATCAAGAGCTGCTCCCCAGCTTTGCCAGAGCCCCCTATCTGCCTCTAAACCATATCCTTAAGCACCTCATCTACCCATCTTTTAAACACCTCCAGGGATGGGGACTCCACCGCCTCCCCGGGCAGCTGTTCCAGTGCTTGAGAACCCTTTCAGTGAGAATTTTTTTCCTAATATTCAATCTGACCCTCCCCCGGCGCAACTTGAGGCCATTCCCTCTCTCCTATCACCTGTCACTTGGGAGAAGAGACCAGTACCCACCTCCCTACAACCTCCTTTTATCTCCTTATTCTGAAAATGGCTCTAGAAATCCTACGCTGTCATCGCAAGCAGGGCTGTTAAAACATTGATATTAAGTTGTTGTTAATGTGCATTCTTTTTTCCCCAGCTGATCACTACATCATAAAAAGCAGTGCAAATCTTCTGGACCTAAGAAATCACTTTGACAGTGCTACCTCTGTGAACTCCTCTCATCTCATCCCTAAAGAGGCTGGCAGGGAAGAATCGATTACAATTAATCCAGAAAATTTCACAATAGAAAGGAACACCCTAATCTACTTTGCTATACGAGCTGTTGATGATACAAACTTGATTTCGGAGGTGTCTAACATAGCACAAGCCACATGGTTCATTCCTCCAGAACCACCTGGGCCTTTAGATTATGACGGCAACAACGAAGATGCCAACGTTACACTGATAGCAGCAATAGTGGCTGCGTGTGTAGTAGTCATCTGTGTCATTGTAAGTTCAACCCTGTATGTTTTACAGAGAAAAAAGGGAAGGCTGGATATTGCCAGAATACAAAAGCATCTGTAAAATGAAGTTAAAAAACAGAAGGAATTTACTATCATTTTTTCTACACAAGTTTCCAAGTAGGGAAAGAAGTATTTCTACACGCAAAAAAAGAAGTGCACTGATTTTAAACTGATGTATTTGTATTCTGATTGGCTTACAGAGATAGATTTTCACGTGTGTCTTGTTTTCAACTACATGGATACTGATTAAATGTTAAACACGAAAGCACATACTCAGAAATACAATGAAGTGTGATGTGTGTGCCATCATTTGTTTCTATGTGATAAAAAACTGTTGTTGCAAGCCTCTTCCAATGTGTTTTTTTTCCTTAAACAAAGAAAGCAAAGGAATACGACACTTCCCTTATTTTTATTGTCACATAACCATCAAGTAAGGCAAGGTGGGAAAACGATCAGAAAGATCTTCTTGAAGTGCAATAATTTCCCATGCATCTTTCACATGTTGTCAGTTGGGCTTAGTGAGCAGAGCACAAAAATATATACCTCCAGACTGTTTATTTATCAAAAAATATGTAAGCGTGCATCTCTACAGGTGTGAGAGAGAGTTGAGTACATAAATACTTACAGAATGAGAATTGCAGAGCATGTGCAACTAAGCACATGGGAAATGTTCCTAGGCTGAGACTAAATAAAGCTGTAAAGTTGGAGCAAACATTGAATAATCATCTGAAGTTGTCTTTGTCTTTCTATTTGCAATGTTAGTTTTTGCCCTTTGTTCTACCTTAGCTTTTATATTTTAACAGCACCAACTTTTTGGAATTAATCTATCTTTCCTTTCCTATTTCTACACTTTCCACGAGCTCTGCATTTTCTTTATCTAGGTTTTCCATTTTTGTGCAGGTTTCTGTTCTGCTACATCATGCCAGCTCTTAAAGAATCTTACTATTTGATGTGTTTTCCAATATAAAATTTCATTCCCCCAAGCAATAATAATAAATGTCTTATTTTCAGTACATATCAAGGCCAGGATAGCTATCACCTTTTAGAGGAAACTCCTTTGGAGGAAAGAGTCAGAAATCAAAGCATTGTATGCTGGCATCAGTTCCCTCAAACAGTTTTTAGGTCACTGAATCACTTTTAGATCACTGGGAGTCGGAGGGGAAGGGAATTGGGAGTCCAGCTGCTCAGTTTTAGCTGCTAGGCTGGGGCTAAACCGTGACAAAATGTTCCCTTTTGTTTGCTTCTGAAGTGTTTTCTTATTCCCTAAAGTATTTCTGGTGCATACAAACTGTTTGGTAGAACCTAGAGCATGCAATCAGAATAAAGGGGCTGCAGCACTGTCTCTGGAACCGCTTCCTAGAATAAAACATGACAGACCTTACACAGCCAATCTCCACCATCCAAGGCAACTCATGCATTACTCTGAAGGCACTAAACCCTCCCTGCCCAGCAGTTTATTGCGTTGCCATGCTGACATCTAGTGGGCTCCAACACTTCCAAGTTTTCCTAAATGTTCCCCAAAAAACCCCCGGTTTAGATGAAAGCCTGGATGCTCTGGCTTTAATATAAATGCATATAGAAATGTACAGGCAAATACTGGGATCGAGCAGCAGTTAAAAGGGTTGTAGGATGGAAGAGAAAGCAAAGTGTTCGCTGATTCAAAAGCAGGAGGGAGTGCAGGGATGAGACGAGGGGGAACAGTTTTAAGCTGAAAGAGGGGAGATTTGCATGAGATATTGGTAAGTTTTCTCCTGTGAGGGTGCTGAGGACTCCAGAACTGGACACAGGACTCCAGGTGGGGTCTCAGAGAGTAGCACAGGAAGGCAGAACCCCCTCCCTCGCCCTGCTGGCCATGATGCTTTGGATGCAGCCCGGGACACGGTTGGTTTCTGGGCTGCCAGCGCACATTGCTGCCTCATGTAGAGCTTCTCACCAACCAGCACCCCCAGTCTTTCTCTTCAGAGTTGTTCGCAATCCAATAAGATAGACAGCTTCTTCTAAGACAGACAGCTGGGGTGTGGGACCAAATTGTTACCCTCCCTGAGTACCAAACTAACCCACTACGGCTCCAGGAGTCTTGACACGGAAAGGACACAGATCACCAAAACAACACATGATTTACCCAGTCCAGTTCCCAGAAACCTCAGGACTTTTGTCTATGGACTATTGTGCCAATTGCTGCTCGCAGTCCTCCTACAACTTCAGTGTAAGTGTTGAGGGGAAGCACAGCAACAGCTGCTGTGAAGATCAGTGGAAGAGCGCACTGATGTGAAAAGGAGCATTAATCCTCACTCGGATGGCAGTAGTTTCCGAGCGGAAGCAGGCTGTTGAGAACAGCTGCTGTCTGGTCCTGTCAAACCCAGTCCCCAGATTCTTCATGAAAGCCTGATTGTACGCAGGCCAGGCAGCTGCCATGGCTGGTTTTCTCTTTGCCTGGTTATTATCAAGCTAAGCTCGCAGTTGTTAATGTTGGCACAGAAACTACAGACTCACACTGAAACAAGTGCTCTTACCTATTTTAGTAAAACAAGCTCTGATTATAAAATAGAGGTAAAATTTAATAATGTTTACATAAAATGCCATGTTCTGCTCCATTTTTCCCTACATTAATAAATGTTAAGTCAAATTTACCTTCAGATTTTCATGCATATCTATTTCAAAAAATCTGGTTCCAATCACAGAATTGTTTAAGTTGGAAAAGACCTTTACGATCATTGAGTTTGACCACAAAGTAGCACTACCTAGTTCACTACTAAACCAAGTCCCTAAGCAGGGATTTCTTCACCACTCTTTTGGTGAAGAAATTTTTCTTGATATCCAACCTAAACCTCCCCTGGTGCACCTTGAGGCCATTTCCTCTCATCCTATCACTTTTTACTTGGGAGAAGAGACCAACACCCACCACACCACAACCTCCTTTGAGGAAGTTGTGGAGAGTGATAAGTCCTCCCCTCAGCCTCCTCCAGACTAAACAATCCCACTTCCCTTGGCCGCACCTCATAAACCACGTGCTTCAGACCCTTGACCAGGTCTGTTGCCCTTCTTTGGACACACTTCAGCCCCTCAATGTCTTTCATGTAGTGAGGGGCTCAGATGTGGCGTCACCAATGCCAAGTCCCTTCCCTGCTCCTGCTGGCCACACCATGGCTGATCCACACCAGGATCCTGTTGGCCTTCTTGGCCACCTGGGCGGCTGCTGGCTCACATTCAGCCATCTGTTGACCAACACCCCCTGGTCCTTTTCTGCTGGGCAGCTTTCCAGCAATTCGTCCTTAAGCCTGTAGCACTGCTGCATGGGGTTGTTGTGGCCCAGGCGCAGGATCTGATACTGAGCCATGTTGAACCCCATCCCGTTGGCCTTGACCCATCAATCCAGCCTGTCCAGATCCCTCTGCAGAGCCTTCCTTCCCTCCAGCAAATCAACACTCCTGCACAACTTTGTGTTGTCTGCAAACTTACTGAGGGAGCACTTGATCCTTTCTTCCAGATCACTGGTAAAGTTATTGAACTTTCCAGCCCCATCACTGGGTCCTGAGGAATACCACGTGCGACTGACCATCAACTACATTGGACTCCACTCACCACAACTTTCTAAGCCCAATCATCCAGGCAGTTTTTCATCCATCAAACAGTACACTTGCCCAAGCCTTGAGCAGCCAGTTTCTCCCAGGATAATGCTGTGGGAAAGTGTCAAACGCCTCACTAAGTTCTAGATAGACAACATCCACAGCCTTTCCCTCATCCACTAAGCAGGTCACCTTGTCATAGAATGAGATCAGGTTAGTCAAGCACGACCTGATTTTCCTAAACCCATGCTGAATGGGCGTGATCACCTGGTTGTCCCGTGAATGCCACAGGATGGCATTCAAGCTGATCGGCTCCATGACCTTCCCTGGCACTGAGGTCAGGCTGACAGGCCTCTAGTTCCCTGGATCCTCCTTCTGGCCTTTCTTTGCTAATCTCCAGCCAACTAGAACCTCCCCAGCTAGCCAGGACTGCTGATAAATGATGGAAAGTGGCTTGGTGAGCACTTCTGCCAGCTCCCTCAGAACTCTTGGGTGGGTGTCATTCAGCCTGATAGACTTGTGTGTGTCTCAGTAGTGTAGCAGGTCGCTAACCATTTCCTCTTAGATTATGGGGGTTTCACTATGCCCCCCACCCCTGTGCACTCAGCCGTGTTGAACATCATTAGGTTCGCACAGGCCCACCTTTCAAGCGTGTCAAGGTCCCTCTGGATGGCATACATGTCCTACATTGATGTCACAAGAAAGAGCAATGAGTTATTATATGATCACGTAGTGCTGAGCATTTCACAAGAAGCTCATGAGACCTTTATACCCAGCAAAACTCATTTTAAGAAACGGAAACTAATTTGCCATGCAGTTTTTTATATAGAAACACTCCCCTGTATAAATGAGACAATAAAAGCTGAAAAAGGTAAACGTATTCAAGCAAACCAAACACACACAATAGCTTTCAGGCCCTCTCCTTATCAGTACTAAAGGTACAACTGGAACTTTACACAGCCTGGGTTTTGTTTTAATTCCGGGAATCTAACCAGCATGTAAACAAGACTGCGTTGATTGTTACTGTTATTTCCTTTCTTTGGAATTCACTTCTTGTTGCAATGCCCTAGGATTTCCTCTGACTTTATCAAATTTAGCCAAACATTGCTTATTATTTGGACTATGAAGTAAATTACTCAACTGAATAAGCAGGATCATTTTCAAGCTGGGAATATTAGTTTGTTGCCAGTGATGCCACACTGTGAATTGATGTTCTAACTGCTAGCCAGAGTCAAAGGTCCTTTCTTGTCTTTGTGGGCATTCAAAAATCATGATGAGAGTTGTTAAAACAATGGAAACTATTAAAATTAGAGACTATTTTATTCTTATAATTGCCCTGATTGCTGGCATTATTTACATCACTATACTCAAGGTATTTTCATATACTCCCTTTTGTAATGCTTTGCTGCTATTTTATCGCTGTGTCTCAGGGTACATTTATCTAAACAAGCTCTTTATTTATGGTTGGACTCAATGATCTTTGAGCTCCTATGATTCTATGGTTTTAAATAAATAGCCTTTTTCTGAATGACTCGTCAAAATTCTTTCCCAGCTTACATTTCCATGGTCTAGCCAAAATATATGTTCCATGAAGACAAGATTTGACTTACAAAACACTGGGGATGAGGGAACTCTTCCTCTCAGAGCTAGCAGTGAGGGTGCTAGCAGGGTCCCCATGGTTCATCCTGCTCTGATCACAGGGGCACTCGATAATGTTGTGATCGGCAGACGTAGGGAACGGATTGTTCCCCTGGACTCGGTGCTGGTGAGGCCACACCTCGAATCCTCAGTTCAGTTTTGGGTCCCTCACTGCAAGAAGATGATTGCAGGGCTGGAGCGTGTCCAGAGAAGGGAACAGAGCTGGGGAAGGGGCTGGAGAACAGGGGTTCTGGGAGAGGCTGAGGGACCTGGCATGGTTTATTAAAAGGAGAAAAGGAGGCTGAGGGGAAACCTCAGCTCTCTGTGGCTCCTTGAAGGGAGGTTGTGGTGAGGTTGGTGCTGGTCTTTTCTCCCAAGTAACAAGCGACAGAATGAGAGGAAATGGCTTCAAGTTGCACCAGGGGAGGTTTAGATGGGATAAAAGGGGCTCCAGGAAAGCTGGGGAGGAGCTCTTTATCAGGAAGTGCAGGGAGAGGATGAGGGGGAACGGTTTTAAGGTGAAAGAGGGGAGAATGAGATGAAACCTGAGGAAGAAATGTTTTGCTGTGAGGGTGGGGAGGCCCTGGCCCAGGGTGCCCAGAGCAGCGGTGGCTGCCCCATCCCTGGAGGGGTTCCAGGCCAGGTTGGATGGGGCTTGGAGCCCCCGATCCAGTGGGAGGTGTCCCTGACCAGGGCAGGGGGTGGGACTGGATGGGCTTTGAGGTCCCTCCCAACCCAAACTGTTCCATGATTCTATACTAAAAAAGATTTCTTTATGGTGGTGAATCATTAGAAGGGCAGAGGTGGGGCCTCAATCCCTGGCGGGGAGCAAAGAGCGCAGCTCTGTGTCACTGTAGCACACGGCCCCCGGGCACTCCGGGGCGGGGCTGCGTGGTGACGTCACCGCCCCGCCCAATCCGCTGCAGTGCTCCACTTGGCCCCGCCCCCTGCACCATTCCATTTGTGGGTGGTGCCCAATCAGCTGCTGCTCAGGGACTCTCCCCGCCCCCTTGCCCGTGTCCATCCGGGCTCTGTGGGCGGTGCCCAATCAGCTGCCGCATCGGGACTGGCCACGCCCCCTTCCCCTTTCCATCTGTGGGCAGCGCCCAATCAGCTGCGGCCCCAGGGTTGGCCACGCCTCCTCCTCCTAGTCCGTCACGGCGGCGCCCAATCAGCGGAGGCGCTGGGTCTGGCCACGCCCCGGGCCTGGCCTGGCCCCGCCCCTTCCCCTCCCTCAGGGCCCGGCCGGAGCGGCCGCCGCGGCCGCCGGGGGAGCGCGGGCTGAGTCAGCGCCTCCGCCCACGATGAACATCATGGACTTCAACGTGAAGAAACTGGCGGCGGACGCGGGCACCTTCCTCAGCCGCGCCGTGCAGGTACGGCCGCCACGGGGAGAGGGGCGAGGCCGCGGGGTGGGGGGAGTCGGGCCCGTGAGAGGCTCCCGGGGCCGAGGCAGCGGGCCCGGGCCCGTGAGAGGCTCCCGGGGCTGAGGGAGCGGGCCCGGGCCCGTGAGAGGCTCCCGGGATTCTGAGAGAGGGGATTCTGCCTCATTGGTGGGGCCGCACGTCAAATCCTGCGTTCAGTTCTGGGTCCTTCACGACAAGAAGGATATTGAAGGGCTGGAGAGCGTCCAGAGAAGGGAACGGAGCTGGGGAAGGGGCTGGAGAAACATGGAACAGTCTGGGTTGGAAGGGACCTTAAAGATCATCTAGTTCCAAGCCCTCTACCATGGAGGTTATGGAGGGAACTGGGGCTGTTCAGCCTGCAGAAGAGAAGGCTGACGGGAGATCTAATCATTGTCTAAAATTCCCTGAAAGGAAAGGAGGTTCTGTTGAGGTGGGTGTTGGTCTCTTCTCCCAAGTGACAGGCGATAGGATGAGAGGAAATGGTCTCAAGTTGCACCAGGGTTTAGATTGGATAGTTGCACCAAGTAGATAGGGTATGACGAAAAATTTCTTCACTGAAAGGGTTGTCAGACACTGGAACGGCTGCCTAGGGAGGTGGTGGAGTCTCCATCCCTGGAGGGATTTAAAAGACAAGTAGATGAGGTGGTCAGGGATCTGGTTTAGTAGTGGACAGGTGGGACTTAACGATCTCAAAGGTCTTTTCCAACCAAACAGTTCTAAGATTTTATTCTGTGGTTTTCCTGGCACTGTGGGAGCGGGGAAAGAGTTGATGCAGGGCTCTCCGTGCCACAGTGATACTGACAGATGAACTCTCTAAGATTTGTTTTGGAGCTTTAGAAAGGAAGCATCCTTTACCAGGGTTGGGCAACATGAGGAAATGATTTCCATCAATCCTATGCAGTGAGACAAGAGCTGGGGATAGAGTAGATTTCCCACTTAGGTAACGTGTGTATAAATTTTCACAGAAATTTATGCATATTCTGTTGCTTTCCAAGGACTGATATAGTGTGATTACGAACCTCACAATGGTCAAATCTGCTGATTTGGAGCTGGCTTCAGCTCCCTGCCTGACCTTGCATTTGAGGTAGGGAAACACTGCAAACAGATGTGTTTATGGAAAAATACACATCTGTTCAGCACAGATCATGCTGAACACAAGATGTAACAATGTCTGGAAAAACAGTATTTGAGAAAACATGCTGTAAAAGACCATGATATCAGAGTGATGTTCTGTCTAACTTTCAAAAAGTACAGTTATTTCGATCAACTTTACTTAGGCTTAAATAAAAATATTCTCGTTTTTGTAATATTAACTACTCTTTGTATCAGTGTGACGGGGACATGGGGCTTCCAGTACTGAGTAGGTTCAGCTCCAGCCTGGCCAAGCAGTGCTGTCTCTCTGGAAGGTGCCGCCTCCTTCTCAAGTCAGCTCCTTTGCCTGTGAGCCCTGGACTTGGCAGGACACGGATTTCTTCTCCGCTGGCCTTGTCCCGGCTGGCCTCAGGGTCAGGGCGGGCAGAGAGAGGAGAGGGCTCCTGGGATGGGAGGGACGAGTGGAGCCAGCTGTAAGGCTTCCAGCTTGGAAAGGACAGAGGTGTGTCCCTGTGTAGTGTGTTGTTACTGACTGCTAAAATGTGTCCTGCTGCCTGATGATTCGAGCTGCGGTGTGACATGTGAAAGTATCTGCTGTTAGTATCATTTTTAAGCTTGTTTGATAGTCCATTGTTTTGAATCAGTTTTTCCCTGTCTTCACTTGAAGGCCACTGTAATTGGCTTTTGTTCCTTAGCGTGTCTTGAGCCATAATCCCCTTTCTTTATATAATCAAACCTGAACAGATTTCCTGTCGGGAGTTGGACGTCCATGCAGGGCACAGTAATCCCCTTCGGATTCTCGCTGGGTCACAGCCAGGTTTGGAACGTGGTGAAGGTTGTTATCTGGTCCAATCAGTCTGACGTATTTCCCTAAATCTCGATATTCAAGCAGAACCAATGATTGGCAGCGCAGCAGAGCTCTGAAAATGCAAACTCCTTAGAAAACATTGTTGTTCGAATTTAAATGAACTTAAAGCCGTCGTTGTGGCCTCTCTTTGTGATGGAGGTCTTTCCGTGTAGTTTCCTCGCACCCCCTCCCCCCCCCCACCTCCCGGGTTATTCCAGCTCTACGTGTTTCCCAGACTGTCTCTTCCTTTCCAGCCTCCACCCCTTTCCCTCTTCTTGCTGGACACGGATAAAAGGAAAGGGCAGTGCACCCTTCATTGTAAGATTCTGTGATGGGACCTTGTGATTTCATTTCTTTTATCTTGACTTTTTACATTTAAATCAGCTTATTGCATTGCGTCTGATCTAAGTTTTTGCAGTCTCATGGTTTAAAGGTGGGGTGAACTGTGGATTACTCCATCATGCTCTACCTGTTTGGTTTGCATCTGAATAGCTGTATTAGTTACCTGCTTAATCTAACCTAAAATTCAGCTGAAATGTGGGAGTACTACCTGCCACTTTCCTTAAAACGAGAAGTTTAATGAAGCTGTTGAGGGGGAGGAGTGAATCTCTGATATATTTGTATAATCTGAGTCACTCCTCTTCTCTATGCTACTGTTGCTTCCTGTGTTTGTTTTTTTTTTTATTATTTACTCTGTAAGGCCTGGAGATATTAAGAGGTAATAATTGTGTGGATATTTTTTATATGATCTGGGTGTAGGTTTTGTGTCCTCCAGTAAAAGCCACAGTTCTGTATATTGACTGAAACTCCTACGTTCAGGCACCACTGGATGACATGGTATGACCTGACACTGTTTGCTTTCGGATATTAGAAACAAAAAAAACACAAAAAACCCATCAAACCCTATTCAGCAGCATGAAATGTAGGAAAAACGCTTAGGGTATCTATTTCAGTTTACAAGATAACGAACACCTTGTCAGTGTTTCACAGGTTTATCAGACTTTTCTGATACAGGAGGATTGGGGCTGTTTTACCCACGCCCACCTGATAGTCACGTTCCAGGAAACCTGTTCTTCTGTGGATGAGATTATTCTCTGTTCAGACTGTCATATTCTGGTTAGTCATCTACAGAAAAATCCAGCATCATCCAAAGCCTTCCCTTCCTTCTAGCAGGCAGAAAGTGCTTGAAGGAGTCGTTCGCAGTCAGCCTTGCAGTGCTTGCAGTTCGTGGAACAAGGTAGCAAATGGTTATTTGTGGTATTTGAGGTGAAAGAAATAATGTCATGGAGTGAAGTAATGGGAATGTGATTCCTTTCTCTTGCCAGACTCTGTAGTAGACACACTGCCTGTGTGGCGATTGGGAATGAGCTGCGCTTTTACTCTTTGATAGCAGAAACACTTTATTGTTCATGACTATGTATAGTAATGTACTTTCTGCTTCTAGTAGTTGTGCAGTGGAGACTTGCAGTGTTGATGGGGCTGTAATCACCCAGTTGTTTACAAACTAGTACAATTCCCTTCTGCATAAGCTGGTCACATTAGAGAATCATTAAGGTTGGAAAGGACCTCTAAGTTCATCTACTCCAACCGTCAATTCAGGCAGGTTGTCTGTATATTTGAATTAATAAAGATAGATGGATGGATTAGATTGCTTACTGATACAATTTGTTCAAGCAAGTACTTAGATTTAGTATCTCTGTATTGCATGTTTTAAGCTTTAATAAGAACAAAACTTTCAGAGCTCTCACTGAAGTAGAAGATCATTAGTGTTGATCTATCTTGGAAGAAGCTAGAGAAAAAGTTCTTGATCCACACCACCTTCCATTTTTTGTACTTATCCTTAAGGGATGGTGTAATGTCTGAAAAAGGAAATAAACCAGAAAGAGTGGTTCAAAATTAGGTTTTGGGGTAACCAAAATGGGAAATCAGAGCGGCAGCATTGATGCTGGAAACCAAACTTCTGTCATATTGCTGTTTACCACACTGCTCAGTATCACCAAAATTAAGTTTTTCTTTGAAGTGCATATGTAAAATATAACGTTATGATCCTCACGAAGCAATCTGCACACAGCTGAGAAGATTTATGGAAACATTAATAGGAAAGCCCGTTTAATATATAAATAATCTTCTCTGTAATTAGTAAAACATATTTGTATATTTATAAAAATATGGAAATAATTTATATTATATTATAATAAATCTGTATGAAGTTTTTGAGACCAGCTTACGGTACCTGACATATTTTTAAGGAGCCTTTTAAGCAATAGTAATAATACATCAATAAATAAGCTCATTCTTCCCTATATTACAACTGCACTTTTCTCACAGAGGCAGTTTGCCGTTGTCTAGGACTGCAAATGTCGCAGCATTTATCTAGGCTTTAGATGTGCGTGCTGGTTTGCATGTTGGTTTTATTGTACGTGTGACGGAAATTAAGCCAAACTTGGGCAATGCAATTTGCTTGTATTGTATTCTTGTTTCTTATAGCCATTGTTTAAATGTCCCACCAAAGGACCTGTTAAGAATGAAGTTTGACAGTCAAAATGCTTCCAGCCCTATTATGTTCTTAATTGGAAAGCTTGTTAGGGATTTGATCGTAAGCCAGGTTCTTCACAAAACGCCTGGCTTTGAACAGCGATGAGATCATCGTCGTCATGAGGAACTACCGCTCTGGAGAGAGGCTGGCAAAGCCCTCAGTTCCGGTTTTGCGTGGTTCCCTGATGTGAAACGTGTGGCTTCCCCCTCTCCCAGAGAACGGGGACTGAATGCAGACTGCTTGTGGATTAATGAGAGTTGGCATGAATTTAATATTGAGTGGAATGAATTGTCTGCTGGATTGATTTAGCTGAATGGAGTTACGCTGGCTTTCATTATCACTGAAAACACAGCTTGGAGGAGAACAGCAGAGGTCATCTTACTGTTCCTGTAAGGCATAACGGGATCAGTTTTGTCCAAGCAGTTTGGCAAACATGAATTTGTCCTGTTCTAAGAAGCAAATCGCCCCCTACCCTCAAATATATTCTACAGCTTCCCAGAGAAGTTTTTTTTTTTTTTAGCTTTTAATCCTTGTTTTTCAAAGCTTCCTCTAATGTCCAATTCTAACTTAAATCTTCATGTTACTGTTTAAACTCACTATTTTTTGTCCTCTTTGCTATGTACAGGACGTTATTTTAAAACACATGAAAGGTGGCTGCAATGAGAGCCTGTTGTGTCTTCAGGCTTTTCTGTGGGAGAAGGGATAAACTTACTTACAAAATAGACAAGATTACTTCAATCTTTTAATTGTTGGACTCTTCTTTTTGGCTCATGTTTCGAAGTGCAGTATGTAAAACTGGACAAAATGCTTTGAGTGAGAACTATTAGTTCAAAGCAGAGCACTGGATTTCTTTGCAGTGTTGTAAATTACCTTTGTCATCTTGGTCTGATTAACACCCTTCCACCCCCTTTTTTTTTTCCTGATGGTAAGGGTGCTTGTTTAACTTAACCTTCAAATTCATCCTCAGATTTTTATTGATGGATAATGGTATTATCTCTGAAAACATGATCTGCAACTAATAGGAGTGAGTAGTTACTGTCTTAAACTTGTCCTAGGAAATTGTTTCTATGTACTAACTGTGTTTTCAACCTGTTTGACTGACTTGTAGTTCACAGAAGAAAAACTTGGTCAAGCAGAGAAGACTGAACTGGATGCTCACCTAGAAAACCTTCTCAGCAAAGCAGAATGCACTAAATTGTGGACAGAAAAAATCATGAAGCAGACAGAAGTATTATTGCAGCCAAATCCAAGTAAGAAGCTCTTCAGGTTTTTGTTTGTCACTTCTGAATTAATAGATTTGCCAATGTGAATGTTTACTGCAAGAGGTATTGCATGTGGTAGGACTAAATATGGCAGGTTTAGAATTTGAAGGCTGGAGTCAGGGAAGCACATTTGAAAGAGCTACTCGGAATCGGAGACAGTGTTCCAATTGTTGGTATTTCCTTAACCCTTCAAACAGGAAAAGCTTTAGCCAGAATTCTTTAGCCTATAGCATTGGCTCCATACACTGTTCAGTTTCGGGTTGACTGGTTTGTAAATTGTTTCCCGTTTAATTGAATTTCCCACTCTTAATTCCACAAATCTTAGATAGGTGTATGAGCTCTGAAATTCTTCATGGGGTAGATGCAGTGGCTGAAGAAATTTCAGTGCTATTTCATATTACTGTAAACTGTCTGCACAGTACAGTTCAGCTGAAGTAGGCAAGGTGATCCAAAATGTCTGCCCTTAACAATTCCTTTACCGAAGAATGATTTTCACCAGATGTCGAGTCTTTATCATTTGCCAGCATTTTATACACCGTACTTAGGCAATGTAATAACGTTTCAAATACGCTTTCATCAGTGGTGAATCTTGTACTGTAACAATAACAGAAAAAACAGGTAGAAGAAATGTACTTTTCTGTTCTGTTTCTGAAATTGCTGCTCTGAGAAGGATGTAATTTTCAGATTTGTATCTGACAGTTATCTGAGCCATTTGTGGCAGTGGGACTAGAGGGGGCAAATATAGGAGTTTGTTTAGTCTATAGATCTAGATTGCAAGTCAAGACCTGGTCTTTAGGCTCACTCAAATGATAAAATTGCAATACTGCTAATACCTCTCCACTGAAAACATAAATATTGCCCTGGCAGTGACATACTGAGTTAGGATTTATTAGTACGAGTAAATCACACACTGACAGCACTTGTCTAATGCCATCGGATAAATTCTTTATAATACCGATCTTTAAAGTATTATTTTGGAAGCCTGTTGCATCCTTTAGTTGCATAAAAGCAGTATTTAAAAAACAAATGTGAAACCCAAACCAACTAATCCTGTGTGCAGGATGCAGTATTGCTTTGAGAACAACTCCAGCTCAAATCTCTGCTTTTGGCTAGGCCAGAGGAAATAGTTGTCTTCTTCATTTAATTCAGTATTTGCAATATTTGCAAAACTGGTAATTGTGGAATAATGACTCGCTAACTGCAGGCTGGTAGAAGTGCACACGGATGACTCGGTATGAGGATGGTCTATGGAAGTGTCTCAGTTGTGCTGAGCAGTCAGTTTTCTGATGGCTAAAAATACTCAAGTGTTAAGCAGCAGTCTGCGCCTGTGAACGTAACTCAGCTGTTTGGCAGCCTTGGGAAGGGCTAGTGCATGCTCTAAGAGAGCTACTTTCGGTCGCTGTTGATGGAGGAACCCTCTCCAGGGGAGAGAAAACAACTTTCAGTCACATTTAAAATTTTTTTTTTAGGTCAGATCCAAGCAATAGTCCAATAATTTTAGACACTTCTTATTTCTTTTGTCATTTAGTAAAAAAAAAATACTATGGGTTGAGTAAAGAAAACCTAATGAATTTTGTTCACTTTTGGTTCAGGCTTGGTGCCAGGAAATGTGCTGGTACCAGGCTGATATTGGTGACCTTCATAAAAGAATAGTTACCTGATGCAGTGCTAATGAAAGTGCTCTAATTAAGAGTATTATTCTTGGTTGCATAAAAGCGGCGGGTGTGTTCATTAGGGAGCAGCTTTGTGGTTGTACTGTTGCAGGCAAGAATTAGTTCATACTGACCACAGAAATAAAGCGAGCTGGCTACAAAGTCAAAAGAACTCGTCAGAGAAATAGGGTATTTTAGCTGAGGATTTTGCTGTTGTAATTAACAGTGTCCCTGATTATGTCTGTGAGGTTTTTTCACTGAAGCAGCAAACTGTGGCTCAATATTACAATGGATATTAATGACCGTATAGTCATAGCAGGTCTTATTTGGAAACTTCTGCTGCTGAAACCAAGGGAAGATGGGAATACGAAAGGAAACATTTTCTACTGTCTGGAATGGTTTCTTTCAGAGCATGTTAAAGATGGAGGGAGTGGGAAAGAGATTTTAATGTCTGGGGCCACTAAATTCCCTTAATAGGGAACTCCCAGTAGTTGTTGAACTCAATTTGTACCCTAGCTAGTGAACAGTTTTTATAGGACGGGGGAAAGCCTGTTTGGTTTTGCTAAGAAGTGTTCTGTTATGCTCACATAGTGAAGCGTTCTGGACAAAATTTTTCTATTTTTAGCTTGTATTTTGAATGATGGTAATTACTTCAAATAAACATCTTTTTAGATGCCAGAATAGAAGAGTTTGTCTATGAGAAGCTGGACCGCAAAGCACCAAGTCGCATGAATAACCCAGAGTTACTAGGCCAGTATATGATCGATGCTGGGAACGAGTTTGGCCCAGGAACAGCCTATGGTAAGTAGAGGCAGAAAATGTCCTGTGTTGCAGAAATGAGGTGTGTATGGCGAGGAATGCACAGGTCTAGTTTTTCTTAATATAAAATGATAGATCTTGTCTTCCCCTAGACAAAACAGTTCAATCACCTCTTTATCAGTTTGAGGTGACTTTTGTGTAATGTTGAGCAGTAGATCAGTGATGAGGTTTCTATCCAAATCGAGAATTAGAAGCTGCTGTTGGGATGGTCACCATCTCTGTGGACGGGCAACTTTCTTACCAGAATAAATAATTCTGGAGTTTAGTTTCCTCATTAAAGGAACGCATTTGCACACCTGATGTAATTTATGCATTTTATTTGTGGTGTGGAGTGAAAATGTTATTTGAAATTCACTTTTTTAGTAAGAATTCTCTAACTTAGCAGTGTTCCTGCTTTTCTCAGCATATATTTTGCTCAAGATGAGAGTTTAGAGCATAATCTGAATTTTCTTCCTTCTCCAGCAAATTTAAATATGTATGGCAGGAGGGCTGGGGGTCTCACTGATGTTTTTACACTGGAATTAATTATCCAGTCTAGTGTTCTCTGCAGCTCAGTAACAGATTTAGCTGTCACTTTAACTTAACCAATTAGAATGTACAGGTGTCTGTATATATAATATAGCCTGATCGTTAGTTCTCTTTAGTTGCTTTCTTCAAACTTGCAGTGGGAGGGAAAACTTCTGTTCTGAAAAGAATGAGTTCTTTATATCTGGAAATAATGGGGTTCCTTTTCAAAGAAAGAAAGGACACTTAAGAAAAAAAAAGTAAATGTTTTATGGAAGACTTATAGATCGGAAATCAATAATGGCAGGCTTTGTTCCTCTTGGTTCCACATGGTTTTACGCTGTCTGTGACCTTCCTTCTGATCATCAGGCTGAAGCCTTGCTTTCTCACACCAAATAGAGCTGAACTTGGGGGCAGGCTGTCCCTTAACTTGCAGAATATTTGCAATTCAGGCAAGTAACATAAACTGTTAGGATAAAGATAGATACGCTGTGAGCTTTCATATGATGGCACAAAATGTTTTAGCGCTCTGAAAACGTAGTGTCTTTTCTAACTCAGCCCTGCTGGTCTGCAGAAGCATAGTAATAACAACTATATTCTTGATACACCGATTTCAAAATCGCAACTGAATTTCACAGCACTGGTCAGTTAATTTACAAGAGAGTATTTAAAAGCTGGAGTTGATGGGGGTGGAAAAGCACATTATTTCACAGTAGTTAATAGAACTTCTTTCCCTTGCTACCAACTATTGCTGACTTAAACAAAAATGTGGTATAAGGGGAGGTTGTTGGGTTAAAGTAAGGAGGTTCCATACCCAGTTCTGAAATAGGTGTCATAGTTGGTGCCACTTCTTCCGTGCCCTATCTGTTCTTATTGAAATCTTGCCTTGATGCGTGAGTGTTATTAATAAAAATTATTTGGTTTGGTGGCAGGATTGGTTTGTTTGGGGTAGCTGAGTATTTTTTGGTGTTTGTGTTTTTTTTGTGTGTGGGTGATGGTTTCTTGTTGGGGTTTTTAGCTGAATTGGATTTCTTTTGAGCGCCCGTGTGATGGCATTGGATTATCTTTCAGACTGCTGGTGTAAACTTTCCTGCCTGTAGAAACTTGTTTTGTTAACCGCCTACTTGAATCACTATGAAACTAACATTTTCCTTTGCAGGAAACGCACTCATTAAATGCGGAGAAACACAAAAGCGAATTGGAACAGCAGACAGAGAACTAATTCAAACTTCAGCTATAAACTTTCTCACTCCCCTAAGAAACTTCATTGAAGGAGATTACAAGACTATTACTGTAAGTTGGATTGTGCATTCTTCAGCATTACACAACAATAGTAACTGTAAATCTTCAAAATGTAGTGGTAGATAATGGTGCATTTTTGCTTTCCTGAAAGTCATGTAGAAAAAGTCAGGAAGAATTTGTTCCTTTGGTGTATTTTCCTTCCTTTGGACTAGGTAAAATCAAAATAATTGTTGAAACTTGCTTTTTGTAGCTATTGTTCAGTTAAAAGCATGTATATTGGGTATAAAACGTGTGAGAATAATTAGGATCCAATTCTGCCTCTCTGCTCAATTGAAGACTCTTTTGTATGTTCATTAAAAACACTTCCAAGTAGACTTTTTTTTGAGTCTGCCTTTTTTTATTTGCTTTTGAGTATGTGTACGTATTCTCACGAACTCACCTAACTCGCTTTCAGAAAGAACGTAAACTATTACAAAACAAAAGGCTAGATTTGGACGCAGCGAAAACCAGATTGAAGAAGGCAAAAGTTGCAGAAGCTCGAGCTGCGGTAAGTAAAATCTGTTTTAATTTGTCCATAACTTTCAAACTCTGATACACATTTATAACCTCGACTGCTTTATGTTTCTAGTCCTGGCTTCTTACTGTCACTTTTTCTAGCTAATTTGTAAGAAACAGCTCAGTGAAACACAAGGAAACAAAACTGAATTGCTGATCTATTTTTCAGCTCAATGGAATATTTAACTAAGTTGACCCTAGTAAATAATCTCTCCTTGCTCCATTCTAGATGAGCCTTTATGGCCAAAAATGACTTGCCAAGAAGATTGTAAATACAAGTCATTCACAGGTCAAGTCTGGAAGCTGTTTATAATTGCCTCCATCAGATGAGCCTGTCTTGACGTAACTTCTATCAAAAATGTTGGTAGCTTACTCTTTCTATATCATTTACTACTTTGCATAGCCAAACAGGGTGAGACGCTGAAACTCACATTGCTTAACCACTCTTATTCTCTCAGTAAATGCTTGTTCGAGGACACTAGAATTACTATAAACTAAAAAGCTTTTGCTTTTAAACCTCTTAAAATGCCTGTCAGTGAAGGAATGCATAATTGAATGCGTGCAATTTCAGCAGGGTGTGCTTATTGTATTTTCATAGCTGTCTTTTGACTGCGTTCCTTAAAGCACAGCCGCTAATGGGTAGTGAAGTGGTCCTTCTCATTACAGGTTAATGCAGTAGGAGTCATGCACACAGGTGCCGAAGGAATATCAGCAATTTAAATACATGGGGACAATGTATTTGCTGAAGAGGTAGAAGGGACTGTCAGATTTTGCTTTTCTGAATGGATTGCTGTCCTGAAGTATCTCAGAAGCATCATCTTGGAGGCTGAGCTTTGTAGATGAAGCACTTCGCTCTTTTGAGACGGTGATCCTTCTAAAATATCATCATCATCTGTACCTGACAGTTTTGCTTCTGTGTTTCAGTCCTCCATGTCATGAACACTGTCCCTATGTGTTTAAATTGTCTTTATTTCTTAAGTCCATGCATGTGTTTCCCCTTATATTATGTAAATTTGATGCAAAAAAATGACTTTTCTGCTCATCAAGCTTTCTTAATTTGTAAGACTAACGATGGAGAGCAGTGCAGGGTTTAGACAGCTTGTAGTGGAGTTTGTGGTGTGATAGCAAGTATGGATCTTGCTTTCTAAAGCAATAAAAATGCCATAAGGAAATTGTTCCTCTTGAGCTTAGTATTAAAAGAACGGCTTTGTACTTCGGGTTTGGTTCCATCACCAGTGTGATCACCCAGAGCTTGGTGCTTGGGCAAAATTATTGCCGATTGTTGCTGCTGCTACTTGACCAGTCTTAAATATTCATGTAGCAAGTAATCCACAGGTTTATTCACAAATAATTTAGTGCTGGTAAAGCATGAAACTCTAGGCCTCTTGCTTCTCTACATTGCCAGTACTTCAATTTTAATTGCATTCGAATAGCAATGTGCATTTTTAAGACTTATTGGAGTGCAGAATTCCCAGAGAAGTGAAAAAATTGAATCTCTGCTTTATCCTCTGCAGTATAGAAATGAGGCTCATCTGGGTATAGGTGTGATGCAAGGAGCTCATCTTCTGTCTCATGCATGAAGGACGACACCTGACAAACAGTGCTAAACTGATGGATTAGCAGAGTTTGTTGAGTTATGATCAAACTTCTATTTCGCTGCTTTCTTTGACAGGATACAGTGATAAATTGCATCTATGTTTGACTATTTTTTTCCTCATTATAAAAATACTTAATACTAGATGAAATTACATCCTCCATGCTTAGGGTACAGTTAGTAGTAGCTAAGATCAGTATTTGAAATCGTGATCTAAACAGTTTTATTTATCTGTATTTGGTTTGCAGTCTTGCTTAGCTTCCACTTGCAGTGCTTTGTGCCAATAATCTGTTTCTCTGCTATATTCACAGCATTGTAACTTGCTTTTGTCTTTTATCTGTGCACTTAAGCAACTAAACACCTCTCAGCCTGAAGAGAATAACATTATGGTAAATGTCTCTTACGTGCTCAACTTGCTGCATGTAAAATGGCTAAAGGTTTGTTGGCCTCCTGTGTTCATTACTTTTCCTCTCAAATGTTTCCTCTTGCTATCCAGCTCCTTTTGTCTTGTTGAGATATTTTGCATTCCAAACTGGATTGGTAGAGTGCACTAAATGCCCTGATGTCAGTACAGCATTAGGTATTGTTTTTATTGGATTATTTCTGATAATCTGAAATAAACAGTATTATACCCCAATTTCTGTGACTTTATGAAACTTAGGATGCAAAGCAGTTGATTTTATTATCACTCCTGAAATTAATTTCACTTATTAGAGGGAAAGGAGTTATTTCATTCTCCTATTTTATTTCATATGAGGAGGAGTGAATTATGTGCAATAGCCAGGAATGTGTAGAAAATACTCGTTTCCTTAACACAATATCTTACAATTAACTGAAACTGAATAATTTCACATAAATTAATGGCTTAACTTAGAATACAGTATATGGAATTCAGAAACTGAATAATTTCACATAAATTAATGGCTTAACTTAGAATACAGTATATGGGAGGGACTTTTTACAAGGGTCTGTAGTAATAGGATGAGGGAGAATGGCTGTAAATTGGAAGGGGGAAGATTTAAATTAGACATTAGGAAGAAATTCTTCAAATGAGGGTGGGGAGGCCCTGGCCCAGGTTGCCCAGAGCAGTGGTGGCTGCCCCATCCCTGGAGGGGTTCCAGGCCAGGTTGGATGGGGCTTGGAGCCCCTGATCCAGTGGGAGGTGTCCCTGCCCATGGCAGGGGGTGGGACTGGATGGGCTTTGAGGTCCTTTCTGACCCAAACCATTCCATGATTCTATGGCCTAAACTTGTTGCAAGAACTCGTCATTGCAACTAGTTTTAGCAGCATGATTGTGACATGGAAAAGAAAGGAGTTAATTAATTATGTACGACATAAACTGTTCTGTTTGGCTTGGCCAGTTTGTGTCTTGGATCTGCACAGCATAGCAGGTCTGCTCTCAATTCTTGTTCCAAGTTTCTCAATCATAGTCAGATAAAAGAGGACAACTTGTTTGTCATAATTTGGTTCTGCAGCCTTTATGCACAGACCTTGCTACCAAAGTCCTGATTGTGTCATCTTATTACAACTGTGAAAATGAACGTTAGAGGAGAACTGCATTGCAAGAGAGTATTGGAGCAAGAAGCAGAAGTAATTAACTTCAGAAGTAAATTCCTTGCAGTTCAGTGAGTTTGCTGTACTGCTTGCTCCTACTTTAACACTCGCTTTCAGATACCTTTGTAGCGTTTTTAATTGGATTTAGTTTCACTCTCAAAATGCTCATGAAATGGGAAGCCAGTAATGGAATTAGCAAGAGAAATCATTCACTTGTCTGGTTCAGTCTTTACTTAATGTGGTGTTAGGAGGACAATAGTTCTCCAATATTTTAATACATTGAGATGACTTTCCTCCATAATGCAATTTAGTTTGTCCGATTCATGTCATGTTTGTAGTAGTTATGTCTTAGGTTGTAATGCTTCTTCTAAATAGATTCTTGTATCATAGAAGCCCCACACTCTTCAGTATCTCATTCATTTCCCAGATGCAGTGCTCTCCATCCTCGCTGTAGTTTCATTGTATATGAAGGGCTTTGGGGAACCTACTCCACAAGTCCTTGGGAAGTTCTGAGGGCAGGAAAGCGGTTAAAAGCCAAAATGTGTTTGCATCCTTGTTTAAAGCACAACGAATCTCTTAAGTTTGTGTGTTTTTTTTTCTTCTCTTTACTCTTAATGCTGGCTAGATATGGGCTGAGGAAGTGACAAAAGTAAGTAAACAATTCAGAAATTGCCTAATCCTGAAACCCTGACTTGCGCTAGTTTAATGTAAGAAGGGATGTTGCGTGTTACTGATTTCAGTCCGGTGCTGGCAGCCTAATGCATTACATCAGAATGCACTGGTTCCCTCTAGAGCCTTTCAGACTCCAGTGGGGAAACAGTGCCGGTGCCTGGGGTGTGTTTTATAGGAAGCTGGTTCTAGCTGACGGTCCCTTTGTCCCATGTGATTGTCATGGGACAAGATAGAGTAGAAAAACAGTACTACATGACTTGTTTCTCAAAGCTTACTGGTATGAATTCCTGCTGAAAATGACTTCTCAAGGACAGCCTAACATGAAAATTTTCAGAAAGGTTGGGATCTAGGAATCTAAACTGTCCTGATCTTCAGCTTGTACCCAGGACAGGGAACAGTAACTAAATACTGGAGTGAAAGCTGTACTTCCCTTAAGCAACAGAACTTAGGAGGTGGTCACCTGGGCTGAAGTCTGGTTTGTAAACAGAGCATTAGCCTTAGGATGGGACTGCAGCCTTCTCTTGTTGTGCCCCCCGTTGCACAGGGACAAATTCCATGGAGTTATGGAGTGTTATGCAATAGCTGCTCTGATGCCATGGGCAGGGCTGTCCTGGGGCTCAGGCAAAGCTGTGTTGGGAACAGGCTGTGAGAAGCTGTGCTGCCAGTTAAGAGGAGACTTCTTAGGGGCTTTTGGTAGAGGATGGGAAATGAAAATGAAGGGTAGCTGGAGAGCAAGGGCTTTGGAGTATGGTTTTTAAAGGGGCACTAGATGGGCAGCTGTGGGAGGTGCTTTAGAAGCTGGGATGTAGAGCTTTGGGTGAAATTTTGGGGGTTTTGAGAGAAATAAATGGCTTCTTCCCTTCCAAAATTTTGAGAGTCACGATGCAAACGAGTGTATGTGTAGAGTGTAAGGTGAGAGTCTAGAGGGAAGTAGGAGTTTGGAGATTGAGCTGTAAAGGAGGGTTAGATCAACTTTTAACCCAGCTAGAGAATTATTTTACTTGTTAAGTAACACTGCAGAAGCAGAAAACCTGCCTGCTGAAGTACTTGGTACAGCTTGGGGAACAGTGCTGTAAGACAAAGATGTAAGACAAAGATGAAGAGAAATATTGGCATTTCAGAGGTGATAATAAGTAGCCTTAAGAGTAGTGAAAGCTAGCAGATTGTGTCTTGGAGAGAAAAATAAATAATACGAAGTCCTTAACTAGCATAAAGGAGACTAAAAGCATTAAATCTTGTGATAAATCACATAATCTAAGGTTCCTTTTTTTAATTAAATATATAAAAAGCAGAGACTAAGAAGAAACTACAATACGCATTCTGCTGAAGGAACAGAAATCCATCCAGATTTCTGAAGGCAACCTGTCCTTCTGTGTTTGAAAGTTGGAGGAATTGATTCACAGATATTTTCAATTTAAATCTGAGAAGCTTCCCAGCAAGGATTTCTGGCTGTCCGATAATTTCTAGATCCATCACAGTAGGTTTTGAGTTAGAACAAAAGATCAATAGCATCAATGGCAACCTTTCTTCAGTTTAAGTTCCCTTCTGAAATGTGGAGTCAGATGATGCTAAATACTGCACTATGAATGAAACACATGGTGTAGGTACCAATGCTAAACACTTGGTAGTCACCCGATGTGTGCGCTGTGGTCAAATGGAGAGAGCAAAGGCTTCAGCATGCGTTCAGCACATTGAGGTTAGTCTGGAAATGGCCTCAAGTTGCACCAGGGGAGGTGTAAAAACCATCTTTACTGAAAGAGCAGTCAAGCTTTGGCAGAGGCTGCCCAGGGAAGTGGTGGAGTCTCCATCCCTGGAGGGGCTCAAAAACCGTGTAGATGTGGTGCTCAGGGACGTAGTTTGGTGGTGAACTTAGCAGTGTTTGGTTAGGGTTGGCCTTGATCTTAAGGGTCTTTTCCAACCTAACTGATTCTGTGTTTAGGTAGGTGTCTGGTGGCTGTGCACGCAGGGCCTCAGCATCACCGAGCGCAAAGGGCAATTACCCTGTGCCTAGCAAAGGTCTGCAAAGAAAACACCCGACGTTATGATTAATGCATTATGAGCGCTGAATACATGGAACTTTTGCAGTTGCAAGGTGTAACAGAGCGCTGTGTACAAATACCTAATGTGCATCTTTTCTTTTAGTCCGAGCAGGAAGTACGAATCACTCAGAGCGAATTCGACCGTCAGGCAGAGATTACCAGGCTCCTGCTGGAGGGGATCAGCAGCACGCATGTGAGTACCCAGCGGGGGAATGTCACTGAGGGTACTCCATAAAATAACTGCCGTAAGTGCCTTGGGATCTTCAGGTGACGAGGTTTCACTTCAGTCTGTGAAGTGTCAAACTGTGGGGTTCTATTTAGTATCCACCGAACTTACCTTTAGTCTCCTGTTAACCGTGAGAATGCAGGAGCTTTCATTTTTATCCTTTAAACTCAGCTTCCCATCCATCAGATCAGCTGAATGTTGAAACCACAAAAACATGCTCAAATATGTATTGTCTTCTGAAAACAATGTAGGTAAATGGCATGATGTTTGTACATATTACTTGTGCTCAAATGTTATTTTTTGTGACATTTTATCCCAGCCACTTGATAAATCCAGGTGTGATGCCCATGTGGCATAAGTTCCTACGTGTCAGTATTGCACTTGGTGAGGAGTCCAGTCTTTCCCATGCAGTGTAGCACTTTTAAAGACTAAAACCATGACTTCTTTGTGTTACAGGCACATCATCTTCGCTGTCTGAATGATTTTGTGGAAGCTCAGATGACCTATTATGCACAATGTTACCAATATATGTTGGATCTCCAGAAACAACTTGGAAGGTAGTAATGCTGTAACTACTTGAGAAATTTAAGTTTTTTCTAAGTTCTAATGAACAGTAGGAAAACTTACGCTGATATAACAGTGGTGAATACGCAGGACTAGAAGGAAAGATATCTGTTCTTAGGTAATTAATATATAATTCCCTAAGCCTACGCAGAGCACTAATGCGTTTTGAGGGCTGATTTAGTGAGATGATGTAACTGAGGAAGGGGAGCTCATGGTAACCTCCTTTAATGGCCCAAAAGAAAAGGATTTGTAGATTTACTTATTCAAGTATCCTGTTTCATGCAACAAAACTGTTACGCGGTGTGGGAGAAGGTCCTGTAGTGCTCGTGAATTCCTGTTACCTCTTAACTTGCTGCCAGGCACTACCTGGTTTTCAGTTTGTGTTCTCCACTGCTAAGTGAGTTCCTACCATAGATATTGTACCGAGGGAGAAATGTGCTTCCCCATATCTATAACCACTGATCCAGAGCACTTGCAGGGGAAGGAGAGTTTGCCCCGAAACTGTGTGATGTGAGTTTGTGCTCGTAATTCTTTTTTGTACGATGAGTGGTGACATCTGCACGCTTGCTTTTCATAAAGTTTCCCTGTTCAGAATCACACAGAACGGAATGTCAGGTTGGCAGGGGCCTCAAAGATTACTTGGTCCAACCTTCTAGGTAATCTGTGGTTTAAATGAGATGGCCCAGCACGCTGTCAAGCTGAGCCTTGAAAGTGTCCAATGTAGAGGAATCCACCACTTCTCTGGGGAGATTATTCCAATGTTTTTTCCAATTGGTGAACAATTTTCTTGTGGAATCCAATCGGAATCTCCCCAGGAGAAACTGATCCCCACTCCCCATTGTCTTTTCCATGTGACTCCTTGTAAGAAGGGATTCTCCATCCTCTGGACAGACACCCTTTATGTACTGGTACATGGGAATAAAAGCTCTCCTAAGCCTTCCCCTCTCAAGGCTGAACCAACCCAGCTCTCCCAGCCTTACTTTGTATGGGAGGTTTCCCAGTCCTGTGATCATCTCTCCTCCTGCGGGCCCCCTCCAGCCTGCCGCATCCCTTTTGTATTCTAGGACTTCTATCCTAGTTCTTCTTCACAAAGCAGCCTTTCTTCAGGCTACACCAGGCCCTGTAGTTAGGTGAGCGTGTGCACTGCAGGATTGTTTGTACTTAGAAGTTTCCTGGAGTGTCTATTCTAAATACTGTCTATAAAGTATCTCTGTTTTTCATAACAAGGAAGTAAAAACAGTGTTCTCGAGTCCTGTCATTTTCCGGACTTGCCACTTGCCCTTTGTCCTGTTGCTGGGCACCACTGAGAAGTCCAGCCTCACCGTCCTGACTCTTGGTCTGTAGATACTGATCAACGTTGAGGAGATCCTCTCTCAGTCTTCTCTTTTCCAGGCTAAACAGTCTGAGCTCACCCAGCCCCTCCTCCTGAGAGGAACGAGCAGGAGGAGCTGAAGGCGACTTTTACTGGCTGAGTTGTCAAAAGAATTGCTGATTAAAATACAGGCTGCGTTAAGTTATTCTGCCGCTGCGGTCAGCTGGCGTTGATTCTGTAGTTGATAAAAGCAAGACTGTTAATTTAGGCACGGAGGCACGTATCACTCGGGTAGGACCAATTCACTCAAACGGCTTTTGTTTTTTGTTTTCTCCCACAGCTTTCCATCTACTTTCCTCTCTAACAATAATCAGTCTTCCTCAACTCCTGTGCAGAGCATTTCTGCTCCCTCGGTCTTGGCCTCAGCCTCTCCTTCGTTGCCTTCCGTAAGCAATTCAGTAGTCACTTCAGGCATCAGTGAGCTGAAGTCGTCCAGCGGCAGCAGGAAAGCTCGAGTTCTCTATGATTACGATGCTGCAAACAGCAGTGAATTATCGCTACTTGCGGATGAGGTAAGAGATTTCTATGTATCTTTATCATTTAAAAGTAAAACTAGATTGCTTGTGACCAGCCAGATGAGATCACTGAATCCTAGAGTGGCTCTGTACAGACCCTCTGAGCAGCTGAACTGAAAAAGGACACCACCACCACAGCACAACCACCACCATCGAAACAAGTGGTTGTATTTGGGAAGAAATTCTTCACAGTGAGAGTGGGGAGGCCCTGGCCCAGGTTGCCCAGAGAAGCTGTGGCTGCCCCATCCCTGGAGGGGTTCCAGGCCAGGTTGGATGGGTCTTGCGCAGCCTGATCCAGTGGGAGGTGTCCCTGCCCGTGGCAGGGGGTTGGAACTGGATGGGCTTTAAGATCCCTTCCATCCCAAACTATGCTATGATTCTGTGATGCTTGTATTAAATGCTTGGTTAATCTCAATTCTAAGACCTTGGAAATCACATGAAGGCAGATTGTAATGTTTTTCCAGGCAAGGAAAGATTACAGTAATGTGTTTCTGTTTTTTTCAGGTGATCACGGTGTACAGTATCCCTGGCATGGACTCAGACTGGCTGATGGGTGAAAGGGGAAATCAGAAAGGCAAAGTGCCTATCACTTATTTAGAACTGCTAAACTAAATAGCTGGCCTGAATAAAGACTGTCAATTATGGCGACACCATATTTATATACAATTAACGTTATGTAAGCAGGTTTCAGTGTCTTCCATGTTTATTGTCTTGAGGGACAAATACCAGCCATTACAAACTGGCTTTTCTGCCAGTGTGGTTGCTTGGTAAATACTCTATTCAAACTTAATGTGTTTAAAGCTTTTACTTCATGTGCCAAGGACATGTTTCCTACAGATTTGTTTCTACTGAAGTTTTCACTAATACAAGCTTCTACTTTTGAGTAATCTAGATTGAAAGCAGGAGGTACTGTTTTCTACTGGAATTTTTCATTAATGGCAAAGCTTTTCTTCACATAAAATAAACTTATTGTGAACAGATGCAAGTGTAATGCACTTTATTTAATAAATAACCAAACCCAAACGTGTAGCATAAACCTTAAAGAAACCTGTATGGTTCTGCTCCCAACACTGGGGGAGTTCAGATCTGCTCAGGCTGTGCATTTAATCACCTTGGAACAATGAAACCGGTTGGTTTCTCTCTGAAAACATAAGGCAAACTGCTGGGATGTTGAGGTTGTAAACTGCAGCTTGGTGGATCGGCACACGCTCTAGGGACGCGTTCTGACTTGGTTTTAGTCTTGCCTTGTATGTTTTCCCTTTCAGTGCTTTCCAGAAAAGAGGCCAATTCAGTGTGTTCAGTAATTATTGAGGTTCTTTCAGCAAATCGGCCTTTGTGTTAAGTGAAGCACTGCGTTTTCCTCACCCAATACTCCGTCTTTTTACATGTAAGTAGATTTATATGTGAGCGGACGTTTGTTCAGGTGATGGGTTAATGAAAAGCTGCATCCACAATTCTTGTGCAGGAGGTTATTGCCGTGTTCTAACTGAGGACTTTTCTGTTTTACAAGGGGCCTCCTTCAAATATGTGCGAAGGAGGAAAAAAGTACTTAGAGCTTAAAAATGGCTGTAACAAAAGTGGGATTATTTGCAAGTAACTTTTTCATAAACATCGTACCCTTTTTTGTTTCATAAATAGCAGCTTTTTAAGGCTGTAGGAAGGTTAAAAGGATAGATTGAAGGAATCTTTTAAATTCCAGTATATTTAATTGAGTCAGGATTGCTTGGTTCCAGCAAGGCTCTGCATCAGCACTCTGTCCATCTGGCTTTCAGACTTGGCAACAACACAGACTTCAGAGTGATGTTCCCTTTCGAGCAGAGGCGTTTGAGAATAGATGCTGACTGCAACGAGCAGCGCTAATTACACAATGCCATTAAATACAAGGTACTACATGAGGTACCCGAGCAGAAGCCTCTGGGGACACGGATTGCTTTGGAACAGCTCTGTTCTATCTTCAAAATCATTATCTTTAAATATGAAGATGTCCATGTTAAATTTAAGGGTTTATATGACAAGAGGTCTCCTTTGTATAGAACATTTGTAGCATAATGCCAGTAGTCACTGGAAGATACATTAATGACATAATATACTGAACAGAAGCAAATTAGTGGTGTATTTTTACATTAGTGGTACCCAGGGTCTGGATTCTGAGGAATCTGTCTGGCCACAGTCTCATCTGTCTCCTGGGTTCCCGTGTATCTGGTGGTACGGAATACAGAGAGACCTTGAATTTATGATGTGTTTTCCTTTGTCTCCCTTCCTTGGCTCACCCCCAGCTCTGATTCTTACTATGAGACTTTCACAGATGTCTCCCCCCTATTTAATTAGCATTAAATAAGCAGCTCAAGAAGGGCAAGAATTCCTCATTCCTGAAGATTGCAGTGTTGGAAAAAAGCCTGAGTACAGCCTGGTGTTCTCCATTCCAGAGCCATCCTCTTCTCTGATGTACATTTTTAGCAGGAGCCCCATTAATAATTTTTACGCTTCCACCTGGAAGGAAGAGGCGAAAATGTTCCCATTTGTACTCAGCACAAAGTGTTTGAGCAAAAGGGAAACAAACAGTTTTGGTTCCCCCAAAATGCAGATGGAAATGGTCAGTGGAAGGTAGTGAAGCCCTGTGAAATTCTGCAACCCGGTACCTTTTAATCCATCTTTCAGAGTTTGTGGAATAGCTCCACAACTGCAGCTCCACACTGAACAGAGCAAAAGGATTTTGTATTTAAATGTTGATGATGATTTGTTTGTGGTTTCCCTTATCCCAATGAAATTCTGCTCTTTTCAGGGTCAGGGAGGCATCTGGTCTGAAATAAATGGGAAAGGGAACAGCCTTATCAAAGCCCCATCAGCCATAAATAAACCAAGTCCTGGAATCTTATTTAACACAAAGTCCCGTGGGAGTTTGTAGGGGATGTTTGCCTCTATTTGAGGTGATGGAAAGTCATTGCCTTTCCGGCACTGTGGTTACAAGTGCTGACTGAACAAGGGCTGCAGAATTGCGCGCCGATGGATTTGCCAATTCTCTGGATTTGTTTAGGGTGAAGGTGTACGAGTCCTGCGAGCGTTGAATCCCCACATCTCAGACCTGACTGAAATCATTGCTGTTTTACTCTGTTTTCTTCACCTGAAGAACGTATCAATTGCTGAAAATCTTTGCTAAACGTGGCCTGCAGCCAATCCTGATCCATTGCCTTTTAAGTAGAATTCTGAGCCGGCTATGTTCTAAAATAACAGGCTGTAACCAATTAATCCCACTGCTGTTAATGAAGTACAAGGCAGTGTGCTGCAAGCTTGTTAGCCACGCAAATCGCTGGTGGGTGGAAACACAAAGCCACCCGTCAGGCGGGCGGACACAACCTCCGTCCTCTTCCACACTGCTGCCCGACCATTGTTCAGCGCAGAGAGTGTTCCGCGCGGCGCCTGGCAGCGAGAAACTCCCCCAGACTGGGGAGTGTGGTGAATTCCCTCCCTTGGCTGAGGAAACGGAAGGAAAATGAATCAGGAATGTAAACACTCCCATCACTGTGTGAATGCGATGCCTTGTATAGAGAGTTCCTGCCAGAAGGGAATGGCAGGAATCGGCACAGGGAGCGCGCGTGCAGTTAATGAGCTGAATGCTGAGGAATCCTCTCCTGCTGACAGCACCGAATTGGTTTATAAATTGTTTAAATGTGCAATAGGCGTTTGACGTGAGCCATTAAGGGGAGCTACTTAGAATTGCAGAGTGAATTAGAGCTTGAGTACGTCTTTACACAGTTAAAAACAAGCAAAAGTCCTGGGATTGGAATAATGAGCTAGGAAATGGCTTCGTCAAACCCAGGAACATTTGAAACCAGAAACAACCTCTGAATTTCGCTCCTCCGAGTTAAATCGCTTTGAATTCTAGATACTCCATGGTGATGTTGACAGACATCAGGGGTGTCTTTGTATCTATCTTGTGGGGTTTGTATCTTAGAAGTTTTTGAAATGTTGAAATTCCCTTTTTGCTGATTTTAAGGAGTTAGGAAGAAGGGAAAGGCCAGTGTCCTTGGGGCTTAATTTCGCATTTCTCACATCAACTTTTACATCTCAGCCAGTGGAAACAGCACTGGTGTTTCTCCATGGAGAACATGAAGCGTCTAGGAGGAATTTCTAGGCTTCTAACCCTGTTGGTCCTGCAGGAAAACTGTTCATTGCTTTCAGTGTAAAGGTTCCACGTTGCTGATAATGAACTTCCTTGACGAAGGTGAGTGCCATCCTTTCTCTTTACCTGGGAGAAACCGCAGCCCAGAAACGGGAGATGATTCACCCGTGTTGTCTCAGCTGTGTGGGGATGGATCCTGCTGCTTCCTGGTGCCTCGGGCTTCAGGCATATCCTCCGGCAGAGGCTGCCTCAGAGGTGACCTCTCAAGGGCCGCGCTCACGTTGTGTGTTACTAGCAAGAGGGAAAAACTAATTCAGATTGAATTCATTTTCATCCTGAAAGCAGCCCTGACATTATTTATCTTTTTGCTCTGTTGCTTTGGTTCTTGGACAGCAAAAACTTCTTGTTCAGCACCAGCTGGGAGAAGGTCTGGCACTTGGGGAGAATGGGAGTAGTCAAGAGTCTCCCCTCGCTCAGAACAAACTTGCCCTCTGCTAACGGAATAACTGCTCGTGTCGCTTAATAAGAATTTTTCTTCCTGCCCATTTTAGAGCCGCAGATTTCAATACTGAGTTACTTGCAGAGACAGTGTCTCACAAGCTGTATGTGGTGATCCTCGTGCAGCAGGTGAAGGTCTGCAAGTTACCATGGCTACGCTAAGGCTTTGCCAAGTTGCCCTCGGTGGAGCTCTCGCACACGGCAGCACTGGAGTTTGCAGCTGGGAAGGACAGGCAAAGGTGTGCTGTGAGCGGGCACGGTGTGGCCTTGGCAGCTCCGGGATGTACTGAGACCCCCTCACCGCGTTTGTAACTGGTAATGACTGTCATAGAACTGCATGGTTGGAAAAGGCCTTTGAGATCACAGAGTCCAACTGTTCCTGTTCAGTTCTAAACCAGATCCCTTAGCAGCTCATCTCCCCATCTTTTAAACCCCTCCAGGGATGGGGACTCCACCACCTCTCTGGGCAGCTGTTCCAGTGCTTGAGAACCCTTTTGGGGAAGAATTTTTTCCTAATATCCAATCTAAACCTAAGGAAAAAAATTGCTGTCAAGATTCTACTGCTTCCTGCCCTCTGCTGAGGCTTTGTACAAGTGCGTTTGGGAGGGAGGTGGGTGCTCTGAACCACGGGTGTTCAATCCCAGCACACTGGTGGGTGGTGTGCTCTGTGTCTCCTGTCCTGTCCCTCGGGCTCTTTCTCTCAGACATGACAGCACCTTTGAAACAAAGTCACGGGGTGGGGCTATAACAGCTGCCAACTCCAGGAAAACCACAGCAGTTCAGAAGATGGGGTTTGCTTTCGCTGCTTTTGCTATCACTATGCTGCACCTCAGCATTCGATGGACCCTTCTCAGGTGCAGTTGCATTAATCCATTCCCTGTAAGCGGTTGAAGCACCCTAAGCACAGAACCCTTTGTCCTGATCCAACTGCCCTCACGCTGCAAGCACCGGCAGCTGATGTTCTGGGCATTCCTGAAAGCATCTCAGGTTGGATTGGAGCCCATCTGCCTTTATGGGCCAAATGTTGAGCAGTTCTAACATAACTCTACAAACTCAGCTTCCAAACTAACGGTGTAGAATGACAATAGTTTTTTACTTTTCTTTTTATTTCTTTATGGGTTTTTTGGGGGGGAGGCAGAGGGGTGGTGTCCTCATCTCTAAGGCTGCAGAGGAACATCAGGTGTGCTTTGCCTCTGAAAGCTCAGGTTCAGGAAAAGGTGTTCTCAACAGGAGCTCAGATTTCTGAACGCGCTTCTTTTGTGTGCGCTCTTCATTAAATTGGCAATCTGTTCCTGTTCTATCCATACGATAAAACAATAAAGCAAAGACTGAGCTGAATACTCAATTTCTTTCTACAATTTTAGCGTCAGCTGGAAGGTTTCCCTTAAAGCCGAAACAGAGTTTTGCCTGCTATGATCATTTTGTTCTGGTTCACTGCAGGAGTCCAACTCAGCAGGTACCCAGGAAACCCTTCCAAGCAGCTTGTGCGCTGCTTCAAATCCATCTACAGATCGCATCGATGTACAAACGGGGACAGACAACGGTTTCTCTTCTTTTTAACAGCACTGATACTCTCTCCCGCAAGAGGAGTTGCCTTTTTAACCTTCTAAAAAGACAGGAGGGGTGGATGGACGCTTCATGTTTCAACTCGGTCACGCATGCTTGCTGCTTATATCCTTCCATTAACTCCGTCAAGATTTGGCACAACAGGAGCATTATATAAGACTAAATAATTCTTACATAAATCTGAGTGAATGCCTTGTGTGAAGTTGGGCACTTATTAAGCCTCTAAGTAAAAATGAATCACTTCCTTTTAAACCTTATATTTTGTTAATTGCCACAAGCCAAACGAATCTTTGGAGCTCTCTGATTTTTCCCAGCTGCTGACTGGAGGAAAAGAAAACCCATGCTGATAAGCAGAGACTTCAGAAGAAATAATTCCCTGCTCCAACTGCCTCTTTTAGCACAAAGCCTGGCTCATTTTTGAAAGTTTCATGTTCTGAACACATGGCTGTACAGCCAAAAACCTGAGTATCAGCTGAAGGATGGAATGAGAAAGAAGAAAGCAAGGGTGGTGCGAATTTAACCCTTCAGGAACAGGATGGAGAACAGTTCAGAGAAGCGCAGGTAACGAAGCTTTTGCTAGAGGCTCACAGATCGACTAGGTTTGAGGCTCGTGGAAGATGCTCGCCATGTTCGTATCTATAGGGTTACACAGGGGTGTACCTCGCGCGTGCTTTCAACCAACGAGAATGAATATCTGTGTTTCAGTGCAAGGAATCGGGAACCTAAAGGAAGTGACCCTTCCCCTGTACTTGGGGCTGGTGAGGCCGCACCTCTAACCTTGGGGTCAGTTTTGAGCCCCTCACTGCAAGAAGGATGTTTGAGGGCCTGAGCACATCCGGAGAAGGGGAATGGAGCTGGAGAAGGGTTTAGAGCACAAGACTTACGGGGAGCAGCTGAGGGAGCTGGAGAAAAGGAGAATGAAGGGAGAACCTTATCACTGTCTAAAACTGCCTCAACGGAGGTTGTAGAGAGGTGGGTGCTGGTCTCTTCTCCCTGGTGGCCAGTGACAGGACAAGGAGAAATGGCCTCAAGATGCACCAAGGGAGGTTTGGACTGGATATTAAGGCAGAATTTCTTTACTGAAAGGGTTGTCAAGCGCTGGAACGGCTGCCCAGGGAGGTGGTGGAGTCAGCAGCCCAGGAGGTGTTTAAAAGACAAGTAGATGTTACACAGTCTAGTGGTGGACTTGGCAGGGCTGGATCAATGGTTGGACTCAGTGATTTTAAAGGTCTTTTCCAACCAAAACCATTCTGTGCTTCTACTAAATTTCTAAGATATAAAATTATGTATGAAGATAAAAACTAAGTACCAACTCAGGCCATACAGCATAACACCCGTCCAACCAAAGCCGCTGTGCATCAAGGCGTTAAACGGAAGACTTATCTGCTAATTAGACTTCGGAAAAAACCCACATTATTCTTGCTTGCCATATTTATTCACTCTAAGTGGAAAAAATCCAACAACTCATAATGGATTTGACTCATTGCCATACATCCTATCTGAAAAATCGCAACTGAGAGTGAAAAATACACATTTAAAGAGTTTATAAATGTATTTGATAAAGAGACTTCCAATACACTTGAGAAAGTCAGAAGGAAAGGCTTTTCAAGACTTACATCTCATGGTCTCTGAAGCAAAACACTTAATGCAAAGCACACCGGACATCTGACTTCATACACCTCGGGGGTTTTCTATGTAGTCTTCATGAAGGTGCACTTACTAAATGTTTCACAGCGCCAGAGCATGAGCCCCTCCATCAGCTTCCAAATGTGTGAGCTTCTATAAAAAGGACAGTTCAACTACGAAGAAGAAGAGGGCATTGGCGGTCAAGTGTCTCTGGGAGTATGTGGTTCTGATTTCCTTACGAACAGCGGCAGAAAAAAAGCATGGTGATAATTCCAATTATTTGAAGCTCTTCAGTTTTAAGAGCTTTGTAAAAACTGGCCCAATCATAACACACTGATAATTGTAAAAATTAGCTTTGATAGCTTTGAAGCCTTTTGTTAGTGATAAATGCATCAGGAGCTGAAATATATTAAGACCAGATATCGTTTGTCAACTTGTCAGCTATGTGTGCTGAAACCTCCCTTCCCAATTACAAGATGTTTAATACAGCACAAGTATTTTAAAATGAGTATAGAACCTGGAATGCTTTTTTCAGTCAGGGCACGCTACAGCTGAGAAGATTACCAGGACAAAAGGACCAAAAGCAGTGATTTACAGACGTTCTAGTTTCTCGCTCAGGAATTCTTCCACGCTGTCTGTGTTCCATTTGAGGATGCTCAGTTCTTCGGCGATGTTCCCACTGTCGTCCAGCAGCTTTAGCACAGGATCAGAACCACGCACGTACTGCAGGGAAAGAAAAGCCAGTTAACTTGGGCTGGGAAATGCATCCTCTATGGTGATACTTCCCTCCCCACCAAGGATTTAAATCAGATAAAAAGATGTCAAAGCAGGAATAGTAAAAGAGTGACACTATGAAGTAGAATCATGGAATGGTCTGGGTTGGAAAGAACCTTAAAGATCATCCAGTCCCACCCCCTGCCATGGGCAGGGACACCTCCCACTGGATCAGGGGCTCCAAGCCCTATCCAACCTGGCCTGGAACCCCTCCAGGGATGGGGCAGCCACCACTGCTCTGGGCACCCTGGGCCAGGGCCTCCCCACCCCCACTGTGAAGAATTTCTTCCTGATGTCTACTCTGAGGGCTCCAGCCCTCAGATAATATCTGTAGCCTCCTCTGGACCCATTCCAACAGTTCCACATCCTTCTTATGTAGGGGATTCCAGAACTGGACGCAGGACTCCAGGTGGGATTTCACAAGAGTGGAGCAGAGGGGCAGAATCACAGAGCACTAAAATAAATCAGTTTATTCTAGGCAAACTTTGGTGTGATACAATTTGTGCTAAGAAACCAACCTAACCTTCAGCTTTTTAAAGCTGAGAAGTCTTAAAAAACAGACAAGTTTGGTTGTACTTGATAATCTTAAAGGTTCTTTCCAACCTAAACCACTCTATGACATGTCTCACTTTGAAAGGTGGTGTTCTACTTCAGCTGTTTCAAGTTACTGAAGCTGGAGTTTTGAATCAAGCAGCTGAATGATTTTTCTCATCTAATCAACATTCTTTTCACCAGTTTATAGAAATTTCTGGTCACTTTAACAGCGTGGAGTTCTGCTATCAATTTCCAATGTAATCGCACCCTTTCCTGCTGTGTTCTATCTGTGCCTGCTCGGCTTTGCTGGTATTGTAACACTTTAATGCTACTGAAGGCTCAAATTCACACAATATGTAATGCAAATAAAAGCTTTTAACAGCATTAGAAGGCTTTAGCTTTGTAAATTTATGGAATGCTTTCCCCCAAGAGTACTTCACTTTACCCGACTGAGCTAACCGAGCTGGTTTTACTTAATGAAGGTGGTGGCATCTCTAATCTGTTTTCCCAATGTCTTGTAACATAAATACCAGATCCACTGGCACTAAACTTTTCCTGGTAGCGCTCTGTACCAACTGTAGTCCCGACTGCTCTGATGTTCAATACAGCTAAAACGTTTAAAATAAAACTGAAACCGTCAGACACGCAGAAGGACAGAAAGCTTGTGAAAGAAACTGGAGGACACAGAAACATAAATGCATGAGACAGGCAGAGGAAATCTGTTGTCGATGGAATCTGCTGCTGAGAAGACAAATCCCTTATTGCTGCCACGCACAGCTCTGAAGTGATTCCAGATGGTGCCGTTTGGTGAACAGAGATGGGAGTGCAACGTGTGAGAATCGAGATGTACGTCTGAAGGATGCTGAAGTTCACACAGGATCTTAAGAGGAAGGTGAAGTCTCACACTGGATCTTGAAGCCAAAGAACTGTTTGAGCTTAAGACAGTGCAGCTTATGCAGCTTTGCATATATGCAAGCCGTACGGAACACCATGCAGTACAGGCATTTCTATAAAGCTGTGTTTGAAGACTGTAAAGAAAAACAGAATCAGAGAACCCAGCAGGAAATTTGGAGGAGGAGGAGAAAAATCTAAGAATCACTGAATGTTTGGAAATGGCAGCTCCATCAGAAAATGAGGGGAGAACAGAACAGGAGAAAAGGAAACTATGGAAGAATAAGCTTGAGCAAATCCAGGATATCTGCAGAGTGAGGACAGAATGCAAGCATTCCTTGCATTCTTTGCCATCTGCTTATGGACTCCAGTATACTTTTTCTTGGATTAAAAACCTAAACCCCAACAACAACGGAGAACTAAACAGTTACTGAGCAATAACCCCATTCATATTAGCAGCATGAACTTGTGAAGATTTATACTGGCCATGCAAATGTGTGCCCTCTGCTAAAGGATCAGCAAACAAGAACAATCCACAGAAGGACTGTCCCCACCAGGCTTAATTCTTCCCAACACCCCAAATAAAAGCGTTAGGTTACTACTCACCTTGATTTGCAGCCCCCTGAAGAGCTTTGGCTTGTCACTCCTGACAAAAGCTGTGGTTTGGAGACAAGAGAGAAAGAGAGAATCAAACTCTGCTCCACTTTCGTTTAGTAATTTACATCCAAGCTAGTATTCCCAGCATAATTTCTTTTGGAATGATACTTTAGAAAGTATTTCAATGTCCAAAATATCCTCACAAAATTAATAATACCAAACCTCCTAGGTCTAAGGAACATCCTATTTTTGCTAGGATTTCCAACATGCTTCCTATCCGTTTGGATTTTGCTCCAACACTGGTGCAAGTGTCTAAGTTGGTTTATGTGCAGGTAGAGCCTGGCCCACGGCCTGCTGCAACGTGCCAACTGCTTCCTTGGGGAGTGCTCCACCACCCTCTGCATGAAGAACCTTTTCTTAATGTCCAACCTAACCCTCCCCTGGCACATCTTCCTGCCATTCCCTCTGATCCTATCAATGGTCACCAGAGAGCAAGATCACCACCTGCTCCACCTCCTCCCCTTGTGAAGAAGCTGTAGGCTGCGATGAGGTTTTGCCTCAGTCTCCTTTTCTCCAGGCTGAACAGACCAAGTGACTTTACCTGCTCCTCCTATGGCCCCCTCTAAACTTTTCACCAACATTCTGGCCCTGCTCAACTTTAAATCTATTTACAAATCAGCATGGACTTCATTCCTGCTCCTTACATTCAGGTTATACTGGAGGTGAATTCAGTATCTGTACCTCCATGAAGTGGATTTAGGACCCTCCTGTCAGTGGAGTCTCCCCAGGGATTAACCCTGCTGGTACAGATCGACTCTTCCAAATGCACCGGCTGTGAAGCTGCTTTTGCAAGACTAGACATCAACGAACCTCTCACAAACGGCAGCTTATCCAGCAGGTGCACGGTTAGAGAACCAGCCCCAGGACTGATGTTTCACACTGCCTCACAAAGCATGGTGCTCTCCTCAGCATCTCAAGATGTCCCCTGGCATCCTGATGCCTATTTGTACATTACTGCAGGTGGTCACCCGCACACTTTGTCAATATGTGTACACCGAGGGGCATTTATTTTCTTCTTCTCCCCCCGTGTTCCTGGTACGGATCACAATCCTGATCCCTGCCTGCTGCACCGACCACTGCACAGGAAAAACAAGTTGGAAAATCACCAGTAGCCCAATGAGCTGCTGGACAGACCAGACCATTAAAGAGGAAAATAAGGCTTGTTTTCATTTTTTCTATACAGCTATACACTAATGTCATTGTAAGCTGTGCTCGTATAGCACTTTTAGACCACTACATGCTCATACACTGCAGTTCCATTCTGATTTAACCTCACAAATACAGCATTTCCAACTCCAGTGTTTCCCATGTCCTTGTGACCCACTCGTTGCCTCGGCTGCCATCAACAGTAACACAGAACAAAGTGGCAAAGCTATTTCTTATTCTTCGTTAAACCCACAGCACGCTGAACTGTTCAATAGGGAATTTTTCTACATTTTTTCAATTTAAATCTAAAGCCAAATTCAGTCTCGAGGGCTTTATATGCAAACGGGGTTGTAAGAAGCAGGAGGTGCAGTGGGTAACTTTAATTGCAAAGCTTAAACTGTAAGAATGCAGTAAAACGGATCAAATTTCAGAAGCCAATCTGCACTGTGAACTCCACAGAGTGGCCCTTGGGGGTTAACTCAGGTTACAGCGCTTTGAGCTTGTAGCAGGTGTGAGGATTTGTTCCAGGAGTGAGGGATGAAAGCTCTTTTGGACATGAGTGGCTGTTCCTTGGCTGCAGCGTTGGGCTGAACAAGCTTGCCTAAAATGGGAACAGAATTAGGTGGAAGAAGAAAGTATTCGATAGGCAGTACTACATTTGTCACTGTAAAAGCAGCTATTACACACTTGTATCAATGTCAGATGTCTAAATCTTCTGAAAGCTGAACGTTTCCCCTGAAATTCTAGACAGCTGGAACAAAACCACTTTCTGTTAATGGCACATTTATTCCTCATGCTGATCGCAGGGATTTTCTGCATCAGTCACTTGAATTTGCAATGCAACAAAGAAAAAACACTCACTGCACAAAGAACTTCATTTGTATATACTCAATTTTGGAAGCTACAGTGAGAAACTAATGTACTGGCATGCATTAAAAATACAGAGTAACCCAGCAAACTCTCTTTTTCTTTCCACAAAACCACACCCTAAGTAGAATAAATGGCCTTTGTATGGAAATGATGGGGATGGGGGGTCAGATGCAGGTACCATGCACGTTTCCGGACACGTGGCTTTATTGTGTGAGGTGGTACACAGCTCCACCTTCAGCACTGCCCCAACAGTTTCCTCTCTATAACCTGAGATACGAACGAGAGCAGCCCTGCGGAGAAGGACTTGAGGTGCTGACTGATAAGAAGCTCAGCATGAGGCAGCAATGTGAGCTCCCAGCCCAGAAGGCCAACCATGACCTGAGCTGCATCAAAAGAAGTGTGGCCAGCAGGTCAAGGGAGGAGATTTTGCCCCTCTGCTCCTCTCTCCTGAGACTGAACCTGGAGTCCTGTGTCCAGTTCTGGAGGCCCCAACATAAGGAGATGAATCTGTTGGAATGGGTCCAGAGGAGACCACGAAAATGATCCAAGGGCTGGAGCACCTCTGCTATGAGGACAGGCTGAGAGAAGCCTGGGGTTGTTTAGCCTGGAGAAGAGAAGGCTCCGGGGAGACCTTAGAGCAGCTTCCAGTACCTGAAGGGGCTCCAGGAAAGCTGGGGAGAGGCTCTTTTCCAAGGGCCTGAAGTGACAGGACGAGAGGGAATGGCTTTAAATTGGAAGGGGGTCGATTTAGATTAGGCATTAGGAAGAAATTCTGCACAATGAGGGCAGTGAGGCTCTGGCACAGGTTCCAAGAAAAGTCGTGGATGGCCCCTTCCTCGAAGTGTTCAAGGCCAGGTTTGATGGGGGTTGGAGCAACCTGATCCAGTGGGAGGTGTCACTGCCCATGGCAGAGGACTGGAACTCAATGGGCTTTAAAGTCCCTTCCAATCCAAACTGTTCCACGATTCTACACCAGCATTATTGCTTCTAATGACCCAGTGTCTGAAAGCTACTTGCCCATCTGTACACTACTATTACCTAGTCTGATGTTGAATACTAGACTCCTATTTTCCCATTTGCTCTCCCTGTAGCAGCTTTAGAAGTTACTGCAGAGAAACAAACATTTCTATCATCCAGCAAGGGTAAGCATTTTCCACTCTGACTTCCACATGATGAACTCTGAGCTTGGTGCCGTGACACTATGTTTGGTGAATTACACACCAGGCCAGAAGTCAGAGCTGTTCTACTGCCAGCTCTGCAACCGCCCTTTCACATATCGTTAAGGAAATCGCCTTATGCTCTTCTAATATGTGTGCGAAACCAAAGCCTGCACCTTGTGTTTGAAGGCAGCCCCGAGGTGAGCCAGGCTCGACTGCCGCACAATCAACTGCAACTGAAAGGTCAGAGAAAAGGAGCAGAGAAAAGGAGCAGAGAAAAGGTGCACAGGGGCATTTTAAAGCCCCAAACTGTTCTGAAAAGAGAGGGAGATCCAAACAGTGCTTTTGAAAAGCTCAGAGCAGGTTTTGCCTACGGATGCGGTAGAAGGGAGAAATGCCCTGCTATTGTTATAATGTCACTTTGTTGTGATATAAAACGCCTCTCTGTTTTAAGATAAAGTCTCTGAAAACCGGGCTGTTGGAGTGAAAGCCTGGAGTCCTAAGAGCAGATCACTAAGGGACCTCAGAATTCCTGATGCCAAGCAACAAGTCTGGGTATCTGCACGCACACACCAAGCACTTGGTTACACACTAACGGCTGCAGCTCTTCACCTTTTCGGGACCTCAGTCTGAGATAAAGAATTTACATTGAAGGAATCACATGGCACATCGATAATTACTGTTTGCAGTCCATTAACCAAGTTACAATGCAGCTGACAATGATTTCATACAAAGCACTACACGCTTCCAAAAGCAAATCCAAGACAGAGCTCCAATCCAGCCTTCACAAAAACCCGAAGCCACGGTACTTGGTAGAAGTCACAGGGCAAGAGACATTTCTAAACCTGAAGTGTTGTCTTAGTTTGTATATCACCTGTTTAAAGAAGATCACTACAAAACAATCCACATCTCCAACTACCTCCTCCTCCATTTCATAAGAACAGTTTTAATATCAACACAAGCCTTAAGGTTAACATAACTTCCTAACTTCCTTTCACCGGTATAACAGGTAAAAATAAGCAGGAAATAAGTGATCTAAAATCCATTCTCATAACAACTTATGATTTAATAGCTAAAAGAATCCCCCTCACACTTGCAGAACTTGGGGACTCTAACAAAGTCCTTACTGACTCTGATGTCATAGTCGCACACTGTGCGAGTTCAAGGATTTAAGGACCTTGGTTCTGTAATGGATTTGCTGGGAGCGCATCCCATTTCTTAACTAAGAGTCAGGTAGGGAGAGGTGAGAATTTGAGAGTTACTCTATCAATGAACAAAATGAACGCAGAGAAATAGGAAAGAAAGGTACAGTAAAAGACCCAGCCTAATTCAGTTTTTGTTAAACAAACTGGAAAGAATGTTTGAGTCTGAGCACTGTGCCTCTTACCTCATCATGGACAGAACACGTCTGCAAACAAAAAGTCAACTTGAACCCACTCCGCTGGATTAATCACCGACCCAGCTCATTTATTACCCTATTTCAGAGCCTTGGTTTTATGGATGTCAGCCAAAACTTGTCACATTTTGTGTGTTACCTGGTATAACAAGATACTGCCTCACCCATGAATCTTGTCTCTTATGTTTTTGATGTTCTACTTTGATGGAGTTCATTTAAATGGTAAATACTTAACAACAATTCTATACAGAACAATCGCAAAACATATGTAATAAATAGGAATTAATTTTACAGTGCAGCATTGATAATGGGGCAATTGTTAAGGGAAACTTAGCAAGAAAAATATTTCAGTATTGAACTTCGAGAGACCTACAGGAAAGTGGTTGTTACCTGACTTACCACAAGAAGCTGTATTTGAAAAACAAGAGACATCGTGGCTCTTGTTCACAAAAGCGTTTCGTAGCCTGTCATGATATTACAAAGCATAACATTCAGTTTAAGATTGAGATCATCTTTTTATATTCATCCTCTTGCTGAAGACTAGATTTTTGTCATCACTTGCACTTCCTTGCTTTCCCAGTTATCTATAAATACGTCCCATCTGTAATGATTCTCACATTTCAGGCACACAGGTGTGTTGAGCAACTATTTGTGGCTAAAAGTTATACAAGCAGGAATTTATCATGATACAGAAGGACCACAAAATACTGCATTTAGTAACCACGAGCAATGCACAGGTTTTTCCAACTGTGTAACATTTACAAACCTTTATTAATTCAATAGAGTCTAATCCTTCACTATTTTAGGATGTGAATCTCATCATTAGGCACTGGAACGGCTGCCCAGGGAGGTGGTGGAGTCTCCATCCCTGGGGGTGTTTAAACATCGGGTGGGTGAGGTGCTCAAGGATCTGGTTTAGCAGTGAATAGGTACGATTGGACTCGATGATCTCAAAGGTCTTTTCCAACCAAACAATTTATGATTCTACGTTAAAAACCTCACTGTTCATCCTTTGGCAAAATAAAAGATAATCCAGAAGCAGTCCAGGACAAATGCAGTCTGTGGGAGTAAGCCAGGTCACAAAACAATTTATGCAGGTCCATAAAGACGTCACAGTCAGATACAGAAGTACCAGACACTAATCCAAGTAATTCCAATACACACACAGTGCAATTACAGAATCACAGAATGGTTTTGGTTGGAAAAGACCTTTAAAATCATCAAGTCCAGCCATCGATCCAGCCCTGCTAAGTCCACCACTAGACCGTGTCCCCAAATACGACATCTGCTCGTCTTTTAAAGCCCTGACAAAGTTAATCTCCTCACACCCCTGTGGTAGGACAGGTCATTGAAACAACTCTTGTTTTGGCATTAGAAACAGTGGGAAAGAGAAAATAGCTTTGCTCTGGTCTCACAGTCATTTTACTGAACTGTGTAGGTAGAGGAAGCAGGAGAGTCTAAAGCACTGTGAGGTGTATTCAATGTAATTCTTTGGGTAATTGGTGTAAAATCCTTTTTATTTTACTTGTTGGTCAGTCAACCTTCAAACAGGAAGGTATTAATATTGGCCATGGTAGATGGAGACGTGCTGTTCGTGCAATCCTATGTCGAAAGCTAGATTAATCTTTCTTCTCTACATCCAACCATGTCCAAAGTATGGCATTAGTATCTTCATCACAGGAAAAGAAAACCCCAAAGTTCTGCTGTCACCAAAGCTCTCCCAGAATTCATATGGAAATTCCAGCTTGAAATTTCTCACAGGTGGTTTTCCTACGGCTTCCTCCCACCACACAGTGAGGCTATGGATTTTCCTTTCAAAAAAAGGAAATTAAGTTCACTTTAGTGAATCCACTGACAGAACAATTCTACCGCAGGATCTGTGAAAAGGCACCAGTTCCATAAGCACACAATACAATTTCATCTATCAGTTAATGGAGAACAATTCCATGAGTCTCAGGTCAGTGCAACTCTCCTGATATAATGCATGAAATTTATGACTACTTCTAGTACTTAAAAGCACATTTTGTCACTCAGCTGTGACAGTATTTCATATTTGAAAGCACAGCAGTGGCTTTACTCACCCTGGACTTGAGGGAACCTTCCCAACTTTCATCCACATACCTCTAGGACAGCGCCTGCATAAAGCTGTAATGATAAACAGAAGCTGTTAATGACAAAAAGTCTCAAATCCTCATTTACTTATGGCGTGGTATCTGTGGAACTGGTTTTCTTTGAGGAGACAATATTGTGTTGATGGTACCTACAAATAAGATCCTAAATGGAATCACAATTCCAGACCTGCCACCAATTTATCCATCTGTTTATTCACTCAACATACATGATAATGTTACACCAAAAATGTAAAAACTGGAAAAAGAGGATCATTTCAGGCATACCAGCACTTGGAAGCAAAGGTTCATTAAAAAATAAAACACAATCGGACACATTACAATGGGAATTATGAACCCGTAACAGGAAAACTTGATTTCTTCCTCCCTGCAGGCACTAAGAAAGTCTCATTAAGTGAAGTTTTAGTTTTCACTTTAAACTTGGATTGGACAGAGAAATAGCGTTTCTAATAAAGACAAGGCAGTGATGCCTCACTTGGGCTCACTGTTAGTAGTTCATTGTAGTTAATCGTGAGTGCAGAAAGAGGGCAGCTCACACTAACAGGCTGAAGGAATAGACGCAGGCTGGGCCATCCGCAATGCTGGCACTTGGATGTGAATAAGGGAATCACTTCTGTCAGCTAGGCAAGATGCTCGGATTCAATGTTCTTAAAGCAAAGAAGAAGCTCATTTAAACTTAAGTAGTATCTAAATAAAAACACCTATTGATCTTCCGTACTGTCACATGGTTGTAAACTTCTTTGGGGTTTTTTGTAACACACAATTGATTCTACAGTTCACTGAATCAAATATAAGTTAATACATCAAATGTATAAAACATAAATTAATAGCACATTTTTCCAGCTACTAAAACAGAAGTTCATACTGTAAAGTCCGGCATTTTAATCCTACCCATCATCATTACTTGCAACAAATCATGTTCTTCTAACCCTGAAACCGCATTCTTTATAGAGAAACTGACCTCAAGCCTCAGTTAAAAAAATTTAATTCAATTAATTACCTTCTACAAATAATTAAGACCTCTGCTTTCATATTCTTTCACACAGGTTTTCATAATAAATATGCAAGTCAGGACATGGAAAAATATCACCTTAATGAAGTGAATTTACATTGCACTTAAAATACGAACTGTGAATACCCTTGTCACAAAGAATTTCTTCATAATGTCTAATCTAAATCAACCCCCTTCCAATTTAAAGCCGTCCCCTGTTGTCCTGTCACTCCAGGCCTTTGTAAAGGAGGACCCCCCAGCTTTCCTGGAGCCCCTTCAGGTACTGGAAGCTGCTCTAAGGTCTCCCAGAGCCTTCTCTTCTCCAGACTAAACAACCCCAACTCTCTCAGCCTGTCCTCATAGCAGAGGTGCTCCAGCCCCAGTTCATCTTCGTGGCCTCCTCTGGACCTGCTCCAACAGTTCCATGTCCTTCTTATGTTGGGGATTCCACAACATGGGACTCCAGGTGGGGTCTCAAGAGAGAGTTCATAGCAAGTAGACACACAAATAAATGGCCTTTTTCTGCCTAGGTAAATCATCATTTTATATATGTGTATACAGAACTAAGTACACTCGAAGGTAGGACAACAATAAAATGAGCATTTTCCAATCTTCATTACTGCAAATAACGCTAACAGTTTACGTCTTCCTTTCAAACAAGGACTTCTATAGAACAAGATCACAGGAGGAATCTAAAATACATAACACAACTTGTAATTCCCAGCTACTCCCAGTGTGCAACTCCCAGCCAAGAGCTGACAGAAGTCAAGTTTAACAAAGAAACCAGCCCCATCACTGATGTCTATATTTTAAGCTTATAACTCCACTGTAATTGAAGTCCCACTGTGCTGGTACAGAGAAGCTGAGATTCACGCTGGGACAACAGCTGCTCTCTAGATGGCCAGACTAGATAAAAAGAAAAATCAATTGGCTTCATTTATAACTCTAAACAAAGGTGTCTTTTGCAAGAAACATAGGTTTATTTGCATCTCATAGTCCACCACAAAAGCTGACTTGTTAACATCTACTGCTGCTGCCACCCCATGGTGTCCAGAGCAGACGTCCTCCAGACTTCTGGTGAAGGCATGCACTGTTTTCAAGGGTTACTCATGGCGAGTCAGTTCATCGCACAATGCTTAACTCATAACTTAGTTCATTTTAAAATAAAGCTTCCCTTGTTTTAGTGCTCATGAAAGTGAGTTTAGCACTACAGCAACGAAATAAAGCCTCTCTAAACTAGTACTGGTGTCCATTCTAACGTCCAAACCAAGCGCTGGTATGATTTCCAGGCTGATTCATGTCTGCATCTAAAAAAATAACATAGCTTTTCTAAAAAACATCCTAAAAATGTGCTTTCTAAGGCCACTGTGGCAAAATCTGAACTTTTCCCTCATCTTTTACAAAGCACCAAGTTGAGTTAAATGTCATCCAAAGGCTTTTTGTAAGCACTCGAATGTCTTTCAACAGTTCACGCTGATGTAATGAAGATGGCTTTGTACAACTGAGAGGAGGAAAATGACACCATCAGTCCTGTCTGCTCTAATGAGGAAGGAAAGTGGCAATTAGAATAAACCACCATTTACATAATAATGGTGTTGGATAAAAATACATGTTTTAAAATAATTGTTCCAGCAATTAAATACAAGGAACTTTACCTTCAGTGAAACAAAACATTTCACCTGTTATTAAGAAGGGAATTGAAGTAATTTCTGCACTGCAAAATTCCAGCAGTGCTTCATTTACAAACAGAGACAGAATTGTCACAGTTAGCACTGGTGAAAACTCCAGAGGAAATGTTACATTCCTACTATGAAGCAGCTATGTAACTGTTAGTGCTTACAACCACAAAGGAACTGAGATCAAACCAGACAGGAAAGAACAGCTATGAAGATTATCTGAGGGCTGGAGCACCTCCAGTCCAAGGACAGGCTGAGAGAGTTGGGGTTGTTCAGCCTGGAGAAGAAAAGGCTCCAGGGAGACCTTAGAGCAGCTTCCAGTACTGAAAGGGGCTCCAAGAAAGCTGAGGAGGGACTTTTTCCAAAGCCTGGAGTGATAGGACAAGGGGAAATGGTTTGAAGCTGAAAGAGCGGAGACTGAAATGAGATCTTGGGAAGAAATGTTTTCCTGTGAGGGTCGAAAAGCACTGGCCCAGGTTGCCCGCGGAAGTGGTGGCTGCCCCATCCCTGGAGGGGTTCCAGGCCAGGTTGGATGGGGCTTGGAGCCCCTGATCCCGTGGGAGGTTTCCCTGCATGTCAGTGAGGTCAGAATTGGATGGGCTTTAAGTTCCCTTCCAACTGAAACCATTCCATTATTCTATGAAAATGAAGTTAAGCTCTGAGAACAAGCAGTAAAACAGAACTTAGGGCTCCTGCTAAAACTCTGAAACTTTCCCTTGCCTCAGACACAACACCATCTTCCACTGAACATTCACCAACAACCAATCTCTTCTCAATGTAAACAACTTTTGTCCTTAGGAAATTTACTGTAATTTTGTTTACCTATTGCTGTATCAGTAGATCTACCAAGCAAACCTCCTCATCCCCTATGGACTCAGTATGGTTTTACCTCAAAAGAAGTCAGGAAACGTGCAGACATAATGATTCTTACTGGCCAAAGCTGCTCGGTACGTAAAATCGGGTAATATTTTAAAAGAGGATCTTGGTCTATGATCTTTATTTTTTTAAGGAGACTAACTGTTAGTTTGTCCCACCCACCCAGGAAGCAAAATGAGTTAATAGTTTATATTTCTTCTTCTGAGAATCAAAATCACAGAGGAAAGAGATTTTGGTGCAAGTTCCTCCTGCTCTTCCCTAAGCTCTTATAATCCATTTGGTACTTTTACTAGAAAACTACATTAATTAAAGTAAAGGAATATGCACAGAGATACAAACTATGAAGTATTTTCTCTTCTGTTGGGGAGAGAACGCAGAGTGTTTGGATGGGCAGTTAGGAGTTTTCAGAATCACTCCCATCTTCCTCTTCCCTGAAGACAGCAAACGAGCAAGAATCTGGGGGTTAACAGGGAGCAGTTGGAAAGCCTCATTGCTGGGAACATTATGAATTACTGTTCTGTTACACAGAAAGCTAATAAAGTCATCGCTACACACACACCATTCACGAACTGATGTTGTCAGTAAATTTAGCAAGACAGAAACTGCTCCCATTCAGCACTCATTACCCTGTGCTGGGAGATGCCTAACCCTAAATAAGGGTTTGGGAACAAAGAGTCAAACAGACAAACCCCAGTGATGTGAAATAGCGCTGTTCCTGCGATCAGTGCTGTGTGTTACACACAAATTCCTCTGGACAAAGCTGAGGCAGAATCTGAGCTCTCATTTCTTTGCAGGGAAGGAAATTCCAACTGAATACAAGGGTGAAAAGAAGTCAGAGCGAGGGCTTAAGCACTGGAACGATTTACTAAGAAAGGTGGCAGAATCTGTATCCTTGAGACTTGCAGAACTTTTGAGTAAGAATTCAACTCCTCTATTCTGTACGTACGTAACAGAGTTGTGCGTTACTGATACAAGCTTCATCTTAGAGAGAACGTGTCATTTACCCAAGTGTTTTATTTTGGGAGTTAAACAATCTCCTCCTCCCAGTATGATGTAAACAATTTTGCTTTTTAAATCCAACAGGTATCACAAAGCTCTAAACCAACTTCGCCTCTGGGCAGACGGCTTTTTGTTCACCTTGCCCTCCATGGTTTGGTGTAAGGGGATCCTGCACAAGGTTATCAGAGAAAACACAGAGGCTGAATGACTATCAACTTCCAGCTTCTGGAGCTGCAGCATGGGCTAGGTAGCGTGAATGTGAATTTATATTGGGGGGCAGAATGGAATAGAGAAAGGTGGCAGAAAAATGGCTCCTATATCGAGGCTCTCACTCGGACCTAGTGAACAGAACTATGTAAGCTAGAACGCAGATGAAGTTAACAGTCTATGTTCTAGTTTTGGTATATACTGTCTGATCAACTTTGCTATCTAACCATCTAGCTCCTTCTAGGCACAGAATCCCTGGACATCTCTTTTATTTTCCAGGATCTGTGCCTTTATTAAAAACGAAAGTATCTCGGAAGAGTTGCAAAGACAACACCGAGAATGGAACTCAGCTATTTATTTGACTTTGCAAGTTTAAGTAATTTGGAGACTTTGTACTTTTTGAATTTGTTTCAGCAAATGCAGAGTCAAATGCTGGTACTTTATCCAGCTGAAGGAGTCGGACTTCATTATCTACATCTGTTCCATTCACCAGCAAAAATGCACATCAACAACTTTAGCTCACATTTAGCAAATTCACAGTTATAATTCCCTAGCCTTTCCTTTTTCACTGACAAAACTAGAAAGGGGTCTTCCCTAGGTAAGGCTTGCGCCGCTACAGACACACTGTTCATTTTATCTCAGTTTCTCTGACAGAGATGCACCTTGGGTGAACCTGTTCCAAACAAAAGATGGTGAATTTCTGTCTAAGGTACTGACTAAGCTGCACCTTCCTTATCTGGGACTCCTGTTTGACAACGTTAATTTTCATTGCTGGTAACACCCTGTACAGAAGGAAAGGGAAAGAGATCACACAGTAAAGTTCTTGAGGACATCCACTTTAGTATGTTTTTAGTATAAAATGCGCAGTTTTTAGCTGCATATGATATTCTGAAGTGAGGGTGCTCTCAGAAGAGACTTTCTCAATTAGAGGGAACACAACCATATCAATACCCCAACTTCCCTATCAATATCCCCCATAAAACTATTCCTCTGTGAACTGTATGGGACACTTCTTAGTTAAAAGAAAACTTTTAAGGGAGATAATTTGACATATTAGCTGCAATTACAGAGTTCTGATTATTTACTTGAATGTTTACAAGTAAACTGAAACTCCAGTTCATTTACACAAGCATTGATATCACTTACCTTACATCACAGAGATGTCAATGAATCCAAAGTAGTTCTGTACCTTTACCCATCAAGTCAAAAACCCAGAGATGAGATCGCTTCCTTGGCATTACTCACATTAAGAGCTTCTGGCAGAACAAGCAGGCAGCCAACAATCATTTTTCACTGCAGCACATTAATTAGTGAAATGAAAAGAAAAAAACCCTGAAAATGAAACTAAACTGGGTCACACGAGTGGCCTAAAGCATTAAAAGCATTTCAGATTATTCTAGTTACAGTAATTACTGTGAGTTTTGTAAATGATTCTGAGTTTTAAAAACTAAGTCTGAACCAGAATGTCACCTTATTCTGTATTTCATAGTGGCACAAAGGTCTGTACGTGTAAAAAGATGGCGTTTTAAAAGACCTTTCAATTAGATGCTTTATTAAAAGCAGTGCAGTCATAATTACAGTGGACATGTTTATCACTAATATTACACTAAGCATTTATTTCATTTCCAGGAGGAGTCTAACACTGACTCCACCCAAAGAGCTGGTTTTAACTTATGGTCAAACTACATCGTAAGGAGAATAGGAGTTTTACTCATCAGAATTAAAATAACCCACTCGAAGAGACAGTTTCTGCACATGTACTCATCTCCTGCCTGGTAATTTTTAAAGGCCTGAGTGACAATTCTGTTGTGAGTGACAGATAAGGCAGACTGCAGAAAACTGAATTTGTACGGGCATTTCTTTACCTTTCAGTGGAAGCAAGAGTCACCTTTTCTTAAGAATAGAACAAGGTGAATGTAATTTACTTATTACATGGGCTAAATAGGTATAATTCACTCTTCATTTGTATATTGTCATAGAATCATGGAATGATTTGGGTTGGAAGGGACCTTAATGATCATCCAGTTCCATCCCTCTGCCATTGTCCCTCACCTCTGTATTTTTCACCCACAAAACTCTCTGACAAATTGTGTGATACTATGCAGACACAAGTGGAAGAGAAGGGGTCATAGCCCAGGCTGCACTTTCAGCAGACTAGAACTCCTTGCAGTGTTGAAACAGCCTGAATCCTTCATGTCTTAAAACGACTTCCCACGGTTTCAAATACCAAGGACTCGCGAGGAAAAGAACCTCAGCTTCACGCAGTGAAAACACAAGATGTTCCTGCAGAAATGTACCTACAGGAGTCCAGCACCAGCTGCGATATAAGAAACTGTTTAGGTGCCACAGGTTTTGATCAGTCCAGGAAAGGTTTCTCTGCTGTGCTTTGACTACTCCCCCGCTTTTCCAGAGTGTTTTATTTTCTCCCGTCATTTCTGTTTCCAGCATTTTTCACAATGTCGAGAAAACACAATATTTACTAAAGGTCACCAGATACCACTGTTTTCCAAATCTCCTCCATTCAGCTAATGGGGTTATGTCAACACAGACCTGCACTAACTTTCAAAAGCAGCCATAAATACTGCAAATCACTTTAAGTTCAGGTAGGACATGGAACAGGGATGTGAATACAAAGCAAACTTAAGAAAGGCTTTAAGATTTTTTTGATTAAGTAACAGCCAGTTTAAGCTGCCCACAATTATTTCAGGTTCATATTTCACAACGCCTTCATGTCAAAATGAAAGGAAGCTTTCATATCTACTGGTGCGGGAAGGACATCAAGTTGGCAACCTCCCTTTTTACGGGACAATAATTCATTTCAAGGTTCTAAAATATGTGAGTTATTTCTATTGTTGCTTGGTGAAAAATAATCCTAAATTCCTCATTATCTTCGCAATGCAGAGGCCAGATATTCCAATAAATTATTAAACCATGCTTTGACAGCTTAGTGTATTTTGACAATCCCGAATACAGGCCCAAGACAGGTGCTAAAAATCTCAGGAATTTAGATGTTTTTGCTTAGATTTGTGCAGTTGAGCAGTTATTGCCCCATTCTATGTAACTTCAAAAGCATGCATACAGAATTGTGTATCAACTTTGCCTTGTTTTACAGTAGGTTATTATTTAGAAATCATGTATGACAGACAGGTGGGCTGTTACCCGTGACGTTACCCGTGACATCTAGCCATCTAAACCAGCCACTTTCAAGTCTCAAATGTCCTTAAAGGGCACCGACAGGAAAACTGGGAGGGGCTCTTGATCGAGGAGTGCAGGGATAGGATGAGGGGAAATGGTTTGAAGCTGAAAGAGGGGAGATTGACATGAAATCTTAGCAAGAAATGTTTTCCTGTGAGGGTGGGGAGGCCCTGGCCCAGGCTGCCCAGAGCAGCGGTGGCTGCCCCATCCCTGGAGGGATTCCAGGCCAGGTTGGATGGGATGTGGAGCAGCAACCCGATCCCATGGGAGGTGAAGCCGCCCATGGCAGGGGTGGGACTGGATGGGCTTTGAGGTCCCTTCCAACCCAAACCATTCCATGATTCTATGATGCTATGATGCTGTGTCTTTCTGAGCTCCTCTGTACAGTAACTGAGAGTCCAAAGGAGTTGACAAATAATGCACTCGCATCTGGAATTTGAGAAAAGCCAAACAAAAGCACATGACATTGGCCATCACCTTTACTATAAGTACATTAGAAATTTAAAATGCTGCAGTTCAACACATCTTAGTGAGCAAAATACATTTCAAAGCTCCATTTAGAAACACTGACGACTTTGGAGGCTCATAGCAATCCCGCACAGTGCAACTGTGAATTTTAATGTATTGCAAATTTAACTACAGAGTTGATTCTTAAACTCAATTTGGGCTTCGACACGCATATATTGTTGAGATAAATCTAAGATTATAACACACAATTAATGGAATATGCTCATAGCCACGTCTGAAACTATCACACAGCAGAAGTGAAGCTGCAGATGGAGCATGGCTATTTTCAGCTACTGCAAAATATGGCCAATCTCTCCTGCTACTACAATTTCACGCACAGTTAGCTTCACCTCCATTCCATCCCTCTACGTTTTACACACCAGCAGCACGCTCCATCTGACAGGCTGAGGCTTAAAACTTGCAGCTGTCCAAAGCAATACTGCTTAGTTCTGAATCAGTCTGAAAATGAATACAGAATGGCTACAAGAGGAGAAAATAACCAAAATAATTCTTTTTCGTTGTACCCACAGTACAATTAGGGAGTAATTAAAACATTCCACTGGACAGGTGCCAGCAGAAGTTAAGAGCAAGATGAATACTGGATAACAGGAGTACCTCGCAGCTATTTTCCGCAATGTCAATTCCCACAATACAGGACCAATAACAAGACCAGGATTAATAAATATCTTTCAAGGGTACAAAACAGTTGAAATCTGCAAACATCTCATTTGAGGTTGCACTGATGCAGCACAAAGGAATTTTATGACCAGGAATATTTCACAGATCTGTGAAAAGTAGCAGTGATACATAAAGATTCTTAGATACGTGTGCTACCCCCTCACCTCTCATTTCAAATTCTCACTTCAAACTCAGGTACAAGTCATGCAATAAGCTAACTCTTGCTTTCTCTGTTTCTACCACTCGCCACACGCTTAAAAGAAATAATTTCCCTACTCCTGCTGGCCACACTATTCCCGATGCAGGCCAGGATGCCGTTGGCCTTCTTGGCCACGTGGGCCACTGCTGGCTCACGTTCAGCAACTGTGAACCAGTACTCCAGGTCCTCCTCTATCCGGCAGCTTTCCAGCCACACTTCCCCAAGCCTGGAGCGTACCTCTCACATCTAGACGCAGGTTTTAAGAGTAAGATTAAACAGTTCTTCAAGCAGGAGGGCAGGATAAAAAACTTTTAAGCCTTTCAACAACCATTTTCTCTTGACTATCAAACTTTCATTAGAAAAAAAGATTTCTATGGTAACTGGAAAAAACTAGGGAAAGGGAAAAAGATGCAGAAGATAGCATTCGGTTTTTCTATTCTCCACGTACATCCTGAAAATACTACTTTAGCAAGAAGCTCCTACGAGTTAGACTGTTAATTTTTACGTAAGAGTAACATCTTAGGCTCAATTATGGACACCTATTATAGCCACAACTATGTTAAAACATAAGTAAATCCAAAATGTGATGATTCTGAATGCGATGTTCAGGTAATATTCATCATCACTTTTCCCAACAGCGATTTTCCACTGGCTACTTTTTAAGGGAAATCACTCAGTACAAGTTTAAAATTAAAAAAACAATCACCAAATCTGAAATATTCACTTCCAAGCAGTGGTGACAGTATAAAAAATCCCACCTTCTGAAACAGCATTCAAAGGAATATTAAGAACGACGCTATAATTTAGCACTCATCCATATAACCATGATGTTAGAGCGATCCTACATTTCTATTCACATGCACTACAAAGAGCCTGTCTTCAAACACAGATGTGAAAATAGCATCATAATCACTCCTATAATTCAGGCCAATACTTAACACACTAGCTCCAAATCTCAGATATTATCTGTATTAAATTCCTTCCAAAACGCCACGGACGTAATGAAGATAAAATAACAATCAAGATGTACTTTGAATTGTGCTCTAGTGGCAAACTGTTCATATTTACTACAAAGCAGAAAATGAAACTGCATAAACCAACACAAATAGATTAAAAAATCAACAACCTATAATGTACAATCTCTTGGTCCCTATGGATATAAACCAAATTCTGGGTCACTGCAAAGAGGTTTATTGAACACCCTCAAGATGCCAGCCCTGTGCTATTTGTTCTACTAAGTTTAGCAGGGCTAAAACAGAACAAGTTTTGAGACTAAAAACATTTACACTGTGCAGCCCTGACCACAAAATGGCATTGCATTTTAGTCAAAAAATGTGATTATCCACATGGTGAAATTAGGTCTGATTGAAGATCATCAGAAACGCATCTACTGATCTGAATTCTGCTGTCTGATCCAACTTGCATTAAGGCGATGTTTACGATACAAACTAAGTTATGTTCTTGAGTAAATTACTGAGAAATTGATAGATATGTTTCCCTCCCTCCCCCGGAAGTCACACAGACAGAAATGCAACTTAACTCCTCCAGTTTATTTTCCCAATAAACAACAACAGAAATTATCCTGCTTCCCAAGTTCTTGTGCTGCATCTTCTGCCCACTGAGACAAACCTGGAAGAGCATTACCTGAGCAAGCAGAAGCATCCTCTCCTGCCATGAGGATGGGAAGCCTTGCTGCTGCCACCACAATTGTTCCTGGTCATGGTACAAAACCCAGTGTGGCTGGAGACCTGTTCCTATTTTTCTGTTCCCTTTTCGTACATTTTGTTAGCTTTCATTCTGAAACGTTTCAGCTTTTGTGTGTGCCTGCGTGCATTTTTCCTTATGAGGAGTGGCTGAGGGAGCTGGGATTGTCTACTCTGGAGAAAAGGAGGCTGAGGGGAGACTCCATCGCTATCTACAACTGCCTGAAAGGAGGTTATAGCCAGGTGGCAGTTGGTCTCTTCTCGCTGGTAGCCAGCGACAGGACAAGGAGAAACGGCCTCAAGATGCACCAAGAAAGGTTTGGATTGGATATTAAGGATAAATTTCTTTAATGAAAGGGTTGTCAAGCACTGGAACAGGCTGCCTAGGGAGGTGGTGGAGCATTTTCTAGAGACTAACTTGCCTTCATAAAATCAACATATCTAGCAAAGCCCTTCCCATTCCAAACCCTTGCCATGGGCAGGGACACCTCCCACTGGCTCAGGGGCTCCAAGCCCCATCCAACCTGGCCTGGAACCCCTCCAGGGATGGGGCAGCCACCACTGCTCTGGGCAACCTGGGCCAGGGCCTCCCCACCCTCACAGCAAAACATTTCTCCCCAAGATCTCATCTCAATCTCCCCTCTTTCAGCTTCAAACCATTCCACATCATCCTATCCCTGCAATCCCTGATAAACAGCACAATTTAAGTCTTACCTTTTACCTTAATAGTCTCTCAATACTAAGGAACTACTAATTATTAACTCTCTGCGAATATCAAATACTTGCTTCTTGATATTTAATATATTGTATTTAAGACTAAGCAGGGATCTTATTAAAAATTATAGGCAGACTTTTTTTTTTAATATTACACTGAATTCAACCAACAGGAGAAACCTGCTCGATTTCTTCATTCATTTCATGCTGCCAGTTCCTTAGCTGTCGCCTAGCCACTAAAAATAACTTCAGTATCTCTTCTCCTCGAAACCTTTGCTCTCCTGTTAATTGATTGGTCTTCACGGCTTTCTAGAGTACTCTTAAATTACAACATGTTTGAAAGCCTGCATTCTTTTCAAGAGCTCCATAAATTTTTTTTCTCCTTAAGCAGGATAGGCATGTATTTACTACAGATAAAGAAAATGTTTTGCTGCAGCTGAACTGCATAGCACGAGCTTAAGCAAGATAGTTCCCAGCACTTCTAGCTGTCAGAACCTTGCCGTTCCTGCTGCTGTAGGAGAGAGCTAAGCAGCCCTGCTTCTGTCACGTTCGTGCCACTTCAGGAGCTGACTCAACGGCTGCACCAGCCTTTTGTTCCTCAGGACTGGACCGCACTATTCTCGACATTACACTGTGGGTCAGCGACCAAAGAGTAGCTGCTATCAACACAACCAGTCTCCTCATCCTCTGGGTTTAACCTCTTCAAATCCCATGCGTGTTTCAATTTGAAGAAGCTGGACATCGCCACCTTGAGCCACTTTACCCTAGAGAAGGGCTGTCACAGAACCAAAGGCTCACCTGCTCCTACAGGGACGTTATTTCAGAGCAGTATTGCAAGTCTAGACCCCATCTATATTGGGCTATCAAGAAATGTTGCGTTTTCCTCTTGAGACTGTAATCAAGATCCTCATATATTTTTAAAATTTAAGTTTCAGAAGCATAACATCATGTGTTGAATTAGTAAAGGCATTTGGTCCAAAACCCACCTTTCTAGTTTCCAACTGCGCTTCTTCCTGGCAGCACTGCCTGCAGAACGGATCCAACTGGTTCAGGTTGAACTGTCCAAGGAGGTTGCAAGAACTGCAGAGCAAGTTACTGGAGAAACCCAGCTCCCTGCAAGCTTCTGATGACAACTGCGCTCCATACACACTGATCTGAAAATCAATACAATGGAATACCTTAGTATTGAAATAGTTTTTTGAGGATGGAAGATCTTAAATGCTTTAATGATTAGGTAGAAGAATTAAATCTCTTGTGACCGCTTTACACCTAAAAGCAAAATACTACCTTATTCTGATGAATGGTCTTAAACTAATAGTGAATTCTAGCCACTCATTGTGTGTACATTTCAAAGTATCAGACCTGCCAAAATAAACTTAATATACACTTCTGACATCTCTACTGCCTTCCTATTGCTAGCTCCAAATTAAACACCAGGAATGGGCTAAGGTGCACACGGCTACAGCCCTCTGGAGCCTGCTCTTCCAGAACAATTTCAGTAAATGTCATATCACCAAAAACACACTTGGAAAATAAGCGTAACAGCAAAGCTTAGGAAAAGCACAACCAGAGAGTGATCCAATGGACTGCACTGCTCCAACAATGCATACAAGCAGGATTTTGATTTCACGATTCCTTTAATGTTACAGGAAAACTGCATACTCAAATAAAAATCTACAATTCTGATTTACTAGCAGCGCGCTGAAACAGGCAACTCATTTCACAGCTTCTGTGTAAAACACCAGCTCTGTTTACAACGAGCAGCAAAACCAGTTGTGTCAACAATCCCAGCACTTAAATGCTATTTAGGTTTTGTTCTCACATCCCCACTTCACAGGGATGTCTCACATCCTGGCTTAAAACTTTTCCTTCCAGTTGTATGCTGGGGCTGGGGAAAAGTAAGAGCAGAAATTAAGAAAAGAGAGAATTTTCCAAGATGCTTCTCAGTCTAGGTGAAAGACCTTGGGATGGGATGGCACAGGACGATGGGACAGGATGGCAAGGAAAGTGATGGGATAGAAAGAGATGGGATGGGATGGGATGGAGAGGGAGGGGCTGGAGAGGGAGGGGCTGGAGAGGGAGGGGATGGAGGACGAGGCACAGGACATCACCTCAGGGATGAGATGGGATGGGATGAGGGACAAGGCACAGGACAATGCCTCAGGGATGGGGGACGAGGCTTGGGAAGATGTCTTAAGGATAGAATAGGATCGAAGATGAGGCACGAGAGGCATGGGACAAGGCCTCAGGGATAGGATGGGATGCGGGACAAGGCACAGGATGATGCCTCAAGGATGGCACGAGGAACAAGATAGAGGACGACGCCTTAGACATGGAATAGGATGGGTTGGGGGACAAGGCACGGGATGACGTGACGATGCGTGGGACCACACCTCAGGAATGGGATGGGATGAAGGCCAAGGCACAGGATCACGGGATGGGATGGGATGGGATGGGATGGGCAGGGCAGGGCCGCTGCCTCCGCCCCGCTACGGGACACGTCTCACTCCCGTCCCGCCCCACCCCCGTTCCTCCATCTCTCTCCCTCAGGAAGCGCAGCCGCGCTCAGCCCCGAGCACGCCCAGAGCGGAGCGGCCACTTACCGACTGCAGCCCCAGCAGCAGCCACAGCCCCCAGCGCCCCAGAGCCGCCAGCTCGGCCGCCACCGCCATCTTGGTCCCGGGCCGCTCCCGCCAGCGCCGCCGGTGAGGAGGGGTGAGGAAGGACCTCAGGCATTGCGGGTGCCCTGCGCACTGCCTGATGCAAGAGAGGAAAACTTGTCCCCATACCCGGCAGCACAAGCAGAAACTGCTCCCTGAGAGCCTCTACTGCAAGCACAGAACAAGGCTACTTCACTATGTTCCGCGTGGCCCTTCACAGCTCGGCTGGACGAGATGTGGTTTCCCAGCCTCAGTCAGGCATTGCTGCAAGCACCCTGATCGGGGTCCTTGCCCGTTCCGGAGGGTTGCTGCCAACCGGCACCCGTGCGCGTAGATGTGGTGATTGACAGCCGCGCTGACCAATAATATTGCGCCTTTCCCAAGAGCCGCGCGCCTGTGACCAATGCGAGCGCAGTTGGGCGGGACTCCGCGGACGGCCCGCCAATCACAAAGGGTCGCATATAGGCGGGGCTCAGAGCAGGGGAGGAGGTGGAGTCAGAGCCGTGTGGGCGGAACCAATGGCTTGATTGACAGCTAATTCACCCAATAGCATTGCACCTTTCCCAAGCGCCGCGGGGCCGCACCCAATGAGAGGGCAGGTGGGCGTGACTTCGCGGAGGGACTGCCAATCGCCAAGGGTCGCATGTAGGCGGGGCATATGGGAGGAAGGGGGCGTGGTCAACTCGGCGTGGGCGGGGCGCGGTCCGCGCTCAGCCAATGGCGCCGCGGGAGAGGCGGAGTGGCGGCGGCGGTGGCCAATGGCAGCGCGCGGCGGCGGCGCGGGGCGGTGGCGGAGCGGCGGGCGGCGCGGGGCGATGTGAGAGCGGCGGCGGCAGCAGCAGCGGCAGCAGCAGCAGCACGGCCCCCCCCCCCAGCCTCCGCGTGATGCCGTGACCCCGGGCGGGCGCTGCCGCCGCCGCCGATGGGGCTGCTCAGGATTATGGTGCCGCCCCGGTTGCAGCTGCTGGCCGTGCTCGTGTTCGGCGTGGCCGTGCTCTTCCTCGAGAACCAGATCCAGAAGCTCGAGGAGTCCCGCGGAAAGCTGGGTGAGCGCGGCCCGGGCTGCGGCGGGGGCAGCGGGGACCGGCGGGCAGCGATGCAGCGGGGAGCGGGGATGCAGTGCGGGCAGGGGATGCAACGAGGGCCGGGGATGCAGGGGATACACCAGGGCTGAGGGCATGCAGCGGCCGAAGGATGCAGCCAGGGCAGAGACTGGGGCAGGGGATGCAGTCTGGGCAGGAGCAGAGCCGGGAATGCACTGGGGGCAAGAGCTGGGGGGGGGGGCACTGGGGGCAGGAGCCATTGCAGGGCTGCAGCAGGGGCAAGAGCCGGGGGGAATGCATTGGGGGCTGTTGCAGGGGTGCATTGGGGGCAGGGACTGTTGCAGGGGTGCATTGGGGGCAGGGACTGTTGCAGGGGTGCATTGGGGGCAGAGGCTGTTGCAGGGGTGCATCGGGGCAGCGGCTGTTTCAGGGGTGCATCGGGGCAGGGGCTGTTTCAGGGGTGCATTGGGGGCAGGCGCTGTTTCAGGGGTGCATCGGGGCAGGCGCTGTTTCAGGGGTGCATCGGGGCAGGCGCTGTTTCAGGGGTGCATTGGGGCAGGGGCTGTTTCAGGGGTGCATCAGGGCAGCGGCTGTTTCAGGGGTGCATTGGGGCAGGGGCTGTGGCAGAGGTCCCGCCTGTGCACACTCCAACCGGGAACGGATCCGGTGGATGCTGTGCGGGGGCTCCGCAGGAGGGCTGGAGGCAGCCTTGGCCTTGGAGCCCGGCTCCGTGTGCTCTGTGGGGCCGTGCACGCTGGGCAGAGTGGTGCAGGGGAGAGGAAAGTGCCTGTTGTGCATCCAAATGGATTTTCCTGGGGACCAGCATCTTCATCACAGCTAATTTTGACTCCAAACATTTTCCTGACGTTGGGCGTTATAAATGAAAGCACAGGGTAAAAAAAAAAAAAAAAAAAATCCCCAAAAAACCCCAAATAACCCCAAAGACATTTTCCTTAATGACAAATGGGTAATTTCTATTACTCTCATTGACTATGTGATGTTATTTTCGGCCCTTTGCTGGGTGCAGTTGGTGATCTCCCACACTGGCACCGAGCTTGAGTTAAACAGAATAACAATCGACTTGAAAACTCTTGTGTACGATTTATTTTGCTTTTCCTGCCTTGAAAAGAGCTTTTCAGAGTGATATCTGCCTGGTAGGTAACGTCTTATTACTCAGCCTGCAGAACTTGTATAGGTTTTACATGACTTAATTAAGGGTCTCAAGGATGTGAAAAAACGCCCTTCTGAACCCCGTTTGTGGTGCCTGGAGTTGTAAAAACAGAGCTCTGAGACATGGTGTGTGCAAGTGTGGGTTTCCAAGCTTTGTTGATTTACTTTCTCCTATTATTTGGCTGGACTAAGATATTTAGGCTACGAACGCTTTGAGTTTGTATGAAGAAAAAGCGCACATATCGTGTTCCTGCTGGTGTTACGACTAGAATCGGGCTTCGAGTGGCATGGGAACTTTAATGGTGAGCTGCTAACAGAGCCCGAGTCAGCATAACTTAACGTGGAGCTGTGTGAATGCCACGGGGATTTTGCTTCTCAGCATTTCTTTCCCATCTTGCTCTTTCTGAACTGGGTAGGAGAGATCAGGACCCTCTGGCAATGGAGGTGGTTGACTGCTTAAGTTACAGGATGCTCTTACTCTGCGTCTTTTTCGACTGAAATTCTGTACCCACTTATCATCGAGGCATAAGTTTTTCAGGGTCTCAATTACTGCAAACAAAAAAATTGAAGAAGAAGAGTGAAATTGGAAGATAATTCAAGCAGGCGTTGAGCCACTGCTGAAGGTGCAGTGGAATTTTGGGTCTATCTTTTGAACTGGTTGGTTGGTACCAGTGACTTCTGTGCCTCTGTTGCTGGCAGCCCATGTTACTCCAGGGAAATCCACCTCCTGGCATGCAAAGATTAATATAATGTATGTGGGAGTAAGGAATTCTGCTGGTAAAACTTCCTCTTCCTCCTTAATATATATGCAAGGGGCATGATTAAGTTCCATATTTAGAGGATTCAAATGCGCAGCTCATACTGCTTTGGGACAAGAATCTAATTACTATGGTCTGCTGATTTTATTTCTTAAGGAGAAAGGAAAACTGTTGTCGAGTTTATTAAAAGTGCGATGGCAAGATTTGCTTTGTGAGCAACTTCGAAGTGATTCTCGAAAACCTGTGTAGGGAGGGGGGAAACATTTTCTGCAATGGCTTTGAGCTTGGGTTCTGTTTCTTAATGTGAGGGTGTGCTTTGTTAAAAAGCTTCTGGCTGTCTGAATGGCTCCCTTTTATGTGTTTAGCATGTACTTTGACTTGCAAGCACTAATGTTTTGTTACAGATTTGGTTTTGGTGGGTGATATTTCTCTTGAGCTGTAACATGGGGAATGGTTTTCTTTGAACAAACTCAATAGTTCATAGAATCATAGAATGGTTTGGATCGGAAGGGACCTTAAAGCCCATCCAGTCTCACCTCCTGCCATGGGCAGGGACACCTCCCACTGGCTCAGGGGCTCCAAGCCCCATCCAACCTGGCCTGGAACCCCTCCAGGGATGGGGCACCACCACTGCTCTGGGCACCCTGGGCCAGGGGCTCCCCACCCTCACCATGAACAATTTCTTCCTAATGTCTAGTCTAAGTCTTCCTCCTTCCACTTGGAAGCCATTCCCCCTTGTCCCATCACTCTGTGCCCCTGTAAAAAGTCCCTCCCCAGCTTTCCTGTAGCTCCACTCAGTCCTGGAAGGTCACTCTAAGGTCTCTGTGGAGCCTTCTCTTCTCCAGGCAGAACAACCCCAGCTCTCAGCCTGTCCTTATAGCAGAGTTGGCTTAATGCACTTGAATTCCAGTCTTTCTCCCTGTCCCCCGAAAGAATGGTGTGTGTGTGAGAGGCAGTGATAATGTGATTTAATGATAATGACAGAGTCGTTCTTTTTGGGCTTTCAGTTGTGTTTCAGTGAACGCTTGACGTTGGAAGTCCCATGGCATATTGTTTGGGCTTGAACTGTGCTGTGGTTTGCGTTGGTACGTCAGATGATAAACTGTCATCTTGCAAAGTCATTGTCAGAGTTAGGCTGTGACGAGGAAAACTGAATGACTTTGGATTTGATAGCAAATAAAAGAATTCCCTGGTCTTACTAGCAATTCTAAAAATATTCAGTCATACTTTCTGCTAGGAAGTATTTTAATCCAATTTCCTCGCCTCTGAGCAACTTGTTTCGGTACTGAACAACTGGAAGAGGGGTAATTGTAATTCAGCTTCTTAAAATATCTTCCCTATAACATGAACTGTAACTTCTCGCAAGTAACAAGTGATCGGACGAGAGGAAATGTCCTCAAGTTGCACCAGGGGAGGTTTAGATTGGGTATCAGGAAAGGTTTCTTCACCAAAAGGGTTCTCAGGCACTGGAACGGCTGCGCAGGGAGGTGGTGGAGTCCCCATCCCTGGAGGGGTTTGAAAGATGGGGAGATGAGGCACTTGGTGATCTGGTTTAGCAGTGGACGGGAATGGTTGGCTTTGATGATCTCAAAGCTCTTTTCCTATATGGTATATAGTATATAATATATAGTATGTAATAATATATAGTATGTAACATGTAATATTCTTATGCTTCCTTCATTGAGGGGGGGAAAAAAATCTCCTGTCGGCAGGGCTGCCAGTCGCGTGTTTGGAAAATCCCTAGCAAACACTTGAGTTGTACCTCCTAATAGAGCGCGTGTGGTTCCTTGGTATATTATTTATACTTGAACTTCATTTATAGAGAGAAATTTGTGATGGTTGGCAGTTCTGCCAGTGCACAGCTATGCAAATAATTTACTATCATTTCTTTTAAATATAACTCTGCCCAACAGTTATTATTTTCCACGGAGGAGCCTGAGGCATCCTTTCAGAACCTATTTTCTTGTGTACCAGCTTTCCTGAAATAAGAGTTTTAATGCTGCTTCTTCACTGTATCTCCAGCCAGTGAGACATTCTTCTACTTTACTTTGCTGGTTATATTATACTTTTTATTCAATTCCCCCTTACTTTTCCACTTCTCCTTCCCGCAGTCATTCCAGACACTTGCAGAATAAATTAACTGTTATCCTATACTTGTACTTCCCGTCAAAAAGCGTGATATGGAGCAACTGTATGAATTGCATTTATTTAGTTATTTATTCCATTACTGTTTATGGGTTTATAAGGTCTCCTCGGAGCCGTCTCTCCTCTGAGCTGAATGAGCCCAACTCTCTCAGCCTGTCAAAATTGACTGCTTCTGCATTCTATATATGTGTGGATACGTGTGTATGTATATTAACTCATAAAATTATGTATATATTTTAAACAAAAAAGCCCAAACCAGCCCTTGCGAAACTACTTAAACCCTGAAGTTAAGTCTGACAGATTAAACCCTTGCTTTCCAGTTTATCGTGTACGTCTGAAGGGAAATAAGTCACAGGAATTCTTTTCTTGTTCCTTATTTCAGCAAACTGACACATTTGCAGCTGGGTTCTTTTTATTGCACAGCTTTGTATTGCCCCTGGCTGTTGGAGTGAGGGCCACGTGAGCAGTTCACCAGCGAGTCGTTTCCATACCTACTGACTGGCAGCTGTGAGTCACTCAATCTTAGCCAACTTCTGGCCAGACCTATCTTGTCTTCCCATAACGAACGCCTTCCCTCAAATTCTTGCTCCTCTTTAGGAGATCGATGGTTTTTTTTTGCGTATGGAACCCTTCACGGATCATCACTTAATTGGTTCAGTGTAATTGCGCGCAGTCTTTATTTTTTTGTCACATCTCTGAAGTGTATTTAAACTTCGGCAAAACAGCGTTAAAATAGTGGTAAGTGCTTTGCTTGGAATGTGATGCTATTTATCTGTTTAGATATCTGAAATACTACCCTAGCGAGTGTAATGGAAGTGCCACGCTGTAGGAAGAGGGCTGAACTGTTAGTATGTGCATTATTTTTTCAACCAGAAAGAAAAGATAGAAGACTGAGTGAAAGGAGTCCGCTGTTGAGGGAAGCATCTGAAATTTGGCCACCTGGCTACAGCCTTTCATAAACACGGATGGACTTTTCACTGCAATCTGTCCTCCTCGCTCTCTGGATGGGGGGCAGGTGATACCCGATTCCAGCCCTTAGCTTTGTGTCATGCTCAAGCCCATCAGTGCTGTTGCGTTTGCCAGCTCCCCTAAAAACTAATGGCCCCATGAAGCCGTTTTGTTCAAAGCCCACTATCTTGAGAAGGGTGGCATTCAGAGAAGTCTTGAGTCATAGAATCATAGAATGTCCTGAGTTCGGAGGAAACCACAAGGATCGTTGAGTCCAGCTCCTGTCCCTACACATGATGACCCCAACATCCACACCATGTGTCTGAGAATGTTGTCCAAAGGCTTCCGGAATATTGTCCGGCTTGGTGCCGTGGCTGCTTCCCTGGGGAGCTGTTCCAGTGCTCCACCACCCTATGGGTGAAGAACCTTTCCCCAATGTCCAGCCTAACCCTCTGCTGGCATCTTGCTGTCATTCCCTCAGGTCCTGTCACTGGTCACCAGAGAGAAGAGATCAGCACCTGTTCCTCCTCTTCCTCTTGTGAGGAAGCTGTAGACCGTGATGAGGTCTCCGCTCAGTCTTCTCTTCTCCAGGATGAACAGACCAAGTCACTTTAGCCACTCCCCATACGACATCCCTCTAAACCGTTCTCCAACTTTGTGTTTCTCCTCTAGATGCTCCAGTAGCTTTATATCCTTTTTAGACAGTTGTGCCCAAGGAAAGGAAAGCCATTCCTCAGTTCCTCTCCACTTGACCTTTGGAGTTTTGGAGAATGGAAGTGCTGCCACTTGGTATTCCCATCAGTAATTGCTTGTATTAAAAACACTGCTAGTGCTGATTGTAGTTGGTGTGCCTGGGCAGGTCATTAAAGGGATGAATTCTTAATCCTTGTAGAAGCAATAATTGTGCACATGTGGTTTTGTGTTAGGAATATGCTGACTATCAGGACATCACTGGAACAAGCTGCCCTTGGAAGTGGTGGCTGCCCCATCCCTGGAGGGGTTCCAGGCCAGGTTGGATGGGGCTTGGAGCCCCTGATCCAGTGGGAGGTGTCCCTGCCCATGGCAGGGGTGGGACTGGATGGGCTTTGAGGTCTTTTCCAACCCAACCCATTCCATGATTCTATGTTCAGTGCTACTGCGGGATGTGCCCTTGAGTGTCAGCATCTGGCTTCATCCTGAGTGTCTGCATGTTCACAAATAATGAATTCATTGCTGTTGCTTAACTTTTTATGGCTATAAATTAAGAGCATATTTTTAGAGGTGTTTGCCAACGTGTCTGCAGGAAGCCCAGCTACATCTGCACGTCTTCCAGTTGGCGCTAGTATTCAGTGTGTTATTGTTATCCTAACTTAGCAATATCCTTGTGTCATCACGGTTCCAATAACATTACTGCTACAGTAATTATTATTCAAGCTTTCTGGTAGTGATAAAATTCATCATGAGTAGGAGTCTGCGGCAGGCAGAGAAATAATAAGATAATTGAATAACAAAAAGTATTTGGGAAGAAGCTCTCTATCGCTTTAGCCCAGTCTTTGTCTGCCTTTCCTCTGTGTCCATTCTCTCTCTCTATCCTCTTGGAGTCTAAACTGACAGCTGACATCCTTTTTTTTTTTTTTAATCAACTTGCTGTTTAATTCTGAATACTAATTTGTGTTGAAACATATGTAAAACTTAAGTGCTGTTTTGATAAAACAGCTTTTGATGATTTTGAAGTGTTTATGCAAACCTTGTGCATAATTGCTGTAAAACTGTAAAGAGTGTGGGGATGGGATCTTAGGTTCCTTAAATTTAAATGCATTTCTTCCCCTTTTCCTTCTGTAGTGACTTTGCTCTCAGAAGCTCTGATTTTATTCTGCCATCTTTTTAATACATAATAAAAAATACACGCACAAGGGAGACTAAGGAATATGTCAATTTGTAATATATATAATTATAATAAAAATTATGTGTGTATATGTTCCTCACCCCCATTGTATATTTTTTCCAATGTTGAATAGGACCGATTTTTTTGGGCAACAAATTGAAAGGCAGTAGCGTTTCATTTCCTGTTGAAAAAGGTGTAAAAAGACTTAAGAACGTGAAGGAACTTGGAGATACGAGGGCAATTGAACAGGGATTATACCTGTTCCTCTTGCTTCCTGCAAAGTAGAGAGGGAAATCCAGCTCATTGAATTTTAATTTATTTTTTTTTCCCCTCAATCTTTTCCCTGTGTGTCTTTCCATTTTCAATATTTCTGTTGTCTTCGTCTCTGGATCTGTTGTTGTTGTTGAGCAGATGCAGAAAGATTGCATAAATAGAATCATAGAATCGCTTGGTTGGAAAAGACCTTTGAGATCATTGTGTCCCACCTGTCCACTGCTAAACCACATCCCTGAGCACCCCATCCACCCATCTTTTAAGTCCCTCCAGGGATGGGGACTCCACCACCTCCCTGGGCAGCCGTTCCACTGTTTGATAACCTTTTCAGTGAAGAAATTTTTCCTTATATCAAATCTCAACCTGCCCTGGTGCAACTTGAGGCCGTTTCCTCTCATCCTATCGCCTGTCACCCGGGAGAAGAGACCAACACCCACCTCACCAAAACCTCCTTTCAGGGTGTTGTAGACAGCAATAAGGTCTCCCCATAGCATATCTGTGTTTTGTTTTAAACATTTGCATTTCTTTACTCTGATTCTGTGGGTGCTTTGGAGGAGGTTTTGCGGTGGTAGGAGTCTCTTTGCAATGTGTGGCGTTTGTCAGGGGTTCTAACACACAGAACGTTAATCGGCAATCGATTGTGTTATATTGGAGTTGATTTTTATCACTCCTTCTGAGCAAAAGGTTTAGGTAATTCTGAGAAGGATTTACAAATTTGGAGTAAAATGAAATGAAGTGGGAAAGTAGGATGTAAAAATGATGGAATCTTATTCTGACATGCTATGTAGACCAAAAAGTGTCTCCAGAAGAAGACAGAGCAGTCCAAGTTTTTGACTCTTTTAGTGTTTGAATGATAGATGTAAATTGAGGAGGAGAAAACAACTTTTTGCACAATCTAATTTCAAATCTTGCATTCCTTCAAAAAATGGGGATTAATTTTTACTAAAGCTGAGTCCAACTGTGTCCTTACATTGTCTGCAGTAAAAGTAGTTTGCAGAGTTCTTCTCCCCATGAAGAAGCACAGGGACAAAAATACTACACCCTGTCTATCGACAGAGTGTTTGTCATGGAATGATTTGGGTTGGAAAAGAACTCTAAAGCCCACCTGGTTCCAACCCTTTGCCGTTGGCAAGGGCACGTTCCCTGTATCAGGTTGCTCAAACCTCCGTGCAATCTGACCTCGAGCACCTCCAGGGATGGGGCATAGTAGCAAACTTGCTACTTGTGCAGCTGCTGTTGGTTTGTGTAGAGACAACCCTTGCAGAAGCTCTGCTGTTTTAGCAGGACCTGTTGAAGGTTTGAAGCCCTCCTCAGCAGGAAGGCACTTCATAGTTTTCTTTTTGATCAAGCTTTAAAAGTAACTGTAGGAAATCTCTGGCACGCTGCTTGATTTGTACTCCTAAAACGGGGCTTATAGTCTGTGTTCCATGTGTGAGCAGCATTCTAGGGGGTTTCTCTGCCATGAGAAGCACCAAAGCGCCCTGCTTTCTAGTAGAGTGGTAGTATTTGTTCCTTGAATTGCCTTGCAAACACGAGCCAAAAGTAAAGGCTGAGTGACCAGAAATACCTGTATAAGCTTACATTTAACCATAGCAGTGTTCAGAACCTGTCACATCTGGTTCAGACTTGAGTTTTGTCTTTGAAACTATGCAACAGCCAAAGCATGTAAAAACTTCTTCATGGAATTCAGTTGGAGGAACTTTCATGTCCAAGTTTTGAGTTTTGGTGAGAGATTTTGGAGTGATTAATGAAGGGAAATTGCTGTCAGTTGTAGAGTTACATAAGAGGGTTTAAGAACTGTAAACTCATTGAGGTCAGAAAAGACCTCTGAGATCATCCAGACCAACAATCAGCCCAACCCCACTGTACCTGCTAAACCATGTCTTGAAGTGTCATTTCTACGTGCTTTTGGAAGCTCCAGTCGCTCCAGGGACAGCGACTCCACTACTGCCCTGGGCAGCTTCTTCCAAAACTTCACCACTCTTTCGGTAAAGAAACGTTTTCCAATATCCAATCTGAACTTCCCCTGGTGCAACTTGAGGGCATTTCCTCTTGTCCTATTTCTTGTTACCTGGGAGAAGAGCCCAGCACCCACCTTGCTACAACCTCCTTTCTGGCAGTTGTAGAGAATGATGAGGTCTCCCCTCAGTCTCCTTTTCTCCAGGCTGAACATCCCAGTTCCCTCAGCCACTCCTCATAACCCCTGTGCTCCAGCCCCTTCTCCAATTCCGTTCCCGTTCTCTAGACACGCTCCAGCCCCTCAAATGTCTTTCTTGTCACAAGACCCAACAGAAGAGCTGTCAAAGCTAGCAGTGAGCACATAAAACGGGGTTCCCCCAGCAGCACACCCAGCACAATCGTGGAAGAGAATCACCCCATCGCTAATGAGGGTGGTGACCAGAGGTTCACCCGTCTCCTCCGTCAGCAGAGATCAGAGCATGGAGCATGAAGTTAAAGCGTGCTTGCTTTTAGTTGAGTGTAATGCTTTGGACTTTGAGCTGCAGAGATGGCATATGTTTGCCTCTGGTCAGGAAAGGACAGCCCACCCCTACGTCCGACCCAGAAAAAATTGGTAGAGGGTGTTTGTCAGGCGTCTTAGTTATTCATGAGGCACGTTAAATGCATTTGGCCTCAAGGCAAATTTATCTTGTAAGCACGCGGTCAAGCTTAGAGGAGAATATTAAAGATGAACTTTGGAAGAGGGGAAATGAGGACTAGAAAGGATCAGTGCAGCTCGTGCATGTGAGCTCTCCGGTCTTCCTGATCCCAGCAGAAAGGGGAATACACTTATTTTCAAGGCTGCCTTCGCCCTGGCTTAACAGTCTGAAAAAGCTCTCGCTTCTGACTCCTATAGCTTTGTCATTTACCCTCTACAAAGCTGTTAAACCCTCCTTTCCGATGTGAAAAACCAACATAAAACCGAGGCGGTGGTTTAGAAACGATAAATCAAATAGGAAGACATTTATGTGTGTCCTCTTCTGGTTTTCCTGTCTGTGCTCCCCAAACCATGCTCGGCAAAGCACCGTCTTGCTAACATGTTTGCGGGAGCATTTTTCTAAACATTTGTGGTCACCAGAGCAACCCAAAGCATTGTTTCTAGGGATTTTTATGTGCCTACTTCGGTGTGATTGCCAGTCCAGATGGCAAGGCAGTCTTAATATAGGAATTAGGAAAGAGAAATAGGTGATAAATTATTCACATAGTGAGTTTAAAGAAAAAAAAAACACGTGTGAAGGAGGAATGAAGATATTACGAGAGTTTTTTTTTCTTTTTGTTTTCTTATTTTACACCACAGGAAAAAAACCCTTAGAAAATGAATGACTGTGTTTATATTTTCCAGGAGGATTAGTGGTGATTATGTGTAATTTTAAATACGTGCACTCTGACTGGTGGCAGCTTGTGTCAAGGTTGCAGTTCAAAGCATGTGTTGTTTTGCGATAAGTAATGGGATATAAAAAAATTCCTTAAACTGCCATTATAAAATTTGCATACAAAATATTTGTTTTGCTGGAGATGATAAGGAAAGGTTTTAACTGAGATTGAAATGGTAGTTTCCAAGAATAGAGGTTGGAAAACAGGGTAAACGTTTTTAGGCTTGCTCCCTCTCATTGTTATGGCTCTTAAAACAATATGGAAATACGAATAGCGCTTACATCGCATGCTTTTTAAGTGCAAAGAAAAGCTACTAAACATCTGACGTGACGTTTAAGCCACAAAATATGTCAAGTATTCATATAGAATCATGGAATTACTGAGGTTGGAAAAGACCTCTTAAGCTCATCCAGTCCAATCATCAGCCCAACACCACTGTGCCTACTGAACTGTGTCCCAAAGTGCCACATTGACATGCTTTTTGGACCCCTCCAGAGATGGAGCTTCCATCACTTCCATGGGAAGCCTGTGTCAATGCTTGACCAAATATATAGCAGCAGGAATGTGAAATACAGGGATCGTTCCTACATCTTCTTACTTAACATACATTAAGCGTGTGCATGTAAATGTAAGCATGAGATGGCACTTTAGATAACTCATATGCAAGAGAAACCTGTATGCAAATCCTCTCGGATATTGAGTGATCACTGCCCGAGGAAGTGGTGGAGTCCCCATCTCTGGAGGGGTTAAAAAAGCATGTGGACATGGCACTTTGGGACATGGTTTAGTAGTCGTGGTGGTGTTGGGCAGACAGTTGAACTGGTTGAACTTGAAGGTGTGTTCCAACCTCAATGATTCTATGATCAATTTAGTTGTATTTTCTGTTCTTGGTAGAATCGTGTATCTACAAACTTTCCACAAACTCTGTAAGGCCTTCAACTTTTGCTCTGTCCGGTTCCACAGTTAAATAGTGACCTAACTGGCAGGAATATTTGGCTTTTCTATTGAAAAATGTCTACACCTCACAAATGCGTATCAGGCAGAACTACCAAGGAGTTTAAAGCTTTACCAACTGATAGGGGTTAACCAAGTACAGATGTGGAACCGTAAAAAGGGATTGTTGTTTTGCATTTTTTCAAAACCTTTGTTACAAGGAATGCGAGGACCTCAAAAACTTGTGATGTTCAAGAATCAGAAATGCGTTCATTTCGAACTTGACTAAATTTGCTGTCTTTTGGAATATCAGTAGCGTTCTTCATAATTTACCTGTGGAATTTAACACGTGGCATTTTGTGGCGATAAGATTTTAAGCAACTGCATGCTGTATGGGGTGGAATATGGGAATGGAGCGTACAGTAATAGGTTGTGTATGTGTCCTCGTCTTGTCCTCAAGCAGGTTGGGAGTGTTTGGCTTGGTTTCACAGCAAAGAATCCTTGGTTAAGCAGTTTGTAGACAGAAAGAACTTAATGATTTGAGGATAATTATTTTCTTAAGTTCGCTGCTTCCTGTTTGATCAAAGCGCAAGGTCAAAATTAGCTAAAAATATTCCAATGTTCCTTGAAGAGTATGGCATGAAATTATTACCAAATGTAAAGGTTTAGGAGGTGTATCACTCCAGAATTGTTAGCAGATGTCAAAGAGCATAGGAATGAGTTGCTGAAAGTATTCTTGGGTAAGGGTGGCTGCTTTTCTTTAACAATTCCTTTAGCAAACAAGGAACGGCCGGCATTTTGCCAAACTACGACTGAACTTACTGCAATAATTACCCGTAGTAGTGCTATTGTTTTATTGTGCTCTGCTGCCTTGACAGCACTGCTGATTTTACAAATGTAAAAATGCTTTGATTCCTTTTTCTGGACTAAAAGACAGTCTGATCTAAAGCGAACTCATAGAATTGTACTATGGTTTGGGTGGGAAGGGACCTCAAAGCCCATCCAGTTCCACCTCTGCCATGGGCAGGAACACCTCCCAGTGGATCAGGGGCTCCAAGCCCCATCCAACCTGGCCTGGAACACCTCCAGGGATGGGGCAGCCCCACCACTCTGGGCACCCTGGACCAGTGCCTCCCCATCCTTACAACTGCATTAATATCCTTGTGTGTCCCGTAGAGAGCTGCTCGGTCTTCCTTACCCTCTTGGAAGCTGCATGAGTTAGGTTTAAACGAGTCAGTATGTTCACTCAGGCAACTGCAGCCTCTCTTGAAGAGAGAAACTTGGCTTCTCTAAGCGTGTCTCTGCCCATATATTTGTTCCGCAGCTCCCTTGTGTGTTCCTGAAGTGCTGCATTTCTGATGTAGGCTGAAGCATCAGTCTGTTTGTGATGTGTGTTGCCCTGAAGTTAATACAAATAGAGGTTTATGAGTCTTCCTTCTATGCCATTTATTCCGTTGTACAGAATACAGAGCAGTCTCTTTCCTTGGAGTCCTGCACCCATCTTACAGTTGGAGTTAAAGGATTTCTTGAAATACTTTTAGTTATTAGTAGTACTTGTAATTCCCTCCTTGAAAGTGCTCAAGGCCAGGTTGGATGGGGCTTTGACGAAGCGTATCACATCGGAGATGTCCCTACCCTTGGCAGGGGTTGGACCTGGATGGGCTTTGAGATCCCTTCTGACCCAAACCATTCCAGGATTCTGTGATCCTATTGGTCCATGTGGATTATTATTTATTTGAATAACTATGTTCAGTAGGCATTGGAATAAAACCTTTATAAAGTCAGTTACTTTTTAGATTTATTGGAATTTAGCTCATTAAACGAACGTTTCAGCGGTGAGAGCGCATGTTTAGAAGACGGATGACTTTCAGGGACAGTGTAGAGTATCTGTGCAGCACTTCATAATAAAATCATGCTATTAAAGACTCTCCTCTGTTTAATGTGTGTATGTGTTATGCTTACGCTTCTGTTCCTTGAGCAGTAGGCTGTCGGCCTTAGGAGCTCACTGGCTCTTTCAAGAATTTAACCTGCTTTGACACCTCCGTGGTTTCTTCCTGTGAGCAGCTTGCATACCACTTACTCAGCAGTACGTTAAATAAAATCAGCTGAGGAGAACAGCAGACTGTAAATGATGCTGGTAACAGAAAAGACATGTAGAATCGCTTGTAAGATGATAACATTTCATAACATTCGGGGAAACAACCTCTCATATATTGATTTTTACTTTCTTTCTTATTTTGTTATCCCCCTCACCCCCATGCACGCAGATGAAATGTGGTCTTTCAAGGAGTCTTATTCCTTTCTTGAAGACTTGCTGCATTGATCAGAAACCACAGAGCTGAAATTGGTCATATTTTAGCAGTGTTCCTTCTCTAATGACGATATATGGCCCCTCTGTGTAAGCGGAGAACTTGCTGCAGTGTTTCAGTTACTGGAATTGGTGGAACAGTCAGTGAGGGACTTCTCTGAAAATCCTTTGTGAGATGCTGCGAGTGGAATGTTCCCTGCCACCAGTGTGAATGGATAGTGGACCTCGCAGATGGGCTTCCTTAGTTGTGTTTCATGGCAGCACACCGCTGTATTGCTCTGGAACTTGCGGTCCCAAGCACAAACACAGGGATGGGTGGAGGATGGATTGAGAGTAGCTCTGATGAGGAGGACTTGGGGGTGCTGGTGGATGAGAAGCATCTCAACATGAACTGGCAATGTGCGCTGGCAGCCCAGAAACCAACCATGTCCTGGGCTGCATCCAAAGCAGCATGGCCAGCAGGGCCAGGGAGGGGGTTCTGCCCCTCTGCTCTGGTGAGACCTCACCTGAAACCCTGCGTCCAGGTCTAGAGTCCCCAACGTAAGGAGGATATGGAACTCTTGGAACAGGTACAGAGGAGGCCACGGAGATGATCTGAGAGCTGGAGTGACTCCCATATGAGGACAGGCTGAGAGAGTTTGGGATTGTTCACCTTGGAACAGGCTGTGGGGAGGTCTTAGAGCAGCTTCCAGTGCTGAAAGGGGCTCCAGGAAAGCTGGGGAGGGGCTCTGGATCAGGGAGTGCAGGGATAGGATGAGAGGGAATGGTTTTGAATTGGAAGGTGGAAGATTTAGATTAGACATTAGAAGAAGCCCTTCACGATGAGGGTGGGGAGGCCCTGGCCCAGGGTGCCCAGAGCAGCGGTGGCTGCCCCATCCCTGGAGGGGTTCCAGGCCAGGTTGGATGGGGCTTGGAGCCCCTGATCCAGTGGGAGGTGTCCCTGCCCATGGCAGAGGTGGGACTGGATGGGCTTTGAGTTCCCTTCCAACCGAAACCATTCTATGATTTTTGGTGCTTCCCAGCCTTATGTGTTATTTTACCTTGGCTGTCGTAAGCCTGGTGCTTCAGAACATGGCACCGTGTGTCTGACCTGTCAGTGGAACTACAGAGGACTTACATGAGTTTGGGAGTAGTAAACATCATCTTAAGCTAATTTAACCTCGCCATTTGAACTTAGGGCATCGTAGATGCAAGAATAGAATTACTGTATTTATAGACATCGTAACAATCTGCAGGGTTAGGATGGACAACCAGAAGATGTCAAGAGCCGGTGCAAGCTTGGCTTTAGGGAAGAACAGGAAGCCAGCAGGGCTAAATAACATAAAGCAAGCCTGTTAAATTTACAGCCTCTAAACAGATTTTTCTATTTTGAAAACCACACAATATAAATTTAACATTAAATCAACAAATAATTTAATTGTAGATGCGTCTGCATCAACCACGTTTTTTAATCCTCCTGTAGTGAAATTTACTCCAGGAAAATGGGCCTCGAATGAATGAAACAAACCAACAAAATCCATTATGAAGCACACAGCGTGAAGTTTGGAAAACTTGAAACATCCAAAATGTTTGTTCTTTTCCAATGCACAGGAAAAACCAGTTGGTTAATAATGTCACAAATGCCTGGGAACAAAATGAACTCGGAATGCTGCACTCAGGCGTCATATCAACTCCTGCAGAAAGTGGTGTTATCAGGAGAACATAAAGCACTGAGCAGATGTGTTGTTGCACGGAAATGATGAAGGCATGTTAGGCACAGATTTACTGAAATGAGATGGAAGCTAAGCAGAGAATTCGATAATCTTCCCCTTCCCTATTGCCATCGTGCTGTTCTCATGTTCATCACGTGTGCGATTGGTACCGTTGGGTTTCATAGACCTTTCACTGAGGGAGGACAGTGCTGCCTCGAGGCTGAGGATCATAACGTTACTCGGCATATTTAAGGGCATGTGGTGATAGGATGAGGGGAAATGGCTTTAAATCGGAAGGGGAATATTTAGATTAGACATTAGGAAGAAATTCTTCATGATGAGGGTGGTGAGGCCCTGGCCCAGGTTTTCTGGAGAAGTAGTGGCTGCCCCATCCCTGGAGGTGTTCAAGGTCAGGTTGGATTTGAGCAACCTGATCCAGCGGGAGGTGTCCCTGCCCGTGGCAGGGGCTAGAACTGGATTCTATGATTCTATGATAAGTTACAAGTAGGTGGACCATGGTAAATACATCAGGAAGATATAATCATGTGCTTAACCTGCTTTGATGTCTTCTCCAGACATGTTTAGACCTTTGTCAGGAACAGAACACTGGAGCTTTGGTTTGAACCAGTAAAGCTCCTTAGGTAATGTATGCGTGTGTCCCTTCATGCATCCTTTTCATCCTTTTCATGCAGGGACTTGCCTGAGAGTTCTTCAGCATGGTGTAGTTTCATGGATTCTGCCTCTTCAGAAGGCAACTAAAGACTTAGACTGACCTCTTGTTTGTCGTTAGTCACTTATGTTTCAAGTAGCAGTTGAAGAGTGTTTAAATGTGTGTGAATTCAGTATTTATTTGAAACACTGCATAGATTTTCAGTGTTATAACAGTATGAAACATGATGGAACGCGTTTAAGGATGAGTGATGGATTGCATTCCGAGTGTGTTGGTGGAATAACTAACATATCCTCAGATAACATGTTACTTCTTGTGTTCAGTTGTGGGTCCCTCATTACAAGAAGGGCATTGAAGGACTGGAGTGTGTCCAGAGAGAGCAAGGAAGTTGGTGAAGGGACTGGAGAACAAGCGTTATGAGAGGCAGCCAAGAGAGCTGGAGTTGTTTAGCCGGCAGAAAAGGAGGCTGAGCAGAAACCTCGTTGCTGTCTACAACTGCCTGAAGGGAGGTTGTAGCGAGTTGGATGTTGGTCTCACCTTCTCCCAAATGACAGGTGATAGGACGAGAGGAAATGGCTGCAAGTTGTGCTGGGGCAGGTTCAGATTAGACATCAGGAAAAATTCCTTCACTGAAGGCATTCTTAGGTATTGGAACGGCTGCCCAGGGAGGTGGTGGAGTCCCAATCCCTGGAGGGATTTAAATGAGTAGATGAAGTGCCAAAGGATATGGTTTATAGTGGACAGGTGTGGTTGGACTCGATGATCTCAAAGGTCTTTTCCAACCAAACGAGTCTATGATTCTTTATTCCTTGTAATAATACAATGAAGGAGAAAGCACCTCACTTACACTTTCATCTCTCGGGTAGTTTTTTGTTTGTATTTCCTTAAAGAAAATGATTGCCCTGTTTTTTTTCCTTGAGAAAGTAGTTAGGGTTTTTGGATTTCACGGCTGACAAGTGGTGCTTCTGCTGTTTGACTTCCTTAAACGTCTGAGATTTAATTTCTCCTGCTTGAGAGGAGAGCAACAGTTTCTTTCCCACCTGAGTGTTCTGTTTACGCTGTGCTTAAGCAGGAGATAAAGTGGTTTGTGGCTTATATTTCTGTTCCGTAGCTGATATTGTCACACATTAGGGGTTGGAAACCCTTGTGGTGGTAGATCTGCATTGAGAACATGTCATTCATTGTAGCAGCTGCTTTACACTGCATTTATATTTAAATAGGAGAAAGTGATCTATTTTGAATTTTAAGAGTTGTTCCCATGGCAAAGTAACTTGCTGTCTTGTCTTTTTCTTCCACATTGATTGATCCATTTTCTTACTTATCCCCAGGAGTGGAGAGGAAGAAATCTAGAGTGAAAAAGCCTTCATTTAGTAGCCTGCTTAATGCTTCCTAATAGCGTTTGAGTTCAAAAGACCTGAGTCCTCTGGGTCTGGTTTATTTATATAGTTTTGATTAAAACCAAGCCTCATTAATGAAAATGTGCAAAATAAAACAAGGGCATCTCTTTAAAGTTCAAATATATATATTGTGAGAGGAGGATTTGTGTTTAATCTGAGAAGCTGTGAGTTAGCTGCAGTACGGTGTTCAAGTCAGCTGTTGTAAAAGATCTTAACCATATGACCTTTATGTATTCATGAGGTTCTCAGTTTTCCTAAAGTAATTATTGTTTCTTCAGGTATAAACTTATAAAATCATAGAGTCGCTGTAAGGTCTTCCTGGAGCCTTCTTTTCTCCAGGCTGAACAACCCCAACTCCCTGGGACTGTCCTCGTACAGGAGGTGCTCCAGCCCTTGGGTCATCTTTGTGGCCTCAGGACTCACTCCAACAGCTTCGTGTCCTTCCTGTGCTGAGGACTCCAGAACTGAATGCATTCTCCAGCTGGGGTCTCACCAAGCAGGGCAGAGGGGCAGAATCCCCTCCCTGACCCTGCTGGTCCTACTTCTTTGGATGTAGCCCAGGATACGGTTGGTTTCTGGGATGTGAGCGTACATTGTTGGCTCACGTTGAGCTTCTCCTCCACCAGCACTCCTAAGCCCTCCTCCTCAGGGCTGCTCTGAATTCATTCTCCACTCGGGCTGTATTTGTGCTTGGGATTGCCCCCACTCAGGACCGTGCACTTGGCTTTGTTGAACTTCATGAGGTTCACACAGCCCCAACTCTCCAGCCTGTCCAGGTCCTTCTGGATGGCATCTGCACGGTCAGGCCAAGGCTGTATTTATGGTGTCTCCTAGTTCAGAGACAGACAAACAAAACTGTTTGGATACTGAAGAGCTGTTTCCTGCTCAGCAGCCTTGTGATGTGTATTGGAATCTCTCTCGGGTGCTGTTAATGCAGGAGTAATGCCCAACCAGCAGGTTACTGGGTTAGAAAGCAGCCACAAACCCATCTCTGACTTGATCAGAAAAACAGGGACTTAATTTTTCAAGCACGGTCTTGTCAGAAATGGAGCTGCTTGGGACAGGAGAAAAAAACATGAATCAAGTATGCTTGTAGTAGTTTAAATGTGTGATTATTCTGGATTGTCAGCACGTTTCTGGGTTGGTGCCTGTGTCGGGGCAATCCCGAGCACTATTGCAGTCTGGATGGAGGAGGAGGGCACAAAGATGATCCGAAGGCTAGAGCACCTCCGGTACGAGGACAGGCTGAGAGAGTTGGGGTTGTTCAGTCTGAAGAAGAGAAGACTCCAGGGAGACGGTAGAGCAGCTTCCAGTGCTGAAAGGGCTCCAGCAAAGCTGGGGAGGGGCTCTGGATGAGAGAGAGCAGGGACAGGATGAGAGGGAAAGGTTTTAAGCTGCAAGAGGGGAGAGTGAGATGAGATCTCGGGAAGAAATGTGTTGCTGTGAGGTTGGGGAGACCCTGGTCCAGGTTGCCCAGAGCAGCGGTGGCTGCCCCATCCCTGGAGGGGTTCCAGGCCAGGTTGGATGGGGCTTGGAGCCCCTGATCCAGTGGGAGGTGTCCCTGCCCATGGCAGGGGTGGAACTGGATGGGTTTTGAGGTCTCTTCCAACCCAGACCATTCTATGAGTCTGTGATTCTTCATGTTGAGGAGCACATTGTGTGCATTTACTTGAACTTTGGAGTTGTTCAGTCTCTTTTCCTCCCCTCGGTTTTAGAGAGGAATGTGTAGAGAACTTAAATGCATGCAACATATGGCTGAAATATCGTGTATACCAAAGATATAAAAATCAAAACTGCTGTTTCCATGACAACTGTAGCTGAGCCAAAAGAGTTCTTTTTCATAAAGACAGCAGCCGTGCACAGCTAAAGTTCAGAGTCTGGGAACCTGATTCCTGGGATGCTGTAGGGTCCGCATATAGATCTCCAGGGAGGTGCTATTTATGTTTGCATCCACTTGGAATTTAGAGCATCTCTCCTTTCCTGTTGCTGCCTACAAAGCACACCAAAGAGAGTACAGTGCTTTTATGACATCCAGTTGATATGTCTGGCGTGTTGCAGGTGGGAATAGCAAACCCAGAGGTGATGCCAACTTGGCAGAGAGGAGTTTTACATGAAAAATAGGAGCATTTCTACCTTGAATTTTGGGGGTGGGGGATGATGAGGGCTTTGATTTGGAGCTAATGTGAATTGTTTGTAGGAATACTCATAACCAGGTTCTTTCTGTGCAAAGCCTCTCTGGTCTTCTTTACAGGAAAAATTGGGCTATGTAACTTTTCTCCTGAAGTGCCACTATATTTCAGTTGTGTCAGGTGGAAATTGAATTTTTCTTCCCTCTGATGCCAGTTGTTTGTGTCTTTGTGAAATAGGAAAAGTGAATCTTGGCTGGGGTTAGTTGAGATAGTGAATTGGATGAACAGATATCCTAAGTACAGCCAGTTCTGTGTGATCATAAAGTTGCATTGGTGTGTTTATCATGCTTAACACCAGTTTAATTTGCATTTTCAGTTAATATTGAAACAGATATTTTATGAGATCATTTACTATTTACTCTTTCTGAGGTATCCAGACATTGAGATAAACAAGGGTGGATTAACCAAATCTGTCTGCAAGACATTTCCCTTCTTTCAGGCTCCCCAGCAGAGAAGCTTTATTTTACTCAACTGAAGCATATATTTCAAGTCATTTTTTTGGCTAATTTCCAATTTCATCTTAACATCTTTAGTCTTAAATTATAAAATGGGTAATCTAGACATTTTAATTTTGGTGAGCAAAAGCCCTATTACTAAAAAAGCAGGAAATAATAGTACCATACTATAATTTTCCCCCAATTAAGAAGTAACACTTAATTCATGAAAACTCTTAAAAATGTAGTTGAACTTTCCATAGCCTCAGTACAGCAGCTGCTGACATTACTCTGATTCGAAGAGTCCAAACCTTTTCTGCTGGGTACAGCCTCCGTGATAGTAGAGTTGTTCCTTTTTTTCTTTCTGCTCTAGCTCCTCTGTATTAATGTATCTCAGTGGCGGTAATTGAGTTGGATCATTATATTTCTGGAATACTATTAAAACTCAAGAAAATGTAACCCATTGGAGAAAGGAGTTGGCCTTTCCAAATGCTCTGTTGTAAATCCATGTGAGAACAGAGCTGGTGGTGGCTGACGATCAGTGTTAGCGCGGTAGATAGAAGCTGAGTGTTTAGAAATCCCGTGGCCCTCCATGAAAGAGCTCTGATTCATATTCTCAGATGGATTTTGCTCTCTTGGTTTACGGGATTCTCTGCCTCATAGCTTTGACCTTCCCGTCTGCTTTGGCAGAGACAGTGGAAAGGGCTTTGTGCTGCCTCATGGACCCATTTACACTGATACTCCCCCAAAGGTTTTACATGAAGTCTACGCTAGACCAGAAGTGGAGTCTTTTGGCTGAAGGAACAGCATTGCACATGTGCATTGGGCTTTGTGTTGGGTGCTCAGATATGTTCAAGCAGTTTTACCACTGATAACTCAAGGGGTCTGGGGTGAGGGGAGAGGAAGTCTTCAGGGTCAGGGCGTGAGACTTGGAAGTGTCTGACTAGATACACTGAACAGAAAATTCAGAGAATCACGGAATGGTTTGGGTTGGAAGAGACCTTGAAGCCCACCCAGTCCCACCCCGTGCCGTGGGCAGGGACACCTCCCACTGGCTCAGGGGCTCCAAGCCCCATCCAACCTGGCCTGGAACCCCTCCAGGGATGGGGCAGCCACCACTGCTCTGGGCACCCTGGGCCAGGGCCTCCCCACCCTCACAGCAAAACATTTCTTCCTAAAGATCTCATCTCAATCTCCCCTCTTTCAGCTTCAAACCATTCCCCTCATCCTCTCCCTGCATGCCCTGATCAAGAGCCCCTCCCCAGCATTCCTGTAGTCCACCTTCAGTACTGTATTCCAAATACAGTATGAATTCATGGATAAAGTTATTAATAAATAACAGGAAAAGCATAAAAGAAATTAGCGGATGCCTAGCGGAAGATTCTCTCCTGCTCTCTTCAATTTGGAAGAGTTTTGTGGACAATGCCACTTACCCCCATTCTCCTGAAGCCAGTGCTTTGTGTTACCAGTGAAGACACCCACTTGGTTTAATCTGTTATCGATGAAGGCTGCAGTATAAGTTTTCACTTGGCTTTTTAAGTGACATTGATTTCTGAAGACACATTTAGAAACAAAGCTGTATTTCCTGACAAATGGTCTTATGGTTCATCTTTGTTATTACTTGAAATAACTGAATGTGCTTTAACTTCTGTCACTAAAGTCTTGGCTCGGGCATCGGGTTTTGAAATCGAATTTGGAGATGGCGTTCTTGGAAAAAGTACCACCCGAATGAAACATTTTCCTTCTGGTTCTTTAAGCACTGCAGACGTCTCACAGACTGAACATGGATGTCACTGAACTGAAATTTTAAATATGACTTTCAGAACCGGTACACTGGAAAATACCACCTTTCACTGCAGTTTTTCTTTACCTCCAGGCTCAGGCGATATTCCTCAATTTGCCCAGAGCAGCGGTGGCTGCCCCATCCCTGGAGGGGTTCCAGGCCAGGTTGGATGGGGCTTGGAGCCCCTGAGCCAGTGGGAGGTGTCCCTGCCCATGGAAGGGGTGGAACTGGATGGGCCTTAAGGTCCCTTCCCACCCAAACCATTCTGTGATCCTGTAATTTAAAGTCCATGAGACCTCATCACAGCGAAGTTCCACATTTCCTCAGCGATGTAGGGGTTTGGGTTGAGCAAACTGTCAACTCTCATAATTCAGCGGATCCTTATATAGAAAAGCATCATTTTTTTCCTCTTCTTTGCTTTCCTTTAATGGGAAAAAATCATTACATTATGCTAGATTTCAAAATAGGTTTTTCATGACTGCCTTTCCAGGCTCCATTTTGTTGATTGAAAGTCTGTTGAGAACAGCTGATGATCTTTTGCTTTAGTAAAGTGCATATAATTGATGAACTTCCTTTTGAAAGTAATCTTTAAATATAGAATTCCAATGTCTCTGTTAAAATGGTTAAACATTGATTAGCAAGAGGCACATCCTATCTCAGCTTTTTCACAAACGAGGAGGGTTGATGAAAGAGGAGTAATTGCCATTGACCAGACTGTTAGCTTTACATTTGAGTACTGGAAGCATAGATGGGCTTGAGTTACTGTATTGGGTTGAACCTTTTACCCCGAAGCTCTGTACATGTAGCGTTTTCCCTTATCTGAGGTCCTTCATAACAAATCCCTGCTCTGCCAGAGCAGATTTTCTCCCCTGAGAAAATATTTCTTCATGTATCCCATGCCCCTTTGTATTGTTAAGGCTTCTACATCCTCCTATTACTTATGTTTTGTTTCTTTAATTATGGAAATACAACTGTTTAACAACACTAGTGTTCAATTACAGTTGCTTTGAGGCATTTCCTAAGGAATGGTTTTTGCTTGGGGGAGAATGTAAATGAGATCAGCTCTTAAACCTTGCACATCCCCATTTCAGGTGTTACCAAATGCGTGAGAAATCATTTTACAATTCAGAAATCATATCTTTCTAATTAGTGTTAGTGATGTCTGGCCAAAATGTTCAAAGTCAAGCTATGTTTTTCTTGTTAGAGGTTTAAAAGTGCCTGCTGTCTGGGTTCCACAGTTGTCTTACATGTTGTAAACTGGAAGGTAAGGAGATGACAAAAGCTTTCTTTTCCGTAGTTTTAAATTGTAATACAAGCATATTTCATAGAATCCTGGGATGGTTTGGGTTGGAAGGGACCTTAAAGCCCATCCAGTCCCACCCCCTGCCATGGGCAAGGACACCTCCCATTGGATCATGGTGCTCCAAGCCCCATCCAACCTGGCCTGGAACCCCTCATCTTGCCTTGAACAACCTGTTTGGTGCTTAGCGAAGTAGTTGCAGCTTAAAATTGTATTTAGAACTGACGCCTAGAAAGTAAAGTGCTGGTATTGACATGGTTCTTCTTGGTAGTTTAGCATTTGCAGGACAAGGCCAAGTGTTGGGTCCTGCGCTTGAGTCACATCAACCCCACACAGCGCTCCAGGCTTGGGGCCAAATGGGTGGAAAGCTCCCTGGCAGAAAAGGACCTGCGGGTGTTGGTCGTCAGTGGTTTAACACGAGCCGGCAGTGTGCCCAGGTGGCCAAAAAGGCCAACAGGGTCCTGGCTCGTATCAGAAGTGGTGTGGCCAGCAGGAGCAGGGAAGGGATTCTACCCCTGTGCTCTACGCTGGTGAAGCTGCACCTTAAATCCTGGGTTCAGTTTTGGGCTCCTCACTACAACAAGGACATTGAGGGGCTGGAGCACATCCAGAGAAGAGCAACGGAGCTGTGGAAGGGGCTGGAGTACAGGGCTTCTGGGACTGGCTGAGGACCTGGAGTTCTTTATCCTGGAGAAGAGAAGGCTGAGGGTAGACCGCATTGCTCTCTACAGCTCCATAAAAGGAAGTTGTAGCGAGGTGGGTGTTGGTGATTAACAAGTGATAGGATGAGAGGAAATGGCCTCAAGTTCCATAATGGGAGGTTTAGATTGGAAAGAAATTATTAGGAAAAATTGCTTTACTGGAAAGATGAGGCACTGGCAGAGGCTGCACAGGGCAGTGGTGGAGTCTCCATCCCTGGAGGGATTCAAAAAGCCTGCAGACGTGGCAATTGTGACATGGTTTAGTAGGCACGGGGCTGTTGGGCTGAGGGTTGGACTAGATGAGCCTAGAGGTCTTTTCCAACCTTATTCATTCTATGATTCTGTACTTAGAATAGAATTATTTTTACGTTTACAAGAGTTCATTCCATCAAGTCCATCGAGTTTCAGTTGTAAGCAGAGATCTGGTGGAGTGGGAGTCATTACTTTTAAAGCAAATGAAGGTTAGGTGAATCATTGAAAAATAAATTACTAAGACACAGACCCAAATAGTGAATGCTATGTGTTGGTGCAATTTGGTGGGGGGGGGAAAAAATGGCTATAATCTTCAGCTTTTTGCTGTGTAAAATTCTTTGCACAGACATGGGTTAACTGTGTTGTTATTGTCTGGTAGAATTGGAAGAAGCTTGCCAGTTGTATTTTGGAATTTGGAAGTCTACCTGGGACAGATACATTGAAATATCTTGGAATACTTATATGCTCTAATGCTGGTTTTAAATAGTGATTTGATCTTGGCAAGATTAGCCCGGGGCTTCCTCCAGCTGAGGTTGCATAATGAAATATTTAATGCAATGACAAGTTGTGAGGTTTCTAATAACGGTGTGGGTCGATCAAGATCAACTTTATGCTTTGTGAGTTGTTTTTTAATGGTGATCACCATCTAAATAATGCACCGACTTACTTGACTGTACCCTTGGCCCATCAAAGCTTGCATCCTGGGGGAGGACGTTGAACAAAGCTTCCTTGAAAACTGCTAATTCCAAGAGTCAACGTAGTTGTTGTACCATTGTGGCTGACTGGTCTGTGTGTTGTTAGGGTCATGTAAGAACAAGTTGTACTGTGACATAGGATCTCCTTTATAAAAATATTAATGCTGCATAGCTCTGGTATTATGTTCTATCGGTGTAAGGATTGGCCAAGGAAGGGGGTGAATTGAAGATCATGGAATCATGGAATGGTTTAGGTTGGAAGAGACTTTAAAGCCTATCCAGTTCCAGTTCTCCTGCCATGGGCAGGGACACCTCCCACTGGATCAGGGGCTCCAAGCCCCATCCAACCTGGCCTGGAACCCCTCCAGGGATGGGGCAGCCACCGCTGCTCTGGGCAGCCTGGGCCAGGGCCTCCCCACCCTCATGAGAAAACATTTCTTCCTAAAATCTCATCTCAGTCTTCCCTCACAGTTCAGCTGGGAATTGTTTAAGCACTCCCACATTAGTCTAGAAAGTGGTTTTAATCGGGAAAGAAAGACTTATGAGCAAAGAACAAATATCTGTTAATGGTATTTGAAGAGGAGAATGGTGCAAAACAGTTAGTCTGAAAATTCCCTGCAAGACTATTCCCCCTTTCTTTTAGGATGGGAAGTGTGCTTTTCAGGGCTTTGAAAATATTATATTTCATACTGTTCTGTGGTGTCTGTGTTATATCTCTTGTTTCTATTGTAGGACTTCACAAATCCATGCTTTTAGAAGCAAAAAGATGAGGAAAACAGGCATTGCCCTGCCTGCAAAACAGACAGATTTATTAACAAAACCAATTTTGTGTATTTCTTACTAGGAGGAAAAAAACAAACACAAGACCTAACTCATCCTCTCACTTGCACTTTTGTGGTCTTCCTTTGTTGTTAAATTTTTTTGCTATTAAGTTTAAAGCAGAGTTGTGAATTTCAGCTTTTGATGTAGCACACACAGAAATTAAAGCAAGCACAGATTTACTGAGATTTAATAGTAATGATCCAGACATTTCATCCCTTCTCACAGTCAGGTATATTGGAGATAAGCTGCTGTAGAAAGGCATTAAATGTGCACTCAGAACTCCCGCTTTTTGGTGATACTTCTGCTAAGGAGCTAAAAAAAAGTGTAACTTGGATTACCTGTGGAATATTGCTTAACACTTGAATAAACATAGAGTTACCAAATTGTACCAAGAGGGAAAACGCAACATAATCACATCATAATTGCATAATCAATTCGCTGTGATTATATTTTCTCCCTCGATGCAATTTACTAAACGGGAGTTTGGGTGTATATGAAACAGAGTTTCTTCCTTACTGTGATTTGTTGTGGATTTTTTACTTTAGAAATAGTGAGAAATCACTTTTGAACTTTGTTCAGTTCAGAATGTGTTTCCCTAATGACCTTTTCAGGCTGCTCAGGTGTTTTGGTGGAGGCTGGGGCTGGGTCTGGATTCTGCACAGTCGAGATTTAAACCAGAGTAATATGGAAAACAATTCCTTAACATAAAAGTCTTTTTTTCCATTAGTATTAGTTTGATTATTCAACTTCTGTAACACTCCTTTGGAGTAGCTCAAGTCTTTGTGAGTGAAAAACATGGCAAAAGAAAAGGAGTTTGAGATCTGAAAGTTGCTTTTAGTGTGTGGAGGAGGAGCTACTTGCTACTTAATACAGAATCATGGAGTGGTTCGGGTTGGAAGAGACCTTAAAGCCCATCCAGTTCCACCTCCCTGTTGTGGGCAGGGATACCTCCCAGTGGATCAGGTTGCTCAAAGCCCCATCCCACTTGGCCTTGAACACCTCCAGGGATGGGGCAGCCGGGATTTCTTTTCTAGTTTTCCTCTGTCTTAAGTTAGCATGTTGGAAGTCTCTGGAATCAAGACTTCATAAAAGATGGAATATTACATTCCAAGTCTTAATTGTTCTGTGTTTATACTTCAGCATTACGTGTAGGTTATTCCATAGTCCTTGTTTCATGTGCACCTTCCCTGGTAACTGTTCCTTGGGAAGTCACTAGAGGTCCTCTACGAATACTTCCTTCTCTATCTGTTCATTGAACATTCTTTGTCTTCCTATTACCTGAAAAGGTTCGGGAGCCAGAAAGTGAGCTGGCACACACTTTTGAGTTTCACTAAAGACAGTCATGGTTTGGGTCAGAAGGTGCAGCGGTTTTAGAAGTTAACTGGATTGGCAAATGCCGTTTGATATGAAAGTGAATTGTGGTCTGAGGTACAAAAGCTTTACTGCTTATTCTTTGGATAGCCTGGGTAGCCAAGAAAATACGTTTGTCTCCAGCTGGCCAAGTGATTGCAGCTTTTCTTTGAGGGTTTGAACAAAACTACAGGTGTCTGTCTTGGTCATTGCTAGACTTGATGACTACAGCGCACATTTTCTTTACGTGCTTTATGTCTGACGTTTTGCTCCAATCAGCATTTCCAAGTGAAACTGCTCGTAATTGGGCTTGCTGGTCTAACACATGCTCTACATTTTGCATTATTTATGAGTTTACTCTTGGAATTGCTTAGTATTTGGTTATCTGACATTTCATATACCCATAGACTAACTTTATGGGGTGTATATTGATATATATCTGGACACACGAGCAGCCCGTTCAATTAAGACCATTCTGGCTTTCATGAGAGCCTGAATCTTAACCATTTCCAAGTCTTGATACATTGATCTGAGCTGTCTGTGTGGATCAGTAATTTTTTTAGCCTCCTTTCTTAGTGAGATCCCTCACATCTGATGTTTTTCTGGTTTGGACAGATTTTGCTTAGTTCTCTGTATTGTGCAACTGGTAGTGTCTCTTGCAGTTACTTGTGGTTTTAATTGCACTGTTTTTAAGCCTCTGAAAATATTTGAAGTTCTACACTTAATAAATACAGCTTCAGCTATGAAAGCAGTAGAAATTGAAGAGTGTAAGGATTGTATTTGGAATTTGCAGCTTCTGAAAATAGTATTAATTAACTGCTGAAAATCGTATTGATGGATTCTCGAAATGGATTCTATGATTGTCAGGGCAATCCTTGGTTTCAATACAGGCTGGAGGATGATGTGGTTGACAGCAGCGTTCAGTTCTGGGGTCTTTAGAACAGGAAGGACATGGAGCTGTTGGAGTGGGTCCAGAGGAGGCCATGGAGATGCACCTCTCATAGAAGGACAGGCTGAGAGAGTTGGGGTTGTTCACCCTGGAGAAGGGAAGGCTGCGGGGAGACCTTAGAGCAGCTTCCAGTGCTGAAAGGGGCTCCAGGAAAGCTGGGGAGGGGCTCTGGATCAGGGAGTGCAGGGAGAGGATGAGGGGGAACTGTTTGAAGCTGAAGGAGAGGAGATTAAGATGAGATCTCTGGGAGAAATGCTTTCCTGTGAAGGTGAGAAGGCCCTGGCCCAGGGTGCCCAGAGCAGTGGTGGCTGCCCCATCCCTGGAGGGGTTCCAGGCCAGGTTGGATGGGGCTTGGAGCCCCTGATCCAGTGGGAGGTGTCCCTGCCCATGGCAGGGGGTGGGACTGTGTGACCAAAGCATTCTACCATTCTATTCTTCATGCACACTTGATGTCATATCCCCTCTAAGACCCTCAAGCCAAGCATCAGGCTTTAAAACTGCGTTAAGGTCTATGAATACTGTTACTGCCATTAGAAGAAGTCAATTTAAGTGTTGCTACTTTGAATAGTTCTTACTGACATCCATAACCTGAAATACCTTTATGGATCCAGCCTTTAAAAGGAAACAGAAGGGTATAAACAGTATCTGAGGAAAGAAATAAATGGCTTGCCAAATAGTCTGCTTTATTTGTGGCCTGACAGCTTCCTTGTGCTGTTGGACATACAGACTTAGACAAGCGTATTTGAGAAGGTACTTTAAGAGTATTTCTCAGCGCTAGCTCTACAGAAAACCCATTGACCTGTAACAGCCCGCTGCCAAGTGTGGTGTGCTCATCTGGACATTTTCTAATGCATACTTTACTTAACTCAGGTCTTCCTCTGTACTTGCAATCAAATCTTGCTGAGTTTTCGTCTGATTTCATGTAACGAGAACAAAGAATGGCCTTCGGTGTTTGGTTACATGAATAAATATAGAAAAATGCTGGAAATGGCATAATGCAAACAGTGTCAGCATTTGCAGAACAGTGCTTTGGTTTTGATCATCACCTTCAGTCTAAGTTGGTGAAGAGTTTAGAGGAGAAGCCGTATGAGGAGTGGCTAAAGTGACTTGGTCTGTTCAGCCTGGAGGAGACTTGAGGGGAGACCTCATCACGGTCTACAGCCAAATGGCTGGACTTCAGTTCTCCAAAACTCCAAAAGTCAAGTGGGGGGGAGTTGAGGGGTGAGTAAACAATGAACTGACCCAATTCCAGATGGAAAAAGGTTGGCTTTCCTTTCCTTGGGCAGCACAGTCTAAAAATGATATAAAGCTACTGGAGAGTCTAGAGGAGAGGCACGAAGTTGCCGAAGAGTTTAGAGGGATGTGGTATGGGGAGTGGCTAAAATCTGTGACTGAGGGGAGACCTCATTGTGGTCTACAGCTTCCTCACAAGAGGAAGAAGAGGAGGAGGAGCAGGCTCTGATCCCTTCTCTTAGGTGACCACTGACAGGACCCGAGGGAATGGCAGGAAGCTGTGCCAGGTGAGGGTTAGGTTGGACATTGGGGAAAGGCTCTTCACCCATAGGGTGGTGGAGCACTGGAACAGCCCCCCAGGGATGCAGTTATGGCACCAACCCTGACCAGAAGCATTTGGCCAACACCCTCAGACACACATGGAGTGAATGTTGGGGTTGTCACGTGCAGGGACAGGAGGTGGGTTTGATCCTTGTGGTGTCCTTCCAACTTAGGACATTCTGTGATTTAATATATTGGTGATGGGAGTTTTCCTGACGTCAGGACACTTCACCTCCCTTGGAGGAAGCTCACTAATTTTTTTTTTTTTAGTAATTTCTCTGCATTTTGTTTAGATATTGATTTGCTGACTATTGTTTTTAATATCAATGAACTGATTCCCTTGGAGAGTACTCAGAGAAGTCCCCTATCCCATTGCATAACACCAAAACATCTCTGATACATCCTTGGTGAAAAACAAGGTCTTAAGGGACACAAAACAACTCTGGAAAGAAATCATTGAAGTTATCTCTGGGAAAGAAGCCACGATGGGAAATAAGGGGGAGAGAAACAACTCCAACTTATGGCAATAAATACCATTTTATTGCAGAGGTGAGCAGGAAATCCCTGGTGGGGGACTGCTTGGCCAGTGACAAAGTGCTTGGTTTTAAATGTATTTATGAAATGGATATTCTGGATATTTGCTGCAAACGGAGGAAGCAGGGGTAATAGGTTGCTCATCTTGCAGCTTTCTCTCATTTTTCTTTTGCAACTTATATAAGATCTAGAATTGCTTTCAGTTGAAAAGGTAGACCGTTGGCTTTTCCTGCTGAAGCATTTGTGATCGTTTTGCTGAGGAAAGGTAAAAAAGAATCAAAGTTCCTTTAAAAACATATGGTAGAATATAAATAGAGATATTTACCTTTGTTCCCATTCACATGAGGGAAGAAGAGATGGATGAGAACACTCACATCATATCTAGTACACAGTAGTGGTTAAATTCTTCATAGAGTTTTGGATTATGAAGTTAAATTAGATGGCTTTCTTGCAAAAAATGAGATGAGACCTTTTGGTTTACTGTAAATCTTAATGAAATTCCAGACATTGACAGCCTCCTCCCAGGACTGCGGTAGGATGCTTGCTGTTTTCCTTGGAGTATCTTCCGTTACTTTTAAATGTGCACCAAAACTAGTCATAACAATATTTTCTCGTGAGAACAGTGGTAAATGAAGGCCTGTTTTTTACGTTGACATTCCAGGCTCAGCTGCTTTTTGCTGCCAGAAAAATTCAGTACCGTTTATAGTGGTATTTCCAACTGCGTTAGTTGTGCTAGTTTGCTGATATATGTTGATTATAAATAGCATTATAGAATCATAGAATAGTTTGGGTTGGAAGAGACCTTAAAGATCATCCAATTCCACCCCTGCCATGGGCAGGGACACCTCCCACTGGATCAGGGGCTCCAAGCCCCATCCAACCTGGCCTGGAACCCCTCCAGGGATGGGGCAGCCACAGCTTCTGTTCCAGGGCCTCACCACACTCATTGTGAAGAAATTCCTCCTTATATCTAGTCTGAATCTGACCCTCTCCAGTTTATACCCATTGCCCCTCGTGCCATCACTCTGTGCCTTTGTAAAGAGCCCCTCCCCAGCTTTCTTGTACCCCTTCAGGCACTGGAAGCTGCTCTAAGGTCTTCTTGGAGCCTTCTCTTCTCCAGGCTGAACAACCCCAACTCTCTCAGCCTGTCCTTGGATGGGAGGTGCTCCAGCCCTTGGATCATCTTTGTAGCCTTTGTAAATCCTTAATGAAAAAAATTAATGTAAATAATGTGTCTATAATACGCAGAAGCCAACTGGGGCTGATTTGCACAGACGAAAGTTGTGTGTGGATTGATGACATCTGTTTCAGCAAGGCTGTATTTGTTTTAAACAACATACGAGTGATTGTGTACTGCCAGGTAGGGCGAGGAAGTCGCAGGTAGATAAATTACAATTCTTGATCTCATTGATTGGGTTTGCTGTGGGACTATTGATCCTTCTTTGTAAGTGTTTCTTATTGCGATTAACGTGAAAATAGGAAAATCTGTAATAAACTTCTACATTCCTCTAAATATTGGGATACTGGGAGAAAAAAATCTGCTTTGGGGGCATGTAGTTTCAAACCAGTCATTTAGATTATCAAAAATTCTTAAAGCAGTAATTGTTGTAGGGAGATGTAAGAGTTACACAGCTCTTGAGACATGGAAGCTGAGAGCAGGTAGGGTGGGTTATTGTCCCGAGTTCTGTCACTGCCCTTTGGAGTATCCTGAATCATAAAATACATAGCATGTATTTCCAGAACCTCTAAGTTCTATGATGTTATTTTCTAGATCTGATGAGTTAATATTGTCTAATTCATTGGATAGATCAGATCATGGGCTGATGGTTTCTTATTCGAGTCAGCAAGTGAAGCCTACTCAATGGTGATAAACTGTGTTATTAGATATGTCTTAAAATTGTTATTAAAGCTCTTAATTCAGCTTTTAAGTCTGTGAAAGGTGAATGTACAATGGTGTGTAAGGATTTTTTTAATGACTCTAATGCTTAGAATAGTAGTTCACCCAGTGCCTCCAAGAAAAAAAAAATATCACAGTGTATATGTGACCGAGAGGACAGATGATAATATCGGTCATGGAAACTGTGAGATTCAAAGAATTGTTTTTATCTCCAGAAGCACAAAGAAGTGATTGAAGCATTTTCAAGATCAATTTTAACATTGAGTATCAAAGTGGAAAAACAAAGCTGTAATGAGCTCTATCCAACAAGTGGGTTACAAAGATAGCAAATCTAGTGCTTCAAACCAGTTGCCGTCCACAAAGCAACCTGAGGAACATAGCCAAGTTCTTGTGTAGCACTGCCTCTGGTTTTGAGGCTAACGCCGATGACATTCTCCTTTGCTATTTTGGCGTGACTTTAGCTTAACAAGGACTTCTTTCAGGGAAACCTCCCTTTTTTAACAAGCAAAGTAGATATTGTGTACAAATTCACTATCAAAGAGAAAGATGCTCTTTTCCCAAATATTCATCTCATAGTCACAAAGATCATTGCACAATTAACGATGTGGGGGGTGGGGAGAACCTACATCTTGAATGAATCTGCCAGAACTCCTTTCACCTGGCTTTCAAGCACCTTGACCACTCTACTAAAGCATTACTGATAGCAAGCAACAACCATTGCGTGGTACCAGACCTTGCTAGAGCAATAGTTGTAAAGCTTGCAAGTCTCAAGGAACACCCAGAAAAATACATCCAAGTACATGAATTTTGGGTGTGTACAGTTGCAGTTGGGTATTTTGTTTAGTCTGATACTGTGTCCATGTAGAAACCATGTTGGTGGAACTAAAATACAAGGACAAGCTCTCAAGTAATGTATTGGTAAACATCTAATTGCAGTGTAGTTCCGTATCCCCGATATCTTGGGTCTTATCTCAGGGAGACCTACAAGAGGGATAGGCAAGAGTAGTCTGATAACTGAAACTTAACGTTTGGTTGAATAAACCTTGTACTTTATCGATAAAGATAGTGATTTTTATCACTAAGAAATGTGACAAATAACACTGCTAACCCTTCACTAACAAGTATGCAGCAATCTCTCTGTCTCTTTATACTGGTACCGGCAATGTGGTCCCATGCTAACAAATTCTTTGCAAGCCAGCTCTCCTTTTCCTCTCACAGGGCCTCATTAGTATAAGTTAAGTTTAACTAAGCACAATTCTCTAAACCTATAATTAGTTTGGAAAGTGTCACTTCTTGTCAGACCTGACACTTCGGGGACTGAGCACTTGCTCACTTGGAAATGTTTTTTTTTTTCCTCAAGGATATAATTTCATGTAATTTGAAGTTCACCAGAGAAATGAGTAGGGAAAGGTAAACTTGTGATGCTAAAACTTCTTTTCTGGTAGTTATGTGATGCCTGTTGTCATCCTCAGAGGATGCAAGTGTCTCGACTGATTTTGATAACTATTGCACTTCATGCAATAATGGAATTGAACTGTCTGCACTGAGTGTCGGCTTCATTGCTGTCTTGGCTCTGTGTAGCATGCAAGGTTCAAACCGAGCACAATGTCTTTTAATCCAGCTGCTTCAGTGTCAAGTGCCTAAACGGGTAATTTTATGTGTATTAGAGAACCACATTAGTAGCAAAACAGGGCATGAGGTGATTATGCGGCAGAATAAATCCTATCTAGCTGTTTGTCAAAGCATTCCAATGAAGAAATAGAAAAGAAAATGTGCATTCTGGTCTGCAGCTGAAGTTTTTCTTCTTAGAAACAAACTTGAATAGTATTTCAAGACACTCTTCTTGAAATATCTGCTGCTCTTTTGGGTCAGTCAAGGCTACAGCGAACAATTACAAGTCAAATGGATAACGACAATTGAGGTCTGAGCCCAGGATTTATGTATGCAGTCTGGCTTTATGTTCTAGTGTGTGTACGTGCACATGCACAAAAGGCTTCTTTGTGCTCCACTTCTTTATTTACAAAACGGAAAGATACATCTTCCAATCTTGAAGGAGTTCTGGGAGATTAAATCCATAAATTCTGGAGGCATGTGGATTTCATGGCAGATGTGGACATCATGGTCCTTCCGGAAACTCCTAAGATACAAGAAAGCACCACCCGGCACTAAAATGCTGTGGACAAAATGATCAAGGGCCATTGTAGAGTTCGGTTCTTTTTAGACATAGTCCCTTTTTTAAAGATCTTTTGTATAGAAGATCCTTCATTTTAGGAGTATGCCAGCTTGGAATCAAGTAGGAATAGATATGGAATATTCTTGACATCTGCTGTGTTATTATTTCTCCCTACTTCTATGGAACAGTCCCTGTTCAACGTGAAGAATGCTCTCCTTGCTGGGAAGTTAAGCTTTGAGGCCATATTCATTTAGTAAATAGTTGTACTCATTTCTAAATTTGGTGATTAGACTGTTATGGGTTGTTTCCTTCTCACCAGAAGTGAAAGAGAAGAAACCAAGAGAACCATAGAGGGAGATCTTAGAGCAGCCTCCCAGTACTTGAGGGAAGCTGGGGAGGGACTCTTTACCAGGGAGTGCAGGGGTAGGACCAGGCAAAACGTTTTTGAGCTGAAAGAGGGGAGATTGAGATCAGATCTTAGGAAGAAATGTTTTTCTATGTGGGTGGTGAGACCCTGGCCCAGGTTGCCCAGGGAAGTTGTAGCTGACCCACCCCTGGAGGTGTTCAAGGCTACATTGGATGGGGCTTGGAGCAGCCTGATCCGGTGGACTGTTTCCCTGCCCATGGCAGGGGGTTGGAACTGGATGGGCTTTGAGGTCCCTTCCAACCCAAACAGTTCTATGATTCCATGAAAACTTCGTGCCATCCTTGTGGAGCTGCTTTCAGATTCTTTTGACGTGGTCAATGCCCTCCCAGATCACAGCTAGGAAGATTTTTTGCAAGAAAAAAATTAAACCCAGAAACGGTACGAATTTCTCTGTACTTCGAAATACCTGGTTCGTGACTGGTGCTTATTCTCTTCTTTTAATGGTCATTTAAAGCTATGAAAAAACACGTTGTCTATTATGAACTTATTAATTTTGATTTCTATTTTGCAGAGCAGAGTTTTATTGTTTATTGTGTAAAAACAGTAAAATCATAGAATGAGTTGTGTCAGAAGGGACCTTAAACATCATCCAGTTCCAGGAGCTTTTATCAAAATACATTTCACAAATTTTTGACTCCGTTAAGAGCACTCTTGGGGAAAGAGCCAAAAAGTTCTGTCGAATATGCTGGTTCACAAAATGTGACTCAGACCATCACCGGTCATGAAACTTTATGTAGCAATATATTAAAGTTGGTCTCAAAAATGTGAGCGTTCCCATCATTTCACCCTGCATTAAGCGTCAGATCTATGTGTATTTATTGTCGTCAAAATTTAATTGTGTTAATGTAGTGCCTGACTCCTAATGAATAATTTGCAGAAGTGGTGGACTGACGCTTTCTCAGCGTACTGTGTTTGCATCCTAATGAGCGTTATCTGCTTGGTCATGATCAAAACAGGAATACATTTCCATAATGTTAATCAAGCACTTGTTCTTAACATTTGCAAAAGGGCAGGACTTAAATTTAATTTTTAGCGTGTGCATGTCTGACACAAATTTAACGACAAGTTTAAACTACACGTTGCTGTCGCAGTGAAAACCGGTATTAACTCTCCCTTCGACAAGCTCTGTATTAAGTGGTCTACTAAGATGTTTTATAGATTGTTATTTTATAACTCATTCCTATCGCTTCCTCTCCAGGTATAAATTTCACCTGAACTTATCTGAACTTTCCATAATCTTTCCCAGCCTTTTTAATTTAGGTGATTACTTTCCATTTTTAGCTGTTCATGGAGTGATAATTCTTTTCTGCTGGTTGGTACGACTTCATCTTTGGGACCAGAGAAGAACAAAACATCTTCAAAGATTTTTGTCTTCGCGCCTAAAGGAAGCAGACTTGGGTTTTTTTTGGTTTTTTTTTCGTTCTTTCGTTCTTCCTTTCTTCCTTTTTCTATTTTTTCCTCTTCTCTTTCTTTTTCTTTTTTCTTCTTCTTTTTCTCAATTTTAAAATGGAAATCTAATCAGCCTAAAGTTAAGAGAAACAGCAAAATAGAGAGTCGGAAATAGTTATTTTTAGACAAGGTGTTACCTATCTCATTTGGTTGTTTCTTCTGTTCCTGGTAGTAATATTTTATATTAAAAAATGATTAAAAGAAGTATAAGAAAATAATTTGTGAGACTTTAATTGACGAAAATAGCAGTCATAGGCAACCTGGTTTGACCATGCAAATCTTTTTTGCCTCCTTTTGCTTTTGGTTTGGGTTTTGTGGTGTGATATTTTATTTTTTCTTCTCTTCCTATTCCAAGAGTGTCATGTATTTAATTGTTTTATTAATTGATCCCCCAGAAGTTAGTGTTCACCTTTCTGGAATTGGAAGAAAAAAAAAACCTTTCTGCCAGGGGAAGAGTTTGAGGTAAGAGCCAAGAGTGTCGGTTCCCGTTGTGAGACAGAATCTTCTGGCTGAAAGATGTAGTAGTGCACAGGGAAGTAGAAGGGAAGGGGGAAGAATGTGAAGGATGGGAATAAAGGAAAAAGAACTGAGACTAAAAAAAACCCTATTTTGCCACTTTACTTTCTTCAAACTGTATCAAAAAGAGCCAAGCATGCCATGTATTCCTCAGACACACAGAGTCAGTGTTGAGATCGTTCTATGTAGGGACAGGAGTTGGACTCGATGATCCTTGTTGGTCATTTCTGACTTAGGGCATTCTATGATTCTGTGATACGAGGACAGGCTGAGAGAGCTGGGGTTGTTCATCCTGGAGAAGAGAAGGCTAAAGAAGCAGCTAAAATGGTGCTTTGCTCCTTTTGCAGTGGCAAACAGAGCAAGACTACAGGGACTTGTATACTTCCAGGCATATTGTAAGAATCGGATTACGAGGGAAATGATCGGCAGTACAAATGCTTTGTGTAATCTGCTGGGTTCCTGGATGGTTTTAGCAAGTCATTTGAAGCCAAGCTTGTGTTGTTAGTGCTTCTGTGACAGCATCTCTCATCCGTTAGTGCTAATGGTGCCCGTAATGATTCTTTTGGGCCAGCTTTGGAATTTCAGTGCAGTTCCACTATGACGCGAATCAGGCATCAGTTAATGTAGCAGTCCAACTGTCTCCCACCATTTAATTGTCATGGAAGTCATATACAGACTGCATGAAGTGATTCTGTCCATGATCTTGGTTCTCACACGCTGTTCTCTACCACCTTCTCAGTGAAATCATAGAATCGTGGAATGGTTTGGGTCGGAAGGGACCTTAAAGACCACTTTGTCCCAACCGCCTTGCCATGGGCAGGATTTATTACTCGATAAACCATCTGTTAGCAGTGTTAAAACACCAAGCTTCAAGCTGCACCTTTTTCTCTGCGGTGAGCTTGCACAGCTTGTTTCATTTCAGGAGAATAGCGTGGCTCTGTGTGCAGGTGTCAGACAGCAGCAGGAAAAATGAGCAGTTAATACCAGTAACAGCAAAGCAAAGACGATTTACTTTCTCTTCGTAATGTTCAACTATATATGATGACTTTATTCTTGTGAATTGTTTGATTACCCAGAAAACTACACATTTTCCTTGATTGCCTTCATGCAAAACAGGCTTTTCTGGGGAGACCTTAGAGCAGCTTCCAGTACTGAAAGGGGCTCCAGGAAAGCTGGGGAGGGGCTCTGGATCAGGGAGAGCAGGGGTAGGACGAGGGGGAATGGTTTTAAACTGAAAGAGTGGAGATTGGGATGAGATCTTGGGAAGAAATGTTTTCCTGTGAGGGTGAGGATGCACCCCGGGCACCTGGAGATGTTCCAGGCCAGGTTGGATGGGGCTTGGAGCCTCTGATCCAGTGGGAGGTGTCCCTGCCCATGGCAGGGGGTGGAACTGGGTGGACTTTGAGGTCCCTTCCAACCCAAATCATTCTGTGGTGCTACAATACTGTGTCTTTCTGAGCAATTCTGTGCAATAACTGTTAGTCCAAAGGAGCTGACAAATATTGCACTGACAACTGGAATTTTAGGAAAGCCAAAGAGAAGCAGAAGGCATTGGCCGTCACCTTTCCTATAAATACTTTGATAGTAGCAGACAATCTGGTAGTAAATCACAAATTTAATGATCAGCCTTTTAAAAACAGTTACTGGGTTTGATTTTACAGAGTGTGACTGGTTTAGGAAATGTACATAGTAGCTGAATTTGTATAACAGGAATATGATGGTGTGTAGCGTGAAGATTTCGTTTCGAGGAGGAACTGCAATATTTTGATAGTCCAGGCTCCTTCTTCTGAAAGGAAATCAATTAGCAACACACTGTTGTGAGCCTCTGATGAGTCGGGAGTAATCTTTCTGATTCATTCTGTACAGGGAAGCGCGTCGCAAGCTGATGCGTAAGAGCTGCTTCCAAAATAGGTGTTGACAATGGGCTCTTCTTGCAAGAGAATGAAGTGATAGAGTATTTTCACTCTGTAATCAGAAGTTTAGTGTCTTTAACTCATTTTTTCAGATGTACATGAGCACTATTTTTTTTTACTGGTAAAGATATTTCCAGTCAGAGGAAGCTCTGATTTTGGTGCCACTAGGTATTCCATGAGGTCTCTGCACTTCAAGGATGGGGAAATTGATCCCTGAGCATTAGATTCATTTGCATAAATATCCTGTATCTGTGCTGCATAATTATAGACCACCAGTACGAGCAGCAGAATATTACACGTCTGGAACTTGAATGTTTCTTTTAATTTGACATTTTTAGGTTCTTTTGTCAGTCAAGGGTTGGTTTCATTTTATGAATAGGGAAACTATGATTCAAGTACCAGTTTTGAGCATCTAGTCTATGTATTAGTCATCCGCGTGCTTGCTGTATCAATGTTTTATTCTGTATAAGAATTTTACATTCTCTTTCTTCCTTTTTTTAGCAAAATATAGGCATAAAATTGCATATGGCTAACTTGGATAAATCTCTAAAAATATAGCATGGAGGGGAAAACAAACACAACTGAAAATCTCTCAAATAGTTCCATTTGTCACAGTGTAGTACTTATCCAGATCTTGACATATATGAGAGCTTATGGATAAACATTTCTGAGTGATTTTTGCTTGTCTAGCGTTTACTGCTCCTTCAGGGTGAAGGCAAAACCTTTCCAGGTAACATCCACGTATTTCCAAAGAGAAATACCTAATGAAACATTTCAGAGTTGAGGTAGTGAATGTTGGCTATGGGACAGCATTTGTGACATGCAAAGTAGAACAAAACTCTTCTTCTAACAGCAAAAAAGCATAATTGTTGTTTATGTTCTGTAAGTGTGTTTGTCCTGGGGGAGCTGTCTTGTAACTGTCATTATCTTAATCTGGGGATTCCTTCTGCATCAAAAGATAAAGTGTGGCGTTCCTTACATAAGAAGAATAATGTTTCCATCCACCAGTGTTTAGCTTCTTTATCCCAGTTTCTTTGGTTTAAACTGTAAGTGGAGACCAGGCAACAGTAACTTGGATGCGGTCTTCTTAACGCTTGCAAGTATTTAAGGTAGAGGAGTAGGAGCTTCAGTGTGCTCTATAAGAAGCAGGAGGGTTGAGGGAATCCTGGGGAGGTTTGACACTGGAAGCTGAAGAGCTGGAGGCTTGGTGCTTGCAATGAAGTCAGTAAGGGGGAAGCAAGGTTTATTTGAGAAGACACTCATAGAATCCTATGTTGGAAGGGACCTCAAAGCCCATCCAGTTTCATTCCCTGCCATGGGCAGGGACACCTCCCACTGGCTCAGGGGCTCCGAGCCCCATCCAACCTGGCCTGGAACCCCTCCAGGGATGGGGCAGCCACCACTGCTCTGGGCAACCTGGGCCAGGGCCTCCCCACCCTCACAGCAAAACATTTCTTCCTAAGATCTCATCTCGATCTCCCCTCTTTCAGCTGAAAACCATTCCCCTCATCCTATCCCTGCACTCCCTGATCCAGAGCCCCTACCTAGCTTTCCTGGAGCCCCTTTCAGTCCTGGAAGCCGCTCTAAGGTCTCTGCTTAGCCTTCTCCTCTCCAGGCTGAGTACTTGTGAATAGAAGACAAGTAGGGCCATCATAATTGAAACTCAAATCATAGAATCATAGAATCATTTGGTTGGAAAAGATCTTTGAGATCATTGAGTCTAACTATACCTGTCCACTACAAAACCATATCCCCAAGCAACTATCTTCTCACTTTTTCAGTACCTCTGGGGTTGGTGACTCAGCTGCTTCCCTGGGCAGCTGGTTCCTGTACCTGATAACCCTTTAAATTGTGGACTTCATTACAAAGTACTTGATGTACTGGTGTACTGGTGGGCTGGTTTTGATGTTGGTGGCAGGGGATTACTTTGGGTGTCATTTTTGTTTTGGGGATTTTTAGGAGGAACTGTAATTGTGTACTAGATCTTTTTTCCCAAAAAACCTAGTAAATGCTCAGTCTTCCCACTTGCAGAGCTTTGAGAAGAAATGAGTTGGATGATGTATTTCTCCCCTTTATTTTACGAGTCTGCAATGAAAAAAAGTTGTTTACTTTGGTCTGCCAGCACAAATACCGAGTGTATTGAAAGATCCTCTGGTCCCTCACTTTGATGTATTGCTGGATTCTCATATACGTTCTCTGAACACATCAGTGGCTCTGCATACTGAGTTCTTTTGTCAATCTTAATAAATGGGCAAAGAAACGTCTTGATTTTTTTTTATAGAAAGAGGTACATTGTGTAGAGCAGAAGTTTGTGCTTGGAGGGAGTTTGAGGGGAGATAAGGTGATGTCCCCAGTGTTTTCAACCCGCTTCACAAGCTTTTTGTGTGTCATGTTATATTACCTCTGAGCTGGAAGATACTAAAACACAATCCATTAAGACAAGCCCTAATGTTATCTCAACTGCGTTACATATAAAAAGAGAGATGACGACTATCATTCTTCTGTCCAGAGAAGTCCATTCCCCCTCAAATTCCTGGGGCTTTATAAACAAGCATTTGTGTTCATCCTTTGATAGTGCAACCACAGGAAAAAGCAAAGGCGGTTGATTGCATAAGCCTTAAGATTGGGAGATGAGGTCCTCGGGCTTCTCGCTGCTTCCTGCCCTCAGACTGTTCAGGTCCATTAAAAGCTCCCTAAAAACTTAAACAGCTTCTGAAACTACTGGTTTGGGTTTTTTTGCATGGAACTGGCATGATTTCTTTACTCCCAGTGTACTTACTTAGACCTTAGTGGTGTCTGATGTTCTTTCAGTGTGCTATGCAGGGGTATATTTTTCGGCTTTCTGTGTTAATTTCCTACCTTTTTTTAATGGTTTTCATAGAATGCTTTGGGTTGGAAGGGTCCTTGAAGCCCATCCGGTTTCAATCCCCTGCCATGGGCAGGGACACCTCCCACTGGATCAGGGGCTCCAAGCCCCATCCAACCTGGCCTGGAACCCCTCCAGGGATGGGGCAGCCACCACTGCTCTGGGCAACCTGGGCCAGGGCCTCCCCACCCGCACAGCAAAGCATTTCTTCCTAGGAGCTCTTCTGATTTTCCCCTCTTTCAGCAGAAAACCATTCCCTCTCATCCTCTCCCTGCACTCCCTGATCCAGAGCCCCTCCCCAGCTTTCCTGGAGCCCCTTTCAGTCCTGGAAGCTGCTCTAAGGTCTCCCTGGAGCCTTCTCCTCTCCAGGCTGAACAACCCCAACTCTCTCAGCCTGTCCTCATAGCAGAGGTGCTCCAGCCCTCGGATCATCTTTGTGGCCTCCTCTGCCCTCACTCCAACAGATGTCCTTGCTGTGCCGAGGACTCCAGAACTGAATGCAGGACTCCAGGTGGGATCTGATCAGAGCGGAGTAAGGAGGCAGAATCCCTTCCTTTGCCCTTCTGGTCCCACGGCTTTGGATGCAGCCTGGGATATAGTTGGCTTTCTGGGCTGAAAGTGGTGTTTTCTGACTGTTTTTTTCCTCGGTTTCTCTTGCTAGAGCTAGAGTTGTGTTTTAATGATGGTTTTCCATAAAGCCCAAGACTCCTTCTCTCTTGTTTGGGCTAACAGGAGAGTTGTTATTCAGCTGCATAATGTAAAATAAAAGGAGAACATTGTTAATTATAAATGACTGGCCTTATTAACTGTGTCCAGACATATATTGCAGAATTCGGATGCCCTTCCCAAGGGTAAGCTTGAGATAGCTGTGAGCTGACAGGTTTCCTTTCCATATAGACTCTATTCACAGCTCTCACCAAAATAACCTGGGCTTTTTGAACTTTGAAGCAATTTTGTGTGTCTGTATGTGCAAATAAGAAACTCTGAATGCAAAGTTTGCTCTTTAGTGGAGTGTGGAATAATACAGTGTGTTCTAATGCATAGCCAACGTGTGCAGTATTTTTTCTTTCCAATTCTTTTCCTTTCTTCTCACGTTTAACGTACTTCGACCACCTGAATTCACCACGTTGGATCTGCTTGCGTCCCTAACTGTTGTTGGCGCGGAGTAATTAATGTGAAGGCCCTCTGATACTTAGGTCATCAGTGATCCTGAGGGCTGGTTTGTCTTTAAGACCACTGAAACAGAAGGAAGCCTGCGTGTTCCTGTGTTTGCATTGTGTTTGTGCAGAAAGAGAAGTGATAGAATCTGAATATATAGAAAAATAATATTAAAAGCTTTTGTTGATAAGTCTAGGAAGAAAACAGTAAATTCTTTGTCCATACTTAAATTTATGCTACTATTGACTTACATGCTGAAGAAAACATTTGCGTAGTACTTACTGTGTTCTAAACTCTTGATGGAATAATATTTTGGGAATTTGCTCATTTTCAGGTAGCTTTGTCAATATATCTGTTGTGAAATATGAATGACTGATTCATATTGAGCAATAAATTGAACACAATCTGTTTAATCAGGTACGCTAAGCCTTTCAAGCAGCGCCTCCCTCTTCACATCTCTATCTTACCTTCCTTACCCCGCATTCCTCTTGGATGATGCGTTCAGTAACTGTTATTCCGACACTGGATTTTTACTATAACCTTTTGATAATGTTCTCTGTGTTCTGCTTTAAGAGCATTAATTGCTATTTTTTGTGAAGCCCTGGCAATGAAGCAAAAAGTTCTGATCCGAGGAGACCTTATAGCGACCTTCCAGTACCTGAAGGGGGTACAAGAAAGCTGGAGAGGGACTGTTCGCCAAGGTTTGGAGTGATAGGATGAGGGGCAATGGCTGTAAATTGGAGAAGGGCAGATTTAGACTGGACATTAGGAGGAATTTCTTCACTGTGAGAGCGGTGAGGCACTGAAACAGGTTGCCCAGTGAAGTTGTGGCTGCCCCATCTCTGGAGGTGTTCAAGGCCAGGTTGGATGGGCCAACCTGATCCAGTGGGAGGTGTCCCTGCCCATGGCAGGGGGTTGGAAATGAATGGACTTTGAGGTCCCTTCCAACCCAAACTATTCTCTATTTCTATGATTCTATGATAGACATAATCCCAGACAAGCCTGTATTTCAAAACAGTCGTATTGATTACAACAGCCAATAACACTTTGCCCTTAAACTGAGAGAGCCGTTTATTTTCACACCGAGTTGATGTTCTGCACCTTGATCTTTGCAACGTCAGTAACTTTCCTATCTCAATGCTATAAACAATGGCTTTGCTGTTCTAGCTGAGGCAGTTCATTACAGCTTATAATGGGAAAGTTTAATACATTTCTGGGCCACGATCAGCTCTTCTGACAAATCCGGGGAGCTCTGTAGAGCTTCACTGACTTCCACTAACGTTCAGCCAAAAGTGAGAATTCAAACCTGAGAAGCTTTATCTTTTAGCTGCAACTGAAATGCATTTTCATGCATGTAGTTTATTAGTTTTGATCCTTTATTGTGTGCATAAAGGTGAAAACATCGTCTTATTTCTGCCAGCCTTATAGCAGGGGACTTGGAAAAATATGGATTAAAAATAGGATGCTGTGTCATAGGCATTACATGGATTCCTCTGATTTTTTTTTAAGTGATTTGATGTTGGCTAATGGAAAATGTTAAGCATTTTTCCCCCCCCCCCTTCTTTTTATATAAGTTTCTGACAGGAAATCTGTAGCTAAATATCATTTTATGATTTCCATCTGTTCATGTATAATGGTGTTTTATAATGTAGCCCAGATTGCTGCCCAGTAGAAATGTCCTATAGCAGGCGATAGGCTTTCAAAGCGATTGTTGTACATGCTAATTATTTTTTTAATGAGTGCTTCATTTAATTTTGAAGAAAAATAACTCATTTTAAAGACAGCTTCCATGATGCAAAAAATTCCACTAATTAAGATAGTGCCTCCTTTTTCTAGTGCCAGTATTGTTTAGAGGAAAGGCTTGAATACTTGTAGTACGGAAATAAAATACACTTAAATTGAGAGAGAAAGAAAAAGGAGGCTACAGAGACAGAGAGCTGTGGCTGAACTGTTGCTTAGGAGCTAACTCTTGTGATCTCTGCTAGTGAGGACAGATTAAGAAGCATTTGTGGTAACGGATACCATTTGAATTTTGACAACTGGGGTGATAAGAGCAATTGATAAAACTGGTGAAACCCCAGCTCGGGAAAGAGGCGTGTCAGCATGTGTTTTAGAAGGAGTTTCCATCCTTCACAGCAGGGAAGAAAGGCTTGGCAATGGGAACCAGGTGGATCTGCGTGATGAGAAAACAAGAAGGCACCTCAAAAACCCCCTTACCTGTGTTATACCCGCTCTTCATCACATCAGTCTTGATTTTTGTACAACTGACTGCAAACTGTTGCAGGGGGGGTGGATTAAATGACCTTTAAAGGCCCCTTTCAACCCAAACAATTCAATGATAAATGGTAAATTATTGTCGCTTTTCTTTATATGCTTTGTAGTCAAGTTGCCTTTAAATGTCTTTACTGCCTGGCAGTTTCCATCTTTCCCATGTCATACATAATAAAATCAAGATGAAAATCGCTTTAATATTTCTCAGTTTAGGACTTTGTGTCTTGAATGGAGAAGGCTGTGTTTGAAATGGGTCCGCAAGTTCCTCGCCGAGGCAGCGCTGCACTCCCCGAGCGGAGATTAGCTTTGTAACAGCTTAAATAATTGTTATCAAGAGCTCTGGCTTCCCTTTCTACCCGTGTTGGATTGCCTTTTGCCAAGGCAGCTTGTTGCAGACATTCTAATGGCAGGAGCGTGAATTTTGGTGAGGGTTTGCAGCTCCGTTGTTATCAATACAACAATAGATAAGGTCATTTCTTTCGGTTTGTTTCCTCTGACTGATGCTCTCAACAGGGTGACCTTTCGCAGGGGAGGAGTGGCAATCCATCTGAGAGTCGGAAGGTGGAACTAGGCTTGGATGTAGTCACAGGGGAGTATGGAGCTGTCAGTTTGTAACATTAAAGCCTTTGGATTCAGTGGCTTTTTTTATTAATATATATATATTTTAATTAATATATATATGAATAATATGTATATTATATATAATATATTGTTGAATATATATATACATAGTATTTAAGTATCCAATATTAATATATTGCATATATAATATACAATATATATTATATATTATTCATCAAGATACATGTTACATATATAATATATAATATATTATTCATCAATATATGTATTATATTTTTTATATATGATTCATATATATATATATTATAAAAATGAGTTGGTATCTGGACTGAGAGCAGGGATTGTTCTCGATCGCTTATACCCACACCAGATGTGCAGAGACAGCCAGTCTGACTCCCCTGGCTCTGCAGAGCTTGGCAGCGCCGTTAAACTCCTGTCAGTCACCCAATCGCCGGGCACAGCACACCATCTCACAACATCGTCCCTCTGATGTCAAGAGAGACGCCTGTTCTGTGCTGATGCAGTCACATTTTCCTCCTTGGAGAGAAGCAGCATGAAATTCTGTTGCTTCAGGGATGTTGAGAGCCATGATTTAGAAACAAAACCAAACCCCACCAACGTGTAAAACCACGTTTTTTCCCAACCTCTGAACAGTTGGAAGACACAAAACCATGGGATCATTGAGGTTGGAAAGGACTTCTCAGCTCATCAAGTCCAACCATCAATCCCACCATGCCTACTAAAGCAAGTGCAACGTCTACATGGGTTTTTTTAACATCTCCAGAGCTGGAGACTCCTCCACTGCCCTGGGCTGCATCTGCCAGGGCTTCACTGCTCTTTCAGTAAAGAAATGTTTCCTGATATCCAATCTAAACCTCCCCTGGCACTACTTGAGGCCATTGCCTCTCATTCCATTGCTTGTTACTTGGGAGAAGAGCTCAGCACCCACCTCACCACAACCTCCTTTCAGGGAGCTGCAGAGAGTGATGAGGTCTCCTCTCAGACTCCTCCAGGCTAAACAACCTCAGTTCCTTCAGCTGTTCCTCATAAAACTTGTTCTCCAGACCCTTCTCCAGCTTTGTTGCCCTGTGGCAACTCATCATTCCTGTGTTCAACAGGAACCTGCCTCTTCGAAACATGTTGTATTTGAAATAAACCTCACTGCGTATGCTTGTAAATTCAGTTTTTAGAAGTTAATACACTGCAGAACTTGTGCCTCAGTTGAAGAACAGCTTAAAAACAGTTTGTTGGGCATACAAATTCGACTGAAGTTCTGGGTATTTTTTAAGGCATGTGTAAAGTCAAATCAAATTGCTGCTGCCTGTTGAATTTTGAAGGCTTGTAACGTTGACTCCAGAGAGGACCTCATCTATAGTCTTGCGAAGAAACAGCTGCTGTTTTAACCAAATTATCATGGGGATAATTTGTACATAATATGGGAACACGGAGAGGACGCCATTTGGACAGAATAACCTCGTTTAAATTTAGCGTAATTTTGCAGAAAAAAAGATAGATATACTTATGTTCTGAAGTGCAGCTTTGTATCTCGCTTGAGAGGTCTCTTATCTTCTCAGCTGGCTATAGGCTAGGCGCGTATGGAGATGTGAAGTCCTGATCTGTACCAATTTCGATACAGAATTTTCTTGTGATGAAAAGTGACCCATTTTCTGACTGATACAGTGATGTTTGAAACATAGTGAGACTTTCTGCCCGGAGTCAATTTTAATCCTGCAAATCGATGTCAGCCCAGGATGTCCTCTCCTTCCTGAGAAGAGGGATAGCATGATATGAACCAGGTGCCAAAAGAGGTATGAAAACATCTTGAGGAGGCTTATCAGAAACGAAGAGAAGTTACTTTTGTCTGGGAATGTAAAAGTAATAAAACTTAGGTTATTTATCATGGTTGGATTCGATGATCCAATGGGTCCTTTCCAACCTAGTGATTCTATGATTCTGTGATTTTTGTTTGAGTAAGGGAGGTATTTGTTTACAACCTAGATACAGCCAAAGTGACCAGCAGGTTGAGGGAGGGGATTCTGCCCCTTTACTGTGCTTTGGTGAAAGATCTCTCTTCTCTTCTCTTCTCTTCTCTTCTCTTCTCTTCTCTTCTCTTCTCTTCTCTTCTCTTCTCTTCTCTTCTCTTCTCTTCTCTTCTCTTCTCTTCTCTTCTCTTCTCCTCTCTTCTCTTCTCTTCTCCTCTCTTCTCTTCTCTTTTCTTTTATTTTTATATTTTAAATTTTATTTTATTTCATTGTATTCCATTCCTTAGGTAACAGTGTTGCCAGAGTCTGTGTCCTTTCCATGTTTTCCTCTGCTTACTCAGTCTGAGGAATAACTTCAGAAGGTAATATGTCATCTCCCTGGAAACGGAATTCATGAGTGGTATTTTTTGCTTTGAAGGATCCCAGATAAATAAGCTGTTTCTTACAAAAAGCTGTATCAATTGGCATATCCTCCCACAGACATTTATAATAGTCCCACCCCACACAGAGCCAGGGCTTGGGCATTTCAACTTGGGCTGCGTCCGAAGCAGAGTGGCCAGCAGGTCGAGGGAGGTGATTCTGGCTCTCTGTTCCGCTTTCGTGAGACCCCACCTGTAGTATTGTGTCCAGTTCTGGAATCCTCAACATAAGAAGGAGAAGGAGCTGTTGAAATGGGTCCAGAGGAGGCTACAAAGATGATCCAAGGGCTGGAGCACCTTCCCTACGAGGACAGGCAGAGAGAGTTGGGGTTGTTCAGCCTGGAGAAGAGTTGGCTCCAAGGAGACCTTATAGCGACCTTCCAGTACCTGAAGGGGCTACAAGAAAGCTGGAGAGGCGCTGTTCACAAAGGCTTGGAGTGATAGGATGAGGGGCAATGGGTATAAACTGGAGAGGGGCAGATTTAGACTGGACATAAGGAAGAGTTTCTTCACTATGAGAGTGGTGAGGCCCTGGCCCAGGGTGCCCAGAGCAGTGGTGGCTGCCCCATCCCTGGAGGGGTTCCAGGCCAGGTTGGATGGGCCTTGGGCAGCCTGATCCAGTGGGAGTCATCCCTGCCCATGGCAGGGGGGTTGGAACTAGATGATCTTTAAGGTCCTTTCCAATCCAAACTATTCTGATTCTGTGATCTTAAGTGGCTCGGTATTGGCAGTTCAAACCTCCTTTGTTGGAATGACAGCAAAAGGATTATTCCCTTACGGAGATCTCCAGGTTTCAGCCATATTAGAAATGGGTTAATGCTAGATTTTAGGCTATTGACTATTGTTGGAAGCAGATTACTTTGCTTGTATAAAATAAAATCTGACAATTTAAAGTCTTAATGTCTGTAAAAGATAATCTGACCAAATACGTGGGTGTTCCTGGAGCTTGGTTTGGTTTGGGTTTATTTTTCCAAGGCCAGTCAGCTCTTTCTGTACTGTGCAATTCTACGTCGACTGCCAACAAAATGATATGCAAAGCTAAATGAACTTTCTTGCTGTTCCAAGGGTCCTGATAAAATGAATGTGTTATTGAATTTGAAATACTAAAAAGAGAATCTTGATTTGTTTTTTTTTCTCTGATCTTGCTCTGGGGGTATCTGTAGAATTTCCTTTGGACTTTTATTTCTGTGGCATTGCTGTATCCAACATAACTTCTGACTTTTAGTAAGTTCAGTAATGATGTACCTTCTGGTAATGAATGATTATGGCGTATTGTAGTCAGGAAGGATTATTAGAGATCGATGAGTACAAATCTGTTGTATCTCTTAGAATCATCGAGTCATTGAGGACGGAAGAGGTTTCTAGGTTCACTAGTCCAACCGTCAGCCTAACACCACCGTGCCGACTAAGCCATGTCCCGAAGTGCCACAGCCACACACTTTTTGAACCCCTCCAGGGATGGAGACTCCCCCACTGCTCTGGGCACCCTCTGCCAGTGCTTCACCACTCTTTTGGTAAAGACATTTTTCCCAATATCCAATCTAATCTTCCTCTGGCACAACTTGAGGCCATTTCTTCTCATGCTATCACATGTTACTTGGCTGAAGACAGCAGCACCTGCCTCACCACAACCTCCTTTCAGCGAGCTGCAGAGATCTCTCCTCAGCCTTCTCTTCTCTAAGCTAAATAACCCATATTTCCTCAGCTGCTCCTCATAAGACTTGTTCTCTAAACCCTTCCCCAGCTCTGTTCCCTCTCTGGACGCGCTCCAGCCCTTCAGTGTTTTTCTTGTAGTGAGGGTTCCACAACTGAACGTAGTTGTGCAGTTACTGCTGTGGGACCAAAGGTCTGAGCAAGGTCCTGGAGCTGTTCTCACCTTTTCACGACAGCTACCGGGTGCAATGAGGGCACTGCTTGTCCTTTTGTTTTGGTCAAATTTTCGTCAAATAGTCCTTGACTGATTTGGGGGAAGAGCAAAATATTTCTCATGCATGTAAGAAAAGAATTCTCTTTTAATTAAAAAACTTAATCCAATCTCAATCAGGATTAACACCCAGAGGCTTTCAGTGAGCAGCTGGCTCTGCTACCAAAGTGGGAAGTTTATTGTACAAAACCACTTCGCTGCACCCCTCGCCAACCCGGGACTGGTTCTGTTTTTACCAAGGACAGGGAGCTCTATATTGCTCTGTATTGTGCTGATGTGAAACTGGATAAAAGCTCTTTCTTTGTGCAGTTTTGATTTTGCTAATCAGTGTCTGCTGCGAAGAGTTTTTAGAGTAGTGTTGTTTGGTGTGCAACTGTGTTTGACCTGAGTGTGACTGCTGCTGCCTCTCAGCATGTGAGAGCTTTGTATTAACTGACGAGTTCTGCGCCAAGAGCTCGCTAGTGCTTGGTTTCAAACTAATCCTGAGGATTTCGTGGAGTCGTAGAATGGTTTGGGTTGGAAGGGACCTTAAAGCCCATCCAGTTCCATCTGCATGCCATGGGCAGGGACACCTCCCACTGGATCAGGGGCTCCAAGCCCCATCCAACCTGGCCTGGAACCCCTCCAGGGATGGGGCAGCCACCACTGCTCTGGGCAACCTGGGCCAGGGCCTCCCCACCCTCATAGCAAAACATTTCTTCCTAAGATCTCATCTCAATCTCCCCTCTTTCAGCTGAAAACTGTTCTTGTTATACTGTCCCTTCAATCACTGATCAAGAGCCCCTCTCAGCACTGGAAGCTGCTCTAAGGTCTCCCTGGAGCCTTCTCTTCTTCAGGCTGCACAACCCCAACTCTCTCAGCCTTATTTCCAGGTGGTTTTACAGGAAAAATGAAGGCTAATTCTAGGTGAAATGCGCAAGCATTAGTTTTGTTAAATGTGTTGCTGTCTTGCTGCAGTACAGCATTGTCCATGCGTCGAGGACTCTCTGATTTTAACAGATTAGTGATCCTTTTTGCTTGTATGCTATCTAGTGCCCTTTTAGAAAAAAAATAAACGATTGTGTGTCTGTAGAAAGGTTGTATAAAATAACAAACCAGTCTCCAGGCTGCTTGACTAAATGGAGTCAGATGATCTATATTGATCGTGCTTGCTTTTGCTGTTTGAATTGGATTTTGCTTGAAGGAGTGGCATGCACATTTGTATAGTGAACTGCTTGTGACAACTGCATCCGTGGATCAAACAGCTCCATTAAGGTTTCTTGCGAACGGTGAGGGCCAGCATTCCAGTATTACGGGTCTGTAAATAAGAGCAAGCCCTGTTGTTACGTACTCAGCTGTGGGTTAGTATGTAGAGAACAAATCCTTGATTTGCAAGTATTTTTCATTGCTGATGTTACGGTGGCAGTGCTTCCAAACAGCTTACTGACCAGTTTGGGGTTGTGAAGAGCCACAAAACTTTTCATTGTGTGATCGCATCCTTCTCTCTACACTTACCTGTTACTCGAGTTTCCTAAAAATCCCTGAAATCGCAAGCAACTGGGGAAAAAAAAAGATGGAAAGTGTCTAAGGACATTGAGGTGCTGGAGCACGTTCACTGAAGGGCAACGAAGCTGGTGGAGGGGCTGGAGAACAAGTTGTGTGAGAGGTGGCTGAGGGAACTGGGGTTGTTTAGCCTGGAGGAGGCTGAGGGGAGACCTTATCACTGTCTACAACAGCCTAAAAGGAGGTTGTAGCAAGGTGGGTGCTCTCATCTCCCAAGTGACAGGTGATAGGATGAGAGGGAATGGCCTCAACTTGTGCCGGGGGGGTTCAGATTGGACATCCAGAAAGATTTATTCTTGGAAAGGGTTCTTGGGCACTGAAGAGCCGCCCAGGGAAGTGGTGGAGTCCCCATCCCTGGAGGGGCTTAAAAGACAGGTAGATAAGGTGCTCAAAGCTTGTTTAGTAGTGGACAGGTATGGTTGGACTCGATCTCAAAGATCTTTTCCAACCAAGTGATTGTATGATTCGATTGTGTTTGCTTCTCTGCTGGTTTGTTAACTTGAATTTAACGCTTGTGTCAAGCAAAGCAGTTCAGTCTGAAGTTGGAGACTTTGTGTAGCCACTTGACAAATGCTTATTAAATCTTACTACTACACTGCCTTGCCTAAAACGTTTCTGTATGTTTGAATGTAACTTTATAATCAGTGTGATTCGCAGTATTCAGGAGTCACAGTAGTGGTGCTTCCGCTACAGCTGAAGGTGTGTTTTTCGCACGCACCTTTTCAAGCATTTACAGATTTTCAGAATTTCACATATTTGGAGGGCTGAAACCTCCTTTTTGTCTGCTTTATTAGATATCGTTACACAAAAATGTCTCCTATAAGCCATAATTTTCTTGGGGTGACCATGCTTTTCGGGGTAGCTAAGCTTTGGTCTATAACTGCAATTTAGGGGGAACTGGATGGGCTTTAAGGTTCCTTTTCAACCCAGACCATTTTATGATTCTATGAAATACTCTTCTTTGCAAATGCAGTTGATCAACTGCAAAAGTGTGCAGAAAAGTAAGAAATGCAGGCTCTGATGTTGAAATCAGCTATGTGGGATAGCGATTCTTCTGCTGCAAGCGCCCGTTGCTGGCTCACGTTGAGCTTCTCCTCCTCCAGCACCCTAAGCCCTTCTCCTCAGGGCTGCTCTCAATCCATTCTCCACCCAGCCTGTATTTGTGCTTGGGATTGCCCCAACCCCAGTGCAGGACCTTGCACTTGGCCTTGGTGAACCTCGTGAGGTTCTCACCGCCCCACCTCTCCAGCCTGTCCGGGTCCCTCTGGATGGCAAATCTATAGTTCAATCTGTATTTTTCCTACAGTTTTAATTGGGTGTAGTGACACAAATCCTCTATGACCATATATTGTCATACCACCATTGATTCTTTCTCTCCTCCTCTCCATCCTCAAAGCGTTGATATCCACATGGAGCAGCACAGCTCTGGTTTATAAGCTAGACAGCTCCCAAAGAGGCTGCGTTTCAGTGAAGGATGAAGGCTACGTATATATGGTGGGTGTCTATAATTTGAAAATTAATCAGATCATTAACTTTGCTACATAATTACGGTTCATTTTTAAGCTGCTGTTCAGTTTTAACTCTTCATCAGAGGAGAATGGAGTCAGTAGTGCGTGGGGTTTTGGTCCTGCTCAGCTCACCATTCAGGCCAACCATGTGTTTAAAGCAGCTTTGGGGCAGGGAAACAGCTTGAGAGCTGCTCGGTGCCTCGGGCTGCCGGCTGCTTGCCTAATTGGCCTGGGAGCATGGCGGAAAGCAAGCCGAGACACCAAACCAGCTCCTTTCAATATTGTTCCCAACGGACAGAAAACCTGCTTATTTGGTTGGAAGCGACATCCGGTATCGTAGATCCCGTTTGCTTGGGGATGGTACAGTCGATAGTAGCCATCTCCTTCCTCTGCATCGCGGCAGCGTGAGTGAAGTTTGAATCCACATCTTTTTCTTCTGTTGGGCAACACTTGAAGGCTGCGGAGGGAACATTTATTTTAAGACTGAGCCGTTCCTCGTCTAAGTGGGAGGTTGCACAAGGAAGCATGGCAGGCGCGCGAGACACATTGAGGAGAGAGCCTAAATATCTGTAGATACCTACAGAAGGAAAACAGACATAGAGGACAAAGAACATAGTTTAAAGAGAGGGTCCAGGAAAGCTGGGGAGGGGCTCTGGATCAGGGAGTGCAGGGATCGCATGAGGGGGAATGGTTTGAAGCTGGAAGAGGGGAGATTTAGGCTAGATATTAGAAAGAGATGTTTTCCCGTGAGGGTGGTGAGGCCCTGGCCCAGGGTGCCCAGAGCAGTGGTGGCTGCCCCATCCCTGGAGGGGTTCCAGGCCAGGTTGGATGGGGCTCGGAGCCCCTGATCCAGTGGGAGGGGTCCCTGCCCATGGCAGGGGGTGGGACTGGATGGGCTTTGAGGTCCTTTCCAACCCAAACCATTCCATGATTTGATGTTTCTGTGCTCTGAGTTCTTCTTCCAGATAACTTTGTTGACTTGACTTTGACAGCCAGTGAGGCTCAAAATGTATCTTTTGTCAACAGTGGTAAGCGCTAAGCTATGGGAGAAAGAAGAGTTTCTGGGTTTGATAGATATTCTTGTTACAAAATCCCAGGAGGTTCTTGTGCTTTTGTGAAAAATGTGAGGAATTTGAAATGTTTGGTTTTGTTAACCTTTCAGTTGTCAGGATCCATGCCTCTCTTTTCTGTTTGTGAAGAGAATATTTTGTATGCAGTTGACGCTTGGATTTGAAGTAAATGCTAATAAACTTGTTTTACTTAAGACACTCATCTTTTTGAATGTGCAAGGAATGCAGACAAATAATTGCTTATGATCACAGTGATTTGTTTCTAGCCTTATTTAAATATTGTTCATTTGCATTATTTGTTTCTATAATGATGTAAATATTGCTCAGTTGGGTTTCAAATATTTTTATAGGTGTGTATGGGTCTGGTGCATTTTCACAGGGGATTTTATTAGTTGAGATCTTAACAAAATAGGGCTAAGCAATCAAACTTGGTCTGTTTTTTTTCTCTCCAAGTGTTACTTCTCTTGTTAATAACTTTGAAACTTGTTAACAAACTCCTTTGGCTTGAAAGGGCTGTGATCTTGGAGATAAATAATTTTTAATTATTGCTTCTGCTGAAGGAGAAGACATAACTCGCTCATTTTATCTTATTTTCTGGTAGCCTCTGAGTGGCAAACCAGCTTGTTGCTAGCCCTGGTATTTCCTGGTGTATTGCTCCAAGAGGATGGCTCAGGAAATGTAAGGCATGGGAGATGCTGAAATGGGACAAAGGAGGGGTTTGAAGAACGTGCAGACAAACAGGTGAGAAAATAAGCTTGTTTTGTTATTTACAAAACAGCTACTTGTGCCGATTGAAGATTTTCTACAAGGAATTTGGGCTGGTGGTTGGACTGGGTGATCTTAGAGGTCTTTTCCAACCTTAGTGATTCTACAATTCTCATTCGTGTGCTGGTAAATATTTATTTACGCTGATCATATACGTACTGCCTGCATTAACCTGTCCTCGCAGCTGATGAAACTTTGCATGTGGGACATCTGCAGGTGGTAGAGCAGTATTTTTCCTGACTGTGTAGTAACTATATTATTTCAGCGAACCTGACCAGGCAGTAATAAAGTATGAGACAATATTCTACACCTTAAAATTATCCTGTATTGTACACTATGAAAATCTGGACATCTCCTGGGATGGAGCAGCCACGACTTCTCTGGGTGACCTGGGCCAGGGCCTTCCCACCCTCGGAGTGAAAAATTTCTTCCTAATATCCAAATTTCTTCCTAATATCTAAATAGGCCATTATGGTGGCTGACAAGATCAGACCCTTTCAGGTGCTTCTGCTTCTCCATCGCTTTAGCTTCCCAGCACTTTAAGGTTTTGTATCCTGTGCTTCATCTCAGCCTTTGTTTTTTAACTATTACAGTTATTTCAAAAAGGATCTTTCAGTTCTTTATCCTAAAGATTATTTTTCATTTAAATTAGAAATGTAAAGCCTCCTAATTCTTTGATGATAGAACTGCCTGCATGCTCCATGCTTGTGAAGGTTCTCCTTGAACGAGTTTGTGTTTTCCTCTCTCACTTACAAAGCTGAAGGTGATTGTACGTGATGGCCTTTCCGCTACTTGCATCTAATCATACATCTTTTATATCTTACGCCTAGTCTTTAAAGTGCACTTCTCACACTAATTTTTGAATCATCATGGTTTCAAATACCTCATTAGAGGAACGCTTCTCATCGCTCCTCTTGCAAATCGTGCCTGCTTCTTACAAATCTTCACTTGTCGCGTGTAGAAGGGGAAGCTGCCCTCCCCGCCAGCCAGCCCTGGAGTTCTGTGCAGTTAGGATTCCAATCTAGCTGCTACCTACTACTCTGGTGTGGAAAATACAAGTGAAATCTGTTTGATTGCCGCCTCTCGAGGTGGTGCTCAGTGTCCACATAGCCTTGGGCAGCCATGTGGTTAACTGTGTCCCCCACCAACTGCTTTCTCTAATCCGTTACTGGTGAGAAGGGGACAGTTGCCAGTCCCTTTTTGTTGTAGCCATCTCCCGACAGATGAGTCTATTGCCTCATCTCTTTCCAAAGCAGGACGTTTGCCAGCAGCGATGGGAGAGGTAGCAAATGAGATAGGAAGGAGCAAAAACTGTGACTGATGTAGTGGGGAGCAACAGATGTCATGTGGAAAATTGAGATCTACTCAATAAGCATTTTCCACAAACATTTTCATACTGATATAACTTAGTTATGGGGTGTGAGATACGAGCATATGAGAGAGTGAGCGAGTTTAAGCTTTGAAGCTTTTCAGACAGATGGAAGTTTGTGGTTGGAGACAATTTATGTGGAATTACAGGCTAGTGGTGTTCACAGCTTAATGATTCTGCCTTAAAAGTTATTTTATGTTATAATTAAAGAGATGTGGTGAAAGAGAAGAGAATAGAATGAGCTGGGCTGCAGGAAGCAAGAGAAGTAAAGGGCAAGAGCTGCTGCTGTTAAGAGCTTGTAATCCAGAAGGAGCTACACCCTGGGTAAGAACATAATACAGCGAATTACAGGTTCCTGACTTCAGCTCGCACTGTTGGCCAACGGAGGTTTCTTTGAATACATTATTAAAGCCAATATCACAATAAATGAATCAGAAAAGATGCTTTGACATCTGTATTACAAATCGTATTAAAGTCTATACTTATGTAGAACAGAACAAAGCTCCGTCTGAATCAGCACAAAGTGCTGGGAATTCAGCAGCAGCAAAATAAAAAAGAAGATATGTAATGCTGTGGGTTTTATTTTCCAAATAGGCTTTTAGCACTCGCAACGGAGTTCAATTACTCAGAGTATTGCCCTTTATATAAAAGGCAAAATGGTTTATTTGCAATGTACTCACCTTGCCTAAATGTCTTGCTCATAGCTTGCTTTCCCATGTTTCTTTCTCTTTGATGTACTTGCTGTATTTCAGTCCTCGGAGATCACTCTTCACCTTAATGTTAACTGTTTCCCAAGCACCTCTTGCTTCTATTCTTGTCAAACTTGAAATTAATAAATCTAATTGAATTTTTGCAAACGCATTTATTGTAATGCTTTATACTCGGAGCTTGTATCAAATGCAATAAAACGATGGTTTCCTCTGAATTCCAGTGTCTCTGTACAGTTAATTGACTAAATCTCTAGAGTTAGTATTTCTACTCTTTTCAGAAAACTCGTGTTCTCCAAACTGCTTGAGTTATTCCTCCTATTATAATTTTTAAATCACTGTTTCGTAGAAATTATTTGGGATATTTTGGGGCTGTCAGCATTTTGATAGTGTATTATAGACTTTTTTCTTTAGAGATGATGGCTTTCAGTACTGTTAGCGTGAGTCATAGAATATGGTATGTGCTCCCTATGCATATTGTTTTGTAGTCTTCATGTTCCGTGTCAGATTAACCCACCTTTTATCATTGGTATGTTTTATAGATTAAGTTTTCATAAAATCATGGAATTGCTTGGTTGGAAAAGACCTTTGAGATCATCAAGTCCAACCATACCTGTCCACTATAAACCATATTTCTGAGCACCTCGTCTACCTGTGTTTTAAACTCCTCCAGCGATGGGGACTCCCCCACCTCCCTGGGCAGCCTCTGCCAGTACCTGAGAATCCTTTTGGTGAAGAAATTTTTCCTGATGTCCAATCTGAACCTGCCCTGGCGCAACTTGAGGCCATTCCCTCTTGTCTTATTATCACTTGTCACTTGGGAGAAGAGCCCAGCACCCACCTCACTACACCCTCCTTTCAGGCACTTGTAGACAGCGATAAGGTCTCCCCTCAGCCTCCTTTCCTCCAGGCTAAACAACCCCAGTTCCCTCACCTGCTCCTCATAAGGCTTGTTCTGGCTAAGGATGTGTCAGAAATACGTACAACGAGTTATTTCTTTTCACCAGATTGTTTGCCTTCGGTGGTTTGAAGTTCGGATGCTTACGTTGAAATTCTGTTTGTCATCCCTAACAGAAAGGGCTATTGCAAGACATGAAGTCAGAGAAATAGAGCAACGTCACACAGTAGATGGCCCCCGACAAGACGTGACGCTGGATGAAGAGGACGATGTGGTGATTATTTACAACAGAGTACCTAAGACTGCCAGCACCTCCTTCACAAATATTGCCTATGATCTTTGCGCAAAGAACAAATACCATGTTCTACATATCAACACAACCAAAAACAACCCTGTTATGTCTCTGCAGGATCAGGTAAGCTGCTGCGTTTGGGATGCCTTTATTGAATCAACGGGAAGTGTAGAAAGTTTTTGGCTGTTGGAAACTCCTGTGGTCTGATGGAACTGGCTTTTAAGTCCCATTCCCAATATAAACGAATTCAATGTGTTTATGGTTTCTTTATAGAGACTTAATATTCTTTATTAAATAATATGTTTAGGTTTTTGCTGGGCTGCTGGAGGTGGTAAGTGTCTGTTTGTTGGACAAAAATAAAGCTAAAAAGGGACACGGCTGAAGCAGAAATGACCTTTGTTGCTGTAACTGTAGAAGTTGATTGTTTTGTCAACTGTCTGCATTTTGACTCTGTAGTGGTATTTGCTGTCATCTCCATCTGCAGTGAATGCAGTCTGATATGGTTTCCTCTCTGAGCAGAGCAGGCATCTGGTTTTCTTGGGGTGGGCTGTGGTGAGGGAGTAGAGTGTTATGTTTTAAAATAGTATTTCTTTGCTCCTCATGAGTGCACACACAGGGACGTCAGATCAGAGGTCTGAAGTATAACCATGTCATCATCCCTGTCTGTAAGCAAACCTTTCCAAACTCTTGGGTGTGTCCTACCTGTTGTGCACTGATGATCCACAATGACCCCACAGCAGAGCCAGGAGCTGCTCTGCGTCGCAGTGTGTGAGCGCTGAGGGTTCCCGCTCCTCCAAGTGCATTCCTACAGGCAGGAGCAGCTCAGCACAGCTGCTGGGCCGAGGGGAAGCCCACGGCAATGGGCTCTCCACTGTCCGTTCCGCATGTGGGAGAGCGATTGGAGCAGGGATCTCGGTGCAGGGGACATGGAATGTACTTGGGGTGGGACTGGGAACCTCTTCTGTGGTAGTGGGGTTGTGTTGCTGCTGGGGTTTTGCTGTTGTGGAATCTTTTCCTATGTATGAAGCTGATATTGTTGTACACGAATACTGAGATGATTAAAAGGATATCAGGGAGTACAAGGACAGGATGAGAGAGAATGGTTTGAAGCTGGAAGAGGGGAGATTTAGAATAGATATTAGAAAGAAATGTTTTCCTGTGAGGGCGCAGAGGCCCTGCCCTGGGTTGCCCAGAGAAGTCATGGCTGCCCCATCCCTGGAGGGGTTCCAGGCCAGGTTGGATGGGGCTTGGAGCCCCTGATCCAGTGGGAGGTGTCCCTGCCCTTGGCAGGGGGTTGGAACTGGATGAGCTTTAAGGTCCTTTCCAACCCAAACTGATCTATAATTCTATGATAGTGAGTGCTCGTGTTCACTGCTGTACACGTGCCTCCTGAGAGAGAATTGTTCGTGCGAGGTTGGTATCTTGGCTGAACTAGTGAACTCCATCTTTTCACTGTCTCATAAAATTGCTTCTCAGCTGCTCTTGCCTTGAGCTTATGTGTGGTTTCTGGTGCCGTGCAGGCAAAAGCGTGCTGCTGGCCTGTTCCCAGCATTTCTGACCTTCTGATTTAGAGCTAACTGTAAGTCATTAGCTTATATGACAGTTTGGATAGCTGAGCTACCAGTACCTTCCTGCAGAGCGGGTCTGATTCACTCATCCCATCATGCCTGGTCTTTAAGTCTGACTCTGAGATTTCCTTTAATGGAGACGCTGTGTCAGTCTTCAGTCTTGCTCGAGACCCCCTTTTGTGTAGTCCAAATGGAAAATCCTCACGTGTCATCACTAGGCTGGGCTTGTGATACTTGTCCTCCCAGGCGTTTGTAATTTTAAGTCATTTATTCAGCAACTTGACAAACTAGAATATAGTGATGTGAAATGCTGGGGCTTTTTGGTATCCAGAAGTCCATGTGATTCCAGGCCACAGGGTAGTGACCACAGCACCTTTTGGGGGAAGAGAGCGTCCATGTGTGTGTTCAGATTGTAGAGAAGAGGGATTGATGGAAGCAGTTAGGAGTTAGAAGTGACAAGTTTCCAGCATTGCTTTGGTTTGCGCGCACAGATTTCTCAGGGCTTTTTGCTCAGACCATCTACTCTGGGTTTTTTGGTTTTTTCTTTTGGCTCGCTGGGACTTGTTTTAAATTCTTATCGTCCTAGAAACTGAATGTATTTAACTTACCTTTCAGGACATCTTCCGCCCCCAGAGTACGTTTGATCTGACTTTTTAATTCAGTGAAGCTCAGTTGCTTTCTCACTTACTAAAGGCTGTGAAGCGACTTTGTAGCTGATTATATAAAAGCTCCATGAAACAACTTCACAGGAATTCCATTCACATCCATCTAAACTTTTAACGTAACCTCAAATTTTATTCACTTGGGTTCAGATGGAGAAGCTTTCTCAGTCTCTTGAAAGCTCCGGTATCTGCTAAGCCCTGCAAAGAAAGGCAAAATTGGTCATATTTAACAGTATGAAGCAGCAAGCAATATTCATCTCTGCCCTGAAATGTGTGAATCCAGACTCATTAGGCTGCCTGTGACCTGGAACAATTCTGATTTTTGGAACGCTGCGAACTGTGTGTGTGCAGGGAAATTATCTCTTGCCTGCAGGCTGGTTATAGGTGTTAAAAACTTCAGTTCTCAGGGGCACAGCGTGTTGCTGGTCCATCTTAAGGCGGATGTAAATGTCACAGCTGTCTTATAAAACCTTCCTAGCTTGCCTGGTGTTAAAGTTAATAAAAGGCTAGAACATCCGTCCATCCTAAAAGGCTCTGGGGAGACCTTAGAGCAGCTTTCAGCGCTGAAAGGGGCTCCAGGAAAGCTGGGGAGGGGCTCTGGATCAGGGATTGCAGGGATGGGACGAGGGGGGACAGTTTTCAGCTGAAAGAGGGGGAAATTGAGATGAGATCTTAGGAGGAAATGTTTTGCTGTGAGGGTGGGGAGGCCCTGGCCCAGGTTGCCCAGAGCAGTGGTGGCTGCCCCATCCCTGGAGGGGTTCCAGGCCAGGTTGGATGGGGTTTGGAGCCCCTGATCCAGTGGGAGGTGTCCCTGCCCATGGCAGGGGTGGGACTGGGTGGGCTTTGAGGTCCCTTCCAACCCAAACTGTTCCATGATTTTATGTTTCTGTATTCATAAAAACTATTTCCTTAGCAGGCAATGACATTGTAGGACAAAGGCAGATAGACAAATAAAGGGTTTTTTTATTTCTAGCTATTACTAGAACTCCTAAGGTTTGATGCCAGGTGGTGGCATGGGGATCTATGACACACCTGACCTTTGGGATTTGGCGTTTAACTTTTCCGTGTGTCTAGTCCCAGTCTGTTAGAAACTGAAAACTAGCTGGTGTTCGCTTTCAGAAGGCTTTTTTTATGGAAATGTATCTGAAATACACGCTTTAATATGCGTGCTGTGCCACAACAAGGAGCATAACTGAGTTACTTGTGGAGCTGGATCAAACACGTGATATTTTGGGGTGTGAGGGAAGGGAGGATGGCATTTAATTTGCATGTTGGAAACTTCTGTTGCAGTATAGAAATATTCATACCTGAGGCTTTCCCCTGAAAATACGTCGTGACTAATCTTTGAAAGGTACAGTCAATGAAAGCACAGTTTGTTTTAGCAGCGATAAAGGCGGTTCAACTCTATGTAAAGTTTCATAGATAGATTACCATAGAATTATAGAGTGGTTTGGGTTGGAAGGGACCTCCAAGCCCATCCGGGTCCACCCCCTGCCATGGGCAGAGACACCTCTCACTGGATCAGGGACTCCAAGCCCCATCCAACCTGGCCTGGAACACCACATTTCTTCCCAAGATCTCATCTCAATCTCCCCTCTTCCAGCTGAAAACCATTCCCCTCATCCCATCCCTGCACTCCCTGATCCAGAGCCCCTCCCCAGCTTTCCTGGAGCCCCTTTCAGCACTGGAAGCTGCTCTAAGGTCTCGCAGAGCCTTCTATTCTCCAGGGTGAACAACCCCGGCTCTCTCAGCCTGTCCTCGTAGGGGAGGTGCTCAGTGTGTGCTGTGGACGAAACCAGACAGAAATCCAGTGCAGTTTATGAAACACCGTTGTATGATGTTGTGCAGTGCTTTTCAGCGGGATTTGCCGCAGTTTTCACATGCTGTGTATGGTTTAAATTTTGAAATGCCATAGAAACCTGTACAGGGAAAAAATGAATGTTGCCTGTTATTAAACAGCAATATGCGTTTCATTTACCAGAGAGCCCTAGAGCCGGGGTTTGAAGAAATAAGTAAAAGTTATTAGCCTCTTAAATCCTAGGCTGCAAGTTTTGCACATCTGAAGAAACAGCAGCAGACGGGTCTTGCCTCTTCAAATCCTCAGTTGGTTGGTTACAATAAATAATAAATATCATGTTTCAGGACACTCTCAATCCATTAGAGCTTACCAAACATTTGTGTGTTCTCTCAAGCTCTCAAACTTCCCTTTTTTCACTCTCTTGTCTCACCTCAGTATCTTCGTGGTTATCTGTGTCACTGTATAACAGAACAGATACTGTAGATGTGCCGGAAACACTTATCTTCTAATTCTCAACTGCAGAAATGCCATATTATTGTCAGCCAGCTCAGGCAGGATGAATTCATCATCTTTTCTTTATTATCCAATTCACTAGTTTTGAAATAACGTTCAGAGTTAAATGCTTTGATGGTAAAATATTCTGCTCATGTAATAAAGCTGAGCTATTTCAGGATTTGTACGTTCCGCTAATTTTAATCACACTTTCTGGTTTGAGGTGCGTATCTTTGTGTTTTGAAATGTAAAGCTAATCGTATTTTTGTGATGTTTGCCGATAACCATTTTCTCAGCCCTTGTTTAAGGGCTCCTTCATGCTTTAATGTAGAAGTTTCACTTAAGGTAACTACTGCAAATGATAAACTACAGATCTAATTTACACTGTTTACATTCATAATATCTCTGGATCACTCGTGCATTGCGGTTTTGGGATGGGGCAGCAAATGAACCACCAGATTTGTTTCTTATAGCCCAGTAAAATATGTCTAAAAATAGTAGATCCAGTCCACTTTCATTTGAGGGACTAAACACGGATCAAGTAATTCCATCAAAGATGTACTTGCATTTCTGTTTATTGCTGAGGGAATTCCGCATTGCTTTGAAATTACAAATACAATCGACTGGCAAAAATGTGAACGGTTTTTGTGGTAGATTTCCTTGGTTAACAAACTCTGCTTTGGTTTAGCTTCTGATCGTTAGGTTGTGATGATCTAAAATGAGTCACCTGTATGCTTGCAGAAAAGTCTGTTTTAGCTGGCACAAATTCTTTGGTCGTATTCAAATTTGACTTTTTTCTTAGTAAATTACGAGGTTTTACTTACAAACCAGAAAACACTGTGCATGGGGTAACTTTGTGCATTCTAATAGTACAGACACCCTTTCTGCTCTCTGCTTTTACAGGTCCGATTTGTGAAGAACGTGACTTCCTGGAAGGAAATGAAGCCAGGATTTTACCATGGACATATATCTTATTTGGACTTTGCAAAGTACGTTACCCTTGGATTTCTCTGTTGAGTAGCACAGTGAGTTGCTAATGCCCTCTCGTGATGAAAGGCTGGCAACTGCAATCCTGACAAATCCATACACTGAATTCCTGTGATGAGCGATGTTTGAGTTTGATTTTCACAGTTTTCCCGTGTCTTTTTGTATGGAAAAAAATGTAGCTGAGCCTCATTTCAAAGCTATTTATATGCTAGGTTTAGTATTCCTTGTCTGAATTACAAGCCGGTTATACTGAAAATCCTGGCTTTCCCATGGAACACTGGCGGAACGCCTTAGGATTGACTTGCCTTTCTGGGAAGTTCCAGATACCTGTGTCACATAACAATTAATACCACCTCATCTGTCTCTAAAGTTATGTAGCTCTTCTCTATCAGAGTATCCCTTTACACTTTATTAAAACATTAGATGTTTTCTGGCTTGTAGTGATTTGGCTTGCTATAAAAAGCACTGAAATAGTTCTTGTGGAGTTAAATCCTGCTCCTTCTAAAATTAATTTGAAAGAAAACAAGGTAAAAATCCTCCCAGTGATCTCAAAGATCATGCCTGTACTCCCCCTTCCATGCCTCTCTTTTCCTGTCTAATTTTTGCTCATGGATCTAAAGCAGGGATCCTCACTAGCGCTGCCTCCCCTGGAACAGAAAAGTCGGGTTGGCATAAGATGCTTACCAGGCAGTGCTTGACCTTGCACTTGCAGCGTGCAGAAAATGGCTTAAAATTGAAAGTCGCTTTTTCACATCTCAGCATATTCGACTGCACAAACAATAATAACCATGACTTTTACCTCTTGCTGCTTGTCAGTCTTCAGTAATGTTCTATTTCTGTGTATTAAAGCATTATCTTTAGTGAAATGAGGGTTTTGCATGTCAGAGTTTTTGTTATTTAGTCATTGCTTTAATATTTCTTTGTGTTATTTATGCTGATTTTTAATTCTAGCTTTTTATTAACAAGAATGAGGAGAGGAAGTGAGAGCTTCATAGATCCTCAGTATGGTATATTATATGATAGAGAATGCTAAACGCTACAGAATGAGCTGGAAATACCCAATGGCACCGAGTAAAATCTTGAAGTTTACAGAAAGTAACAGTCTTAATTGCAAATCAATAACATAAAATAGATCCAATTTCATTAGCTTTCTATCTGCCATTTTAAAGTTAGAGTGCTGCAGCGTTAATAAGCTGTTGAACTGATTACCAGCTTTCTGGAACAGCAAAGGTGAATGTTATTGTGTACACCGCTCACTTCTTAAAGCTGAAAACATTTTTCAGATATCGGAACATTTTTAAATGGAAATAGTTATTTTACATCTCGAAAGCATATCAGCGATTTCACTGATTTTTTTTTCACCTGCATCTTCCCTCCAGAGCTGGATTATCCTTGTGTTTGATGTTTGTTACCTTAAATGATTGATTTCTTTTACCTTATAACAGTTTGCTTTCTCATATTTTGGGGTTTGATTATTAAAATGATACCTTGAACGCTCTGGTTGTGCTTAGCAAGGCCCACACTTTTAAAGCTGGAAGGGATGTTCTTGCAGGGAACGTTGTTGTAGGATACGTTCTTGTGGTTGAGGGGAGTGTAAGATATTTCAGACAAGTCCATCCCTGCCGATACGCAGACAGCAGACGTGGGACCGCTGTCAAACATCAGAAGCACCTCTTCAGTTATGCTGGTGCTTAAAGGGTGATTCACAGTATTGAGGACAGGTGATCATATCGTAACCCACGCAGGTAGAAATTACAGCAGTAAAAGCTTCATTTTTTCCCCTCTTTTAATTTCTGGTCCACTCTTAGTCCCTGTTTTCTCTGGTGAGCAGTTGGAAAAAAGTTCTTTGACGATGCAAGTGCCAAGTCATCACCATTGTTAATGAAATCACAATGGTAAAGTGGCTTATGCTATCGAAACCGAAGGTAATTTTGCAAGGCCATGGCAAATCCCTATGGATGTACAACCCAGCACGAGCATTTCCAAAGGCTTTGACACCTTCGTTTAACCCAGAGATCCATATTATTGGTTGATATAATATATCAGAATAGCTCATTACAGCCTTCTGCAGCACTTGCAGTGGAGTGTGTAGAAGGGGACACACGTGCATGTCTCGGGCGCTTCAAGAGGCCTGAAAGGAGGTGCAGTTCAAAGTCTGGAGTTTGCATTGATGGTTGACACATTCATATGCTCCTGTTTTGTGGGCTTTCATAAAATCATAGAATATTTTAGGTGGGAATGAACATTATCACCCATCCAGTTCCAACCCTGTGCCATGGGCAGGGACACCTCCCACTGGATCCAGGGCTCTGAGCCCCATCCAACCTGGCCTGGAACACCTCCAGGGATGGGGCAGCCACCACTGATCTGTGCCAGTGCCTCGTCACCCTCATGGTAAAAAATTTCTTCCTAACATCTAATCTAAATCTCCCCTCTTTCAGTTCAAACTTAGGCTTTGAGGAGTAAGAGCTGATGTGCAGACAGGTGTCAGCAGTGCTGCCTTTGATTCATTGGTTCTCTGCTGGTTCTCTGGTGAAGAACAAATTGCTCTTTCTGTAGCCTTTAACAATCCCTGTATCTGCTGATAGGTTTTTTTTCCTTATTCTGCTCTTTTCTACTGCTTATTCTCTGTTACTGTTCTTCAGCTTTTCAATTCAGGATTCCTCACGTGAGCAGCAGCTGGTATTACGATGTAGAGAGTACCGCTCTAACAATAACAGTATTGCTGCTAAAACTACGAGCGCTGTCTGTTTTCGCCAGGCTGGGCGGCTCGACTGGCCCCTGTTAGTACAGAACACTTGCACCGTTTGCATGGGAACAGAAGGGAATGTTTTTCCCAGCTCCTGGCTTTGCTTCGGGGCACTTGACACGCTTGCAGTTCCCGTTGTGATGCAATCTCTTTAGTGTTTGGATACCATATTTATTTGCCACAGTAATGTCTCAGATGGGAAAGAAAATGAAACTGAGAAATGTGTTGGAAAAGCTGTCTTGGATGTAGATCATTGAAAGGCAGCATTGGCACAAACTGGTTTGGGTGGTTTAAATCTGTCTTGTGTGTCCCATGAGCTTCCCACCTCATTTTATCACCTTCCCATTCGTACCACAGTAAATCAAAATTGGCTTAAGGTAAATGTCTAAGGAGATATGTTTTATCTCTAGATAGAGAAGTTAACGTGGTTACCGGTCCTGGCTTAGACTTTTATTTAATCGACATAGCCATATGGATTCAACCCAGGTAATGGACGCGCTCTGAGCTCGTCTTCCTTCTGTTGGAGTCCCTGTCAACTGGAGAGCTGCCAGGAAAACCCCTTCCAGCCTTGCAGAGCACAGGGCAGGAACTCAATACCACACTTCCTTGTGCTTATTTTAAACACGTATGTGGCTGCTGGGCTAACTAAGGGATTTCTAGAGTCGTGATGGTTGTATCCATATTTTTATTATCTATTGTGTGAAGAATTTTTGGGTTTGTTTGGTTTTTTTTCTCTAATAGAAAATCACAATCCTAGGAAAACTGAATTTGAGCTGATGTTCACATCCTCTTAGCACGCTGGATGTGAGGATGAGAAGAAGCAATCATTAAGCTTCCTCTCGACATCGTCTCTATATACCAATTTCAGTTGCATCAGCAGAGAGAGGCTTTTAAGTATTAGGTAAGAAGCTTTGATTTGGTCTTTAAAAGACATTTTTTCCTCTTTTACTTTAGATTCGGTGTTAAAAAGAAACCAATTTACATAAACGTCATAAGAGATCCTATAGAACGACTAGTTTCTTACTATTACTTTCTGCGCTTTGGAGATGATTACAGACCAGGGCTACGGAGGCGAAAACAAGGGGATAAAAAGGTAAAGTACACTTTATGATATATGTTGTTTTTACCTAAATCAATGTGAAAACAACTTCTAAAAGATGTCCTGATAAAACCTGAATGATTCCTGTCTCAGCCTCGGTGATGATGGAGGCTTTGTAAGCTACATTGTCCCGTTTGTGTCCCTATTGGACCGGAGAGTAACATTAAGTATGTGCTTTGTAACCTTATAAATTCACTTTATGTTGCAATTTGTTAAAATAAAATAAATAAAATGGAAAAACATGTTTTCAGTTATCCAGAGTTATAAGGATCAAGTTAGGTTTATATGGAAGAAATGTACATCTCTGCTTTTTGAAGAGCGAGATGCATTTTTCACCAAAAGCTGAAGAACTGCTGATGCTTTGGCCTTGATGTGTTGGGTTTTTTTATAATTAACAATCTAATTTATTTATTTTTTTCTGTAAATATTGTAATGGAATTGTTTAAGGAGTCTGCTTGAAAACTGTGGAATGTGATCCATACCCTTCTGTACTTCATCTCTCGTAGGTGCCCAGTGGAGCAGTTCAGGTTAGCACATTCAGAACTTGATTACTAACACCGTTTCAGAATGACGGCATCGTTTAGGCTCCATAATATCTTCTGTCCCACAAGGATTTATACATCCACTGTCGTGGTTTGCAGCAAGGCATTTGTTGGAGCATGTTGCTTTGGGCTTGCCTTAGACCGGGAAGAAAAGGAGGGTATTAAGTATGTGACTCTAGTTTATCAAACTATAGTTAGAACAGCGTGGAAGCCTTTATAAAATATAAGGGAGGTTTGTACTTGACAGGGCCAAACACTTTAAAAAGTGGCAAATATTTCAGCAGCACTATTTTCTTAATGATGGCGTTTTTCTGTAATGATGACAATTCAGTGTAGCACAGTGAATACCAAGAGACACTGAGAAAATGACTAAGCAAGTATCACACTGAATATAGTTTAGACTATGGATATCATAACAACTAATAGTTCTGAGTGTGTATCTCATCCGAATGGTGTGTTTTAAATATCAGGAGCAGACCATTCCTCTCCTCTTTCCAGCTGAGGACTCTTTGCTCCTCTGTTACTTAGGTTTTAGCGCCATCTTCTGCTCCTGCATTTCAGTTTATTCAGGCAAACCTCAGCACAACAGATAGAAATTCAGCTTAAAAAAAATGTATACGCATAGAAGTGGCTGCAGAGATGATTTGGTACTACAAAGGCACACCTAAAAAGAAAGATATGAACTCATCTTTGTAACCTTCTTTGCTCCTTTTCTTGGCAAGCATGATTTGGCCAGGGGAATTCTTTCCTGGTAGAGATCGATGAGTTGCAAACCTGAGCGTGCTACCTACTCCAAGCTGTTTCTAGGACTTAATACTTATTTAAAAAAGTGAAATTTAACAGTGTTTTAGTTTTGAATTCTAATCCTCATAGCCTTGCTAGATAGTCACGGAGAAATATTAAACCAAAATTCCTAATTCTGCTTGGTAGACTGCACTGTGAGGTCTGACTTGGTGGAAGAAGTTGAAATGCCTTCTTATTTATAATGCTCTCAATGCATTGCATTAATAACTCTGTATTTTTTTATTAAAGATGCCGCGTTTCATTTGGTCACTGTTGTACCACTTTATTTAGGTCTGAGTCTTAGTTACGATACAGGTTTAATTTGCCCCGTGAGTATTATTTGAATGGAAATTGATACACCGTGCCAAGTTTTAGGGTTTCTTTTATTTAATTCAGGTAATACAATTTCTCCGTGTTGTTTCCAAGAGAACTGTACATATATAGATGGTGTTGGTTTTACAGACATTAGATACAAAATTCAGTAAATTCAACAAGGGGTAGCGCAGTGTCCACAAAACTGATGTCTGTTCTTATCTGTGTTACAGTTGATTCACCGAGAGCTTTTCAGATTAAAAGTAGGGAAGGTCAAAAATGCAGTCTTCCTAATGCAAGTCACTTCTGCCTTAATTAAGTGGAAAGGAATCTCAACATACTTTACACCCTTGCCCCTTCCTAGTCCATACCACGGCATTTGTTATAGAATCACAGAATGGTTTGGGTTGGAAGGGACCTCAAAGCCCATCCAACCTGGCCTTGAACCCCTCCAGGGATGGGGCAGCCACCGCTGCTCTGGGCAACCTGGGCCAGGGCCTCCCCACCCTCACAGCAAACCATTTCTTAGGAATAATATGGAAGAATTCTTCATTCGTATCATATTTTTCCTATATCCCTGTGTTTCCAAAGTTATCGATAGCTTGGCTCCAAGAGCACAGTCCGTACAGACAGGTGTTTCATATATTAAAGTCTGGATGGAGCAGTCAAGGTAAGTTTGTAAGAGTAGGTGGGGCAGGAGGCCTGTCCTATTTCGTCCGACTTAAGAGAAAGAGAGTCATTTTCTGTGTATCAACAATAAAATAACCCGCAGGTATGAGTGAAGAAGTCTTTCTTTTGACAGATGCCAGTTCGTATTTAGTATATATGTTCTTAAGTTAAGAGGTGCATTTAAACAGTTTAGTTCTTGGGTGATGGTGATGTTCTAAAGCTCTCATGATACCCTAGTGTGGAATTTCTCTGGAGAACTATGCTACCGATGGCTTGTGTCCCTGGTTAAGCTGCATGTTAATCTGCAATATGTGACCCGTACGAGCTATTCCAAACTCACAGTACAATATGGACCAGGACACTGCAGGTTACTCCCTGCCTTGGCCTCGTATCAGTAAGATTTTCAGATTATGTCAGGAAATTCACCTCAGAATAGAAGTGAAGGACGTTGGCTTTGTTCTAACACCAAATAATTAAGAAGATCTGTTTTTACATAGTTGTTTTGGACAGAAAGTTGTAATTATAGAGAAGAAACAGTCTAAAAAGTTGTCTATGTGATCACTTATTTGTTATTAAGTAATCTATCCTAGGCACATGGCTTATCTTAATTAGAAACATCATAAATACTTTATGATGACTGGGTAAAATAGTTACAAATTCTAATGCTAATGGTGTTCTTATCCTAACTGTGTTCCTGCAGTTCAAGCTCTGTGTTGCTGTCTGTCCACGTGGAGCGATGTTGTATGGAATGTTCTGTTACGCAGTGAACAACTTGCTTTCACTTCTTCTGATTGCCAAAACCCAATTAGCCTCTGAAAGGGCAGTTTTATTTGTGATAATATCTAAAATGCTGTAGAATCTTGTTTAATCTGAAATGCCAAATGCAGTGAATTATGGTGTAAAGGCGCAGCCGTTCCATTATCACACAAATCCTGGTGCCTTTTGACTCTGTATCTTTCATGATTTCTTTTGTAAGGGAAAATATGATGATACCAGCACTTATTGACAGTGTTTTTGCTGGGTTTGGTGTATAGCCTTTATCAAGGTTATATCAAAGGTATATCAAATGTCAAGTAAGATCAAAGTGTTTATTAGTTCTAATCATAGAAGACTGTCCAAGTGTATTTTAACTGAAACTATATATTTAACCTATATTGAGACAAAGAGCTCCTCCTAATAACGCTGTGAAGGCAAGGCTGGAAAAAATTACCTTTTTTTTCCTTTCACGTCATATTTTGTGTTTTTCTGTTCCCGCTACATTTAGCAACTAACCAGGTTGAGATGGTTGATGTATATCCTAGATTTTAAAGCTCAGCTCACTTTTGTCTTTGTTCCAGACCTTTGATGAATGTGTGGCAGCTGGAGGTTCAGACTGTGCTCCAGAGAAACTTTGGCTTCAAATTCCATTCTTCTGTGGCCACAGCTCCGAATGCTGGTAGGGAGATAAACGTAGCTTAAGTTGTTAGCCAAGTATATCCGCGCTGAAATCTAAACTTGACAAACTTGAACCTGTAGCGCAGTTGGGGAGAGCGCGAGGGACTGACAGAGTGAAGCAGCAGGTACTTCAGTAACGTATTTTCTTTTGAAGATGCGTTTTAATGAAACAGTCTCACAGTTCTTTAAACAAGCAATATGTTAGGATACGCTGTCAGCAGTGCTATGAGCGAAAACAGATGTTTTCAATTTTCACAATTGTTTTTGTAGATTTGGGGTCTTGATACTTTTCTCGTAGGTCAGGTTACAATATCCATCTTTCTGAATGGAGATGTTTGATTCAAGCCCCTAGAGTTTCTGGGGAGAATAAAATAATTGATATCAGGCTAAATTTATCTTAAATCTTTACCAGACAGCCAGTAGTCAATGCTACTTAAGTAGAAACTGGAACAAAAGCAAAAGAGTGTCCGTCTGTCAGTGTTTAATAACAGTAACACTGTTCAGCAAACTAAAAAAGATGAAGACGAAGGACAGAGATGATTTGAAAAATTCTGAGTGAAATCAAGAGCAATTGTTTGTCACAGGTACTGTTCATACAAACATAAGCAAAGCAGATGGTCACTTAGGAGTTCTTCTTCCAGTGCCTGTAGGTCATAGAGCCATAGAATGGGTTTGGGTCAGAAGGGACCTCAAAGCCCATCCAGTCTTCCCCTTGTCATGGGTAGGGACACCTCCCTCTGGGTCAGGGGCTCCAAACCCCATTCAACCTGGCCTGGAACCCCTCCAGGGGTGGAGCAGCCACCACTGCTCTGGGCAAGGTCAGAGTTATCTACACCTGGGTCAGGTGGAGAAGCGGAGGGAGAATTGTGGAGCTACAAAAGGGAGGATAAAATGTCGGTTTAATTTCTGTCTGTCGTTCAGTAGGAAGTCCTTCCATTAAGTGCAAGGACTTTCTAGGTCAGAATTAGGCTTGTAGGATGCAAAAAGGGAAGGTGTGTTCTTACTGGAACCATTTCTGGTATCCAGTGTGCGAGTGGGGAGTGAGTATTGACATGGAGAAAATATGTAAATCCTCCAAAAATCAGACAAAAATCAGACAGTACCCATATACACACGTGGGCGTTTTCTTGTGGATGAGTTATTAGTCAAAATAGCCAGAGCAGTCACATTTTTAGATAAGAGCATAGATAAGAAGCACTGGAAAGGGAAAGGAAGGTAGGAATGGTTATACCTTGAACTGAGTCTTGCCTTCCCTGTACAAGTGTCCTGTTATGAAGAAATCTCCATCTAGGGACCAAGGATTGCTCGCTGACATCAGAACTTGCTGTAATTGTTCTCTGTCATTTTAGGAATGTGGGAAGCAGATGGGCTTTGGATCAAGCCAAATACAATCTGATTAATGAATACTTCCTAGTGGGAGTTACTGAAGAGCTTGAAGACTTTATCATGTTATTGGAGGCAGCTTTGCCCCGGTTCTTCAGGGGTGCCACAGAACTGTACCGGACAGGTATTTAAACGGTTGATTTCCATGGATTTTTCATCCTCTTATCACTTTTTTTAATGTGAATTCCTTAGACATAGATGAATAGTTTTGAATCTCTGCCAGGTTTGCCTCTCAGTTGGTTGATGTTCCCACAGGAGACACAAACTCTCAGTACAAATTTTTGAGGGCAGCCCAAGGATCTTCCTGCCTTACACAAACTGTAAATATTTGAGGTGGGGGTAAAGGCGATTGTGTAGGCATACCACGCTTTAAAAATTGTGGCAGGTCTTTATCAGATCATGTTTAGAAGGTCTTGCAGGGGCTTCAGTTTCATGAAATGGCTGGGAGGGGCAGATTGCCATTTCCTTGGAAGCTCGGCAGAAATTACTGCGCTGGATGCAACCTGCTCGGCTGTGCAAAAAGGACCAAGAGATACAAAGGCTGAAGTACATGTGATAAACCCTTCCTAGGGTTGTAATAAGACATTTGTTAAACACCTGGTAGCTCAGTTTTTAGGAGCTGCCCACGCAGCTTAGGATGAGGAAAAGGTTCATCTCAGCAGGGCTCTGTCTGCAGATAGAGGGGGGAAAAGGGTCTGATGTGTAGAGCTTGGATGTGTAGTATTAACAAGTTTATTATAAAGCAACAGATAACCCTTCTTAGGGAAAACGCTGCCGTCATTTTGGTCACCTTTAGTCTCATGGAAGACGTCTCTTGCTCTGCAGTTTTTATGGTTCTTACCTTTTGATACCAGATTAACATCTAACTAATTAATTTTGAAAGACCGATCTTGCTCTGAGTACGTTATGTGGAGTAATCTTGTTCCTTAAATGACGTGTTCGGTCCCTGCGTTTATTAGAGTGAGGAGGAAGAATGGAAAGAACTGATGCAAAATTCATTAACGTTTAGTGAGAGAGACTGCAATTTTCCAACCCCGCGTGTTATGTTAATAAATTCTGGATTAAATTCTATCACTTTGAATGCAGTTTATCAACGTGCTGAGAGGATAAAACTCTGTAAATAAAGGGACTGTAAACATTTTTTTAATCACATGTGCTTTAAAATGAAGTTATTGCTTTCATTTTGCATTTAGGAAAGAAGTCTCATCTTAGGAAAACAACTGAGAAAAAACTTCCCACAAAAGAAACTATTGCCAAGCTACAACAGTCTGAGATCTGGAAAATGGAAAATGAGTTTTATGAATTTGCACTGGAGCAGTTTCAGTTTGTCAGAGCACACGCAGTTCGGGAAAAAGATGGAGAATTGTATATTCTGGCTCAAAACTTTTTCTATGAAAAGATTTACCCTAAATCAAACTAAGAACACTCTACTGTTAGATTTATGGACCTAAATCTTTGGTCACATCGTCATCTTAGTCCTCAGCCATGGAAACTAGATTGCTTGTAGACCTCCAAGATGGTTCTTTATAGAAAAGTGGGCTGTGGATCACCTCCAGGGTGTTGGATACTGGCTAACGCTGCTGGTATTCCAGAAGCAAAGGCTTCATTTCTTTTATCTAACTCATACTTTCAGTGGGAATTAATATCCTTTACCTGAAGAAATCTACACTTTAATTCGGAGCAATTAATACACAGCAGTTATAGTTGAAACTATAAACAAACAAACAAAAAAATGCTTCTGTTGATGCTGGTTTTAATTTTCAGAGCCATTTATTTTCATTTATACTTCTGTGAAGAGGAAATCACTTTTCCCAGCTTTCAACATGGAAATTTTGGTTGTATACAATATAAGTAGTTAATAACTGGTTGACATCTGTGCTTTGTTTTTGTGAATCATGTCACATGATATTAATTGGAACGGTTAATCATGTTCTGCTGAGAAATGCTGCTGCTGGAATTGCCCATATTTATATATGTAGTTTTATTAAAAAATTCCAACTAATCATTAGTGTTAAAACATCATTTCCACTTTAATATTGTAAAAAAAAGTTCAAGAATCAGAGCAGTGGGGTTTTTGTTGTTTTTTTTTTATCCCCGCCACCACTGACTGAGGTTGGGAAAACTATGAAGAAGGTTGGTATTGTCTGCAGTTCTAGTCGGTTCTTACCCAGTGGTATAAAAATCGTAAATTCAGTATTATTTTCTCCGTGGATTCTTTGTAATAATTGTAAACTGAGGTCTTGGTGACTCCATATTATGACTCCATTAGTGAGCTGTGGTATGGTTAGGGTTTTCCTACTACTTCGATACTTTTACCTGTAGAATATTTTTACTAAGGTGCTTTATAATGTGTTTTAAAGCATTGCATTTACAAAAGAAGTAAAATGCTGTAAATACTGCTTATTTTATGTATTTGGACCAAAAGGTTTAAAGTAACTAGTTTAAAGTGGGGGTTTTGCACCAGTTCTGTTACGTGTGCGGTGAAAAACATCCCGTCTCCTTCCTGGTTGAGTTAACTGTTGGACATGGCTGCGATGCGCTTCAGTGACCTCTCTGACTTCAATACCAGAATGTTGTCCAGGGATTCTCTTTACAGAAATGTAGTCTTCATTCTTTTGTTATGGTAAGAGGAAAAGAAATGTCCAGCGTGGTCTGGTTGAGAAAGATGCAGTGACTGACATGCTTGTATTTCTGTAACTGCCTTACGTGACTATTGTGAACTCGTGCGTTGCCGTTTATTAACAGCGTGGAACACCTGGGAGATTAAGTAAATTGAAATTGGAGAACAGATGTTTGGGGCCACTGCGTTATATAGCAAACGGCAGTGGAGAACTACAAGAATTTCCTATTGAGTTTTCTTAAAGATTAGAGTATTTACACGTCTTACAGCTGCCTAAAGTGCTTTTCACTGGGTTTGATGGGGGAAGGCGCTAAGGGCGCAAAGTAAGGAGTGGTGGTAAAGGTTTGAATTCCTAAGGGATGTTGCCGAAGGCTGAGTTTAAAATTACCAAGTAGAGTTTCTTGAAGCAGCTTGTTCTCGTAATGAAAACAAAGGAAATGGAAAATGGTCTGTGAACTGGATGTCTGCAGCCAAAAGCAACAGCCCAATTAGAGAGAGGATAATGAGGGACTATCAAGGACATCTTGCATTTTCTTTGTTTTCTTGGGTTTTTCCCTTTGAATTTTAAAAATAGATCTCTCTCTGTTCTTCGTGGATAATGAGGGAAGTTCCTTCTGATAGCTTCCCATTTATATAGTGTGAACCCTGCAGAAGGTTTCCTGTTCTCCTTCTTTTCTATTGACGTCACCAATAATGCCAACACGTTTGGGGCGAGGATGTGTTAGTTCACACGTGACGATGTCTTTCCAAGCTAAAGAAATGAGCTGAGGAGTCATACACAAGAAGTAGCTAATGAGTATCAAAAAATGTCCATAACAAAGCAGAAATGTTTCTGAAATAAAATGAGTATTTATAATCCCAGGAAAGATTCTCCAGTCAGTGATAGTTTATTTTGACTCTGTTTTCCTTCAGAAGAATTCGGGTCAGTTTACCTTCCTGAATGTCCTTCGGGATTTTCAGATGAGCACCTCTAAGAGAGCAGAAGAATTTATGAAGTGAAAACTCTAAGTGATGGAATGGGTATGGAGAGAAATGCTTCTGTGTCAACAAGAAAAACATAGTCACAGCTTCTCCTGATTTCAGTAGAGTCTACAGAAACCTCTTCTATTCTGTAAGCAATTTTTAAAATCGTATTTCTCTTTTTTTTCTTCCTTCCAGGATTTAGAATTCCATAATTATGAGTCTGCAGTAACAAAAATAATAGAACAATGCAATTTTTTTTTTTTACTTTTGAAAGAGCGATGTATTTTTCATAGTTCATATAAGAAACCACATTTTATTTAATTGGATCTCACGCCCTGTTCTTTGCTGTGAACTGAAAGGGTGGAGACAAATAAGGATTTTAGGGATATTTTTTACAAATGCTGGCTCCGATCAGAGAGATTTTCATTACTCTGAGAATGTTATTGTGGGATACAGAGGGAATCAAGACTGCCTGCTTTTATATCCAATGTAGCCATTAAGACAACTGTGAACTTATTAGAATCCTTTGAATTCAGAACTATCCAATTTGGATTTCTTAAAAGACAGTTTAGGAAAAGTAGCTTTAGAGATTTTTAAGAACCTGCACCGTTCATCTTCCGTTCAGAAATGGAAAGAACCCAAATTGTCGGTATTAAAAATATTTTACAGTTTGTAAACAGAATGTTTTTTGTGCATTTTCCCTTCATGAGTTACAGTGGAAAGCAGCAATACACGGACTTTTGATGTTGTGGGTTGTATCATCGGTAAACTCACTATGCAGACTCCACAACACCGATCCTTTAACTGCAGTCCCTGTGGTCTTTGTGCAGGAGTGAGGCTGGTTTTTGCGGGGCTAATTTTGTCTGAAAGGTGCTGAAATGCTCGTGTGTGTATATATATATATATGTATAATATATATATCTCGGTGAGAATAGGTTTTGTTATGCTGTTCTGTACGTTTTGTACAAGATTAACGCCCAGAAACTCTTGATGTCCCTAAAACGGCGCTCGGTCCAGCTGTGCTGGTGTCTCCGTAGCCATAAGCACAGCACGCCTGGAGCACGGGGGATGCGCCGGGCAGCAGCTGGGCACGACAGCAGCGGTGGCTTTAGCTCCTTCCCGTAATAATTCTACAGCCACACAACAAAGACTTCACCCTTGTTTTGTCAGTGCGTCTCTAAGCGGAGACAAGCTAAGGTGCAGGATGCCTGCGCATTCCCACTTGCTCTGGGTTGAGTTTCCGGGGTCTCTCTGTTAACGGTATGTTGATCGTGGCTTTGTTTTCAAATGGGCAGGAGAATTTATAGTTATACACTACGGGAGAGGACAAAGCAGCCCATCCTGCTCGTTTGAAATGCCTTTTCTGGGTACTTAAGTTTTTTTTGAAGGTAGTGTAGCTGGTTTTACTTTCCAGGAACAAACGTTTGTTTATTTATGGTCTCAGAATAGTTCTATTTTATATCAGGGAAAACTCAGTTATTTTCCATTCTAATTCTGTTAAAACTTTCCGTTAAGCTTCCCTGGCGTTGCTAAACGTGTATATGACACAAAGGTCTGTGGATGCCACTGTCTGAACTGTGGAACAGTCCGTGGAAAAGCCTGATTGAAGTGCACTGCCAATTTAGCTCTTCAAAATTAGAGCCTATTTTATGACTACTAGAGATTAAACACAAGGAAGCTGCGAGGCCGTGTGGTTGCATGGATGCTTCCTTTACCGTAAGCCTGTGCAGCTACGTAACCTTTGCAGCGCTATTTATAGAAAGAGCCCTCTTCCTGAGACCTTTCTGGAGCATAATTATCAACGTTCATACACTTGTACCGTCTGGTATTTACATCAGCAGCTTTCTGTAGCTTCTGCAAAAAGAGACAGGTTTGTGAGCATTTCCAAGGCAGTACTGAATGTAATTTTGAAAAACATGGATTGTGCTTCATGACTTTTTTTTCTTTTTTAAACACACACACAGCTGAATAGTGCCTTTTTTCCTCACAATCCATGTTGAAGATGCTCGCTCCCACTCACCCCCTGTAAAATGATTTGTTTGTGCAATACGATTCCAACTTTGAAACCATTTTGTCACAGCTGTTTGAGAAATAATCTCAATTTCTTTTCCTTACTCTGCTGCCGGCTTTCTGTTGTTGAAGTGTTTCAGTTGATTACCTAATGCAAATGCTATAAAATAAAACACCCAATGGGAAGGGAAAAGAAAAGAAGCCTGGTGTCCTGTCTTAATATTTGCATGGCGTGTGGCTTTTCTAGAAGAAGCTGTTGTAAACTTCATTTGGAGGGGAGGGCCAAGCTGGAATTTAGCTTGTCTGCAATAATTTCATATATATTTATCACCAAATATAGGTCGAGGGAGGGGATTCTCCCCCTCTACTCCATTCTCATGAGACGCCACCTGGAATCCTGTGTCCAGTTCTGGAATCCCCAGCATGAGAAGGAGATGGAACTCTTGGAACAGGTGCAGACGAGGCCACAAAGGTGATCTGAGGGCTGGAGGACCTCTACTATGAGGACAGGCTGAGAGAGTTGGGGTTGTTCAGCCTGGAGAAGAGAAGGCTCCGGGGAGACCTTAGAGCAGCTTCCAGTGCTGAAAGGGGCTCCAGGAAAGCTGGGGAGGGGGGTTTTACACAGGCCTGGAGTGATAAGATATGGGGGAATGGCTTTACATTGGAAGGAGGAAGATTTCAATTAGACATTAGGAAGAAAATCTTCACTACGATGATGGGGAGGCCCTGGCCCAGGGTGCCCAGAGCAGTGGGGGCTGCCCCATCCCTGGAGGGGTTCCAGGCCAGGTTGGATGGGGCTTGGAGCCCCTGAGCCAGTGGGAGGTGTCCCTGCCCATGGCAGGGGTGGGACTGGATGGGCTTTGAGGTCCCTTCCAACCCAAACCATTCCATGGTGCTATGATTATGGGCCTTTCTGGCCATACTAGATCTGCAGAGGGTATGCACTGTGCTGGAAGCGTCAGTGAGAAGCTTTTAATATTAAAATAGAGATTTGTGAGAATAGAAAACTGACATTAAAACAATTAATGGATTTGTATGTGCTTCTCTGCCTGAGGGAAAGACTGGTTACTATGATACTGGAAGACTGCAGTGATAGATATGGTAGAAGAACTTGAGTAGATTAGAACTGTCATTTGCATTTATAAGCAATCACTTAAACCAAGAAATCAGTGAGCTCGGGCATTCAACTCTGTTAAGGGTTTCTGAGGTGCTCCGTAACCATTCCTAGGTGGGTGCGGTGTGGAGCTGGGCAGCATCTGACCCAGCCCAGTCTCTTAACGCGATAGTTCCTAAATATTTAGTTGTCGGCCTTGAGGATTAAAAACCATCATGCGACTTCCACTTCAGGATTGCGATGGCTTTTAAATCCCCCTTTCCTCGAAGGTAGACTTTTCCACCCTTCCATTGGTGGAAGCGGTAGGTGTTATTGTGCACAGGGAATAGCGTCGTGTCTTTGATCAACGAAGGGAAGCCAAGGGGAAAACTGCCTGTATAAATAGGTCCAGGGCTATCTGGGGTCACTGCACCTCTTTCTGAAATGATGGAGTAAACAAAATGATAGCCAAAAAAAGTTACAATACCAAAAAAAATTGCTTTTTTTTACAATGATAGGAGCTTCTCCTATGGAAGAACGACTGTAGTGTTACAGAGATGGGTTAAATACAGGTTCAATCCTAACTGATGCTGCACAGGTAATTAATCTCGTCAGCTGGAATTCATGGGAGGGAGGGAAAGAAGCAAAAGTTTGTGGGTTTTTTTTTTTCAAGCCTAGATGATTTTTTTTTTTTCCAGGTCCGGTATTTTCATTTTATTTATTGTTTGAATCTTGCATTTGATTTCAGTATAATTTCCTTACTTCTTAATAAAATACAAGAAGTTGCCAGTGAATGTCAAAGCAATGTCCAGATGTTTTCTTCAAGCACAAGTCCCCTGCTATGACCTCCCCCTGGCTTCATTACCACATAACGCAGATGTGGTAACTTTCAATAAGAGCTAATTTAAAGGACTAATAATACCCTTTATTAAAAAAAAACCTCTACAAAGAACACCTGTGGCCTAAAAATGAAGGCTTGGAGACCTTTCACCTTGTCATAATAAGCAACTGCATCCTCATAAAAATGGAAAATACCAGGATAAACATTCTCTGCCCATTTTCTGCACGTTTACTAGGCTGGTTCTGAATCCGTGCTCAGGTTTGCTACACACAGACATTAACTTCTCGTAATAAACACGGCTGTCAAAATAATTGCACAAAGAACCGACTATCCATCTGCCTATTGAAAGAAATATATATCTTAGAGTAAAATAGATGAAAATTATGATTCCTGGGAATTGTGGCGTGCAGGTATTGTATTCCTCTGATCCTTCAAGAAATGGTTTACTACCTTGCTATATACATGCATGTGCTGTTTTTACCCTCCTGTTGGTACAAACTTGTCTGTCTTTCAACTAAAAAAGCATCGTATTTCAAATGTAAATTCTGTATTAATGAGGAAAAATACTGCTCTATTTTGAGAGAGAAACATACCTAATTTGGTACGATAATTTAAATGCTTTAACTCACCCAGAACTCTGGGTTTGATGCAGCGGTTACTGGAAAATATTATAAACTGTGTCTTTACCAAAAAAAGAAGAAAATGAGTCTAGGGAATAATGGCCTTCTGGCCCTAAGGCCGTTATTGTCTTGACAAATATTGATTGCCGTTTTTAGCGGAGAATAGAATTTGGCATCTTTAATCCCCTTTATTTAGAATTTAATAACTTCTAAACTGTTGCGTGACTCGGAGAATTGGCAAGGGGAGAAGGAGTGCTGAACGGCTGGAGACTCACGCAGTTCCAGGCGGGCTTTGTTGAGGCTGCCTCGGTGCCGTGTGTGATGATGAGCGAACCGAAGGGCAAACCTTCCGTGAAACGGTTGATAACGGTAATCAGGGGTCTGTGTGCGTCTGTGAAGGCAGAACACAGCGGAACCGCAGGCAGAAATACAAACCACTGTATGAGCTCCAGTAATTTCTTACGTTAACAGCTCTGATAACTAACTTTGGCCTAATTATCTGCTTTGGATTGTCAGCGCCTTCCCTTGGCTGAATTAATGAATTCAAAGTTGCAGCCATCGAGGCTGCTGCTATTATAAGCAAGGCCTGTGCACTGGCAAATCCAGTCTCTCCTATTTATAACTCCAAATTCCTCTTTCCAGAACGGCTTGCCGCTAAGCTAAAGACCTGGAAAAGCAGCTTACATGCAGGGACGGGAGCCGGACTCTGTGATCCTTGTGGGTCCCTTCCAACACAGGACATCTTATGATTCTATGTTGACTGGGAGGTTTGTCTCAGATCCCTACTTTTTGAACATCAAATAGTCGGTAATTGCATCATGGAAGTCGAACCCATGAAGTCTGGGAGAAAGCATTGTGTGTTCAAATTCTGTGGAGCAATTGCGTGTGCTTTTTTCATTGCCCATTCAGTTCCCTGTCTCCGACAGATCCCGACCAGGCATCTGTTAATACTAAAGGCTCTTTGGGAGGGAGAGATGGTTGGAAACCTGCCGTTTAATTTTAGCAAAAAATGCTGTAAACATTATTTATCCAAAAAACTTTTCAGCAATGTTTTTGGGGTTTTTTTTTTCCTTAAAAACAGAGCAAAACAGGAAAACATCCATGCCCCCCTTCACCCTCCAGCAAACATTCTTTGTCAGTGCCCTTTATTTTTTCCTCAAGTGGATGGAAAAATGAGTGTGTGACATCCGTGTTCAGCCTCGCCCTTTTCTCGGCTGGCTCTGAGAGATAGCGGAATAGGCTTCGCTCCTTCACAAGCCTTCCAAAGGGCAGGCCTTATCTCACAGGTATTGTTGTAGGACATGAGATCACGCTCCAGTGCAGAGTTTATCAAGCGTGGTGTTTACTCAGGATCACCCCGGAGAGTCTGGTGGCAAGAGAGGTTCCCTGGCCTGTGTGTTGGAGGCGGTGCTCACATATCGTGCTGATTTAGCTGGTGCACACTGGAGACTCTCCGTACACCGGTTTGGGTACGCGTATCCAGTGTATCTGACTGTCCCAGCAAGGATATTTAACTTCTGGTTTTATTTTTAAACTTTTGTGCAGGACAAGTGCATGGTAAGATGAGAAGCAGGCTGTCATTATCCGTTTTTATAGAATCACAGAATCATTGAGGTTGGAAAAGTCCTCTAAGGTCACCCGGTCCAACTGTCAGCCCAACCACGGTGGCTGCTAAGCAAAAGCTTTGCAGCCATCTCATGTAATTTTGGTTCTATACCTGCTCCTTCTCAGCTCCCCAATCCTGGAATGTCCTCTTAGATATGGTCTTGGTTCTCATCGCTCCATCGCACTGAGTGGACAGTGAATTACAAAGCCAAAGAGTCTGATTCAAAGGCAGCTTTGGAAGGCAAGTTTGAAAAGCATGTCAGGACTCGGAGGATGCGAAGCGTGCCCAGGCAGGCACGCGGTTGCACTTCCAAAACGCAGTGTCTTTGTGTGTCTGCAATGGCCTCTGAGCATCTCTTGAGCAGTCCAGTCTGGTTTTTACTCAGTTCTAACATCTAGGAATCAAATTTAAAAGAGCTTTCTGGGATAAAAGATCCTGATACTAAAGCTCATTTCTCCTTCAACAGCAGAGCTTTCCGAGGCAATCATCTACCTTGTGACTGAAGGAGGAGGGAAAAACCCTGATGTCATGGTTTATCATGGTTACTCAAATGTGTTTCGTTGCTTCATGTTCTGCTGATGGATGTTGATTCAAACTCATTCCTTTTCTTGAGTTTTCTCATGTGCGTGGAAAACAGTTTGTTCAGTATCCAAAAGAATCTGCTTTTCTCCGTGTGCCGTGTTGGTAGAGCCCATGCTGATCTCATTTTGTTTATCCAAAATCAAATGGTGGTTGATAACTGCAAGTCTTACCGTCTAGGTCCAAAAATACTGCAGGAGGCTCGAAAGCAGGGACCCGGGCATTGTCAGAGATTAATTCTGCATCGGAGATGGTACCATCTAAAGTTCTTTGGAGTATGTGATATACCATAGCTGAAAGCAATTAAAAATGAGCATTGTGATAACACTATTTGTCTTTTTTTTTTTTTTCCCAAACGTGGAGCCTGCATTTACGTGTTTAAGTTAAAACGTAGTTATCTCATAAATTGTTCATGGTTGTGTTTTTTTCCCAGGTTGAGCAGGTGTCGGTGGCTTTCTAGGAAAGCAGAACATCAAGGTTTGGTGCCAAAGTATTAACATCTGTCAACAGCTTGGCATTGGACTCTGTAATTGTTGACTTTATTGTTTTAAAACCACCCAGAAAATTGTTTTCTGTTGCTCCTTATTATGAGAATGCATTTCTAACCATTTGTTTAAAAATAATTTCCTCTTCATAGTCTCCCCTGTAATCACATCTGCAAGAAAAATGTGAGATAGGAGCATTAATCATTTGGGAGTCTCGTGTCAAAGTCTTTGAAGACAAAGTGCTGCTTCTGCTGACTGTAGACTTTTTGCCCAGGGTGGTTTCCTCTTTCCCTATAAATCAAAAAAAGCCCCAGAGTGCTGTTCTACCCAAATCGGATGGGGGAAGCGGGAACCTTCAAGGAATAAAGAGCTGGTTTTCATTTGATGTCACCTCCATAAAAACCAGGACAGGAACAATATCTTAAAAGATTTTTTGAGAAACGATGTTTAAGCAATATAAATAAAATAAAAAAATCTCCACCTGTCCAAAACTGATAAGATTCCACTCTTGGGCCTTCTCTTTGGATGTAGGAGTGGTTTTTAGGGTTCTGCAGATAGGTTTCTAGGCTTCAACTGTCAAGATTGTCTAGAAATGCATCAAATCGTAAGATTTATTAACAACATCTGTTTGTGTCTCGAGTGTCTGTGAAGGATAAGCAGGTGACGGCCAGAACTGGCTGCTGGGCAAAGGCTTCGCCTGCTGAAAGGCAGGAGGAAGGGTAGATGTGGAATTTTGGTGCCTAGTTTTAGAAATTATAGTTTCGCAGCCTGTCAGCTGACATGGGAGCATAACTGAGACGTTTCAGTAACTTCCTCCCAGTTCCTCGGCAGAGGCCGATGTTTCACCCTGCACGTGCGGAGCAGAGATGGAGGAGGCGAATCCTGCATCTTGCACTTCTCATCTTTCTACTCATCCCTGGGCATCCATCATCATCATCATCTATCCAGAAGAGAAAAGCCTCTCCATCAGGTAAGAGCTTTCTTTTCCTGCTTGGGAGCTGAGTAGTTGCTTGTTCTTTGTGGATAACTTGGTGTAAGAGCTGTGTTGGTATTATTGCACATAAATATTTTTATTGGCACATAAACTAATAGTGCTTCAGATCAAAGGAAGCCTGTGTGGGTAAGCAGGATTGGCATGTGGCCGCTCTAATATCTGATTATTACCAGATCATATTGAGTAGAGCCTTCTTATCCTTTGCAATGGTTTTGTTAGAAAATCTGGTGCTGTGATCCTGTAGCAGAGGTGAGGAACCGCAACACAGGTGGGATTGATCTGTCCTGAGAAACTGCATAGAATCAGACAATGCTTTGGGTTGGAAGGGACGTTTATAGGTCATCCGGTCCCAACCGCCCTGCAGGAGCAGGAACATCTTTAACTCCATCAGGTTGCTCAAAGCCCCATCCAACCTGGCCTTGAACACCTCCAGGGATGGGGCCTCTGCTGCCTCCCTGGGCAACCTGGGCCAGTGCCTCACTGCCTTCGGCATAAAACATTCCTTCCTTAGATCCAGTCTAAATCTCCCCTCCCTTAGTTTAAAACCATTCCTCCTTGTCCTGTCACAAGAGGCCTTGCTAAGAAGTCTGTCCCCATCCTTCCCAGCAGTGGGGTGCCGGCAAACATAGCGGGGATGTTGTTGGTGTAGGTGGATTGCCTATCGTGAAGGAGGCAGGAATTCAGCTGAGACCTCCTAAGTGCAGCAAGGGCTCCTCCCACATCTCTTCTAGTCTTCTTCCATATAACTTTCTACCTTGGTGTGACTAATGTACCCAATTAATGGATGCTAACCTCTAGCATGCAAATAATAGTTTGCTATTATATATATACAACAAAATAATAGTTTAAATCTTCATATGGATTTTAGTTTGTGTATTTGCCTGTCGTGTTTCAGGCACCGGGAAGGGTCAAAGAACGGCTGTGGGTGTCTGGGGAGCGCTGTATTTGCAGCACTGCTCTTGAGTTCTGAATCCCTCACACTTGCTGTTGTTGGCTGAAGCCGTATCGGGTACAAGATATTGCTCTCTGAGACTGCGAACTGAACCCTAGCCCCTGACGTGGGAAACAAGGCAATGCACAACAGCTTTCTGAAACTTGGAAACAACTTCTTTGACTCATTTGGGAAAGGGCCAGGACAAGAACAGCTGTCTGTGCTGGCAGCGTCAGGGATTAGAACGCAGCAATTGCATCTGTGTTTCTTCCCCGTACTCTTGATTCTGGCTTCTGAGGTTTTTTGTGGTCAGAGAAAATTAATGCCTTGATTGTCTTCTTTGTTTATCTGCTTTAGTAAACACCTTAAAAACCAAGGAGAAAAACATCCAAGAAGGGATCTGCTCCTTTTAGACATCTGTAGCCATAGAGAACAGTGGTGTTTCGGCGTCCTGGCTTTTGAACGCTTCAGACAGCCTTGTGGTGAAGGAGGCAGCTGGTGGGAAGAGATGGGGAGATGCAGAAAACATTGTATTCTATAGGATCTGCCCACTTGTGTCGCCAGACCAACATCCCTCTTGCCCAAACAGGGTAAAGACGTGTTATTTTTGCTTCACTTTGAAAAAAGAAAGCAAGCATCACCCCCTGCCCCAGCAAGGCTAGTGACACAAAATGAAAGCGTGAGGAGATTCGACTGAGATCAGGCAAAAAAAAAAATATAATCATATTTTGCTATACATTCAGGCTCACGTTTGACTGAAAACAAGCCCAAGAGCACCTGTGCCTTTGCCATGCAGTATCGCTGTCAAAAGGACGATTATGGCCTCAGGTTGTCTCAGGAGAGGTTTAGATTAGGTGTTAGGACAAGTTCCTTTACTGAGAGAGGGGTGAAGCCCTGGCAGAGGCTGCCCAGGGCAGCGGTGGAGTCTCCAGCCCTGGAGGGGTTCAAAAAGCATGTAGTTGTGGCACTTGGGGTCATGCTTTAGTAGGCATGTTGGTATTGTGTTTGATGGTTGGATGTGATGATCTTAGAGGTGTTTTCCAGCCTGAACGAGTCTATGTTTCTATGATTCCCTTCCCCTAGTCTCTAATGAAGTACTGTTGTGCCATAACCATGAAAAGTTGAGCGCTGTAACATCACATCCGCTTTAGAGAGCAACACTCCTGGGGCTTTCCATGCCCACAGCATCACCACACACTTTTTTGGGCTCTGGCTAAGCAACAGCTTTAAACTCTGCCCAACCTTTGCTGCAAAGGCCGTTTTACTGTCCTCCTCATCCCTGACCACTCTGTGGTTGCGTTTTTTGAAGGGGAGACTTGCTCTCATGGCCTCTGAAAGCTCTCCTCGTCTCCAGAGGGGCTGGAGAGTAGGTGCCCTCCTAGGACAAAACCAGCTTTAATATTAACACACGTCTCTTTGCACTCACTGCAATTATGTAGAAACCTGCATGTCAAGTGACCCGCGTTGAGCCACGGAGCCCATTACTGGGGGTGCGCTAACGGCACCAGCGCACTAAACCACAACTGACAGCCTGATCCAGCACTGTGCTTTAAAAGGGCAGGGCCGCTGCGTTGGAGTTGGAATTCTGCTTTAATTAGGCCATTATCTGACCTTCAAAGCTGTATTTTCTCCCTCTTCTACATGCTATGCTGGAGGAAGGGCTGCGGGAGAATACAGGAAAAGCCCTATCTGATCGTTATCGGGAGCGGACGAAAGCCATGTGTTGCCTTTTCCTTTTGACGTGTGCAATTAGTTTGTCTCGTGTGGAAGAAACATGTCAAGGTAAATAGCCGTCTCTGTCTTTTCCCCTTGCCGATCCTTGGCAAGGTCCGTCATTTGCTCCTTATGGGAAAAGCTATTCCATCACCTGCTGACAGCGGTATCCCTCTCATAAAGCTCGCAGCACAACCTGACTGTACAGGGCTGTGAGACCCTTTGCGCAGGCAGCGCATCAGGTGGTGGTCAGCCTCTACCACTGGACTGTTTTATAGGCTGAGTGCGCTCCAACGCTCCTCATAAAACTTTGTTTGAACCCGGGTATTTCTACAGCTCTTTGCCCCTCCCTTCAAAAGAAGCTTTTCTGGTTTTATGGGGATACAGGGAGCTTTCTGTCCAGGCCACGTAATGATGATGAGAAGTTGTTTTACACTGAAAGAGGGGAGATTGAGATGAGATCTTGGGAAGGAATGTTTTCCTGTGCAGGTAGGGAGGCCCTGGCCCAGGTGGCTGCCCCATCCCTGGAGGGGTTCCAGGCAGGCTCAGGGACTGGGATTGCTCAGCTCTGGGCAACTCATGGCTTTCACCCCATGCCTGTTGCCACTGCATCACTACCGTTCACCTGAAGCTTTAAGGAGACAAAACCTCTAATCTTCATTGTTTGTTATTCGATAATTGCTTTCCTTTTGAGGCTCCTGTACAGCTAAACCTGCACAGAACCCTGGCTGGGGGCATGGTGGCGGGCTGTGGGTGTTGTGGTTTGAGTTAGTGTGTGAATATGGAAGGATTCATCATTGACTTCTCAGTTTGAGTTTGTTTCTGTCCTCCTGTACTTTCTTACTCTTTGTGGTTTGGGTTGAAGTAGCATCAGTTTCTGCCTCTAGCTCGGTCGCTCCAAGCGACTTCGTGGAAGTGAACTGCATGTGTTTCAGACGGGGTTCCTCTCAACAAGCGATAACGTGGGGCGTTGGGGTTGCTTGTACTGATTCCAAGAGAAACCAAGGCCGTCCTGGAGCTGGTGAAAAAGTGTCTCACCTGCATGGAGGGGCAGACAGGAGAGGTGACCCCAAACTGACCAGCAGAGCGTTCCCTCCCATACACATCATACTCTGTATAAAACTGAGACATCACAGGAGCCTCACTCCCGTCTTCAGTGAGGAACTTGTCTGTCTGCCCCGATCCGGGATCCATGCATCCCTGAGCCCAGGTCCTGAGCCCAGGTCCCTCCTCACCTCAGACGTCTTCCCTGCAACAATATGTCATGTTATACTATATTCTATATTCTATGTTATATATAAAATACAGAATATAGAACGTCTACTATTATAATATGCAATGTATATTATACAGTATGTAATGTATAATGTATAATATATCATATATCATATACCATATATCATATATAATATATCATAGATAATATACAACATACAATATATATCATAGATAATATACAACATACAATATATAATATATCATAGATAAGAGAAAATAGATAAGAGATAATAGATAATGTAGATAATAGATAATGTATATATAATGTATATATAACGTATATATATAATGTATATATATTATAATATATAATGTATATCATATATCACAGATTATATATTTATATAATATAGACTATATACCATATGCTATATCAGATATCAGATAATTTATCATTTATCATATATCATTTATCATATATATCTTAATTAGATTATACACTAGAGTTACATTATAAAATTATATATTATAGCTCATATGTTATATATTATATCATCATGGCGGGGGGGTGGAATTAGATAATCTTTAAAGTCTCTTCCAACTCAAACCATTCTACGATTCTATGATAATGTAATAACATATTATTAATAATAATATATCCTTTTAAATATATAATATTACAATGTAGTTATAATGTACGATTGCATTAAAATATTATACATTATGATTAATATATAATGTTGAAATGTAATTATACATTATAATTACGTTATAATATCGTATACATGTATAATTTTCATTAGTATATATTGTATTTATATACGTATAATAATTATACATGTATAATTATGATTATATGTATAATTATTATATATTATATATTATATTAGATATTAGATAATATATTATGTTATATGTTATATATGTGTAGTTATAATTTCATTGTAATATTATATATTGTACATCATATAATAGCTATCATATAATCTAATATATCATTATATATAATAATGATATATTATTTTTAATAGATTATTAATATATGATCTTATAACGCAATTATAATGTGTATTGCTCGTTATAATCCCATTATACCTTCTAATGACGTTACAGTATTACACATTGTGCACTGTGTGTTCTCTGTCCCTTTGTGCCCCGGTCCATACAGGGCCATGAGCCCCATCCCCGTGCAGCCCCCCCCCCTCAGCCCAGTCTGTCCCCCCCCCTCAGCCCAGTCTGTCCCCCCCCCTCAGCCCAGGCTGTCCCCCCCCTCAGCCCAGGCTGCCCCCCCCCCTCAGCCCAGGCTGCCCCCCCTCAGGCTGCCTCCCCCCCCAGCCTAGGTTGCCCCATCCCCCCCCCAGGCTGTACCCCCTCAGCCCAGGCTGCCCTCCTACTCCTCAGCCCAGGCTGTGCCCCCCTCCCAGCCCTGGCTGCCCCCCCTTTCAGCCCAGGCTGTGTACCCCCCCCCGAGGCTGCCCCCCCTCAACCCTGGCTGCTCCCCAGCCCAGGCTGTGTGTGTCCCCCCCCCCAGCCCTGGCTGTCCTCCCCCCTTCAGGCTGCCCCCCCCCCCCCCCCCCCCCCAGCCCAGGCTGCTCCCCCCCCCCCACCTCAGGCTGTACCCCTCTTCAGCCCAGGCTGCCCCTTCCCCCGCAGCCCCGTCGGTGCCCGCAGTTCCCCGCGCGGACGGCAGATGGCGCCGCAGGAGCGGCAGCGCCGCGCCCGCCCCTCAGCCCGGCGACAGGGCCGTTCCCCGCGGGAGCCGCTCCTTCCCCCCGGGACGCGGCTGTCTGGTGGCTGTTGGGGTGGCTAATCTTAGTGATAAATCGAGCCTAATTGGTGCTCTCTAACGAAGGGCTGCTTTGAGTTAAATAATGACCCTGGCGTCGTGTTTATATGAAGGAAGAATTAACCTTTAAAATGTTGCCCCTTCTCAGGAAACCGATTGCGCCTCTCCCTTCTCTCTATTGATTACTTTGGGTATTTAAAGCGCTGCGTTTTATCTCGCCAGCCGCCCGGTACATTTGTCACGATGATACTTAAAGGAGGAGAATTGACGTTGTTTATTTTCCCCAACCTTTTTTTTTGGCATATTTCTTGGCTTCTTATTGCACCTTCGAGCTGTAGAGTATCGTACGGAGGAACGGCGATAACCCTTCTGCTTCCATAAGCGTGACAGCCTAACCTCTGCGTTGGGCCGAGACGCCGCCGAGAGGGATGCTGCACTGCGAAAGGGATGCTGCGTCGCTAACCTCACTCCGTCAGCTCTCATCCCGAAGAGCTTTTCAAGACAACTGGAGTCTTCCCGTATGAAATGAACGATAGGAAGGTTGTCAGAATTTCTGTTCACTCCAAAAAAAATTGGAGTTCATTTTTTTTCCTCCGAGCTGCCAGATAACGGCAACCGTCCTAATAATGGCAAAGTGCTTCAAGACTGGGGAGTGTTAGAGGTTTGGAATGTGACGTGTGCAACTAAGCAAAAAGAGACAGGACACGTGCGTGTCTAATCTCTGTATTAGAGGTTTCTGAGGAAGTCATCGGATGATGTAAGGTTTTTAAGTTAAATATGGATGCCTGGTTTTCCTGCTGAAGTTTTGTAAACCTTTTTAAATTTTCCCCCAAAATTTAGGGTGAATTTCGTGCGCTGATGTTAACACCAGCTGAAAATCCCTCCTCCACACCATGGTTGTGCCCCTGGAGATGGAGCGTTTCCCCTGCTGGCACCCAGGGAGCAGCTTCAGCACCGCTCACCCCAAGTCCTTATTTTGGGGGGTGGGCGAGGGCTGTGCCGTGCTCAGTGTCCCCTGTGGGATGACCCCATTGCTCACCCCAAGTCCTCATTTTGGGGGGTGGGTGAGGGCTGTGCTGTGCTTAGTGTCCCCTGCGGGGTGACCCCATTGCTCACCCCAAGTCCTCATTTTGGGAGATGGGCGAGGGCTGTGGCGTGCTCAGTGTCCCCTGCGGGGTGACCCCGCCGTTGCCTCCCACGGGGACCCAGGGAGTGTGGGTGCCCCACATCAGGGAGTGGGAGGTTTGCAGGCACCCGTCGCGGCTGAGCCACGGCAGCATCCCTGCTCCCCACGCTGGGCTGGGGTCCAGCCGCCCCCGCCAGGCCGCCCAACGCGTGCGAGGGGCAGTGAACCCCCGCCAAGGCGGCTGTTTCCACAGCTGACGGCCTCCAGTGCGCTCCTTCAGTTACCCTCTCTGGTTTCTCAAGTTTACAGATCTGCTTTTGGTCTCCGAGTGAGCAGTTGCCACCCCTTTCTTAACCCCACATCCCGGCCGGCGGTAGGAGTAATCACACTGCTTAAATTCCCCAAACAAAATGGAAATGGAAAGTCTTGGGTTTAGTTGAAAAGAACAGCGAATTCTGCTCGCAATCTGTAATGCAATTAGCGTTATTTGACTTGGCAGCCTTCGGAGGGCTGCGTGGGCTGCAGGCTGCGAGGGCCTGGAGTCAGCCTCCGTCTAGGAAGGAGGACTTGGGAGGAACACTCGGTAATTTTTACATCTGAAGTCTCTCAGTGTGTTTTTCTCCCCCATCTCCTCTTCCCTCCACCCCTCGGCGTTCAGATGCTGCAGTTCCATCCTTCTTCCCAGCTGGGAAGGGGCGAAGTCCTCCAGCCTGTGCCCTTCTCCGCTCCCCACCAGCCCCACGGGTGTCTGCATCCCACCGCTCGACCCAAGGGAAAGCACTCACTGAGCCATCTGTGTTTCTGAGGCTAAAATATTTCTTGCAAGGGAAATAGCATTAGCTCGGGGTATCTGGCCTGCTAATTGCTTTAACTGGCAGAAAAGATTTCGGGCTGTTCTCAAAGTGCTTGTGCAAACTTAACAGCGGAGCGTTACCTTCAGAGCCTGCCCGTCCGCAGCCAGAATGAATAAACAAGGCTTTCGGTAAGAAAAGCAGCACCAAGTTTCAAGCTCTGCTAGCAAAGGTTATGAGAGATAGGAAGTTATGGGCAAATTGATTTCACCACTGAGAAACTTGGGATTTCCAACCCCCCTCCTCAATAATGACTGTAAAACATGCTAATGCTATTCAACATTAGTGCATTAAAGTGTGGCCTTATTAATTCAAGACATAAAGGCAACAAAATAAGCTGTTAAATTTAAAATATAATACATATATAATGAGAAAAAATGTGTGAAAGCTTTATTCAAATGAAAATGCAGGATTGTTTGAGCTCACGAAGTATCTTTTGTGCTGAGTTATGAGCATATGTAATAGATTTAATTATTAATTTCTCCATTGTTCTATGCACACAGACAGGGTTCAAGGCACAGTCACTCTCTGGCTTTCATGGATCTAATTTGTATAATTATTGCCTGAATAACGAATTGCTCTGATTCCTAGCTCACTTTTCTTCCTCTGCTCAGTGCTACCTCACTGCTGCTTTCCAAAAGGAGAGCACCTGCCAGTGCTTCAGGAATCAGCTGATCACTTCCAGGGATGAGGCAAGCTCCTGGTGACGTTCCTTTCCAAGACTTTTTGTCTAAATGAATTACTGTGCATCCTTTTTAATTTTATTGAACAAATTATATTTGTCAAGATCTAGCTTTGTAAATAAATAGCTAGAGACACATGGATGCATACTGCTGCTGTTCAAGGTCTCTTGTTCTATTTATGGAAGCCAGATGAATGTGAAACAAAAGAGAAACTTTTCTCTAAAAGCAATTATCTTTCCACATTCCCATCAGTATAATTATGTTGCAGGGAATTTTAAGAAGTCATACAAGTAGAATTGAATACTTGAAATCATGGCTGAATCATTATGCAAGAGCAGAGCCTTGCCTCATGCTAACAAAACACGTCATAGCTGGCTGTTCTCTTACACCTTTACACCTGAAACACGTGTGTGTTTGTCATAAATCACACTGGAGCACAAGTCTTCTGAGGAGCGGCTGAGGGAACTGGAATTGTTTAGCCTGGAGAAAAGGAGGCTGAGACCTCGTTGTTCTCTGCAGCTCCCTGAAAGGAGGTTGTGGGGAGGTGGGTGCCGGGCTCTTCTCCCAAGTAACAAGTGACAGGATGAAAGTAAATGGCCTAAAGTTGTACCAGGGGAGGTTTAGAGTGGATATTAGAAAAAATGTCTTTACTGAAAGAGCGATGAAACCCTGGCAGAGGCTGCCCAGGGCAGTGGGGGAGTCTCCATCCCTGGAGGGATTCAAAAAACATGTAGACATGACACCTCAAATGGCCTAGTAGTCATGTTTGAATTGGTTGGACTGGATGAGCTTAGAGGTCTTTTCCAACCTTAATGATTCTATGATTCTAAGATAAGAACCTGAGATCTGTAAGTATAGTATCGATACGAAAAGTATTTGTGGGAATAACTACTGAATTCCTCTCGGTTTTGAAGCGCTGATATTAATGGGTTGAAATATCAGGCATTTAAAAAGTCACGGCCCTGCTCTGTGAGTGTCTTTAATCATGAGTATTTTCTTCTACTTTGGAGACACGTTGTGCTATTAAAGCATGGAGATACCTATTAAAACACAGTGTAGAGCATCTTCTTTGCTAATGGAAAGGTTTTCCTAGATGGTAGAAGGAATAAGGCCCAAGAACACATAGCAGGGTCCAGGCTGCATTGGTAGAAGGGTCTGGTAACATTCTCTGTGTTGCCCATGCTTAGAGAAAAAAACACAACGTTTTTAGGAAGCTGCAGTTGGTGAGGTTCGTAAACAGTAACACCATCTGAGGGGGAGTAGAGAAAGTCTGCCAGGAGAGTAAATTCTTTTTGTCCATCGTCCCATCAAATTTTGCAAGCTCTGGCTGGAAATAGAGTTGTCTTTTCCCTTTAACTCATTGGGAAGTTGCTGTTATTCCACCAAAATAAAAATGATGGGGGTCTTCTGTAGGTGTTTTTACGTTCCTGCCGGAGCAGAAAGCTCACCAAAAGCAGCTGCAGGGGAACTGCTGGAGGAGAAGCTAGACCAGGCTTAACTGAAAGCCTCTTTCAAAGGAGGTGGAGGTTCTGTCTCAGGGACCTACTGCACCACAATTCATCTCTCGGGTACCGCAGACAGCTGAGAATATGATGGTGCAATTAAAACTCATTAACCAGTCCTTTTATGAGGAAGTAAGTATGTATGTATGTGGGGTAAGTATATGATGTTTATGAGCATAGATATATAAGCATATGATATATGAGTAATATATCTTAGTATATATATGTGTGTATACATATAAGTATATGATGTTTCTAGATTTGATTTGAATATGTGTAAGTGTATATTTGCATTTAATACTAGAAGGAGACAGCTGGGTTTTTCCTTTCACCTCTCTCCACTCCTGCTGTATCCAAATTGCTCTTTTTCCTTTGCTGTTCTGTCCCTTTTCCCCTCCTCCAGTCTTCCCCATGTCAAATGGGACCATGTAAATTAAACATTTAAAACCAGCTATGAAGAAGCAAAGTATTTAGCCTGACCTTGGCAAACAGCTTTAGCAAGTCAGTAAGTGTTCGTAACTCCGCGTGCTGTGGCAGGCGGCTGCACAAAGCCACGTACTGAGAGGTGCCTGTCCCACGACCGACTCCGTGCTGCACACCTACAGCAGCTCCAGCCCAATGTTTTGGTTTTTGTGAAAGCCATTTTGACTGCCATGTGTTTGTATTTATTTCCTTTCCGGCTCCTTACATGACTCATCCACAGCAGGATGGAGGAACCAGGGCAGAGCTGGGTTGCCCAGGAGCTCCTTTCCCCACTTCCCAGCCCTGGTCTGGGCAGCGTTCTTGAAGGCAATCTCATGGTGAGGAGCCGTTTGCCAGGCTGAAGGGATTAACTCGCTGTGCTCACGGCAGCTGTGCTCAGTGTTGCTTTTCAGAGCCAGAACACAAGGGCTGTCTCCTTCCCAGGCCTTGATTCAAGAGATTGAGAAGCTTCTTAGGGCAACGAGGTGGGTGAAGGGTGTAGAAAACAAGTCTTATGAGGAGCCGCTGAGGGAACTGGGGTTGTTCAGCATAGAGAAGAGGAGGCTGAGGGGAGACCTCATCACTCTCTACGTCTCCCTGAAAGGAGGTTGTGGTGAGGTGGATGTAACAAGTGACAGGATGAGAGGAAATGGCCTCAAGTTGCACCAGAGGAAATTTAGATTAGATATTAGGGAAAGGTGTCTTTACTAAAAGAGTGGTGAAGCATTGGAAGAGACTGTCCGGGGCAGTGGTGGAGTCTTCTTCCCTGGAGAGGTTTAAGTTGTAGAAGTGTAGAAGTGGTGCCTGGGGACATGGTTTAGAGGGCATGGTGGTATTGGGCTGATGTTTGGACTTGATCTTAGAAGTGTCTTCCAACCTTACTGATTCTTTAATCCTCCCTCTGTAAAGTGAAAGAGGCACTTTTTATTCACTCCAGCATGGAACCTTGCCATTCCCTATAGGTTACCCACAGAGCAGACAGCCACAGGTCTGCTGCCTCTACGTTTTAGTTCAATCCAAACCTGATCTTTTCTTCTTTTTCCAGAAGTCCCATTGGCACCAGAGTTTTCTTGCATTCAGCCATGGGCAGGGTAACACCAAAAGGTTTCCTCTCACTTCCTTCTGGGATCCTGTTCCAGGGCAGGAAGTATGTTTCCATCTGAGGATCCTCCTTGGAAAAGACTCTTATTGTGCCTGAACCATAATGGTATTTTAACCAACTCTTGGTTTTTTAAATTCTCCTCCCCGCTTCAATAATCTGCAAATCTGTTACCAATCAGAATATGATACGTAGCCTCAGCCAGTTTCAGTGGGGCTTATTTCTATTACATCTGGCAGTGTGTCCAGTGGAGGAGGAAAAAAAGCCTCAACAAGAATTAGCTGTGCTGAAATCAGCTGAATTTTGGATGTGTTCAACCTTTTTTGGCCAGACTCTTTCCGGTTCATGAGAAGTAATTATCTCTTGAGCATCACATTAATATTAAAGATCTGTAGGCATTATTGTTTAAGCAATATACCTTCTTCCCAGCTCCAAAAAAAAAAAAAAAAGATGTGGGATAATTGATCTGAACATGCTCCAAAAGTGCATATGTCTTTATTTATGAATTCCAATGTGGATCGTTTGGGAGGATAAGGCAGAATAAGGGAAAGCAGGCAAAAATGTCGAGACCTCTCATCTCCCTGGACATTTCTGTTAGGAATAGTTATAATCCCCTGAAAATGAGTTGTGAAAGCTAACAGCATGTTAATAGTGCATGTTACAAACACTAAATCCCTTCAACTGGTATTTCTGATTTACACCTTTCCCTGTTTCTTAGATGATGGAATTTGTGGTAGCTGGAGTTTGTGGCTGCCTGCAGCCAGGCTGGTCGCTGGAGAGCCAAGTTTGGGTACTGATGGCTCTGCTTCCTAAGGTGGGTGTGAAGTTGCACCCCAGTTTCTACCTGCTGAAGGAGAAATTGTCCTTGGAGCACCTGGAATCATGGACTCACTAGATTGGAAAAGACCTTTGAGATCGTCAAGCCCAACCATACCTACTACTAAACTAGATCCCTGTGCAGCTCATCTACACATCTTTTGAACACCTCCAGGGATGGGGACTCAGCCACCTTCCTTGGCAGCCTGGTCCTGTTCCTAAAATGCTGTCTTCTGCAGGGTGTCCATCAGTTGGTGTGCATCGGCTGCACGCATGCTGGGGTGATGACGATGGTTGCGGGCATGCCATTCCAGATGTGGAGGTGACGATGGCCATGCCGTGGCCCAGGATGTGGTGGCCCCAGCCTCGGGTGGTTGGATACTGCTTGCAGCCAGAGTGTGGCAGGACCTGATGAAGACACCAGAGCTGCTGGCTTCGGGCTGGCCTTGAGCTGCTGGGCATCCCCATGCTGACGCACTCCAACCGTGTGGACTGCAAAGCTTGCATCTCTGCTCAGGTACGCTTATAGGTACGTAGATGGTCTTGCATTGCTTATCCTTCCACTGGCAGAAAACTGAATTCCTCCACACAGGGCAGCAATATCATTACATTAAATCGAAGGGGAACGTTTTCCTTACTGAATTTTTTATTGTGTTCAGCTTCACTCAGTAGGGGAAAACGAGTCTATAAAAGTGCCGCTAGCTTGTTTCAACTCCTGCACGTGCACCCACCTCATTTTCACACGCTGGCGAGGGGCGTCAGACACAGCCTGGCCGCCCGAGTGGTCGCGTATCGGTCCAATTTCCTGCAAAGCGCAGTGAAGGCCGTAGATATCAACTTCAAAGGTAAACAATTACCTTTTATTATCACACATGGCTTTAGCTCTACCAGTTTCAAATAGCACATAATCACAAGTCTGTGATAACATTTACTCCTGATGAGAGAAAATTTACCAAGTACTAAATTGCTGCTGAGATGACGGGAACATGAGCCAGGCAGGAATTAACTCCGATGATGAGTCAGCAGACGTTAATGTCTTGCACCATGCTAGAGACATCTGCCGAGACGTCCACTGTTGAATCATCTTAAATATTTCTGTGTTATTACCCCTCCAGGAACAAGCATGGGAGAACTTTTGTGTCTCTGTGTTATATATGCCTAAGCTATTTTAAAATAAATATATTCAGGCATATAACAAGTTTATGCGTTTAGGTATGTAGGTAATTTTCAGCTACGGGAAGGATGAGCAACCGGCAACTATTTAAAGTAAAACATGCATGGAAATGCTAATAGCAATTGCCTACGTTTGGTGCTTGGGAAGCAATAGCTTTGCTCAGTGGTGGCTCTGATGAGGCTGGGAGGGTGACCTTGTGTCCACACCGTATGCCCTGAACCTTCATGCGGACCAGCCTGGACGAGGTTGTGAAGTAGGAGCTAGAAGTTCACTAAAGGTTCACCATGTTTTGAAAATGAATTCCTCAAGAACAGCTGCAGGGTGCTCTTCAAGTGTTTACTCACTTCAGCTTTTCCAATTTTGTTTCCATATGCCCCGGTTGTCAATACGTACTTAGATAAGGTAGTAACTGGGCGCAATCAAGAGCATCAAATTAATTCAGTGGAGTGGGGCAAATGATTTGAAAAATGGACCCTTTTCCACTGAAGGCCCTGCAGTTGTGTTACCATACATTGTCCTCCTGCAGCGGCTCTTCAGCAAATGCTGAGACAGGGGCTTAAAACTGGGGGTGCCAAAGGACTTCAGTCTGGAGAACGTGACTGTTGCATAAGGGGGTTTTCTTTAGTAAACCTTTTCTTGCATTCAGCTTCACTCACTGCAGCAAAACAACTCGGGTTGCTTTAAAGTACGTTGTCTGTTCTGGTCTTAATGAATTTAAACTTTTGCGTACGTAATTACCTAATTGTATGTCCGTGAGAACTGCAGGAGTTGAGTGCACATTGTGCAAAGCCTCATTTTTTGAAACTCCGTCTCTCTGAGGTCTGGAGGTCAGAAGTTAATTCTGGTGAGATATGTGAGAGTTGTCCATGTCTGCCAAAAAAAAAAAAAAATTGTTGTTTCAGGCATTCTTCAGTCTGAGTGTCGCTGCTCCAACTCGTGTTTCCCCACCCCCTGAACTTTCAGATGCAACTTAAAAAATACACCACCCAATGTTTTGGAAAGCAGGGAGGGAGCAGCAGGCTCGGCTGTTGCAGGGTGGGCATGGGAAGCACAAGCTGACAGTGGAGCTGGTGTCTCACAAGTGCAGCCACGGGGTGGTGGGACCAGACAGCCTCATGGTGCCCATCCTCCCTCTCCTTCTGTTCTCCTCCTCGCTGCCACTGATCCCAGGCTTAGCCTTCTCTCAAGGCAAGCCCGTGACTGCCTACCATCTGATGGAGGTGCTCTGACCCCGTGTCCCCCTCTACCTGAGGCCTGGGATGGGCACACGTACCCGCTGGTCCCCACTCCAGGGCATGAGGACCTCAGGGCTTCTGAATTTGGTGTCGAAAGCTTAAAAGAGCTCAAAGGAAATGATGTGAACATCCCCTGCACGTGGGGTTCTACACTCAAACACTGCTTTTTCCAAAATTTAGCTCTAGCAACTCATCTTGAGGTGCCCTAAAATAACAACTTAGTATTTAATGAACATTTAGGGAGAATTAAATTAATCTAAACAGTAGCTTGGTTTCCGACTTCTCAGTAGTGACTGCACAAAAGTAAGGCAGTGTTTTCAGACCAAATAACAAATCCGTCCTTTGAGGATTGGTTTACAGTTCTCCAGAATTTTCCGCTAGGTTAATGACCAAGAGAAACGCCCTGTCGGGAACGATCACGTTCTCGCTACTGCCCAGTCCTTAGAGTGGTGTATCAGGAGGTTTAGAGTTAAGTCGCAGTGTTTTTCTTCTGTCATGGAAGATGATGCATTTCCATATTTATTAGAAAAGCTTTCTCCCATTTTGCTTTGCATGCTGAACTTCATGGGCACAGTGCATTAACTCTTCTTCAAGTCCAAAATGGAGACTACAAGTGCCAGAACATTTTTGTCAATGGTTTCCAAAAACTATGGAATTTCCTGCCCAGCTACATCAGATCAGCCAACAACTTTGTAATTGCTAAAAACAGCCTGTTGACTTTCCTCCCAAGTGCTTCAGCTGGCCTGGCTGAGCTTTCTCTTTTCCATTGTCTTGAGATGTTTCTCTCATTGTGCACTGTGCTGTATTTTTATGGTCAACGTATCCTATAGCAAACAATTTCAGGCTGATGGCGGAAAGGAGATTGGGTTCAGGTTAGAGATTTGAGCCTGGGACTGGGAGCCAGGAATGCTTCAGTTCCTGGACCAGAGCTGCCACTAAATCAGGAATCCACATAAAGCCACATGATGAGCAATTGCACGATGATTTGATTTTTGGTGCAGAGGAGGAAGTGAGTGTTTGAATGCGGTTCTCTCCTTGGCGTGCCCGCTGCAACCGAAGCCACAGCTACAGGTGGGCTGTGAGCAGGTTCCCTCCAAGGGGAGGCTGAGGTTCAGGAGGCTGAGATTCGGGAGGCTGCTGTCTCTTTGGGGACCTGGAGTTCTCACCCGAGTGGTGCTTGGGCTGACATCTCGGTGGTAAATGCAAATAAATTAGTTAAGTATGCTTGTATGAAATTTTCCTGCTGAAAAATTCATTCTATAAAAACATTTATACTGTATTCTTTATTGTCAGCTAATCCTGCCCAAACTCATTAAATGGCAGTGTGTGGGTTACTCGCTGTCAGTGAAATTATCAAAGGCATTTTTCAGCTGGTGCACCGGGAAAGCATGTGCTTCAATGCCAACTAAAACAATAACGAGGAAATGTTATGATCAGACTTGACCAAATGACCTTTCCCATTTTAGATTAGTTCTTAATTTCAGCGCGAGGGTCATCCTGTGAGAATACTTACAATAAGTCACTGCTTACCTCTCACATGAAAAAGAAGTGACTTATTAGAAATCTCACTGTACTCATTGCAGTTAATGAGATGTGGAAAGCTTTGTAATTTGATTTGCTGGACCATATGCTGTAAAGGGATACTGCTGATTTCATTCCTCCACATTTAATTTAAGCAGTATGCAATGGCTTCTTCGTATGGCTACTTATATAATAAAAATTAACTTGAAGGATAAAAAAAAATACACCATTGTGGGGTTTATTACTCCGTGTGGTTGAGTTTCAAGTGTTTTTCATTGAAACATCTGTAAGTAATGTGTAGGTCTAATTTTAAATCCTGGCAAATATTTTCCATTTAACATTTGGTTTTACTGACAGGCTGGGAGCGGTGGCTTTCGGAGCTCGTCAGCAACAGATAGGTAGTTTCAAGGATAAACATTTATAAAATTGAAGATAACTATAGCTCCATACCTGCTTATTCTACCCTTCTTGTATTTTAGCGGTTGCAAACCGCAATGCAGACACTCGTCCCTTCCCCTTGTGAACCCCAGCCGTGGTGGCAGCACCGTGGTGGTTCAGGCTGACCCTCACGGGCTGTCCCACCCCACTTGGGGTGGCTGCGTGGTGTTGGTGGCCACAAGTGTGGGCTCTCCTGGTGAGGGGAGAAGGTGATGGTGTTGGGAGATCACGAACTCCTCAAGGTTGTCTCCTTCAGAATGTCCCTTTTGATGCTTTGCAGGGGACAGTTACCTCTGGAGGGTGGATTTGTGCCTCAGTCCCGGGTGGAGCTTGGCCATGTGCCGCGACTCAGCAGCACGCGCTCCACTCGTCGGGCCAAGTGTGCTCGCTTGTACCACAGTGGCTCACCATCAAGGCTTTATTTCAGGTTATTTGATTTTCAGCCGCAGACAAAATGAAACAGCTTGAACAGGCAGGCTGGCCTGCAAAGCCCGTAAAAGTGAAAACCAAGCTGACTTGTCAGCTGATGAAGGCTCGTGTGCTCTTCTGGTTGTGGTGCTTCGTGTGAGAGCCTGGGCTGCAGCTGACCTACAGGCCGTGCTAGGAAAGTCTGGCGTGAGGCAGTGAAAGAGCAGTTTGGAAGGGTAGTCATAGAACCATAGAAGGGTTTGGGTTGGAAGGGACCTCAAAGCCCACCCAGTTCCACCCCCTGCCATGGGCAGGGACACCTCCCACTGGATCAGGAGCTCCAAGCCCCATCCAACCTGGCCTGGAACCCTTCCAGAGATGGGGCAGCCACCACTGCTCTGGGCAACCTGGGCCGGGGCCTCCCCACCCTCACAGCAAAACATTTCTTTGCAATATCTTATCTCAATCTCCCTCCTTGAGGGCTTGAGCCCTTCCTCTGCAATTCCTGTGTGTGAGTCCTCCTTGGTGGGAACCCCACCAGGGTTCGAAACACAGGCCCTTCATGCACGGACCTCCAGACTGAAAAAATAATAACAAAATCAGATTTCAATGTTAATATGGCCCTGTTTTCTTTCATCGGAAGTTCTGAAATGCTTCTGAGGAGATTGGTGATGGTCATAATCTCAGCTACAGTGATTTCTCGTAAACATTGAGAGAAACTGTAGCTTTACTGAATATAGTGTCTGTTTTAAATAGCTTGTGGTTCACTTGTTTTTAATATGAGTACAAGCACAGAGGCAAGTAAAATCTAATGAAAGCACTTAGAAGATTTTGTTTTGATACCCCACAGCAGCCCTACTTTATACGGAAGGGGGAAAAGATTTCTTTATAGCCAGGCCTGCAGAAGCCAGAAATTTAATCTTGCTCCACAACTTATTTTATTGCATTTTTAATTTTCTCTTGCATTACCCTGACACTTTTCTATAGCTTTTGACGCCTGGTGCTTAATTACTTATCATTAGCAATGTACATGGGGGCCTTCCTGCATATTTATAAATGTGATCATTAGTACATGGGAAGACAAAGACTTCTTTAAGACCATCATTAGTTATTCTGTTTTCATAGAAATGTTCATTAGAGAAACTACCCACCTGGTTAAATAATTATAATTAAGAATTGGTAATCTCCTTTGCATTTTTAACTTGATCTTCAGGACGTGTGTGCAGAGCTAAAGGAGCCTTGTTTGGCCATATTACTGTAGTTTCTTTTCAATTTGAATCGTCAGGCAGATTTAAATGCTGTGTTTTGGAACTATAAATCCTAAGAACGATTTATGGAAAGATAGGTTATGAAAAAAAAAGAGAAAGAAAGAAATCAACCCAGCAATTATCTCTGAAATCATTAACTACACACGAGCAGCGAGAGCTTCTATAGCCATTTACTGTAATGCACGGTGACCAGGATGTCACCAGAGCTTGATTTCTCTGCCCTGCCTGCTGCACGCACTGCAGACACCCAGGCTGAGGGCGAACGCTTGCAGGAAGGTATCGCTTCCATGTAGTAGTCGGAAATGCCAGCAATAAATGCACTAGTGTCAGTAGTCCTGCTCCCAGCCGTGGTGGGAGCTGGTGGGAACGGTGCGAGGAAGGGAGAGCATCACCCCGCCGTGGCTGCTACGGGGAGGGCTCACCTCTGATAAACCACAGCAGTGGGAAGAGCTTGTCAGGGGCATAAATATCATCTGTAAACAATTAAGCAGCTACTGCTCATTCAGGGCAGTTTTGAGAAGCAAAGGAAGTCTGCAATCAGTTATATCTCCAATTACCATAAAAATATATTAGCCATTCATTCATTTATTAATGATTCATCAGTTAACCACACATAATGAGCAAATAATTAGCAATGCTGTACGGTTGCCAAAATTGAAGAAGTGTTGGCATTTTAAAGATGAAAGGTTGCATTTATGTAAAAAGTCGGGTGGTGATAAAGTTAATACGGAAGATAATTATAAAAGTGGCTGTCCTATTTTAGAGGCTGAGGTCCCGCAAAACTTGCCTAATTGAACTGAAATTAATATTCTTCAAAAGCGCGCGTGTTACTGCGTAGTGGCTGCTGCATTTACTCGGAGATCTCCCTTCAGTAAGGTACGTCGCACAATACAAGTTAATAAAATGCCAGACAGCAAGACTGCATTCTTTGTTTGCTCGGTTCAGGGCCTTGTGGAAAACAATAAATTGCATTCATGTCAGCCGAGGCCCATCCCTTTGCTAATTACCGTTTGGTGCTGAAATGACTTCTGTGAAATTGGGAGCATGGAGAAACACACAGCTGTACAAGGGAGGCTTTTCAGGCTGCGGCAGTAAATGTGAGATAGGCCTTAGGCGCACAGATGTTAAAACAGTGAATTCCCCTACAGATTACACTAATGGAAACCCTGTCAGGGTAAGTCAAATCCGGGGTCTGTGGTCAAAATCTAATTAATGTTCCTGTACTTAAAAAGAATATGAATGCCTGGAGGTGATGAGGAACGTATAAGAAACTCGCTTGTTTGTAAAATCGCTGGTGTGGATGGCAAGCGCCACGGAGTCTTTCCTTACGAGGTAAGACCTGCTGGAGGAGCTGCTTACGCCACGTGCTTCAGTGCTGCGGGCGACCCCTCTTGGAAGCCCCACACAAAATTGACTCTTCATGCTGGGCCACCTCCCCAGTGGACAATCATCACTGTCATTAAATGCCGCCTCTTCGTTTGGCGTGACCCAGCGGTGTCGGCATCGCCGGTTAGGAAGTACTCATAGCTGAAGACATAAGAAAGGACCAGCTCCTCTTTGGGCAAAAAAAAAAAGGCTCACCCGTCTCGGTTGAGGTTGAGGACACTGCTGGGGCTCTTACGGCGCTTTCACAGCTGCACTGTGCGTGGCCTGTGCAATAACGGAGGAAATGAATTTATAATGCAACAATCTCTTCGTTTTCACAAGCACAAAAATTCCCCTAAATACTTAAAATAACACTCAGGGTGGGACAGCCCTTAAATTTTGAATAAATGAAACTCTAATCCAGTGTGTTGCTCAAACCAGCTTGTTATTAAAGAAATAAATTTGAAACAGCAAGTGGTTTGAGAATTTTGGATTTAATTATTTAAATCTACTTAAGATAACTCTCCAGCACTGTGTTTGGGTTTCCTGTTGAGAGCATGTTTTCCAGGAAAGGTATCCCACCCAGTGCCTTGGAAATATTAACTTTCTTATGCAATAGTGGTTTAAGCAGTAAAGACAAATAATTATTATGGCAATAAGGCAAGATACTATGTGGCAACTTGGTGATATTTCCTGGATGCGTCCTGTCATGGAAACTGCACGGAGGCATGCGGGCTTTGGAGAGGCCACTGCTCTCCTTGGCTAAATGGCGCGTGTAGGACGAGAGGAGATGGCCTCCAGTTGCACCAGGAGAGGTTTAGATTGTATATCAGGAAAAATTTCTTCTCTGAAAGCGTTTTCAGGCACTGGAACGGCTGCGCAGGGAAGGAGGAGTTTGAAAGATGGGTAGATTAGGTGCTCAGATATATGGCTTAGTAGTAGACAGGTATGGTTGGACTCAATGATCTCTAAGGTCTTTTCCAATCAAATGATTCTATGATAATGCAGCTCCAAATGGTCTTCAGGTGAGAGAGAAAGTTATTCCCTTGGTTGTGGTACAGAACGCAACAAACAGTACCTGAACCAGAAGGTTTGCACTTCTGAGCTAATTTGAGGTATTTTATGACTTTGTTCGTTGTTGATTGCTATACTTTAGTTATAATCTACTGTTTCATCTTTGGGATGCAAGATTGTCTCCTAATGTGGCATAGATCAAGAAGGCAATAAGTCTGTCTTTTCTTTTGTAGGACCATAAGAGGAGCTTCCTGGATCCTGGGTCTGCGTTTAGGGTAAGAATTGGACAGATTTATTTAAGATGTCCCTGATCTGCACAAAACCCAGGAGAGGGACAAGAACCAGGGAGGCGTTGCCTGTCCCCAGCCATGACACAGGCACGGGGGAAGTTGACTTCCCCCACAGCCAGGAGCGAGCAGAAGAGAGAACTCTGGCTCTGACTCACGTTTCCTTCCCTTGGGCTTGTGCTGGGGCAGAAGGATGTGGCCACGCGGCGTACCGGCTTGGCCTCACTGCTTGGCTTGGCTCCTGCAGGGCAAGCACCCTGTACGTGTGCCTGTGAAGAAAAGGGAGCGTGTTCCTGTGTTTTAATATCCCCAAAAGAAATCATTTATGTCTTCAAGGCAAGTTGCTCATCTTAGCCATTGTCTTCCAATTTGTTCTCTCTGTGTCGTCTGTTGCAGTACAGCTCTCGCAGAGGGGTTACGTGCTAGTTTGGGGCCAGGCTCTGTTGCCGAGTATTGCCAGCACTCACTCTGTCACTCTTGTTGGCCACTGTGGCTCAAGTGCAGCCCCCCATTCACAGGGATGAAGCCTTTCAGCTTTCCTAACGCTACTGAGGTTGCACTGATGTGACTGAATTTATCCCTCCTGTCACACGTAAGGGTGGGACCTCGGGGAGTGGTCAGCTTTCTAGCCAAAGTTTGTGGGGACAAAAAAAGGCAAATCCAGACATTCAGTTTATATCAAATTGAAAGTCCAGTGGTCAACACAGCTGTATCATCTGAATCCAGCACCACCAACCGACTCAAGGGCTGGTGTTCAGTTCACTACTGGATTCTCTAAAATTGATAATATGTGTAAGGATGGTGTTCAATGAAAAACCAAAAGATCTGCCTGATTGTCCTCATTCACACGTGCTCACCGGCTTACTTTGTGGTTATTAGCAATATTTTCTTTTTTAGCTTTTTATTTTCCATAAAATGAAGCCCTACGCATACTTTTTTCTTCAGAAATAATGTCTACGTTTATGTGTTACAAGAGGTAGATGTTTTAAAGCTTAGTTCTTGCTTAAGAGACACCTTTCAGTCCACTGAAAGGGCTTGATTAGTGTCCCCTAGCCGAACCGTTCTTTTCCCTCTGTTGCTTTGACCCATTGATTTAATTAAGGTCTAATAAAGAGGGAGCTGAAAGATTGTTAAACTCCCTTTTTTTATGGATCTGCTCTATGCTGGCCTGTCAGTGCATTTTTGACTCGCGTGTGCCCTCTCTAATATGTAAGCACACTGATTCAGAGATTTTCTTCCTTGGAGCCAGCTTTTTTTTCACCTCAATGGTAGATCAGATTTAATTTTCATTTTAACCACAGCAAACGCTTTTCTGGAGACCTTTTATTTTAGTGAAAATAAATAATGAAAAAAATAACCAAAGCAAGTCACAGTATCAAAAGGAAAGACCTTAGAAAGCTTAGTGGTGACCCTTTTTTCCTCTGTTTCCTTTCCCATCCTCCTCTTGCCAGCAGAGAAAGAGGAAGAGAAATGAAAACTCTGGTTTTACTTTCCAATTAAGTAACAAGAATGAATGGAAGTTTATGAAACATGGAGGGGGTTTTTATTGAAAATGCTTGCTACTTTTTAGCTTTGAGTCTTGCCTAGGTCAGTGTTAATGCTCCAAAAAGTACTTCACAATATTTGTCATATTGCCAACCTCCTCTTCTCCTTTCCCTTCTCCTCCCACCAGCTCTACAGTTTGCTGCTCTGGGGTAGCTCTAATTTTGCCACTGAGGAGACTCCTTCTGTATCTCTGTAAAACAGAGATTACCCTGAGATGCACCATCTCCACACTCTGCTTCTGTGGTAGGAGAGGACTTCTGACACCAGGGCTGCACCAGGACCGTGATGACAGTCTTCAGAAGAATTTAAAGAGGCAAAAAGCCCCAGCTGCAGCTTCAAGGAATGGCTCTAATAAGGTATTCGTGGCTTTAAAGAACAGCATTGCTATCCACAGTGACAGTTTGTGACTGTGAACCTTCTTAGATGGCTCTCGTGCTCAGATTGCTGTACCGCAGCTCGTTAGCAGGATCGCTGCCTGCAGGGCTGCAGCAGGTTTGCTGTACGGCAGGATGCGCGCTAAAATAACAGTCTGGTGAGTGGCAGTGTGATCCCAGAGCTGGCTGGGCACTGGCAATTAAACCTGGATGAGGATAAGCCACCTGGACTTCGGGACTGCTGGGATGGGACACACCACTTGCCGAGGGCCATCCCTGCCCAGGAAAGCACTAAAACAGGTGTATAAATCCTACTGTGTTCCGTGGGATTTAGGCACCTGCTTAAAGTTAAGCGCTTATTTAGAGAGTTTCCTAAATGAAAGCCTGGCAATTGTGCCCAGGAGTAACTTTGAAATTAGTTTTAATTTGCTCGTCATAACCAGCTGTCACGAGCCTGTAAAAAGGGTTTGATTCTGCAGAGAGGAAAGCCTTCCCAGGCCCTTGGCTTTGGTGTAAGCGTCTTTCCTGGGTGCCCAGCACCCTGCCGAGCTGAAGCAGCCCTGTTCAGCCCTGCTTTGATTCCAGGTGGCTCTGTGGCCACGCTGGGGCTGCTGTGCGAGCCTGGTGCTCTGCAGAGCGAACTGCCCGTGCCGCCCTAGTGCTGTCTCATCTGAGGCAACCTCTGCAGGCTGCAGCAGAGGAAAAGGAAGCCCGCGCCTTATTTGTAGAATCATAGAAACATTTGGTTGGAAAAGACCTTTGAGATCATGGAGTCCAACCGTACCTGTCCTCTGCTAAACTAGATCCCTGAGCACCTCATCTACCTGGCTTTTAAACACCTCCAGGGATGGGGGCTAAACCACCTCACTGAGCAGCCTCTGCCAGTGCCCGAGAACCCTTTCAGTGAAGGCATTTTTCCTAATATCCAATCTAATCTTCCCCTTGAGACCATTTCCTCTCATCCTGTCACTTGTTAATTGAGAGAAGAGACCAGCACCCACCTCTCTACAACCTCCTTTCTGGGAGTTGTAGAGAGCGATGAGGTCTCCCCTCAGCCTCCTCTTCTCCAGACTAAACAGCCCAGTAAGAGGTGAGTGCAAAGGAAAGTTAGGGCAGCGAGACAGGAGGAGGAGAGGTTTGTGTCCAAGTGGAAAGGCCAGCTGGACCTCCCATTCAGAAACATAGTCACCAAGTCCTTCTGTGTCATGGGAGTCAGAAAGCTTCAAGAGCTTTTATTTTTAGGACTTTTTTGTTTTCCCCTTTATAACCCATTGTTTATTACAACAGAATTTAGGATAAACTTGAAAATAAATCTAACATTACACTTAGAGCAACCATTCTCAAAAGAAAAAGAAAATCCAACAAACTCAAATTATGACTTAGTTCTGTATGTGCACGTGTTTGCATGCACCATCTACTGAAGGCAAGCGGAGCTGTGTCCAGGTCGCTGAGAGATATTTTTTCTCTCAAATACATGGTTAGTTAGTCAGTGGATGATACCACTGTTGTGTAGCTCTTGGCAGGACTAAATTTGCAATTAAAACATTTTAAAGGCTTTTTTTTTGTAGAGTCCTTAGGTAATTAAGCTGAAGTGCGTGTACATTTCCATATATAAATGTACTGAAGCAGTGGTAGCTGATGTCGTAGTTAAGGTCAGGTGCAAACCAGCCTTGCATTTAGAGTCTTTTTTCCAGTACCTCACTCAAAACCTCCCTAAGTCTAAATTAATCTTCCAGAAATGTATGGGAAATTTGGTTTATGAGGGGAAAAAAGGTCTTGCATTATTACTGTAGTCTATCAGTCTTCCCTCAGCGTGGCTCCATTCATTTTGCGAAGCGTGGCTGTTCGGCGTTGCCATGACCAAACTTCATGACCAAAAACACTTAGGGGAACAGTCCCGTTGGGATACACCCACCAAGGCAGCAACCCAGCCTCAGCCCTGGCAACTGAGGGCAGATCATAGAATCATAGAATAGTTTGGGCTGGAAGGGACCTCAGAGCCCATCCAGTCCAACCCCTGCCATGGGCAGGGCCACCTCCCACTGGATCAGGGGCTCCAAGCCCCATCCAACCTGGGCTTGAACCCCTCCAGGGATGGGGCAGCCACAGATTCTCTGGGCAACCTGTGCCAGGGCCTCCCCACCCTCATCATGAAGAAATTCCTCCTTATGTCCAGTCTAAATCTGCCCCTCTCCAGTTTATCCCCATTGCCCCTCGTCCTATCACTCCAAGCCTTTGTGAACAGTCCCTTCCCAGCTTTCCTGCAGCCCTTTCAGGTATTGGAAGATGTAGAGGAAGCGTTGCCTGGCACACAAGAAGGGACCTGGGGACAGCACGGTGTTCAAGGTGGCTGCGACAAACCTGGCTCTGCTGCTGTGACCCCTTTGCAGCCCCCAGACCCCCTGCTCCGGGCTGCAGCTTCCCTCTCTGCCTCGTGAAGCTGTTCCCTCCCTTGCAGCCTTTGTTCCTCTCCTCCTTGCCAAGTACACTGACTCCAGCTTGATCTGAAAGTTAATTTTAACAAATAACATTTTGGGCTGAGCCAAGTTAGGATCTGGAGATAGGGCACGCTGCGGGAAGGGAGCGGGGTGGGGGGTGTAAGGGAGCATGAACGCTCAGCCTTGTAATATGTGTGAGAGCTGATGCTCTCTGAGCAATCGAGTGCTTATTATTATTTCTCTTGGATAGGTCACCTGGGAGTGGAGGAATTTTTCATTTTAAATTAAAAAGAAATCTTTTGTAATGCTCATTTCTGAAAGGAAAAAAAAAAAAAACCCTACCTCATCATGGAAGCAATTAGATGGAGGACACATTGAAAGGAGTGATTAGTTGTTAATTTTTGAGCTGTTGGCCCTGACAGAGGGTTTTTTAGTCAAGGATTTTTTTTTTTAAAGGTGTCTTTCATATGCCTATAGTCCAAGGTTACTTCTCATTCAATAGCAATTACCATATGTCCATTATATGCTGGAGACTGCTGGAGGTGGATGCAGTGGTTCCCGTCAGAGCATGTGCCCAGTCAAAATTCCAGCAGCCCTGCGAGCCACAGGATAATTGTTCCTATCTGCTGCTTCTCTTTTCCAAGTCCCACTAAATGTTCTAGGGACAAACTTCCCCCTTCCTTGATGCAACCTGAAAGTACAGCCCTCCGGTTTGCATTTCAGGTTCCAAGTCAGCCGTGTCAAGATTTGAACAAGAATCAAGGAGGATAATGGGTCAGATGTAATTAAGAGGTAAAACTGCTGGTGAAATAGCTGCACATTTCGGTTTTCTTTCTCTCTGCCCATCAGATTACAAACCTCAGTCCCACCACCACTTGAAAAACCTAATCTGTAACTACAAACTCGGTCTAACTGCTCTATTGTATCAGATGAAACCAGCTAACCAGACACCACAACACAAAGAAAACAAGTACGTTGTACCTCAGAAAAATATGGGGATGAAAACACAGGGAAAAAAAAATCAGTTTTGTGGAAATATGGACATGGTCCAGTAATGGAATGAGTAGGGAAACTTGAATGGATGAGAGTCAGAACCCACTCTGCTTAATTCTTGGGTTTTTTATTTGCCATTCAGCTTACATCAGTGTTAACATCTACTGAGAAATGCAGCCATTTACAATTTGCAGTTCAATGTGTTACTTTAATTAGTATGAAAATTAAAGGGCAACTATAGGCCAACGTGAATGATTATGGAAATACATGTGCATCACATGCAATGCTCTCATTTAATTAATCGTCTTGTAAACTATATCGAGCACTTTAAGTCAGTTGCTGAGTATAACAACTCTATTTTAAATAACCACTTAATACTCAACAGGATGTGGAGAAAACACTATAGCGCACGGCTGCTTCTCAAGTTTCAGTGTCTGAGATTTTTTAAAGCTGACCCAAGTCAACCCAAAAGAATGTTTAACACCCCGCGTCTGAACACAAGAAACTCTGTGATGTACAGACATTCAATTACATTTTTTTAAAAAGTGAGAAGCATTTTGTAAAATAGTGACTTTAGAAAACTAATTGGCAGCAGCAAACTGGAGAGTGAAGGGCAGAGCTAGAGGGGACCTTTTACTACAGTAACTCCAGTCAAGGAAAATGAAAATAAAGGCAGCTTTGTTTCGCAGTCAAATTAGCTGATTAAGAAATAAAACATTTTAACATGCTTTAAATGCAGCATTAATTATTTATATGAAAAAAAATTAAAGCCAGATTCCATGAATTACACTTTGTGTGTGTGAATTGAACATTACGGGAATAGTAATCCTTTTACATTCATGCCTTACTTCATTAGGCAAAACTAAATATTAAGGGCTCTATTCATTCAAAAAATTCTTATGCATTCAGGTCACACCTTTTCTATGGCCTTTTTTTTTTTTTTTAAGGGTAAAATTTACAGCACTGATTTTTAAATATGATTCAGAAAAGGCAATCTGCTTCTGCAGGATGGGCTGTAGGAAAGGGAAGTGTTTGGGAAAGGACAAAGATGCAGTGGTGGGTCTTGCTTGTCATCAGTGAGAAGGCCCAGAGTAAGGCCTGTTGAATGGTCTCAAAGCTTAACGTAGAAAATCAGATGCATTCCTGGTAAGGAAGCTCTGAACTCTGTAAAACACTTTTTCCTATAGATTGATTATTAAATAATTTCCCCTCTCATTGTTTCCACTGACTGAGGAGTGCTTTATTCAGATGAATGAAGAACAGAGGTTATTTACTCAGACAGGCGTGTTCAGGGATATACTTTCTTATTTTTCCACACATTCCCGTTTTAGGAGTGGAGTGTCCCACGCAGGAGGAGAGTCCATCCGCTGAAGCTGCTCTGATCTGTGGGATGCGGTTAAACATCTGCTGGGACTGAGGCTGGGACCATCAAAGTCACTTATCTGCTCTTCTTTGAACTCAGACCCATGAGGTAAGGAACTGGTGGAGTAATTAATTGTTTTGCCAACACATATGTGAATAAGAATTGCACTTCAGTCTTTTTCAGCTTCTTTCCTTTGTGGTTTTGTTCTTGGGTTTTACTGACTGAGGAGAGGAACAGCTAGAATGGTGCAGCGATCATAGAGTGGTTTGGGGTGGAAGGGATCTTAAAGCTCATCCAGTTCCAACCCCGCTGCCATGGGCAGGGACACCTCCCACTGGATCAGGGTGCTCATCTGATGATGATCATCATCTTTAACTTTCAAAATAATTAAAAGATTGACTTACCTTTAAAATTATAACTTTAAAAAAGAGATAGAAGGAGAAAAAAAAAAACCAAACCCAAGCAAGAAACTGTAATAGTGGGGGTTACCCAGAAGCTTGCAAATTGTCAGCTGGCTGAATTTAAATAAACTTTTGGGAAACAATATATTGAGAAATGGGACAAGGCGTCAGATGGTTGGGTAAGACTGATGTATCTAATACTTTAGTTAATATGGATCAACATCTGCCTTTAGTTACATCTGCACAAGCCCCTGACTTCAGCAGAGTAGTACTTTTGGAACCAAGTTTGGACCAATGTTTTTAAATAGGCCCTGGTGCAGAATATCTGCAGAGAGCCTGCGCTGCGCAGTGCGGTGTATCCAGGCAGAGCTGGAGAGATTGGGTAACACAATATGTTATTGTTTCTTGTGTAATTTTAAAAACACATTGTAGAGTAATGTATTTTTTTATAATAGGGTGCTCCCTGTCTCTTTAAGTAACTGTCAGATGTAGGATGTCCTTGTGCCAAACTGCTATGGTCTGCTCCCTCTGTGCAATTGTTAATTAAGTCCATCCCTTATTGTAGAGCCTGCCTAGTCCCTTACCCATTCTGCTTATCTGTGACACCAGATGATGCTCAGTAATTCATGACTAACCTGCTCCCACCTTCAACAGGGCCTCCTGTGCACTGACCTTAACCAGCTTCACCTTTTCATTATTCCCAAGGAGAACAGAGCCCTGGAGGCAACAGTTTTATCAACTTTCCTTGTTGACCAAATGATGGTTTAGTGATAAATAAATGGAGTGTGCTTGAGCTAGAGGCTTCCTACCCACCGGCGCTCCCCGTCCTACTCCGGCACCCACTGCCTGCCTGGACGCAGGGCAAGGGGACTGCCCTCAAAGGACACTCGAGGCTGCACCACCACGAACAGCCTTTTCAAAAAGGGCTACTTTTGCCTGTCCAGGTCATGGTAGTCCGCCAGTCATCGTGTCAGCTGAAAACTTTCTCTGCTTGGTACTGAGCTCTGCCACCTGCAAATCTCTTACTCCACCGGTAAGGCTGATACACAGGAGCTGGTAGGAATATTTTCATAGCTGACAAGCTGTTTCCCATGAACAGTGTCAAAGATTTAAAAGCCACTTCTGCAAATGGGACTTTCTGGCAAACATAGACTAAGAAAATCTTTTATTATTACCATATGGCTAGAAATACTCTTAGAGTTCTTCTGGAAATGGGTACTGTACCAGCAGAAAGCAATATTCTGCTGGCCTGTGCATTGCCTCAAGAGTATTTACTATGGTAATAAGATCAGTAATTCATCTCCTAAAATCACTGGGAGTACAAATGCTTATTTGAGTAGATGGTATCTTGATTGCAACTGAGTCAGGAGAGCTCTTAAAGCTGCCTGTTTAGGCTACAGATCTTCTGTTAAAAGCAAAGGGCTGGTGATTCTTGGTAAGAACATCGTGTTTCACAGCTACCTTGCACTTTCAGCAGTTCACAGCAGATGCACAGCACATCCTTTGGCAAAGTGGGCATGTACAAATGTGTCAGGAAATTATGCCTATTGGGGTTTTTTCTTTTTTTTTTTTCTATAGCAATGTAGTGGAAAGCGATATCAATCTCTCTCCATCAGCAAATGGCCGATTAGAACAAAAGAGACAGAGAGAAAGCCATGCTCCAGCAACACACCGAGACATTCAAACCCTATTGTCATGGAGCGTGCAGCACCAACAGAAATTAAGAGACAGCCTTGGCCCAGAAAAACAAAAAAGGAAAGATCTGGGGATAAAATATTTGCTTCATCGCAGAGTAGGACAGTGTCAGAGAAGTATCTGATGTTCTTGAGACTCTCACGCCTTCCTGTCTGCTAGTTCACAAACCCAGCTGCCTTCTTCTCTGGAAGTCCTGGAGGCAGAAGCCTCCAGTCTTTCTCAACTGTTTTTGTTTGTTCGTTCACAAAGCTGATCAAGAGAAATCATGATTTTATGGCAAAGGCATAGAAATAGGAGTTTAGAGACCTAGTTTTTAGTTCCAAACTAAGGTATAGGAAGTGTTCACAGGACAGATGATATAATCTAGAACTACAATCTAGAAAAACAATTTCCCTGACCCAGTGGGAGATGTCCCTGTCCATGGCAGGGGGCTGGAACTGGGTGAGCTTTAAGGTCCCTTCTAACGCAAAGTTCCATGATTCTATGAAATTGTTTTATTTGAGAAAAACCATAGTTTGACCTCTCAGAATCTACAACCAGCTCCCGGAGCCCTGTGCCAGTCAAGTCTCGGGTGGTCCATAGTGTTTCACATTGGTGATGTGGCATCGAAGGCGAACCACAGAAAAACTGAGGTAGAAGTGCCTAAACCAGATGTTGTCTAGTTTGCCAAGAAGCCCGAGCCCTTAATGAGGACACGTGGCTGAAAAGGAAAGCATCAGCAGCTTTCCTGCAAAATGGAGTTCTGTGCTTTAACTTCATCAATACTGGTCCTTCTTTGCACAGTTATTAAGCTAAATATCACTGAGGCGTGTGCGAATTTGACGAGAGAAATATTTGTTTGTGCTCTCTATATGTTTCTGAAATTACAGATTTTTCAGCTGGCACAATTCTGCCTTGTGAGCCAGAAGTTTCACTGCAGTCATGGAGCATAACAAACATTTGAAATAACTTTCACCAGCTTGATCACTGTTGTCAGATAGTATATATATGCAAATGAAACTAATAAATTTTGCTAGAGTTCTCTGGATTCCACCAGAATGTATGGAATTGTCTTTTGTTAGTTAACAGCTCTTAACACTTATGTAGCAATTTCCATCCTCGGTGACAAGCTTATTAATCAATGCAACACCTCTGAAAGGAGCATTGCTATGTATTCCTATTAGAGTGTGAGATTTAAAATGTATGGATGTGCTGTGGACTGTTGGTCAAATAACCGAGTTTCCAATTTGGGAGTTTGTGGTTTCTGTCCCATGATTAGGCCAGACTCCTTTGACACACAGACCCCTTTATGTGTTTAATAGATCAAGCTCTGCTGGGTTTACAGCCACACATCCGCGTGGCCGTACTCTGGCTTTGAAATGTGGCCATAACACAACCGGTTTTATAATTGCTGCCTAGAGGATGTGAGCTGGGGACACCGCGCAGTGCTGCGGTGGGGATGGAGCCCGCTGCTGCGATGGGGACACTGCGCTGCCGCAATTTGCTCTATGCAGCTTTGTTAAGACTCGCAGGAGCTGGAAGGTGTATTTCCAGCGCACAGTAAATAGGGTTGCGCTAAATGACCCCTGCCTTTTTTCATGCTAATAGATGTGACAGTGTTGGGTTAACAAAGAAGTCGACGCTGACATAGCAATGATAATTTCACTAGGGTGAAATCCATTGAGTTCTCTCACCTCTTTTCTGTGCCTGCTATTGTAGCACACTAATGGTACCGCTGATCTACTCTCCTTGTAGCCAAGAAAGTGTCAGATGAGAGGTTTTTCTGCCTGCTACATCCCAGGAAAAAAAAAAGTGTATTCTATCCAATAAACTTGGTTTGGGAAATGAGTTTTGTTCACTGTTACCAGGTCTGCAGAAACCACCAGGCAAGTGCAGTGTGAAAGTCCTCCTATAAAGGGTATAATGAAAGACAAACTACTTTCAGCTAGCGACTAGAGGCATATCAATAAAGATCACCTCCTGCATATATCAAGTGATTGATAGCAAGCTTGAAAGCTTTTTCAGTTCCCTGGCAGTGCCATCCAACTGCAATAAAACACATGGGATTCTCTGCTCCCCTTCCAGATAAAGCCCCCCTCATGCTGCTTCTACAAAGAGCTTCAAGAATTAAAAACCAAAGGTACAATAAGTAGCTCAGCTTTTAAGGATGACAATATCTGAAGTATAGCAGAAGAGGAACTGTTGGACATCTTGTTGCTTTTCTCTGTTGGTAGGCATCCTTTGAGGCTTTGGAAACCAGCCTGCTCAGGAGTGCAGCACAAGATGTGCCCCGTGGGCCGGGAGAGGAGCTTTTGGCTTGTCTGGAGGAGAGAGTTGAAATGAGAACAGCTACCTAACTCTTCACACTTCACTGGCAAGCTCAGCAAGCGCAGTCCCTGTGCAAGGTACCTCGACAGGACAGACCAGGGCTGTCGACCAAACAGCAGCAGTTCAAGCATCCATGCTTGCAAGGCAGAGGCTGCAGTGCCATTCTGACTGCCTGTCTCCTCCATAGCTGGGACTGCCCATGGTTTGGGGTGGGGGCTTGTAGCTGCTCCTGGCCTTCATGGATGCTGTGTCTCGCCCCTCAGTGCATCTGGTGCTTGGTCTCGTGCTGTTAAGAGTAACTGATTGTTCCTGTGCAAAAGGAGTCTGTGTTGGGAGCATTTGTGCATCCAGACATTGGGCAACAATCATACCTGTAAGCTATGGAAATCTTCTATGGGTTTTTATGAACAAACCTGTATCTATTTCATTGCTTAATGCTCGTGGAAGTCTTGTGCCAGCCATTGGGAGCATACAAATCTTGAAGAAGTCAAGGAGCTTCTGGGAAACCCTTACTGAAATGAATTTTATAATTAGATGTTTTTCCTTCTCCCCAAAGAAGAAAATCCAGGTTCATGAGAGCCAAGACCTGGGAAAGCGCCTTGAAAATACCAATGCTGATCTGCTTCATCCACACACAGCCTGTTTCAAAATTGGCTCCAGCTACAAGGCTTGGGTTTGGATCTGGGTCCAAATATCCCTACATTTAAGGTAAGATCTTTATCCTACTGATGTCGGTGTGGATTCTGTCGCTACCTTAACTGCGTAAGGATCTACACTGTGTTTTAAACCAGAGTTTTAGTTTGACCTATATGTAATGTAAAGATGGGTATTAACTGGGAAGTCTATATTTCTGGAAGTCTCTCTCTTTCTGTAATTCTTATTAAATTCACCACTCCAGCTTAATGTAGCTTTCTGTTCTAATCATAGCACTGCTGTACTTGGACATGGCACATCAAAGGGGTTACCTTGCTCTCATAGCAGAATCCTCCTTAGGTTTGCTCACTCTGGGGACCCACACCAGATTTCCCCGGTTCTGTGCGCAGGCCAGATTTTCAACTCCCTTTTAATCTTTGGCAATTTGAATTTATATGGAAAACTTACAGGTGACAGTCTGGCTACGTTGAGACAAGTAGGATAGAAACCATGTCAGAACAGTCCCTGAAAGTCCTACAATGTGCTTAAAGCATTTCAAGAGAACCCTTGATCCAAAGTATCAAAGGGTTACAGTAAGATCAAGAAGAATTAAAACTGATGGTGTGCCAGAAATCACGTGCGGCACAAGGTCATTACTCACCCTCGTTAAAGCGGTCTCAGTACCGTGGCCTGATCTGAAGCCTAATTGAAAAGTTTCAAATGATGCATTATAACGAAGACAAGGCAGCCACTGCCCATTCCACGACCTCTGCTAAAAAAGGCAGATCAGTAATAGGGCAGAAATCTAAGCAATTGCTTGGGGATAATCAAGGCCTAATGAGGTATCCACTTCAGTCTTTCAGAGGCAGAGAAACGCTCCTCAGTGATGGGGAGAAAGCAAGGGCTGATGTGAGCAGGTTCCTGCAGCCAGGGAACAGGGCACCTGGCCAGGGTAGTCACAGTGCTTGGCCACAGAGAGAAGACAAAGGGCAACACCGTTATGTGTAGTATGGGTTTTCAGCGGTATGAAAGGTTAGTGCCACGGCCCAGGACAGCCTCCTCTCAGCTGCCTTCTTTTGCAATCATTTTCTGTTAACGTGGACCTTGACCTAAAATGATCATAAGGTCTGAATTATGAGTTGGGTTAGGAACCAAGGCAGTGGCGACAGGAGATAGCTGGCTGCCGATGCTATCAATTTTCCCTAAAAATTCACAAAAAAACCCCAAACCCGTTGATGTTCCACTCCAGTGTGATAACAAACTGCAAGTCACAATTACCCAAAGAAATCAACTATCTCCTTGGCATCTTCCTCTTTTTTCGTTCTATTATCTGCTCTAGCAGAGAGGCCAATGCCCATATCCACACCATTATCTCCCCATCCAGCTGACACATTGTGAAAGCTGCTCTTCCTGGGCTACTGCCTGGGCAGCCCTATCAAAGGGTTTGCGTGTGCCTCTGCCTGATGAGCAGTTACAGTCTGGAATCACCTTTCAGTCTGCAGAAACCAAATGTTTTTTCATCTTTTTGAACTAGTCCGCTTGCCCATTTTATCCCATATCTGTAGGCTCTGCTTTCATGAGGAGAGGATCTCTCTCCACATTCCTATCTCTTTTCAGAGAGGTTTGCTCGCTGTTCCTAATCTCTCCTGTTTTGATAAGATCTCCCGCCTGTCTTGGGATGCACCTGACATGGGAGGCGAGACCAGACAAAACGTTGTCTAGGGTTTCAGTGACGGAGTACAGCCCCCAGTGATGGACTGAGTGACTGCTGAAGGGGACTGAAATGTTTCATTTTCCCAGTATTTATCCTTTATGACTAAGGGTATTTGTACTTTATCATATTCATAGAATCATAGAATGGTTTGGGACCTCAAAGCCCATCCAGTCCCACCCCTGCCACGGGCAGGAACACCTCCCACTGGGTCAGGGGCTCCAAGCCCCATCCAACCTGGCCTGGAACCCCTCCAGGGATGGGGCAGCCACCGCTGCTCTGGGCAACCTGGGCCAGGGCCTCAACACCTTCATAGGAAAACATTTCTTCTGAAGATCTCATCTCAATCTTCTCCCTTCCGATTTAAAGCCATTCCCCCTCGTCCTCTCCCTGCACTCCCTGATCCAGAGCCCCTCCCCAGCTTTCTTGGAGCCCTTTTCAGTCCTGGAAGCTGCTCTAAGGTCTCCAAAGAGCCTTCTCTTCTCCAGGCCCAACTCGAAGAGCTTAAATATGCTGTAGTGGGAGAGGGAGTGACAGTGGCCAGTGAGAAGATGCTCTAATTGTATGCAGCCCACTGGCTTTGCTGAGTTTTAAGTAAAGAAAGGAGAAAAAACTGACATTAAAAAAATATATAGTTCCTGGACATGTGGCAAAAAATTGGGCAGTGGAGTTATTAGAAACTGATGAGAATGTGAGAAGAATAATTATTATACCATCCTATTAATAAAATTGTACTGCAGCTCAAAAGGAAAAAAAGAAAGAAAAGTCACTAAAGAGAGCCCGGTGAGTTACTCCAGGGGAAAAAATAGCTTCTATGATATGAATAGAAATATCAGCTTGTTAGCTTAGCAGAGAGCTCTGGATACTTATGGAAATTCAAAACATTTCCATATATCCCAGTCCAGGATGGAATTAAAGTGTTGTAAAGCTTCCCTGGAAGCCAACATTTATCTAATATGTAAGCATATTTAGATTTCATTTTGCAATGGTTGTTAAAGGCTATCCTTTGGCTGCACTCTATCCTTCATTCTGGCCTTTTTTTTTTTTTGCAGTTGTTGAACTCTGAGATTTTTAAGCTACGAAAAATGTACTTTCAGAACTAGAAATGCCTGAATGACCAGTTACAGCATGTACTAACCCTGAGAGATATCCATTGAGCCTGCTCTCCTCCTCCAATTTACTTGCTGGTTTCCCAATCATGCCTTGCATTAATGTCCTACACTTAGCTAAACTCTGCGTGTGTTATATTTTAGATCTCTTTTTGTTTTGTCTCAAAAATTTCCAAATTGGCATTAAGCATTCAAGATGTAATCTCTGTAGCAGGAAACTACTTATCAGATTCATATAAAAGTACCGGGCAATAGAAATAACTCTAAGCAGAATGCATTCTTTTTCTCTCCGAATTAATTTAGAGGGAATTTAATCCCTGTGAAAGGTGCTGCATTGCAACATCAGAGAACTGAGGCTACTATTTAACCACAGAACGGTTACAGGATGGGAGATGGCTTTGCGAGATTCCCCGAGAGGGTTGACGAAATATTTGTCTCGGGTTTGGTGCCTTTCATCCAGCTGGAACAACCAAGCTTTCATGTGTCAGTAACGCTACTTCTCCGGTTGTTAGCTCCCACATGAATGATGGAGGCAGCATGTAAAAAAGGGGAGGATTTTGCTTTTTGTGCTTACTGGCGAACATCGATGGTACGGTTAAACCTAAAAGACGAGATTTACTGCAGCTGAGTTGTCACATCACTGTAAGGGACAGTCCTGGGTCAGAAATTCAGAGCACAAGGTGTGTCTGTGCTGTCCCTGCCCCATGCCGCAGGGGCGGGTAGAGCTGAAAGGGACGGTTGGGGTGGATGCCATGGCCTGTGTCCCACCACGTGCTCTGCCACCACCCTTGCCATGCCCCCGAGCACGATGCCTCTGTGCTCAGAACCCTTCAGAGGGGCTCTCAGGCCCAACATTTGCATCTTTTTCTTCCTGTTCCCATCCTTTTATCAGAGGAAAGATAGAGTGGCAGGCTGTAAGATGCCATTATTGGAGCCGTGCCAGGTTCAGAGTCCAGTTCTCATCTTTTCCTTTTCTTCCCCTGACATTTCCAGAGTAGTTACCTCTGAAGGCCACGCATGGGCTGCATGGTTTGAGTCTCAGGTCTCAGCTGTTGCGTTCCTGTTAGACAGGTACGGACAATACTGAGTGTGCTAGCTGATAGCCTTGCCAGCTGCAGGAGACACTGAAAAGTGTTTTTCATAAGACATGTTAAGCTTCGATTTATATTTGCTCCTTAGTTAAATTAATATGTTTGGTGTTGATGGTTTTCGCTGACTTCACAAGGAGAGGGAGAGGCGAGTAGCCTCAGGGTATTTTTTTACTCATTTCTCTCAGAAGGAGAGACTTTCACAGCACTGCTTGCCTCCTCGCCAGCTCATCAGGAAGAGAAAATCACCTTTTCCATGTTTCACGTGTGCCTGGTCTCATGGGTGAAGGGCAGACTGCCCACATGGGACACCCAGCAGGCTGTGACCCCGCTGCTTTCACGGCCAGGACGGCAGAAATCCATCCACAACTGCACAGATCCCTGGGTTTGCTACTGTAATGCAAAGCCGACCTAGGAACGAGCCCACTAGGAACCAGTTAAAAGTTTTTTCCTCTGAAGCCACATTCTTCTGCTGGTTGTGGTATGTTGGACAGAGGCTGTGTTCCCTCACACTGGAATTTCCTGTATTAGCACTGCACAGGAGTGGATTTATTTTGAAGTCCTTGAGATTTCTGAGCTTCATGGATTTCATAGCCTTTACACACCATGAAACAAAAACCTGGTTTCTACTGAGGCATTGCAGAGAGGATGAGCATCTGCTCACCTGTTGATCTTCCAAAGATTGATGCCTTCCAAGACCAGAGGTGACCCAGGCTGGGATCATCTCACTGAGGTATTAGTGACATGGCTCTCATAGAGCTCACATATGCCTTTTGCACTGGTTTTTTGAGCTAAAAAGAAATGTTTCCTTGTTTGTTGTCATTTTGCACCCTACTGTATTGCTGAGGGAGCTGACGTTGCTTTGGTTGTAGCAGGAATATGGTGGTTACAATCTGTGGAACACCAAACTAGGCCAGGGCGTGGGCATCTTACTTCACCATCTCCCACCCTAATCGAGTCAGTTGTCCTTTGGACTCATGGGCTCAATACCATAGAGGCAGTGTTACAGATTCGTTTTGCATTAAGGAGAGGCCTGTGAGCTCTTTCTCTTTTCTCAGGCTCACCTGACTCCAGCCCAGCTGTGGTTTTCCCACTTCTGAACTTAATCAAAATTGCATTTCAGATATCCGACACCAACATTTACGGCTTCGTTGAAAAAGAGGTAAGTTATGTAAAACTTTCTGCGTAGAAATGTGTAATATATTATACAATATTGAGTTTTGCGGAAGAGTGGAAAATATCTGGGTTTGGAAATACATTATAGAGTTATTTAGATGCCAAGTTTTTCATTGTTCTACTAACGTCTTCCTGATCTGCAAGTTTTTAGAAGTCAATCATTTTAAAAGTAAATCATTTTAAAAGTAAATCATCAGGCTGTTGCAAATTTTAAAATTATATATCTAAGGAATTTTGCCCTGTGGTGTTGAGTCAGGTCTGAGAGCTTCGCAGGGAATGAAGTGCCAGCCGTGATTCCATGGAACAGGTCTTCCCAAATTCTCCCAGCCCATCTCTCCTTTATGCACTTCCCCAACTTAAACTGCTCTCGCTGTTTGCCAGGGGCTCCGAGTGACTGCTGAAGGGGACTGAAATGTTTAATTTTCCCAGTATTTATCCTTTATGACTAAGGGTATTTGTGCTTTATCATATTCATAGAATCATAGAATGGTTTGGGACCTCAAAGCCCACCCAGTCCCACCCTCTGCCACGGGCAGGGACACCTCCCACTGGATCAGGGGCTCCAAGCCCCATCCAACCTGGCCTGGAACCCCTCCAGGGATGGGGCAGCCACCACTGCTCTGGGCAACCTGGGCCAGGGCCTCCCCACCCTCACAGCAAAACATTTGTTCCCAAGATCTCATCTCAATCTCCTCTAAATCTAAGTAAGGATACTTTACACCTTAATTGCATGCCAATTAACATTTTACTTTGTGAAGGATTAATACTATATAAACTGTAGCTGTATCTCAGCCACCTTTCTGCTATACCTGCAGCCCTGAAAACTGTTTTCTTTCTTCCCAAGATGACTTGTTCTTCCCAGCAGGCCAACACCAATTGTCAGACTTGTTGCAGAGCTCCACGAATAACCAGTCAAACCTCCCCCACTCAAACCTTCCCGTCTTTCTTTTATGCCCTTACATTCTTTTTTATTAAATTTGCCTCAGTAATCAATATGTCTAAAACCTGTGGAGTGTCAGGTGAGAAATTTCATCAGCTCCCACCGTAAAGGAACACTGCTGTCATGTCCTGGCTCCAGCTCCCGCTTGCCTCTGCACGAGGATGGCAGAGCACTGGCTGCTCTCAGCTCTCCCAAGCACTCATTTCATTTGCAAAATGTTGTGGTTATTTCTAAAGTGTGTGAACTTTCCTTACTCTGTGTTCTTAAGACATGAATTAATGCTGTGTTTTCATCTGCATGGCCTCGGTATTTATCCTGCCTTCGCACACAAGCCTTCAAAGCTGTGTGGCAAGGGTGGTATGAAACTAAATCACTGTTAAAGCTGAATTTAAATTTTCCGTGAGTCCCGCTGATGAGAAGTTTGCAGCGGTCCTTGCTGGTGATGCCCTTACTGGTGCTCGGCTGGTGACCAAGATCGGGTGGACGTGTCTCAGAGCACTAATATAGTCACTGAAGGTAAAGGAAAGCGAGCAGGAGGCAGCTGAACCATGGTGTACCCTTCCCTACAGACAGAGTCAGGCCACGTGCTGTGCGCTTGGGTGGTGCTGGTGAGGTCCTGCTACACCAGCACAAAAGGAGCCACGGTAAAGTTTCAAATATTCTTTGAATTCTTGGTTTTTCCTCTCCAAAATTCATTCTTATAATTTATATTTCAAACCATCTGGCCTTTACATCACGAGTTAGTATTGCTCTGTGCGGTATCCAGGCTCGGTTCCAGTTTGAACTACCTGTTCAAAATTCCCCTTGTTTTATCATTTCAACCGAATAGTTTTAATCACGGCTTCTTGCGAGCTGTGGTGCCATACAGTGGGCTGCACGTTGCCGAGAAGCTGCAGTCTGGAGGCAGTTGCACTTCAGTGCCAAGGGAAATAATAATTGGATGGATGGATGGAAAGCGTCTGGGATTGATGTGGTTTAAAGGTGCTGTTTGTGCAGGCTATTATCAAGGAAGGAGTTAGGGAAGAGATTCACTCTTAAAATGCAGGTGCTCTCGTGCTTTCTCTGACAGATGTGTTCCAACAGTGTTTTGAATTCTGCTTAAAATTTGAAAGAGCTAAACCTTCAGGCTCTTCTCTTCCTTTTCTTAAATTCATTTCCCTGTTTAGATGAAAAAGAAACATTTTGCAACTTACTTTAAACTTTCTTCAAAAGAACTGCTGGAAAAGGAACATTGGTGTGAAGCACATAAGCTGTAAACGAACGTTACGCGCGGCAGACAGAGCGATTTTCGATGTGCTAATGGACAGGCATTAGACTGTAGGAATTTACTTAGGAGAAAACCTCAGATGTGGAGGGAGAAACTCCCAATGAACAAGCCAAATGATAGAAAAGTGTTGCCAGAGTAAAGAGCTGGACATGTGAAATAAATACCGGGACGGGGAAATAGCACCAGCAAAGATAATGAAAGATATTTGGTTCAGTTAGTGATGCAGGAGCATGTAGACGCAGCCCGTAATGAAAAGGCAAGCTCCTAGGCTGGATCTTGCGCTCTTTTTCTCTCTCCCCACCTCATTTTGGTAGTTTTTTCCCCTGCTAATGATGGTGGCTCAGCAGAGTTGACAGCATTAATGGGCAGAGCTCCTTCCATCTCAATGCGGAACAGACTTCCGCAGCGCTCTGTTGCACGTTTGCAGGTGTGTGTGCTTCCCTCGAAATTTCTGACAAACTCTTTTCCCCAGATGATTTTTGATTCATTTTGTTAGGCTTTCTGGCTGGTGGTTGCTTTGGCTGGGTGGAAGTAGCAAAGCAAGTTGAGGTCTGCGTGATTCGTGAATATGAAGGGGGGGAAAAAAAGAGCAGTCTAAAAAAATACCCCACAGGAAAGAAATAATGGCCAATATGTTTCCTTTTGAACTTTTTCAAATCAACCTCTGGAAAAGGTGTCATAAAGCCCCCAGAAATGAGTAACAGCACAGGGACAAAGAAAACTCTGTTACAGATGTCCCTGCAAGTCTATGAGTAAATTGTTTTTTTCTAAATAACTCCAGAACATTACATGGCCTTAACAAGTTTCCCAGGACAGGAACGCCTAGTTTATTACTTGCTCACATTGTCATCAGAAATTAATTTGGTCCCTGAAAGACAAATTGGCTGGTAGCTTATGAAGTTAAATGGAAAGAACAAGTGAGCATCTGTTTCTTCTGCATTTTGTCTCCTTGGTGTCTTACATATAAATGAATCAGAGTGTTCAAACTTAAATTAAGATCTTTGGCTAGATAAACAGTTAAAACTGGTTCCCATAGCTACCTCTCACACATAGCTGTGATTGCATTATAATCCCCTAGTAATCAGGTCTAAATGAAAGAAAGATGATAAGGGTGCTATTTTCAGTTTTCAGTACTGATTTTTATTAGCTCTCAATCAGATCAGGACTGCTTTGCCTTTCATCACATTGTGGCAGTGTTTGTAGAATCATTAGAGTAATAAAGTGTAAATCTTACCGAGGTGCATTTTTCTTGAGGTGTTATATATAAGGAAAACTCTGAAGATTACATTGGCGGGCACAGGAAAGATTTGTTTCTGCGACTAAAGTGAGGATGTAATGTATGCTATATTCATTTATTCTTTACCCAAGCGAATACCTAATGAATTACCTTGCCGAGGTAAAACAAAAAATAAAAGTATCTGAAGAATCAGCCTGCCTGAACATGGTCCTAATATGCTGTATATTGCAAGTACCGAGTTTAGTAGTTTTTTTAATTTGCCTTATTATCTTGTATCATATCTCTCCCTGTGCATTACCATGCACAAATGAATTACAGGCAAAACCACAAGCGCTGCTATTACCAGCCTGCTGTTTTTAGTAAACTAGTGCAGCCCAATAAAACATCATGTTGCAGCAATATATAAGTATTTATTGTAGAGTAAATTTCAGCTAAACAAAAGCACCCAGGGAGGCCGGATCCTGCTTGGAGGAGAGGCGCTGGCAAAGCTTGAGTTTGGCTCAGACATCCTTCGCATCTCACCTGCACCCTTGATTTGCAGTACCCTTTAAGGGAAATTTTACTTAATAGCTTGACTTCTAAAAGGTTCCTGACTGCCAAATTGAGAGGAGACTTTCACCCAGCCCTCTGCGGTGTTCCTGGGTGTTTCTGCAGGCAGAGCTTTAGTGCAGAAATTGCCTGGTGTGGTGTTGCAGGATTGTTTGCAGAGTTTGCAGGTGTGCCCCACGTTTGCAATTAACCCCCAGTTTAATACTGGAGTGAGTTTACTTTCCCATAGACCTTTTTGTTTAATATCTGGTGAACGTTGCAATGTATCACGCGATGGCATAGCTATTAAAATGCCTCCCCGTTTTAAATATTTGAATTTTATGTAGTCTATATTTAAATGAAGAGTAAACTATCTCAGTGATTCAATGTAAGATATTTACAGTCATCCCCACAACTGCAGGAGTATTAGGTAGCGACAGAAATTAGTCAAAAAGTTGAAAAAGCAAACAAACGACTTTGTTTTTCTGTTTGATTTTAATGGACTTGAGGTAGGATCTATGGCTCGTATTAACATTAACAAGTTAGACCTACTTTCTGTTCTGTAAAAGATGAATTTTATGAGCCATCAAATGGTTCGCAAAGTCTAAGATACCATCTGACGTTGGGCCATGGAATACTTTTGGATGAGGCCCATTTAATGTATACAAATATATACCTGAGATAATTAGATATTGGTATTCGCATCAGGAAAAAAAAAAGAATAAATCAGTTCGTATGATGTTATAGATAAGGAACCAAAATTTATGTTTCAAATTTTAATCTATTAAGATGCAGAGAGGTTCTCAGTCTAAAATGATTAATTTGCTACTAATATTTTAAGTTACAAAAAGCTCAAATTCAAACGCTGTTTCAAAGCAAATAGGCAAAGAGACTCTTTTGGCCAGAAAGGGTTTGTGTGTGTTTGTATGTTGACACGTAAATGTGATACGTCTGGAAGATGTTGCTGTGTCTAATGACACAAAAGAGAGTAAATTGTAGACCCTGATTATCAACAGATAACAAGACATACTGTATATAAATAAATGCTCAGCATCAAAACCCATTATTGGATTAGCTATATAATCATGTTTCAGGCTGTAAGTCTGTGCTGACAAATGAACACTTTTCATTTGGCTCAAGGTCCTCATCAGCAACGGAACTAATTTTACATTCTCACCCATTAAGTGAATAAGATGTGGAAAAAGCTGTCTGCTTTTTGAAGTGTAAATTTGCTGCTACAGGCTGTGCAGACCAAAGCTCTTTTGAAGCAGTGAAATGAGATCATCTCTAGGGACATGTGAACCTGACAAAGTTTAGGTCATTTCTGTGGAAGGTATGGCGGGGGGGGGGGGGGGGAAGGCCATTTGGATATGGTTTCAGTGGTGACTTATATGGGGCAATTTGGAAGATGCTGAACTTTACAAGCTTTTTGTTCAAATTTGTGAGAGAACTTGAACTGGAAACACAGATGCAAGCTTGCAGCCCTCCAAAAGCAACCTCCGTAAACATCTGAAGTGGGTACTTGGCCAGCACGGTTTGGAAGCGCTGAGCAGGCTGGGTGTTGAGCCTCTCCTGCTCAGCAGAACTCATTTCTAAGGGCCAGATACTTCTCCTGCTTTCCACTCTGTACACACACACAAGTGGACATCAAGGTGCTAACCTGCTTCCTGGAAAAAGCACTGGAGATGGGGTAACTAGACCATCATGTCTCACTTTCCAGCCCTGGGAAGTCCCCCAGCAGAGAGGAAAAGAGCAGCTCTTCACCTCTGCTGGCTGCCAGCCCCATAAATTGCAGCACGGCACTAGATTTTGCTTCCTCTGAAAGCCTGGCTGCAGGGGAGCACATCCTGCCCGTGTGGGAGAGGGGCGTGCAGGGCAGCGTGGACAGAGAGGGAAGAGGGTGGGACTCCTCAGAGTTCTCAGTAAAGATCCCCTTGGTCAGCAGGATTGCGGTAGCTCTACGGCCTCCTTGTTGGTGAGCAGTGTTGTGACGCACCACCGTTCAAGCCAGGGTGACGAAGACGTTGCTGACACCAGCTCAGGAGGAAAGAGTCTCATGGAAATCATGTAAGTTTTGAGATATCCAGACACACAAAGCAGTGTTAAACCACCGTTTAGGATCATGAAAAAATATCCCCAGGCTGTGTTCCGTGTCTAACCACAATGCTTTTCATTTGCAAACCTGCTAAAAATTAAGATAGGCCTTGATTGTTCCTTTGTTAATTTGGTTTCACGTCTTCGTCTTTGCTCACTGGAACATCCTCAGGCTTTCGGTCTTCCTTGGAAAATGTGCAGTTGTTTCATCCACCACTTCCCAATGTCTTGTAGCCCATCAGCGGTCCATGGACCGCAAGCTACGAAACACTGTGAGGATCCTGTATAGTGGTGTGTGGGTATAACAAAACGAAAGAGAATTGCAGGAAGCTCAGGCTGGCGTATTTGCATGAGAATATCCGTTCCTGTGTAAACAGGGCTAGTTAAATCTTAGTTCAAGCACCTTGAGCATATGGTTTTGAAATTGTTTTTCTAAGAGTAATGGCTATCAAAGAGTAAAGATGTTTGTAAGGCACTTGTATAAAGTGCCAATAGTTTTTTTAAAGGTATCCTCTAGGCAAACAATTGCACTGTTTCTCTCACAGCGTTTTTAACCAGATGTATTAATATCATGTAGGAACATTTGACCAGCAGAACTAAAAAGGAACCTAGGTGGGTAACTTCATGGAGTCTCCAGCTGAGAAATATATGGAAATAAAGGCAGCTGAAAGAGATTTTGCACTCCCTCCCCTGAGCTCAGCTGTTGGAGTTTGCTGATGATGATCATAGAACAGTTTGGGTCAGAATGGACCTTAAAGCCCATCCAGTCCCACCTCCTGCCATGGGCAGGGACACCTCCCACTGGATCAGGGGCTCCAAACCCCATCCAGCCTGGCCTGGAACCCCTCCAGGGATGGAGCAGCCACAGTTTCCCTGGGCAACCTGGGCCAGGGCCTCCCCACGCTCACAGGGAATTATTTATTCCTATGATCTCATCTCAATCTCCCCTTTTTCAGCTTCAAACTGTTCCCCCTCGCCCTATCCCTGCACTCCCTGATCAAGAGTCACTCCCCAACTTTCTTGGAGCCCCTTTCAGTACTCAAAGGCTGCTGTAATTTCTGTCTGAAGCTTTCTCTTCTCCAGGCTGAACAACCCCAACTCTCTCAGCCTGTCCTCATATGGGAGGTGCTCCAGCCCTCAGATCATCTTCATGGCTTCCTCTGGGCTCATTGTAACAGATGATGTGCTCGCTAGCAGGCTTAGTTTTCTACTTGCCTGAGCACACGGATGGGGTTTTTGGCCGTTGGAGCAGCCCTTCTGCAGTCATCATCGATAATTCAGGACCTCCCCTTCATTTCTCTCACCAAAAGAAAGCTATTAATAATACTTCTCTACCTCATTGGCATGTTATGAAAGTTAATGAGTTGATGTCTCCAAAAGACTTTGAAAGCATAAAATGGTGTGGAAGTTCCAAGCGCTGTGTTGTGAAGGTCTTCCCCTTCCCCAGCTTAAGGCAGAATGAGTTACAGTTAGCCAAAGGGGTAGGAGAAAGAAACAAGAGAGATGTTCTGAGTGCGTCAGGGGAAAAGGAAATACTGGAGAGAAAATAGACCCATTAGGAAATGAGGAAGGAGATTAAGCTAATTATGATTTTAAAATAGATGAGCAATAGAACCGCTTTTTTTGAAAGAAAAAAAAAAAATGTGTTTAACAAAGGCCTGAATCAGAAAGAAGCAAAGGCCTTGAGAAAATAGGTGTTTGGTTAGAAAGCGAGGGGCAGGAAAGCTTGTAGAACATGAATCATAGAATCATGGAGCAGTTTGTGTTGGAAGGGACCTCAAAGCCCATCTACTTTCACCCCCTGCCATGGGCAGGGACACCTCCCACTGGCTCAGGGGCTCCAAGCCCCATCCAACCTGGCCTGGAACCCCTCCAGGGATGGGGCAGCCACCGCTGCTCTGGGCACCCTGGGCCAGGGCCTCCCCACCCTCACAGCAAAACATTTATGCCTCTGGTCTCATCTCAGTCTCCCCTCTTTCAGCTGAAAACCATTCCCTCTTGTCTTCTCCCTGCACTCCCTGATCCAGAGCCCCTCCTGAGCTTTCCTGGAGCCCCTTTCAGCACTGGAAGCTGCTCTAAGGTTGTATATATGCAAATCAGCATGTCAAGATGAAACTAGTCTTAAGAGCAATGTGAAGCTAATGCATTTTTCCAAATATTCACAAGTAGTTTGGAAAAGCCACGCCAGATGAAGGAAAAGTTGTATCAGAAAAGAAAAAGCAGCGATAGCCACAAAAAAAAAAAGCTAATGATGTTTGGAAAGATGATGCTGGTGGTTACCGGCCAGTAAGTATTCATGTGTACTACAAGTGCGAGGCACAACTGGAGCGAGCTGGCAAGCGTCGTGTCTGTCGGGTTATGAAGCCACGCTACACAACTGAGGTTTTGTTCTAGAGTTACAGAACACAGCAACGAGAAACTCAATACGTGTTGGGTCAGATCCAGAGCGGCTGCTCTGCCTCTTTACACCAGCAGGTCTGTTTGTAACATCTGAACTCGAGTAAGTCATTTGACAGAAATACCTTGCAAACTCGTGTCTGAGAAAAGAAATCCCAAATTGGCTTTGATAGGAAGGGTGTCATTTGGGCTGGAAGTGGCAGTATGAGGCCACCCAGAGAGTGATCTGAAGGCAAAAATTAAAATAGAGCCTGGTTGTAAATATGTTATGATTATTTCAGCATAAAGAATGATTAAGACATAATTATAAAAGGAAAAACAAGTTACTGTGTGAGCAGCAGAACTAGGGCAGCCTGGTTCCTGGTGTGTTCGGATGCTGTGGGTAGACTCTCTGGTGTCTAATAGGGTTCCTCGGAGGTGGGGGCGGCCTGGCACCTCGCTGGAGGCATCGGTAGGGACGTACTCTGTGATACTGGTGAGAGCCCTGTGTGACTGCAACGTACACAACCTCCAAATGCAACGGTGGTCGAAGCGGCCAACCTTTCCAAAGGTTTCAAGGAGGAGACCCAGAGAGGGTGATCACATTTCCCACATCCATTTATTGGTGACTCGGATTTAAAAATCTTTCAAAAGGGTAAATTCTGAATGAATGTCATAAATGAACAACTTGCTCTGAATTTTGAGACTTTGTTCCTCTCCTTTCTCTTGTTCCCGAAACACTGTGTTTACATGGATGGACTGCACACAGACAATCGCTATGATGAAAGTATTCCCAGGGAAGTGGTGGAGTCTCCATCCCTGGAGGGGTTCAAAACGCATGTAGACATAGCACTTAGCGACATGGTTTCGTAGGCACAGAGAGGGTTGGGCTGACGATTGGACTGGGTGAGGTTAGAGGTCTTTTCCAACCTTAACAATTCTATCATTTTCATACCTACTTCTAAGGTACTTTTAGAAGCTCACCAAAAGGACAAAGTACTTCTCCGAGGAGCTATTTGTTCCCTTTTAACTTAAAGTGTTAAGGCAATGGAGAGTTTCTACCGTGATTATTTTGAGATAGAACAGGGGTTTTAAAAAATAGTATGAGTCTGACTGTTGAACATGTACACCCAGCTATGATCAATAAAAATCACTTCCTGCAGATAATAATGCATATAGAACTTCAGGCAGGTTTAATTTGCCTATCATAGGGAGGGGATCAAAGCTAACTTATCCTTTATGATATTCAGCCTTCAGTGTAAAGCTAGATCTGCAGAACCTGCTGAATATCGGGGCTATGTCTCCAGTGCTGTGCTGGGAACCAAAGTGAGGACAGGGCACTATTCATGTCTATAATCAAGAGGTGTCACTGAGTTACGTGGGGCATCCAGTAGCTTCTTATATAAGGATGCAACTCTTTATAAGGACATGGGAATAATGTTACAGTGCTTCCTTTTTGCGTCCAATGACTATTCTTCTCTACTCATTAATACCAGAATTTTTAAAAGCTTCTAACCCTATTGGATTTCACATTTTTTTAAAGAAAAGAAGCACCCAAGTGGATTCACATCAATAGAGAGGTCACAGCGCACATGGACTGAGAAGCAGAAACCCCCTCAAACAGCAGGAACTGGGTAAGTAACACGTTGAATATGTTTTTGAGAGAAGTGACTTAGCAGTTTTCATAGCTGTAAAGCTGGCTCACAGGTGCGTGGAAATCTATGCAGAAATGTACTGCCCTGTTTGCTAGCAGGACCACAAAGCCCAGAATGGAAAATGTAGAAGGAAGAGTATGAAAACACGGTCAGCATATGTTTCTTCAGAGCAGCAAGACTCTGAGAGCCCAACTCCCACCTATACCACTCCTCCTCCCACGGCTCCAGGACAAAGGTAAGTTTGGAGTGGCGAAAGGTGGTGGGAAGGACTGGTGCAACTACAGAGTCTTTCTCCTCCTCTTCTGCCTTGGGGTTGCCACAAAGAGTGATCAGAGGGGCTGGAGCACCTCCCATATGAGGACAGGCTGAGAGAGTTGGGGTGGTTCAGCCTGGAGAAGAGAAGGCTCCCAAGAGATCTTATAGTGACCTTTCAGTACCTGAAGGGGCTACAAAAAAGCTGGGGAGGGACTGTTAACAAAGGCTTGTGGGGATAAGATGAGGGGGAATGGGTGTAAACTGGAGAGGGACACATTTAGACTAGATGTAAGGAAGAATTTCTTCATGATGAGAGCGGTGAGGCCCTGGCCCAGGTTGCCCAGGGAAGCTGTGGCTGTCCCATCCCTGGAGGGGTTCAAGGCCAGGTTGGATGGGCCTTGGGCAGCCTGAGCCAGTGGGAGGTGTCCCTGCCCATGGCACGGCAGTTGGAACTAGATGATGGAAAGAAAATTGCAGTAGCGATATTCTGGGAGTCTGTAGACTTAACCTTTCTTGGTTGGCCTTAAAAGGGAGCCAGTGTCTCTCCATCCCGAGTCAGTCATTCCCTATCCAAGTAAACTGAACTGAGATCATCTAGATGCTGTTCTTCGTTTCTAATGAGCTTTCACAGTAAAACAGGAAATAATAATCTTGAAAGGGGAAAAAAACGGTCAAAAATCAGCCAGAGAACATTTAGAGGTTTGTTCTGAACAAGCAGGGCTAAGAAAAAGGCCTGAGAAAAGTGTGTCCTGGGATCACTCACAGCTAAAGCGCTGATTAATTAAGCAGAGGGTCATTCTTCAGAAAGACTCAAGGGCAGTTTTGGCCCTGGGGCTGTAATTTGGACACTTCTGGAGTTCTAGATACACTGAGCTATTCTGTGCTGGGCCTGTGAATATGTGCATTCTTCTGGCCGAACAATGGCATCTTTATTCAAATGGCAGCGACTCAGTAAGTGGCTGTCTCCTAATATGGGTGGTATTTCTTCCTGCTCTGCCTCAATCTCCGCTGCTTTCCCATTGCCTTATCAGTGCTTTGTAGCACAACTTAAAAAAAAAAATTAAATCTATTCATAATGCTAAAAACCTTCCCCTTTTATAGACACAGGAAAAAAGCCCCAAACGCTTACACATCCTCCAATTCTATGGCAGGGTGTTTACTCCTTTAAATGCAATTCTGCTTATCTGACGCTGGTTTGGAAATTAATAAAATGGTGCCTGCCTTTTATTGTTTTGACTATGGGAAGGAAATTAATCCATAGCTATTACAAGTGTTTGATCCAAACGAGCAGAGATAAAACCACAGTTTCAAGCAGCATCATTCCCTGTTTGTCGGGTGTCCTAGTGCACCTGACGTGTCCGATTTATCCCTCCTGTGTTTAGCAGCAACACCCTCCAGGTAGATGATGCCCGTCCATCTTGCTTTGGGAAGGGATTTCTTCAGGGTGGCTTTATTTATCCTTCTTAACTACTGTTTCTTCTTACTCACTAGGTTTAGCTGTGCCAGAGGTGAGAGAAGAGGTTGTTTGTCTGAGGAGACAAGGGTGTGGTGAAAAGACTTCGTGCCAACCAAGTGAACCAAAACACTATCTGAGTTACAAAGCAGGCTGGGAAATAAAAATTAACTGACAGAAGACCTGGACCCACCTGTGCTGAGAGACAGAGAGAAAGGGATTTGGCCGTGTACAGCTGCCTGGAGGTAGGTTCAGCGAGGGGATCTGTGGCCCACAAAGTTCTCTCAGCAGAGTGGGATTTATAGCGTTACTGCATGGGGAAAACTAATGGCAATGTTTATGCAGTGTTGCTTGCTATTGTTAATAGTTAAATCGGTGAGAGCAGGCTTGCTCTCAGTACTGCAGAAATCTGCAACTTTCCTTGTCACGGGGGTAGGCTGTGGCACCACACGCACACCACACCTGTCCCAACATCCACTGCAACCAACCGATAGCTGCCAGAGCTACAAGAACTGCTGCGGCGGGGCAGGCATGTTCCTTCTTTCCACCAAACACAGAGCATAGACACCTTCCAACTGCATGTGCCTCCACAAATAACACTTACTGAAATACTTCTGAATGTCCTAGATCTGTACAACCACCAAAAGGCACTGCACAGAGCACTGATCCAGTATTTCATAGAATCATTAAGGCTGGAAAAGACCTCTAAGCTCATCCAGTCCCACCATCAGCCCAACACCACCGTGCCCACTAAACCATGTCCCCTGGTGCCACATCTGCACGCCTTTTGAACCCCACCAGGGATGGAGACCCCACTGTTGCCGTGGGCAGCCTGTTCCAATACTTCACTGCTCTTTCAGTAAAGAAATTTTTCCTAATATCTGATCTAAGTCTCCTCTGGTGCAACTTGAGGCCATTTCCTCTCATCGTATCATTTGTTACTTGGGAGAAGAGACCAACACCCACCTCGCTGCAATTCCATACAATTGCAATGTAATGTGAAATAGACTGTCCTTAGAGTGGAGACCAGCTTCCCCTTCCTCTGTCAAAGCCAAGCCATGAGTGTAGGCATCCACTTGTCCTCTTGCCAGAGGCTTTCCCTCCTCTGCACCACCCCATGAGCACCAGGCAGACCAGCAGCCACACCAGAGGTGCCTCTGTCCCAGCACAACCTCACAGCTGTGGCCCTTGATGGAGGCGTGAGGTTTTTTCACGCCATGTGGCTATGATCTAAAGCTCTGCTGGAACACCCAGCAGTCTTTGGGATGGGGACAAAATGGGAGGAAAACTGACTGCTGTTACTCTTAGCTGCTGGCTGTTCGGTCCCACTGACCTGCTAGGCGGGAGAGGGCACCGAGTGGCTCTGCCTCCCCATGCCTGTGTGCGGATGGAAGCCGTGAGCACAGCCCTGAAGGAGTCCGGAGAACAGAAGTTTTGCATTAGCGATGAACCAGAGTCAGTTACTCGTATTTAAACTGTACTGGGCTCTGGGGAAATTCAGCTGCAGACCCGAAATGCATGGCTTGGCAAAAGGCTGTTGTTACTGTCACATGTCTGACCTCTTGAAAATAACATTAATTCAAAAGTTAAACGTGTTCGGCTGACAGTGATGGAGTATTTGTGTTAGGGAGGAGATTTTTCAAAGGCGCAAAATCAACTTAGCGGTGTGTTACAATCGCCTCATTGATGTCCTGCAGAAGGCCTGAGCGCAGCAGGTTTTGGGGGGCTTTCGGCTGCACCGAGGCACCAAGGGAGGTGATTGCAAGCGCCCACTGAAAGGGCTGTGTTTCCAAAGGGGGTTTTGATCACTCACAATATTTCTGGACACTTCACAGTTGCTTAGGAAATTATTTGTCCTGGTTTAGTTTCCAAACAGGCAGTTAGACCTGGCAACCACAGGCGTAGATCTCGTAACCGGCTTTGATGCGAGCAAGCGGCATTGCCGTAATTCTGGAGATATCCCCTTCTTTCCTGAACCACACTGGCAGCTCATGATCCCAGCACGTCAAAATGACAATCATTCTATATTACATAGAGCGTATAAAAGCTTGTGTTTACATTTTGTCTCCTTTGCCCTTTTCAATTTTGCTTTATTTTTTATAGTTATGTAATTTAAGCAGTACATATTTGGGGATGGGTTTTTTCCATGCCTTGTCTAGCTTTATGGCTTGTTCTGGCTGAGGCATCCTTGCATGATTTGATTTTACAAGAAATATAGGCTAGCACATATGTATGTAATTGTTCCACAGTAAACCAATCTGTCTGGAGCACTGGGGGAAGATAAACATTAATATTTTCTTTCATGCTATGTACAAACTAAATTGCTAGATGTGCAAATGATGCAAAATATTAGGAACTGCAACAATGCGGGTTGCGCTAGATAGCAGGAAGCATAAAAGTATGGTGGAGCCTGAGAAACACTCAGGGTAATATTTTCATCAGAAACAGAATGTATTGTAACCAGGGGAGATCAGCATGAGTAGGCAAAACCGACTACGCTTAGAGCCAACATGCAGCGGGAGCTGCAAATCACACGCTGCTGAGTGAAATCTGAAAAACTGGAGCCTGGTTCTTCTCCCAGGAAGAGCCCCTCCCTGCTCTGAGTAGGTGTGGAGCACGGGGAAGGTAGTGGGGATTGCCAAAATGTGCCAAAATACATCGGCACCAACAGCACAGAACAGCCTGGGACACCAGCGTGGAGGAGAGGCTGAGCTCCAGCCTCGCTGGACACCCAGCACTTGGTCCTTAGCTGGTGGTAAGTGCTGCACTGACACCAGAGTGTTTGAGGAAAGAGCACGAAGCCAGCAACCTTCCAGAACCTGAAGGGGGCCTCTAAGAAAGCTGGCGAGAGGCTTTTTCCAAGGGCCTGGAGTGACAGGACAGAGGGGAATGGCTTTAAATTGGAAGGGGAAAGATTTAGGTTAGACATTAGGAAGAAATTCTTCACGATGAGGGTGGTGAGGCCCTGGCCCAGGGTGCCCAGAGCAGTGGTGGCTGCCCCATCCCTGGAGGGGTTCCAGGCCAGGTTGGATGGACCTTGGAGCCCCTGATCCCGTGGGAGGTGTCCCTGCCCATGGCAGGGGGTGGGACTGGATGGGCTTTGCACTCCCTTCCGACCCAAACCATTCCATGAATCTATGATTCTATACATGGGCTGAGAGCAGGGACCCATCGCGGAGAAGCTGTTTCACCTTTGCCACACAGAGAAATCTTGGAGGACTTCGGGGTTTCCAAGGAGGTGAGTGGTAGATAAAACAGCCAAGAACTGATCATAGAATCATGGAATGGTTTGGATTGAAAGGGCCCTTGAAGATTACCTGGATCCAACCCCCTCTGCTGTGATGCTGAGGTAGAGTTCAACAGAGGGTGCGTTGCAGTGGTATCAGCAATGCAGAGTCAGTCCTGCAAGTGCCGCATAGTAGGGCTTATTTAAAGAGGCTATTGTAAAAGTCTTCAAGCCAGTTAATTACCAGGTTTTTGTTATGTCAGGAACTCCTTGAGTTAAAGCAGAAAGAAACTATTCATGAATATGTTCCAGTTCTGTAGTTTAATGGGACAAATTTTTTTTTTAAAAAAAAAAAAGGAAGAAAGAAAGAGAGAGAAACTGATAAAATTATTTAGTCCATGGAAGGATTTAAAACCCTTACAAAAAAAAAAGCTGAAATTACATACTGTGCCCCATCTACTCTTGCATAAGGCATTGAATTTGCTGGAGACTCAATTGGACTAATCATCCATTGCAGTTCTGCATGAGCCTCGGGGAGCGCACGGGGTGCATATGGGCCAAAGCACCAGCCTGTGCAAGAGAGAGAGATTATCCAAGAGCATCTTAAAAAATTAGATGTCCAGGTATGAAAAGCCAAAAGGCTTGGCTTGCGTTTAAAAAGTGTTAAGAGCAAGTGTGGGATTTCATTTAATTTATTCACCAAATGGACTTGAAGAGGTGTTTAAAAAGGACGGATGCGACTTTGTGCAGGAGAGAACTTCCAATGGAAAACAAAAAATCCATAAAGGTCATTAATGTAGACTCATTCCCTTCCTGCTTACACCAGTTTTTTCCTCCACAGCTCCCTGTTTGTCATGATAGGCCATGGTTATTGCAAGCAAATTCAGGCCTAAAAATTCCATCTGATCAGAATAAAAGTCATATTGCATGTTCCATGTTGAACCGAACTGCAAACATTGGAGTAAATGGCACTTTAGAGCCTGTCTCATGCTATCAGTATTCTTCAGACATTTACTTTGCTGCCTTCCACTGTTCAAAACACCCTGAAAATCACCAACGCATTTACTGAACTGAGGTTTAAAAACGACTCAGAAACAGAAACAAATCATAGTTCGTAGCCCTGCTGAAGGTTAGAATACTGCTGCTGAGGGGGTGCTTCCTGCATGTGTCTGAGAACCTCCAAAATGACCCGTCCTGTATATTTGTGTCCTAGTTTCTTCAAAGAGAGTTTGTTAGGCATTAAACCTAGGTCTTGGAAGAAAAAATGAATACCCATCTTCCTAATTCTTACTGTGCCACAGACTGAAATCCCAAACCCGCTCGTATATTAGGAAGCAACTTGGAGAAAACTTCTATGATTTTTTGCCTATAAATGCAGTAATCGTTCAGGATATAGAAACAGTGCAGAGGATATTGAATATGGGTTGTTAGATCTTTTCCCTTGGTATTACTCGCCTGTTCTCATTCCTGGTAAACCTCTCTGTGCTTGGCTTTTCAGAAGTCCCCGAACTCCTGCACCAAGCGCCTTGGTGCTGCTGTACCGTAGGGCTGACCACGCTGGAGAGGCTGTCAGCCTTCCGATGGTGCTCCCCTTCTTGGGGCTGGTTTCCTATTCTGCGTGCGCTTCCCACTCCTCCCTGCTCCCACTCCCCTCCCCTGCCCAAGGGCTTTGCTCCAGGTGCAAGAGCCCTTCTGCTGTGTCCTGGAGTTCGAGACGAGAGGCTTCTGCTGTGTTGTTCTTTGAAGGGCTCGCTTGGCCTTGCTAAGGTGTTTTCAATGGTTTGGATTAGAAGAGCTTGTAAGAACACATTCGATCTGCCAGGTTTACAAGTCCACTTGTCACCTCCACTCTTACATATATTTTTAAATAGCTAATCAGGACATAACACCAGTGGAACCAAATACTGTCGTGAGATAAAGATCTCACACCCCAGTGGAAATGGTAAGTGGAAATGCTTATTTTCAAAGGGAAGAAACACGGATCATGTGCCTAATCCTATATTTCTTAAACAAGTAAAATTCCTGTAGATCTCAGCAGAGCCTGAGGTGACAACATCCCATTATGGTGGTGGTATTTCTGGATACCAAATGGCCATAAGTGATGCAGTCATTTTCTCCAAATGATAGTGGTGCAGTATTGGAACAGATGTTTCCCTTACCTTTATTAGCCTGTTGTAACTTCTAACTTGGAGGACAAATTTTGCATGTGCTTCATTGCACCAGCTTAAATGATTATTTTTTTTTTTCTAGATGGGCTTTAGGAAGCAGTGAGCTGTGGTTTGGATGGAGTTATGCTTATTTTTAACTTACTGACAGTTCATAATGGTAATGCATAAGTCTGTGTTGCTTTTTCAGGCTCCCTTTGGTACACTAAGGATCATCCCTGTTTAAATCAGAGATGGCCTTTCCTCTGTCCTTCAGGAATTTTGGAAACAAGGGTTGTCTTAAATTCACCTTTCAGGAACGAACCACTTTATGTTTCCGGTGGGGTGAAAGAGTCCACATGGGCAACAGGTACAAGTTCGTTACCTGCTCTGCCCCTGCATCACTCTTCCCCAGTAACAGATGTGTGACAATTTGGGGTGGCTTTAACCCTCACTCAGGCTCATCCTTGTGTTCGTATAGGGCTGTGCTGTGCAAACCCTCCCCCGGATCACCTGCCAGTGAGCCTCTCGCTCTGCTATGAGGCAGCATTAATGGGATGGGTAGGTTCGCCTTTACTGCCTGCCCCCAGGGAAGCATTCTTTCTACTGCAGCTCTGGACTCACTTTAGATGCAGAATTCTCTTGCAGACAGGTGAATACTGCAGTGGAAATTGGAGGCAGATGCAGGGCTGCTTTCAGAGAAAAGCCTGTCAACAAAAGCATGAAGGTTTACCCTCATCAGAATTAACTTGCCCGAGCTGCTAGTGCTTCACCACGGAAAGTGGCCAGTGGTTTTTAGAAATTACTGCTGCTTTCACCATTAATGAAGATATATCATTCCATTAGATCATCTCTAACCTGCTGTAATTGTTCTGATTTTTATTTTTTACCTTGTTCGCCAGTTCATGTCTAAATACAAGAAGATGTTTATATTGCATACATTCAGCTTTAATTGGCCCTTAAAAGAAGGTGTTGATTAGAATCTTCTCAACATCAACAGCTCGCTCGCACAACATTCTCTAATTACTGTTTATTAATTTAGTTCAAGTGGCATAGTTGAAAGCCCTGCTCAGATGGGAGAAGTAAATTGTCACTGGTATTGAATATGTAAATTATGTGCCGTGTAACTTTCCATGAAGAATGTTTAAAGTTAAATGCTACGCGCATAAAGCCTTCCAGTTTCATCTAACCCAGCCATATGACAGCTTTGCAAGAAGTGTCATGAAAATTTACCAGCCCTGGCAAAAAACTACTTGCCCATCCTTTACTTTTTTTTTCTAGTAACATAATGATGATGATAATAATAATTTATTTTCCAGTCAAAAAATCCCCAAAACCATCATTCATGTTGCCTGGCTGGAGATTTGCAAGACTGCCAATTGAATGTGAGCTACGTGTCCTATAGACACACGGCAGCCTGGATTTGTTGCCCTAGCGCAGTAACCCTGCCTTCTCTTTAATTAGCTTAGAAAGTCAGAATTTCCTAAACAAAGTCCTCGTTAAACATTGCCTTGCTACATTACTTTAAAATGCAATTAAAAGTTTTAAGAATGCCACAGAGTTGGTGTCCCATTGTCAGCATCCATGCCACTCGCTGTCAATTTCCACCCACTCACCGAGATCAGAGGCCTCCGTTAAATATAGACGGCACTTCATAGCTTTTGTATATAGACTAGGCATAAACCAACGTGCTGATGAGGACGACCTGACTCATACTTCAAGGGATAAGAGGGGAATGGAGGGGAGGATATTCTAGAGGAAGGAGGACCCTAAAGTCCTCATTGTCCTTCCACCTCTCCAGTTGTCTCTACGACCTTTTGCGTGGGAGTAGCTGCGCGTGTGCTGCTTCAAAGTCTTCCCAGACGAAGCTGCATGGGAACACCACGCGGTTATTGTATTATACGGCTGCAACAATGAGACCAGACATGGCGTTAAAAAGGGAAAGAAAAATATCCAGCGCCTGACGGCTGCCTGGGCCTTCACCCAGTCCTCACACTCTCGCTGGCTGCTGTTATCATGAATGGCACTAATCAATTCCAGGAAATCGCTACGCCGAGCATTATGTCACATGCGGGTTACATCATCCCCTCTAACCTCTAGGGCTTCCTGTTGACATCTTTGGAACTCTTCTACTACCAATTGGTATTAGAAGAAATGCCAAACAGTATTTTTAGCCATTTCTGTCTGCCAAAAGGAATCTAAATGTTTCCATTTTGTAGCTTTCACCTGCTGGATCTCATCTTTGCTCCTTAAAACAAGGAAACCTTTGTGGGTCTACTCCGAGCCTCCCCAGGTGTTTGCATAAAGGATGGTGGGAGCGTGTGAGGGGTTTATTGAGACAGAAAGGGCTAATGCCTCTGCAGGATTTATTTATTCTTAATGTCTACCAGATTGCTAATCCAGCCTGTCAGTTGTATAACTTCTATACAACTATAAAAAGCTTCCAAGAGGCTGTTTCTCTTTTTCTTTCTGAGTTCTAACCTAGGAGATGCTGTTTCCCAGCATGGGCTATGTTGCACCTCGTGGCTGATGTCCAAGCATCACCCTGTGGAGCATTGTCCTCTCCCTCTGCAGGATCATCACCACAGGTATGTAGGAGCCTTTTCTCTCTTGGAAGAGACAGCGACACCCCACCAGATTCTCCTTGCAACCCCAACTTTTCCAGCTGCTCAGCTGAAAGGAGCAAAGCTCAAAGTCTTTCCAGGTCTGACTTGCAAGATTATTCTTTCTTGAAACCATTGAGTTTCTTGGTTTGAGTCTTTTTTTATTGTTATTATTTGTCTGGTTTGTACCTTCCTTTCATTCTAACGGTTTGATTTTTGTGGCTGTTGCTGTGTTTGTTCGCTGCTGCAGTAGATATCAACATGATTAAATTCCAGCTCTGACTGTTGCAACATAAGCGCTCTGCCTTCATTATCCTTGGTGCCTAAAACTATTTGATCTCTAATAAGTTCGCCTGCAAGTGTGCCTCATTTGCATGATGAGGCTAACTGGTGCAGCCTGGTTGCATATTGGGCTGTGATTTCAGTTCCTCTTCGATCAGATGCATCAAACAGAAGGAACTATTAGAATTGCCAGCAACCGTGTTTCTTTCTGTTAATCATGCCAGAATACTAGAAGTCCCAGGCAGCCTTACTAGGCTGGAGAAATCTACCGAGAAAAGGCATAGCAGAGCTTCTCATGTCAAGTCAGATACAAACCAGTGCTGTGCTGGAAGTAGCTGGTCTGCTTTGATGGCACAAGTTGTTAAGATCACATCCAGCTTCTAAGCTCACTGTTCTGTAGCCTCCTTTGGTGAGCTGTACTTCCCTTACCATCAGCCCCAAACCCAGGTAGGGTCCGTGCCACCCAGCAACGAGCTCTCCCCTGGCCCATCAGTCTCAGAGCTGAAGGTATCCTTCAGCTTCTCCGTGGGTCTCTGCTTGACTCTGCCCCCAGCTCACGTCCACCCTCTCTGGTCCTGCAGTCAGACTCAGCTGATGTGCAGTTGGCAGTAGTGCCTCCTTGGGCTTTACTCCTCAAAGTCTGCGGGGAGAGAAAATGTGTTTTCTTACATGAAGGATCCTGAATCTTCCTTCATGTCTGAAATGGAAGCAGCAAGCTTCAAAGCTATACCTAAGCAGGGAGTAGCAACTCAGTAATTGTGAGATTCGTAGCAGTAGCACTGAAAACACGTCAAGGTGCCGTTTTCCTTTCTGGATCGCACTCAGGATAGACCTGTGGGGTTTCTGTGTTCAGTACAATTTTAATTGATTTGATTTGCCCCACTGCAGCATCCTTTACATCCCTGATTTCAGAATTCAGCTTCTTACATTGTAATGCGTGCCAAATACCTGCCTTTTCTTTTGAGACAATTTTTAATTGCGCTGAATAACCTTTGAGAACATGGAAATGTCTCTCATTTATCCAAATGGGCCCTCCACCGTGTTCTCATTTCATATGCAAACTCCACTGTTTTCTTTTGTTCTTGGGCTTGCACAGAACCTAAAATCCTACACCAAGCAAACCTAAACAAAAAAAAAATCAGAGTATCTCATCAGCAGTATTTTCTTTGCACGTGAACGGTAATTTTTCCCTAGCACATACTTCCAAGAATTTTTTAAAGTGTCATTCATACATCATCTGCCCTAGAAGACAAGAGTTGTTCCAGAGAAGCTGTTGCTCTCTATTAGGTCAGTGATCAGTGAACTAAACATTTTCTACTTAGGCCTTCATGTGATAAAAGCCTAAGAGCTTTGAAGGAGCCATTACAGACTATTGCCTAGAAGAAATATCCATTTGAAAATTCAGCAATTATGTACTTCTATAATAGCGTGTAAAAGGAGCTCTGGACCCATTATGGGTTATTGAGTAAATAATGTATTTTTAAAAGTGTCTAAGTAATTTATATGATAGCCTGTATTGGCAGCAAAGAGTGATTGTAGACTAAACATTCTGTCTTTCTTTCTTTTTAAAAATCTCATTTAAATCCCTAAATAGCAATTAAAAAAAAGAAATCCCTCATGCAGTTTGAGTATTTCTATAGTAGTCAATAGCTAATGGCTCTGACTTTCCTCCACTGAGGCTGCCATTTTGTGCTGAGCCAGTTTCCTCTGCTCTGACTTACTTTTGTTTGGTCTTGATTGGATAAGACAGGAGGCTTCATTATCAAATATAATGTAGAAGTGTCCAGAGGCCTCCTGGAGGTCAGGCTCACAGTCATCAGACCTACCCGTAATCAGGAACAGCCACCAGCCAAAAAAGCCACGAGTCCAGAGAGAGAAGACAGGAAGCTGTCAATCCCAATTTCAGGGAAAAATTGAGGCTTGGAGAGAGGAAATATGTTGTCTGAGATCATGCAGGGGACAAAGAATCTCTGCTTCCCAAGACCAAGTTTAGTTTCCCTGCTTTATGTTTGGACTTTCTATGGAAAGGCTCGGTCTGAGATCTTGTCGCTGTGCATTCTCAGTGGTGATGCGAACGGTTCCTTTAGCGATCGTCTTGTTTCAGACCACGGCACTCAGCCCTGTCAAGCACAGACCCTGGTCAAAGCTGACAGGAAAATCCTGCAGTTCCAAGTATTCATATTGCAGTAACAATGCGCCGTGAAACAGATGTGCTGGAAAACAAACTTGTTTTCTACTCTTAAGCATGGAGTAAGCTTTCCGTAGTCCTCCCCTTTATTTCTCATCCTGCTTCTGCCATGGTAGGGGTAGGCGCCTTTTGGATTAATTTTCTGTCAAAAATTGAAAGGATAAGTTGAAACAGTTGGTTTTTAAGAAACACTGGTGTTTGAGCTGCATTGAATTTTGGAGTTTATCTTAACATCCCCAAATCCCTGTTGGGCCAGGCAGCCTGGAGCGGTGCAGGGAGATCGCCTTACTTAGGTATTACTTGTGCATTACAATAAAGCAATGGGTCTGACTTGAGGGGACAAAAGGAAAGTGATTGTCTGCCTATGGTGATGTTCTACGTTTTTGATGGTATTTTTCCTGGCATAAATTAGAGATAAAAGCACTTAATCTGTTCTTCTGGAACCTGGAGGTCCAGAGCTGTTGTTGTAACTAATCTTGTACACTAAACACTCAAATAGTCAATGGGAAGCAGACATCTGTTGACACACCTGTCGGAGGGGGGGATTTCCTTTTTTAGAGGCTGTGTAACGCCTACCCCTAAATAATTCTGTTCTCCCTTTCAAACAAAACTCCCTCTAATTTCAGTTAAAATCATTCTTCACTTCCTTTCCTGGCTTCTCCTGAATGGTGGGTGATAAGAGGACACAAGGCTGAAGTGGCCTGGGATTACTCCAGACAGGTGATTATTGCCATGCAAAGGATGAGTTACCACTGCGATACAAAACCAAGTGTAAAAAGGGCTTTTTAAAAGGAAATTCGAGAGGCATCACATTAAGATGAAAGAAAGTTTCATTCTCTCATAGCGTTGGGTTCAACAGGGCTTGCCAAGGTGATCTAGCAAAGCCCAGTGTGACAAAGTTGGTGGACATCCCCTGAAGGTAAGAGCCTTGCATTGCTTGATTTATGGAACTGTTGAAACAGGTCCAGAGGAGGCTACAAAGATGATCCAAGGGCTGGAGCACCTCCCATATGAGGACAGGCTGAGAGCGTTGGGGTGGTTCAGCCTGGAGAAGAGAAGGCTCCAAGGAGATCCTATAGTGACCTTCCAGTACCTGAAGGGGCTACAAGAAAGCTGGGGAGGGACTGTTAACAAAGGCTTGTGGGGATAAGATGAGGGGGAATGGGTGTAAACTGGAGAGGGACACATTTAGGCTAGATGTAAGGAAGAATTTCTTCATGATGAAAGTGGTGAGGGCCAGGGAAGCTGTGGCTGCCCCATCCCTGGAGGTGTTCAAGGCCAGGTTGGATGGGCCTTGGGCAGCCTGAGCCAGTGGGAGGTGTCCCTGCCCATGGCACGGCAGTTGTAACTAGATGATCTTTAAGGTCCCTTCCAACCCAAACTATTCTATGATTCTATGATTCCTGCCATAAGAAGGCATGGGCCTTCAAAGTGACCTCCTTCCCCATGCAAATTTGTCGTGTGCTCTCCTTTTTTCAACTCTGGGCCACCAAGTACGATGCTGGTAACTGGAAGAAATTGTATTTTTTTTTTTTCATGACATTACTTTAGAGACATTAGGTTCATTATTTGAGGGTGTGTATGAGATTCTGGAAGTACAATTTACGTCTGCTGTGCTCTGAGATCTTTGGTATGATACTGACTCATTCACTGGCACCTGAGAGAGGTTTGGGGAATTCAGCAAGCTTTCAACAATCCAGTTTGAGAGATTAAACAGAATTATGGCTCGCTCAGGTTTGTCCTAATTTTATTAGATTTTCACCATTTCTAATTGCATAAACATATGCAGCCAAGTGTACAGATGGGGACCGGGAAGATGTACAAGGACACTCAGGCTCCGCAGTCAGCTAATTGGTGGACTAAGCAACAGGGCACTTGGAAAGATTGATAATTCTTTGCAGAACATTTCAGGGCAAAATCCTGTCCCTGTTAAAACTGCAGCAATCAAGACAGGAAAGATTTGAGCCATAGATGTTGTTGGAATTAGAGAAAGAGATGAGAGGCATGGTGCGATGCAGCAAATAGCCAGGATGAAGGGTGTCGTTTTGGGCAGGATTCAATACTGAGTTGTTGTAGCCATAGGAGAAAGATAGAATGTCTCGACAGCATCGAACAACTGGCCAGACCCATATGGTGACATCAGAAGGCTTTCGATTAGGGCTAAACACAAGATAAACAATGGTTAACAATTTCAGATATTGCCAGGGCAACTGCGAAGTCATTTTGTGCAAACGCTGCCATTGCAGCAAATGCCAAGCTCTAATGTTTTCAGAAATATTTTTTTGTTTGCTTTTGGAAAATAAATCTGGTTTTGCTATGGCTACGAGAGCTCTTGGGCCACAAGTCAAAGTATGCTATGGCTATTTCTGGTCGAGTGACACCAGCTGAGGTACTGGCATGGCTGTTTATATGAGCACTTTCACATGAAATAACATTGCTGTCCGTGTTTGTTAAGGGAATGCTGCTCTTGACTTATTTCCTACAATAAAAGCAGAAGGGGGCAGGAGGGAAAAGTCTACACTCAGGTTTTTCCTACTGGACATGCTTTATCCCTGAAATGGCATCTGCACTATGAAATTCACCCTGAATGAATGGGTATTCAGGTGTCCTCACCTCCAGGAGACAGGACACAACTCCCAGGCTGATTTAGCTGCAGTTGGATAGGGGTTTTTTAAACCTCCATGGATAACAGACCTAGAAGACTTTTCCTTCTTGCTAGCCTGGACTGAACACTGGGTGGGTGAGTAAAATACTACTTTTTCTTTTTTTTTCTTATGAGAAGCAGAAAAAACCAAACAAGTTGGTCACATATTTGAACCTGGACTTCTCAACAAAGTTTGGCAGAGTCTTCTAAAAAGTCAGAATATTTAGTAAATACATCATGAAATATTTTCCAACAATAAAAAAAAAAAAATACAAGAGGGATTTAATAATGTTTGGACACAGTTTTTTTGTTAATGACTTTATTTTCTTCTTCCTCCTGTTCGGGCAGTAACATGCGAACCCTGACCACATCACCGGTGTGAAATTGCTGATTAACCTTTTGACTCTGACAATTGGGACTTCTCTCAACACCAACTGGTAATGCAAAAGGCCACTAGTAGTTAATACTGGACCATCCCAGCTCCAGATGTCAAAAGGTTAATGAAAAATCAAGTGTCTTGCTTTTAGTGGGCAACTCGGAAACCTTCCCCGCCCCAACTATTTCATTTTTTATGATAAATAAGCCAGACTGCCTGAGCTGGGAAAGACGGGTGTTTTGCTAATGTGTACAGCTGTTAATTGAAAAAGATTTTGTTATGCTTGTTCTTCTGGACATAGATAAAAGAGAGATTTGTTGGCGAACTTTAGTAGGTCTTGAACACCCCTTTGTCCAAATACACTACTTAATAATAACGCTTTGTTCTTTCTTTAACAGCCATGGAGGGATTTTGAGTGGAATACTCATTTTCTTTAAGTTATATCTGCCAGTAATATTTCCTGGCTTAAGACCAGCTGCCATTTATGTGTTTTATGAAAATATAACACCAGTTTTACACTCAAAACTATTCTCTTTTAGGTAAAAGCTTCAGCACTCGCTGGTTCCCCACATCTACCGTAAATGCTATTTATCACATACTTTGGTCTTTAAAACAGAAAGATAATGTTAAAACATTTTGATTACCCTTTCCTTACTGCTATCATTCACAAACCATCTTTTCTAATTATGGTATTAGGACATTTACATAACCAGGAAAAGGGTCCTTTAACTACATTTCTATTATGTTTGGCACTTGTGTGAAAGGATATTATATTCATGTGCATTAGAGATTGCTTATAAAAGATCAAGACAATAATAGCAGATCAGACGATAAAGGTTCCCTTTTCTCCTCCCAGACAGGCTGTCTCTGACAGAAGAATACAGTTCATCAAAAGTGTCTGCAGGTTGTCAAACTCGGTGAGATTTGGGGACACTCGGAGGCTGTCATGGCCAACAAGAAGATTTTCTGTAGGGTTCTGCCATCATTCACCCTCAGGAAATAATCACTCACTACATTCTGCATGCTTTCATGATAGAGCTCTATTTGAGAGAAAAGAGCCATTTTATCAAAGGACAATATATCCCTTCTCTTGGTCCATGCAGCTTCCATTATCAGACCATAATAAATCATATTTATGTTCTCAGTTAATAAGACTGATTACAATGCAGGTTACAGGCATGGGAAAAGCAAAGCAGGTGAAAAGATGTTTTAATGAAAATATGATAAGCCAACAGCTTCTTGTGAACATTTCAGGCTGTTATTTGTAATGATCACAGGCAATTTTTGATACATCTTCTTTAGCAATGGTTTAAGCTGCATAAATTGGCTTGCCACTTTATGTGTTGAAATAGGAAGAATCCCAGTGTCCTTCTTATGTTGTCTAGAATCATTATATACATTATAAGCATAAAATGAGTTTAATGTATGTGCTTTGAAAAGAAGAGGAAAACAGAAAATCAGGGAAGACTGATTTTAATGCTGCTCAAAATGATTTTGAAATTTTCTACTCATCTTTGTTACTAACGGTGCATTTTCCATGAAATTTAGGAATGACATGTACTGCTTTCATCTCCTTAAAATTAATATACCGTTCTCTCTGTTTTTCTCAATTTCTTCAAAGTTCTTTTTAGAGCACTGTGCAAAGAGGCAGAGAGGAATTCTCTGCTCCGTGTGTGAGTGTATCTGCTATTAATGCTGTGGGGAGTTAAGTGTGTGCTTCTCCAGGAGAATATACCCCAGTGTTTGATACTGAAAGGGACCCTATTAAAAATGTGGAAGTACGTTTAGCTCCAGCAGACATGATGCATCTAAGGGCCAACTTCTTTGGACTTTTTTAAGTGATTAAGATCTTTTTTTTGGGGAAGGTAAAGGTTCTGATATGATTTCAGCATAGGAGGGCAGCGACTGATGGACTGTCATGCTCTTGTGCTGTAACAAATTTTAGAATCACAGAATGGTTTGGGTTGGAAGGCACCTCAAAGCCCATCCAGTCCCACCCCCTGCCACGGGCAGGGACACCTCCCACTGGATCAGGGGCTCCAAGCCTCATCCAACCTGGCCTGGAACCCCTCCAGGGATGGGGCAGCCACCACTGCTCTGGGCAGCCTGGGCCAGGGCCTCTCCATCCTCTTCATGAAGAATTTCTTCCTAATGTCTAATCTAAATCTTCCCCCTTCCAATTTAAAGCCATTCCCTCTCCTCCTGTTCCTCCAGGCCCTTGGAAAAAGCCCCTCCACAGCTTTCCTGGAGCCCCTTTTAGTACTGGAAGGCCACCATAAGGTCTCCTTGGAGCCTTCTCTTCTCCAGGCTGAACAACCCCAACTCTCTCAGCCTGTTACGTACAGCATCATGCTTTCAAGATGAAGTCAGAAATTTAAGGAATTATTTCCTCCTGATGATAAATAATTTTGACCAAGCCTCTGAAATTCTACAGCACTTGCAGAACACTGGTGAGAAAGACTCCTTGATGTTGTGCCTGCAGGACCTATTATGGTCAATGATATTTCCCCAAAATCACTCTTAAACAAATTTTAAAGCTTTGTAAATTGGCCTGGCTTTGGAAAATGGCCACAAAAATACCTTAACTCTTTTAGGGCACCTAAAACAGGAGAAGTAGCCACACAAGAAACAGCAAACTGCTCTTCGAAGGTGATATCCAGATACAACGACAGAAGTAGATAATGTACTTCATGATGGAAATTCTTGATACAGAGAAAAACACGTTGTAACTGCCTTTGCTATGAAAAGGGTTTAAAAATGCTGCCTGCCAACTCCACAAAAACCAGAGCTGCTATTTCAGTTAAAGGCCAGCGGATTGTGTTTTTCCCATCAGTTTTCACTAACCTCAGACATGGCTGTTATGACAGACTGTCATCCCACCACCCCAGTGCTCTGGTGCCATCCAAGCAGGCAAGAAGAAAGCAAACATGAAGGAAATCAGTAAGTGGGGAGGTGCATGCAAGTGCACTACTTTTGTGTAATGATCCTGATTACTGAAAATGAAACACTTAAAAGAAAATAAACAAAAAGCAGTGCTTTCTGAGCCAGGGGTGTTTTCTTGGCTGGCAGTTTCTCTTTGTTCTATTACATGACACCAGCCTCAATGGTTGAAGGGGTGTTCTGGGCCAGATGTCAATCATAATGTCTGACACAAACAAAAATAGCTAAAAAGGCACGCCAGCATCTTCCTTTTGTTTTCCCATTAGCTTCATTTTTCTTTTCATAGGCTGACAAAAAATTACTGCCTCCAAGTGAATTCAGTAATGTCACTATATATCTAATATCTCAGGGACCTTTTGTTTTAGCTTTACTGGGCTTAACCACAAAAGACACTTGACATTGACAAAGAATCTGTCAAACATACAATGATCAGTGCAATGAAACCTCTCATGACAGAAGGGCAGTATCCTGCCTCCCCCCTGCCTCCAGCAGCAGCCTGTCTGAGGAAAATACGCTGGAGCACATGTAGCAGCTGAACCATTACAGAGCAGGCCAGGAGCTGAGATGCGTCTTGTTTAAATTGTCATAGCATATTAATCTAATTATAAACCGCCAAAAGAGGAGAAAAGATAGATGGAAATGTTACATTACTTGTTTCTAGAGATTAACCTCGAGCCAGAACTGAAATAGAGAGACACATTTTGGATTTCTCAGAGCTCTGATATGCAAGAAAACAAGCCTGAGAGTACATCTCTTGAAGTGTGAGACATGAAGTCACAGTTCCTGTATTTACACAATTAAGCAGAAATAGTGTTTCAGACAGACACTCTGTTTTCCCCGTGATTACAGCTCCCGTTGTAGCTGTATTCTGCAAAGCAGTTGTATTGTCTCTCTGCTCCCTTCTTTTCACTCTCCTTTGCCCTTGTGCCTACGAGGTCTTGACAACCCTTGGGTCTGTTGAGGAGCTGGTGTCACTGCTCCCTGCTCCTTCTCCATCTGTGAACTTGGCTGGTGCTCCAGGTGCCCAACCCCAAAGCACTGCATGGTAGCCCAGCTGATGGCTGCGGAAGCCACGGCTTAGGCTTAGCAATGCCAAGAAGCTGTGGTCACGGTGTCCTCCTGCTCAGGCTCCATCTCCTGAGCGTGCCCATGCCTGGGGAAGAGAAACAAACACCTCCTGCAGGCAGGCACAGGTAGACCAGCCCTGAGAATGCTCTTGAATTGCACAGGAGAGGCAGACAGGGAGTCAGACGACAAGCTAAGCTTGTCTTTGCCTAGGCTGTTTCTGCTTCTTATTGCAAAGGAAGGTGTTTGAACGATAGCTTCCATTTAAAATCTGACCTTTCTGGTGCCAAGCTACACTCTTGTTTCTGTGTTGAAAGTACAGATAAAAAATACAGCTTTCTAAAACTGACCCTGAAAATTATGTTCTCATCAGATGAGACGTTTTCCTTCCTATGCATCATTACTTCTCATAACTATTCAGGACTAACTAGTTATGATCCCAATTTCTAATTATGCCTTGTTATATCTGGTGGTGGGAAACCCATGGAGAACCTTTTGTGGATCTTCTCAGTTGCAGAGGTTGGAACCTGATTTATCCAGAAGCTGGGGAGGACCTCATCTGGCTCCGGCAGTTCCAAAAGACAGCAAAAGCAGCACAGCTTTCCTCTAACAAAAGCGGTGTATTCAAGGACAGGTTGCAGGAAGCAGGTAGGTCTCACATTCATTTCTTCTAGTATAAATGAACTTGACAGCCTTGCCCCATTTGCTGATTTGCCTGAAGTAGAGAGATGTTAAAGGTGGGCCTTAAATTTTAGGTTTCCCTGTATTTCCTAGATTTAAATCTCAGTTAATGACTTCTCCATGTAGCATTTCTCTTAATGGTCTGTCAGGGCCTCTAAATGTGCATAACGAGTCACAAATATGATATCTGCATTTAGTGTTGGGTTTTGGAACCCTCACCACCAAGTCACCTCCCTGACGGGTCTCACCTCACGTGCGTTTCTGTGTAGTGCCAGGAGAAGAATGGAAAACAGCTCGGAAGTAAAAGTAGATTCTGCTCCCATTAGAGGCAATGAAAACGATGCTTTTTACTTCTACTTACTCATAATAGCAGGGAAAACCGGAGTGGAAACAAGCACAACAAAACACCTCTGCCAGCTATCTACAGCTAACCAAGGCTTCCACTAATGAGGTGCTCTGGCATTTTGAGAAAGACAGGTTCTTCCAGAAACGGAAAAAACATGCCGAGTTTTTCCTCCAGCTCTGAAAGGCTGGTAGGAGAGTAATAAATTGTATTTTGAAAAGAGGATAGCAGTCAAACTTTTAATGCTGTCTGTGCTATTAAATACCTACAGCTGACAGTATAGTTTCTTGTCAATTAAATGCTTTTGCATGTATGTTTGGCAGATTATTAAATACTGACTTCTATATACGTCACCTAATTAGCTACTGTATTTATAGATTCATCTAAGTGATCATAAGATTATTGAGAAAGTTATTAATTTCAAATCACAATAAGAGAGTAATTTCCAGGTCAGATTTTCTAGAAGATGACTCAATATCATGGACAATCACATAGTCGATTAAATAGAACATTACAGTTTGTGGAAAAGATAATAGTCCAGATCATGACATAGCACCAGATTTTACATTATGATCTCCAGATGTCTTTGGGAACTTAATGCATCCAGCATTGGTTCAAGTTTAATCTGCATGGTAGAAATGACAGTTGTTCCAATTTTCATAGAATCATAGAACTGGAAAAGACCTTTGAGATCATCGAGTCCACCCGTACCTGTCTACTACTAAACCAGATCCCTCTCTGGGGCTATGTGGTGTCCTTGCTGTCTGACATGACGCTGCAACATAGAAAAAAAAGCTCATGGCTGCTTTTCCTTCACAGAAATCTGTACAAAACCTGTCAGTTTGGGACTTTGTGAGTTTCTTTCTGGAATCAACAACTCAGTATGAAGGTACAAGGAGTGCAAGGAGAGAACATTTTGGCTCCTCCAACCCTGTGCACAAAACCTCCGAGGGTTTCAGATAGGATTTTAGTGTTTCTTGCAGTCTTCAAATGTTGTGTTGTGCAAGGATGTGCTTATACATAATTTTGTAATTGAAATGGCATGTTTACTGTTCTATTTCATGCTTGATTGTGTTTTTTAAACACCTTTACTCACGCTGTTAGAAGTGGGATTATAATTAAAATGTCCTGTTGAACACCTTGTTCAGTTCAATGAAGGCATAATAGAAGTATAAATACTTGTTCTCGTTGAGTCTGTGATGTCAGCACAACAAACACATTAAGTGTCATAAAACAAATCTCTTTCGCCAAAGCATCCCTCAGAAGGGAAAGGGAAACAAAATCTGCTGCTGGGCAAAGAGAAGACCTCTTCTTTTGTTAAAAGGAAATATTTTGAGATATTATCAAACTTGTGATATAGGTATGTTAATTAAAGCATGGAATGATTGATTTAGCCAGGTATGATCAAAAAGCTTAACAGTGGAAGTTTTCCTCTCTACTCACAGTCCCTTGCCCTAAAGACTAAGCAGTACTTTCTCCTTCTACAGCTGCCATTAGGAAATGCCGAGTCTGTGTGAAAGAGTAAGTTATATTTCTTATTATCCCTGTTCCCTTAAAATGCATACAGATAGGCAGGCTTCATGCCTTTATGGTGAGCGGGGTTAAACTAAAACATGAAGTCCAAGCATTTCTAAGTCACTGCCCAGTGGTTACAGCAATTTTGCATAGCAGTAATGATTTAATTTTCTCCACGTTTTCTCTCGTTACCACCGATGATGAGATGTCTACCCATCCTGGCAGACAATTCTTCAGTCTTAAAGAGCTTTAACTTACTGCACAGCTTAAAATTCCAGGTATGTAGGGACGTTCCAAAATTTAGCCTAATGTTTGATGGTTACTTGGGCAATTTACTTGGATACCTTGGCTCAGTTTCTTCCTCTGAAAAACAGGAAGAACAATGTCAGTGTTCTCTGTGCTCTTTGACTAATCTAACAGTATTTTTAGTATACTAAATACGAGGCTCTACACTGCACATAAACCATGAGATATTAGGTTTGTGTCCTTTCGCTGGCTGAAAGAAGGCTGTCAAAACTAATCCCAGGATGTATAATGTTTCTGTGCCAGAGCAGGACTTGCCAGTCAGTAGCTGCCTTGTAGGGAAAGTCCACACGATCTTTATGAAGCAAGCAAATAAGCAGACCCAAAGGGTGTGCAAATTGCCTTCTGTGCCCGGCTTCAGTTCCAGCAACTTTAAGCTCGGCAGAAGTTCTGCAGGCAGATGGCTCATAGGATTTGGTCTTTAGAACGGAAGCAGTGAGGAAGTGACAAAGTAGGAAGTCTTCTTTCTGGGATGCAAGAGGGAAATGGATACACAAGGCAGTCCAGCCCAGTCAGAGGAAGATTCTACAGCAGGAATAAGACTACTGAACGTGCAGGACAACATGTACAAGAATGTTGTCAAGTGGGATTGCAAAAAACTTAGTGGATTTCTTCGAACGTCTCATTATACGTACAGGTGCAGCTCTACACACCCACACATGCCGCATTGATTTCAGCGTGCGATCATATAAATACCTGCAGGTGCGACACTGAAGAGATACCCGTGCTGAGGCATGAATATGGAGTTCCACATCTGTATTTACTGCCTGGCTCACACAATGAACTAGTGCACTCAGTGGGTTCTCTTCCCACCTCCCACATGCACTTTAAAACTAACACCGAAGGAAATTCCGTCCTGGTAACTACGTTTAATAGGCTGTCGAGGCATGGAACCAAAATACATGAAGGGGAAGGAGTATGGAACAGCCATCATTCCTTAATTCACCGTGTTGCACATGCATATGCAAAATTAGGAAGAAACTAATTTGAGACAAAGATGGCCAGATCAGTTTAGCGTATGGTAATAAACCCATGAAGTTGGAACTTAATGTGCCTTTTGGGGAACCTAAAACTTCAGCTGGCCTTCAATACAGTGGCTGGTTTCTCTCTTCTGGCACATCAGAGAGAGAGAGATGTGTCCTTTTCTACAGTACTGTCGGATAGTCTATGACACGTGGGGTGCAAACCACGGCTGCTGCAGAAACCATGGATTTCAATTCATTGACAGACATGCATGTAAAAATCTCAGTCAGAGCATTGCATTCATGCAGCTGATTGTGTTAGAAATTAATCTGATGCTAACTACCTGGCTACAAATGCCCTCCTCCCAGTGTCAAAAATGTAAAACAGCTGAAGGATATAAACTGTGAGTAGTATTATGCATGTAATTGCTGCCTGTAGAGACTCAAGGTGCTGAAAGTTTCTTACTTTTTATAAGGTTTTTAGTGATAACTTTTGTTTTCCGAAGAGAAAAATAAACCTACCAAAGTTCCTTTGAACATTTCAGCAGCCTTTCACAGTATTAGCTGTGAAAGTAATGGTTTCACCTTCCTAATAAGGATGCACGGGAGCTGTGTTTTAGGAGTCCCTGCTGCTTTCTTTGTGGAAACTATCTCAGATGCTTTGGGATTATTTGGCAGTAACATCTTTTTGCACTATGATTTCACAGGATCTTCTCTGTTATCTTCGGCTCAGAATGTTCTTTTAAAGATCTAGGGAGAAAATGTAGAACTCAAAAAGCATTCATTGTAACCCTGTTCGCATGTCCATCTAGCTAAAGACAGGGAATGACTCCTCGGAAAAAAATGTAGAGGAATGATAGTGCCCAAAATTCAGTTAAAATCTTAAGTAGCGCTCTCCAGGCAAAGGACTAATGAAAATGAGGTTGGTGGAGATTTCATGGGAAGCAAAGGATGGAAGAAAGCACAAATTTTTGTTTCTGACCTGAATGTCCCTGCTTTGTCCAGAGGCACCACAGCTGACCCCCGTGGCTCACAATAGCAAATATGCTCTGCGCAGTGCCATGGAGAAAGGGACCGGAACGGCTGGAGCAGTGGAAGAAATAACACGGTGCTAACGAAGAGTTTCACCCACCTCCCTCAGAATTAGCCTGGGTATCTCTCCATGACACACTTATTTCAGAATCACAGCGTGTTGCAGTTATTAGGCTCTGGCAGGCTCCTGGGTAGGAACTTTGTCCAAGAGCCCTTTATTTCATCTGCTCCAATTGAGAAGAGTGTGGCAGTTTCTTTTGGTTGAGCCTTCGCTATAACGATCTGAGCCTTAGTCACTGTGCAGCCAGCCCACTGCAAGGCATTCAGTTGGTGTTACAACCAGAGACGACTGAGCTCCAAAAGTGAGTACAGACCGCGTCTACTTATTAAGGAAAGGGGCATGTGGAGAGCCCATTACTCGGTAATTGGTCCTGGCTGCCAGTTAGCATTCAGCAGGACTTGCAGCATTTGTATAATAGGCCTTACAGTCCAGAATAGCCAGGGATTGTTCTTGCCTTACCTGCTGCCACTGTAATCAGATGGTGGCTCTCTGCTTTGCAGAGCTACCAAAAGCAGCTTTACTGGATTGAAAGGCACCTGGAAGTACAAGATGTCCTCAAGGAAATAAGCTGGAGGAACATGCAGGTCTGAGAGACTTTGTGGCTACGGTTGTGTTCCAGTGACTGCTACTTCTGTGGACTTGCAGGTTTCTCCCCTTGTCATAAGTGAAGAAAACGATGCCTGGAATTTGTGGTAGATGATCCAAATGACTGTCTGATTCTGTAAAACCTTAAAGAGGTCTTTAGAGGTGAGACCCTCAAGTGTTGTGCAAATCTATGGATCACACAAACAGCTTTTAGGTATGGGGAGGCTGGAGAGACCGTGTAGGAAGTCTCTACAGAGAAGACTGCATAGACACATAGCGAAGGGAGGTGCATTGACCTGGGGAGACCTTTTGTCCTCTTGCTACCAACTGCTGCTGTTTTTCACAAGGATGCAAAATCACAAGCAGGTGGCTCGGTGGGATTTTAGATGTGTGCACACAGACCCCCAGCCGGGGAGCAGGATGGGCTCGGTGTATGCGAGGGAATGGGTTGGCAGAAAGGGGCTCTTTTCTTTCGTGGTGCTGGTGACACCACACCTTGGCTATGCGTTCATTTTTGGGCCTCTCAGTACAGGAAAGACATTGAGGTCCTGGAGCAGTCCAGAGAAGGGCAAAAAAGCTGGGGAAGGGGCTGGAGCATAAGTCATATGAGGAGTGGCTGAGTGAACTGGGATTGTTTAGTCTGGAGAAGTGGAGGCTGAGGGGAGAGTTTATCATCCCTGAAAGGAGGTTGTGGTGAGGTGGGTGGTACCCTCTTCTACAAATTACAAGTGATGGGACAAGATGAAATGGCCTGAAGTAGCACCGGGGGGAGGTTTAAATCAGATATTAGGAACAATTTCTTTACTGAAAGAGCAATGAAACCCTGGCAGAGGCTGCCCAGGGCAGTGGTGGTGTCTCCATCCCTGGAGGGGTTCAAAAAGCATGTGACCATGGCACTTGGGGTCATGGTTTGTTCAGCACAGTGGGGCTGGGCTGACAGTTGGACTGCATGATCTTAGAGGTCCTTTCCAAGCTTAATGATTCTACGATTATTCCCTGGAGTATTATATTATTTTTTAACAAATTTACAGCACAGACGAATGCCAGTCTCCAAAGGCTGACACAGTGGTCAGAAAAATTTCTCCACTGAAAGGGTTCTCAGGCACTGGAATGGCTGTCCAGGGAGGTGGTGGAGTCCCCATCCCTGGAAGGGTTTAAAATATGGGTAGCTGAACCAGAGGAGGGCCACAAAGATGATCTGAGGGCTGGAACACCTACCATACAATGACAGGCTGAGAGAGTTGGGGTTGCTCAGCCTGGAGAAGACGAGGAGATCTTATAGTGACCTTCCAATATCTGAAGGGGGCTACAAGAAAGCTGGGGAGGGGCTTTTTACAAAGGCTTGTAGCAATAGGACTAGGGGCAATGGGTATAAACTGGAGAGGGGCAGATTTAGACTAGACATAAGGAAGAATTTCTTCATGATGAGAGTGGCGAGGCCCTGGCCCAGGTTGCCCAGGGAAGCTGTGGCTGCCCCATCCCTGGAGGGGTTCCAGGCCAGGTTGGATGGGGCTTGGAGCCCCTGATCCAGTGGGAGGTGTCCCTGTCCATGGCAGGGCAGGTGGAACTGGATGATCTTTAAGATCCCTTCTGACTCAAAGTATTCTATGATTCTATGAGGTGCTCAGGGATGTGGTTCAGTAGTGAACAGGTACTGCTGGACTCGGTGATCTTTGAAGCCTTTTTGAACCTCGTGATTCTATGATTCTGTGACTCTATGTATGCAGACAAGGTGCTGTTCCCAAGCAAGTTAAGGGCTTTGTTAACACCTGTCAAGTTAAAAAAAACATCTTTTACTCTGTAGTTGAGAAAGCGAAGAACAACGCAGTGTAAGACACTGCAGCCCCACCACCCACTTTGTAGTGGGACTGAGGCAGCCACATCCCCCTGCCCATCCTCAGCGTCCCCAGGGCTGCGCAGAGCCCCCCCGGCTCCGTGTGCTCTGGCAGAGCCCCCCCGGCTCCATGTTCTGGGGCAGAGCCCCCCCGACTCCATGTTCTGGGGCAGAGCCCCTGTGGCTCCGTGTGCTTGTGCAGAGCCCCCCCCCCGGCTCCGTGTGCTCGGGCAGAGCCCCCCCCGGCTCCGTGTGCTCGGGCAGAGCCCCTATGGCTCCGTGTGCTCGGGCAGAGCCCCCCCGGCTCCGTCTTCTGGGGCAGAGCCCCTCTGGCTCCATGTGCTCGGGCAGAGCCCCCCCGGCTCCGTGTGCTCGGGCAGAGCCCCTCGTCCCCTGTGTCCCCTACTCCCACCGCCCTCCCAACCCCACGCGGGCGGGCGCGTTTCCCGGCAGCGCCCGGCAGGTGGCGCCCTTGCTCGCGGAGTTGCGGGCGGGCGGGCGGGCGCGGCAAACACAGGGCGGTGTATTTGTGTGTGTGTGTCCCCCCCCCGCCATTTAATTTAGGCAGTATTAGCACTAAAGTGTTTTCAACTTATTATTATGCATGAGTAAAAAAAAAAAAATTCCATGAATGTGTAACATTTTTCGCCTGTATTTCCCTCTTTTATAACATCATTTAAATTCCTCATTAATAATTTAGAGGCGCTCTGGGTTTTAATCACTTTTCTCATCACCAGGGTGTCTCTCTGAGGAGAGCTCTCCTCCCCTACCTGAAGGTGACATGGAAGAAGGGGCTGACAGGGGATGGAATGCCCTCCCCCAGCCTCCTGAAGCCTCCTTCACGTTGTACCAGGGGAGGTTCGGATTGGACATTAGGAAAAGTTTCTTCCCCAAAAGGGTTCTCAGGCCCTGGAACCGCTGCCCAGGGAGGTGGTGGAGTCCCCATCCCTGGAGGGGTTTAAAAGATGGGGAGATGAGGTGCCCAGCGGTCTGGTTTAGTAGTGGACAGGAACGGTTGGGCTTGATGATCTCAAGGGTCTTTTCCAGCCTAGGGATCCTATGATTCTAAATCTCCCAGGCTGACACCCCTGAGGGACGAGATGCCACGCAGAGGTATGCGGACAAGCTGGAGAAGTGGGCTTGGGGAAACCTCATGAGGTTCAAAAAGGCAAAGTGCAAGGTCCTGTGCCTTGGTTGGGGCAACCCTCCCTATGGATGCAGGCTGGGGGATGGAGGGTTGAAAGCAGCCCTGCAGAGAAGAGCCTGGGGTGCTGGTGGGTGAGAAGCTGGACACGAGCCGGCAATGGGCGCTTGCTGCCCAGAAACCAGCCGTGTCCTGGGCTGCATCCAGAGCAGTGGGACCAGCACGGAGGGAGGGGATTCTGCCCCTCTGCTCGGTGAGACCCCACCTGGAGCCCTGTGTCCAGTTCTGGGGCTCTCCGCACAGGGGGGACATGGACCTGTTGGAGTGGATCCAGAGGAGGCCATAAAAATGATCACATCTCCCCTACAAAGAGAGGCTGAGAGAGATGTAGTTGTTCAGTTTGGAGAAGAGATGGCTCTTAGGAGACCTTATTGTGGCCTTTCAACGATTTAAGAGGGTTAATAAGAAAGATGAGGGAAAACTTTTTAGTGGGGCCTGTAGCAATAGGACAAGAGGGAATGGCTTTAAGCTCAAAGAGGAGAGACTTAGACAAGATATAGGGAAGAAATTTTTCACACTGAGGGTGGTGAAACACCGGCACAGAATGCCCAGGGAGGTGGTGGCTGCCCCATCCCTGCAAACATTCAAGGTCAGGTTGGATGGAGCTCTGAGCAACCTGATCTGGTTGAAGATGTCCCTGCTCACTGCCAGGGGGTTGGACTGGATGACCTGTAATGGTCCCCTCCAACCCAAACCATTCCATGGTTCTGTAAGTTTACCAGCCCTCAGGCTTGAGTAGGTCACCATTAATGAAAATGTAAAAACATCTCCTTTTCTTTATTTTTTTTTTGCATCTGAGTTTAATTATGGTGGTATTTGTTTGATAGCTTGTTACTGTAAATAAAAGAGATAAAAGCAGCCCTTCACTTGAGCAGCTCTAGAGCTGTGAAATATGTACCTAATTAAAACTATTGGTGTAAGAGGCTAATAAAGTACATGTGCCTACTAGATGTCTTATTCTAATGAATCTCGGCTAATTTGCTTTGAGTGATGAATTTCGGTGTTGGTAGTAAGGGCTGAATAATTATGAAATTCATCACGAGTTGTGGGACTCACGAGGGACCCCGGGGGTTCTCGAAGGGAGACGGGAGGGAAAGGCTCTGTGGCCATGGCAGGTGCAGAAGGAGTGGTGGACGGGCTCTGGGGGCTGCCAGGACCCTGTCTGTGACCCCCAGGGTGGCCAGGAAGCCCCTGGGCCAGGCTGGAGGCCCTGGAGGGTGTGAGGGTCTGCGCTCCTCCTGAGAGTGTGGGGGCCGGGGAGCTCCTCCCCACCCAGCTCCTCACCCCCTTCTTCCCCCCTTGTTTTCGCCTGGCACCGGTGAGGAGTGGGCCATGGCATGCGCTCCTCAGACTCTCAAACTGAGCGCAGATGGGTTGTCTAAAGCATTTCAGATGGAGTGTTGGTCTTGCGCCAGGAGCTAATCAAAGTCTTAATTCTGGAGAATAAAAAGACCAGGCCTTCCAAGCTTCCTCCGGCTGGTTTCTCATAGAATCATAGAATGGTTTGGGTTGGTAAGGACCTTAAAGCCCATCCCGTTGGGCAGGAACAACTTCCACTGGACCAGGTTGCTCATTGCTGGGAATGTGGATGGCTGGCACTCCCAAAACCCATTTTGCCAGTGTGCTTTCGGTGCAACGGGCTGGGCTACAGGGCTGCCTGTGGGGCTGGCATTGCTCATGGCCCATGTGGTCTGTGTGCATGGGCTACCTGACTCAAGGTAAAGGTGTCCGCTTTGTACAGGCCTACAGATGGACATCGCTCAAATCCATCTCGGTGTGACCTGTAGTGGAAAGAAGCCAGACAAGTGCAAAAGCGTGTGTTGACAACCCCTGCCTGAGACCTGGGCTTTGCCCTTTGGAGCAATACAGGCTTGTTGGAAGAAAGGGTATATTCTGGGAGAAGCTGGATAATAATAAAGAGGCTGGTTAAGCAGAAAAAGAGCCCTTGGTGTAGCACATATTTTTATTGCTTTTTTGCAATAGAGTAGAGAAAACATCCCAAGGCGAAATGTCTATTGCAGGCTTTCCTGTAGTCCCCAGCGACGAGTATTTAAACATTTGCACGTGCGTACGTCCTGTCGCCGTCTTCTCTCTACTGGCACCACGGGAGGGCAGTGGGGCTGCGGTGCTGGTGTGCCCCATCTTAACTGGGGGGCAGCAACCCTTTGCAGGGTCCAGCATCACTTCACCCCATGTCAGGCAGGAGGGTTTTGTGTACAACCAAGCCATCTGGGCTTTGCTGTCTGTCCCAGAGCTGGATCAGATGAGTTTAAATTTCTTTACTGAAAGAGCAGCGAAGCACTGGCAAGAGGCTGCCCAGGGCAGTGGTGGAGTCTCCATCCCTGGAGGGGCTAAAAAATGTGTAGATGTGGCACTTCAGGACATGGTTTAGCAGACACAGTGGTTTTGGGCTGATGATTGGACTGGATGATCTTAGAGGTCTTTTCCAACCTTAACGATACTATGATTCTAAATGACCCTCTGAAAATGTGTGGTGGTTGCAGCTGTTGAAAGCGTGCCGCAGGTTCTGATCTGCACATGAATTTGGAGGTTTTTTACAAGTGCTGCAGTGGCGGTTTTGCTGCAGAATGAAATTTTCACTATTGCTAATATCAGCTGGAGAGACAGGTGGGACTTGTTATTTTCCTCACAAAACCTACCTTTTCACAGGGAAGAGATAATTATTCATGCTGCGCAATCTGTTTCTGGGGTAGATTGACAAAAAGACTTGGGGGAAACTGGACTGTTTCTGTCTTTGCCCCTGACATACTGTTTGACCTTAGGAGAGTCTCTCGGTCGTTCCAAAACCTCATTTCTCTATCTGTAAAACCCCAAATAATAGCTATATCAAAAGATACAGTCATCAATATCCAGAATTGGCTTTAAAATTTCAGGTGGAAGTGTTAAGTGCTGTCACAAAAATGGTGTTTGTTGTGCTTTCCCCGAGACCTGTGAAAATCTGCTTTTTCCTGGTGAGAGATTTCTTTCCATGTTGCTCAATCGATGATCATTTTAATATGTTTTTCTGCCTCTCAGTTACATCTCAAATATTTGTGTCTGTGCAATTTTCATGCTCTCGTATCTTGTCTCTTTCTGTATAAAATGTATGTTGTCGGCTTGAGGGAATGCTTTTCCTTTCTGTTTCATTGTAATTACCAAAAATAGTTTTAACCTATTAAAACATTTCTGAGTTGTCGGCATGGCTTGGTGTGGTATTAAAACCTTGTTACTCCACAGCAAACCCTCCTGTGTTTACATTCTGATAACATTTCTAATAAGCCAAACACCAGCAGTGTGAAGGGGACACTTGCACTGTTGGGTCCAGTGTGACTTTGCATAATGAAAATATGCAAAAAGAAATGGCACTCCCATACAGCTAAGAGAGAGAGAAAGTAATATAGTCAAATTGTTTCTGCTGGCTTTTCTTCAAGGAACAAAACCTGTGTGTGTGTTTTCTGGATAAGTTTTACTTATACTGTGATCTGGGACCTGACAGCAGGGATTCCTGAGCCTGCAGGAAGTTCTTTTGGTTTCAGCATGGTGCTACCAAGAGAGCCCAGCATAGAGGACTACCCCCTTTTTGAAGAGCATACACTAGGGCCCCTGGCAAGGGCCTAGATTTGAGGTGCTCTGAACTAGACTTGCAGATAGAACAAGAGCCTAAGGCTAAACTCAGTTGCTATAACAAAGCCTGCGGCTGCAATGAAACTTTCCACCCAAAGTATGTTCCATAGTGTTGGTAGCAGATGGCCCTCCCATCCTGCAGGCTGGGGATGTGCTGACGTTTCAGTCGCGGTGTCACTTGTTCTCACATCACAGGACTTCTAATTTTTGATTTTTTAATAAGCTTGATCCAATAAGCTAAGCTAAACACGCTTTTAAAATAAATTTCAAGTGTAAAGATCATTACTAATTCTGTTGTTCAGATTCACAGAGATGGTTAATATAATTTCTTTTTCCTTTGGCACCTAAGCAAAACCTGGCCTAGATTTAATTCACCTGAGAGTAGACAGGGAGAAGTCTCCCCAGAGGTGACCAGTAGTAGTGCTATCTGGGTGTGTCTTGCAATCTCTTTGTAGTAAATGATGAATTAATGTTCCAGCAGCATTTTCTTTTTCTATACCCCACCCCTATTTGTTAGCTTGATCCTGCTTTTCCCCAGCTTTACCCCAACCTCTGCTGTGAAGCCAGAGGCACCTGGCATCAGTAGTCATGTTTTTGAGATTCCCTGCTCAAGAATGTCTGCCCAAACTACTCTGTTTTCCGTATTTCACACAACTGAAACAAGAACTTGGGATCTGATGTGCTGTTGCCTGGACAAGTGTATGAAAAGAATTGGTGTAGACTACTTAAGCCAAAGGGAGCTGTTTAGGAATGGACTCAGACACATGGGTGTCTGAGAATGATAAGTGCAGGGCTCCATCCCTTCCACAAGGCTTCATCCCTCTGGGTCAATGGTCTTTGGGACAAGGCAAAGAGGAGACAGAAGCTGAGGAGACACTGCTGTTTTGAGGTCTGTATTTCAGGTCACAGTCCCGTCAGGTCAACAAAAGTCATGAAAATGTGAACAGTGCCAGAGCACACTTGATGGTCGTGCATGATTTTTTACCCTCTGTGATTATTATCAACTTAATTTTGCATTCTGACAGACTTGTAATTACACACTTCTCTGAAGACCACCTAGACAAAACCCCCAAATTCCTTTTGGTTTGTAGTACACTAGACAACGAGCCAAAATGTAGGTCTGAGGAAGCTTTTCTCTAACCCTCTTCTTGGAACTTTCTTCGAGGAGATCATCAATCTTGTACTGGATTCCCTCCTAATTGAAGAAAGGGGTTGAAAAGCGCTTCCAGCTGAGCAGTGGTGACCCCAGACTTTATCCTGGGCTGTGCTTTGGGACTGCTGTCTGGGCTGTTGTGCCATTTGCAGCAGCATGTGCATTTCTTTGAACGTGGTATGGATGGTGCTTGATCCCTGACCTGTGGCTCACACCCTTGTTCTAGACCCTGGTGGGCCAGGCTGCCTTTCTCTCATCCCTTGGGTGTGTAGATAGTTCCTTGGCATGCATCCAAACCTAATGCAGTATAGAGAGAAAGGTCTTCAGGTTCCCAGAGTGTATATACACATGTGGTCAAATCCCTAGCTCATTAAATTAGTATGTGCAGTGGAGACCAGCTACTGATTTATGTTTTCATCTATGCAAGGTAAATTGGATTGAAACTTCACACTGTTTAAAAAGGAGAGCTGAGATTCTTGCTTACATTTGAGTTCTAAATTAGCAGGCACATGACTAAGCTTCATGGACCTGAAAAAGCCGGACTCGAGTTAATGCGATGCCTATACCATTGATTTCACTGGAACCTTTTGTATCAGAAGCCACATGTACACAGCCTCACATTGTGAAGCAAGATTAATTTAGCTGTTGGCAAATTATGTGCTGTATAAGAATGTTCTGTGAATGACTTGGATTGCAAATTCTATTTCTTAATATTTGCAATGCAAAGTACCAGCAACATGACAGGCACCCAAAACAAGGATATAAATGGTGGAGAACTAAGCAACATAAGGCCTACTGAGTCAGATATGGAAAGCCGCAGCCTAAATGATGATGGAGAAGATAGATATAAAAGTAAACACAAAGGTTTTAGAGCTGCAGTCCCTCTAAAAAGTGCAGCAGGGGTGGCCTCTCTCTTAGAAAAAGTTGATTGGGGATTATTCTCAGCTATAATTACAGTGAGCACCACAGAGGGGGCTACCAAGAATAGTTCCCTGTTTCAGTTTAAGACATTATTTTAATGTTTCTAAATTGTATCCATTTTTAGAATCAAAATTCTTGTTCCCTCTCTTTGAATTGTCATAGCAATAGCTGAAGCAAAACAAACTTCCCATGATCGACCTACCTTGGAGAACATAACCACTCTGGATAATAGAAGTAAATTAATGGTATGCAAGCTCAGGCTTTGATGGGCTTCCTAACTGTGCCAGTTCACTTGATGCAAACCCCTGAAGGACTGTGGGTATTAAGCTATTACTCTGAAGTGAAAGCCACTGTATATTGTCCCAGTGATCCTGTACGCGCAGTTGCTCCTCAACTTTGCTCACTTTTATGTTAGTAAAAATTTGATTACTTGGCATTTGCAAGTGCTGAGTATATGAAGCTTAAGTAGCACAGATTACAGTTTTCTATCAGACCAGAACCAGTAAAATCGTGAACCTTCTGTTTCAGTTCCTGTTAGTTACCAACCAACCAGTAACTGTTGTTTCTCCCGAGCACTTAGATACACCTCTGCAGAGATTATCCTTGCACCAGCAGCAAAGATATTAAAAGTGTTCCTTACTCAGATCAGTGAGATGTAGAGAGATGAACTTTTCTTGCACTCTGTATTGCTGATGATAACTTTTTCCTGGAGTCTTACTCAACCTTAAGAAATTTGCATCCTTCCACGTATCTGGATTGGTTCCAGTCTTACATGTTCATGTGTTCTCCCAGACCAAGCAGATTTCCTCCCCAGTGCCTAGCCACCATTTACTAGCTGAAAACTACAGCACGTTTTGCTGCTTGCCCCTGCTCTGCCATCAGAAGAGGCCAAGCAAGCATTCCCTCATGCACTACAAGTAAAGCCAGCCTGGTTAGCTCATATCCATGTTCATCACCAGGTGAAATGCATCTGGCTGACTCAGCTTAAACAGATTAGGAGGTAATTTGTGATCCCTTTTGCTAATGGAGCAGTATGTTGGGTACTTCGAGGGCAGCACTAAGCACTAAAGACAGTGCTGTTATTTGTCAGAGGAGCTTCTCTGCAGTCTCACATTTCCTCGCCATTCCCATCCTTGAATCCAATCTTGCACCCATCAACTTTCATGCTTTCTATACATAGCTTGCCTTTATTTTTACCTTAGTGGCCACAACTAAAGATATATTTTGATATTTTAAATTAGTCTTTCTGTTCAGCTTGCTCTGCCTGTCTTTATTAATTAAACTTGTGTCATAGAATAGTTTGGATTGGAAGGGACCTTAAAGATCATCTAGTACTAACCCCCCTGCCAAGGGTGGGGACACCTGCCACTAGATCAGGCTGCCCAAGGCCCATCCAACCCAGCCTTGAACACCTCCTCATATTAAGTTCCTTCAGCTCATCGCTTTCAGTTTCAGCTCTTACTTTCCGTTTGCCTTCATTATACTTTTCCATTCTTGAACTGCACCGAACTCTTCCTCATTTGACATCTTCGTGTGCAGTATTCAGATTTGCTATTTCTCAGCCTGATTTTACCATGGCTGATGTGAACCAGCTACAGAACCAGCAGTGGGGAGGCAGGCATTTCTTCTCTTTGCCACGTTCCTCCTGACTCTTGCATATAATCTCAGCTGAAAAAGAAGGACACTCTTTTCTGCGATCGTACCTTCGTGTTCTCTTTTTCCAGCTACTCTTCCTTTTGGGATACATTTTAATATGTCGTCATCCATGGAAACTGCACTGTTTGTTTGCAATTTTTCAATGTCCTTGGAGTTGGGGTTTTCCAGATGAACTGTGTATTAAGATTTAATCTGAACCTAGTCAGATAATATTGACCTGCGATGAAAAAGCTGTATGAATGAGATAGTAGCAGACAGCTTAAAGTGCTGAGTGCCAAGTGCTGACTGAAAAATGATACCCCAGAAGTTTGGTGGTGGAGAGCAGATGGGACACTTATGAATGGAAAAGCTTTCTGATTATTTAAATATTGTGATATATTTTCTAGTTTTTCTCCGTGTTTTCAGCTTTTGCCAGGATTTGCCTGCTCCCATAGGGTGGTACAGCAAGGAGCTTCCAGGAGCTGCTTATCCCTCTGTTAGCTACCACATTTTGATATTAACTTTAGGGCCTCTCTGTTTTGCTACGATAGACTTCCCGAAAATTAAAACAAATAAGAACCAAAACCAAGACTTTGGATTCCTGATTCTCCTCTCTATGCCCATTTCGGCTGTGCTTCCCACTGTTCGGTGTTAGCAGTCATCAGGAAACATGTATTTTGTTTTCAAAATCAGGGTCTCCTGAAACAAATCCCTGGGTATTACAGTACTGCCACAGCTTGCAAACCACATTGTTTTAGGGCTACAAACAATGAGTTGGCCCTTGCCCAAAGCAGCTTTTAATCCAGGTCATGTATATGGAAGATAGGCAAGAGAAGCTGTTTCCACATGTATCTGAGTTGCCTGGGTTAAATGTGGTAAATTATTTCAGCAAATATATTCCAAGCCTTCCTCTTCAGTTTTTCACAAGTTCCAAATTTGGATGCTGCTCTAAATGAAAAGGAACAATTCAAATGCCTTTCTGAATGCATTGGAAATGAAATAAGTTACTGTAATTTCTCTGGGCAAGCCAGCTCTTTGGAGGGGGCAAAAGTTGCAAATGGAAAAACAAACAAACAAATGAGTGAGTAACTGTGGGAGGTGCTGCCAGAAAATCAGAAACAAGCCTGGATTGAAAAGGGAGGGAAAAGCTCTTGTCTGGCCTGGGACAATTTGTAGAAAACAAAATGTGGGAGAGAGTTGAAATGAACAGGGGGAAAAAAACACTGTCTCTCTTTTTTTATTTTTATAGACCCAGATAATCAGGCTAGCAGGACCCATGATGCTGCTGTTAAAGAGGGCTGAATTCAGTGTTTGAGCAAGAAAATAGAAATCTCCACCTTGATTGTTCAAGTTCTTCCTTTACCGGAGTTCCTACAGCTACTGGACAGCTACTCACCTACTACAGCAGGTGAGTCCCTTGGTCTCAGCTGTAAGGAGGAAGAATGAATGTGGTCGCCAGCTGCACCAAGTTAACAATCAGTGAGCTGAGAAAAGCCCGACTACCAGCTACCTTTCTGCTTTCCAAACCCTTGACCAGTGAGAAATCAAAACATGGTTTAGGTCAGCCTACAGGTGTAGAGTAGGCTTTACCTCCCACGAACCAGGGATGGGAAGCGAAGGAAAGAGTGCTGCAGAGCTGCTGATTGTCTGCTCTCCAGACTCGCAGTTAAGGGGAATCCTCAGTTGTCCATTTAGGGTAGTAGTATAGCTGCACTGAGCTGCTGAGGCACGCAGAGAAGCTGCAGATGGGGCTGAGAGTACAGCTTGATACTTCTCTGTTGAGCCCCCCAGTTAACAGCGTTATCAAACGCCTGCTAGATGTGGGTACTGCGACTGTTGGTAATGGCTAAAGGCAAAGCAGGGGGTCTGGTTTTAATAAAAAGGTACTTCACAAACAGCGTTTTTCTTATTATAATGGTAAAATGGATATGAAACAGCTACATGCCAAACTACTATTTTTTGGTGCTATTTATTTTTTTCAGAACATTGAAAACAAAACAGAAAAGGAGGGAGGAAAGAAAAGGGGAGGAGGGGAAACTCCCTTCAGACAACAATCACCTTTTGAGTTAAATTCTCATGCTTGGTCTTAGCCCAGAGGGATTTGTCTTGAGTGAAGTTCGAAGAAAATCCTTTCAGCAGTTTCTGAGTTATTTAAATGTAACCATGGAGGTTTGGATTCGGATGCTTTTTTGCACTTGTATAACTCAAAAATAGCTTTGCTTTAAAACTTCTAAATTAACCCTCCTTAACTTTTCAACTTGTCACCTATCCTACTGTATGGCTTATAAAATTTTAAAGCTAATAGTATAACAAACTCAAATAATGATACTGCAGATGTTCAAATGAATCTTGGGAGGAATAAATTATAGGAGTCACAGTAGGTTGTTACTGAAGAAAGAGCGGCTGCATGCCTTAAACCATGTGTTTTACTGGTCTGAAATAGGCCCAATCTTTTCTACTATTAAAAAGCGTAAGTGTGGTTGGCTGTGGGTTTTAATACTTGGTTACAGATACAAAATGAAGCACGTAAGTCCTGTTCCTTTTTTTCTTCTTGCTAGCAGTGATTCAGCCTTGTCAGAACATTCTCTCAAATTTTCCTGCTTTCTTTTTAAAACAATCACGATCAACAGGACACTTAAATGTCTCCTAAATATTTATGGACTTCAAAGGCACTGAAATGCGCTGTGATTGTCTTACTGTTATTATTTTACTGCCAGAAGATTGAGGCAATGAGAGGTGAAGTGTCTTGTTTGGTCATGGTTTTCCTTTTCCTTTGTCCAATCCTCCTGTTGCTTTCTTATGTTTCTTCCTCTTTGTCTTCTTTCCAACATTTCTGCCTCACTTACTAGCCCTGTCCTCACTGTCTCCTATCTGCCTTTCAACCATCTTTCTCCATTTATTCTTCTCTAACAATTGCACTGAAGAGAACCCATGAGAGAGAGAAATGATTTTTACTTTGGCAGCAGCCTTTTACTTTTATCTTATCCCTAAATGACTGGGATGGGTCCAGCTGTGCTCTCCACTTTCATCATCTCTGTTCACATCCCTCGTGACCCTGAACTCTAGTCAGCAATCTGATGTCTGTCATGAGAGCACCTCCCATGATCCAGAGCCATGATCAGACTAAGGTGTGGTAACACCATGCGTTACTTTCCCTGCTCGCCATGCTTGCTCCACCACTTTCTAGGAACTGGATACCCGTGCCAGTTTTTTTTTCACAGAACGATGACAGAGAGCGCCTCTGCCTTCTGCACGTCTGTCCTCCTCGCTTCTATGCCCTTCCTCTCCCGAGCTTTTGTGGTTCAGTCTCCTGGCTGGTGCAATTCAACCAAGATCCAGGAGACAGGTATTCAGACTCTGCCTGAGGGAGTTTGAACTGGAATCTCTTGCCCCTGAATTAGTGCCCTACCGAAGAGATTAGTGCTGTTCTGTAAGGAGTGTGACCTGAGACCTTTCTCCAAGGGGAAGGCTTGAGCTTGACGTGACAGCCTTGTAGTGGGGACACTCACCTGGGTGGGGAAGCCGTGTCTGCCAGGGCCTGCCCCAGTGAACACCGAATACAAGGCAGGGAACTAGCCCCGGCAAGTGGGTAACAGAACTTCTTGTAATGCTTGGAGAGCAAGCACACATGGCAATCCAATTAATATTTAATTATTCCATACAAACTGGAAAAGCTCCAATGGGATGGATTGGAGAGAGTCCCTGTTCCCCAAGATCCTTTTAGACGGTGCTGTTCTCTCTTGGCTGCCGTGGGTCGACTCCCCTCCTACCCCGCAGCAGCAACGACAGCTGCTTCAGCCCAAGTGACGTGGTATGGGAACAGGTGAGGAGTGAGGACGTGTGTGGAGGCTGGAGGGGAGGAAAAGGTGCTCCTGAGCGTACTCTTATCCGTGGCGACAGGCCTGTATCCTTAGCCGAGACAAGCAGCTGCCCCTGCTGTCCCAGTTACCATTCTGGGCAGGAGTGATAATGAAGTCTGTTCAGAGACAGGGCAGTGAGCTGGGCAACTAAAAGGGAAATTGCTTTTAGAGGTGGAAATGCAGCAAAAATAGACCAAAGAATCTTGAAAGACAAAATCAATGCCAAAGCAGAGGAAGCCAGAATGACTTCCAGAGCTCAGCTATAGGCAGTTGTCCCCAAACATAAGCCAGACACTGTCCGTATGTGGGAAACATCCAGGCATTTTCTCTCCTACAAAAATATTAAGGAGATTATATGTTTAAACTGTAATGGAAAAACTGGAGCTGTAGTGCTCGGTTCCAAAGGAAAATGCTAACCGTTGGAAGCGATGCGGTACAGGGGGCTCTCCGTGTGTGTGTATGTGCGGCTGCTCCTTTTTCTCTTAGGGATTCTATAGCTTTCTTCATTCTTCGCTTCTCTCATATTACAGAAAGAACGTAATTTTTCCTGGCCATTTACTAAAGCTCATTAAAGACCGAAGAGAACAAACAATGCTACCCCTTAGAGACTACCATTCAAAGTCATTCTACAATTCTCTGTTCTAATACTTGAGACAAATTAATTATTCCTTAGTGAAAAGTGTATAATTCCTATTCTTCATTTTTGGGGTGGGGAGTGGGGAATAATAATAGGAAGCTTATATCTGAGTCGAAAGCTGTCTGTGCTGAAGGGAAATGAGAAAAAATGTGTGTTCTGAGAAGAGTAAAAGCAATTATTCTAATCATAATTCTAGGGATATTAATGTCTTTTTAAAGTAGATTGCTTTCAAATAAACACCAAAGTTGAAGGGATAGGAAAGGCTGGTTTATTTATTAATCATTCCAAAAGTGCATTTTTCTAAATGAACAAGTGCATGAGCAACTTTGCCGGCACATATTAAATCCAGTTAAATGGCAACTTGTAAATGTCTAAAAACTTCTGTAACCAGAGACTAATTTGTTTAACGTGTTGAAAATGTTATGTGGATGTGAGGAACTACATATTAAACTTCAAAGCAAAATGCTCCAGAGATTACACCATCTTAAAGACTGCATATTGGAGAGGCCTTTATACATTAAACATAAAGGAGTTTTAATTCTCTTCTATTTTGAATACTTGTCAATCTGCGTGACTCACGCTTAGGATTGTAAACTGTCATTTAAGGTGTGATGTCCAAGTTGAGGGCTGGACCGCGATTTGCAAGGGGCTGGCTTTCCTCTTTCATCTCTCTTAATTAATCCTGTCTCAGTTTGCCCAGCGAACACTTCTGTTGACATCACCTTTTCCATATACTTTAAAGAGTCCCCAGAGAGATCTACTGCAGAACAAAAACTGGACAGAGAATACATTTGGAAACCATTTTATTTCTCAATTACCAACCAAAACGTATGGAAAAGATTTACACTCTATCTGATTTACACAATAATTATACTTTGAAAGCTTAGAAATAAATGGCTTGATCCTTGAAATCATTAGTTACTAAACCAAATGTAATTGGTGTAAACTAATGAGTTTACTGGATGGCTGACCCTTAATTACTGATTATAGTTAAACTCCAGCCAATCAAAAATTAGTTTACTTATAAAAATACAGTATAGTATTAACAAGCATTACATTTCCAAGCAAGCAGCTTTATGATTAGTTGTAGCACACAACTCAAGCCTGTTCAGGGCTATCAAAAGCAGCTTTTTAATAATAGTGCACTAAGCAACCATCACTCTCTTACCTCAGCGTCTATCAGACAAACAGAAAGAAACCACATAATTAATCATCTCATGCAATAGAAATAAAGCCTCTGGGCTGGATCCAGGCAGGATATCCATAGCTGCCTTAGTCAAACGAGCTGCAAGAAGCTGGGGATTCACTTTAAAGATAGGATATCTGAGATGGGGAATTCTGGGCCTCTGTGGGAGCAATATGCGGTATGGAATTTAAATATTGATTGATTGCGTGCAATCCTGTGCAATACAAAGAAGCCCATCAACAAAATAGGTTTAATAATTCCTTGAATTGAGGAGGATTCCTTCAGCAGATTCAATATGTGGTGAGAGGACGTTTGGTTACCACACTGGCCATCTCAAAAAATCAGAAATTGTGGCTCCTCTCTATTTATGAGATCAAATTAAGAATTGATTTTTAAAAATACTAAACGGGAAGAAATTAGTTTTATTGTTTCTGGTTGATCTTTAAGAGTTAACATTTTCACCTAACCAGGAAGACTTAAAATTCCTATTAAAAAGCTGAAAGCAGATTTGTGTAAAGACATTGGTTCCAGAGTTGGGCCTTTAAATTGCTACACCGAATGTTTTGATAAAATCATAGGACTTTACAATATCTGCAGCCACATCCTTAAAGGTCCTAGGTGGGTGACTCCAATGTTTTAAAGATGTGGGAATTCTCAGTCTCCTAGAACGTTCCTGTGAATCCTAAACTTGCAATAGGAGACTGGTTCTAGACAGCACAGCCACTGGAAGATCAAGTCTGATACGCTGCTGCTGCAGATATCTAGTCGGACGGGTTTGCTGCAGCTCTGTCACCTGTGTGCTCTTCAGATGACCTGATGGACCTCACAGCTGCTGGGATTCATTCTGTTGGGATTACAGGTATCCCTATTCTGCGTTTTCTCCATGATGTTCTCTCTGGTGCTCAGCAGAGGACCATCCTTATCTGATGGCTCTTTGGCACAAGTGCTGGAACGCTTGTCAGTTCATTAGTATAAACATTTTCTTAAAACTCAGAAAATGAAGGGTGAATTCGTTCTTAGAATGTCTGCGCAAGGGTTAAAGTGAAATCGTGCATTCACTGAACTCCTTTTTGTGAGATATGTCTGGGGTCAAGAAATGGTTGAAGTTGTTTACTGCCTTCAAGCTCTGGTCTTAGAAGTTAATTCAGAGCTGTGCTGTGAGCAGCTCCAGAGAGTAAGTCCGTGGAACAGTGAATTGCTGGTTTGATATCGAGGTCCTTAATAATAAAATTAGTCTGTTTCCTCAGGAAATCCTCGCAGGGACTTTATGGTCATATAAAGTCATTATGCTGTTTTACAATATAACTTTAAACATGCTTTGGAATGGTCAGCTTTTGTGGGTGGGAAGGGATCATATTTTTTATTGTTTGTGGGATATCCTTCAGCTGTCATACATACAACGCTGCCACTCAGAATAGCTGCTCTACAGCTCAGAATAAAAGATGTGTCAAGGCCTGAGCCGGGCAAGTGGGGCATGTCTGCCTGGGAAAGCTGGTTGAATTAAATGGATCCAATGCCCTTCCAGACAATCAGCTCCAATTCTGTGGGAGCTGCATACTCGGTCTAATCAAGGTGCTTTATTGCCATTCCACAGGAGCAGGTAGAGAGCCTGGGAAGCTTTACAAGCTCTGCTTTTCACAGTTCTCTGTTAGAGCATCCAGGGGTGAGCAATTTTAAAAGTCATGGGAAAGGAAGAAGGAAGTACTTTCCAAAACTTCAAATCCTGTGAACTCAGAGGAAACACTAAACGAGTCAAAACCTTTCCTCTCCACCCCCTGCACAGCTGTGCTGGGTAGAAGAACGCTGCCATTTCTGCTCAGCCAATGCTAAGGCAACACCCTCTGCTGCAGAAGAAGGGAGACAAGGAACCATTGATTGGGGAGGAGGGGAACACGCGATGGACAGGTTCACCCTCCCCAGGCAGCTGTCTCTGTGCAACAGAGGAAAGGGGGATTCTGGGTGGACCGGTGGAACAAGAACTGTAGGGCCTTGCTTTCCTCCGTGAACTACGCCTAACTGCTTCTGTGAGAGAAAGCATCAAGCCCCATCTTGTTCATAGAAATACAACATATTTTAAAGCTGGAGTTAATGGATAAACTGTTTTCTGATTGGATGAGCCACACAATAAATCTCTTCCTGAGCCAAGTGCAATGCAGCTTATTCAGTAGCAGTGAAATGAGGCACTGTCACTTTGCTGTGCTCGCATACATCAGGCAAAATGCTTCCATCTTCATCAGTCTTTTAGTGAAACAGAAATAAAACAATTGTAACAGAATGGTGTCACTGGATCCATGGCACCTGCTTTAAAAATAAATCTCTTAGCTTTGTCTTCACTATTACTTTCAATAAATGTCCTAGCATTGCCACAGCATTTATCTAGCTGCAGGAAACCATTATCCTATGACAACAATCTATTCCATTAACATTAGCTCTTAATTGTTAGATTGTTTATAAGACAGCAAAAGCTACTGAATCATAGGAGAATGATAAAAAGAGTTATGGTCATGGAGCATAGTAGTTGCTCCAGTTCTGAAAAACAACTTAAGAAATGTAGAGGGCTATATTTTTTTATGAAAAATAATGTAATATTCTTAAGCAAGAAGATGTTTTTAAATAATGGATTACATCAGCAAAGTCACTATTAAAGAGTTAATGTTAAAACCTGTTACTAAGAAACTCTCGCTTTGATAAATGGTATGACTGAAAAACTGAATAGAAAGCTCAGAAACTCCTCCTGGAAGCCAGGCTGCGCCGAGTCAAACAGAGAAGTCGTAACAACAGAAGCACATTTGTCTGGCAGAGCGAACAGAAGGAATGTTGCAGAACTGAGATACGAAGAACCTCACTGCAGAAGAGAAGGAGAACTGTCATTCTGACTGTTTGTCATTATTGTTTCATGTCCAGTTAAGTCAACTTAGAGTGACAGTCATGTCATAACTACTGGCATAGATGTAAATTTCAGATCAAAAGCGATAGAGGCATTTCTGCCAGACACGAGTCACCAGCCTGCTCTTCCTCTTTATTTTTGCAACCCTCCATTTTCTCATAGCGTGCTGTTAGCCCTTCAAAAGACGATTTCAACAGCAGAGCCCTGTGATGTGTGTTTCAGTTCTCAGCCCGCACCTCACTTCCTCTCAGCTCTTTGAAACAATGGCTGATGAAACAACGGCCAACACATAAACCTCTAGATGTATTAGTAAAGCTATGCCTTCCCATCAATGAGGTATCGTACCACAAAGTCCTCTGAAACTCTGCTTATGGCTTGAGCAAAGGTTCCTGTGGTTTACTACAGCCCAAGCCAGATATCACAAGGGTCTTTTCCATGGAAAGGTGCAACATGGTTGGGAAAGATCAGTCACCAACTGAGTGACAGCATGGTTCAGAGGTTGTCGGAACTTCACTAGTCTTCCTCCATGGCAATGAGTTACAGTAAATAACTCATTTCCTGGATACACTCGTTAGCAGACAGATTTCTAATGACATAGGATTTGCTTCTGGATACACACCTATGAAAATCATTTCAATGCAGTTGTAAAGGTACTATGTGTGGACAACACCATCAAAAATATTAAACACGCTGCTCCTTCACTTGGGCATAATATTAATTTCTTCTCTATGTTTAAACTTATTTGGCTAATAAATTAAATTATACAGGCTAGAGCTAAGTTTTCATTTTTCATCATAACCTGTTAGTCCAGAACATTGTTTTTACTAAACTCTGCGCAGAACTGTTTTCAGAAATCATACTGAAGCGCAGCCACGCTCTTCAAAAAATGTTCCTTTCACAAAGGAAATTTGAAAAATGGCTACAAGAATAAAATGGTCAGCTCTAAGTAGAAAACATTTAATATGTTTCAATGATTTCTTATCTCAGAGGGAAAAAGAAGACAAGGTTACTTTCTCTGCTGAAATTTTTGGACTTTCGTTCTGACTGAAAAGAAGTGGCAGTGATGTAACAAAAACGTACTGTTATAAAATAATGGGTATGTTCAGGACCATAAATGGCTGTGATTTAAACATGTCCCTCCGCGTTAGGTAAAAGCATTGTGGTCAGTTGAATTACTCATATTTTTTTTTTAATTCCTTTCCAGCTGATCCTTTTTGTTCTGTAAATTCAAAGTAGCCGAGTGGCTCCTTTTATCTCTAGTTTGGGCCTTCAAACAGCCCCAAACGGAGCTCGAATGTGACCGCTGATGATGGTGACCGGCGAACAGAGGCGACCTGTTAGTACAAGTTCTGCAGAAGTATCTGTAAAGAAAGCATTTTTCTCCTATAAAGGGTAAGTTCCATATGAGTTTATATTCCTAAGTATTTGTCAAAGGTTTTTTTTTCGTTAAAGATGGTGACATTTGAATCATCAAAAATACTCTCTTCGTGTTTATACTTGTGACAAAATATCACTCTACAGATATGTCATCACAAAAATCAATTGTCAGTCTATATTTAAGAAGACGAAAATAATTTTAACCGATTTGCTTAAGTGGTGCCTTGTTTTATTGGACATAAAGCCCTCTTTCAAAATTCACATAGCATTTCCAATTGTAAGATGTTTTATGTAGTGAGCTTATTATTACATATGCATATTCCAGTGGCCTCCAGAGGCTTTTAATTTAAAACATAAATTACCTATAATCTCCAACTCTGATGTCTTTGACTTTAGTTGCAGAACTCACTTCCAGGACTTTCTGCTACTGATGGCTTGTGGCAATACATCAATCCTCCCTGCAGGAATGTGCACAGGACAAATTAGTGAAAGTAATTTTAGCCATGTGAGGTCATTACAAATATAGCCTTGGCTCTTCCTAAAGCGGACTTCATTGTTAATATAAACATATATCTATAATTACTGGCATTTATATTATTTGGCTCCCATCCTAAGCTACGGATACAGCGATGGTAAAAGGGTCTTGCAAGCCCTTACCTAAGTGAACCATGCTTACTAATTACCTTCCGTGGTTCTGGGTTCCTGTAAATAAAGTTACTCACGTATTTATAAGCAGGTCAAAATCCATACACGTATTTCTAAAAGTGAATTATCTTGCTCTTTGGGGCAAACGGTACAGTCTGCTGCTTGGAAAAGAATGCTGAGAGTGAAGCCATCCAGGATTCTTCCCAGCTCCTGCCAGGACGCAGACTCTCCAGTACCATTCGATATCCAACTTAAATACTTAATCCGCTCGTATTTTAAAATTGGTTGAGGCTCTACACCAGAAGATCCTATGTGAGTAAACTGACTTTAAGGTAACAAATGGCAGTTGATTTCTCACCACTGTTTCCAGTGGTCAGAGGGTTTGTTTTAAAAGTCTAATTGTTTGTTCAAAAAGGTGTACCTTGCAAGGCACGAGGACCGGCAAAGTGTGCAGCATGGAAGATCTCGAGACAAAGCAGCAGCCTCAACATCTCACTCTAATGAGAAAAGGAAAAAGACAGCCAAGGTTCCGTAGGAATGCACTATTTGGGGAGAGAACTGAGACTCCTTTCATGAATGGAGAGACAACCCCGATGAATTCTGGACTACCTGCTATCGTAAGGGCTTGTCTAGGTTTAAGAATGATTTGGATCACAGGCTGTAACATTTTCCAGACATTCAGATTGCAACTACTAAGCCAGCAATTTTATGCTTTCCTTTCCCTGACTCCAACAGTACCGTGATATAAGCAGCCAGATTTTCTTCTGCATTGTGTTTTTTTATCCATTCAGCCAAAATTAACAGTCTTGGAGGATAACGTATGCCAAGTGAATTTAAATCTTGCGGACTCAAATCGACCTAAAGTTGATGGATACATTCATGCCTACTGCTGAAATCCACCAATTACACAGAACTATGTTAACTTACCATAGAAACATCTCATCTAATAGCACAGATGATGTTGAACTAACTAATTACATTATGGCACATAGACAATGAAAAACATAACGAAGATGACAGCACAGCAACAGCAGATGCTGCACAAAAGAAAAATTAGAAAAATATTGCTCTGCAAAATGCTCTCAGTTAAGGTTTCCTCCGTTAAAATTAATTGCAAAAATTAGTAAAGATCGGATTTCAGAAAAAGATGTGAGCATTGTGATGGTATTTGGAAGATGTCATTAAGCCATATAAAACTCGGTTCCTTGAGAAGGTAATTCCCATTTTTTTTTTTTTGTATCGCTATCAGCTTTAAGACTAGTAAACATTTTAGTGCCTATGGCAGACTTTCTTGGTAGAATATCTTTTCCAATAAGGAGAGGTCCTGATGGCTCTTCCAGAGTCTGAATTTGGTAGCTTCCAGCCATTACAGGCTTAGATAATTAGACAACTTAGATTTTATTTTAGCTTGGCGTTTGCTCTATTCTTGTGCTCTTGGCTGTCAGAGAGCTGGAATAACAGTGACTGTTGATTATCTGTAGCATGCCTTGTTACTTTATATATTTTAAACCGTACCAGATCCTAAATAACAAATCTAAAACTGCTGAGCACGTTTAAATGTAATACGCACACGGAGATTACATCCAGATGATGTATTTCATAGACCTACGGTAAAAAAAAAATACATTATTTTTATAACCATCACGCTGGTCCTCTCCCCTGGTGCCCGACGAAGCTTTCCATGGGCTCCCAGTTTGCTTTATGCACAGATTCTGAATGTATCCTGTCTATGAAGACCGAAGGAGCCTTTTCCCCTGCATTTAAATCATACATCATCATAAATCATAATCATGTGGAGCCATTGGAATTTCAATATTTTATTTGCTATATAATTAGAATCAAATAGAAGAAATTGGAAACAAAACCTATTTACAATATCCTGTGTTTTCCTAAGCACATTTTTCCTAGCTGGACACTAAATTTCGTCAGGACCCACCACACGAATCCCTTTGGTCCAGGGATGCAGGGATGCAGGGATGGATGCAGGGATGAGGAAAGCCCACAGATGGCAGTGTGGCTACCGTACACCTGGGCTACGAGTCCAGGACCGTTTGGTGAGTGCGAGGGGCAGCAGCTACCGGTACTCAGGGGTTTTTTATAGTGCCTTCTCCCAGATGCTGCTGCTCCTGCACCTCTTTGGGTGCACTGCTTCCACCCTGGTCTCCAGCAGGAGCAGGTTTAAAACAGCTGAGACGTGGAGGAGTCACTCGGCTCCTCATCCCCTCGATCGCGTCCTGAGGCAGTGGTGACGGGCTGCATCCCTGCTTGCATCCCTGCCTGCATCCCTGCCTGCATCCCGGGCAGCCCGAGCCGCAGCATTGGCTGCTGCTGACGTCAGCACTCTGGAATCGGGAAACTCCGAACGGGTGAAGTTTCGCGGTGCCTCCACAGACCCTGGAACGGTTTCTCCGTCTCCGCAGCCGCCGTTCACTCTGCCTGTGCCGTCTCTGCCTATGAGACAATGCCAGGCTGAAGGCAGATCCCACCGCTCCCAGGGATAACGGGGAAAACACCACTAATTACAACACATTTATAGATACTTTCATTATTCCGAACTGCTATACTTCTCCTTATCCTGTGAGCTGCGCTTAGGCCTCAAAAATGTTCATTAATACATTTCCCCCCCCCCCCCAACATTGTCCCTATGGAATATGACTTCTGCTTTGCTATCATCCCTCAGAAATGCAGTTGCCTTCTCAGATGACAAGCGGTGCTGCTAACCGCCAGCCCAGTTGCGGTGGTTTAACTCTTTTAAACCTTTTACAGGGCACTAATAGAATCATAGAACCATAGAATCCTAGAGTCATAGAATCATGGAATGGTTGGGGTTGGAAGGGAACTTAAAGATCATCCATGTTCCACCCCTGCCATGGGCAGGGACACCTCCCACTGGATCAGGGACTCCAAGCCCCATCCAACCTGGCCTGGAACCCCTCCAGGGATGGGGCACCACCACTGCTCTGGGCAGCCTGGGCCAGGGCCTCCCCACCCTCAGTGTTAAATATATCTTCCTGGATACTTTTATTATTCAGAGGGTGTTTTTTAGCTCTATGGTGCTCTGCTTCTCCTTATCCTGAGTGCTGTGTTTACGCCTCAAAGAAGGTGTATTAATCTACAGGGGGGTTTCTTTCCCGTTTTCGGCGTCCCTAGGGAATAAGAGTTCGGATGTGCTGTCATCCCTGGGCTCCTTGCTCCAAGCGTGGCCAAGCGGTGCTGCTCTCTGCCAGCTGGTTGCAGCAGTTTAACCCTTTTCAACGTTTCAATAGAATCATAGAACGGTTTTGGGCTGGAAGGGACCATGAAGGTCACCCGGTCCGACCCCCCTGGAGAAGCAGTGACATCCCCAACCCAAAGCGATCGCTCCGAGCCCCATCCGAGCTGGCCCTGAACACCTCCCGGGATGGGGCGTCTATGACTTCTCCGGGCAACCCGTGCCGGTGTTTCACCCCCCTCAGCGTGGAAAATGTCTTCCTGCTGTCCACCCGCACCGTCCCCTCCGCGGGTCCCCTCCGCTCGGCCGGGCTGACCCGCTCCCGTCCCCGCGGGCTGCCGCAGCGTCCCCCCGGCTCTCATCGGGTGCCAAGGTCACCGCCCGGGGCTCAAAACCCCCCCGAAAGCGAATTCATTGTGCGAAGCGGGTCCCGCGCAGGAGCCGGACGGCCAAGTTCCTCAAGTGGTGGCCGGGGGCCACCTGACTGCCTCCTTCCTCCCCATTCCCCTCCTCCTCGCCCCCTCCCTTTCTCTCCGTGTGGGGTTTTTTTTTCCTTCCTCCCCTTTCACTCAGTCCTTTGTCTCGCCGGGGATTGGCAGGTTTTATTATTCCGCCTGAACAAGCCGGGGGCGGATTGGCTGCGGCGGGGCTGACGGCGGGGCCGGGCCGGGGCGCCGTTGGGATTCTGCTCTGTCAGTAACACATGTGAGAGCGGAGCGGGCGGCGGGCGCGCACGCAGGGACACTCGCACCCTCGCGCCGGGCGGAGCGGCCTCACCCCGCAGCGGCGCCCCGAGCCGCCGGGCCCTCCCCTCCCCTCCGAGCCGCCTCGGGAGCTGCCGCCGCAGCACCACCAGAGGAAGGGGAGGAGGTGCGGGGGAAGCGGTACAAAGTGAAGCCACATTGCCAAACTTCCCCGGCGATTGCAGCAGCGAGCGGCGCCGGCGCCCTGCGAGCGGCTCGGGGCCGGCCCTGCAGCTCCCCTGCGGCCGAGCGGGAGGGAGCGGAGGAGGGCTGCCCCTGCCCGGCCGGGGGGGCTCCCGGAGCCCAGCGCGCACGGAGGAGGGCGAGCGCCGCTGGCGGCTCTTGGCACGGACACCTCCTCGGGCGCCCCGAGCGACGTCGCTCCGCGGCCTCTGGCAATATAGAGGGGAAGCAGGTAAGGAGCGCTGGCGAACGGGCTGCGCCTGCTTTTGCAGCCCCGGGAGGACGGGCAGGGGGGCTCCGCGGCCCCCGCCTACAAAGCCCGGCTGGGGCTGCTCTCTCCTTTCCCCCCTTTCCTCCCCTTTGCCTTCGGGAGAGGCTCTGCCTGGGTGCGGGAGGGGGTTAGGGGGTGCTGCCCCCCCCCTCCCCGGTAAACACCGCTCCGAAACAGTGGCGGAAAAAAAAGATCAAAGTGAAGCTCTGTATTTCTCCCCCTCTCCCATTCCTTTCCTGCCCCCCGCACGGCCTTTTGTTTCAATCCGGGAGAAATCCGGTGAATCACCTAATTAAAACCAAGACGTGAATTAAGCATCCATTTTTGTGCTACAAATTGCCGGCTCGTCCCTCTCCCTCGGTCTCCATTAACGAACCGCCGGAGCCGCCGTTCCAGGAGGGGGTTTTGCCTCTGCCTCTCCCTTCTCTGCCCTCTGTTTCGCTGCCTCCTATCCCAGGACCTAAATTGCTTGGCTGTGTAATTACTCGAGGAAAGCCTATTTAAGTTAAAAGCTTCCCCCCCCCCCCAACTCTAAATGAAACTTGATGAGGGCCCGTCCTTAGTTATCAAGGGAGTCACTTTCTGGTCAGTCCTCTTGATTCATCTTTTTAGATTTAATCAGCATTAAGGTATTGCTTGTCCTTAAGAGCTTTAGCTTAATGGGGTTACTGGATGGTTTTCCTCAGTGTAACGTTTCCCATTTTATATTTATACACGACAAAGACGGGCTGAGGTGGTGGTGGTGGCGGGGAGCCTTTTTTTTTTTTTCTTCCTTTTTCTTTTAAGAAATCCGAAGTGATTTAAAGCGTAGGGAAACGGTTTAAAGGGTAGGGAAACGGTTTAAAGGCTGGGAGCAGGAAATGCGGATACATTTAGGCTCTAGCTGGAAACTGTAACAAAAGGCAATTCCTTGAGCAAATGCATCAGAAATCAATTTACATAAAGGTATGGGCTGCGTTCGGATAAATGCGATGCTAATGGCTTTTAGAGTGGTTTTTCTTTCTAAAGTCTCGGGGTTTTTGTTACAGCTTAATTGGTGCAGTTCTCCTGCCTTATTGTGCGGTCTCTGGACAGACCTCCAGGTGCTCCTGCCTCTTCCCAACCGGCCGCGGGTCTCCTCCCCCGGCTCCGAGTGGCACCGGGAAGTTGGTCGCCACGGCTGGGGAGGCACTAGCCCGGGGTCGGGAGCCCAGGGGCGGCTGCCCCGGCAGGAGCAGCCCGCCTTGGAGGACAAAGACAAAACACGCTGCTTAATTGGCAGTAAATAACTTGATCTTTTTATAGTATAAGTGACTGGGGGAACACCGGGAGTTTATTTGGATTGGAGGCAACAAATTAATCGGTTTAAGACTAAGCTTTATGAATTGATTCCTATATTATCTCGGGGTTGTCCTGCTTGTGCAAGGCGGTTATTAGAAAGTGAGAGATGCCCTTGGTGGCAGTTTTGGGGGTGGCTCCAGCCCGAGCCGTGCCCTTCTCCTCTGCTGCTTCCCCAGGGGCGGGGAAATAGGCTTTTGGGGCTTGGGTTTTTTTTCTCTTTTTTTTTTTTTCCCTTTTTCCCCTTTTTTTCCCCCCCTTTTTTTTTCCTTTTTTCCCCCTTTTTCCCCCCTTTTTTTTCTCCTTTCCCCCCCCCCTTTTTTTTTCCTTTTTTTTTCTTTCTTTTTGAGTAACAAAGCCTTTAGCATTTAAACTGCTGATCAAGGGGCAGATTAGCGAGACAAAAGTTGAGTATGTTTGTGTAGGAAGTTAACAGCCGTCCCAAAGTTCAACGATCCATTCTTCGCGCCGGTGTCCTCCGCCTCCAGTGTTTTCTTTGCCTGTTTTCCTGTAGTTTAAACCCAAACAGAACCGAATCCCCACGGGGGGGGGGGAGGGGGGGCTGTCCTGAGCCTCCACCGAAAAAACCAGTTTCACAACTTTTTTTTTTTTTTTTTTTTCACTCTTCACACACTTTTGGTTTTTTTTTATCCTTTCTTTCCATAAACAGCCCAACCCCCGGCACCGTTTCTGACTCGCGGCTCTGCAGCTGCACAAGCCCGGGACGGGGGGGGGGCGGCTTTTCTCCGCCTTTCCCGGCGTTTTCCCATCGTTTTTCCGCGTTTCCCGGCGTTTTCCCGGCGTTTTTCCGCTTTTCCCGGCGTTTCCCCGCGTTCCCCCCCGCTGACCGCCTGTCCCCCGTGTCCCCCCAGGCCATGGTGAACCCCGGCGGGAGCTCGCAGCCGCCCCCGGTGCCCGCGGGGTCCCTCTCGTGGAAGCGCTGCGCGGGCTGCGGGGGGAAAATCGCCGACCGGTTCCTGCTCTACGCCATGGACAGCTACTGGCACAGCCGCTGCCTCAAGTGCTCCTGCTGCCAGGCCCAGCTGGGGGACATCGGCACCTCCTGCTACACCAAGAGCGGCATGATCCTCTGCAGGAACGACTACATCAGGTGAGGCAGCGCACGGCCTTCCGACTCTCCCCCTTCCTCCATCTCCTCCGTCCCCCTCAGGCCTCCTCTCCCCTTCTAACCCCTTCTAACCCCTCTCCCTCCTCTTCCTCTCCCCTCCATCCCCTCTCCCCCCTTCCTTCTCTCCCCTCCTCTTTCCTCCCCTTCCTCCAAGCCTTCTCCCTCCCTTCCTCCATCCCCTCTCCCCTACTTCCTCCTCCATCACCTCCGTTCCCCTCTCCCCCATCCTTTCCTCCTCCGTTCCCCTCTCCCCCATCCTTTCCTCCTCCGTTCCCCTCTCCCCCATCCTTTCCTCCTCCGTTCCCCTCTCCCCCATCCTTTCCTCCTCCGTTCCCCTCTCCCCCATCCCTTCCTCCTCCGTTCCCCTCTCCCCCATCCCTTCCTCCTCCGTTCCCCTCTCCCCCATCCCTTCCTCCTCCGTTCCCCTCTCCCCCATCCCTTCCTCCTCCGTTCCCCTCTCCCCCATCCCTTCCTCCTCCGTTCCCCTCTCCCCCATCCCTTCCTCCTCCGTTCCCCTCTCCCCCATCCCTGCCTGTTCTTCCCTTTTCTCCTTTCCCCCTCTATTCCTGGCGAGTGCCCGTGGCTCGGGCTTGCTCCTTCCTTCGGAGCGGAGAGGCGTGCGGGTGCGGATACGGATGCTCGCGCTTAGCCCAGGGCGCAGTTGCGGCTGCCAAGTGGAGGGAAGAGTAGAGGGGGGTGGTGGGTGCAGAACGACGACTGTAACTTTAAAGTGGTTTGTCAGCACAAAACAAGTCCTGACTAAAAATAAACAGCAATCAGAGAGGCTAAATTAATCTGCTTTGTTGTAGTGTTGAAGGAGAAGTGTGCATCTCTGAACGGTAAATGTTAAAATCGTAGGGCTTAAATAAGGCTGTGGCAGAGGCGCTAAATAATGAAATGCCTGCCTTTAGTATCTGATTAATTATGATATTTACATAAGCACCTTTAAACTCCTTTGAGTGGAAACAGAATGACTCATTCTCTGTTCTCCTTGTGAAAGAGCTGATTAACCGTCGGTTGGAGGGCCACCGAGTCTACTTATAGCCAAACCCAGTGCTGCGATGTTTGCCTTCGCAGCGTTAGGGAGACGCTTGGAACAGACATTTTTCTTAACTTCCAGGACAGAAAACACGGGGGACGGGAGACGAGGGGTGTGTCCTTGCCCTTTATTTCTCATCTCTTTCCTCTTTTGAAGCCGTTGGCTTTAAACGCTGCAGATTTGGGTAGGGGGAACTAAGCCTTATTAATCTCACATCTGTTGGGGTACAGTAAGATTAGGCAGAGTATCCCTTCCACCGAGTTTCCAATATAATTAATAGAAAGAATTCATGAGGTCAGGTGCCCGTACGATCTTTTCAGGTGAACTCAAGCTACTTAAACTCATTAATTTAAAAGGAGGCGTTTTGAAGGATTACACATTTAATTTGAGTAAATGGTTTGATAGACTGATGCACATGAATGCTTCAAGGAGGTGTTCTATTTCAACATTCAGTAATTAAAAAAAACAACAAAAAAGCCCCATACTTCCCCGGCGTAACAGAAAAGCTTAGTTAAAACAAATTGTGTTTTGTTTAAATGCTTCTGGCTTCTCATTTGCAGTAAATGTCAAGAGTTAACCCAGGTTTTTCTTCTCCCCGATGGGCAAAAAGTTCCACTTCTTTTCTGCCTCTCTGAAAAAAAAAAAAAACCAAAAAAAATTCAGCCACAAAATATTACAAGTTTGCTGAACTTGGCTTCTGTTTGAGAAGAGCAGGACTGTATGGAATGTGCGCGTATGTATGGAGACTTCCTTAGCTGGAAAGGATGGAGTTAGGACTCGGTTTCTCTGATAGCGCAGCCTCTGTCCTGATAGGTGGCCGCATCTTTGGTTGGTTAAAGAGATGAAATGCAGCCCTCTGTGTCTTTGAGGAACTGGAGCCTCAGCTTCGCTAGTGTTGGGGGTATTTTCGCAGAGAAACGCTAGAAAATCAGGACATGGGGGTTCTTGATGGTGCTTTTTGGTCATTGTCCTAAGCAACAAGCCTAAGCCTGGCAGAACTGTAATTAAATAGAGCAGAACGGTGTTAGGGAAAGAGTCTCGTTTGAAGTGGAAAAATTGACACTACTGTTGAGATGCACTGAATGGTACAGATTCATCACTCGACCGACACCATCAAACAAACCCTCATGTCTGATTACTACTAATTAAAAAGAGAAGATGCGTCCACTGTATCCCAGAGGCAAGTTCAGGCAAGCTTATCGCAGTCCTCCGGTTTTGTGTTGCCAAAAATTAATACTCGTTTATTTTAATGTAGGCGATTATGAATAGGATGCTTTATCAGATGAGGGTTTTGAATTGATATCCTTGTTCTATCGCCTGACTTCTCCTCAGATCTGTGTAATTTGACTTGCAAAAATAGCTCTGACAGATGCTTGCTGAAACTTGAACTGGACACCGTACACTCAAGGTGGGGTAGGACGGCCTGGCCCTGCCGGGGCTGGCTGAACTTGGAGTTTTCTTGCTGGAAATGGACTTTGCAGGCTTCGATCCATGCGACATGAGCAAGGCCCTCACCCTTTTCTTGCTTGAAATGGCCACGCTGGCTGGTGGAGGCCATACCGAAAACGCTTTGTACTACTTGTATCGGAGGTGATGCCCCCCGTTTGGCAGTGAGTCTCTCTGGGTCCCCTCTGCCCCTTCCCATGTTCTGTAGAGCTTTTGGGGCAGCCCATTCCCTTTCATAGGAGAGAGCCGTGGGCACGGGTCTTAACCGGAGGCATGCTAGACGCGACTACAGTGAGGAAGAGGATTGATCAGCCCGGCAGGCGCCAGGTGAAAGGGGCCAAGACCACGGGGCCACTTATTAATGAGCTTTTTTAGCCATCTGAGGCTGGATGTGTGTGTTTGTTGTTGTTTAAACAACACAACACTCCTCTTTCCCTCCCTCCTCACCAAAAACCTGACAACAAATTAGCCGTAGAGCTCCAGCAGCAGCTTTCATTGAAAGCCAAGGTTCCTGGGAAAAGAGAGGGAGGCAAAAATCCCAGTCCCTTCCCCGCCCTCCCCAGGGCGAGCAGCGCAGGGAGGGGAGCGCGCAGCCCTCCCAACCCGAAGATGCCAGATAAAGCAGCAGCGTGGCAGCGAAGCCGCACAATTAAAAGCTTTAATTAGTGTCTCCTCCATTTTCTCTTAGTTCTGATAGGTTTTATCTAATGAGATCTGGTCCCTGGCTTAGATCTGCTCGCAATGACGTGTCCGAAATGAATGAGAGCCGCATCGCAAACAAAACATTTAATTAACAAAATTGGCCTCTAAGAGAGGAGCAAGGGAGTGGTGGGGTTGGGGGGAGAAGGGGGGAGCACCCACCGCCCCTCTCCTCCTCCTCCGGCCCCTTCCCCGCAGCCGCAGTGCTGGGAGGGGAGAGAAGGGAGAGAAGGAGGGGGGCAGCCAGTTCATTTCCCTGGTAATCAGCAGCAAGCTGCTATATGCAGGGAATGCTGTCCCTTTAATTGAACAGGCTAGGTAATTAAATGGCACTTTTCCAATAGGACGTGCTAGGTAAATCTAATAGTTGGTTATTTAATATCACTTTGAAGTCTGCCCACTCAAGCACAATGACAGCACAGGAGCATGTGAACTATTAGCTAGGAGAGAGGGAGGAAGAAAAAAAAAACCCAGGATCTCAAAAATTAATTAAATCGCATGCAATTTAGGGGGAACGTTTATCTTGATTTGTCATAACAGAATTAATTCAAGGCCTCCAATTCACTTGGGGGCAGATCTGTTACTCTGAATTAACCAAGCGTAATTTGGCTGGTTTTTTTTTTTTCCCTTCCCCTTCTCTAATGCAGCACTTGCCATTATGCACAGCCCCCCTTTTAAGTATCAATAGCTTCTGGGGCTTTTAAGGTGCTTGGTCTCCAGTTATTCTGAAGTACCTTTAATGGACTTGGCTCCCGGCGTAATTTCTGTGTTGCCTTTCTTTGTTACATTTAATATAGCTGCTGCGGAATTTAGATCAAATATAGGGAATGTGCAGAAACACCGATCGCTTCTGGATCAGCAGGTCTGGATGTGCATTTCTCCTCGCTAGGGCTTGGCTGTGTATTAAGCGGGCGCAAACGCGTGCTGTGTTGTGCAAGAACTGAAGCACTTAAATCCGTCTCCGCAATTTTGGAAGCAACTGGAGCCTTATTTTGTTAGTATAAGTTGCTAGAGATGCGTTCCTGCTGGTACTGAATTTCGAGCAGCAAGACTGGAGAAAGATTTCTCGCTGCCTTCATTCCCACTCTTGTGGAAGTTCTGAAAAAACAACCCCAACCCCGAAATAGGAGCGTTTGGGGTGTGGGGAAGGCTGTGATGGAACCACACAGTAGTTAATTTAAGGTGGCTCAGTAAAATGCTGCCGAGCGTAGAAGAGCTGCCTTGTCCGTGTAGGGAACCTCTTGATGTTTGTGATTGATTGCATTGCCCAAATGTTGAAATATTAATGACCTTCTTGGACTGAGGACCCAAAGAGGAAACTGAAACCAATTCTGTCATCACAATTAAAGAGTCCCCTGGCTTTAATTAGCCTGACCTGGGGTATCTCTACCCATTGCTGCAGTTAAAGAGAAAAGAGCCCATTAAAGTCCAGTCTGAGACCGATAGCTACTTAATTGAGCACCTAAAGCCTCAAGCCTTTTAAATCAAATACTGTCCTGGACAGTCCCCCTGGTTAGATAATTAGCTCTCCAGCCTCTCGGAAACCATGTGAAACAACTTTTTTTCAGTACAGAATAGTGACTATGGAAGACTTCCTTTACTGGTAAGGAGGAATAACATTTTTTTAACAGATAAAACCTTTTTCCTGTTAATGGTATTACAGAACAAAACCATTCATAACAGCAGAGGAGGAAAAATAAGCTTAATTTTCCTGGTAAATAATAAAAAGCAGTGGAAAGGGGTTCCAGCTTTCCAAGTAATTTTAAGGAATTTTAGCAGAAGATTCGGCTGAAGTGGCTTCCCAACACAGAATTGGTCTGGGAACGCGCTTAGGGAAGACGTAAGGTGTGTGGGAAGCCTCTGGATTAGTTTGACGTATTAGAATTCACGGATGTTCAAGGTGTGCGGCCACTTGTAGTCGGAGGGGATTGTGGAGCGGCTGAGTGCTTGATGAAGAGCGGCGCGATGGGGGCGGCATTCCCAACGCTCTGTTCCCACTGGGGTGGTGCAGTTGTGCTGAACTGGGGGTGGTGAGAGCCCGCTCGCCGGGCTCCGGCTCACCCGGATGAGGAATGTGGTGGGTTCACCTGCAGGACTTGGCCTCTCTGCCTCCACCCTCCCCAGCAATGCCCTCCCCACCCACGGGTTTGGGATCTTTGCTCTGTAAATGCCTCGACGCCTCCTCTCGCAGGGCTTCCCCTCAGCCAGCTTCATTACTAGTAACGATGGAGGAAGAAAAACACCTATCGCAAAGCTTTGGAAGTAGCCTCAATCCATCACGTAACTCCTCAGAACTGGTCCTGATTGAGAAGATGCCCTAATAACGGCCGCTCGGTTTTCCAGACAGCTTAGTCCCTTTGGCTGGAGGTCCTGACAATGTATTAGTTCAGCTTTCCCTTTGTAACCACTGTGATTCTGCAAGAACGTGTCAATGTGTCGTGGATCTCAGACTAATTAGTTTTGAAATGGAGTTTTGATTGAACTCTTCAAATCGATGCTGCTGCAAAATTTGTTTCTCAGCTTCCTATTAAAAGCCATCTTAAGGGGCAGTTTTACTACTCTCTCTGTCGTTCAGTCGATACATTTAATAACAACTTACAGGCTATTTTCAATAAAGTGGCGACAGCAAATTAGTAGTTTGAACATGACAAGCCTCCTCTGCAAGCTCAGATTCTGAAAATTCAAAGCAATTATTTTTATACAGAGGCACACTGCAATCATTCAGATTACGGGTATTCTGTTGTAATGCATCTCCTGGCTTGACACAAACAGAATTTTATGACTTTATTTGGACAGGAAGGAGATGCAAATATTAATATTTATTATGACACCAATACGCTAATTTGTAAATCCTATTACTATGTTTTACATCGTGCAGAAAAGTGGGTCTGTGACCCTGCCAGCTACTTAAGTTTCCTTTTTTTAACTGCAAAACGATTGTGGTAGTCTTTATAAATATTTGTGTATATTAGAGACGTGCGTGAAAGCAAATAAAGGTTTTTCTAATTCCAGCTAAAGCAGCCCGTAAAAGTAGAACTCAATAATCATTATTGTACTATATTTGGAATCGATGCGTTGTGCCTTTAAATGGGTTTGGAGAATTATGTATATATTTTTTCCTCGCCACCCTTGCGCCCGTTCCCCCTCCCCCTGCTGCGTGTGCCCCCCCAATGGCAGATGTTGTGGTCTCATTTGATTGCATAGGAAAACTGCAGTGATACAGCAAACACCCAGAGAGATATGATGACAAATGGGTCCAGATCCCGGTAAATTACTTTCTGCTCAAATCGAAATTTCATTCAGTTTGTTGCTAGCAGAGATGAAGTAATCTAAATTGTGGACTCAGGAGCAGATAGAGGGAAGTTGGAGCAAGCATTTCATTATCAAGAGAGAGAGAAGGTTAGGATGAAAGAGATGAGCAGAGGCAAATCTAAAGTGTTGACACCATGATTGAAAAGGTTAACCCATACACATTATATATCAACCTGGATAGCAGAGAGTTTCTAATGGAAACTCTGCACTGATGGAGGTTTACTGGAGTTTCAATACACTGAGCATGATGTCTTCTTAGATATACAATCAAATCCTCTTAACCCTTTTGATGACTCATATCTCAAGATATGATTAAAGTACAAAAGAGTTCTTCATATAATTTCAAGGACACAATGCATTTAAACTCCAGTCATGAATTGTATCTTCTTTTTTTTTTCTTTTTTTTTTATGATGAACCCAGTAATCTGATAGAATGTGTGTAGTACAGAATTGTTTGTGTTTCTGGAGGTGTAAGTCAATATTTCTGATTAAATCCTGTGTAACCGCATCCAAGGTAGGGTGAAGCTACCGGTTGTTACACAAAAATATACTTTTTTTCATATTATGGCAGATAAGCAAGTCTGAAGGTGGGGGTGGGGAGGGTCAGAAGTCTAAACTAGTTGTGTAATAAACCATTGCAGTGATGCGCAAAAACGCTCGGAGCCTCCTGTGTATTAAATTATTCATGATCATCACCTCTGTTTCAGGTTATTTGGGAATAGCGGTGCTTGCAGTGCCTGTGGACAGTCCATCCCTGCTAGTGAGCTGGTCATGAGGGCACAGGGCAACGTCTACCATCTTAAGGTGAGGGGGGTTCTGTATTTTATTGAGTAGCCGATTAGCGCCGCCGTGCTTCTTTAACATAAGATCTGCATCTGCTTATGAACGAAATGCAAAGCAATAGCTAGAAATGCGAGTCTTTATTACAGAGCTTCCCTTGCTGTGTAGCTTTGCTGCCTCGTAATCGGCAGAACTATAGCTGAGTTATGTACTGCGTAGTCCCAACAGGTGACACTGATGCCATATTTGGGCTGCTGGAAACCAAGCAGCTCCGTAGCTCAGCTGTACGTGTAGTCTCCAAAGTGTAATTTTCAAACCTGCAGCATGCTTAATTTGTGCTGTAGTTTCACTCGCTGCCTCTTCTCCTTTTTTTCAGTGTTTTACATGCTCTACCTGCCGGAATCGCCTGGTCCCCGGAGATCGGTTTCACTACATCAATGGCAGTTTATTTTGTGAACATGATAGACCTACAGCTCTCATCAATGGCCATTTGAATTCACTTCAGAGTAATCCACTACTGCCAGACCAGAAGGTGAATACTCAACAATTACTAATAAGCTTTATTAGAGCTAAATGAAGATCAATGTCTTTTCGTTGTAATAGCGGACGTTGCCCACCCCTGCAAGGAGACCTTTTAAGTAACTGAACTTACCCCCCGTAACTTAGGCATGGGGCACGGGGAGCAAACACTAACCTCTTAAATATAGGATGAGTCTGAGTCAGTTTATTTTGGCCTGGGCATGTGCATCTGTACAGCTGTTGAACTCCTTATGTACAAAGCTAAATGGAGAGCATATGCTAATATAAACTCTTCACAAAGAGAAGTATTTTATTTTACGATCTTGAAATTAAGGGCTACAAGAGAGCAGGTTTCTGTGGGAGGAAAATTAGATCCTTTAATATGGAAATAAATGTCTCGTGAAGAGAAGGTTCCTGAACTGAACCCGTGTATTTCACTTTAATATGAAGGTTTTAGTTGAGGAAGCATGCTGGGGTACTCTTTCAGAAGTATTTTCTTGTCTCTTTTGTATGTCATAACTCAGATTTAAAAACGAAAGTGCTATTTTCTTATCGCTCCATAACACTAATAGCTCAACTAGAGATTGTATATCTCGGTGGTTGATAGCTCTTCGTTTCTAGCTAAATGAGTGAATAATGACTGTACAAATCATATAGAGAAGAGGAAGAGAAAAATTCCTGATCAACAGTTGTCCTGTAACTCTGAAACTAGATAGTTTTAGATCTATTTTAATCTCCTTAATAAGTCCTAAAGCTATGCAAGTGAGTGCATTTTGATAACTGCTGTGCCTAATTTGTAACAATTACTGTCAACCTTGAGTTAAGAGACTGTTCATTCCACCCTGGTCCAGAAAAGAGTGAATGTATGACTCTTGCACATAATTTTATTCACATCATATTTCATACTGATTATGTATTGATGACATTGATTCATTTACTCTTTACAGCGCCACTTGCATGGATATTAAATCTTATTGACCACAGATGAATTTTAATTTCAGATTGGTGATAGATTTTTCCATCAGCTCTGATAGTATATTTGACTTTTTCATCATTAACCCAGGCAATCACACAGCACTGAGTTATTGCAGTGAAACAAAAAGTGCACACTTCAGTTGGTAATTCTTTATAGATTTACAATAGGAACTTCATTAATGTCTGTAAGGATCACAAAAAATAACATTTATCTGCAAATAGGAATTTGGAAGATTAAAAAAATCTGGGACAAACGCTAGGCTGATCTGTTCTGTAACGTACAGAATATTTTTTAGTGCTTTTACTCGGTGGAGAAATACGTCCAAGAAAACACAAACTGGTTTTTAATTTCCATGATTTTTTTTTTTGTTCTTGTTGTGTTGCTACATTTCAATATCTCTGTTTGCTTTTTTTTTCTCCTGTGCATAAATTTACTGATTATTTTTAAGCATTCTTTCAAGCCTTATGCAGTGAAGGTAATTACATCAAAATAAAACACGGACCTTTTTTATTTACTTAATTTGTCAATTGAGGTGATGAGAGAGATGAGTGCAGAAGTCCTATATAGTTAGGCAGAACAAAGATAATTAAGATTGGAGGAGAATGTGCAGCATCTTCTCGAGGAAGTACAAATACAGTTAAAGATTCATAGATTTATACTGTTGTGAATTTTAATGAAACAAATCTGTAATAATAGAGAGTGGCTAGCAGTGAATCTGCTAAATGAATATTTGTAGGTATCCCATTTCAAAATATAGGTAAAACCATTCATCTTTATACACCGCAGTAAAAGGTTTACCATGCCGAGAGAGTGGTTTATCCACTTGTCTTCTACGAATGTAAAGTTTAATGTAACTTCAAATAGGTGTCTAAATTGTCATTTAGTTTTATCAGGTTCTTACTATGCCTTAGCAAAACATAAAAATGATTTAGTTGCCATAAAAGCAGTAGACATGATGAGGAACATAGAACATGGGAACGAGAAGTAAAATCGGAGTGGGCTTGCGGAGCTGACGACTGCAGACACCTGGTAGAAGCTCAGTGCAGAGGGAACGGGGAAGGACGGGTGTTTATGAGTTTGAGGCAGACGAGGAGGTACTGGGGGAACAGATGACACTTTGGGTTTGTTTCCTTTATAATATATTTCCTTTATAATGTAGTTCTCTAGAAAAGGGTGTCAGTATTCCTACCACGTTTCAAAGAGGAATTGCAGAGCACCTGAACTCTGGGAAGCTGAAATACAGTTGAGGAGACAAAGTTGATAATTCCTCGATTGATCGGGTTTTCAGGGTTTGGGAAGCTACTGGGGCAGGTACCAAGGGTCATGTTTTGCATGTTAGCTTTTAATGGTCTGAAGATGTTTACATCAGAGATGTTTTCCAGAAAGCGGTGTGGTTTAGGGCCACTAATTAGAAATGTTCTTACAGCCAGATCTGTCATAGTCTAACAGAGATTTTTTTTATTAAGCCACTAGAGATTAAGACGTAGCAGAATATTCACAGGCTTTTTTATTCAATTGAAGAGATTGAGACATACTGCAAGCATTAAAACGCATTTTTATTGCCTACGTGAAGGTGACCATTATGGACTCGCTCTTGTCTTGGTACGGGTTACAGGTTAATACCTCCTGGTGGTTGGTGCGGGCTGAAAGGGTTGCATGCCCTAACTTCGTTTAAAAACTTGTCTTTTTAAGGAGGCAAATGCAGTGATGTTGGCTGTCCCTGCCTTTTTCCCTCCCTGAGGCAGTTCATGCCTGTAAATGATAACTTCCCATGGCTGGCTGTGGTGTCTGCACCCCCTGGTTTATCTCCGCTCGGTGCTGCTTGCCTGCAGACTGCCAGCTCTTCGTTCGTGATGCCCCGTGTGCCGTTTCCCTCAAGAGACTGTATTGTCAAGGACGCTCTCTGCTTTTTTTGTTTTGTTTTGGTAGTGATAGCATTCCTGTAGCGTTTCTTGTTTGCAGCAGGATCGCCACCTTCCCAAAAAGTGGGGCTTCCCACCGGCTGGCGATGTTCGTAGCAAACGCTCCTCTTCAGCTCCTCTACTTTTAAATAAAGTATGAGTTGGATTGCATCTCTCGGAGAGGATCTTAAAAATCTTCTGGTTTACGTATCGCTCAACAATTCCCTTGTAGTTACATAATTGGTGTTGTCTGTGTCCATAGCAGAAGATATTTGATGCTCATTTATTAAATATGCTTGCTGGCTGCTCCCTAATCTTTGTTCTGGACAGACAAATTACCTTTCTCACACTGAGCTTCAGCTCTGGGGAATTAAACCTCCAAGCCTCTACTACTTTAATTAGCTTGAAAGTGGGGGGTTGCAGTTACTAATAGACCTCGGGCTTTTAGTAACTTAGAGAAAGGGTGAAAAAAGAACTTCCTGGGAAGCGCAAAATGTCATTTAAAAACCATAAAAATCTAATATATATTATTTCATTTTGGTAATTGCAAACAGATTGTATTTGAAGACTATGGATGATCATTTCTACTTTATCCATGGAAGTTTAGATTTTTATTGAGTTAGACACTTTTAATTATCACAATTCATTAACACCAGTGTGAAAGCACATGTTTGACTTCGTATATTAAAATGTTTATGTAACATTAACTAACACACCAGATGAGGAATTTTAAATGGGGGGGAAAAATCCTGAAATATCTATATTTAGCTCTTGTGCAATGCAGCACATTAACCAAAGTTGCCTTGGGAGGATATTGGCTGTACTTCTTATTTGCTTTACACACTATTTCTTCCAATTATAAGATCATATTACTGGCTTCTTCAAAGCCATGGTATAATGTTTCTCCCCTTCTAAAAGGGGCCCAGAAAAAACACCTTATTCACTGTACGATTTGTTACCAGAAAGTAGACTTATTTATTGTTGTCGTCTCTTCTTATTTTTTTTCCTTCCCTGCCTGCTCTTTTTAGTAGTGAAACTGCGGAAAATGTTTGCTTTTTGCTATTTGAAGTTGAAACATTAGCAGTGTGAATAGATAGCGTAGAAAGCCTTAATCAAGTCACAGTTGGAAAGTAATCTAATAAAAAAGAGATTAGCGAATAAGGAAAAGACAAAAGCAGTCATGTTGTAGTTTCCTATCTCAAATCTAGTATCCTAGCTAAGATACCCATTTTTATTTCTTACAGGTCTGCTAAAAGGTCAGAGTAATGCAGAATGCGTGCCTTCATCTCAAATTTTGTTCATCACAGATGGATCCCATGTCTCCAAGTAGACAAGTCACCTTTGTAGCTAGCATCAATGCCAGCTCCATACCATTGCACCTTCTTTATTCTCGATTGCCCTTCCCACATTTATTGGTGTATTAAAATGACTGAATATGAACATTAAGGACTCCATGAACCTGGGCTAATGGGAGACTGTAGAGAAAATGAAAAAAGATCCACCGGAGGACATCTTTGGGGGGGCGGGTGGGGAAGATGACTAATGAAGCTAATTAAAAGAAGCATTGAAATCTGCTTTCTACCCTCATTAACAATTAGCAGGGCACTGGCCAGTTTGTACCCTGTGTTTTACCTTAACAACATTCTATTTGCTCTTTGTATATTTAAGTGTTGTAAGGAAATGTGTTTCAATCAAACTGAACATGAGATAAAGATGTGGCTTTTGTGATATTCTATCACAAACACTTTTATTGTATCTCTGTAAAATACAATGTATGTATGCATGTAAGTGTTTTTGTCCTAATGTTGCTACTTCCCATGGCAAAAAAAAAGAAAAAAAAAAACAAAAGAAACCCCCCTCGGGCTCATAGCAGCTACTGTGTAGAAATTTTCACCTACTTCTAATTTGCTGAATGAAGAAAAATCTTTTATTTGTGATATTTTCAGAGACATTTGCTCTAGTATGGTGTATTTAAATAATAAAAAAGTAAAACAAACAACACGGAATTGAGTATGGGTTTTAGAAGCTTTGCCTTTTTCTTTTTAACTACATTCCAAACATGACTCTTGACTCTCCATCTCACGTAGTCATTAGCTTAATGGTCAGCTACCTTTAAAAGTAGCTTTTTGGCTTGGACAGGTGCTTTTGTCTCATGCCAGTAAAGAATCTGTTAAACTACTTAACTGTGTTACTTTTGGCAAGGATACAGAGGACTACTTGAAAATGATCTTTATTTTTCATTGAGATTCTTAATTCTGGTAACAGCAAGCGGATTATAATTCATATTGCACGAATTATGGTCCACTGCAGGTACCGTGGGCTCCTTCGGGCCCGTTCCTTTCTTTAGAATCACCTGTTAAGGGTGTGGTGCGGCTGAGGGCGCAGGGCAGGAGGGGCTGTGTATGTACCGCGAGGGGTCAAGGAACAAGAAAACAGAACCCCACAAAAGGTCTGTGCCTCCCGCTGAGCACCAGAATTGAGCATTCATAGAAAGGAACTCAAGAACTGTTCCCGTCAGGACCGCATCGAGTTGTGTTTGCTGGGGTAAAAGACTTAACTTTTCAACACTGCTAATCCTAAGGAAAGAAAAAGACCATGTTTCCCGGCCTATTTCTGAGAACACACTGCAAATATGATCTGTTCCCTGAAAGCAAATAAGTGAAATGCAGCCACTCAAAGCAGCAACGCCTCCTCCGAGCTTAGAGGGAGCCACTGCATCCAGTGGGTTTCCCCGTCAGCTGCTCCGTAGCAGAATCCTGAGCAAGAATCCCCTGTTTGGAGCAGGAATGCAGGCGTGAGTCCGGCCGGGCAGCGTGTGCCCTCGGTCAGGGACTGCAGGCACCGGGAATGGAATGTGCCTCTGCCGCAATTAATAACAAATCAATATTAACAACTACTGAACTGTGATAGGAACCCCCGTACGTACGCCTGGAATACAGCACGTGTGTGTTGCCTTTTCCAATGCTGCTTTTGAGAAGGTGTTCGCTGTTCACCGTAATTGGTTACGGGATGAGCTTGGCTTATTTTTGTTGTGATGCCGATAAACAAAAAGCTGATTTATAGATTTGTCTGTCTAAACAACCGACAGAGGATTTTTTTTTTGTTTTCAGATGCTACTTCCTGACCTCTGCTATATTGGAGGTCCTGCTGAATTTCTTCTTTTAACACTCCAGTGCTTGAGGAAAAATAGGGCTGTCGCAGAGAAAAGAAAATGTCGTAATGTACAGTATCAGAGAGGAAAGACAAAAGAACCCTTGCATAGCCTATAAAGCAATAAAATGACTGAAGCGATGTATGACTTTTTAATTAAATGCCCTTAGATATTTTTTTAAATATGTTGCTAAGCTTTTTGATCTGGCATTAAAGTCTGTAGGTAGAGTCCTGCAAATTCTGCTGCTTCGATATCTTTGAAAAGACACTTGAAGTCATCTGAATATAGAATTCAAGTATTAGCGAGGCTGTAGACACGTCTTTATATTCTCTCCGTATAAGCACTCAAGGTACAGTGTTTAAATCTAACATGTACGGATTTTTGGTTGTCCAATATAACCCAGAAGTGCTAAGAAGATAGTTAATAACTTCTAGTAAGTAATGTAGTATAGCATTTAGTGGTGTAGAGGTTGAAGTTCATTAACGGCTTTAAATAAACTATTATATGACTCGTTTGTAAAGCACAGCTACCTATTTAATAGCTTACTTTAAAAGCATTTCTTAAGTTGCAGACCTATAAGATTACAAATGTCACTCATGTTAGCATAATCCACATGCAAGTGATGAAGCCTTTGCTTTGATGTGCTAAATTGGAGGAGGACTAATGGAGCTATGAATATACAATAGAACATATTTAAGTAGTATTCTTGCTTTAGGTAAAACTCTTGAAACCAGAGGCATTTCAGGCAGCAGAGCAGCCTCTAATGGGGACGGCAGCTGCGGGTAGAAGGCGACTGGAAACCCTCAGATTTGTCCTTATGTGAAAAAAAAAATCACTCTTCCAGGAGATCTGTAAGGAAAAACGTGTAGTTGTTCACCTTTTATCACATGCGTTTGCTCCGCCGAGGCTGAAATGCACCCTCTGCATTTAGCGCTGCCGAGAAGTCACACAAATAATCATTGGGGAAGAGCTTCCCTTCGCTTTCAAAAATGAATGCTGTTAAAAAAAAAAAATCAAAGGAAATATTACTAATCTGAAATCATCCTGGATAAAATGCTCTGTCTATATTGCATCTAAACGTCTCAATCATATAAATTGTCACTCTTATTAATGAAACAATTTTGTAAAAAGATTGCCCTCTAAATGGGTTTAATGTTTTTACCTCTCCAGCTGTCTAGTTATGAGATTTACGCATCCTGGCAGGCAGGGGGACATTAAGCCTCTCCAAACCAAATTCTGTTTGCAACAAGATACTGTCTTTTCAGTCCTACATGATTTATCTTTAAATATTTTAACAGGTTACGCAGTATCTTATGAAATATAAAATGAGAATGTCTTACCAAAATGAAGCCCATGAAATTAAGTCACATCTTCAGAATATTAACCATACTGAGTTTGTCTCCCTTTTTCCCTGTTAGTTAACACTGATAAAATTTGCATCATCTAATTTTAAGGTAAATACTTAAAAAAAAAAAACAAATCGTATGCCAGTACAGTAGGATTCGCTATTAAGTACCGTCAGGCATTTCAAAAGATGATTTTAATTTAAATTTTTTATCAAATTCATTGGCTGGGAGCTCTGTGTTAAATCTGAGGCTTTTTGCAAGGATCTACATTCTGAACAGCTCTATTAAAATAACAAAATTGAGATTTGAACATTTGTGTGTGTATATATATATTAAGTACTATATTTCTGGAGTGTGAAATTACGTGTCCCAGGTCCGATTTCCCTGCCTGAGCCCCTCTGAGGTATGAGACACCCCTCGTTGCTGCGGGCTCCTCGCAGTACCAGGTGTGTGCCTACCGTCAGTCCAGCTAAGCCACGGAAGAGCTTATTGCAATTAAACAGCAATTTGTTTCTATGAAACTGCAATTAAAGTATTACTGATCAGCCATTTTAGATTGGCAGCGCTTTGCCTGCATGTTAAGCAGCGAGGAGCTCTCGATTTATTGCCGCAGAGCCCGAGCTGGGAGTGAGGGTGTCATGGAACGCGCTCACCTTGTCGCGTTGGCCGTACTCTGCTCTCACCGCCAACACGCTGAGAGCGACGACAAGTCGGGGCTGAGCGCTGGAAGTTGAACTCGCGACTTACAGGCCCCGACGTTCTTAGTGCGGTGGGTTCCTGGGTGAGCAGGGACGCGTATGCTTCCTACGGGGGATGTTTTTCACCCTCAGATCGATCCTGTTGCGAACGGGCTGCGAGTCGAGGGCTGCGAGCCAATAACGTAGTGCAGGTCCGGACTTGTTGGAGCTGTGTATACAGAGCTACTATATCTCCTTAATCACAACTAATAAAAGACCAGAAGAAAGCAATCAATTACCTTCTAAGTTGGGTTTGGGGGTTGATTGTTTTTTTTAATAAAAAGCAGAAGTTTACCTGACACGGCTATTATTTTCTCACTTGTACAGCAGACGAGACAGGGTAAAGCACTGCAAACGCTTACCTGTGGGGACTGCTCACCTGCGAGGCTCCTGGGCCGCCGCGGAGCTCCTGCCCCGAGCCCAGCAGATCCCCGCAGCCGCTGCCCGGCGTCCGCGCCACGCTCGCAGCCATGTGGGCTTGACTGGAAATCTGAAATGTAAATTTTTGGTGCAAATTAAAAACTTGTTTGTAAGGAGTCAAAGAGGAATTAACTTTGTAGTGGTAATTATATTTCTTAATTATCACCATATTTTAACAAAGTCGGAGACACGTTCACTTCAGTTCCTTTTTTGCACCGCGGAGGCTGTAGACATCCTTGTTCCTTCGCCAGAGGGGATGACATCACACCTGTGGCACGCATGAGATAAGCGCTGCTTCATTTAGAAACAGGTTCCCATCCCTCAGAGATGTTCTCTGGGCGGTGAAAGGGCTTGGGTCCTGCTCCTGAAGTGAGACTCGTGGGGTAGCTGGGGGTAAACCGTGTTGGTGTACGCACCCGGTGCCCGCAGGCAGCACGAGCGCCAGTGCTCAGCCCTCAGCACCAACGGCCTGGCTGACAGCAGTCCATCCGCCCCCGCGATCGCTCAGACATTGGAGCCCAAGGCCTGAAACAAGCCCTGGTGACTGGAGACAGACGCAACTGAGGATATGTTTTTTCCCCCTCCTCTGTGGGTCTTCATTAACAAGGCGGGTTGTGGTGTTGCGCTTCCTTTAGCTGTAGTTCCAACATTGAGGTCACAGAGATGTTTTTTCGGCACACAGGAGGCTGCCGGGTTCCCCATTCAAGGGGGAAGCACTAAAGATCTAGGACGGGAGCTGGGGATGTCAGCCTTAGTCTTGCCTGGTGGCACCTGATCCTTTTTTCCCCTCTGCTTGCCTCCAGCTCATCCACTGCAGGGCGGCCGAGGGCCTGGCACCACAAGGGCTGGAGTATTTTTGCTTTTTTAATGAGACTTCTCAGTGCTGCTGTATTAAAAGTAATAAATTGCAGACTTTTAGAGATGGGAGAGGCACGATCAGGCCACACCACGGTGTGTTCAGCCAGGCGAGACAAGCTGTAGAGGCCAGTGCCTTCATCCCTGGGACAGGCTGACGCTGGAGGAAGGGCCCATCCTGGAAAGCGCCCGGGCTGTCAAACAGCAAAAGGGATGGAAATGTTAATGGGTGCTGAGTAACTTTTGAACTGGAGCTCAAACTCCTCTCGCATCCAGTGTTCAAACAGCTCTCACAATGGCCCTTGTGCCATTTTGTGCCCACGTGTAACATCGCTCTCAAACTTTTGTAATCATCTGTTTAAATCCATTCTCTACTACATGAGATGTTCACCTCAGCTTACAAATGCTGAGCTCGAACATTGACTTTTATCAATGATTAAAAATGTTCAAAAAAGATACTTTATGCTTTTTTTTTTCATTCACTGCTATATATTTAACTTTAAAAAAACCCAACCAATCCCCCAAAAACCTGTTGAAACAGTCCTACAAACTGTAGCATTAAGCCCAAAACTGAGCTCAAGCCTTTCTTGCCCCAAAGGAATGGGTTTTTTTGAGTGAGAGCGTTATAGTGGGGATAAAATGGACATTTTGAACAGAGTTCTTCCTTCTGGCTGGTCCTGGACCCACTAAACATACCCCTGAGGGAGGGCGCCGTGCGGCCGAGCACAGGGACGTTGGCAGCAGGAAAGGAGGCCCTCCAGACAGAGCAGGTGAGCAGCGAGTACTCCTCTCTGGTGCTCATCGCATCCTTTGGTGTTGGGTAAGCTGAAGCTCTCCGTGCGCAGCCAGGTTCCTCTGCCGCCAAACCAGCCACCGCTTCTTTCTTGCGCTGTTCGAATACGCCGTTAATTACATTTTGAGATATCCATAGGCTTTTCCTCTTAGGGGATCTCACGAGCAAGCTTTTCACTAACAGCTTCTGTGGTTCACCGTAACCTCTCAGAATAATCATCGCTTCCATTGAACTTATGCCAGTTGTTTTGTTAAACCAAATTGAAAGAACGGGGCCTCGTTCTTGAAAGGCAAGAGATTGCCCTGTGATTTGGGGAAATCTTGATTGCTTACAGAACAACAAATGAACAAGGCGGATATTAACTTTACACCTGATTTCAGTTTCTTTGAGTAGTGGAAAAACGTCCAGTAGGAGGAAAACCCAAACCCAGCTAAAACTCATCAGCCAGCCATTAATAGGCTAATTTTATTGTGCTGTAAAATCATCAGCTGCTCACAGAAAACAAAGGGGCGATGAATGCGCTATTTGTCTTCTATTCTTTGAAAAAATCCCTTAAGATCAAACAGCTCCTAAAAGATGGAGCTGATACACATCCCACTGACGTCTTTTTGGATCTCCTCTGATATTCATTGCGCTGATGTATTTGATAGGTAATTATATCAGCCACATCAAGATGCTGATACGAAATAGTGGAAGGCTTCAGCGTTTTGCCATAAAGCTCCTACCTCTTGTTATTGAACTCTCATCACACTTGGGAGCTGCAGCAATCATTCGAAAGCTGTAGTAGATATTTTTGTGCTTATGCCACATTTAAAAATTATTATTCTTGCTTCATCAGTTAGTCTTTTTAGCTGCCTTGAAAAAAACCCACATATTGCAAATGAGCTACTATTCTTATTTGTTGTTTTAAGAAGGGTAAGCACTGAAGTATTCAAATGGAACAGATTATACCTTTAATTACATCCAAACAGGATGCTGAGCTGATTTTTCTATTTTCCGTTTAATTGCTATAGTTCAAAAAGATATTGCAAATTTGTAGATGAATTATTTAAGCGTAGCCTTCTGGCCTCTGTGTTTACGAGAGAGACCAAAATGGAGGGGGCGAAGAAAAGGATTTAAAGGGGAAAATTGCCAATTCTTTAAGGAAGAAGTTTGAATAAAACCTCCTAGGGCTGGATAGATGTTTTCTGCTTTCTGGGAGCACCTTGGGACTCCACAGGATTTGTTTGTACCCCACCAACCACACTGTGCTCCTCACCCCTTGTGCCTTGGGTAGCGAAGTGCTGTTTCTCCTCTAACCTGCTCACCAGTGAACGTGCTGCTCCACGGATGCGGTCCCACCCTCTTCATGGATGCGCTCCATCTCCGTTCTCCTACATGCAGAATGAGAATAATGAAAGCAAACCCAATTCATCACTTCTTAAACTAAATATATTCCCATTTTGTTTGCGCGCGCGTGCTTATATATCACTCACCGTATAGATTCAGAATATGCACTACGACATTACAGCCAGTGATAAATCCTACTCGCTTACTATATGTGTTATTTGCTGCAACATTAAGCTCAGTAAGAATTTTATATGTAACTTGTACCAAAACTAAATATATTGTGGGATTGATGCGCAGCTGTAAACAAGAGCGTAACTTCCTGCTTCGGCACCGTCGAAGGTGGCAGCTTGGGTGGCAATTCTTTTTGTAAACAATTGCAGACTTTCCAAAGAATAAGCCAGTTAATTACATTTTTAATGATGTTTTTAGAAAAGAGGATTCTTGGGGGGAAAAAAAAAAAACCCGCTGTAACACCAACAAAAACAGTGACTCTAAAGCCCTCTACGAAGAACTGCTGTGGGGGTGAACTGGATTGTGCTGTGCCCGTCTTTTACTCCCTCCACCTTCTTTTTTCCTTTCCACTGAACTTGCCTGTGTAGAGTATTTTTTTATTGCTCTACTGCGGATTCAAAGAGAGATGACACAGGCGCAATCTATTTAATGTTTTTTTGTGTGGATTATCTTATTTTATTATTTTCAATAGTGCTAAGTACGCGCTACCCACTTAGAGAGCTGATGCGGCGCACAGCAAAGCTCAAGATGTCCTCTTAAATACGCAAAGCTTATGCAAGGCCATGACATGAGGAGGTTTTAAATGCTAGCAGCGCTGGCAGCTCTGAAGAGCCGATATGATAGAGCCTCGCCGACACGTCACAGGTAACGTGGCGAGATTCAGGGGGAAGGCAGAACTAGCTGGAGTAAGAGTAGTCCACAACTTTTATTGATGAAGTTCAGGGGAAAGAGGCACCGGGGGCAGCTGTATTAATCCCATAATAACTTGAAATATAATCAGTACGTTGCTGCAGGGATGACGAGGAAGGGAGGGAGGTGGAGGTGTCAGGGTTTAAGTTCACAAGCTTTCCCGGTTCATTAAAAAGTGAATCAATCAGGGCAGCAGGCTGGCGTTTCAAAGGGCTGGCAGCCGGGCGGGCTTCGGACGTCGCGAGGCACACAGATGGTGCACCCGTCCTCGTGCACGGGGTGCCGCAGCTCTGCCTTTTACCCCGCCTGAGCTAGTAAAACGTGTTATAATGTGCTAGAGGAGATTCTGGCTGGATTTTGAGAACTTAAAAGCTCGGCAGTGTCGGTGCTGTGGGCCATATAAAGGTGACGCTGATAGATGTTTATAAAGGGAAAAAAAAGTTTTGTTTTCTAATTTCTAGAGTGGTGGTTTAACCAGGAGGCAAATGGGCAGAAGGAGCCTGCCTACAGGACCCCTCTTTGTAGGCAGCTGGTACAGTAATTAGCTCATTACTATTAATTTTTTTTGCCATCCCTGGACTGATTAGTGACGTATTTAAAGAAAAAACCAAACAGGTAGAATTCATATATCTGGATCTGGCGTTTCCTACACCCTCTTGATGAAGGTGGTGTGCGTACACAGAGCGGGGAGCATCCTTGGAGAGGGAGTTTACTCACCCCCACCGGCACTCGGAGGTTTAGGACAGAATGCCCTCTGTTTAAATAGGACTCGTGGCTTTTTAATGCCTGCAGAGTACAGTCGGGCTCTGGGGGAACACGGCTGCCCGGACTGGGGTGCTGGTGTTGCTCACTGGTGGGACGGCAGTGCGCTTACTGACTGGTCTGCAGTTCACACGAGAATGAGTACTCACCACAAGAACACCGATGGACAGACGAACCTCAGCCCCGTGTTGAGATGACAGTGTGAGAAGAGCCAGGTGATGGGGACGATGGACACAGGCTGGAGAAC